>NC_142886.1:29750000-31185000 GCF_051225735.1 Oryctolagus cuniculus | reverse complement strand
TGCTTGCTGGGTATGGTCTGGGAGCTCTTGTCAGTGGTCCAGGGTGGGGAGAATATCCAGGGTGACATCCAGGGTGGGCGTGGTAGATCTCCTCTTTATCATCAGCAGGGAGAATTTGATCACCTCTGTTGGTATAATCACACCTTCACCTCCTCTCTTACAATGTGATCAGTGCCCAGATGTTTGCCCATGGTGGGTGCAATATTCATGCATGCTATGACAAGAACCTTACAAAGGAAATGTTCAGACCTTAGTGTGAGTATCGGTCCGACTGCAATGATCCATCCCAGGCAATCAGGGAGTTCTGAGCACATGGAGCTGCTTATGGTGATTGCCCAGAGACCCAGCTACACCCTGCTCCCTCCTGTGCAGTCAGTGTAACCACAGTCTCAGCACTCCAGGCTTCCACAGTCATGGGGTTTAGAGAATCTGCCCTGCCCTGCTAGTCTGTCCCGTTCACAAAGAAACAGAAATGTTCCCAGGGCCAGATGCCTCTGGGTACTCTGTTTAGGCGGTTTGAGCCCCAGAGCCTATGATTTGTTGAGAGGCTGGGTGCACCTCACAGTCCTGCTTGGATGCCCAGTCCTTTGTTAATCCTCCCAGTTGGACTCAAAGTCAATGGGGAACACAGATTTTCTCCTCTAGTAAAATCCCTGGATCACATGCATGCAAAAGAGCTGCTGGCTGCAGCTGTAGTCCCTTCCTGTTTCACACTGGTGCTTCCTTGTCGCTGGTTGCTGGGTATGTGGCAGAGCTGCTGCTGCAGCTACTGACAAGATGGTGTGTCCTCTCATCCTGTTGCTGAGGCTCACAAGAGCTGGCACTGCTCTTGCATATGTCCAAAATGGCACCTGCCCTCTCTCAGCTGGTTGCTGGGCGCCATTATTGGGGGGATGGTTGGAAAGAAACATGCCCCCTCTTTTTTCCTTTTAGTTTATTAGGTACCCTGTCCCCTACACAGCTGAGGGGTGGATTCACGCTAGGGTCTCCCTGCTGTTAGCCAGTGGCATTGGCTACTGCAGTCTGATCTCAGTTCACTCTTCAAAGCAGGTGGGCTCTCAGGCTCTCGGCTACTGGGGTCCTGTGTTATGTCCATGCTTGTGCTGTGCATCTGCACCCTCCATGTAGGTCCACAGCATCCCTCTTCCTTCCATAGTGTTTCCATTGCAGTTTCTCTCTATCTCTCCACTGAGAATGCACTCTCTCCATTTTTTTTTTTTTTTAATTCAGAAGTTTATTTTTTTTTAAGGGACAGATGCACAGAGTGAGAGAGCTCCTATCTGATGGCTGGGGCTGGGCATATTGATTGATGGTGGAGTTGTCAGAAATCATCTTTGAAATAATGCTTTTTAATATATTAAGAAATCAGATAAAATATTCAGTTTTATGATGGAACAGAAAATTGTAAGTAGAATCAACTGGAAATGCTGCAACTAAATTATTTAGTAACTAAAATTTAAGAACCGAATAGATAGGTGTCATTTAAAAAAGAGCATATAGCCGGTGCCATGGCTCACTTTGCTAATCCTCCGCCTGCAGCACCAGAACCCCGAGTTCTAGTCCCAGTTGGGGTGCCGGATTCTGTCCCGGTTGCTCCTCTTCCAGTCTAGCTCTCTGCTGTGGCCCGGAAATTCAGTGGAGGATGGCCCAAGTTCTTGGGCCCTTGCACCCTCATGGGAGACCAGAAGGAAACACCTGGCTCCTGGCTTCGGATCCGCTGGCCGCAGCGTGCCAGCCGTAGCGGCTATTTGGGGGTTGAACCAATGGAAGGAAGACCTTTCTCTCTGCTTTTCTCTAACTCTGCCTGTCAAAAAAAAAAAAAAAAAAAAAAAAAAAAAAAAAAAAAAAAACCACATATATATTTTTTGTTAGTACTCTAAGGAATTTTGTGAGAACTTTATCTGTATGTATGCTTAGATTATATCGTTTAAATATGTGGTTTCATTTCAAGTTTCTGTTTTTTCTTCTATTGATAAAGAGAAAAATAATTTATTCAGCTTTTCATTCAATATCCCTATTAGGGGTCTAATGCTAGGTTTTACAGCAGGGGTAGGAAATGTCTGTCTAGCCCACAAAATCATTTGGTCTGGTCCTCCCAGGATGACCACAGATGAGACTGGAAATTCAATAAATCTATAGAAGTCTAATTTTAAGGTGATCATTTTATATAGCTAGTGACTGATGTTATAAATATCCACGTGGCCTTTGGTAGAAAAATGATTCCCCACTCTGTTAGAAGTACACAAATTAAGTCCAGATGACCCTTGTCAATAAAGTGACATTGAACTGCTATTTAGCACTGCATTGTTGGTTGAGTGGGAAAGAGGTACTTCCTAAGCATCCATGGTGGCAGTATTATATTCTATGTATACAGCCCCACCCCCCAGACTCATATGTTAAGAGCTAATCCCCACTGTGGTGATATTTGAAGGTGGAGACTTCAGAAAGTAGTTAGGTCTTGAGACTGGAATTCTCATGAGTAGGATTGGTGTACTTAGAAGAGGCCAGGGAGCTGGCTGGCTGGCTGGCTGGCTTTCTTTCTTTTTTAAAATTCATTTGAAAGGCAGAGCTACAGAGAGGGAGAGACAGAGAGAGATCTTCCTTCTGCTGGTTCACTCCCCAAATGACAGCAATGGAACAGATAGGGCTGGGCCAAGCCAAAGCCACGAGCCAGGAGCTTCTTCCAGGTCTCCTGTGTGGATGAAGGGGCCCAGGAATTTGGATCACCTTCTGCTTTTCCAGGCACATTAGCAGGGAGCTAGATGGGAAGTGGAGCAGCTGGCTCTCTAACTGGTGCCCATATGGGATGTCGTACCTTCTAACAGGTGCCCATATGGGATGCCTTACCTTCTATACCACAGGGCCAGACCCTGGCTTGCTCTCTCTGTTTCCTGTGGGGTGGTCAAGGAAAGTTGGGATTCTGCAACCCAGAAGAAGGCCTGCATCAGAACCTGACCTCGTTTCATCCTAATCTTTGACTTCCAGCTTTCAGAATGAGAAATATGAATAAATTTTTGTAGTTTATAATCCACCCAATCTGTGGTGCTTTGTTACAGCATCCTGGATTAATTAAGACAGGTAAACTCATAGACTTGGAATGGAGGTTGGGGAATTGGAATATGAATATTAGAAATGAACCTCTTATGTTTCTATTATACCACAATAGCTCCAGCTGTCCTGGGATAGAACAATATATCATATCAAAGACAAAATACC
The DNA here is from genome assembly GCF_051225735.1 of Oryctolagus cuniculus. NCBI lineage: Eukaryota > Metazoa > Chordata > Mammalia > Lagomorpha > Leporidae > Oryctolagus > Oryctolagus cuniculus. The sequence continues at coordinate 31,181,784 of NC_142886.1, read as the reverse complement.
AGCCATTTCATTTTCTAGAAGTTGTTATTTTCAGATTACAATTCTAAAACAGTGGTTTTATGGATGTGCATTTTTAATTGTTCTGTTATTATGTCACATCAGTCAGATATATTTGTTTATCCTTTCTGTGTTACATGAAACTAAGGCACACTCAAATGGATCTTAAATTTAAGGGAGACAAAATATCTTGACAGTTGTCCTGCTGGGCTTCATCGGGAGATCAAATGTCACACATGCTACCACACTGACTCTACTACAAATTTGAGCCGTCTCTAGAAAACTGTCTTGGGTTTAGTCATTAACTCATTTGTCTAGTCTTCACTGGCCAGGACAATGGAATCACAGGGGTCTACTGTCACTTTGGTTTTTCATATGAATTTGAATTATCATTGTGATTCATCCTGAACAACCCATTTAGTATTTCTTGTAAGGCTGATCTACTAGCAACAAATCTCTCAGTTTTTAATTATATAGGAATGTCTTTGGTCATCTTCATTTAAAAACGTAGTTTTTCTGATTTTAAGACTTTGTTTTGCCTTTCTTTAGCCCAAAGAGTATGTCATACTAATGCCTCCTAGTCTCCATTGTTTCTCTTGAATCCAGATCTTAATCTTATTGGATTCTCTCACACATAAGTCACTTTTCTCTTGTTGTGTTCAAGACTGTTTATTGTCTTCTTCATTCAGCATATCAGCTATCATACTTCTAGGTATCGATTTTTTTTTGTATTTTTCCTACTTGGAGTTCATTAAACTTCTTTGATGTATAAATTAATGATTTTCTTCAAATTTGAAAAAAATTTAGCTATTTTGTCTATCAGTTTTGTGATAATTTCTCTCATGCCCTTTCTGATATTTTTATATATAAGAATTATATATTATATATATAGGCATCTCACAGTTATCTGGTAATGTGTTCATTTTTAATTTTTCTCTCTTCTTTTAATGACATAATACACATTAATCTTTTCTTTTGGCTTGTGTATTATTTCTTGTCTAACTGAAATTTACCATTAAGGCTTTCAAGTGAATTTTTCATGTCATTTATTATATTTTCTAGTTCTAGAACTTTAATTTTTTAAAAATTGTTTCCCTTTACTAATATCAGTATTTGATGAAACATTACTAAGATACTTAATAAAAACAAAGTATTTCCTTTAGTTCTTTGAACATGTTTATACTAGCTGATTTGAAGTCTGCAAAGTTGTCAGCATCTGAGCCCCTACAAAGGCTGTTTTCATTATCTGATTTTTTTCCTTTTTTTTGTTACACTTTCTCAATTCTTTGCATGTCTTATAATATTGGTTGAAATTGAAAATTTTAGTTAATATTTGGATAGTCTTTGGAAACTTAGTCCTCACCTTCTAGAGTTTTTCACTGTTATTGTTGGCTTTTTTTTTTTTTTTTTTAGTAGTTTAGTGGATTGGCTTCACATAGTTCAGTGAATCCTTTTTTTTTCCTGCAGTATGCAGACTCTTTTAACTTTGTGTTCACAGTCTCTGACCAGTTGGGTATAACTATGGCTTTACCTGGATTCTCTTTTGCTGTATATTTGTCTGATCTCATCAAAATTTTTCTCATCTCTGTTGATATCTTACATAGCTTTTAGATTCAGTAACTGGTGCTTGACTGCTTCCTTACATTTTTCACAGTGCCCTGGATCTTAAATTGTTGTGTAGCCTCACCCAGTTAAATGTTTGTATCTCTTTTCTCATGGGTAAAATGTTTCCAATCTTTTTTCTGTTTTTGCACACTGCTATTTAACTGTTTATGAGGAAAATGTTGATTTCTTCATTTAAGATATCAGGTCCTAAGAGAACTCTTCTTAGCTTTCTGTCCTTGATATTCTGTTAAACTTATTAATATATTTTGTTAAAAATATTGTTTCACTTAATGCTATTAGTGTTATGGAATTACCAATTCATAATTGATCACCTTTAAGAGCTCAACTGTTTTTTGATAATGTCCTTTGACAGAAATTTCCATTCTTTGTGCAAAATAAAGTCATCCCCCTTTGGCAGAGCTGTGGATCTCTGTTCGTATGGCCCTGATCTCAGCAGAATGGTACTGGTGTACCAGAGCTGGTGGTATGGAATCTAGCTTACTTCCCTTCAGAGTAATGACTCTGCTTTTCAAATGGGCTGATACATGGGGATGATAGCCTAAGATAATCCCAGGTTGGCCCTCTGTTATGGAGCTTTCACTGTCTGTGTAAATCAGGGTGGGGCAATTGGGTCAGCTGCTCTTCACCTGCTGTACTCTCTGCCCTACAAGTGTCCATTGTCTGTTTGTCTGGAATAGAGCTTCTGCACACTGAGCTGGTGGTCTTTCTCTCTGCAGGTGAGTCTGGGGGCTGGGTTGTGAGGAAGCCATGTCTTCTTGCTGTACTTACCTGGAACAGGGCTTCAACCAGCTGAGCTCTGAAGAAGATGGGTATAGGTTGTGGCTCAGATGCTACAGATATCCTTATTTTTCCTATTATTTAGTAGATTTTCTTAATTCTCCATTTTGTCTGTGCCCTTAGGGCAGTTTCCAAATACTTTGTTTGGTTTTTATTTTTTAACAATAATTTTTGCTCGTCAAATGGTTATTTTGTTAGGAAGATCTGTTGAATTTCTTAAGCTGCTATTCTGGAAGTCCTGCTCCTTGAGAGAAATAGTGTACTGGTTAGAAGAAAATTCCACTGCAAAACAAATTACTGAATATATAATTGCCAAGTTTGTTTAATAAAATCAAATAATTAAATTATTTCTTTTTTAAAAATATATTTTGTTTATTTGAAAGGTAGAGTTAAAAAGGGGGAGAGAGGGAGAGAAACAGAGAAAGATCTTCTATCCACTGGTTCACTCCCCAGATGGCCACAATGGCTGGGACTGGGCCATGCTGAAGCCAGGAGCCTGAAACTTCTTCCAGGTCTCCCACGTGGGTTCAGGGCCCCAATCTCTTGGGCCATCCTCCACAGTTTTCCCAGGCATATTAGCAGGGAATTGGATTGGAAGTAGAGCAGCTGGGAATTGAACTGTTGCCCATATGGGTTGCTGGTTCTTCAGACAGTGGCTTAACCTGCTACACTATAATGCCAGCCCCCAAATTATTTCTGAAAATAGAAAATCTTCAAATAATAATTGAAGAGGAGCCAGCCAGTGCTGCGGCATAGTAGGTTAAGCCTCCATCTGTGGTGCTGGCATCCCATATGGGTGCTGGCTCCTATTCTGGCTGCTCTTTTTCTGATCCAGCTCTCTGTTAATGGCCTGGAAAAGCAGTGGAAGATGGCACAAGTGCTTGGAATCCCACATTCACGTGGGAGACCCGGAAGAAGCTCCTGGCTCTTGGCTTTGGATCACCCAGATCCAGCCCTTGTGGCCATTTGGGGAATGAGTCAGCAAATTGAAGATCTCTCTCTCTCTATGTCTTTCCCTCTCTCTGTCTATAAGTCTGCCTCTCAAATAACTAAATAAATAATCTTAAAAAAAAAGAGTAAATGAAGATTGCTAGGGTACCAAAAATATAACATAAATGAAAGAAATTTTGAAATTAATTTATTTACTTGAAAGGTGGAGAGTTACAGGGAGGGGGGAAAGACATAGAGTGAGAGAGGGAGAGAGGTCTTCCACCTGCAGGTTCATATTCCAATGGCGGCAATGGCCAGGACTGGGCCAGGCCCAGGGCAGGAGCTTGGAACTCCATCTGGGTGTCCCACATGGGAGGCAAGGGCCCAAGCATTGGGCCATCTTCCACTTCTTTCCCAGGCACATTAACAGGGAGCTGGATCACAAGTGAAGCAGTAGGGACTTGAACCAGGTTTCATATCTGATGTTGACGTCACTGGCAGCCACTAAGCCAGCTCCACCACCATGACAGCCTCAATCAAAGAAATTTAATACTGCTACAAAGTTAATAAATGTTGCTCCTTGTAGGTGTCACTGGGAAAATGGGGTGGAAAAAGCCATGCTTGGAGAAAATATTCACAACACATATGCCTGACAAAGGACTGGTATGATTTGTACATACATTTGTGTGTCTGGTTCAATCTAAGAGTTTACACTAGTAAATTGATCAATAGAGTTGAAAGGTCATATTATCTCAATAGGTAGTGATAAAGCACTTGTGAAATTTCAACATCATTACTTAGGAAACTCTTAGAGGAAAAGACAATAGGGAAACTTTATGACACTAAAATGTACTCAAAACCCACAACAGGCACCATACTTAACAATGTGGGTGATCTGATACAAGCAGTATTGATTGTAAATGAAGCAAGGATGCCTGTCCTATTCAGTAACATACCGCTGCTCCTAGTCTGTATAATACGGAAGGAAACAGAAAGGTACCTAATTAAGAAGGAATAATAGTGCTGTAACTGTTCCCAGTTATGCTCATTTATGTTACTCCCTCTAAACATACTGTCTCATGTGTTTATTTTTAATGGAAACAAAGTCTTTTCACTTTATGGTAAAAGTTCTGTATTCTGAAGTAAAAATGAGAATACACATATCAACCTTAGGAAAAAGAAAGGGGTTTTCCCTCTAGATACAAAGCAGACAGAAATTTCAAAGAATATCAGGACATTATCCTGGCTATTTATATTATGTATAAAGCTCTAGATTAGCATTGTCCACTAGCACTTTCAGCAATCATGGAAATATTTTATATCCTTGCTGTCCAATATAGGTATATATTGAGCACTTGAAGTTAGTATGCCAGAATTTCTAATTTTAATTAAAAATTTTTTTTTAATGGTACCCAAGGACTTGGGCTATCTTCCACTGGTTTCCCAGGCCATAGAAGAAAGCTGGATCGGAAGAGGAGCAGCCGGGACTCAAACTGGCACCCATATGGGATGCTGGCACTGCAGGTGGCAGCTTCACCCGCTAAACCACAGCACTGACCCCTTTAGGTAGTGCTTTTTATAGGTTGCAGGGTGATTGGATGATATGAAATTGTGTTAGGATCCATATTTTGAATTCTGTGAAGCATAGTATGCATACTGCTTTTATTTTTGTCTTTTTAAATTTGCAAATCAGAGAAGGGGGTGGAGAGAGAGATCTTCCATATGCTAGTTTGTTACTTAATAACTGAGGCTGGGTCAAGCTGATGCCAAAAGCCAAGAACTTAATCCAAGTCTCCCACTTTGGAGGCAGAGACCTAACTTCTGGCACCATCACCTGCTCCCTCCTAGGGTATGCATTAGCAGGAAACTGGAAAGAAGATTGGAGCCCAGGTACTTTGATATGTGTTGCAATATCCCAAGAAGTGTCATAAGTTATGCCAAACACCCACTCTCTGATTTTACTTTGACCATTGGGTGACTGTGTAGCGGCCATGCTGATGAACTTTTTGAGGGTAGACTTAGAAAGACATCTTCCTGGTCGGCGCCGCGGCTCACTAAGCTAATCCTCCACCTTGCGGCGCCAGCACACCGGGTTCTAGTCCCGGTCATGGCGCCGGATTCTGTCCCGGTTGCCCCTCTTCCAGGCCAGCTCTCTGCTGTGGCCAGGTAGTGCAGTGGAGGATAGCCCAAGTGCTTGGGCCCTGCACCCCATGGGAGACCAGGGTAAGTACCTGGCTCCTGCCATCGGATCAGCGCGGTGCGCTGGCCGCAGCGTGCCGGCCATGGTGGCCATTGGAGGGTGAACCAACGGCGAAGGAAGACCTTTCTCTCTGTGTCTCTCTCTCACTGTCCACTCTGCCTGTCAAAAAAAGAAAAAAAAAAAAAGACATCTTCCACATTCATCCCTTTGTTTGTTTACTGGAGTAAAAAGCAATTATTATTTCTGTTTGAAATGATATTTGTTTTTAGAAACAAGGAAAGAGAAGATTCTGGAAAACGGCAGATTAGGGAGAGGCACATTTCACAGGCCTGGAAGAAACAGCAAGGAGAATAGTGTAGGAGGCGCATGCTTGGCAGAGCAGTGGAGGGAAGCTTCCCGGGAGTGTGGGAAGCAGCTGGAACCTGCGTGCTGGGTGCTGATGTGTACCCAGAGAATGTGGAGAACTAGGGCTGCAGAGGGCAGGAGCCAGTGGTAATTTTGAGACTAGGGAGATCGAACTGTACGAATCTGTGGGGATAGAGCTGGAGAGAGAGCATGGCACTGGTCTGGACTGGAGCCCAGGGAGCTGGCAATTGCTGATGGTCGCCTGTGGTCCTAGTTGAAGTGGAAGGGGTCGGTTGATACAAACCAAACTCTCCAAAATAGAACCCGCAATCCTGGCTAAGAGAGGGCAGGCACCATTTTAAAATAAGACTGCAACTCCGGAAGCATGCAGGTATGCACGTAACAGCTGACTGAGACAGGACACCCAAACTGAGCACTGACAGCAGCGGTGGGCAGGTGTTAGGCCAATGACTCTAGTGTTTGCATGTGATCCAGAGATATGAGCAGAGGGAACAGCCTGCAACCCCCTACTGACTCAGAGCTCTGCAGGAAGTTGGCTGGGCAGCCATGAGGGACAGAGTGGTAATCACGCCAGCAGCGCCCACTGGATGACTCAGCGACTGTGGGAGCCCTATGGGCTGAAACCTTGGGGCCTCAGTAGCTACATGAAAAGGTGTAGGGCATAGCTAGGTTTTTAGATCTACCACACCCACTTGGGTGTTACCTGGAAATTCACCCCAACCTAGAGCATTGACCAGGGCCCCTGGCCACTCCCATCTCATACCTTTTGGTATTCATGGAAAGAGCGGACATTCCACAAAGTCATGTAAGCATGGCCCCAGAAATTAAAAATCAACTCCATAAGTTCCAAAAATAATAGTCAAAATTTGAGAAACAAGAATAAGGAAGGCACCATGACCCCCATACCTCTAGAGGAACTCAACATTTCAGTATTAGAATGTGAAGATGAAGAGACTGAAAAAATACCAGAAATGGAATTCAGAAAATTAATCAGAGGCTTACTAAAAAAAAAAAAAAAAAAAAAAAAAGAGAGAGAAACAAATCCACAGACAAAAAAAAACCATAGATGACGTGAACAAAAATTTTTCCCAGGAAATTGAAAATATACAGAGAAATCAAAATGAAATTTAGAAAAATTAATGGATCAAATAAAAAGTCTTTTTTTGGATTTGGAAATGATATATCTTATTATTTCTGTATTCCTGCCCTCCTGTATTTTTTTTTATTATGGAAAGCTTTTATTTAATAAATATAAATTTCATAAATTTAACTTTTGGATTATAGTGGTTCTTCCCCCCATATCTGCCTTCCCACCCCCAGACCATACTACCTCCTATCCTCCTCTCCCATCCCATTCTTCATTAAGATTCATTTTTAATTATCTATATATATAGAAGATCAACTCTATACTAAGTAAAGATTTCAACAGTTTGCACCCACACAGACAACAAAGTATAAAGTACTGTTTGAAGACTAGTTTTACCATTAATTCTCATAGTACAACATTAAGGACATGGGAAGTAAGTGCACAGTGTCTCCTGTTGTTGATTTAACAATTGACACTCTTATTTATGACGTCACTGATCACCTGAGTCTCTTGTCATGAGCTGCCAAGGCTATGGAAGCCTTTTGAATTCACAAACTCTGACCTTATTTAGTCAAGGTCATAATCAAAGTGGAAGTTGTCTCCTCCCTTCAGGGAAAGGTACTTCCTTCTTTGATGACCCGTTCTTTCCACTGGGATCTCACTCACAAAGATCTTTCATTTAGGTCATTTTTTGCCACAGTGTCTTGGCTTTCCATGCATGAGAAACTCTCATGGGCTTTTTAGCCAGATCCGAATGCCTTTAAGGGCTGATTCTTACACTAGAGTGCTGTTTAGGGCGTTTGCCATTCTATGATTCTGTTGTGTATCCCACTTCCCATGTTGGATGGTTGTCTCCTTTTTAATCCTATCAGTTATTATTAGGAGACCCTAGTCTTGTTTATGTGATCTCTTTGGCACTTAATCCTGTCTTTAGGATCAATTATGAACTTAAACTGATCACTTTAACTAGTAAGATGAAGTTGGTACCTTCCAGCTTAGTGGAATTTCGAGTTCATGGCACATTTCTAGCTTTATCCTTAGGGGTAAGTCCAAGTGAATGTGTGCTGAACTGTACATCCTCCCTCTCTTATTCCCACTCTTATTTTTAACAGGGATCAATTTTCAGTTGGATTAAACTAAGAATAATTATGTGTTAATTAAAGAGTTCAACCAATGGTATTAAGTAGAAAGAAAAATACTAAAAAGAATAAAATACTAAGCTGTTCCTCGACAGTCAGGACAAGGACTGATCAAGTCATTGTTTCTCATAGTGTCCGTTTCACTTCGACTTCCTTTTAGGTGCTCAGTTAGTTGTCACAGATCAGGGAGAACATCTGATATTTGTTCCTGTAGGCCTGGCTTATTTCACTCAGCATGATGATGTTTTCCAGATTTCTCTATTTTGTTGCAAATGATTGGATTTCTTTTCTTTTTTTCTTTTTTTTACCGCTATGTAGTATTCTATAGAGTACATGTCCCATAATTTCTTTATCCAGTCTTCTGTTGATGGGCATTCAGGTTGATTCCATGTCTTAGCTATTGTGAATTGAGCTGCAATAACCATTGAGGTGCAGATAGCTCTTTTATTTGCCAATTTAATTTCCCTTGGGTAAATTCTGAGGTGTGGGATGGCTGGGTCATGTGGTAAGGCTATATTCAGTTTTCTGAGGAATCTCCAAAATGTCTTCCTTAGTGGCTTTACCAGTTTCATTCCCACCCACAGTGGATTAGTGTGCCTTTTCTTCCACATCCTCCCCAGCATCTGTTGTTAGTTGATTTCTGTATGAAAGCCATTCTAACAGGGGTGAGGTGAAACCTCATTGTGGTTTTGATTTGTATTTCCTTGATGGCTAGTGATCCTGCACATTTTCTCATGTGTCTGTTGGCTGTTTGGATTTCCTCTTTTTTTTTTTTTTATTTTTATTTTTTTGACAGAGTGGACAGTGAGAGAGAGAGAAAAAAAGGTCTTCCTTTTCCATTGGTTCACCCCCCAGTGGCCGCTGTGGCTGGTGCGCTGCTGCCAGCGCAATGGGCTGATCTGAAGCTAGGAGCCAAGTGTTTCTCCTGGTTTCCCATGCGGGTGCAGGGCCCAAGGACTTGGGCCATCTTCCACTGCACTCCCAGGCCACAGCAGAGAGCTGGACAGGAAGAGGGGCAACCGGGACAGAATCTGGCACCCTGACCGGACTAGAACCTGGGGTTCTGGCACTGCCGGCAGAGGATTAGCCTATAGAGCTGCAGTGCCGGCTGGATTTACTCTTTTGAAAAATGTCTTTTTAGGTCCTTCGCCCATCTCTTAACTGGGTTTTTTGTTTTGTTGTGGTAGAATTTCTTGATGTCTTTGTAGATTCTGGTTATTAATCCTTTATCAGTTACATAATTAGAAATTATTTTCTCTCATTTTTTTTTTTTTTTGACAGGCAGAGTGAGACAGTGAGAGAGAGAGAGACAGAGAGAAAGGTCTTTATTTTTTCCGTTGGTTCACCCCCTAAGTGGCTGCTACAGCTGCCATGTTGAACCAGGAGCCAGGTGCTTCCTCCTGGTTTCCCATGCAGGTGCAGGGCCCAAGGACCTGGGCCATCCTCCACTGCTTTCCCAGGCCACAGCAGAGAGCCGGCCTGGAAGAGGAGCAACCGGGACAGAATCCGGCGCCCCAACCGGGACTAGAACCTGGGGTGCCAGTGCTGCAGGTGGAGGATTAGCCTAGTGAGCCATGGCGCCGGCCTATTTTCTCTCATTCTGTTGATTGCCTCTTCACTTTCCTGACTCTTTTGCAGTACAGAAACTTCTCAATTTGATGGAATCCCAGTTATTAAGTTTGGCTTTGCCTGCCTGTGCCTCTGAGGTCTTTTCCAAGAAGTCTTTGCCTGTGCCTCTATCTTGCAAGGTTTCTCCGATGTTCTCTAAAAATTGATGTCAGGTGGAGTTTTTGTTTAAGGTGTAAGGTAGGGGAATTGGGTCATACTTCTTCATGTGGAAATCTAGTTTTCTCAGCACCATTTGTTGAATAGACTGCCTTTTTTTTTTTTTTTTTTTTTTTTTTGCCAGTGTCTTGGTTTTCCATGCCTAAAATACTCTCATGGACTCTTCAGCCAGATCTGAATGCTTTAAGGGCTGATTCTGAGGCCAGAGTGCTGTTTAGGGCATCTGCCATTCTATGAGTCTGCTGTGTATCCCGCTTCCCATGTTGGATTGTTCTCTCCTTCTTAATTCTATCAGATAGTATTAGCAGACACCAGTCTTTAAATTGGCAAACAAAAAGCTGTCTGCACCTTAATGTTTATTGCAGCTCAACTCACAATAGCTAAGACCTGGAATCAACCTAAATGCCCATCAATAGTAGACTGGATAAAGAAATTATGGGGCATGTATTCTATAGAATACTATACAGCAGTAAAAAACAATGAAACCCAGTCATTTACAACAAAATGGACATCATCTTAAAGTAACCTGATGTTTCTCTCTCGCACATTTTAGAATCTTCTCTTTATGTTTCATTGTGGTGACTTTGATTACAAATTGTCGTGGTGCTGGTCTTTTCTGGGCATGTCTATTGGGAGTTCTGTGTGTTTCCTGTAATGAATGTATCTTTCTCCAAACCCATGAAGTTTTCTGTTAGTATTTCACTAAAAATGCCTTCTAGCTCTTTCCTTTTATTCATGCCTTCAGGAACTCCTAGACCTGAATGTTGGGTTTTCTTATACTATCCTGTAGATTCCCAGCAGTGTTTTTTAGATTTCTAATTTCCTCTTCTTGTCTTTGGTTTGACTGTATAGTTTCTTGTGCTCTGTCTTCTAAGTCTAATATTCTCTCTTCTGCCTCATTGATTCTGTTTTTAAGGCTCTCCACTGCATTTTTTTAATTGGTTCTATTGAATTCTTCATTTTCTTTTGATTTCTCTTTAAGGTCTCAATTTCATGTTCTGTTGAATTCTTCATTTCATTTTAATTCCTTCTTAAGATTTCAATTTCATGGGAGAGATTTTCTTTCATGTCCTACATGGATTTCAGTATCCTTGATTGTAGGTGACATGCTCCTATATATAGGCGATCCAAAAAACTCTACTGACTATTTAAACTCCTAAAAGTGTTAGGAAAGTGGCAGGATTTAAAATAAACACAGAAAAATCAATAGTCATTATATACACAGATAATGTCACAGTTGAGTAAGAACCTGTAAATCAGTCTACTCACAATAACTCCAAAAAGAGTTATATACCGTGTAATAAATTTAACCAAGATTGTCAGAGATTTCTTTGATGAAAATTACAAAATCTTAAAGAAAGAAATAGAAGACATTAAAAAGTGGAAAAATCTTCCACGTTCATGGATTGCAAGAATCAACATCATCAAAATGTCCATACTACCAAAAGCAGTTTACAGGTTCAGTATGATCCCAACCAACATACCAATGAGATTCTTTGCAGATCTGGAGAAAAGTATGCTGAAATTCATATGGAAACAGAAGAGACCTCGAATAGCTAAAAGTGTCTAATACAACAAAAGTCAAACTGGAGGCATCACAATACATTATTTCAAGACATACTACAGGACAGTTACAATCAAAACAGCCTGGTACTGGTGCAAAAACAGATTGATAGACCAATGAGTCTGAGTAGAAATGCCAGAAATCAATCCAAACGTCTACAAAAAACTTATCTTTTGACAAAGAAGCTAAATTGAATCCCTGGAGCAAGGACAGTTTCTGCAACAAATGGTGCTGGAAAAACTGGATTGGCACATGCAGAAGTGTGAAATTAGACTCCTACCTTACACCCTACACAAAAATCCACTCAAAATGGTCAAGGTCTTAAATCTATGACCTGATACCATCAAATTATTCAGCAATATGGGGTAACTCTACATGACATTGGCATAGCCAAAGGCTTCTTGGAAAAGAGCCCAGAAGCACAGATAATTAAAGCCAAAATTAATAAATGGGATTACATCAAGAGAAGAAGCTTCTGCAATGCATAAGGAACACTCAGCAAAATGAAGTGGCAACCAACATAATGGGAGAAATTATTTGCCAACTGCGCAACTGATGAAGGGTTAACATCAGAATGTATAAAGAGCTCAAGAAACTGAACAACAAAACCAACAATCCAGTAAACAAATGGGCCAGTAGTTCAATAGGCATTTTTTCAGCAGAGGAAATTCGAATGGCCAACAAATACTTGTGAAAATGCTCAGGTTCACTAGCCATCAGGGAAATGCAAATCAAATCAACAATGAGGTTTTACCTCACTCCAGTTAGAATGTCTAGCATACAGAGATAAACAAACAACAAATGGTGCTGAGGATATGGGGAAAAAGGTACTTTGATCTATTGTATGTTGGAATGTAAACTGGTGCAACCACTATGGATTACAGTATGGAGACACTTCAGAAATCTGAATATAGAACTACCATATGATACAGCCATCTCACTCCTGAGAATTTACCCAAACCAAAAGAGATCAGTATATGAAAGAGATATCTGTACCCCCTTGTTAACTACAGCACAATTCACAATAGTGAAGATATGGAATCAACGCAGATATCTATCAACTAGTGACTGGATAAAGAAATTATGGTATATATACCCTGTAGAGTACTACTCAGCAATAAAAAACCAAAATACTGCCTTTTGTAACAAGATGGTCACAACTAGAAACCATTATACTCAGTGAAATAAGCATATTCCAAAAAGGCACAATTTTTTTAAAGCTTTATTTATTTATTTTAAAGGGTTACACAGAGAGAGAAGGAGAAATATTGCCTTTTGAAACAAGATGGTCACAACTGGAAACTGTTATACTTAGTGAAATAAGCCAGTCCCAAAAAGACGAATTTTTTTTTAAATATTTGTTTATTTGAAAGAGTTACACACTTTGAGAGAGAGGGAGGGAGGCAGAAAGGGAGACAGAGAGATATATATAGAGAGGTAGAAGTAGAGAGATGTGTCTTCCATCTGCTGGTTCACTTCCCAGTTGGTCTCAATGGCTGGAGCTAGGAGCCTGGTCTTCTTTCGTGTCTCCCACGTGGGTGCAGGGGCCCAAGGACTTGAGCCATCTTGTACTGCTTTCCCAGGCCATAGCAGAGAGTGGGATTGGAAGTGGAGCAGGCAGGAATTGAACCGGCACCCATATGGGATGTTGGCACTGTTGGCGGCGGCTTTACCCGCTACGCCATAGTGCCTGCCCCAAAGACAAATATATGTTTTCCCTGATCCGATGCAACTAATAGAATATGTGAAAAGTAATGTATTCATACAAAATAGACATTAGAGAGTGGATGCTTGTTTATAGCCCTTGTCTCTTCTGCTGAGGAATAATCTTGTTTAATTTTGCTTTATTTTGTTTTGTTCATTCTCTTCGTATACTGGCTGAACTCCTCTACTTAGAGTAGGGCTAATTATAAGATCCCTAAGTAAACTGATAGTAGATCATTGTAAAAGTTCAGAATGGGAGTACAGGGCGGGGCAGGGGTAGGTTGGAATGTGAGTGGGAGGGAGGGGAGACCTCACTTTGTTACTAAATCTGTGTATATGAAATATATGAAACTTGTTCAAGTTAAATAAACAAACTAGAAAAGAATCGCTTATCTCATATAGCCTTCCTTAGCTTCTTTGTCATCCTTATGTCCAAAATTCATTTGTCTAAACACATAAGATTATTATCTTATGTAAGACAATGTGCTTTATCTGTTTGAAATAAGGCATAATGTTTTGTTTTATAATACATAGGTAATCATATTAGATTGAGTGTAGTTTTCCTTCAATATATGTATGTCATATAATTAGGAATAAGATAACTTTTCTTTTGTTGGGTTATGTAATTTATCTTAATCATCTCTGCTGCCATATTAATGTTGATAATATATAGCAGCTGTTTTTCTTGGATACCCATTTGACCTGTTGCATGTCATAGCAAATGTATAACTAGGCTGTGCTACCTCCATCAAAATCAGTCCTAAATAGCCATCTGCTTAAAACAGAAGTTTTATCATATATATATATGTATATGTATATGTGTGTATATAAATATATATATATTCTTCTTCCAAAGTGCCTATTTTAGTTAAACATCAGAGTTGTAGTGTTAAAATTATCATTATAATAGAATATGAAAAAAATTAAGAAATTACAAATGTATTTTTGGATATGTATGCCAGGGTCAGATTTTCCCTTAGGTGTTGTGGCGGCCTGGATGTTAGTTGTATGCCCTCTTGTGTTTTAAATTAAACCCTCTGGAGAAATATGTGTTTAAAGTCTTCTATGTATTAAACATCATGACTAATGAAACAGAAGTTAATATTTTATTTCTTCACAAGAAGATGAATGTATTTAATTAATTGAACATTATTTTTTATACTTTACTGAAGCTTAGTATCATGTTTCATTAAAATGTACAAGTAGTTGTGTGAGGCAGTATGTTCTCATAGGATTTGTGGAGAAATAATTATTTTTAATCACAAAGACTGAGAAACCTATTACTTGGGATTAATGTCTTTTGTGTGTCTCTGTTCTTTTTGCCAAAAAGAAAATGATAACAGTATATGTAGTCAAAAGTGCTATGATAAGGTAATGTTTATAAAGAAAAAGTATCTGTGACAGGCTTTCTACTGTTTCATGTATCTGTTCTTTAACTCATTAAAAGTTTGAATTAGTTTTTAAAAATTGTTGATGATGTATTTTGCTTGAGTTTAGAAAAATTGACAGAAATTTTAAGTATATGTTCTGCTTTCAACCAACTGCTGCTTAAAATGTTTAAATATTATGATCTCAATGTGTAACAGCCTAATTTAGCTTCATAAGTATATTACGGGTCTATCAGATTTGCTTGCTTGATTTGTTTTGTTCAGAGACTGGCCTTAGTTCTCCTGACTGTGGAAAAGTGATTAGTTATCTTCTCAGTATCAATTCATAAAACATCTAAAGTATGACAAAATGAATGAGTTCATTAGGACATGCAAGAATATGTTAGGCTAATTTTCCAGTGGTTTTGAGTGGAGCATGGCTTAGTTAAGAATCTAAGAATTTCATGTGAAATTCTATTAAATCATTTAGCTCCTTTGTTTATTCAGTGAAGATCAGATTTTATATTATCATTGGACATTTATTGCTTCCTGGCTTGCCATCTGATCCTCCTTCTGCATGTGTTCAATCATCTACCACTCTCTTTAGATACCAGGAAAATGAGCCACCTGATCCTAGACTGTGAACCTCCAAAACCATATGCAAAAAGGAACCATTTTCTTTACAAGTTAGCTGTTTCAGGTATTTTCCTTGTAGTAATGAAAAACTGACTAGTATAGGAAACCTCTTGATTAGCCCAAAGTTACAGATTGATAACAGAAACTTAGGTGTCTGTGCCCTTGCAGGAGAGTTGCAAAGAGCCAAAATTAGCAAGAAACTGTTCCCAGCTTCACTCCAATATTCCAAATATCTTTTTATTGCATCTAACTATCTGGTCCTAATGCATCCCAAAAACCTAGCTCAAGAGTATGCTGCACATAGAGTTTTGTAGCCTTCAGAAAATAGTTGATTAGCAGGAGATGATGATGGAAGCTGGGTGCAACTGGATCATATGCAGCAATGCCAGTAATCAGGTTTTCTTTAGTTGAGGAAGAGGACCTTACCTTATATCTTTCATAGCTTTCAAGACTGTCCTTCTGTCCATAGTTGGCGCTAAGTGAATGTTGGTGGAATTAATTTTAATCCTAATATCACATCAATAAATACATGTTTATATATCAATAATAATACATTCAATCTGTACTTTCTTTTTATAAGAGATATAAAATTTTATTTTTAAAAACTCCATGTATTTGATGATAATATTAAAGCAGCTTAGTTTCATGACCTGAGAGATTCTTTCCACTTAACAAGAATGAGTCATTTTTAAAATACTTCTGTAAGTTCAAGTAGTTGGAGAAGCAAAATTTGATGTGACTATTCCAAACTGTTTACAATTTATGAATTCTCTACATTTTAGTTGCACACAGGATCGTGTCTTAGGTTTATTGCAGCTTAGTTCATATGATTTTCCATTCCACCTTCAACCTGTACCTTCTTTGGAGGACTTTTTTTTTAAAGCTTCCTATAGCTTTTAGTTTAGTTAAAACTAAATAGTGTGTACATACAGTTTATTGTCATTTGGAAACTATATAGTTTTTTTTAATGTGCTAGAAGATAATTTCAGTAAATAAAACACATAAATGTAATTTTAACATTCTTCCCTATACTCGAGTAAGTCAATCATTTTCCTCTCTATTTGGGTATTTTCATCTCATTTTGGGTAATCATTCCTGTTCTCACCAATCAATATTTTCATCTTATTTTCTCTTTCAGGATGTTATGTTTTCAGAAGGGTTTTGCCTAATCTTTGTCCACAGTGTCAGTATTAGAGATATTAACATATATTTTCTCTGATGATATGTCTCTGAAATGTAAGCACCAGAGATAATTAATTGAGGTATATTCTGTGTGAGGCTTGTCTATACTTAATTAATTATAAAACATTACTATGTTACCCTTGTAAAGAACCCAGCTTTATGTATGCCTCTGTTTGAAATATCATTTATGTTTCAGTGTATCACTTTGGCACATTCAGATAATTGCTGCTTTTCATTGTTCTGGCCTCCTGGAAACTGTATTGTGAAACAGATCATTCTTTTTTGGTTTGTGTGTTTTTATGTGAAACTTGCTATAATTAATATAAACATTCTCACCAAGGATTTGTAACCACAGTATTTATACTTTAAATTAATTGGCCATTAATACAAGCATATAAAAACTCTTAATCTCTCTAGAAATAAAAAAATTCTTTATGTTCTATAAAATGAATGTAATATAAATTTCCCCATAATTTTATAGTGTGTGTGTTTATTCTTGTATACTAAAAATGTGTGTGTGCCTACAAGTATAAGTGTCAATATCAATCTGTAATTGTTGTGTCATACGTTTTATGTATCCATAACTGACAGGCTATTTATTACAAACAATAAAATAGAAATTTGTTGTTAATTATATTGTACTAGAATTTAGAATGGAGTTTCTTAGATATTCTGAAATTTTGTGGAAAAGTCGATCAAACTGAACAAATGGCTTTTTGTTTTCACTCATTTTTCAGTGATCGAGGCTTTATAAGTGATAATGTTTTCATTTGGCATGCCCCTAATGTTGGTATGATCCTTTATAAATGTTGTTGAATGAAATCAGTAAGGCATTGTTTATGAATATTTGGGAGAGGTGTCTTGTCAGTCTTATTTATTACTGATTTTTTTACCTCTTTCTGTTCTCTGCTCAAGCCCTTTCCCCTTACTAGCAAGTTTGATTATGAAAGACACTAAAGGAAAAAGAGAGGAAAGAAGTACTAGGAACACGCCTTGCCTTAGTAGTGTTGGAAGTAGAGTTCTGGGATTGGTTGGTATGAGTATTCATTTTTCTCTAACTCTATTCCCTGGTGCCACCCTTCCCTCCCCTCCCCAACTTTTGCTGTCTTGCTGTAGCAACTGTTGAGTTGTCTCTTTTTATTATAGTCGTCATCAACTGATGTGAGCTCACAGTGAAACTGGGAACTGGGAACCCAATCCAGGTCTCCCATGTGGGTGATAGGAACCGAACTATTTGAGCCATCACCTTCTATCTCCCAGGTGCAGATTAGCAATAAGCTGTATCAGGAACAGAGTCAGGACTTGGAAAATAGTCACTCTTATAAGGGCTGTGGTTTTCTTCACCTGTGTGCAATTACTAGGTCAAATGCCTGCTCTGGAAAATGTTTTGCCTATAGACTTACCAGTTTTTCCTTATGGACATGAGAAATAGAAAAAAAACTGGATAGATTTTTATAGAGATGATTGATTTGTGTTTGCTTCATTGTTCTGTTTAGCCTTTCAATTACTGATAAATATCTTTTTTTAACCAACATATGTATAATTGGGACCTTGAATGTGTGATGGAAGTTGAATTTTTGTAATGAACTCTACCCATCATATGATTATTTTTTATGGAACATCTCTTTTTTCATTTTTTGTCTTTTTTTCCCCCATGTTTTATTCATATAAGTGGGCTATGTAGCTTTCTGGGAATGTGAGTACCACCACTACTGAAATTAGAAAGGGAGCCAACAGCATTCCAAGGCCATCACTTTTAAAGGGAGAGAGTTCTTTTCTAACACCTTCTAAATGCATTGTTTTTCAAGTATTGCTTAGGAGTTAATGGCTTTTTGAATTAAATTCCTTAGGCCTTATTAGTTTCTATTTTCTTTTTCCTGTTCTTTGGCCACTTTGTTTTTTTAATCTTTAACTTTTAATTATTTTTAGTAGATTCAATGTGCTTTGTATATTCATTTCTAAGAACATAGGGATAGTCCCTTCCTCTCTCCATCCCTTCCCTCCTTCTCTCTTTCCTCATCTTTCCCTCATACCATCTTTCCTTTTCCTTGTCTTTCACTTTTTTTTTAGTTTTTGAAATAATAAATATATATATATTAAAGATTTATGTATTTATTTGAAAGTCAGAGTTACACACAGAGAGGGGGTGGTCTTCCATCCACTGGTCCACTCCCCAATTGACTGCAAAAGCTGGAGCTGCACCGATCCAAATCAGGAGCCAGGAGCTTCTTCTGGGTCTCCCACGTGGGTGCAGGGGCCCAAGGACTTGGGCCATCTTGTACTGCTTTCCCAGGCCATAGCAGAGATCTGGATCGGAAGAGGAGCATCTGGACTAGAACTGGCGCCCATAAGGGATGCTGACACTGCAGGCAGCAATAGTTACTGATTATATCTCCTTTGTTAGTGAGTTTGATATTGTCATGTGTTTTATGATACTTTTTATTTTTTATTTATTTATTTATTTTTGACAGGCAGAGTGGATAGTGAGAGAGAGACACAGAGAGAAAGGTCTTCCTTTGGCCATTGGTTCACCCTCCAATGGCCGCCACGGCTGGCGTGCTGTGGCCGGTGCACCGCGCTGATCCGAAGGCAGGAGCCAGGTGCTTCTCCTGATCTCCCATGGGGTGCAGGGCCCAAGCACTTGGGCCATCCTCCACTGCACTCCCTGGCCACAGAAGAGAGCTGGCCTGGAAGAGGGGCAACCGGGACAGAATCCGGCGCCCCGACCGGGACTAGAACCCGGTGTGCTGGCGCCGCAAGGTGGAGGATTAGCCTATTGAGCTGCAGTGCCAGCCAATGCTTTTTATTTTTAAAGATTTATTTTTTTCAAAGTCAGAGTTACACACAGAAAGAAGGAGAGGCAGAGAGGGGGGGGGGGGTCTTCCATCTGCTGGTTCACTCCCCAGATGGCTGCAGTGGTTGGAGCTGCGCCAATCCAAAGCCAGGAGCCAGGAGGTTCTTCCAGGTCTCCCATGTCGGGGCCCAAGGACATGGACCATTTTCTACTGCTTTCCCAGGCCACAGCAGAGAACTGGATTGGAAGTGGAGCAACCGGGTGCCCATATGGTGGCTTTACCTGCTACGCCACTGTGCTGGCCCCATGGTGTTTACTTCTAATGTAGGACTCTGTTCAGAATTTCTTGTAAGGCTGGTTTGGTGGAAGTGAATTCTTTCAGTTTTTACTTATGTGGGAAATACCTTATTTTTCTTTCACTTCCAAAGGATAGCTTCACTGAATTTAATATTCTTGGTTGGAAATTTTTTTTTCATTTAAGATGTTGAATATATCTTCCCACTCTGTTCTGGCCTATAGTATTTCTGCTGCAAAGTCTGCTGTTAGTCTATTAAATTTTCCTTTTTACATAACTTCACCTTTTTCTCTTGCTATCTTTAGAATTCTCCCATTGTCCATTTGAAAATTTTACTACAATATGCCTTGGAGAAGCTCTTTATTAGTTGAGTCTTCTTGGGGTCCTTTGTACTTTCGGTATCTAGATGTCCATGTCTCCTTTGGGATCTGGGAAATTTTCAGATATAATTTCATTTAGCAGGTTCTCAATGCATTTTTCCTTCCTTTCTCCTTCAGGAATTACTGTATTATGAATCTTTGGTCATTTAATGGTATCCCATGTTTCATACAAACTTTATTCATTGTTTTTAATTCTTTTCTCTTTATTATTGTCTGATTAACTTATTTTGAGTATCTTGACTTCCAAATTAGAAATTCTTTCCTCCAGTATTTGTCTATCATGCTGTTGAAGCTGTCATATTTTTTATTTAATTGCTTGCTGTTTTCATCTTTAAAATCTGTGGGTTTTTTTTTTTTTTTTTTTTGAGATTTACCTATTTGAAACACAGAGTTAAACAGAGAGAAGAGAGAGAAAGAGAGAGAGAAAGAAGTATCTTCCAACCTTCTGGTTTACTTCCCAAGTGGCTGCAACAATCAGGTCTCGGCCAGGCCAAAGCCAGGAACCTGTACTCCATCAGGTCTCCCCCGAGGTGGCAAGGGCCCAAGCACTGGGGCTATTTTCTGCTGCTTTCGCAGGCATGTTAGCAGGTAGCTAGATTGGAAGTGGAGCATCTGGGACTGGAACAAGCTCTCCTTGCTCTCCTTCAGGATGCCAGTGTATCATGCTGCAGCCCAACCTGCTGAACCACGATGCTGGCCCCTGTTTGGTTCTTCTCAATGATTTCTGTCTCCTTTGTGAATTTTTCATTCATGTCACCTATTGATTTCTTCATTTTTTAAACCATCTATCTGTATTCTCTTATATTGCATTCAGTCTGCTGCAATCATTTTGAATCCTGTTTCTGGCATTTCATAGATTTCCTTCAGATTGGGATCTAACTGTGAATTGTTGTGTTATTTTGGAGCTGTCCTGCCACCTTTCTTCTTCATGCTTCCTGTGTCCCTATGTTGACATATGCACATCTGTGTAATAGTCCATTCTTCTTTATGGAGTAGGTTTTATTGGAAAAGAATTATGATTTAGATGAAATGCAGGATATCTTGTGGCTTGTTGCTATGGCTTTGGTTCTATGTGAGCCCAGAAATGTAATCTCAGTGATTTTTTTGCTTTAGTCAGTGTCAATTCTGGTATAAGTGACACACTGTTCTAGTTTGCAGAAGTTCATAGGGGTAGAAGTGTAACTTTGAGGTGAGTGTGGGCTTCCTAAGTGTGTTCTTCAGTCCTCCAAGAGTTTAGTGTTAGTTACAGTAGGAATTGTGATGGCCAGTGCCATGTTCTTTGTGCTCAGGGCACAAAATGGACTGTCTACTTGAGCCATTGGCAAGCTTGTGTGATGCTTGTAGCACCAATAAATGTGACTCAAGGACTATGCGATGTGGATGGGCCCTTCTTCAGATCCTGCTGGGAGAGTGCTGTTGGTGCTGGGGTTTATAACGCCAACAGCCCTAGTCCTAGCACTGGGGGATGTGAACTGAACTCTGCTCTGTTCCTACCAGGTGACTACAAAGTATACAGTAGATTTTTATACTTTTAGATATGGATCCAGAAAGTTGGAATGCAGACAGGTTTTTTCCTAAGTTGTCCTGGGTAGACTCCAGTGGGTTGGAGGAAATCAGTACTGTTTGCTACAGTCCTGGCATTGCAGGGACAGTGAGATCATTGCCCAGATCGCCCAGGGCGGGAGCCAGGTGGTGGGGATAGTGGTGGTTACTTGTCTGAAGTAGAGCCAATGCAGATAGAGCACTCCTGATACTGTGGATGAGTGTGAATTACTCCAAAGATTGTAATATAAATATCAATAGCCCCAGTTCTGCAAGACAAAAAAAAAATTGTCCCCAGTTTTCCCAAGGCATGCAAGGTATTGCTGTGATTTGTGCCTGGGGATCTCAGCACTGTGAGCTAAGAGATATGAGGGAGTTTCTTTAGGTTGAGTCCAGATTTTTTTATGGGCTGCTGCTGGGGATAGCTCTAAGAAACGGAAGGGAACTCCTCTGGATAATGTAAAGTGAATGAGCACGGCTCTGGAGCTTATCCCCAAACTCATACAGTTGCAGGATGCAAGGGGTCTGCTGTCTGCCCTGTAGTTATTATGCTGACGCTGAGTCTACTCACTTCTTGTATTAGAACAGAGATCAGCTGCACAGTTCTACACAACCATCTGAGTCGGTGCTCTGTAAGGGTCAGGGAAGGAAGGGAAGCAAGGTGACTTCTGTTTCCTGAGCCAAGTAGTTGCTCATTCCCCAGTCCGCTCCCCAGGGTAGAATTAAAGCCAGTGAAAGGTAGGACATGGGGTTCTTCCTCAGTTACAGCTGCTGATAGTGGAGTATGTGGCAACTTCTCCCTGCCTTGACTTGGGAAGATGGTGACTCCCAACCACAGCAGCATCTGTCCCCTTTTATCACCATCCCACAGGTCTCTGTTCTGTTCTGTCATTTCTACACTGAAGACTTCTGTCCCTCAATCCCTTGGAAACATGGTCCTTCTTTTGTTTTTTTAAGTAGTTTCTGCTCTGAGGTCTGTGCAGCCGCTCATAATTCAACCATCTTGGATCCCCTCATTGCACTTAATTCTATTTACCTTTTCCCTTTGCAGATTTTGCTTTCTGTCTTTTCACTTTAATAAATCTTACTGTAGCTATGCAATTCTAAATCCTTTGAATCCTTTAAGCTATCACCAAACCTGAGACCCTGAACACAACTACCCATTGACATTTTTCCACACTTGAAAAGAGAAAGACAAATGAAATGGAACTCAGATGTGAAAAATTTTATATTTGGGGCTTTTATAAACCTTTTGATAACGTATAGGAAGGGACTGTTGGTTAAAAGGAGATTTCTATGTTTTTTGATGTTTTTCCCCATCTTATCAGTGCTGAGAAATATAATGGACTTAATTGATAGGAATTTTGACCATCCTACTTTTTAGCATCTGAAATAATTTTACATAATCTAAATGTAAAATAATAATCTAAATGTAAAATTTCTTGAAGAAATGTATGACAGTAATAAGAGAACTGAAAAACATTATAATGGAATACATAAGGAAAATGATTTTTAATTTACCATTTCTTATATAGTACATAAGGAAGATACTATTTACTGTTGGTTCCTTAATATTTACTGTAAATACCCTGAAGGCAATTATCCGTGGATAAGTGGTGATTGTACACGTGCGTATTCTGTTTATATATGTGTGTGTGTATGTACACTTGTGTTTGTGTATGGCTCATTATTATGAAGGTTCAGCATTATAATCCAAATGTTTATTATAGTTAGATGTTTTTGATTAGGTATTTGAGGAAGATGGATTAAAGGATGTGACAAAACAATGGTTGAATAAGATCCATAGCAGAAAAATATAGGAAGGAAGTCTTGACAGATTTCACCTAAGGCAAAATACAGTCTGGATAGTAGCAAAATAATGGCTACCTGTATTTTCCATTCTTAGAGCAATTAGAGATAGTATTCATCCAGTTCAAATTCAAACCTGCTTTTCCATCAGTAGTGAAACCACAATTATTTTCAATAAGATCCACACCCTTGTCTGTTGATTTATACTCTCATACCTAATTAATGACATGATGTGTTCAAATATTATTTTAAGAAATTTATTGTGTGTTGCATGTTATTGTGAAAGTCTGCAGTTTTTAAATGTGGAAACAAAAGAGTATACATGCTTTAGTTTTGGGCTTGTATATATTAATCCTTTACTAATTTTTCTGTAATTACTGAAGGATAATTAATGCTAAGCTTGTTTTGCTTCTGAGTTCAAAGCAGTTGTTAGGGAAATCTAAATAGTTTTATACATTCTTGGGTCCATGATAAATTTGAAATTATCTAACTTGAACCTTATATCTGTTGATCATCTTTAGAAAATCCACCTTGTCTTCACATTTTCTCCTTCCCTTCAGTAATAATTTTAGACCTTCTCACTATGTAAATACATAATTCCCTCTCTCACTTCTGTCTTCCTTCATTAGAGACATTACTGACATTTTAGTAGCACCATCTTGTAGTTAGGAGTTGAGCATCTGTTAGTTCACTTTTTTTTTTTTTTTGATATGTGATATTATGATACCTATGGGATATTTAAGTGTACAAAGTCATTATGTAATTAGACATTTAAAACTCTGGTAGCAATTCAGTTTCTTAATTAGGAGTCACTTACATCTCTGTCTGCTTACCCACTTAGTTACCTGCCTACCAAGGATATTATGTAGATGGGGTAATACGTAATACTAGAACTTTTTAGAGTTAAATATATTTAAAGGTTAAATAAGATAAGAGAGCCAGGAAAGGATATTATGAAAGAACAGGAAGTATCATGGAGAACAAGTGAAAAGTAGTGTTATGAAAGTCAAGAGAGAAGAGAGGCTGGCGCTGTGGTTCACTTGGTTAATCCTCCACCTGCGGCGCCGGCACCCTGGGTTCTAATCCCGGTTGGGGCACCAGATACTAGTCCTGGTTGTTCCTCTTCCAGTCCAGCTCTCTGCTGTGGCCCGGGAGGGCAACGGAGGATGGCCCAAGTGCTTGGGTCCCTGCACCTGCGTGGGAGACTGGGAGGAAGCACCCAGCTCTTGGCTTCGGATCGGCGCAGCGCTGGCTGTAGCGGCCAATAGGGGAGTGAACCAGTGGAAGGAAGACCTTTCTCTCTGTCTCTATCTCACTGTCTATAACTCTACCTGTCAAATAAAAATAAAAAAAATGTTTGAAAAAACGAAAGTCAAGAGAGAAGAGATGTAAGAATGAACAAGAAAGAATAAAATTTTTTACATTTTACATGAAACTAGGTGAAGAAAAAATTTCAAAATGTCTATTTTATTTAGATATAGATGATTTTTGGGTATCTTGGTGAGAACTATTTAATATAATAGGAATAGAGACAGTTACAGTAAACAGTGGATTCGAAGTAAGGCTATAGGACATGAGGTGTTACAGTAAACAGTGGATTCGAAGTAAGGCTATAGGACATGAGGTGTTACAGTAAACAGTGGATTAGAAGTAAGGCTATAGGACATGAAGTGTTACAGTAAACAGTGGATTCGAAGTAAGGCTATAGGACATGAAGTGTTACAGTAAACAGTGGATTAGAAGTAAGGCTATAGGACATGAAGTGTAGACTGCTCTTTCTAGGAGTTGTGGTTAAAAGAAGAAAGAGTACAGGGTATTGCTTAGAAGATAATGTAGAACTGAGTTAAGTTTTGTTTTGATACAGTTTTGTTTTCTATTCATTACTGTTATTTATTTATTTATTTTTTACTTGGGAAAGTAGAGCAGAATGATCCAGTTGGGAAAGAGAAGTTCAAGACATGGAAGAGAGAGTTTTATTGATTTAGGTAGTAAGCTCTTGGTGGATATAGAATGAAATAATAAAGTTAGGCTAATTTGTCAAAGGAGGAAGGATCCATTTTCCTCAGAGGGTCAATAAAAGGAGAGAGTCATCCTGGTAAGTTTCCGGTTGGGACAAGTAGGACATTTTGGGAAGTCCTGCACTGTCTCCATTTTGCTTCTGCAGGAAGATCTCTATTAAAAGTGAGAGACAACAGAGACAGCATTTTGTAATCAGTGACCATTGTAGGAGTTGCACAAAGCTATATGGAAGAACCTCTCAGATGCCTGTCAATGTGAAGTCATCAGCCATCACTTCTGTGTGACTTTCTCTGGAAGAGATCTAGGGATATGATGTAGGAGTTAGGAATTCCTTAGTTTAACCAGAGTTTGTGGTTTTACTTTTTAATGGATGGAATGAAAGAGAGAAAGAGAAAGTGAGAGAGAGGTGGAGGTGGAGAAAGATGAGGTAGAAGTAGAAATAGTGGTGAGATTTTGATTTGCTACATAAACGCAAGTGCCTAAAGTGAAAGAACATGGAGTTTAGGTTAGAGAGCCAAAACGTTAAAGCCAGAGGAAAGGAATGTTGAGGAAGCAGTTTTTGTGTTGGCAATGAGGGGTAAGTGTAGCAGAAGGAAGGAAGTGTAAAAACTGGTTAGATGGATGGTTAAAACTGGAAGTGGGGGAACAAAGGAGAGGAACTTCTTGCTTCACACATCGCAGTGTGATAAAAAATACCAAGATAGGATCATGGAAGTTGGTGACTGAAGAGACGTGGAATCAGGGTCTTCTGAGAATCTGGAAACTTAGCAAGGGATTGAAAACATTGACTCTGGGTCCAAATCCCCATACCTTCATTTATTATCTGTGCGATTGATTAACTGCACCAGTGTTGATTACTTATCACTTAAGTGAGGAAGAGTAATACTAGTAATAGTATTAATGCTTTATTTCTGTGCTGGGATTGAATGAAGTAATTTTTATTAAGCATTTGTTCAGTCTCTGGCACAGTCCAGGTGTTCCATAAATTTCCATAATAGTCATGGTTATTTTATTATTATTGCTAGCTAGCTTCTTTTTGTTTAGATCTTAGCTCATACATTACCTCTCTAAGAGACTTATTCTAAGCACAGTGTACGGTCCAAGCATCTTTGAGGTACCTCTGTATTGTATTAGCAGTCGGTCCTAACCATCATTGAAATTTGGCTGCTGGTATGACTACTTGCCACCCTTATTTCAATTAGATTGTTACTGTCTTTGTTATTGAAGCCATCCCGTTGATCTTTGTATAAACCATGTACCAACACAAAGAAGGTATAACCATTCTTCCTCAAGGTATTTATTGTAAAAACAAAACGTTGATTTCTGATTCTCTTACTTTTTTGATACAAAATCACTTGATTAGTGCTCGTTGATACGGTTGATTTCAAGCATATTGGTAAAACTTTCAGAATAAAGGCAAAAAACCATAATCACTAGGGTTTTCTGATCTTGCTTCAGAATTTTCCACACAAACAAGTGCATAGTTCTCAACTTACTATTTTGTTTGGGTGATTGAGGGAGTGACTAATCTCTTCCAGGCTGTGTTGATTTTAGCAAATTGAGCAAATGCAAACCTGCTACTTAGAAAACAGAACTTGTTTTTTGAACATCATTTTAATTTTTTACATTTGCCTTAATGTCAAACAAGACTTTACTCATGGGGGACATTATATTTATCTTTATTTGAGCCACAGATAATGACTTTTGGAATCTAGACCTGAGAATTCTGTTGTCAGGGCCAGGGAACTTGGTAAATATTTTTAAAGATTTATTTATTTAGAAAGTCAGAGTTACACTGAGAGAGGAGAGGCAGAGAGAGGGGGGTCTTCTGTCCGATGGTTTACTCCCTAATAGGCTGCAATGCCCGGAACTGCACTGATCCGAAGCCGGGAGCCAGGTCTCCCACGTGGTGGCAGGGGTCCACAGACTTGGGCCATCTTCTACTGCTTTCTGAGGCCACAGCAGAGAGCTAGATTGGAAGTGGAGCATCCGGGTCTCAAACCAGTGCCCGTATGGGATGCCGGCACTTCAGGCCAGGGCGTTAACCCACTGTGCTATAGCACCGGCCCCTTAGTAAATGTTTTTAGCCTTCATATGTCAGTGGCTTAGTACAAAGTAGGTGATACGTATTATTTATCTAATTCACAGAGTGATCTAAGCTTCTTCTTTTTTATTTGAAAGGCACAGAGACAGAAAGGCAGAGTAACAGAGATATTCCATCTGCTGCTACCCAAATGCCTGCAACGGCTAGAGCTGGGGCCAAGTAGAATCAGGAGCCCAGAGCCCAGTCTGGGTTTCCCATGTAGAAGACAGGGACTCTCAAGTACTTGGGTCATCACCTGTTGCCTCCCAGGATAAACATTAGTAGGAACGTGGAATCTGGAGGAGAATTGGAATTCAAACTCAGGCACTTTGATATAGGATATGAACATCCCAACTAGGGTCTTAACTGGTCCCATCTTAGTTTCTTGGGCTCTTCTCATTTGGAATATAACCTTCTAAATATTTTTAAAAATGTATTTTAATTTATTTGAAAGGCAAAGCAAGGGGTGTTGGGGAGAGAGAGAGACAGATTGCCTATCTGCTGATTTACTTCCCAAGTGCCTACAGGAGTGTGGCTGGGACAAGTGGAAGCCAGGAACTGTCATATGGGTGCCAGAGACCCAAGAACTCATGCCATCATCTGCTGTTAGGGTACTCTTTAGTGCAAAGTTAGAATGAGGAGCAGAGAAGGGATTCAAACTCAGGCACTCTGATACAGGATGTGGCTATCACAGGTGGTATCGCCAAGCTATGCCAAACATTTAGCCCTGATGCATGGAGTTTTAAGGTCACTTTTATTATACCTGTTTAGAAACTAAGGCTCAGGAGGGACAGCTCATGTGACATATTGTAAACATAATTTCTGAATTTGTGACTTCTGTACAGAGCTTTGTAAGTGTGGCTCAGTGTTGATGATAATAGTTATCCTCTCATATTTGGACTTAAATAGATATTTACTTGTTCTCAATTAAAATATGTATTAATCATGATGATTCTGTATAATTTCCAAATATATTAGTGACCCCATCCTTTATTTAGAGGAGCTAGACTTCAAGACTGTTTTCTGGATTAGAGAGATATTCGAAATAAATTTTAAGTTTTTTTAAAAAAACTGTACTATATTGATTCATGTCAGCTTGAGAAAAGTGCTTCATCTTATAACATTTGTTGGTTTAGCTGGAAAAAACCTATCTATAAACACTTTACTAGGGCCTTTTAAATAAACTTTCAAATAGAATGTTACTGTACTGATGTTTTGGTTTTGATGCTCATTCTATTGCTACTGATTTTCACTTTATTGTGATAAAATATTATCTGCTGCCAGAAGGTAGGATGTTACATATTATTGCAGCTAATGTTTATCTGGTGATACAACAATTTTAGAGCACTGACATTTCTTCAGTTGGACAAAACACTCTGTTCTTATTAAAATAATGTACTTTGTTTTTCTCAACATTACCTTCCATTTTAGTGACAGCCAGTTGAACATACATATGCTTTCCCTTTTTGTATAATAAAGTAGTCTAAAAAGAGGTAATACATCTGTAAAAAATTATTCCCAACTAATGTGATTATAAAATACACAGAAAAGGATTCATGTTTTCTAAATTGATTGCTAATGAAATTTGGTACGGTTGATTTCCATTTCTGTGACATTTGAGATTGTTGTTTGATGAAATGTTACACATTTAGTTTTGACAAGAAATTTTTTCCTAATGTTTCATATGCTTTATTCCTAGAATTTAACACATGAATTGGAGAGCAGAGAAAAACAACAGCTGCACATGTTGGATCAACTAAAGGAGATCCAGAATCACTTTGAGACATGCGAGGCCGAACGCAAGCGTGCTGACCTCCAGATCTCAGAACTGACGCACCACGCAGAGGATGCCACCAAGCAGGCCGAGCGGTACCTCAGTGAGTTGCAACAGTCGGAGGCCCTGAGAGAGGAGGCGGAGAAGAGGCGAGAAGACCTGAAACTGAAAGCTCAAGAATCCATTAGGCAGTGGAAGCTTAAGCATAAGAAATTAGAGCGAGCATTGGAGAAACAGTCTGAAACTCTTGATGAACTGACAGAAAAGAACAATCAGGTATAGATGCCACATTCCTGAGGAGCAGCTTTTGCTGTATCCAACATTTCATTCATCCAGTCTTTCAACAACCAGTTGAACACTAGGTTGTGCATAGTCTATCAGTATGTCTTTGATAGAAGTGTCTTTATGTCTTGACTATTTCAAGGCAAAAAGTGATTTATTTTTTAAAAGCCTTTTTAATGGTTTGTTATTCTATGGCTTTTCTGAGTTGTCCCTTTAGATGGCTCACACCCTCTCCTTCAACTTTAAGTCTCCATAAATTGAATTATTCATTTGTATCCTAATATTCAATAGAAGAAAATCACTGTCTCCCTTAATATCACACGAATTTTCCCCAGAACGTATTATTTTTTTAAATCTTATTTAAAATTTTTTTTTGTTTATAAATTTCAGAGTAGTTATTAGTTAGAAAGAAGCACTTAAAAAATACAATAGTTACTACTGGTTTATTTTCCAGCCACAAATGTAATAGGCTTAGTTAAATGAGTGACATGAACTGTCTAACTCAGCAGTGCTACCAGATCATAAGCCTCTTTGAGACTCTGCTTTTATGCCCTTTTGATAGCAACAGAAAGCACTTTACTGATCTTTGTATGCTTGTCACATTATCTTTTCTCTTGTATAATCAGTTACTTTGGATAGATTTTAGACTCCTATGTTGGTTGAGCTGTATCTCTGGGTTGAATTAAACCCAGATGTTTTACAAGATAATATGCAGGAAAGTCATGATTGATTTTCATCCATGTTTCATCTTGGTTTATCATTTGAGCCTTTGTCATTTGTCACTTTTGAAGAACTCTGAACATTCTAGAAGAATAATCATTTTGATAAGTTGATTTTCTTTCAGAAGAAAACAAAATGTAGTGCAAGCACATGTTTTAAATCAATTGTCAGCACTTAGGAGTGACAGATACTTATTTGCGATGAGCTGTCCTGGAAAGGATGCGTTACCTTTTGCATGGGAATTTCTCAGACATACAGAAGATGAAGGAAGGGCTGCACTCACTGTGGAGTACTTTTGTCTTTAAAATATTTATTCATTTTTTATAAAAGAAAAAAGACCCTGGTTTAGCAGGAATATATAAACAATAGTCAATTGGAAAGTTGACCACCCATATACAGTACATTTTAAAGAATCATAGGTCTTTTGAATTGTAGTAATATAATATTCTTCTTCTATTTTTTAAAGATTTATTTGTTGATTTGAAAGTCAGAGTTACACAGAGAGGGTGGGACAGAGATCTTCCAGCTGCTGGTTCACTCCCCAAATGGCCGCAATGGCCAGGTCTGGACTGGGATGAAGCCAGGAGTTTCTTCCATGGCTGCCACATGGATATTGGTTTGGCATAGGCATAAAACAGACTTTGACAAATCTGTATTTGCAGCAATACTGCTACATACAGGCATTTCTTTTATTTTTTTGTGTGTGTGTTTTTTAAAATTTTTAATGCTTTTTTTAAAAGATTTATTTATTTACTTTGAAAGAGTTTAACAGAGAGAGGAGAGGCAGAGAGAGAGAGAGAGAGAGAGAGAGAGAGAGAGAGGTAGGTCTTCCATCTGATGGAAGTTGGCCACAATGGTTGGAGCTGTGCCGATCTGAAGCCAGGAGCAAGGAGCTTCTTCAGGGTCTCCCATGCGGATGCATATTTGTTGGCCAGGTGGCAAGCTTTTCATTTTAACCAATTTGACACATACTGGATGGTTTGTTGCCTTGAGTAAAAACTTAAGTCTGACTTGACTGTGTACTGATTTGAGCCCTGCAAATTGCTTTACCTTTAATTTTCTCTTGTCAGCCTGGTCTGGCAACTGGTTCCGTGAGTCTGGCTTTAAGGGAATTAGCTGCAGAGACGAGTAGTTGAGGACATTAATTGGTTGAGAATGGTTTAGGGATTTTTCTTAATTAGAGGAAATTTAGAAAAATCTGTATCATCAGACAGTATCCCAACCTATAGTGCTGAGAGTTTTCTAGATTGAATTTTCAGATTATTAAAAATTGTTAAATAATCATTTCTCAGAATACTTTTAATATAATTTCTTTTATCACTTACCATTGCTAATGATAAGCAAAGAAGTAGTTTTAAAGTGATTGCTACAGTTAAGATAGTATCACATTATCACAGCAGGCATTGTAATTTCTCTTTTAAAAGCCTTAAAAATTAATGCAGCATGTCACAGTTAGGGCAGTGATTAATCAAGGAGGAAGGGATAAGAAATGTTTCACTGCAAATTCAAGTGTCCAGTAAATCTGTGGAAACACATGATAAATAATGTTGGGAAAAGAGTATTTAAAAAATATCTTAGTATTACAGGTAAGGAATATTTAATTCTTAGTAAAACATACGTCCTCCTTAAGCTAATAGTAATATTGTATACTTGCTTTTTTTAAAAAAAATTACATATTTATTTGAAAGGCAGAATTACAGAGAGGCAGAGGCAGAGAGAGGGAAATGCCTTCCATACGCCAGTTTACTTCCCAAATGGCTGCAACTGGGCTGATCCGAAGCCAGGTGCCTGGAGCTTCTTCCAGGTCTCCCATGTGGGTGTAGGGGCCCAGGCACTTGGGCCGTCTTCTACTGCTTTCCCAGACCATAGCAGAGAGCTGGATTGGAAGTGGAGCAGCCGGGTCTCAAATTGGTGCCCGCATGGGAAGCTGGCATTGCAGAAGGTGGGTTTACCCGCTATACCACAGTGCCCACCCCTACCTATACTTCCTTTTTTTTTTTTTTTTTTTGGACTAATTACTTGCAAAAAGTGACTTGGGGGTATATTTAAAAGTTTATTAAAATAAAAATTGCCTTGGTTAGGGCACCTGCTTCTTATGTTGGAGTATTTGAGTTTGATACATGGCTCCGTTCCTTACTCCAGCTTCTTCTTAATGCAGTAATTGAGTTCTTGTCTTCCACATGGGAGACTTAGATTGCATTCCTGGCTCTTTGCTTTGGCCCATATTGGGACTGTTGTGGGCGTTTGTGGAGTGAACCAGCAGATAGAAGTGCTCTTTCTTTCTGTCTCTCTCTGTGTTTCACTCACTTTGAAAGAAGCAAATAAATAAAATAAAATAATTTAGAAAAGGTAAAAATAATACTGACATTCACATTGTGACTTAAGAAACAATATCCAATAAATAGCCTTCTTGAACGATCCTGAATGCTCAGCTGATACCTTTGTGTTTGCAAAGTGATTTTGTGCATACTTCCATTTTGCCTTTCCTAGTATAATTTATTTTTATATTAAATATTATGTATTTATGTATATTCTCAAAGATATTTTAAAAGGCCAAGACTTTATCTTGTTCTGATTTATTCCTTTTCTTCTTACTGTATACATTTCTTACATCTTGGCAAGATTATCATATATATATCTATATATGTATATATAGATAAAATATTGCAAAATTAATTACTGAAGGATATATAATAATACATAATTATATTATTGCAGAAAATACTCCAGAAGTATCACATTCTGTACTTTCCTTAAAGATAGTGACATGGATATTTACGTAGGAAATCATGATGTGCTTTAGCAATATTGTAGAACATATATTGGGAGAACTAAAACTCTATAAAAGTAATCTCGTCATATATTGTAATATTTTTGTCTTTCTTTTAAATGACTGAGATCATTAGTTTTATATGTGCTTTGGAAATGATAAAGGAAAAATTTTAAAATTGTATTCTGATAATAGTGTATGATTTTTTGATTGTTTCTAAACTTTCATATTATTTTCTGGTATGGATAATGGGAATGTTTCCTAGGTTTTCTTTTTTTTTTTGTTTCTCTTGCTGAATGAGCAGAATAATTGCCTTGCCTATATATTGGACTTTTTGCTTGATAGTATTTGACTTCAAGAATCTTAAATTGCCTTCTTTTCCTTCTGTGTATTTCCCTCCTGCTGGGAAAACAGTTCCATGTAATATTTGCTGTCTTGTAAAATCTGATTTTTTAAAATGGTTTCAAGTAAGAAGGATCAGTGCTGAAGTGCACCACCTGTGAACTGTGTATGTATTCCTACCAGGTACAATTTAGGAAAGCTAGAGAACTGACCTGTTAGTATAATTCAGCAATATGCTTGCATTTTCTTCACATGCAAAAAATAAAAGTTTTAGAAAAAAAATTCCCCCATCTATCTTTTAGTTAGATTAAAAAATACTTTATATACTCTGGGTCAGGCCATTAAGGAGTTGGCTAATATTCCCGTAAACATCATAGTTTAAAGCATCATAGTTTAAATCTGATTTCATATAGCATTTTTCAAGACTTTTTTTTTCTGTTATCTTGCCTTTTGTTCCTTCTTTGGAAGCTGAGTTTGCTAGTTAAGAACACTGTTTTTCCAGTCTTCCTCCTGACTGGCAGTTATTCATCCATTATGCCTCTACAATTCTCAAGGATTTTGGCATCTGGCTTTTATTACTTGTAATTCTTGCCCTCATCCTTAGTGACTACAGAGTTCAAGGCAGCAACCCATTGAATTTTGTGTCCTTATAGTTTACTAATTTCCTATTTATAATGGCTTTGAAATCATTCGGCTTCAACTAATTTCTGCGGTTGAAGTTTGTCGCCACGTGTTATACTATGTTCAAGCTTTCAGTTCCAAAATCTGTCTCTGATCCATCACAGTTGTTTTATCCCTTTTTTCTTTTTTAACCATTAACAATTGATTTTCATCTTTCCACATTCTTTTAGTTGACCAGCCATTTCTGGGATTCAGTTTTTTTCTATCAGATTGAACTTTTTTAAAAGCTGCTTTGATAACATACTCACCAACCTCTTCAATTTCTTCTTCCAGCTCACAAATTCTACTGATTGCTGTGCTAGAATCAACCCTGCTGTCTACTTTTCCCCATTAATTCTCTTGAGTAGTATCAGCAAACTCAGTATAGAAATATCAATTAGTTTTGGTATTGGTCATGATTATTTCCTCTTCCCCCCATCTATTCCAGTCAGTAATTAATGTTAGTCCTTAGGCATACTGCTGACCTGATCAATGAGGTATGAAATATGAGGTTTGCTAGTTAACTTCTGGCAAATATTTATTCATTTTAAAGATGGTATACAGGAAGAGAGATTTTTCTCCTTCCACTGTAAATTGTTATTTTTGGGTATTATGGCTGGAATGGCTGAAGCTATCTTATTACTGTCCTGAGAATAAAGCTAAGAGGTACATATTGCTTGGAGAATTGCAGAAGTGTGGCTTGTTCTTGGATATACTACCTTGGTCAGTTCTGTCTGAAATGGTAAAATATTTCCTTCTGGTTTAAGCCCAATTTGGAGTTTTCTCTTCCTGTCATTTGAAGAAATTCAGGTTGTTATAAAGTTAAATTCTGTGAGGGCCAGTTTTTTTTTTTTTTTTTTTTTTTTTTTTTTTTTTTTAGCAGGTAAATCCAGTGCCTGCAATGCCAGTATCCCATATGGGCACCAGCTCATGTCCTGGCTGCTCCCCTTACAATCCAGCCCCCTGCTAATTGCCTGGGAAAAGCAATGGAAGATGGCCCAAGTGTTTGGACCCTTGCACCCATGTGGAAGACCTGGATGAAACTCCTGGCTCCTGGCTTTGGCCAGATTCAGCGCTGTCTTTTATGGCCGTCTGGGGAGTGAACCAGTGGTTGGAAGATGTCTTTTTATGTCTCTCCCTCCCTCTTTCTAGTTATGACCTTCAAATAAATAAATAAATCTTTAAAAAATTAAAGTCTGGGATTTAGAAGCTGTAAATAAAAGAAACTAAATTGTATGATAGTATCTAAGTGAAGAAGGGGGATTGTGGAGGGGCAAGATCATACTATTCTAAAGGGAAATTTGAGGAACTTTGCTATGCAGTTGGAAGTGGTTGGTTATACCATGTATTAGTTATCTTTTTGTTACAACAACAGAGTACCTAAGAGTAGCTAACTTAGAACAGTTTTATTTAGCTCATAGTTTTAGGTTTCAAAGTCTAAGATCAGGTAGTACCTATTGGCTTAGCATCTGGAGATGGTGTTCTTGCTGGGAGAGTCACTAGATGGCACACAGCATCACATGGCATGAGAGAGCACGTGTGTCTTGTCTCTCTCTGTAAAGCTACCATGATTCAGGGACAGGTGCTCCACACTGATAACTCGGTCCCATCCAGCTACTTCTGAAAGACCCCACCTCTATAGACTGTAATTGGATTAAGTTTTCTTCTCTCTTAAGTACTGTTAAAATTAGGTTTTGAAGATCAAGCCTGTTAGCACATGTGTCTTTAGAAAACACTCAAACTAATATTCAAACCATAACACATAGAACTTTGGGGCATTGATGCTGAGAATCAAGAGTACTGGTGTGACCAGTATGAAATCTATAGATTGTTGTAATATGTTGTGTAGCTATTTCAGCCTTCTGATTTATCTGAAATATAGAGAGAGGGTTTTGTTTTTCGGGCAGGGAACCCAAAGGCTGCAATCTTGAATCCCACTGTTGGATCTGAGTCTGATAATTTAGAGCCTTTTAGTGTTGGAACAATCTTTTACTCAGGGCTTTCTTAAGCTTTCCTGACCAGACAAAAGGGATCCAAGTCCATTATTTTGAATTGTCTCAAGACAAGGCTGTTCAGCTGAGAGCCCCTGGGACTGTCTAGGATATTGAGATTTTAACATTTTCAAACCCAAAGACAATGTCTAGATAAAACTTTGGCTTCTGGTGCCTAGCCATACAATACAGTACCAAATAATGGAGTTTATGATCTGTATTGCCAAACAGATTTCAAACTTGGCCAACATATTCTATATCTGCCGTAAGACTATCATTTTCGTCAAGAATTGATGTGATGGTTGGAACGCTGGGAATGATAGAGTAGCAGAGCCTGAGCTTTGAAGGACTCAGCTTGAACTACCCTAGTCTAGGTTTCTTATTATGTGAGAAAAGTAAATATCCTGCTGTTTAAACCGATTTTAGGAAGATGTAATATTTTGTAATCACATTCTAGAGCTTCATCATGAAAATACGATTTTAATCTTTAGATATGTCTGGGAATGCTCTAGTTCATGGCCAAGGGGTTATATTATCTGTTCCAAATGTTCATAACTATGTTTAAGCCACCTCCCTTCGCTCTTATTCTGACCCCTCCCATGTTATTCTTGCAGCTACACTTGCGTCTATCAGTTTGTGTCTTTTCTAATGTGTTGAGTAGAATTCTTGGAATCTGTAACAATAACTTCCATGATTATGTTGGCACAATTAACTTTTAGGAGTTTATCTGTATGGACTTAAGTTTTTTGGGCTGTTGAATGTACGGGGAGTCAGACTGAAGCAGGATAGTTCATTGTATCATTGCTGAAGGTGGGACAGTGCATGAACCAAGGAATATGAGGTGACTTCTAGAGGATCAGCATAACCCCTGGCCAAAAGATAGCAAGGAAATAGGGACCCAAGTCCTAACAATTCTGTGAACTACATTTTGCCAACACTTCAATGAACTTGAAAATGGATTCTCCTCAAAAGCCTCCAGATAAAATTCCAGGCTGTCTGATAGTCTGATTTTAGCCTTTGTGAACCCTTTCAGAATACTTACCTGCCCTTCCGACCTTCCTAAAACAGAGGAATAATAAATAAATATTGTTAAGTCACCAAGTTTGTTGGAAATTGTTATATGGTTGTAAAAAAATAATACATCTGCCCTTAGGCTTACCTGTATTCTTCACCATTTTTCCTGCGTTGCATTCATTGAAAAGTAAACTCTTTGAGGCCGGCGCCGTGGCTCAATAGGCTAATCCTCCGCCTGCGGCGCCTGCACACTGGGTTCTAGTCCCGGTCGGGGCGCCAGATTCTGTCCCGGTTGCCCCTCTTCCAGGCCAGCTCTCTGCTGTGACCAGGGAGTGCAGTGGAGGATGGCCCAAGTGCTTGGGCCCTGCACCTGCATGGGAAACCAGGAGAAGCACCTGGTTCCTGCCTTCGGATCAGCGCGATGTGCTGGCCGCGGCGGCCATTGGAGGGTGAACCAACGGCAAAGGAAGACCTTTCTCTCTGTCTCTCTCTCTCTCACTGTCCACTCTGCCTGTCCAAAAAAAAAAAAAAAAAGTAAGCTCTTTGATCTGTGTTCTAGAGTACCTCTGCTTCAGGGCCAATGCTCTGTCAGTTATTCCCTCTTTGCATCGTTTTTAGATATATCTCTGAGACCTTTCTTCGTTGCACTTCAATCTCACCCCACATTTTGTTTCTCCTTTCACGTTAATCTTTGTCATTATCTCTGGGATGATAAAGCATTTTTTTAACATCATATAACTATTCATGGCTAGTCTGAGAATCAAATTCAGTTCCCTTTGGTCTAAACTTAATAGTTTAATGAACTCCTTTTAATACTTCTCAGTTTAGTTTGTTCGATGTGTTAAACTAAGAGGGATTTGAGGAAACTTTGTGTGGAGTGAGTGACTCATCACATTGTATCATAAATTGTTTCACACGGAAGTATAAAATATAGGTGTAGAAGTGCCTCAGAAATATTTTGCATTTTAACTCATTATTTCTAATTCTGAAATGAGTGTTATTTTTTTTTCCTGGTTGAAGACAAGGATGCCTGGTGGCATCCGTAAACAGGCAGAGACATTATACTTGGTACCAGTGTTGTAGAGAAGAAATTCATGGCTCCCTTGGCTGTCTACATTTCCGTTTGCAGTGATTGAGTGAGAGAGAATGAAAGGCTATGAAGATTAGTGATTGGCTTCTATCCTTCAGTGTAATCTGGTAGCCATGTGGTCCCTTGAATTGTCTCCTCAGTGCCTTCCCAACTTCTCTTAATCTTAAATGAATTGCATTTGTACCTTCAATTATCTCATTTGCATATTGCTATGTTTCTTCTAATTACTGATGTTATTTTATTAATATTGTGTTATTTTACTATAATCTTTCCTGGTATTTGCATACTGCCCAATATTGTTTTCCATCTGTTTTGAGTTTCTTCTTTTAAAGTGTTTCATTAGAATGAACATCATTGTTATTTTATGTAAAATATTATTTCAATTTCTGTAAACTATCTTAACAATAGAAATCTTTTTCTTTCCTCTATTTCTTTAAATAATTTTATCTTACATTTAATAATTATTTAAAATCATGGATTGACATAAGTTTTGGTGATAAAAATCAGAAATACATGTCAATGTGGTACTGATTTATTCCTTTTAGCATACAAAATATTCATTAGAAAATGGAAAAATATAAAGCATTATTAATGATTTTTTTTCACTTTGTGGATTCAATTTTATTTTGTTACCTGGCAGTCCTTGTTGAATAACTTATTGGTAACTTTTTCTGTATTATGTTTTTAACTTGATAGATTCTGAAAGAAAAGGATGAGTTGAAAAACCAGCTTTATGCAGCATTACAACAAATAGAGAGTCTTAGAAAGGAGTTGAATGACGTCTTAACCAAGCGTGCCCTTCAAGAGGAGGAGCTTCACTCTAAGGAAAAGAAACTGAGTGATGTTAAGTCTCATCAAACTGAACTTGAGCTAGAAGTCAAGAATTCCCTGGATAACATCCACAGACTAGAAAGTGAATTGAAAAAGCATAGTAAGATTCAAAACCAGATGAAAGTTGAGAAAGCTCACCTGGAGGAAGAAATCACAGAGCTAAGAAAGAGCCAGGCTCAGGACAAAGCTAAGCTTCTTGAGATGCAAGAGTCCATTAAGGACTTGAGTGCCATTCGAGCAGATCTTGCTAACAGATTGGCTGAGGAAGAGCGAGCCAAGAAAGCGGTCCTCAAGGACCTTGCTGACCTCACAACACAGGTAAAGTCCAAGGATGAAGAGGCAGCGACAGTCATCACACAATTAAAGCTGGAGCGAGATGTTCACCAGAGGGAGCTGGAAGATCTCACATCCTCATTGCAGAGTGTGAAAACGAAGCATGAACAGAATATCCAGGAGCTGATGAAGCACTTTAAGAAAGAAAAGACTGAAGCTGAGAATCACATTAGGACCCTGAAGGTACCTGTGCTGAGTTATCCTAATGATATTGAAGGAGTTTTTCTGGTGGCACAAGAAGTTAATAAAGCATAAACTTTTAGAGATCATTTCTGTATTCCTAAGCACTGAAGGGGAGATAAAGTCAACAGTAAAGAAGTTTATTCAGGCTTGTTTGGCCAGGTTGAAATGACTTGTAGCAGCCACATGGGAGCACCTATTTTAGAGCATTGAAACCATTTAAAAAGAACATTTAGCTATTTGAGGAGGTCAGGAAAGTTAGAGGTGGCAGTAAGGTGTGGACTGAAATGTGCCCTCATTCAAAATTTAAGAGAGGCAAAGACTTGTCAAGGCCACAGAAGTCATAACCACAGTCCTTATTAGTTTGGTAACTAAAGTGGATCAGTTTATGGACTGTGTAAACCTGAGGTTTTTGAGATTTATCTCCTCTTTGCCAAATCAAAGTGCTGAGTGAATGCCTAATTGAGAAATGCATTTGGGGAACTATTTCTAAGGTATAATGGTATCAGCATTAGTGTGCGGTGGAATCATTTCATACTGTGATTCTCATTAGTGTGATAAATCTATGCTTACCCCCTGTTTTATTTCTCCCATGGTACTTATCATATGACATAGATTACACATGATAAGTTTATTTTTTAATCATTGTTCAAATGAAATTCCCAAAAGGACTTAGATTTGAGTAGCTTTTGTTTATAGCCATATCCCAAGTGCTTAGAACAGTTTCTCAAATGTAGTAGATACCTGTTAAATGGGTAAATAAATGGACAGATCTTCAAAGGTTATTTATAATTCTTTTGTTTCCCAAAAGTTCTTGAAATGCAACAGCTACTTTAAGAATGTTTATGATAAAAGAAGAAAGCATATTGAAAAATTGACATTTGTAGATGCTATACCTGTTTTATGAATTCTTCCCTAGTCTTACATTGCCTCTGGTAGTAGTGGATTTGGGGTCAAGTATTGACGTAGACAAGTCAGAATGAATAGTGGAGGAGTAGATGAGGGACATTTACTATAATTAATTGAACCTAAAGCAGGTTGCTAATCGGTTGGTAGCTGCATCATTGTTGTGTGATATTAAGAAAAATATTGTCTCTTGCATCAGAAACTATGATATGCTACCCACTGTAAAATAGCATTTCAAGTTAGAGATGATAAAATGTGAAAAATTATAGATGGAATAATTATCCTTCGGAATAGGTGAGTACACACACAAAAGTAAAGATACTAATGTCAAAGTGTATATATATATATATATATATATATACACACATACCCACACACACGTATATATGTATTTCATGCTGATTGATTGGTTATGACATTAATACTAATAGCAAACGTATTTTCAACACTTTGTGCTGGTCATGCCATAAGAACTTAATATATATTAATCATTTAACATTCACATTGTCCTGTGTATTGTTTTTGAGGAATTAAGACACAGGAGGTTAAGTAGGTTGCCCAAGGTATTACAGCTGGAGACAGTGGTTAGGATACGAGCCCAGGTAATCAAGTGACTTTGTTCTTAAATACTTTGCTGTTCTGGAAAATGTTTAGGACCAAGAATGACTAAGTAATAACTTGGATGACAAGGTGGCTAATGATATTATTAGCCAATATAGAGAAAACAGAGCAGCATATTTGGATAAAATGGTGGTAAATTTAGTCTTTTTAATATGTTGAGAAGGACCTTAAACTTAACTATCAATGTATTAGAGTACTTCAGTACATAATGGGTCAGGAGTTGAGGAAGAAATTGAGGTTCATGTGAAATATTTGGGTAACTCCTTGGTGGTATTGAAATCATGGAGGTTGGGTGATATTGTACTTGGAAGATAAGGGGATGAAACCTTAGAACATTAATGTTTAACGGAAGAATTGAAAAAGAAATTATAGCAAATAATGATAATTATTATAAACAGAGCCATTTAAGGGGCAGAATGAGAATCAGAAGAGAATGGTGTCTTAGAAACCTAAGAAGGATGTTTCAAAAAAGATATAATTGGGAGTATTAATTGCAGCAGACAAATTAAAAGAGGAAGTAAAAAAGTGTTTATTCCATTTGGCCAAAAGTATTGGAGAAGACCTATGAGAAAATGTGAGAGGTCTGAAGCAAAATAGAATGAGTGTAGAACATTCAACGGGAAATGTGGCATCTCTTCCTCTGACATTTGGTCAACCAGAAAGATTGATGGGTGAGGTTTGGGGGAGTAGATGTGAATTTTAACTGCTAATATCTTCCCTCTGAAGTAGAGAAGGAAGCAGTATGATAAGAAATTTGAGTGCTGAAGAGGTAAACTTCTGTGTAGATTGGTACAGACTGTCAAAGATGTGCAGTACTGCCATGTGCTGGCAATGATCATGAGCATGTATGATGGACAAAAGAGTGAGACAGTTGAGGATTAAGAATCCATGGCTAGATGTTGCTTATTTAGGCAAATATTCTTACGTTGTAGTGTAAATTTTCAGAGTTATAGTCCAAAGTGTCATCATTTATTTCATTGCTTTTGTAGATATCAATGAAGGTAGTAGGAATAGAACAGGTCAAATATGTTGAAGTTACTCATTGTGTAGACATTTGAGTATGTATGATACTGTCTTAAAGCCATTAGCTGACCACATGACAAAAACTTCACTGACAGAGTGACTGGTCAGTCAGCTGTTGCCAGTGAGGAAGAAAGGATTTGATGAGGAATAGGGTGAACCTCAAAGGAAAGCAAGGGTCTGGATAATGACAAGTATGTGTTAGCTTTGGTGGGCATGGCCATAGAAGATAATTATTCTTTTCAAGAAGGTGATAGTTTTCTTGAGAGTGTTGTTTAAACCAAAACCTCCTTTCCTTCTCATAACTACTGATGTTTTGTCACTATTATTTAGGTTGTGTGATAACCTACACAATTCCAAGAGTTAGGAATTATTTATTCAATAAGGTAGGCTCAAGATCATCTCCATAAGAATATCATTCTCCCATTTATACTCTCTTGAGTAAGAGAGAAAGTAACAGAGGTACAGCCTGCTTGACAAGAATTGCATTTGCTCATGGATACACTGTTGTATGAAGAAATATATCATGTATCAGTAAGTAACAGGATGTAGGCTGCTAATTTGGACTACTTTACCATGCTTCAGGTAGCTTTTCTACCTTCCCCCTCATTTCTCAAGCCTTCAGATCCTACCTGATTTCTTTCCCAGCACACATTATCTGAGTGTGTCGCTGCCTGATTGATTATTTATTTCCTCTGAGATGAAGTCTCACTCTAATCCAGCCCTCCTCAATACGGCCCCACCTTACCTGTGCACATTAAAGAATGTCTTTGTTGTACTCCCAACATTTTTCATATAAATCCACTTCTGACGCATACCTATCACTGCTGTGTATTGACCTTTCCCCAGTCTGCAGGAGGAAAAACCCTCCTAATCCTTCAAGGCCTAATTAATTTTTTACCTCTTCTATGGACCTACTGAAATTTGAATGGCTCTCAGCTGAAGTTGGAATAAATATCAATTGAAGTTAGTTTAAATCTCACCCCTTTCTGTTTCCATAACTCTGTGTTGATATCTCTAGTGCAGCACACTTCGGTTGCCTTGTACTTCAGTTTGTTGTCTGTTCTTAAAAGAGGGACAGGTATCACATCTTGGCCATTTTTGTATCCTCTCCTCTTAGAGTATGTAGAATAGTGTTCTAGATGTGCAGAACTGCTCAGTGGATGTTGAGTTGAAATGCTTAACAAGCTGGAAATCAAAGGACTTGCTTTGTGATGTTTAGTTTGGATTTCTCCATGTAATGTCAAAAATTGATTTTCTTGTGCTTTAAGATGTGATTTGAATTTAATTATAGTGAGATGACAATAAAGCTTTCTGTAATTACCTGTGTTTAAAAAATTATTCCTGGGGCTGGTGCCATGGCATAGCCAGTTAAGCCACCACCTGCTGTGCCACAACCCATCTGGGTGACAGTTCAATTCTCAGCTGCTCCACTTCTCATCCAGCTCCCTGCTAATGTGCCTGGGAAAGCAATGGTGGATGGCCTAAGTGCTTGGGCTCCTGATTTCTGTCTGGCCCAGGTTGGGAGTAAACCAACTGATAGAAAATTCTCTCTCTCTTTCTCTCCCTTTCTCTGTAAACTCTGCCTTTCAAATAAAATAAATAATAATAAATTGTTAGTTACTAATATCTGTTGAATCTTCTGAAACCTTTAGACCTTTTCCTTTTTGAATTTGAAAAACTGATTTGTTAGAATTGGGTTGCAGATATTTTAATGTAGTACAGCAATAGCACAAATATAGCAGTAGCAGAAGAGCTGAGGGGAGAGCCAGAGATTGTTGAGAGCCCAGTAGTTTCCTTTTTTATTTTTACTTTTTTGAAGATTTATTTATTTGCTTGAAAGACAGAGTTACAGAGAGGCAGTGGCAGAGGCAGAGAGAGAGAGAGAGAGGTCTTCCATCCACTGGTTCACTCCCCATTTGGCCGCAGCAACTGGAGCTGTGCTGATCTGAAGCCAGGTGCCAGGAGCTTCTTCTGGGTCTCCCACATGGGTGCAGGAGCTCAAGGACTTGGACTGTCTTTTACAACTTTCCCAGCCCATATCAGAGAGCTGGATTGGAAGTGGAGCCGCCGGGACTCAAACCGGTACCCATATGGGATGCTGGTGCTGCAGGTGGCGGCTTTACCTGCTACGTCACAGTGCCAGCCCCAAGTAGTTTCTTTTTAAAGCAAATAAATTAGATTTAATATTATGCATTTTGTTGTCATAATCCTATATTTTTGCTTATTTATGTTAATTAAAAAGTTGTTAACTGGTCCTTATAGGAGATTTACTATACTGACTATGCACAGTGGGGTTTTGGATCAGTAGCTTTATGCATGTTGCAGCTTCATCATCACGGGTTCACTACATTTTCTGTTTGGATGCATTGTGTGTGTGTGTGTGTGTGTGTGTGTGTGTGTTTATTTGAGTAATGGAAAGAGAGAGACTGACCGACCGACCTTCCATCTGCTGGTTTATTCCCCAAATGCCTGCAACAGCCAGAAGCCAGGAATTCTTTTTTGGTCTCCCACATGGATGGCAGAGACCCAAGAAATGAAGACCTCTTCCTCTGCCTTCCCAGGTCCATTCACAGGAAGCTGGGTTGGAAATAGAGTAGCCAGGACTTGAACCAGCACTCTGATTCGGGATGCCAGTGTGCCCAGAGGCAACTTAGCTCTCTGCACCACAATGCCAGCCCTCACCCATATATTTTTCTCTGTACAAATTAGGCACACTTTTTTGCCATTTAGAATCATTCTTCTACCTATATTTAAATTTAAAATATTTTAATTGCATTCTGTAGCTTGACTAATATTTTCAGGGTATCTAGCTATTGCCTCATTGTAATTTCTACAAAATCATTTTTTAGACCCTTTTGTTGTGATCAGAGGTAGAGGATTGGAATTATATACTTTGTTCACTTGCTGGCCAAGTAATCTTTGTCAGATTAGTTTATCTTTTTATGCTTCATGAATAACGTAGGGAAAAGAGTATCTTTTGTTGTGAATACAGTATCACTTTGTAGTCCTTAACATAAAATGTAAATGTAATAAAAGTCAGAACAGTAAATAAGTTTTTAATCAAACTTAGGGA
Source organism: Oryctolagus cuniculus (assembly GCF_051225735.1). Classification (NCBI taxonomy): domain Eukaryota; kingdom Metazoa; phylum Chordata; class Mammalia; order Lagomorpha; family Leporidae; genus Oryctolagus; species Oryctolagus cuniculus. The sequence continues at coordinate 31,136,892 of NC_142886.1, read as the reverse complement.
ATGGTGTGCTGATACATATTTAACAGAAGATTCTCACGTAGAAAAACTTCTCTGACTTAGAAGAATATTTGCTAGGTTTAGTGGTGTAAAGGTGCCCATCCTGGATGATTTCAGGCTATCAAATGAGGCCACTGTAGAGAAATGAAGTGGGTAGAGTGAATGGCATCAGCTCTCGAGATTCCCTGTGAGCTGGCTTGAGCACTCTGCTGACCTTACAGGGAAATCTTATTTACCTGAGCTTTTTATAGGATAGAGAAGTTAAAGCATTCTACTGAAAACATTGTAATTGGCCAGTTTTCCTGATGAGAAACCTTATTCTGTAAGCTTATTTTGGGGCTGTGAATACAGGATTGCTCATAAAGGAAAATCAGTTCCTTTGTTAGTTCTAAATGACATCGTCTCATAGGTATTTTCCACTATATACCCTTGGGCAAGTAATTAGCTTCTCTTTGTATCAGTTGCAACAAAGATATGGTAAGGCATTAATATTGCCTTTCTGGACAGGTTGTTGTGAGGATGAGATGAAGAAAAACTGAACACCAAATGGTCTTAGACTAGTGTCTGACACAGAATATTTCTGTTCTGTTGTCATTTGAAATTTCTTTATCATATATCTGACAAATCTTCATTGAATCTCATATACAGAATAGATTATTCCAAATGTTCATTTGTTAGAGGTTGTTTCTGATTATATTCTACATAATATTGATAAACAGTACTTTATGATGGTATTGATGCTGAAATAATCACTGATAAACTCTTTCATATTAAGTCTGTAGTTTCTTGGCTGTTAAAATTCATACTCTTTTTAGCCCCAATAATTACATTACATAAAAAGAACTTATTTTTTTTGTAAAAAATCATGATTTAGGAAGCAGAGGAATGAGGAACTCTCCTCCCTGTAGATGAGGAAGCTGATTGGTCAGCGACATGCTCTCGTAGTATATCCCGTTGGGGACACTTCTCTAATGATTCCTTCCCCTTTTAGCAGAATTGGTGTGTCTGCATTGCCAGACTACTCGCCTTACACTTTAAGCACTTCTTATTCGTTGCTATCAGATGGATTTGTCCTGTTTACTGTTTGTATCTGTTAGCTTTGCACCTGGTCCAGCACTTGTCACTTAGTAAATGCCTGCTCAGTGCTGGTCAGTGATTGAATAAATGAAAAAAAATTTACTTGGTGTTTATTTTAATTTTTATGGAATAATTTGAAGAAGGTAAAATCTTCACGTATTTTCCCATTGATAAAATGAATAATTTGCTTGGTATAATTTGGCTTTTTTCCTTTTTCTTAGGCCGAAAGTGTAGAAGATAAGAATATAGCTAAAGTCCATCGTTGTCAGCTAGAGAAGCTGAAGTCACAGTGTGAGAGACTGACAGAGGAGTTAAGCCAGAATGAAAATGAGAACAAAAAGTTGAAGCTAAAATATCAGTGTTTGAAGGACCAGCTAGAAGAAAAGGTAAAAATTTGAATTTGAATTTAAAAGACTTGTTTCAGTTTTTCAATCCTTCTAGGACATATTATATATATTAATTAATGCTAATTGTAGTTTTTCATAGGAAAATGTATTGGTGCCAGAAAAATGATAATTTATTAGAGCACTGTGATTTTTATTCTTTTATACAATCAATACCATCTAATATATTTGATTTTAAGTTTCTTCTGTGTCTTAAAATAGGAATTTAGTTGCTAGGTGGAAAATAAAGGAGTAATGATTTATTGAGGACCTGCTATATGTCAGGAATTTAAGATTTCCACGTGTCTGCTAGTTTGCTTCGTGCAACCCTTTGGGTTAGTGTCTTGCTTTGTTAGAGCTACTGTGACATACTGAATGGCTTAAAAGCAACAGAAGTTTTTTTTTTTTTTATCAGGCTCTTCAAGGTTGGTAAGTTCAACGTCAAGGTGCTGGAAGATTCAGTTTGTGGGGGCCCACTTTCAGGTTCATAGATGATACCTTCTTGTTCTGTCCTCACATTGCAGAAGGGACCAGGGAGCTCTCTGAGATCTCTGTAATAATGACATTCAACCCATTCATGAGGGCTCCACCTTCATAAACCAGTCACCTGCAAATATCAAGCACTGGAGATTAGGTATCAACATTTAAATTCTGGAGGGACATAAGCATTCATACTATGACAGTTAGATTTTATTGATTTCCTTGAATCTTTGAGGAAAGTCAGGCTCAAAATAAAAGTTAATGGTTAAGTGTTCATTACATGCTAGGCACTGTAACTTTTAATCCTATTAGCTTTTTTTTTTTTAATTGAACCTATTATCCTCTCTTTGATAGTTGCAGAGTGAAGGTCAAGAAGGTTGTAACTTTGGTTCTTCCCTACCAAGCTCATTGCCTTCTTTTAACATTTTGAGTGATTGCCATATATCATGTGATGGGTAGAGTACTAGGGATTTTTAGAAGTTACTACATTTGAGATTCTTTTGTGATAACATGTCATCTAAGAATAGAAGACAGTGTATTTAAATTTTCTTTCTGTGTCTTCTACCAATTTCATAAAATGATTTTCAGTGGAGTGTGACAAATCAAATGTAAAAAAGAATATTAAAGTAGTGACAATAAGGGGAAGGAGGTATAGACAGGGGCCAAATGAGTGCCCTACTTGATCAGTTTTCCTAGCATCTATGGTGAGGAAACTGTCATGAGATGGGCTGTCATAAAAGTGTTCGTAGATTTCTGGGAAGATGCTTTCTTAATACTTTATATACCTTTCCTGTTTGATTGTAAAGTGTAACCCTCACGTTTATATTTAAATAAAACTACTAATTATTAAAACCAAGGAAATATGTTGTTTTGTAGCTTTAATGACTAAATTTTGGCCTGTAGTGACAATGGCTGTGATTTTGTTTTTATGTAATGTTTTGTTTTGATTGTGTGTGATGTTCACATTATGTAATGTATCTGTTGCCAGGGTACCATTGCCATGGATATAGTTTTTTAGATATGGAAAATATAGCTTTTCCATAAGTAAATTTTAGTCAGAAAATTGCCTTAACATGTTTTAGATTTCCTTATCTGCATTTAAGAAACAGTGTTGCAAATTTTGATACATCGAAAATAAAGTTTTCTTTGCATTGCTTGAAGTAAATGTTTTGTCACTGATTCTGTTTGTGATGTTCCAGATGTTTGTGTTATTACACATTCATATAAATGGAACATTCACCTCAGAACAGTTCTACGAGTTCATCATTTGGGGCCGGCACTGTGGCGCAGTGGGTTAAAGCTCTGGCCTGCAGCACCGGCATCCCATATGGGCACTGGTTCATGTCCTGGCTGCTCCACTTCTGATACAGCTCTCTGCTATTGCCTGGGAAAGTAGTAGAAGATAACCCAAGTCCTTGGGTCCCTGCATCCATGTGGGAGACTCAGAAGAGGCTGCTGGCTCCTGGCTTTGGATCAGCTCAGCTCTGACCCTGCAGTCATTTGTGGAGTGAACCAGTGGGTGGAAGACTTTTCTCTCTCTGGTTCTACCCTTCTCTGTAACTCTGTCTTTCAAATAAATAAATAAATCTTTAACAAAAAAATGAGTTCATCATTTTATTTCATTGGTATATGTTGAGCATCTTGTGTGGAATCCTGAGCGTAAGTTCCACATGGGCTACAGGTCTGTAGTTGGTCAGCACATAGTGGGGTCATTAGCAGTACAGTCCCTTTTAGTTGTAAAAACTGTAGGAAGAGGGTAGGCATTTGGTGAAATGCTTAAGTTGCTGCCTGGGATGTGATCGTATCAGAGTGCTGGGTTTGAGTCCTGGCGCTGTTCTGTATTGTAGCTTCTTACTGTTTATTGTGTATCCTGGGATGCAGTGAGAGATGATGCAAATTCTTGGGTCCCTGCCACCCAAATGGGAAAGCCAAATTGAGTCCCAGCCTCCTGACTTCGGTATGCACCAACCTTGGCTCTTGTGGACATGTGGAGAGTGAACCAGCAGATGGGAGGTCTCTCTGTCTTAGTGCCTCTGTCTGTCACTCTCAGTGTCTTTCAAAAAAAGATTTAAATTGAAAAAAATAAATTAAACTTTAAGAGGGTAATTTAAAAAGGTCATGGAAAATGGAATTAAAAGATAAGTTTATTTTGGTGCAATAAACTGTTGAAATCTATGCCTGGCTTTTACTTAATATGGGTTTTCCATGAACTTTTTGAAGATCCCTTATATAATCAAGTTCTGGCAGTGGATGCCAAGGCAGGGAAAAGATAGGAGCCCCATAGATACTAAGATCCAAAGATGCTCAAGCCCATTGTATAATAGGACCTTTACACATCCTCCTATATACTTTAAATAATTTCCAGATTACTGGTAATACCTAATCTAATGTAAATGCTATGTAGTTATTGTATTGCTTAGGGAGTAATGGCAAGAAAGAAAAGTTTGTGTGTGTTCAGTGCAGAAGAACTTTTTCTGATTATTTTCAGTCTATGGTTGGTTGAATATACAGATAGAGAAGCCTAACTGTTAAGCTTACATACTTTTTTTCATATTTATTTTGGGTATATATGATTGTTATGTACTTTTGATTGATTGGATCATATGCTTTTTAGTATTTTAAAATTTTAATTTTTTAACATTCAGTGTCATTTGTAGATGCAATTCTTTTTTAAAAATATTTATTTATTTGAAAGGCAGAGTTACACAGAGAAGTAGAGGCAGAGAGAGAGAGAGAGAGAGGCTTCCATCCACTGGTTCACTCCCCAATTGGCCTCAATGACTCGAGCTGTGCCAATCTGAAGCCAGGAGCCAGGAACCTCCTCTGGGTCTTCCACGTGGTGCAGGGACCCAAGGACTTGGGCCATCTTGTACTGCTTTCTCAGGCCATAGCAGAGAGCTGGATCGGAAGTGGAGCAGCTGGGATACGAACCGGTGGCAGCTTTACCCGTTATTCCACAACGCTGGCATCTTGTAGATGCAATTCTAAGAGCATATTGATGGTCTCTCCCTCCCTCCCTCTTCCTCTGTCTTGCTCACTGTCCTCCCCCCCCCACTTTTTTTTTTTAGTTTTTGAGATAACATTTTAAAGGTGCATTATAGTAAAAAGGTGTCGCTCCCCCTCTTCGTGGAGGAACGACACTAAACCCTGCCTAGGCTTCATATCCGAGTCACGGCACCATTATGTCGCTCCCCCTCGTCGCGGAGGAACGACACAGGACCCTGCGCTGTTCTTTCGTCTGCTTGGCCCTTCCCGGGTTTGCTGCTGGTTCTTCCCGGGTTGGCTACTGTCCCTTCCACCTCTGTGGAAGGGCGGTTCCCCCTGGCCACTTTCCCCACTTCCGCAGGGGAGCAGCACACCGCCGGCCGGCTCTCTCGGGAGCGGCACAGGTGTTCGCCTTAGATGTTCCCCTTAGATGTTCCCCTTAGATGTTCCCTGGTGCATGCCGTCTCTCCCCTCCTTCATAGTCCTCCTCCGCCAATCCCAACTCGGCTGCCCACACGCCGAGTACGCTGCTCTCCTCCAATCAGGAGCAAGTCCTACAGTTTATTGGCTGAACTGGAGGCAGCTGTGCAGAAGCTGTTTTCTCCTCTCCCAGCGCCACACCGTGGGAGAGCAGATGCATAGAACAAGTCTTAATTCCAGTAACTTAGTCCAGTCCGGGTTGCTCCCCACAAAAAGGCTTAATACTTCACCAGATAAGTTATTGACTCATTCTTTTTTTTTAACTTTTATTTAATGAATATAGATTTCCATAGTACGGCTTATGGATTACACTGGCTTCCCCCTCCCCCAGTGACTTCCCTCCCACCCGCAATCCTCCCCTTTCCCGCTCTCTCTCCCTTCCATTCATATCAAGATTCATTTTCAATTTTCTATATATACAGAAGATCAGTTTAGTATACATTAAGTAAAGATTTCAACAGTTTGCACCCACATAGAAACACAAAGTGAAAAATACTGTTTGAGTACTCATTATAGCATTGAATCTCAATGTACAGCACATTAAATACAGTGATCCTACATGAGGAGTAAGTGCACAGTGGCTCCTGTTGTTGACTTTACAAATTGACACTCCTGTTTATGGCATCAGTAATCTCCCTATGCTCCAGTCATGAGTTTCCAAGGCTATGGAAGCCTTTTGAGTTCACCGACTCTTATCTTATTTAGACAAGGTCAGAGAAAGGTACCTCCTTCTTTGAAGGCCTGTTCTTTCCACTGGGATCCCACTCACAGAGATCTTTAATTTAGGTGTTTGTGTTGTGTTTTTTTTTTTTTTTTTTTTTTTTTTTTGCCAGAGTGTCTTGGCTTTCCATGCCTGAAATACTCTCATGGGCTTTTCAGCCAGATCCGAATGCCTTTAGGGCTGATTCTGAGGCCAGAGTGTTGTTTAGGACATCCGCCATTCTGTGTGACTCATTCTTAAGTACAGTTTACTGTGAATCAAAATTTCCTTGGGTTGAGCCATATACATGTAAGAGCTTTCTCTTTAAGAGGTAGTATAGCATTAGTGGTTCTGGGCAAAACATCAGATTTGAATCCTTTTCTAGATTTGTGGCTTTAGGTGAGTTTCTGAAATTCAAATACATGCTTTATTATAGGACTAAGTATGAAAAATAAATTTAAAATTATTGGCAAAATGGTTGGTAGCAAATAATATCCTACTTAATAGTAGCTGCCCTTATTTTGTTACTGTTTTTAAATATATGAATATTGGTCTTCTAACCAAGTAGGCAACCAGTCAGCAAATAATGATTGACAACATATGTTCTGCCTAATGATCTGTTAATAATAATAATGTAACTAAGATCTCCCAAATAATAAAGCCACAGATCTATACTGATTGGAGATCTGGAGCCAGATTATGTTGACTCATTTAAGACAGATGGTCCACAAAGAGCGTACATGTGAAAAGAGCTGGCAATTCTGTCAATAAGTAATTGAAGTCATGTGTGTTACACAAACTAACAGGTGGGAAGTTTATAATTATGATCGTTGTTTGAAGAGAAGAATCACTTTTTTTCATGTTTTCACCTCTAAGATGAGACACTGAACCTGCATAATTTATAAGTAAACTGTGGAGGAGGAGTACTGCAGAGAGGACATGGGAAAGTAGAATTCAAAGATAAGTATTTTGGTACAAACAGTTTTTGAAACTGCCTAGTTTTTTCATAATATGTATTTTCCATGAAATTTTTTGAAGACTTTTTTGAACATCTGGTGTACATACACGTATCCAGGTATATAAGATCTGAGGAAAATAAGAAAAACAAAATAAATGAATGCATTGTCAATGAAGGAAAATGCAATGACTACCAGCCCAAAGATTACTCTTCAAGCCATGCAGTGAACTTAATAAATGGAGCGTTTGATTGAAGGCAGTTTATCTAATGCATCTCTGCTCTTCTAAGAAGGAAGACTTTTCTTGTTTCCTTAATAAAGTGGTATTTCTGCATACTCATCCCAAATGTAATATTGTGATGCTGCTTAACCAATTGGTGTACCTTTCTGTAAGAAAAAAACTTATTATTTTGACTGTTTCATGTTAGGTTGTATTTCTTGTCATGTTATTAGTTGATAAACTAAGAAATGTTATAGCTGCATCAAAAGTCATATAATACATTAACACTAGTGGTAACATTAATTGGTGAGAGAAGATTGCTGTTCGTATATATGCACAGAATAAATACCTTCAGTGTATTTTCCTCGTGTATTCAGTAGAGATGTGGTAATTAAATGCATTGTTTCCAACATCTGATTTTGCTTTGTCAAATGTTACTTTCTGATTTTACATGAGAAAGAGAACAAGTATTATGCAGCCCACAGAATTTTTATATATGGATTTGAGATTTTATTATGAGCATCTTTCTTAGCATAATGCTTTCTTGAAATGTTACAGGAAGAATTTTTATTACTACTTTTGCTTAAATTTCATAGAAAAATACTTGGTTTCCTTTCGTTTCTAAAAGATCTTATGACATTACTTTAAAATTTTTCCTGTCATTTATCTAGAAATGCAAAATAATTATTATATCAAGTATATTTTTATTGAATTTACAGGAATCTGCAAATCAAGTTAATGGGTAATCAAATCATTTTGATCAGCTAGTCACTATTGAAATATACATCATGTAGGTTTCAAATATCTGATCTATAGAGATCTGTATCTGATGTAATTTAAAAATTTTTTTCATATTCAGCTAGGTATAAATTATCTTCCTGCTGCAGCGGTGGGGACCCTTTTTTCCGAGGACCATTTGGATATTGGTAACATCATTTGTGGGCCATACAAAGTTGTCAACTTAAAAAGTGGCCTGCTCTAGTTGTATTGAATTCTGGATCCCACCTGTGGACAAACCAAGTAACTTCATGGGCCTTATACTGTCTGTGGGCTGAATGTTCCCCGCCTCTCCTAGAGATTTCAAGTAATTGTAGTAAATATATTTTTACATGTTGATTAATTTTGAATATGCTTATATATTCCATCAATAGCTAGTGCCCAAAATTAAGAAAATATTATTTTGTTGACATTCTGTTTGTACTGCACATATTCTCCTTGTCCTTATGTTTTATAGGCATGGATATATTATCAAAATATATAGTGTATTTTATGGAGATATCCACATATGCAGTGCCAAAATGGTATGATAGAAATATTCTGAGATTATTTTCATGAGATAATTATATTTTCCAGTACAATTAAAAGAACAATGTAGTTTTCTAATTATTCATTTTAAATTTACAAGAAAATAAGAAATTGTTTTGAGAATACAAGAGCTCTTCACCAATTTGTGGAAAATGATATTAAAAGATATACTTGTTGGGGCCAGCCTCTGTAGCGCCGAAATCCCCTATGAGCTTTGGTTCTGGTCCCAGCTGCTTTTCTTCCAATCCAGCTTTTTGCTATGGCCTGGGAAAGCAATAGAAGATTACCCAAGTTCTTGGGCTTCTTCCACTGATGTGGGAGACCTGGAAGAAGCTCCTAGCTCCTGGCTTCTGATAGGTCTTGCTCCAGCCATTAGGGCCATTTAGGGAGTGAACCAGCAGATGGAAGAACTTTCTCTGTCTCTCCCCTCCTCCCCCTGTAACTCTGCCTTTCAAATAAATAAATAAATAAAATCTTAAAAAAGATATATTTCTTTTGGTGCAAAATTTTTTTGAAATTCATACATGTGAATGGTCTTCACAATCTTATTGGAAACTATATTGTAAATGTAGATGAAATTCAAATTTTTTTTGCATCAAAATACCCTTAGGTTTTAATTACATTTTCTACAACTTTTTTGAAGTATCCTTTTATGTTGGTCTTGTTTATTCTAATCAGCATTATAAAATTATCTTCTTGCTACTGGAAGATAACAGAAGTACTTGCCACCCTCACTTTAGTTTTCTTCTTTAATGCCACCATTGTCTCATCCACATGTGAAACTTTCTCTGTCATAGGAGATACTGCCTTCTGGTTGCCATACTTTTTAGATATCTGGCCTTGACTATGTTGGAACATCTTTAGTAGTTTCTCAGTTTTTCTCCCTTGAAAAATGTCTGTGTTATCTTTTCTTTAACATACTAAAGCATTCAGAGTTTTCAAGGTAGCTCTCAGTAGAGGATAGTCTGCTATTTTCGAAAACACTTGGTGTCAGTGTATGACCATGCATCCCTTGACACTAGTGATACATGCTGAGAAATGCGTCTTTGGTGATTTCATCATGATGAGAGCATCTGTGAGTGCACTTATACAAACTAGGATGACCATGTTATCGCTCAGCAGTATATGATCTTATGGGACCACTGTCATAAACATGATGTGTTAGTAACCACAGTATTGCTTTGTGGCACATAACTAATTATAAGGTATAAAGGAAGCTTAAGTATTACCATCTCCCAAAAATTCATTTGAAGGATGAGGTTCTGGCCCAGAGAGTTAATTAATTTGCCCAAGAACTCCCAGCTATCCTTTGGTAGACATAGAAATAGGACTTAGAGTTACCAATCCAATTTTTCCAGCGTGTCAGAATTGGTAAAAAATAAAATAAAATAAAATAAAATTCTGGCCATTAGAAAGCTTATGTAGTTTATTTGAGAGATTCAGTTATCTCAGTTTTTACTTATGTATTTCAATAATTATATATAACTCTCTTTAGAGGACATTGTTTTCTGTTAATAATGTTTTTAAAAGAGTAACTGATGAAACAGGAGATACCTTAAAGACTACAGATTGTGAGAAATCTATGGGTAAAGCAGTTCTTAGAAATCTAAGTGTTAGATAGATCAGAAGTCATAGAAATATATTTTTTCCCTATACCATGAAATGCTTTTTTAAAATGATTTGTGAAGTGATACCATATAACCCACTTAAAAACTTTGGCTATATTGGATAAAACCATTTAAAATAGTATTTCATACATAATGCAGATCTTTAAACAATGATAGTTATACTTCACATTTCCAAGTGTAATTATGATACCCATATTTACAGATGGTAGAAGCTGAAGGTGAGAGAATATCATTACTTACTTTACGCTGCATAGAAACATGGTATAAATTGGATATGACCATAAATTCATTGTGTTTTCCCCCTTAATGCCTGCAAAAGGGCCCACATCTGTGTTTTTTTGTTATTGTTGAACTGTTGGCATTACATTTAAATCTAGGGTTATTACATTTAAGAGATTATTACCACATGCTCTTTTATATTTTAGTTTGGCACAGATTTTAGAATGGAAGTCATCAGTGATTTTGTTTAATTAAAACCTTAAATTTCTACCTAAAAATATCTGTCAGGGGAGAAAAAAATGAGTCAGTAATTTTAAGTTCTGTGTTTCAAAAGTATAAAGAGAGTGGATGTTAAGTGTTCTCACTGAAAAGTGATAACCATGTGAGATTGTGTATTTGTTAATTAGCCATTTATATGATCTACTATAAATATTTGATATTCTGAATTCTTTCTACCTATCTACCTCCTACCTCACTTACCCCTACTTACCTTCCTATGTATCCATCTTGTCATACACAATGAAAATATGCAGTGTTATCTGTCAATTTTTAAAAATTTGTGTTTTGGTTCTAAATTGACCTATTTAGGACTCCTATTTTTGATTGTGTATAAGAATATATGATTCTTAGTTTTGTATGTTCTTTAAAGTATTTATTACTTTGCAAAATAAGATTCCCACTTTTTTTTTTTTTTTTTGGGACAGGCAGCGTTAGAGAGAGAGAGAGAGAGAAAGAAAGGTCTTCCTTTTCCTTTGGTTCACCCCCCAAATGGCCGCCACAGCTGGCTGGTGCGTTGTGGCCGGCATGCTGTGCTGATCCAAAGCCAAAAGTCAGGTGCTTCCTCCTGGTCTCCCATGCGGGTGCAATTCTCCTTTATCAAGTGCTTTTAATGAAGTTATTTTTAGTCATTAAGTGCAGAGTACTCCTTGACTTTTACAGAGGTTGACTGATTCCTGTGTATGAAACACTGTCAGGTATTGAGAAAACTGTAAAATGCAGAAGTGAAGTGAATAAACAATGAACACAGGAGGACGCAGTTAAATGTTTAGCTATGGTAGTTAGAGGAGCAAAAAGAAAGGTGGATAAAAGCACATCTTGTCTCCGCCATTTTCTTTCTTTCCCCTTTTTTTTTTTTTAAAGATTTATTTATTTGAAAGGCAGAGTTAGATGGGGACACACATATACAGAGAGAGAGAGAGAGAGAGCCTCCATCCACTGGTTCACTCTCCAGATGGGTGCAATGGCCAGAACTAGGCCAATCTGAGGCCCGAGCCAGGAGCTTCTTCTAGGTTTCCCATGTGGGTGCAGGGGCCCAAGGACTTGGGCCATCTTCTGCTACTTTTCCAGGTGCAATAGCAGGGAGCAGGATCAGAAGTGGAGCAAGTGGGACTTGAACTGGTGCCCATAAGGGATGCTGGCACCACAGGCATTGGCTTTACCCATTATGCCATACCACCAGCCTCCTCTAGTTTTCTAGCTATTCCTTTGGTAGTGATTTCTCTGCCAGCCATTTATAACCATAGAGGTTTATTTTCATTGCTCTGGGAGTGAAGTTGGTCAGCCAGTCTTACTGGTTCATGACCTCAAATTCTTCTGGAGTAGTGCAATTTAATCTTTAACTCACTGATTATTTGACACTAGGATGGTAAGAAATTAAACTATCATATTGGGCACTTCCATTAAATCCTGTACTGTTATTTAGATTTATTATATCTGTAGTTCTAGTTGATACCATTATAAAAAGGTGTTAGATTGAATAACAGTACCATTGGTTGCCATAAGGGAAATCAGAGTTAATAGGCCGATCAAAGGTTCTGGATCATCTGTTTCAGTGCTTTGCTTGAAGTTAAGCAAACTTAGCTTGCATTAGTGGATTCTGTTTTGTTTGTTTGTTTGTTTTTAATTTTTTGACAGAGTGGACAGTGAGAGAGAGAGACAGAGAGAAAGGTCTAACTTTTGCTATTGGTTCACCCTCCAATGGTTGCCGCGGCCAGCGTGCTGTGGCTGGCGCACCACGCTGATCTAATGGCAGGAGCCAGGTGCTTCTCCTGGTCTCTCATGGGGTGCAGGGCCCAAGCACTTGGGCCATCCTCCACTGCACTCCCTGGCCACAGCAGAGAGCTGGCCTGGAAGAGGGGCAACCGGGACAGAATCCGGCGCCCCGACTGGGACTAGAACCCAGTGTGCCGGCACCGCAAGGTGGAGGATTAGCCTAGTGAGCCGCAGCGCCGGCCATTAGTGGATTCTAACAGGTAATATAAAATGAACGTCCAGGTTTATTTCTAATGAACTTTTCTTTTCTCACCATTTGAGTTCTTATTAACTAAATTTCTTTTTTTTTTTTTTAAGATTATTCATTTATTTGAAAGAGTTGCAGATAGCAAGGGAGAGACAGAGAGAGATCTTCCATATGCTGATTCACTCCCCAGCTGGCTAGGCTGGTGAAAGTCAGGAACCAGGAGCTTCATCTGGGTCTCCTTCATGGTTAGGAGCGCCCAAACACTTGGGCCATCTTCCACTGCTTTTTCCAGACCATTACCAGGGAGCTGGATCAGAAGTGGAACAGCTGGGACACTACTGGCAATCATATGGGTGCCAACTTTACCCACCATGTCACAATGCTGGCCTCTCAATTTCATTTTAGTATTTAATGTTCAACAAACAATATTCTATAAATTTTAGGAAAAAATTAGCATGAATTAGTTGAATTTTACTTTTAAGCTGTTTTCCTTTTTTTTTTTTTTAAGATTTTATTTATTTATTTGAAAGGTAGAGTTATAGACAGTGAGAAAGACAGAGAGAAAGGTCTTCCTTCCATTGGTTCACTCCCTGGATGGCTGCAATGGCCAGAGCTGCGCCGATCCAAAGCCAGCAGCCAGGTGCTTCTTCCTGGTCTCCCATGCGGATGCAGGGGTCCAAGCACTTGGGCCATCTTCGACTGCTTTCCCAGGCCATAGAGAGCTGGATAGGAAGAGGGGATGCCAGCACTGCAGAGAGAGGATTAACCTACTGTGCCCCGGAGCCGACCCCCACATATGCTCTCATAAGAATAAATGCATGGGTAGATAATAAAAAAGAGAAAAGAAAGAAAACTGAATTTTTAAAAGTTTTATTTATTTGAAAGTTAGAATCATAGAGAAAAAGAAAGAGTTAGAGAGAGGTCTTCCATCTGCCGGTTTTCTTTCCACATGGCTGCAACTGCCAGGACTGGTTCCCTCACATGAGTAACAAGGGCCCAAACATTTGGTCCATCTTCCACTGTTTTCCCCAGACTGTTAGCAGGGAGCTGGATTGGGAGTGGAGCAGCTGGGTCATGAACTGGTGCCCCTCTCGGATGCTGGCACCACAGGTGGCAGCTTTACTTGCTACACCGCAATGCCAGCCCAGGTTTTTTTTTTTTTTTTTTTTTTAAGAAAGATTTATTTATTTGAAAGAGTCACAGAGAGAGAGAGAGACAGAGAGACAGAGACAGAGAGAGATTTTGCACCTGCTGGTTCACTCCCTAGATGGTCACAACGGGCTGAGACAGGCTGAAGCCAGGAGCCAGGAGCTTCATGTGAGTCTCCCACATGGGTGACAGGGGCCCCGTCACCTGGGCCATCTTCTGCTGCTCTTCTCGGTCATTAACAGGGAGGTGGATTGGAGGTGGAACAACCAGAACTTGAAGCGGCACCCATATGGAATGCTGGCATTGCAGGTAGTGGCTTTCCCTGCCTCGCCACAATGCTGGGCTGATATATTGATTGTTTTTAAAGATGGTGTAAGCTTCCAACATTTTTCTTCAGATGAATGATAATTATTTTATTTTGAAAATTATGCAACATGCATTTCCAAATGCATAATTTCAAAGCCTGGTTGTTTGTTTCCTTGTCCATATTTTGTTTCAGACATAGAAATGCATCAAAAGTGACTGATTTAAATAACTAATGTGATTTCTGTTCCCAGGTATTTGACATAAGAAAAATATATAATAATTACAAAATTGTCCCATAACTTAAGGAATACATTAAATGCCCTTTAGCATGTATTTTTATTTCTGACTTTTGAGTATTAACTTTTAGGAGTTTATATATCCTACCACATTTTGCTGCTACTGATCTTTGTGTTGCTCAGTATTGCCATAGACGAAGATAAGAAGAAGCCTGAGGCAAGAATAATTACCTTAAAAATGGGGTTAAAAGTTTACATTTGATTTTCCTTTTTTTATGTTTTATAGATAATTTCAGTAAGCCTGTCTAAGACTAGGTAATATACTTGGAAATCATTCACACTGAAGTTTTTTTTTTTTTAATTTTTTATTTATTTATTTTTTTGGACAGGCAGAGTGGAGAGAGAGAGAGAGAGAGAGAGAGAGAAAGGTCTTCCTTTTGCCATTGGTTCACCCTCCAATGGCCGCCGAGGCTGGTGCGCTGCAGCCATCGCACTGCGCTGATCCGAAGGCAGGAGCCAGGTGCTTCTCCTGGTCTCCCATGGGGTGCAGGGCCCAAGTACTTGGGCCATCCTCCACTGCACTCCCTGGCCACAGCAGAGAGCTGGCCTGGAAGAGGGGCAACCGGGACAGAATCCGGCGCCCCGACTGGGACTAGAACCCAGGGTGCCGGTGCCGCAGGCGGAGGATTAGCCTAGTGAGCAGTGGTGTCGGCCCACACCGAAGTTTTAATATGCTTTCAAATCATACAGCCAGTGTTCTGATAAGCCATGCCTGTTTTCTATTAGCTCAAATGTTTTACTAAGGCTCTCGGTTAACATGACATTGACCATCTACTTCTCTGAAGGAAATAATGTAAAAGAGAAGGAAGAGAGTATATTTTGTTTCAGAAAACCAGTCTTCTAATGCTTGTTCAGTATCTCTAAAGAACTGAGTCATTCTCCCACACGCGGACCCGACCCAACTCAACTCATGAAACAGATCTTACTGGCTGTATGTTTAACGTTGATTCTGCATCTGATTATTTTTTAACAGTGCTAGAGCTTTCACTTGTGTGACATTATCTTGTCTTGACAGTGACAGCAGCTTTCTATTTCTGGTGGGGGCCGGTATTGTGGCTTAGCAGGTAAAGCTGGCACCTGTGGTGCTGGAATCCCATATTGGATCCTCAAAAGTTTATAGGGAAGTAAGATCCCATGCTTGAGTCCTGGCTGCTCCACTTCCTATCCAGCTCCCTGCTGATGCATCTGGGAATGCAGTGGAGGATGGCCCAAGTGCATGGGCCCCTGCACCCATATGGGAGACCTAGAGGCCATTTGGGGACTGAACCAGTGAACGGAAGATCTCTCCCCCTCTTCCTCCCTCTCTCTCCCTCCCCCTCCCCCTCTCTGCCTCCCCCTCTCCCTCCCCCTCCCCCTCTCTGCCTCCCCCTCTCCCTCCCCCTCCCCCTCTCTGCCTCCCCCCCTCTCTCCTCCTTCCCCCCTCTCTGCCTCCCCCTCTCCCTCCCCCTCCCCCTCTCTGCCTCCCCCCCTCTCTCCTCCTTCCCCCCTCTCTGCCTCCCCCTCTCCCTCCTCCTCCCCCCCTCCCCCTCCCCCTCCCCCTCTCTGCCTCCCCCTCTCCCTCCTCCTCCCCCTCTCTCCCTCCCCCTCTCCCTCTCCCTCTTCCCCTCCCCCTCTCCCCTCCCCCCTCCCTCTCTCTCCTCTGTAAGTCTGCTTTTGAAATAAATAAAAATAAATCTTAAAAAAAATCATCTATAACAAAGCAAACTTTCTAGAACACCAAATTCAATTTAGGTTCAGAGATTGTATTCTTTTCATCTTTTCATTATTCTATAGTGGGGTGTCTGTTATGCTTGATACATGGAGGATACACACAAAAAAAGTTGTGAATGAGTAGAATATGAAAGGATATTTATATTCCAGAAAGACATTATTGATTAACTGCTATGTGAGACTCTCTAGTAGGCAGAGGAATAAGACCCTGCCTGAGAGGCAATTACATTCTCTTCAGGAGACAGACATTAAGAGATACATATGGTAGTAGGTAATGCAGTAGAAACTTGTGTGAGGTGCCACAGGGAATGCAGAAGTAGCACCTCAGATTTCTGAGAGCTCAGGTTGTCTGTTGCCAGTACAAAAGCTGTATACAGTAGGCATGCAGGGGAGGAAGGAGTTTCATGTTACTGAACTTTTGTGAGTGGAGAACTGTTAATAACTTGCCCTTGGCCTCTTTATTTCTGAGTACTGTTAGTCTCATACAAGGCAAAGCATAAATGAAGACTGAATCTCTGGAGGTTTATTCAAAATCATCTGAACTCTTGAGTTCAAACTTGCCATTACTTTATAATGCTTTGGGTTTTTTTTTGTTTATTTTTGATACTGAACTGTGTTCTTTTTTTCCCTCCAGAAACCTTTTATTTTGTACTTCATACATTTTATAATTACAGCTTTAGTAACATGGTGATTCTTGCCACCGTAAACGCTCTCCCACCCATCTTCCTTCTCCCTCTCCTATTTCCATTCTTATTTTTCACTAAGATCTATTTTCAGTTAACTTTATACACATATTACTAACTCTATGTTAAGGAAAGAGTTCAATAAATAGTATAAATAAAAACTATGCCTCAACAGTTGAAACAAGGGTTGTTCAAAGTCATTGCTTCTCAAAGTGTCACTTTCCCCTTTTATAGATTTAGGTCTGAGCTATGTTCTTAATGTATATCTGTACTTGGAATATAAGAAATTCGCCATTAGATATAATCTTTTTTTTTAAAGATGTATTTATTTGTTTGAAAGATATAGTTACAGAAATCAAGGGAGAGGCAGACAGAGAAATTCTCCATTTGGTGATTGACTCCCCAAATGGACACTATGACAGGGCTGGGCCAGGCCAAAGCAGAGAGCCAGGAGCTTCACTGAGCCTTCCATGTGTATTCAGGGGCTCAGGTATTTGGGCCATCTTATGCCCCTGTCCCAGGCAAATTAGCAGAGAGCTGGATCAGAAGTAGAGTAGCCAGGACTGAACCAGAGCCCAAGTGGGATGCTGGCACTGCAGGAGATGGCTTAATCAACTGTGCTATAGCAGTGGCCCCAAAATCTGTCTTTACCAAAAGAATTTGATAAAAGGCATTATGGGATGTGCTAAATGTATTTTTGGTGGGGGGGGGGGCATTTCACAAGACAATTGGAACCTCACTGTGGTGTTTTTCCAGATTAAGTTCTTAAAAATTTTCTATAATCTCCATAGCAAATCCCCTCTGTTTCAGTTGTGCTATAGTTTCGTCTCTGGTTGGCATTTCAAATTACATCTTAACTTTTTACAAGTAAGTCCACTATTGGTATAAGAAGTACGAGCCATATTTAGAGATTCAGACAAACGACTTCCAGAAAGATCCAGTTTTTGTTTAGGAAAGTTTAATGATGTATCCTGCAGTGCTGGGGCCTTATTTTAGAGCCCAGGTATGCAAGTTGTCTTAGCTACAGATACATTCTTTCTGAAAACTTTTTAGGTGGTGCATGCAGATCTACAGTTTCAACCATCTAGCATTTGAATAACTGAATGAATTTTTATTAGTTTTAATTTTGACCCTTAATATTATTTGTTCTCTCTCTTTCTCTACCTTTTATCTTATCTCCCTCCCACCCATAACTGATGTATTAAAGATGGCCTTGAGGCTGAAACATTGTTATGTTACCTAATTTAGTTTTCAGTAATGGGAAAATATTCTTTGTGTGAATTATTTGCTTAGTCCTTGTGAATGTGCCTTACTTAATGTGATTTTTAAAGGTGTTTAAAGAACTGTTAGAAAAATAGAGTTAGAAAAATAGGTAGAGACAGAGAGAGAAGTCTTCCATCTGTTGGTTTATCTCCCAAATGGCTCCAACAGCTGGAGCTGGGCCGATCCAAAACCAGGAACCAGGAGCCTCTTCCGAGTCTCCCACATGCGTGCAGGGTCTCAAGGACTTGGGCCATCCTTGCTGCTTTGCTAGGCACGTTAACAGGGAGCTGGATAGGAAGTGGAGCAACTGATACTCGAACTGGCACCCATATGGGATGCTGGTGCTGCAGGCCAGGGCTTTAACCTGCCACACCACAGCGCCGACCCTCCCTATAAACTTTTGAGGATCTGAGTCTGTTCTGAATTGTAGAGGACATACTGAAAGTTAAATGTAATTTATTTTTTATTTTTTATTTTTGATAGGCAGAGTGGACAGTGAGAGAGACAGAGAGAAAGGTTTCCCTTTTCCATTGGTTCACCTCCCAATGGCCGCTGCGGCCAGTGCACTGCGCTGATCTGAAGTCAGGAGCCAGGTGCTTCCTCCTGGTCTCCCATGTGGGTGCAGGGTCCAAGGACTTGGGCCATCCTCCACTGCCTTCCCGGGCCATAGCAGAGAGCTGGACTGGAAGAGGAGCGACCGGGACAGAATCCAGCACCCCGACCAGGACTAGAACCCGGTGTACGGGCACCGCAGGTGGAGGATTAGCTTATTGAGCCATGGTGCCTGGCCAAGTTAAATATAATTAGATCTGCATTTCTTGCCCTTTGAATTACAGATCAGTTGACCAAGCTAGTCAGTAGTGTGTGTGTGTGCGTGTGTGTGTGTGTGTGTATTATGAGATTGTGAGCAGTCTTTGCTTTTATTTTCTTTACAGATGAATGTGAACAATATATGATTTCTTTTTCTAAAATGGAAGCTTTATAAAACCTCTGCTGTCAGACAGTAGAATTGCTTTGTGTGTTATTAGTACACTTTTTAATTAAAATTGGCCAAGAGCAGTTTTTACATATATATATATGTGTATATATATACATATATATATATATGTACATCTCCAGTGTAGATGAGTCAGAGAATTAAGGCTGTGGGTTATATGCTCTTTGCCTTTCATCAAGTTATTTTGTTTTGTTTTTGTTTTTGGGCGTTTCTTTACTGAGTTGTAAAATTAAGTGTTGAGTTTGTTCATTAAGATTTTTTTCTCAAGCTCTGGCATCGTCGAGGACGTGTCTCTTCTGGGATTCCCTCTACTGATACAGTCTGCTTCATTTATCTCCCTCCTTCCCTACCTCTAGGGAGGCTCCTTATAGTCCTCAGCCTCAAGCATCTGTTTCCACTTGCCCTGAAATACTGAAATTGGACTGTGTTTTCCGCATTTCTAAATAGTCTCTAAAATACCTGTATCTTACCTCTGGCTCTCTAGACATATGGTAGTTTTTTGTTAGTCTTGTTACAAGATGCTGTAATGATGTCCTCTCTGAATTCACAAGAAGAACGGAGAATTCAAAATAATGCCTAAATATTATCATCTGCCCATATTTATTCAGATGTTCCCAAATTGGCAGCAAGTTTGGATTATCTTCAGCCGATTTTCTGCCACACTCCTCCCCTAGAATTAGCTGTGCTTGCTCAGTTGCTACAGCTGTTACATGAAACTAGAAGAAAGAACTAATTCATTTGATTCTGTCATTAGTGTTCAAATACATATTCCCAAGCCAGAAGAACAGGACAGAACACAGTGAAAAAAAAATTTTTTTAAGGATTTATTTGAAAGGCAGAATTAGAGAGAGAGAAAGAGAGAGAGAGAAAGAGAGAGAGAGAGAATCCTCCATCTGCTGGTTCACTCCCCAGATGACTGCCATGTTGGGACTGTGCCAGGCCAAAGGCAGAAACGCAGAACTCCATCCGGTTCTGCCACGTGGATAGCAGAGCCCCAGGCACTTGGACCCTCTTCCGCCACCTTCCCGCTTGCATCAGCAGAGATTTGGATCAGAAGTAGAGCAGCCTGGAATTGGACCAGGACTCATGGGATGCTGGCTTTGCAGGCCCTCTGCACCACAGTGCTGTTCTCACAAGCTACAGTTTTATGGGATGTTTGTTAGCTCTATGAAGGCAGGAGCTTTGTTTATCTTGCTTACTCTTTGTGATGCACAGAATAATGTATTGTTAAGGTCTTCACAGATATTTGTGAATGAATGAATGAAATTATAGCTGATTAAGTACAGAATTGAAAGACTTGAAACTCTTAGATTTAGGAGCTTGGAGCACATGCAGAGGATGGATGCAGTGGGGTGTTGTGATTGGAATCTAGTAAAAAAAAAAATGGAAAACATCAAAAATCTTTACCTGGAAGGTCAGAAACTTTAGTAGGGATGGGAAATTCATTTCTTTAATTTAAGTCCAGCATATACACGAATGCTACGATTTTTACGGCTTTGTCAGTCAGGGGCTCTGTTCCTTAAAACTTGAGATGCTCAATAGAAGTGTCATGGAAGAGGATCCTGAAAGAACAGATAGTTGAATCTACTGACTTGTAAGGTTCAAGATTGCCCATGTTCCAGTGAGTTTTACTTCAAAGGGAGATTTGATATTGTATGCTAATTATCTCACAGAGGATAGTGGAGTATGTCATGACATTTTCTGTCTTTGCTAAACATTGAATTTATAGATTTTTTTTGACAATATCAAGATTCTTAAAAATAATGAAAGATGGAAATAGTTTTATTAAAAAGAGACAAGTCATGGGGTCCACAGTAAAGTGATACTGGATGTAAGAGAGACTATGAGGGAAGCAAGAGAAGAAAAGTCAATTAAAACAGCTTTGAGAATTGCTTGGGTTTAGAATATTGGCAGTCTTCGAATACATCAGTAATCCCTGGAAGAGTATTTTCTTTATTAGCATCATACTAATGAGAACACTGCAGCCTTTGTAGGTCTTAAATATGTAGAGGGCAAAACCTGCTCACACAACTCAGTAGTCTCTGAGAGCAGGGAACTGGATGGTAGTTAATGAAATCCTCTGCATAGTGTTGAATTTGAGTGTCCAAAAGATGTTGAAATCACTTATACAGAAAAGTCAGGGGTAGAAGTTTAAATGGTTGTAAGCATGTTTTATGGTCTCCTGAAATTAGTTCATTGAGGAGACAAGTGTACAAACAATTGTATTGCAACCTGAAATTTTTTTTTTTTAAATCATGACTAAAATACTATGGGAGTGGTCTGCTTTGGAAGATCAGGAAAAAAAGGAGTGGGTTTGATGCATAACTTTGAAAGATAAGAAATATGGGAAACAGGTGCCGAGGAACAATCCATATGTGCGTTAACCTTTGGTAAGGGGCTCAAGGCAGATGCTATCACAGTGGCAGAGCTACGGAAGAAGTCACATGGTGAGATAGGCAGCCCGAGAGATTCAGAGACTGGGCTTACTCTTTTCACAATAACTGACTTGAGAGAGAGCTAACCTGGTTCCTGCAAGAACTACATTGATCTCTTCTGAGGGCAGCACCTCCGATGACCTTCTATTAGGCTCTACCTCTTAAGGTTTCCACTACCTCTCAACATCAGCACACTGGGACCAGAGTTTTCAGTGCAAAGACCTTAGGGGGACCCACTCAAATCACATCCAAACCATAGCAGCAAGTGTCTTCCCTTAGGGACCTGACAGTGAGGTTGTTTCCTCCTAAGTAAAGTATAAAATTACCAAATATTCTTTGGAACCAGGTTGTTAATTTTTTGGAAAAGCTGCTAGATAAGAACAAGACTTGGTGAAAATGTCAGTAGAAATTGTGTGTTAAGCTGGAAGGAAAGTCTTAACAGACAAAGCTGAAAGTTAAGGAGTTAGACCTTAGTACCTTCCATCCAAAGGCTACCCAGAAGAGTGGAATGCTACCGCTGTTGTGGTTTCTAAATCCCTGATCTGTGACTGGACATGGTAGAATGGTGTTAACCTGATGTCATCTAAGTATTTTGTTAATAAAATGAATTCTCTTTTCTCTGATTTCTTGTTGATGCAACAATATTCTGATTAGAATTTGATTTCCTTTCTTGATGAATCTAGAGGAAGACAATGTGCTGGTTATGCTGACACAAACAGCTATAGTTCTCATCATAAATTGGTAACTAATTGTTCTAGTTTAAGCATTAGGCTTTTTGCAGGCTTAATGCTGGCTGCTGACAGATGGTTCCAATCTGAGGCTGACATGATGGCTCAGTGTGTTAAGCCACTGTTTGTAATGTTTGCATTCCATACTGGAGTGCTGTTTTGATTTCTAGCTACTCTGCTCCCAGTCCAGCTCCCTGCTAATGTACCTAGGAAGTAACAGATGATGGTTGGAGTACTTGAGTCCTTGCCACCCATATGGGAGACCTGGATGGAATTCCTGACTTGGCCAAGCCCCAGCCCCAGTAGCTGTTCTGGATGTTTGGGGAGTGAACCAGTGGATAGAAGAAATCTCTCTCTTTCCCTTTTAAAAAAATATATATTTTTTTTAATCATTCCATTCTGAGTACCTTGAAGGTAAATGCTGATTCTTGGCTACGCACCCCACTTTGAAGTAGTAGTAGCTCAGGCAGCATTATATACATCATTACATATACATCATTTGTGGTCAGGGGAAGACTAAGTAGGCATATCTAAGAAGCTGCAAATAGTAAAAATATGAGAGACTGAAAAGGAAGATAAGCCTGGACAAAAGGTGCAAGACAAGTTATGAAATCTTTGCTTTTGGCTGAAAGTTCCATTCATTCATTTTTTAAAAAAATTATTTGAAAGGCATGGACAGAGAGAGAGAATGAGAATGAATGAATGACTATCTCCTGTCTACTGCTTTATTCCCTAAATGGCCGCAACAGCCAGAGCTCAGCCAGGCTTCAGCCAAGAGCTGGCAACTCAATCCAGGTCCCTCATATGGTTGTCAGGAACCCAAGTACTTGAGCTACTATCACGGTGCACATTTGCAGGAAGTTAAAATCGGGAGCAGAGCCACGAATCTGAAGCAGGCATTTCCACATGGGATGTGGGCATCTGAAGTAGCATCTTAATCACTAGGCCAAATGCCTGCCCTTATTTTGATTATTTTTAAATATTTTTTATTTATTTATTTAAGAGGTAGAGTTACAGACAGTGAGAGGGAGAGGCAGAGAGAAAGGTCTTCCTTCTGTTGGTTCACTCCCGAGATGGCTGTAACGGAGCTGTGCCAATCTGAAGTCAGGAGCCAGGAGCTTCTGCCTGGTCTCCCACGTGAGTGCAGGGCCCAAGAACTTGGGCCATCTTCCACTGCTTTCTCAGGCCACAGAGGAGAGCTGGATTGGAAGAGGAGCAGCCGGGACTAGAACTGGTGCCCATATAGGAGGTCAGTGCCACAGGAAGAGGTTTAACCTGCTGCGCCAGGGCGCTGGCCCCTGTTTTGATTATTATTTTAACAAAAGTTGAAAGAAAATATCATTTGTGTTTCTTGTTCTAAAACGTCATTTTACCTTTTATGATTAATTTTCAGTGTGTAGATCTTGTGATGTTTTGAGGAATTCAAGCTGGGTTTGTTGTATGTAGTGGATTTAAGTTGATTAGGCTACCCTGTAATGAGTAAAGGCACATTAGCCAGCTATTACAATTTTGACACACTGTTCACACATGCAATTCTAGAGAATGTTATTTTTTTAATTTTTTAATTTTTATTTTTTTTTGACAGGCAGAGTGGACAGTGAGAGAAAGAGAGACAGAGAGAAAGGTCTTCCTTTTGCCGTTGGTTCACCCTCCAATGGCCGCCGCGGCTGGTGCGCTGCAGCCGGCGCACCGCGCTGATCCAATGGCAGGAGCCAGGTGCTTCTCCTGGTCTCCCATGGGGTGCAGGGCCCAAGCACTTGGGCCATCCTCCACTGCACTCCCTGGCCACAGCAGAGAGCTGGCCTGGAAGAGGGGCAACCGGGACAGAATCCGGCGCCCCGACCGGGACTAGAACCGGGTGTGCCGGCACCGCAAGGCGGAGGATTAGCCTAGTGAGCCACGGCGCCAGCCGGAGAATGTTATTTTGACATAATTCCTGTACAGTAGCACTTTGAATTTCTCTAGGAATGAAATTTTATAATGATAATGATTGAGAATTGTTTTGCCTAGAGAAGTTCCCTGAATCTTTGTAAATCTCTTACAGGGCTCCTTAGAAACCCCTTTTCATTAAGTAGATTTAATTACTTGGAAACTACTTCCATCTTTTACAGATTTTAATGATTCAAGGAGATTTATATACTATGACTGCTCTTGAAAACTTAGTCTTTTTCTCAAGCTGTGTTTTCTCAAGCTATGTTGTGATGTGTTGACGGTTGTGAAATTTTTTTCCAAACGAGGAGACTTAGAGGCTTCATATTTGTTAGTTTAGATTTTTTACTTTTTGCTAATGTTTAGTAAAGCTGTAAGTTGATTTGTGGTATCAGCTTTTACTCTGATCCATCATGCTGTTAAAATGGTAAAGGATTTTTTTCAATTTCTTTTTGTTTGTTGGTTATAGAACTGTCATAATTTTATTTGCTGTGTATCTTCTTAACAGTTTCAAAACTGCTGTACCTCTGAACTCTATAATTTTTCCTCAGATAATAAGTAGGGTGTTTTATTTTAGTAAATGGATTGATGGGGTCAAATCTGTTTTTTAACCTGGTTCTTTTGTTTATTATGTAGCTATTACAAGTATTTCTTGTCTCTACTTTATAATCAACTTCTGTTTTATTTCTTATTAATGCATTAGGAGAAACATATAAGCAAAGAAGAAGAGCACTTAAGAAGAATGGAAGAGGCCAGACTGCAGCTCAAGGATCAACTGCTTTGTCTGGAGACTGAACAGGAGTCCATTCTTGGGGTGATAGGGAAGGAAATTGATGCAGCTTGCAAAACCTTCTCTAGGGACTCCATGGAAAAATTGAAAGTAATTATGAGTTCTCATTGTGCCATAATTTTCAGTTTGTTTCTTAGTATGTAATTATAGATTTTAATCTCTAGTTACATGGTAGTCATATTTTTATTCCATTCAGAAAGTTTTAGGAAACAATATCACTTCCTTCCCTTTTTTCCAATGAAGCACTGTATCTAGTCCACAATCATGGAGAGAGAAATATGGTGTTATTCCAGTGAATTGCCTGTTTTTTACTCAGTTAAAGAAAATGTCTTATGAGAGAGGCAGCAGTTTTGGCTAAAGAAAATAACCTTGGAGTCAGGAGCCCTGGATTTTGAATTTTTCATCATGATAGGCTATTTTTGTTGCTGTTTGTATGTTACTTGCAACCAACTATTGAGTGTATATTACAGTTTCTGTGAGAAGTACAGTAAATGCAGTCTCTTTCTTTACCCCTAAAGCTACCCTTCCTTTAGGTACTTTGATTAATTTCACCATAGAGAAGATAAAGTGAGGTTTAGAGGGGTTCAGTAACTAGTGACAGGCCATACATCTCGTTAAATGCTAACCTAGGACTTCAAACCTTAGGAGTCTGGAATCTGTACAAGTAACCAGTATGTTCCCTGCCTTCCTATTTGAAAAACTTATATTTAATTTGGTTTTCCTATTTTTAAAGTGGAATGTTACTATTTATTTTTTAAATTTTACTTAAGAAAATTGTATGAAGGGTGCTTTGAATTGCTTGAAAGTAAGCACCTCTTTCAAGTGTAGGCTCTGATACTGCTGTGTTACATACAGAGAGCACTAGGTTGCTTTGATATTGTCAAACCATAACACACTGTAACACATCTCTTACCTCTGTATGACAGCACTCCTACTATGGTATTATGCTTTTTCCTCTTCAGATGTTTCTTCATTTATTTGTCTTTTTCTAGAAGGATTTTCCCTTAAACTAGTATGTTCTGTGTTTCCCTCTTTTTCCTGTTCTTCCACATCTTCCCCCCACTTTTCTCTTTTATGGTATTTAAAAGAAAAAAATAATTCTTTTCTTGTAATCAACAGTTTCTTAGTATTAAACTAAAATGTGAGATTTCAACTGGTAGAGTTTGGTAAAGTGGTGGAATATTTTTCTAAATACATTTTTTAAAAAAGTCAAATTTCATCTTGAAAAGACTGTGAGCCTAATGTGGAAATAATGTGCTTTAGGTAGAAAATTAACTCTTTTAGGACTGTTACTGGGCCTGTTATTATTTTTAGTTTATTCTTTTGCCTATCTAATGCTGATTTTTTTTAGTTTTAAATTTGCTCATACAGAGTTGGTGTTGTAGCTCATTGGTTAAGCTGCTGCCTGAAACACTGGCATCCCATATGGTCACCAGTTCAAGTCCTGGCTGCTCCACTTCTGACCCATCTCCTTGTTAATAATGTGCCTAGGAAAGCAGCAAAAAAATGGCCTAAATGCTGGGGACCCTGCCACCCTTCTAGGAGACCTGGATAGAGTGCCAGACTCCTGGCTTCAGCCTGAACCAGTCCCAGCATTTGGGATGTAAACTGGCAGATGGAAGATTCTCTTTCTCTTTCTCTCTGTCTGTCTCTTTTCTTCTCTCTGTAACTGCTCTATAACTCTGCCTTTCAAGTAAATGTGTGGCCTAGAAAATCCTAATTTATCTGAAAGTTCATATTAGCAATGTAATATTTATTCTGAATTTTAAAAATTTATATTTTATTTCTTTTTTAAAAAGATTTATTTATTTATTTGAAAGGCATAGTTACAGAGAGGCAGAGGCATAGAGAGAAAGAGAGAGAGAGGCCTTCCATTTGCTGGTTCACTCTCCAAATGGCTACAACTGCCGGAGCTGGGCAATGCAAAACCAGGAGCCAGGAGCCTCTTTTGGGTCTCCCAACGCTTGTGCAGGGGCCCAAGGACTCAGGGGCCATCCTCCACTGCTTTCCCAGTCACAGCAGAGAGCTGGATCGGAAGTGGAGCAGCTGGGACTCGAACTGGCACCCATATGAGATGCCGCCACTGCAGGCATTGGCATTACCCGCTATACCACAGCGCCAGCCCCTGGTCTACATACTTTTTATTGTGAATATTTTCCATTAGTAACTTTTGTTTGCTCCTGTATACTTGAAAAAAGATGGATATACTGAAGTGCTTAACATTTACTGTCACCTCAAGAAACCACTAAAGGATTTGTTAAAGATAAAATTGATTCTTTGCTTTGTAGTTGATAGTTGTACAGGAAGGTGGCAGGAGAATCTTGAAAATGTTTCCTAAAAAGAAAGAATTCAAGGTATTCTTTGTAATTTCTTAAATTTTGAAATGTTGCTGGTGAAATTTTCTGCTATTTTGCATTGAGAATTTTATGGAATGAGTTTGATCAGAAACATGAAGCAAATGAGCTTGAGAAAAGTTCTGGGGAATGGTGCTATTATTTCTAACTTTTGGTTTTCTGGTAACTATATTAGTATGTAGTCAATTTTGGTAAATTCATACATGTAAACTGTCACCATTATCAAACAATTAGGAGAGTGTTTTTATTAAGATACATCATTAACATTGGCCAACCTTTGATGATTCAAGAGCTTAACTTACTGGATTAAATCTATATCCTATGCTGATTTTGCTCTCTCTTCCCATAACTCTGGCCTTGGTATTCACTGTGTGATAGCACATGGGCTTCGGATCAATACAGATAGGTTAAATTTGTGTCTCCTATAAGTTTTGGT
This sequence comes from Oryctolagus cuniculus, assembly GCF_051225735.1. NCBI lineage: Eukaryota > Metazoa > Chordata > Mammalia > Lagomorpha > Leporidae > Oryctolagus > Oryctolagus cuniculus. Next base: position 31,109,147 of record NC_142886.1, on the reverse strand, counting down.
TGAATATTTTGGCATAAACTTTCTTCTTTTTTTAACTCCTTAAAGTTGAGACTTAAACTTTTTGATGGTATAATGAATAATTTAATTTTAGAGAAAAATATGTTTCTAATACTCTTTATTCTTATTGTAGGTTTTTTCATCTAGTCCTGATATACATTATGACGCACATCGCTGGTTAGCAGAAAGCAAGGTAATTAATCTTTTGATTCTAAAGTTTTTATACTTACGATCTTCAAGGAATCCTATTTGGTTTTATATTTTGGTTATATTTATTATATATATATTTATATATATTTTGGTTATATTTTGTCACATAACTCTTCTTTTGAAGGTATATTTCTGCATTGCAGGATAAGACATCACTGTGGTGCATTTAAGAAACTTCCATGTTTTGTATTTTAACATTTATAATTTTAACATTTATAATTTAGCTAAAATACGTAGGCAAACAATGAGAGAATTAAGGAAGGAAAAATTGTGAAATATCAGGAATCAGACCATTGGAGAGAGAGATTTTTCTTCTTGGAATAGGCAATGTCTCTGGAAGTACACAAATGTCAGAGTAAATGGAACTAATCATTGTGCACATATATACTTAATAAATTTAGGTTCGTGAGGGTAGGCTCAAAGCCTGTCAATTACATGTGACTCAAGCAAATCCTTACACCATTCTCGGTGTCTTTTACAAAATTACAGGGTAAACAAGGCCGGCGCCGTGGCTCACTAGGCTAATCCTCCACCTGCAGCGCCGGTAACCCGGGTTCTAGTTCCGGTTTGGGCGCTGGTTCTGTCCTGGTTGCTCCTCTTCCAGTTCAGCTCTCTGCTGTGGCCCGGGAAGGCAGTGGAGGATGGCCCAAGTGCTTGGGCCCTGCACCCGCATGGGAGACCAGGAGGAAGCACCTGTCTCCTGGCTTCGGATCGGCACAGTGTGCCAGCCGTGGCAGCTATTTGGGGGGTGAACCAATGGAAGGAAGACCTTCCTCTCTGTCTCTCTCACTGTCTAACTCTGCCTGTCAACAACAACAACAACAACAAAAAATTCCGGGTAAACTTGATATTCTGAAGATAGCTTTCCTGCTTTGTGGTTTTTTGACATTATGATTTAAATTTAATGGGAGCTAAGCAAAAATAAAAAAAAAGAACAATTTTTCAATTTTGCTTCTTTTTTAAAAAAATTATTTATTTATTTGAAAGAGTTACAGGTAGAGAGGGAGGAAGAGAGAGAGAGAGAGGGGGAGGGGGGGGGAGGGAGGGAGAGAGAGAGAGAGAGAGAGATCTACTGGTTCACTCCCCAGAAGGCCTCAATGGCCAGGGCTGGGCTAGGCGGAAGGCAGCAGCCAAGAGCTTCATCCAGCTCTCTTCTTCATCCAGATAAAGTGCCCCAAACACGTGGACCATCTTTCACTGCTTTTCTAAGGCCATTAACAAGGAAGCTAGATGGGAAATGGAGCAGCCGGGACGTAAACTGGCACCCATATGAGATTCAGGCATTGCAGCTGGTGGCTTTACCCACTATGCCACAGTGCTGGACCCTGAACAATTTTTTTAATTTTAGCAAAGACATTTTTTCAGATCTTGGGATGATTGTCAGTTTAATTCATCTATCAGATTGCTTGGAAATTCACTGATTACAGTACATGCAGGGGATAGGTTTTTGGTGCTGCACTTACGGTGCCTCTTGTTACAGCTGCATCCTATATGAAGTGCTTGGATTTGAGACCCAGTTCTGCTTCTGATTCCAGTTGCCTGCTAATGTGTACCCGGGAGGCAGCAGGTGAAATGGCTCCAGCAATTGTGTGATTGCCTCCCATGTCAGAGGCCCGCATTGAGTTCCCAGCTCCCAACGTTGGCCTGCCCCAGCCCTGCCTATTCCAGGCATTTGGGAAATGCAATAGCTGAGGATAGGGCAGTGTTCTCTCTGACTTTCAACTAATAATAGAAACATATGGGAAACGATGACCAGAGGAGTTGTAAATATATTTACCCCCACCACGTCTGTTCTTACTACCTGCATTCATTTTTAGACTAGTTTCCTCAGCTTCAAAATACTAAAATGGCAAATCTTTCATGTCACTTGAATGCCAGTTTAGGCCCTCCCCCCTTTTTGTTGTTGTTTTAACAAGAAGGAAGCTTTAGCTTTTGTCTTTTGTTTTTAATTGGAAAAATAAGAAATAAATGAACTTTCAAGGAAGGAAAGTGACTTGTCGAATGCCGTGTAGAGTGGAAAGCAGACTGAGTGTGTGCAGCGTCTGAAACATTGTGCCTGTTGCCATCCAGCTGTCTCAGTTCATTCAGTCAAGAATAGTGATTGTGTACTCATGGATTTCACACACTGTGGGTGGAAATAATGCTTAGCAAGTCATGAATTTTCATTGCATGTTCCAAGTCCAACAGAGAAAATTTAGATTTAAACAAATTCTAAAAATCTTTGAAATATGTTATATTGTTGTAGATACATGCAAACATTAACCAGAGAACATAGAAAAAGGAACAGTTACCCTCGTGTTTGTGCTGGGAGGGTGGCAAGGTGTGGTGGTGCCAGCATTCATATAAAGCTCCTCCCAAAAAGCAACATTTAAGCTTATTTTTGACAACAACAACAAAAATCGAAGTTCTCCAGTTGGTCAAATATGGATAAAACGCTAGGGAGAAGGACAAAATGTATGAGCGAGCACAGAAAATGCACTGTGATAGGTGACTAAGGTACAGTGGAAGATGCAGGTGAGAGCAGGCCCACCTTCGAAGGCCAACTGTGAAGACGAGAAATCTCTTCCTGATCATAAAAATATTGTGATTGAGCATTAGAATTTACCTTAGCTTATAGATTTTCCTGTGTCCTACTTTAAGTATGGCAGTCCTTTGCCTTCCTAAACGTTTCTGACAAACAAATACAAGTGTTTTTATTTATGCCACCTGCATAGGAAATTTGGAATATACATATTTTGCTACCTCAGAATTTTTTTCCCAGAAACTTCTGTGGTGCATTAATACAACAGTTCTTTTTTTTTTCTTTTGCCCAACTGCAGAGTTCTGACAACAAGAGCAATGTACTTGGAATTTTCTTTCAAGTTGAAATCTTTATCATTTCTGAACAGAAAGCTTTCACTGCTTTGGTTCAGTTAAATTATGAGAGCCAGAGATGACTCTTAATCATAGCTCTTTAATTTGGGAGCTTGGTGAGCAGTTTTCCCTTATCATTTAATGGGATTGAGCTTCTGATCAGGCCAGTTTTAATACTGCATGAGACAACTGTTCTTCTACAGTGTAAAAGGGTTGTGATAAAAAATATCATGCTGACCAACTGACTAAGGAGGAATTGAATCTATTTACCAGAAAGATGGCTTAGGTTATTGATGGGCTACAATACTGTAATTCCCATGAACTATGACTGGATACCTCTATAAGTATTGAAGATAAGATCTGAAATCAGAGAACAAAAGCTGTATGGAAAATAGAATTGCTGTTCTGGTGGTCTGTGGTGACATCTTGCAGTATTAGAAGGACCTCTGAGGGCATTTAGTAATTGTTTTCATAAATCTGCCAAATGAATTTCTTCTGTTAGTGTTAATTCTAGAAAAATAGAGGACTGGGTGGGGATTGTATCACAGTTGTGTTGTTGGCCATGAGGCATAACATAAACAGGAAGTCCACCTGAGTGTGGAACCAGATTCCCAGATAAAATAACCAATGAATGATAAGAGTAAGACATTACAGGAAGGAAGAGGGTTTAAGGTCATTTAAGAATTGGTGGGCAAGGAGTTCTCGTGGATTATGGGTTTTGTTTTTTTGTTATAAAGTCTGACAAGGCATGAACTCTCCAAGTTTTATTAAGCTTGATAGCAAACTTACTGGGTCAGTAGATCCTAGATGCTGTGTTACATGCTGTGAACTTAACAGCAAACAAGAAAAAAAATGGTCTTGCTTCTTAAGTAAACTCTGTTTTTCAAAAAAGATACCTATGTTGATATTTTCAGAATTATATATTATTATAATAAAAATATGTAGAAGCTACCATGGAGGTTGATGCCTGAGATGAATCGTGAAGCTAATCTGGTAAAGAAAGAGAAGACTACATATTGAGAAACCTAGGAATGACACAGAAGAGAAACAACATGATAAGTGCAAAGAAATGCCAAGTGCCTTTGCAAAACGGAATATAAAATAGTAAGTCAGAAAAAGGCAGGGGTGAAGCCCCAGTCAGAGGCAGTCATTAGGTGCATCAGGGCCACTGTAAGCCAGGCCTTTGAGGGCAGCAGGCCATTCAAAAAGAGCAGTGTGTGCCATTTTGAGGAGCTTGATTCAGGTAGGCAGTTAGTGAATCACGAAGGAGTTTTGAACAACGCAGGCACATGCTTGTATTTTAGAAACATCACTCTGATAGAGATGTGGAAGTTGCATTAAAAGTAGTAAGATGGAAGGCAAGGAGACCAATTAGGTTTTTCCTGTCTGGTTGTGACAGTCTGAACTGAGGAAGTTGTTTATTGCTTCAGAAGTAAGGAAAGATTGGATTTATATTTTGGTGATGATATTTAAATCATTCTTAATGATGTGTCAGATTGTGTGGGAGAAGATGTTTAGTGTTTTCAAGCCCAACTGGAAGATTCCATTCAAGAATTTTTGTTGGCATAAATGGGCATGCAGAATTCCAGATAGGCAAGCTAGCAAAAATATTCAAAGTTTCCATCACAGGGATCGATATCCAGGAAGTTCTGTTTGGATAGGAAGTGCAAAGAGAAGTGTAGATACAGGCAAATTGGGAAGTAGCAGAGATGTTCACAGTGAGAATGAGGAGGACTTCCCAAATCTAGAGCAGGCAGACACTCTGAGGATGGAACCATTTACTGGTGATTATCATGATTGATCATGGATCTTATGTCATCATTTTGTGATAGTGTGTAAAGAAAAGCTGATGTCAGCTGTTCCTCAGCTTAAAGAAGGATTTCAGAGGGTTCTGTTTAGAGAATACATCTCATTTTGGAGTCCAGTATAAATTATTCCCTTCGAGGCAAAGAAATGAATTTATATACTTCTTCGATCATGGAAAACTGCTTTTTTCTTCTTGGCCTTTATCTCACTGTACTGAAATTATCCACTTTTCTTTTTCTTTAGTCATTAAGCCTTATGAGGGAAGAAATGTGTCTGTCCATTGCTCATTACATCTTTTTTTTTTTAAGTTTTTTTTTTTTAAATTTATTTGAAAGAGTTAGAAGACGCACAAGGAGAGTGAGGGAGGAAAAGAGAGAGAGAGAGAAAGAAAGAGAATGAATGGGTCTTCCCTCTGCTGGATCACACTCCAAATGGGCGCAATGGCCAGGCCGAAGCAGGAGTCAGGAGCTTCTTCCATGTCTCCATGTGGGTGCAGGGGCCCAAACACTTGGGCCATCTTTTGCTGCTTTCTCAGCCACATTAGCAGGGAGCTGGATTGGAAGTGGAGCAGCTGAGTCTCAAACCGACGTCCATATGGGATGCCAGAGTCACAAGTCATGGTTTTACTCCCTTTGCCAAAACACCAGCCCTGCTCATTACATCTTTAACATTTGTCACAATGCCTGGCTAAATGTTCAGTAAATTTCTTTAAAAGAATCATTATATTGAACTTGATGTATTTTTCCCGTTCTAGGAACTTTCTCAGCTTAAATACTAAAAAAGAATGAATAATTAGCAGATGAGATTTCAGTAAATATGTGAAATGTATTCATCAGCCTTTTGTTACTTTAATTAAAATACCTGGGAGGAATGATGTAGGAAGGGATAAACTTTATTTCAGCTAACAATTTGGAGGTTCACAGTCCAGGGTTGGGCAGGTTTATTAATCTGGCATCTAATGAGGTTAGGGGATCGCTGAGTGATGATCACTGGTAAGCCAGGAAGCAGAGAGCGACAGGAAGCACCTGACGCTTATATAACCAGCCTTCTGCTGAGATTGCTCTCTCAAGGGTAAGCCCCTAATAACCCAATGAACCCCCACTAGGCCCACCTCCAGAAACCATAATGAGATCAAGTCTCCACCCATAATCCATCAACCATCAACATTAATTCATTAACTGTTAAGATAAGACTTTGGTGTTTATGTGTAAATTTAGGGAAGCAAATCATGTTTGAATCATAACAGCAAATATTGGTTTTATTTGATCAGAGCTGTAAACCTTAAATTTATCTGGTAAGAAAAATGCACTTTCAAGTTATTTGGAGATTTTTGTTTATTGTCCTATTAGGTGTCATCCCAAAGAGTTACACTGTCACAGTATATAGTGTGTTCTTGGTGCTGGCAAGCATTTACTCTTCCTGACTGCAGTAGCTTTAGAGATCCTGTAATTTGACTTTCTCCTTTTGAAAGGTGGAAGCTAAGGCCTGAAGAGTTTTGTTTTACCTAGGAATGTAGAGCTCCTTAGTTGCTGAGGAGGGTTTAGAATTCAGGTCTCTGAATTTTGTGCTGTTGTTTGTCTCCATTCATTTTGTAACCTACACTTGAGTACAAATCTTGTGTCGATCTTTTTACAACAACAGTCATTATGTAAGAAATATTAGATATGGCATGTTTAATTTTTATTTAAGGATGTGAATAATCTAGTATTTTATATTTCTGCTATAGAAATGAAAATGTTACACTTAATATTTTGAGTGAGTTTTTGGAAATAATTTTTAAATTATGTACATAGAATACTTTCAGTGTAATTGGAGAAAGGTATTCTGTATTTTAAAATATGTATTATGGGGATACTTTTGTTTTCTTTTTTGCTATATTCATAACTAAGAAATGTGTAGAAATTATTACAGGAAAAATCACGCTTTTAGGTTGGCTTGGATTTGAATTTTGTAGTTCTGATTTAATTCTTGTTTTGGTGACCTAGCATATTTCAAAATATTGCCATCCTCTTCCTTTATTTTTGGTTTTTTCAAAATTGTTTTTAGAGTTTTGCCAAAGGAAGCACGGTAGTTCAGCAAAATTATGGGTCCTAATATTATTGCTAACTCTCTAAGCCATAATCTTTTATTCAGATTTTCTGTTTTCCTTGGTTTTTAGCTTTGAGTCATTCCTTTTTTTTTTTTTAAGATTTTATTTATTTGTAAGTCAGTTACAGAGAGAGAGTGGGAGAGACAGAGATCTTCTACCCATTGGCTCGCTCCCTATATGGCCACAACAGCCAGTTGTTGGGCCAGGCCGAAGCTAGGATCTTCATCCTGGCTTGCCACGTGGGTGGCAGGGGCCCAAGTGTTTGGTCCACCTCCCCCTGCTTTTCCCAGGTCATTAGCAGGGAGCTGGATCAGAAATGGAGTAGTAGGAAAATGAACCAGTGCACATATGGGATGCTGGTGTCTCAGGCAGTGGCTTTGCCTGCTACTCTGCCATGCTGGCCCTTTGAATTATTCCTTAGTTACTTTACTGTATTATTTTGCTAAATCCCAGTAGAAGATTCTTACAGGTAGAAAACATCCATCTTGATAGTTTTACTAGATACCTATGAATATTTTTACCTAAATGCAAGCTGATAACTTTGAAGGTAAAAGGCTGTTTATTTTAAAATTCTTTCTCTATTTTGGCTTAATTAGCAATGCTTATTGATATAGTTAAATAAGTGAGTCTGTTGTGTAACTTGCAAATGCTCTTGTGAGTACTTAATAGAATGATTTTTGCTTTGTGATTAATAGCCTTGTCAGCTAATTATTACTTGGAATTGTTAAAGTTATTCTTATACTGTGTTCCAAGCTGCCGCCACAAGATACTTGATGAGTATATTGTGAATTTATGTAACAAACACTGATTCTCAACTATTTGTTGGTTGATTAGATTTCTCTCAATTTGTATTTTGTAGGATTAATAATATATTCTGTATAGACATTAAATTTGTGTTGGGCACTAACTGTAGCCTGTTTTTCATTTTGTTTGACAATGGAATAAAAGGCTTCATAGCAATAAACTATACCCACAGGTCATATTGTATTAGATCTGCTGGGACTGCCGTAACAAAATCCCAATCCCTGGGTGGCTTCAACAGCAGTCATGTTTTCTCACAGTTCTGGGGACTGAAAGTCCAAGATCCAAGTACACATTTCCTGGCTTGTGGGGAGTCCCTTTGCCTTATGTGGTCTTCTGTGTTTGCCTGACACCTCTTCTTTTTCTTATAATGACACAAGCCCTGTAGGATCGAGGCACACCCTTATGTACCCATTTATTATTTGTTATTTCCCTAAAGGCCCTGTCTCTAAATAAAGCCATCTTTGGACTAGTGCTTCAACAGAATAAATTTTGGGAGGACACAGTTCAATCATTGGTGTATATTAATGCTAATTAAACCTCATATTTTGTTTTGAGGCTTTTATTGTTTGATTTTTTTTTCAAGATTTATTTTATTTATTTGAATGACACAGTTACAGAAAGAGGTAGAGAGGGGGAGGAAGGGAGGGAGACGGGGAAGAGAGAGAGAGATCTTCCATCTGTTGGTTCACTCACCAAATGGCTGCAAAGGCTGGAGCTGAGCCGAACTGAAGCCAGGAACCAGGAACTTCTTTGAGGTCTCACACATGGGTGCAGGGGCCCAAGGACCTGAGCCATCCTCTGTTGCTTTCCCAGGAGCATTAGCAGGGAGGTGGATCAGAAGTAGAACAGCCAGGACTCAAACTGGTGCCCATATGGGATGCTGGTGTTGCAGGCCAGGGCTTTAACCTGGTGCACCACAGTGCCAGCCCCTATTATTTATTTATTATTGCTTTGTTTTTGTAGAACTGATTGAATTATTGTTAGGACAAAAGAGATTTGTTGTTTCTCGTTTATCACTTAGAAATGATAGTGACCATGGGCGGTGGAAAAAGGTCAAAGGTGGTATAGAGTATATAGGAAGCATGAGAGAAACAAATGCAAAGTTATTTTCTGAATTTACCTCTAAAATGCTGCTTAAGAAAAGATTAAATTGGAGGATTGAAACTGGGGACCCATTTTGTTTAGGCAAAATGGATTTTAAGAAAATGAATTGGTAACAGGCACTTTACAAAAAATTGTACAACTGCAGAATTATGACATGGAATTTGTTTTCCTTTTGAGATATGGGAAGATTTGAGAACCTTAGGGCTTACCACTTTGGAGAGGGCATCTGCACTGTAGTTTTACATAGTCCTTGTCATTCTTTATTGATGTATCACATGGAGAAGCAGTGTCACTTGCTTTTTATCATTATGCTTGCAGTTGCTTTTCATAAAGTAGATTTAAGAGAAATGAACATATTTTTTTATATCCATGTGAAGTTTAGAAAGGTAAAAAATAGCCTGGGTGGCACATTTTAAGGATTATTATAATTTCTATGGACTTCTTTTATTGATATTTCCTACCTGGCAAATGTAACTGTGTTTGCCATCTCTGATGCAAACCAACCAAATTAAGCCCTGCATTATTATTTAATAATGACTTGTTTCTACAATGCTTTATATTGATAGGAGATTGAAAAGCTGACTTCCTTATTGCTTTTCTCACAATTCTCTCATGTGGTCTGTAGTATATTGTGAAACTCATACTTTTTATCAATCCATATTCAATTTGATATATTTTAAAAGTATATTTCTTCAGATTTCTCTGTTTTAAATTTCATTCTGTACATACATATTTCTTCTGTTTACCAATGTTATTTAATTTTATTCTCTGTTAAAAGATGGTAATTACCTCCATCATACTAATAATTTAATTCTCTGACATCTAATCATTGGTGATAATATTAAGTGACAGCTAATCTCAGACAAATCCTTGAAAGATTTATCTGAGCATATTTCTGGCAGTGATTAAATAGTTTTGAAAATGTACTTGAACCTCCAGGTGATTCAGCTTTCAAATATGAATACAAGAGTTCTAGGTTTTGCTTTTTTTCCAGTTTCCTCACAGTTAACCTCACAGTGGTTAATATCTGGATCCTTGGAGCTACTTGATGAAGTGATTTATAAGTACAAAATTGGTTGAACAGAATCGGAGCCTGTTACTTTGCATATGCCACCTGAAAGCGTTTGTTTAGGACTGTGCCTACGTGATGTAGATTTACCTGGGCTGGCACGTGGACATTTTACCAGCCTTTCTTCTTTGTGCTTATGCTTGCGTAGTCCAATGGGTAGTGTTCATATTCTCAGTGTGTTACTTTTAAATGTCCATTAAACTTTATTAATATAGTAATACTAAAAAAAAGGAGACTTTTGGTTAAGATACTGCTTTCTTTTTTCATCCTGTTACTTACATACAAATTGCTACCTTTTTGTAAGAAATTAAACATCTCATTTTTCATGGAGTTGCATGCGTCAGATCCGTACGGTGTGTAGAACAGGGTACCCAGTAATGTATCCATGTGTTTATGTTTTTGAATGAATACCCACTCCCATGGAGTTTTTCACTGAAGAGTTTTGTAACTTTCTTGGAGAAAGTCTTGAGGATTTAGTTCACTAAGTTTCTTTATTTCTTTATTAAAAATTCTCATATTCTTTAATGTATGAGAATAAAGGTGTATGTGTGTTTGTGGTGAAATAATAGCAGAATTCTTGGCTGACAGTATGTGTTTTCCAGAATCTTGACCTAACCTTTTCTCATGCATCAGATCAATAATAAACTGATCGTTGGAGTTTTCTTTTCTTTTTCTTTTTTTAAGGTAAGTTACAGAGAGAGGGAGAGATGAGATGAGAGATATTTTCCAAGTAGCTGGGGGCCAGGCTAAAATCAGGAGCCTGAAATTCCATCTGGGTCCCATGTGGGTGGCAGGGGCCCAAGCACACAGGCCATCATCCACTGCTTTCTCAGGTGCATTATCAGGGAGTTAAATCAGAAGCAGAGGATCTGAGACTCCAATTAGGGTTCACATGGGATGTTGGCTTCACAGGTGGTGCCTTAAGCCACTGTGCCACAATGCCAGTGCCCATGCAGTGTTTTTGGTTTTTTGTTTGTTTGTTTGTTTGTTTTTTAAGATTTTATTTGGGCCAGCACTGTGGCATAGTAGGCTAAGCCTGAGCCATTGGTTCCAGCATCTCATATGGGCACTGGTTCATGTCCCAGCTTCTCCACTTCCAGTATAGCTCCCTGCTGATGGCCTGGGAAAGCAGTGGAAGATAGCCCAAGTACTTGGGCCCCTGTATGCATGTAGGAGACCCAGAAGAGACTCCTGGCTTTGGATCGCCTCAGCTCCAGCTGTTTTGGCCATTTGGGGAGTGGAGCCAGCAGATGGAATACCTCTCCCTCTGTTTCTCCCTCTATCTGTCTGTGACTCTGCCTCTCAAATACCTGTCTCTGTTTCTCCCTCTCTCTCCATCTTTGATCCTGCCTTTCAAATAGGCAGTCACGGATGGAGAGGGAGAGAGGGAGAAATCTTCCATCTTCTGGTTCACTCCCCAAATGGTCCCAGTGGCTAGAGCTGGTCCAATCTAAAGCCAGGAGCCTGGAGCTTCTTCCAGGTCTCCAACATGGGTGCAGGGTCCCAATTATTTGGGCCATCTTCCACTGCTTTCCCAGGCCATCAGCAGAGAGCTGGATAAGAAGAGAAACCGGGACACAAAATGACGCCTGTATGGGATGTTGGTGCCACAGGTAGAGGCTTAGTCTGCTATTCCACAGTGCCAGCTCCAATGCAGTGGTTTTAATATGGAAGTAGGCAGTGTTAGCACAGGCTTTCTCTTATTTTGCTTGGTTAATATAAGTTAATAAATTAATAGCAATAATAATGGTATTGAATAGTTTTCCAGTTGTTCCATCCAGAGAGCTGGATCAGAAGTAGGGCAGCCAGGTCTTGAACTGGCACTGCAGGTGGAAGCCTAACCTGCTACACCACATCGCCAGCCCCTCTAGAATATATTAAATACATGATGCATTGAGTGCATTCACATTTTAACGGCTCTAGCAATACTGAAGTAATCAGAATAAATTTTTTTTTTTTTTTTTGGACAGGCAGAGTGGACAGTGAGAGAGAGAGAGACAGAGAGAAAGGTCTTCCTTTGCCGTTGGTTCACCCTCCAATGGCCGCCGCGGCCAGCGCGCTGCGGCCGGCGCACCGCGCTGATCCGATGGCAGGAGCCAGGAGCCAGGTGCTTTTCCTGGTCTCCCATGGGGTGCAGGGCCCAAGCACCTGGGCCATCCTCCACTGCACTCCCTGGCCACAGCAGAGGGCTGGCCTGGAAGAGGGGCAACCGGGACAGAATCCGGCGCCCCGACCGGGACTAGAACCCGGTGTGCCGGCGCCGCTAGGCGGAGGATTAGCCTAGTGAGCCGCGGCGCCGGCCAGAATAAATTTTGAACGCCATAATTTTCTGTGTTTCTACCTCTCTTTTTAGTAAACATAATCATCATAAAAAGTTTAGCATTTCATATATTCAGTCTGTTTATATATGATGGAGTGAGCTGCAGTTACTTTTGATAGGATTCTTTTATATTTGGGTATCTATCTTATTGCAGTACTTTCTTTCACCCTAGATGGGGTTTTCCTCCAACCTTCCCAGCCATTTCTTTTAAGTATTTTTCAGGAGTCTCTTTATTTCTTTTAAAACCTCTTATTGTCTCTGTAGTCATTTTCAATGGGCTTCTTGTCCATTCCCAGGCTCTGCATGGTGGTGGTCCCTTACTCTTCGTCTTTTGTCCAGCTCTCTTGAGCTTCAGACCCATATATCCAACTAGCCATCTATATTTCTTCATTTCTTAGGGCCAACCACTTCAGTATTTTCCAATGTGATATTAACTTGTTTATCTTATATCTTTCAGTTTTGTAAACCTAGAAACCTGGCCATTATCTGTGATTCCTGCGTCTGCCTTATCCATAACATGACAAGGATTGTAGAATCTCTAATTTACTACTTTGATCCATCCCTTATGGTTTTCCCTTGCTCTTGATTTCCAACCTCCTGTATATGTTCCACTCTGTATGTATAGTATGTTTTCTTTTTTTTATATATATTTTTATTTATTTATTTTACAAGTAGAGTTACAGATAGTGAGAGAGAGAGAGACAGAGAGAAAGGTCTTCCTTCCGTTGGTTCACTCCTCAAATGGCCGCAATGTCAGGAGCTATGCCGAAATTTCTGCAATAATAATTTGGGGGTTTGTAAACATATTCAGTTATTTCTAGATTAGACAGATTGTATAGGTTGTGTAGCATGTACTAAAGTTGGGTCTCATCCATCTGAGAGCTGTATTTTAGTTTCATTTTTGCTCTACCATCTTACTTTCTACTTTCTTTTTTATATGAAAATTAGCTTCACTGAAATACTATTCATACACCATATAATTTACTTGTGTAGATTGTCCCCTTCAGTGGTTTCTAGTATATTCATACAGTTAGTTGTGTAGCCATCAGCAGATTGAATTTTACAACATTTACGTAACCCCAAGAAGAAAATCAGGAACCTTAGCCACTACCTATCATTCTATTTCAATCTCCATATCCAGTGTTGTGCTAACCTTGATAACTCTTTCTCTATAGATTTGCTTGTTTTGCGTATTTTATATAAATGGACTTATACAATCTGTGGATTTTTGATTGACTTCTTATATTTAGCACAGTACTTTGAAGATTATCAATATTAATAACATGCATCATTACATTTTTTATTCTAAGTAGTATTTCATTGTTTGAATATACCTCAATTTATTCAACCGTTATCATTTTGAGGACATTTGGGTACTTCCATTTTTTTAGTTAAGATTTATTTATTTGTTTTAAAATCAGAGTTAGAGGGAGACAGAGAGACAGACAGAGTTCTTTCATTCACTGTTTTACTCTCCAGATGGCTGCAACAACCAGGGCTGGTCCAGGCCAAAGCCAGGAGTTTCATCCAGATCTACCACATGTGTGGCAGGGGCCAAGCACTTGGGTCATATTCTGCTGCTTTTACTAGGCCGTTAGCAGGAAGCTGGATCAGAACTGGAGCAGCTGGGACACAAACAGCACCCATATGCGATTGCTAACGTTGTGGAAGGCGGCTTTATCTGCTGTGCCACAGCACCTGCCCTAGTTGTTTCCATCTTTGGCTCCCATGAATTACGCTGCCGTGATCATTCCTTCATGCCTTTTTCACATGGACACATTGTCATTTCTTTAGGTAAATACCTAGGAGTGGAATTGTTCAGTTATATGGTAACTTTATTTTATCCCTTTGAAGGTCTACTGGATTGTTTTTCTTTTCTTTAATTTTTTTTTAATTAAGAGAACAGATTTCATGCATTCCATAGGTGTGTTTCCAAGAAAACAGCCACACTTCTCTCCCTCTCTGCCTCCCCCCTAGTCCTCCTCCCTCCCTTCGCCTCTCTTCCTTTCATCAGTTTTTACAAAAACATAATTTTAATCCACTCTGTATTCCGAGGATTAACTCACCACTAACCACAATATTCAACATGTAAAAAGTAGAAAGACCACAGTTCCCCAGGAGTATAAACAAGGGCTAAAAATGACAGTCATATCACAAAATATCCATTTCATCTCTCTCTCTTTTTTTTTTTTTTATTCCTTATTAACCACTCTGTATCAGAGAAAACAAATATTTGTCTTTTTGAGACAGGCTTATTTCACTAAGTATAATGGTTTCCTCTTGCATCCATTTTGTTGCCAAAGACAGGATTTCATACTTTTTTATGTCTGAGTAGTATTCCATGGTATGTTTGCTTTAACCTGTCATCGGTTGATGGACATCTGGATTGATTCTATATCTTAGTGTGAATTGAGCAGCAGTAAACATGAGGGTTGTCTTCACGGCAGCTGCACCATTGAACATTCCCCCTATCAGTGTGTCAGAGTTCCAGGTTTCCCACCTCCAAAACAACAGTTATAACTGTCTTGCTGAGTATAGCTACCTTGCTAGTTGTGCAGTGGAATCTCGTTGTGGCATTTTGATTTGCATAATCCAGATGGCTGAGGATGTTGAGCACATTTTCATGTGTTTATCAGCCATTTGTTTGGAGAAGTGTCTCCTTAGATCTCTCGTGAGTTTTCACAGTTCCATCATTTATCTTTCTATTATTTAATTCTTTTTTTAAAGATGCATTTATTTATAAGTCAGAGTTACACAGAGTGAGAAGGAGATGCAAAGAGAGAGACAGAGAGAGAGGAAGAGAGAGAGAAAAAGAGAAATCTTCCATCCTCTGGTTCACTCCCCAATTGGCCGCAACGGCCAGAGCTTTAGCTGCTATGCCACAGTGCCGGCCCCTGTATTATTTAATTCTTAGCGTATCCTAGATGCAAGGCCATCATCAGAAACATGACTTGCAAGTATCTTCTGCCATTTAGCAAGCTGTCTTTTCTTTTTGGTGATAGTTATCTTTGAGGCCCAACACTTTTAATTTTGATTAATTCCTATTTGTCAACTTTTTACTTTGGTGGTTTGTGCCTTGATACATATAAGAAATCATTTCCAAACCAAAATCACAAAGACCTATACATATGTTTTTTTCTAGAAGTCTTACATTTTCAACTCTTACATTTAGATCTTGATCCCATTTGGGCTTAATTTTATTTATGGTATGAAGTAGGGATTCAACTTCACTCTTCCCAGAAGCTTTTATTATCTATTCTGTGTCCCTTGAAGATCCATATGAAAGTTAGGATTAATTGTTCATTTTTCAAAAGAAGCCAGCTGGGATTATGCTAAGAATTATATTGAATCTATAAATCAGTTTTGGGTAGTTGCTACATGAATAGTATTAAATTTTCTGATTTATGTACATGGAATGACTTTTCACTCAGTATTTTTAATTTTTTTCAACATTGTCTTCTAGTTTTCAGTGGATAGGTTTTATAAGTTTTTTTTTTTTTTTAAAATGCTGCTGTTTTTTTCTTTAGTTGCTAGTGCAATTTAATTGCCTTAGTTTTATTATTTTTTGACTGCTCATTCCAAGTGTATAAAAATATAATTTTAAGAGATTTTATATATGCAACCTGTTGAATTCTTTTATTAGATCTAATAGATTTTTTAAATGGAATCATTTGGATTATCTTATACAAAGGCATGCTATCTGCAAATAAAGAAATGTTTGCTTCTTTTTTAAAAATACAGATATTTTATTATATGTTTTGTTTTCTTATATAATTGCTCAGTCTGAACTTTCTAACACAGTGATGTATAGAGATGCTAAGAGCTGACACCCTTTTCTTATTTCCAACCTTGGGAGGAAAGCATTCACTCTTTTGCCATTGAGTATAATAATAGCAGTAGGTTTCCTATAGATGTCATTTTTCAGTTTGGGGAAGTTCTTTTCTATTACTATTTCTTTGAATTTCAGTCATGAAAGAATATTGAATTTCATCATGCTGTTTCTATATCTTTTGATATAATCCTGTAACTTTTGGCCTTAATTCTATTAAAATGTTAAATTATATTAATGATCTTTAGACTGTAACCAACCTTGCATTCCAGTAATAGGTATCAGTTTATTTTTTTTAAAGATTTATTTTTATTTTGCTTGAAAGTCAGAGTTACACAGAGAGAGGAGAGGCAGAGAGAGAGAGGAGGAGGAGAGAGAGAGAGAGAGAGAGAGAGAGGTCTTCCACCTGCTGGTTCACTCCCCAGATGGCTGCAACGGCTGGAGCTCCACCAATCCGAAGCCAGGAGCCTCTTCTGGGTCTCCCACGTGGGTGCAGGGGCCCAAGCACTTGGGCCATCTTCCATTGCTATCCCATGCCATAACAGAGAGCGGGATTGGAAGTGGAGCAGCCGGGTCTCGAACCGGCGCCCGTATGGGATGCCAACAATGCAGGCAGTGGCTTTACCTGCTACACCACAGTGCTGGTTTATTTTATCAGTTTATTTTGAGAAGAAAACCTTTTCTATATGTAGCTGGATTTTTTGGAGGGTTTGTAAAAATCTGTATTCAAGAGTCATGTTTACAACCACCATCTAATTAGAAGTAATCTGGGGAAATATCTCTTGAGGCCCAGTATCTCATCTTACTGAGCCTGAGTTAGACTACTTCATCACTGTGGAATTGGAAGCAGAGATTTTACACAGCTGGCAACATTTGCCAGGAATGTAGCCTGCACAAACCAGTGCTAAGTAGATGAAAAATCCTGGTCACCTGCCCTTTCAATGCGATCCCATGTACCTTGCCTGTGAACTAAGGGAAGAGGAATTCCTATTTTCTTGGTAACATCCTTCTGCGATAAGGACTAGAGCTTTGTCACTATGAATCTGGGAGGGAGAGAGTCTTTTCTCAAGTGGCACTCACCGTTGCAAGTTCTATCATAATTTAATAGAATTTCCTGAATAAATATTTTTAATTTCTTGAGACTTTGATTTTTTTTAAATAATTTTCAGAGCAGGAGTTTGGGCTATTAGTTAGACTGCTGCTTAGAACACCTGCTTTCTGTATCAAAGTTCCTGGATGTGAGTCCCTGCTTCCCTTTCTGTGGGAGACATTTGGAGAGTAAACTAGCAGATGGGAGATCTCTGTCTTTCTCTCTTTCAAAATAAATGCACAAATAAATGAGTAAAAATTACCCAAAAGGTAAGTCTATTTAACAAAAATTTTTAAAGGTTCACTTTATTTATTTGAAATGCAGAATGGGGAGAGAGAGAGAGAGAGAGAGAGAGATTTTTCCATCCTTTGGTTCACTTCCCAAATGCTCACAATGGTCAAGGCTAGCCAGCCAAAGCCAGGAAACTTGAACTCTATTCTCATCTCCTATGTGGTGGCAGAGGCCCAAGAACTTGGGACATCTGCCCTCTCCAGCATGTCAACAGTGAGTTGGAACAGAACTGGAGCAGGGGCCAAGAGGGTAGCTTAGCAGGCAAATGTTGGCACATGCAGTGCCAGCATCCCATGTGGGTGCTGGTTTGAGTCTGGCTGCTCCACTTCTGATCCAGCTCTCTGCTATGGCCTAGGAAAGCAGTAGAAGATGACCCAAGAGCTTGGGTCCCTGCACCCACATGGGAGACCTGGAAGAAGCTCCAGGCACCTGGCTTCAGATCAGCCGAGTTGCAGCCATTTGAGGCGTAAACCAGCGGATGGAAGGCATTTCTCTCTCTCTGCCTCTGCCTCTCTGTAACTCTGCCTTTCAAATAAATAAGTAAATCAAAAAAAAAAAAAAAAAAAAAAAAGTGGAACAGCCAGAATGTCAACCAGTTGTCACTTGTGGGATGCTGATTTTGCAGGCATTTGCTTAACCTGTTGTGCCACAATGCTGCCTCTTAAGAAAATTGTTTTCAGCATTTATGAGTATTTCATTGAAGTCCAGTTCTGCAGGATTCCTCAGACCAGCATTCTAGAAGAGGACCTGCTTTGTGATGACCCCCTTTCTTTCAGTTAGAGTTTATACTAATGATTTAGGTTTTGCCTATAGTAGCATGAATTTTCTTAGGTCAATACATTCACATAATGTATTTATCTTCCAAAATTATTATGTAATTTTTCCCAGAATTTGACTAGTGATTATTTTAGTTCGGCATCACAGAGACATTGTTTGCTGGATAGTCCTTTGGCCCAAGGGTCGATGCCTCTGCTTCAGTACTGGGGATGTTCAAACGCTGATGCATGTGGGGAGCCCCTAGTCTGGGGGCCTTAGCCCAGTCCCATTTCATCACAGGCTGAGCTATTTGACTCATTGTGGCTTGTCCTGAGCACATCCTGGACTTCTGGAGGACAACAGCTTTCTTGCTTATGATGTGTCCCTTAACTTAGCCTGATTTTTCTCATCTATTGTTTCCTTGTTTTACTGCTTACTTCTGTAAGGACTGTACAGATTGTTCCACATCAACTAGGGATTTTAGCCTTACATGGCAAGACACTGAGAATTGACTGAAATCATTTTGTATTGGACATAAAAATATTTTTACCATTGCTGCTTTATTTTTTCATTTTTTAAAAGATTCATTTGTTTTATTTGAAAGAGTTACACAGGGAGGCAGAAAGAGAGAGGTCTTCCATCCGGTGGTTCACTCCACAAATGGCCACAATGGTCAGAGCTGTGCCAATCCGAATCCAGGAGCCAGGAACTTCTTCCTGTCTTCCACGGGGTATAGAGTCCCAAACACTTGGGTCATCTTCTACTGCTTTCCCAGGCCATAGCAAATAGGTGGATTGAAAATGGAGCATCTGGGACTAGAACCAGTGCCCATATGGGATGCCAGCACTGCTGGTGGTGGCTTTACCTGCTATGCCACAGCCTAGGACCCACATTCCTGCTTTAAATATCTAAATATTAAAGATAGGAGAGCTTGGAGTCTATGAAAAGGAGTTGCCTGGATTGCAAGCAAGTATTATTTATTTTCCCTAGCCTATGTAGTATCTCTCCTACCATGATTAGCTGGATCCATGGGGATGTGTCTTTTTATATGTCAAAAGTAGGGATTTTATTTCATTGTTTTGTTCTTTGAATTAAAATTCCCCTTTCTAATATGTCTGTCATTGTCATTCTATACTGGAATGTTTCTTATTTTCAAACAGTTGTACTAGACTGCCTTGTATATCAAATCAGGAGACTAATTACATTATGTTTAGGGATATAATGAGTCAAACTCTTCTGTGGTATTTTCTTTCTAAAGATAATAGAATATAGCAAATATTTTATAAAAATATCTGAATAGTGTGGCTTAATTTCCAAACAGACTTTTGGCTTATATAAACCATTATGTGAATTAAAATGAATATTTTAAAAATTGCTGGAATTTGGTCATTATTGCCTGTGTTCAAGTTATTACGCCTTTATGCGTTCAGATTTAATATGGTAATTTTTCCTCATGTTTTGAAATGCTGTTGGATTTTTAAAAATTAGATCTACATGTCATTTTTAGACTAAACTTCAGTGGCTCTGTGAGGAACTGAAAGAAAGAGAAAACAGAGAGAAAAATCTGCGACACCAGCTGATGCTCTGCAGACAACAACTCAGGGACCTGACTGCCAATAAGGAATCTGAGCTCCAGTGCCTCTTTGAACAGATAGAAAGGCAGGAGCAGCTGCTGGAAGAAATCCATCAGGAGAAGAGAGGTGTGTGCTACCTCCTTTTTTTGTTTGTTTGTTTATGTTCATGGAAGCCTAGAATTAAGGGAAAAAAAAAAAAAAAACCTCCACCTCCAGGTTGGACTTCTTTGAAATCGATCTCCTTTCCGTGTTTTTTTTGTTTCCTTTTCTTCATTTCTGGATCTAGAAGAGAAAACTCTTCAGCCCTGAGTTTTTCTTTCAGTCCCAGCTTCCCTCCTGTGTACACAGCCCTGGCTGTTTGCAGATGTTAATTTGGTAAGAGGTGCTTGTTCTCTGCTGGTAAAGTGCCAGAGCTTACATTTCACTCCTGTGAAATATCCATTATTTCATTCAACAAGTATTTATTTTTTTGCCTATTTTGCATTTATTGCTCTTCTAAGTGCTAAGGATACATCAGTGAATAAAGCAGAAATAAAATACTGATTTAGCTTGTGTTATAGTGGGTGAGATGACGATTCTAATAGATTGGTTAACTGTATAATATATTAGAAGGTTGTAAATAAAATGCTGAAAGTAGTAGAGTAAGGGAAAGAGTTTGAGAGAGCAGGTGGTAGGGTTTTATATGTAGGTATTATCTGTTTTGAAAAGTTGGATGAACGACTTGGAAAACCACTTTTTTGTTCTGTTACACAAGTGATACATCATGTGGTAAGAAGAAAAGCAGCAGTTACGTATTGGAGTCATGGGCATTGTTACGTTTTGTTGGCCATAGCCATTGTTTTGTTGGTGTGCTTTATTAATTGAAGAACCACAGAGGATCTTTATTAAGAACCTAAGAAAATTTTAGAAAATCCACTGTGAAAATCTAAGTATTAATATAAAATAATGCTTTTGAAAATAAGTTTTTTGTTTTTCATCAGGATTATTTTGCAAGTCTGCCATTTAGTAATTGTTTATTACTGAACTGCAGTGATTCTCAAACTTCATTGGTATCAAGACCATTTAAGGACCCAAAGAGCTTTTATTAATGTGGTTATATGCAGTTTTATTATATATTCATTTAAACAATAATATAAACCCATTACATGTTAACATAAGAATATAAAAAATATAAAAGTGCTATTGTTTTTCATTTCTTCAGATCTTTTTAATTGCTAGCATGAAAGGAAACAAGCTGTATTTTCATTTTTGCTTCTCTATTTAATGTATTGTATATTATATGTCTTGGAATCTTTGGAAAGAGTCTATTTTACGTTCATGAGAAATTGCATGTTAGAAAGACAAGCTCTATTTTAGTGTAATTATTATTAAGGGGTCATGGACTGTTCTCAGATTGCACATTGAGAACTTGCTGTAGTACAATGAAAACATGTAAACTGCATCAGCAATAAATGTCAGAGGATGCTCTTGCATTTTTTTAAAGATTTATTTAAAACTGTGCTTTATTAAAGCAGAGTTACAGAGAGGCAGAGGGAGGGAGGAAGAGAGGGAGAGAGGGAGAGAGGGAGAGGAGGGAAAGAAGAAGAGAGAGAAAGAGAGAGAGAGATATCTTCTATACACTGGTGCAAGGCTGGAGCTAGGCTGATCTGAAACCAGGAGCCAGGAGCTTCTTCTGGATCTCCCAGGCAGGTGTAGGGGCCCAAGGACCTGGGCCATCTTTCACTGCTTTCCCAGGCCATCACAGAGAGCTGAATCAGAAGTGGAGCATCTGGGACTCAAACTGGTGCTCATATGGGATGCTGGTGCTGTAAGTGGTGGCTTTACCCGCTATACCACAGTGCTCCATCTTGCATTTTTTATTACAGTCCAATAACATCTAATTAGAGAATGTATATACAAAGATTTATTTATGTATTTGAATATGTAGAGTTACAGAGAGAGAGGGAGAGACAGAGAAGTCTTCCATCTGCTGGTTTACTCCCCAGTTGTGGGCCAGGCTGAAGCCAGAAGCTTATTCTGGTCTCCCATGTTGGTGGCAGGGACCCAAGTACTTGGGCTGTCTTCTGCTGCTTTCCCAGATGCATCATCAGGGAGTTCGGATCAGAAAGTGGAGTAGCTGAGATACAAACTGGCGCCCATATGGGATGCTGGCATCACAGGTGACAGCTTAACTGCTACCTACAATGCCAGTTCCCAGGATTTCTACATAAAAGTTTAATGCTCTCCCTACAGGTTATGGACTATTCCCTAATTAAGAAGTTACAATTTATTTTTATTTTTAGTAAATATTAATATTCCCCCCTGCAAATCATTTCACTGTAAGAAAGAAATTCATAAAGCTAACGGAAAACTGGAATTCACAGAAGTTTATAACACAAAAAATTTGGAAATCCATACATTGATTTTTCATAATGTGCATTTTCCATGAACAATTTGGAGACCTCTAGTATGCATGGTTTTCAAAAATTTTTTGAACTGAAATGAGCAAATCTTTTAGTTCCATTTTGCACAAACTTTTTGTAGTGCCCTAGTGTAAAGATTAATGTGGCAGTGTATAAAACTGTCAATGGGGATAAATCTAAAAGAGTGAAATTTTAAATAATTATAGTCAAGTTTTCAAAGTTTCATAAATAAGCCTATGAAGTTGTCCATTATCTCTCACTGTGATTGCTTTTACTTCTACTTTTTAATTTAATGCTGATTTTTTTCAAACTTTGTATCCCTAGAGCATTTTTTTTTATTCCTTTCACATCTTAGAGTCAGCTTGTCAACTTTCTCTAAGAACCTACTGGTGTTTTGATAGGATTGTGTTGAATGTATAGATTAATTTAAAGAAAGTGGATATATTGATATTTGGTTTTTCAGCCAATGAATATGAAGCTTTTTGTCCTTTTATTTAGGTCATCTTTAAATTTTCTCATAAATCTTTTGTTGTATTCAGCGAAGAAGTCTTACACATCATATTTAGATGTATTTCTAAGTTTCTGTGATTTTCTTTATGATGTTGTAATAACTGATATTTTATAATTTCAGATTCCAGAGTTCATATCTAATATGTAGAAAAACAATTGATCTTTTAAAATTTTAACATTGCATTTTGCAACCATACTAAGTTAATTAGTTCTAGTAGCTTTTTGTTGTTGATGATTCTTTAGCACTTACTGTTTTTCTAGTGCACAGACACATAATCTGCAAATAAAGACAGTTTGGTCCTTTGACTAGAAAGTACTTAACAAAGAGAGATGCTTACAAAAAGGATAGCTTTTTTTATATTCCTGTTGTTGGTAATTTGCTTTTTTCCTTTTTGTTTTTGATAAATATTACTGTGGGTTTAAGTGATTTTATTAATATTTTCAAGAAATACTTTTTTATTTTTATTTTTTTCTATTGATTGCCTTTTTAGGTTTTATTTGTTCTTATTTTTTGTACTTCATAGAATATCCTCTTTTCCTTAAGTCAGAGTCTTTATTTTAATACCTTTCATTTCTAATATAGGCATTTAAAGTTATAAATTTCCATCTTAACAAATAGTTTAAATGAATTTCACAAATTTTGGTATGTTGTGTTTTCATAGTCATTTTATTTAAAGTAGAAAAATATTTCCCTTTGATTTATTCTTTGACTTATGGGTATTTGAAATGTAAGTGGTCTGATTTTCATATACTAGTACGTTGAAAGTTTTTTAGATATTTTATTATTTTTGTTTTCTTAATACTCTTATAGAATGTATTTTTTATGTTTTTCATTCCTTAAACTTTATTGAAATTTATTTTTATAGCTCCAACTTTGATCTGTCTTGGTGAATTTCCCATGTATACTTAAAAAATAAACTGTAAACTGCATTTATTATGAAAAGTTCTATAAATGCCACCTGGCAAATTGTTTCATAATTCTATCTCTTATGATTTTTTAGTTTCAATCTGTCAGTAGCTGAGAGAAGATTGTTAAAATGTCCAGTTATCACTTTGTATTCACCTGTTTTTGTTTCATGTGTTTTGAAATTATATCTTTTTATTGATTTTTGAAATGATTCTAGTTATGGATCTATTATAATTGTCTCTGTTAAGAGGAAAAGGACATTGGTAGTGGAATTGAAAGACAAGCAACACATGTGAACGATAGTACGGAAGACTGAGTACAAGTCTAAATAGTGTAGATGAGTTGGGGAGGACGCTCCTGAGACTTGGAAGTCGTAATGGTTTTGACATTGGGAAAGATGCAAAGTCAGGAAGCAGGGACTCATTTGGTGGGAGTCAAAGAAAGCTGTGAAAAAAAGTCCCATTAAGGCTCAAACTTCTATAAAAGAGAACTCATGTACTAATGGCTTTCTTTATGTGTGCATGATGTTGTTTTAGTTGCTTTCTGTTTGATTCAGAAATGATGAGGCTACCATGTGACTGTTACTGTTTTTCTGGAGACTTCTAAACATGTCATGTGCCAGATGAAGTAAATGGTATTAGAAATGTAAGCAGCATGTACTTGGTAAAAGAGGAGTATTGATTACTTCTTTTGAGGTCCATATAGGAACTTTTTCTGTAGGGCACATTACCTGATTTGGAACTTGAGGAATGACTCAGTATTTCCATAAAGAAGAGAGATTGTCTGAATGAGTTATCTGCAGAATCATGTCTCCCCGCGTACTTAAGACATTTGCTTACTCCTGTGCCTGTAGAGGACATGAAGCATAACCCAACTTATCATTGTTCAGATATTTCTAAAGTATCAAATTATGGAGATTAATTTGATTCCCTTCACCATCTTAGAAACATATTTATTAGGTTAGCCTATCTGTGAACGTACAAGATGAAAGAAACTGGACTTCAGGGCTTCTCAAAACTAATGTCTTAGTGTCTGATTTAGTGTTATATTAAATGATGTGTGTGTGCCAGGTTAACTGAGGCCCAAGACATAGAGTTTTATCAGTGAGTGCTGCTAGATTTTCTGTCTCAGTTGACTTCTGATTGCTGGGCTATTCTGGGCCTGTGGTTTGGTCTAGAGTATTTCACAGTAGAAGAAATCTATTTAGGCTTTAATGTCATGGACCTCTCAGAAGTTCAGTAATTATTGGCTGAAAAATTCTTCATTGTTATGAGTGACAACAAAGATAGGAATACAGAGATGTAAGCCACAGCTGGAAGGAGTTAGTATGATGAAAGAATATTTGCTGGGGCCAGTGCTGTGGCATAGTGGAAGCTGCTACCTGTAATGCCGGCATCCCATACCAGCACAGGTTTGAATCCCGGCTGCTCCACTTCTGATCCAGCTCTCTGCTGTGGCCTGGGAAAGCAGTAGAAGATGGCCCAAGTCCTTGGCCTTGCACCTGCATGAGAGACCCAGAAGAAGCTCCTGGCTTTGGATCAGCCCAGCTCTGGCCATTGTGGCCATCTGGGGAGTGAACCAGCAGATTGAAGGCCTCTCTCTCTGCCTCTGCCTCTGCTTCTCTGTACGTCTGCTAATTTTTTTTAAAGATTTATTTATTTATTTGAAAGAGTTACAGAGAGAGGTAGAGATAGAGAGAGGGAGGTCTTCCATCTGCTGGTTCACTCCCCAGTTGGTCGCAACCGAAGCCAGGAGCCAGGAGCTTCTTCCGGGTCTCCCACATGGACACAAGGGCCCAAGGACTTGGGCCATCTTCTACTGCTTTCCCAGGCCATAGCAGAGAGCTGGTGGGAAGAGGAGCAGCCGGGACTAGAACCGGCACCCATATGGGATGCCGGCACTTCAGACTAGGGCTTTTACTCACTGTGCCACAGTGCCAGTCCCAAACTCTGCTTTTCAAATAAATAAATAAATAAATCTTTTTTAAAAGAATATTTGCAAACTCCAAATTTTACTGAAAACTAAAATTTATGTGTAACTTGCAAGGATTTGTTTTTTCAAAGGTCTTAAGAAAGAAGTGCATCTTTATAGTATAAGTTGAATTTTTAATGTATGAAATGATAATGATTAAGAACAAATATAGAAGGCAATATTACCGATTTATTTTTCCTTAAATCGAAGTTGTAAACTTTTTTTAATAAGGGAGCAGTCTTGCTTCCAAGGTGCTGTGTGGTTTTGGCTGCTTAATGAAGGTAATATTTTTTTGGAGTAATTAGAAATTGACATTGCCTCTGAAATTCCTTCACCTTAAGGATAAATTAAAAAAAAATTTAGATTTATTTGAGAGGTAGAGAGAGAGAGAAGAGAGTGAGAGCTCAAGAGAGAAACAGAATTCTCATCTACTGGTGGCCTGAGGCTGAGCTAAGAGGAAAGGACTAGGAAGTAGGACCAATTTCTTGAGTCATCTCGGTTCTCTCTCAGGTTCACATTAGTAAGCTGGCATCAGGATGCCCAGTTTCACATCTCACCCAGATCTGATATTGGTTGCAAGCATCTTAACCTCTAGGTGAAATGACTGCTTCCTAAGGATGAAATGTAATTATTTCAGTCAATTTCCACTTTGTAGTGGGTGTTAAACACGTTCATTAAGCTTTGTTAGATTAAGTGAAATCATCACCAGTTCCCCATTGTTCTAATACTGTGAGTATAACATATAAAAACAGTGATTCCTGGCCGGCATTGTGGCATAATGGGTAAAGCTGCCACCTGTGACACCGGTATGCCATATGGGCACTGGTTTGAATTTCAGCTGCTTCCCTTCTGATCCAGGTCTCTGCTAACATGCCTGGGAAAGCAGTGGAGGATGGCCAAAGTGTTTGGGCCCCTGCACCCATGCAGGAGACCTGGAGGAAGCTCCTGATTCCTGGCTTCTGCTTGGCCTGGCCCTGGCCGTTTGGGGAATGACCCAGTGGATGGAATATCTCTTTCTCTCTCTCTGTCCACCCCTCAGCCCCCCTCCCCGCTCTGTAACTCTGCCTTTCAAGTAATTAAAATAAATCTTTAAAAAAAATGATTCTTATCAATTTGCACATTATCCAGGCTTCCTATATCAATCTATCTCATATATTTACTGGGAATGTCTAGCTAAAGATAGAAATAAGGCCGGCGCTGAGGCTCAATAGGCTAATCCTCCGCCTGAGGCGCTGGCACCCCGGGTTCTAGTCCCGGTCGGGGCACCGGATTCTGTCTTGGTTGCCCCTCTTCCAGTCCAGCTCTCTGCTGTGGCCCGGGAAGGCAGTGGAGAATGGCCCAAGTCCTTGGGTCCTGCACCTGCATGGGAGACCAGGAGAAGCACCTGGCTCCTGGCTTTGGATCAGTGCGGTGTGCCGGCTGCAGCGATCTGGCTGCAGTGGCCATTGGAGGGTGAACCAATGGCAAAGAAGACCTTTCTCTCTGTCTGTCTCTCTCTGTCCACTCTGCCTGTCAAAAAAAAAAAAAAAAAAAAAAAAAAAAAAAGAAAGAAGCCCTTGTCAAGCTTTGTTAGGCAGTTCTATATCTTGAACAACTGTAAAAGGAAAAAAGTGCTAATAGAATATGGTAGAAGAGAAACAGTTTTCCAGCCACTTTAGAAAGTATTATCTCTGCGGCAGAGGAATAATTTCTTGGTTTTTTTTTTTTTTTTTTTTTTTTTTTTTTTTTTTTTTTGGTTTACATCTGTGTCTAAGCCAAGATGTAGACATTAGAGGAAATATGCCTCATCTCCCAGCCTCTCAGTTTTTTTTTTTCTTCAAGTTAACATTTTAACTTTTTTATAATAACAATGGCTGTGGGTGTGGCAAGCATTCAGACACCTGACCTGGCTCAGAAGCATCTTATTTCTTTCTCCATGAATTTTTAGTAGATAAACAAGTGAGAACTGTATTTACTTGTATGTATACATTAGAATAGATGTTCCAGGAAGGCATTTATTCTCAAATGTCTTGTTCAATGCTATATTTCTGGTGTCTAAAGAGAACATGGTATCCAGAAGCAATGTTGATATTTTTTAAGTAAATGAGCGAATATATGAAAGGACATTAATATAGGAGCAGTGATACTAATTTTTCACGGATGAAAATCACAATTTCAAAAGGAAGTATAAGTCTCCCAAATTTTAGATTTAGGAAGACAGAGATTATATCTGGCCATTGACAACAAGTATCTTTCTTTCTTGAAGTTTACTTGGGTACTTATTAAACTCTGCCAGAAAAATGAAAGGTAAATCAGCAAATATTTGGCAGAAGTTGATTAAGTAATTTACTTGGAGTAGTTTACATTTGTTTTTGATTCTGTGGGATTAGGTAACAGTATTTGTCTTTCCTGGTATTTCAGTTATGTATTGTATTTTACAGTAGCAGTATTTAAATGATTTATGTTTTTATTCATTCCATCAAAATATTCTCTTTGCACTCCTAGATTCATTTAGGGACACTATAACATTGTTAATAGTAATTCTAGTCCCAGTTTTTAGTAAAGTCTCAGTTACTTCTATAGTCTAACATGAGAAAATTTCTAAATTCCTAAATATTAGAAATGCAAATAAAGAATATTCACACTCTGTGGGGGTTTATAATAGTCTCAGTTCTTACTGGTAGAATGGATATAAAACCTTTTGAGTATTTTTTACATGAAGGATTATAGAAAGCTTGAGCATGATTATAAATATTGAGTAGAAAGAGCCAGGAATGGCCAAGATTGAATGGCTGAAACAAAGTTTAATTGGTATAACATGATCCCCAAAGATAGTGTGAATGGGGTGAAGAATGAAATTAGAGAAATGAATCTTGGAAAACAAAAAGGCAAGTTAGGGATTTCTTTCTCCGTGAGTGTTTGAACCCTTCAAATAAATTACTGTTCCTGGCAGACACACTAATCACAGTAATTTGTGTAATGATTTCCTTTATTTTGACTTTTTGCTTCTCATCGTATGTGATTGGATCTAACCAATCTTTCTCTTCTCTAAGCTCAAAAAGAGGATGAACATTTTGGAGAAAAGGAGACAAGAAATGACAGGTAGCCAGTGGATTTGCCATGTAAGATTTTTGAGTGGCCTGTTTTGATAGAGATCATGGGGTTTTCAGGAGAGATTGTAGAATATTTTCCTGACCATAACTTTTTGCAACCTTTCCCCAGAGGATAATACTTGTCACGTGATAGATATGCAAGGCACAGAGCCAGTTTAGTGATGATTCTGATATACTGTGTCCATTTATTATTTTAGTTTCATGCCTGTCCCTGAGGATATCTTACAATATAAAAGAGAGATAACTTGAGCTTTTTCCCTCTCCATGTTTTAAAATGGCTGTGCTATTCAAGGCACTGATTTTTACAAAGCTGTCTGTAATTCCAAAGATTCCTGTCTCCCTAGCTTATCTCTATCTACCAATGATATTTTAACTTTTTAATGATTTTTTTCCCTTTAGTTTTACTCTTCTGTGTTCTGAGAAACTCTTTTTAGCTGATTTCACTGTATCATTTATGCAGTTGATGGCTGATGGCTAAGGAGAAAATCTGAATTTCTGAGAATTCATTTGTGGAACAGAAACAAAAGAGAAAATTGCAAATCATCAGCATCTTCCTTAACATGTAGATGAGACTAGGGATTGTGCTATTTATGTTTTGTTTATATGATGGTTATTCATTGGTTTTCCTAGCCACCTACTCACTTACTCATCTATGGCTTATTATCCAAATTATTTCAAACAATTTTTCACATTTGTCTTTTTGAAAGAATAATATATAATCATGGAAATTAACAGAAGTACTAGTCATTTGTTAAGCCCACAAACCAGAAGATGCAATTTTTTTCCTATTCTATATTGAACTGTTTATACTTTGTGAAATGATTTAAGGGATGATTTCCAAGTGTTATTTAATTTATTTGGATTTATGTTAATACAAAATTAATTTGCATTTCATTTTTGTGTTTTCAACAGTTTGTTCAAAATTTTATTGATGATCATTAGATAAAAAATTATTTAAATTGATAAATTGAGAGCACTGCATAAACTTATAGAGTACTGTATTGTTCAGTTTGATATCTGCCTGCTGCTCCTTTTTATTTTCAGGTTTTCTTCCTAATTGTTTTTTGAAAAACAATTGAGAAGCAATAGCTATTGTTTTAAATTATTCAAACTAGTAAAGTCAGAATTTTAAAAAAAAGTTTTGATATTTGTCTATGATTTTGCTAGTATGTGTTTCATTTCAGTAATTTTATTTCTTGTATGTTTTGTGTTATGATTTGAAATTTAGCCCAGGTCAACAAGGATTGAGATTAAACCTCATTTGTTGAATATTCCTGGGACCAGAATTAAGTAAATTAATGATATAAATGGAGATATGAAATACAGATATGTGCAGGTGTCAATGTCGATTGAAAGTGAAAACAACATTCATATTGTTAGTGAGTAGATGGGAAGTGGAAAGTTATGGTTTATTTTTCTTTAGTTAAATGTAAGTATCTCTGAGATGTCCCCCGTTGCCCCATCCATGTAATGAGCCTAATGTTTATAACTCTTGTATTTTCAAAACTTAATTTTAGACATATTTTCATTGCCTCCAATAGTATACTCAGCTGGCAACAGGTCAGTAATTGAGTTTAGATACTTAATTTTTCATGTTCAGAAATATTTGAGGTATGTGTGTGTGTACTCGGAAATATTCTGGAAAATTCAGAAGTGCTAAATACATTATGTGAGTCAATTCTTCAATCTTTCTTATTTTGGCCGGTGCTGTGGCTTACTTGGCTAATCCTCCACCTGTGGCGCCGACACCCTGGGTTATAGTCCCAGTTGGGGCGCCGGATTCTGTCCAGATTGCTCCTCTTCCAGTCCAGCTCTCTGCTGTGGCCTGGGAATGCAGTGGAGGATGGCCCAAGAGCTTGGGCCGTGCATCCGCATTGGAAACAAGGAGGAAGCACCTGGCTCCTGGCTTTGGATTAGCACAGCGCCGGCCGTAGCAGCCATTTAGGGGGTGAACCAACAGAAGGAATACCTTTCTCTCTGTCTCTTTCTCTCTCACTGTCTAACTCTGCCTGTCAAAAAAAAAAAAAAGATTTTTCTTATTTCACCATTTTATAGACTATTTTGTGATTTTTCTGCGGTTTAGTAGTTCAGCCTATCTGTTTTATTTGAACTCGAATCATGAACACACTTGGTAAGAAATATGGGCAAAATTCCATGTGTTAAAATAGATTAGATGTGAGGTTTTAGATTAGTAAGTTTCACCATTTTAAAACATATCTTTACTGTATTTGGTTTCATTTAAATTTAAGAGGTACCTAAAGCAATTGTAGAAGAAAAATCTGTATATTTTAAGTATTTATTGACAGAGAAATGAATTCCTGATAGAAAATTTCTTCTTTGGTATATATTATAATGAACAGTATTCAACTTTTCTGTTGTGTTATATACAGAATAATGACAACCTGTGCCACCCTCCCAAGTCAGTGAAATCTGAAACCATTTTAATATGTTATTTTACATGGAAAAAGGGATTTTGTAGTTGTGAATAAAGCCCTTGAGATGAGGAGATTCTTCTGAATTATCAGTGTGGGCCCACTCGCAGGGCAATTGAAAGAGAAAAGAGGGAAACCAAGTGATCCATTGTGAAGATGACTGAGCTCCAATGCTGGCTTTGAAGATGGTGGGAAGGGTCGGTACCATGAACCATGGAATGTGGGCAGCCCCCAGAAGCTAGAAAAGGAAAGGAAATGAAGTCTTTACCTTAAAGTCTCCCAAAAAGGAATGTAGCCTTGTTAGCACTTTGACTTCAGCCCATGGAGACCTTTCAGATCTTTAACCTGTGGAACTATAACATGAAATTTGCATTATTTGAAGGCAGTATCCACAGGAATCCATCCACAGATCTCGAAATTAGCAACTGGTAATGGTTTCTCTGCTACTTGATTCCTTGTATATCAAATAATTCTCCAGCTTGCTTGAACCTCTTTGGGTAAGTATGCCCATCTTTGAACATTTGTCAAAAAGTTGAGAATATACATGAATGATTTTTAGTTTACTGAAAGTACCCTTAAAATCCAGTAGACAATTCTTAAAATATATGAAATTTGATATTTTTCAGAATGAATGTATTTTCCTTATATGTATGTATTGGGTACTTATTTAAATATGCAGAAAATGCAGATAATTTACATGGATCTTGAGTGTACTCGAAATATAGGTAGTTCTTAGAATAGCTTAGACTGTTGTAAGGCCTTTTATCATATATGGTCATATTTTCAAAACTTTTCTTCTATTGTGCATGATAATGTGGTATCAAAATGCATATAAATGGAACTTTTAAAATAAAGTAACAGAAAATAAATAGGTGAGAGAGACAGTTTTTCAGGTACCTTGAGGGAGTTATTTTAGTTTATTATTTATCTCTGATTTTTCTGATATCTAAGATGAGGGATACATTGGATTACATGCTCATCTTAAAGGGACAGTAAAAACTCTTTAAAAGAACCAAGCTTATTTTGAAAACTGTACTCAAGAAGAATGTATTATATAGATCTTCAAGTAATATAACAAAGAGTGTTTCTAATTACTGTTGTAGACACTAATAATAGCCAAAAGTTGTAACAGTTTGTCAGATACTGTTCAAGTTTTTAGGTATTTTATTATTTAATTCTCAAGTAGATATTCTCATCCAACTTGAAAAACAAAACTCGGGATTTTATTCCTTAGTAGAAAGACCAGGGCTTCATTATGACTTTAATAGTCCAGAGGCTTTTTTTTTTCCCCCGGGATCCTTCTTTGGTAAAAGTATTAAAATTTTTGAACATATTAGTATGAAGATATATATTATCTATGCTAAGTGTATTTTTATATATTCATTGTTAAATCCATTTTTTCTTCTGAATTTAAATAAAACAGTACAATTTTATTTGGTGTAGATACTGTCCTTACTGTGTCCTCTAGAGAAATTTAACCCTGGTTGTAACAGTCTATGTGGATGAAAGAGCATTTGGAGGATCTGACTTCAGTGGAGAAAGGGAGACACTGAGGTCAGGGTTTCCTTTGAAAGTGGTGGTGGCCAGGTGAATCGTGGTGGGCGGAGCTATTCCTGTAGGAAGAACACTGTTTGTGACAGGCTGAAGTGCAAAGACCCTGCCTGGAACATGATAAGATAAGGAAGTTAAAGTATAAGCAAAAAGGATAGATTTGTCTAATTCTATATACTGAATAAATTTAATAAAATATTCTCTGCTATTAGAGACTAAATTTTCTGGTAATTAGTGTACCTTCCGTAGCACCAAACTTTAATTAATGACTGAATTCTTAAATATTTGATGTGATTCTTCTTAATTGTTGATGACATTGGGATTGAGAATGATTTAGATGCCAGATGTGGTTGCAAATACAATTATATACTTGTCATGAAATGTAAAAGGAAAATATTTTTAAATAGAGGATGATAACATATTATATATAAAGCCTATATTGCCTGAACTATGAAACACCCATTTAAGCTCTTGGGAAACTTCCTTAATTTATTAATTTTAATGTTTCCTGAGAGCATTCAGTACCTATTCTTACACTTATGATATAAAAGAATGACTACATTATCCCACTTCCTTGTGCACTACAGTTACTGATTTTACAAAGTCTTCCTTGTTTTTTTCTCACATAGTTATTCCTCTCTCCTAATAGGATGTATGCCTTTGTGTGAATTATAAAAAATATATATGTATATTTATACTACGTTTGTGTGTATTTGAATGGTGAAATGTCAAAGTTTGTGGAAAGTGAAATTAAAAGATAAGTTTATTTTGGTGCAAGAAAGTTTTGAAATCCTTGCATACTTTTTTTATAATATGCTATTTGCATGAAATTTGGAAGACCCATTGTATTAATGAATTTCAAGGATTTTTTTTTTGCACCAAAATAAACTTACCTTTTAATTTCACTTTCTGTGAACTATTTTAAAGTACACTTGTATATTGCAGGGAATTGTTTATTATGTGATGGAGGTTGGGAATTCCCAAGATTCAGAAAGCAGTAAATGGAAAACCCAAGGGAGCTGATAGTATAGTTCCGGTCCAAGTTCAAAGGCCTGAGAGAACCAGGACTGGTAATGGTGTCAACTTTCAGCCTGAGTTCCAGTTTGAAGGCAGGATATTGATGCCCCGGCTTGAAGATAGTCAGAAAGAGCAAATTCTTTACTCAGCATTTTTTCACCATGCGTGCTTTCCGTGATTTTGTGAGGCCCACTCATACTGGGGAGGGCAGTCTGTTATAGTTAGTCTGCTGATTCCAGTGTTGTTTCATCTAGACATATCCTCACAGGCACATCCAAAATAATGCTTAATTGAATGAATATCTCTGGCCCATTAGGTTGACACATAAAATTAACCATTACATCACCTCTGTCTTATTTAGCTCTTTATTACTTCGTACCTACACGGATTGCAGAAGCTTCTTAATTGCAAGATCATCTTAACCTGTAGGCCCTGCCTTCCTCTGGACTGGTCTTCACCCCTGTGACTGCTAGAGCCCAAGACCGATGACTTTCCCAGGCAGCGCACTCCTGTGGGTGTTTTCAAGGTCACTCTGTTTCCTAGGCTCCAGTTAACTGGTTCTTAACCGTTTCTCTGCTGTTTAATAAAGTATTTGGTAAGAGTTGACATGTTAAAGTAGTATCCTTGAATATGCTCAAATTAACACACAAAGGACATAATTCAAACTTTGGTTTTATATTTTTTAATTTTTTTGTAATAGATTACCTGTAACACACCCACAATTGACTTCTAGCTAACAGTGTTTTATTAGACAAACCAAACCAAGCACACATACACACTACAACACATTGCTGTTCTAATCAGTTCTGCAAGATGAATCTTCATTACAGCTTTGTTTCCTTGACTTCCTGGCTCAGAAACCTTGAGTGATTTTCCTACACCTGAACAAATAATGTTCATGGTGTTAGAAGGAACTTCATCATGTTTTGCCCTGTTTTCCTATGTAAATTGTACCCTTTTAAAAAAATCATACTTTCTAGTGGAAATTTTTCCTTTTACTACTCTATTGGTATTAAAACTTTTGATTATAATCACATAAACTTTCTGCAAGTATCTATTGCTGTTTCCTCTAGATATTTGCACATACGTATTTTATATTGGGTTTAATACCTTGTTTTTATAGATTCTTATTTTGCTGTTATATCTGGAACCAAGCTTTATACTCAAATACAAATTTTCATTATAAACATACTTAAACATATTTAATAGCTGTATGGGTGGGTGTATGGAAAGTTCACAGTTGTATGGATGGATAGGATAGAGGGATAAATGTGTAGTACAGATTTAGCCTATTACCTCTTTTTCCCATCTATTATGGTATCTTCAGCAAAAGTTTCATTTCCTTTTTGCCTCCACGTGAGACACCTCGCCCTGTTCTGCCAGGTAAAGAGAAACATAAGTAGTGATCCATTCTTATTTCTCCCTCAAGTCAAAAGACCAAATATGAATTATTGGACAAAAGCTCTGAATTATCCCAACAAATTATTCTGATAATATACTTTATTAGTTTAGCTGTTTTCACTTTGTCTTTTGAAATGAGGATACCTGATAGTAAGAGATTCCTTCTCCTATTTATCTTTTCAAAGTAAAGTCCTTTAAATTCTCTCTACTAGCATTTGGAGAGACTTAATACAAATATCCTCCCTCCTAGATCTGATAAGCAGTTCATCGCATTAATCATGAGACTATAGATTTGCTTTTTTTCCTATTGAAACTTATTGATCTTGGATTGTGGGTATTTAAAATAGAGGATAGCAATGTAAACCTTGAAAAAGTTGCTAATTACAAGTGATGTTAAATTTTTTTGTTCACCTGTTCACTTTTTCTCCTTGAGGGAAGGAAGTAGCGCAATATTTCTCGAGGGCTTGGAAATATGCAGATTTTCTATGAATTGTCTCACTTAATCTTTTTTTTTAAAGATTAATTTATTTGGAAGTCCAAGTTACACAGAGAGAAGGAGAGGCAGAGAGAGAGGGAGAGAGAGGTCTTCCATCTGCTGGTTCATTCCCCAGTTGGCTGTAATGGCCAGAGCTGCGCTGATCTGAAGTCAGGAGCCAGGAGTTTCCTCCAAGTCTTCCACATGGGTGCAGGGGCCCAAGGACATGGGCCATTTTCTACTGCTTTCCCAAGCCATAGCAGAGAGCTGGATTGGAAGAGGAGCAGCCGGGACTCGAACCAGCACCCATATGGAATGCCAGAACTGCAGGTGGTGGCTTTACCCTCTACACCACAGTGCGGGCCCCTATCTCACTTAATCTTTAAACAACTTTGTGAGAGTGTTAATCCCACTTTATAGTTGTGGTAGCTGAGGCTGAGAGGTAAGAGGTATAACTTATTTCTGCAAGATTAGAAAGTGATTTCTTGATGGGAAATGGTTTTATGAAACTCAAACTTGTGTACATTTATCACCTAACTGAGTCATTTTGGCTGTCATATGATTAAACCAGAAGAAATGCTTATTCAGAAAGAAAAATTTTATCGTTAGATATTAACTCATATTTTTGGTAAGTGCTGTAGTAATTTTTGTGGTAATATTTATTTATTTTTACTTATTTGGGGGGGGGGAGATTTGACCCACTACATCACTCCCTAAATGCTTGCAATTGGCCCAGCAGAGCCAAATTGAAGCTAGAAGCTAGGAACTCAATCCAGATCTCTCACATTGTTAGCAAGCATCCAACTACTTGAACCATCACCTATTAATTCCCAAGGTACACATCAACAGGATGCTGGACTTGAGAGCCAAGTTGTATCTGTAACTCAGACACTTCTGGGATGAGGGTGTCTTAACCCCTAGACCAAATGCTTGGCCTCCTAGACTGTTTCTAATATTTTCTTTCATGTTGTTTTAGTATCTGATAGTATACTAATTTCTTGAA
The DNA here is from genome assembly GCF_051225735.1 of Oryctolagus cuniculus. NCBI lineage: Eukaryota > Metazoa > Chordata > Mammalia > Lagomorpha > Leporidae > Oryctolagus > Oryctolagus cuniculus. The sequence goes on along the minus strand of NC_142886.1, from coordinate 31,072,594 downwards.
TAATTCACTGGAAAATAAGTCTGAAGACCCAGTTAATGAAGTAATTCTAATGTTTTGGTATACAACCTTTTTCTACCATTAACAGGAAACTAAGAGCATGCCTGTTCTCATAAATACCTTCACCATGAAAATATTAACTACCTCCTAATCAGTTACCCAATTACCTTTCTGTTGTGTTCTTAAAATTCAGACTGATTGGGGCCAGCGTTGTAGTGTAGTGTGTAAAGCCATCACTTGATGTGTCGGCATCACGTTTGGGCACTCATTCATGTCCTGGCTGCCCCACTTTCAGTTCAGCTCCCTGCTGGTGGCCTGGAAAAGCAGCAGATGATGGCCCAAGTACTTGGGCCCCTGCCATCCATCTGAGAGACCGAGATAATCTCCTGGCTCTTGGCTTTGGCCTGGCCTAGTCCCATCCATTATGACCATCTTGGGGGTGAACCAGTGGATGTAAGATATCTCTCAGTCTTTCTCTTTTTGTCTCTCCCTCTCTCTCTCTGTCTATCTTTTAATATAAGTAGAGCTTTAAAAAAATTGATGCTGATTAACACTGTAGTTTTTAGGACTACCAATTAGATTGCATAGTCATGTACATAAACTCCATGCAACAGCTATGAGATTTTTTTTTAAAGTTTATAGAAAATGTATAATGAAAAAACTACTCATGGATTTCAAACCTTTTTTTATACAAAAATGAACTAATTCCATTTTCCATTAACTTTATGAATTCCTTTGTATTTTCAAGAACTTTTCAGTCTGTAACTTACACTTTTGTGGTTATGAGAAATATGGCTCTCTGAAAAGCTTTCAAAGGTTATTGGGGTCAGAATACGTATATCTGATTTTATGTTTCATAGTTTCTTCTTCGTTTTCACCTTTAAAACAGTCATATCTCCCACTAGGACTTCAACTATGTCTGACAATATTATAGCAGTTGCCCTAAGGTTAACATCTCTCTCTACCTTCTTGTGTTCCAAGTGTAGAATAATCCAACGTACTTTAACAGAGAAACACTTTGATCTTGGGCAAAGAGATCTGAAATACAGCTGGGACCTAAGAATTCTTTGAAACTGTGAGGCTACGAGAAACTAAAATGTCTATGGCAGTTGGAAGGATTCCTTTCTCCTTTCTTCAAATGTATTTGGAAGGGGAGACATCTTATATGGAATAATTTAGTAGGAAGGAAATACTAATTATTAAGAATAAAGAAGTTCTCTTATTTTTTCTTAGTCTGAAATGGTAAATTGTTACTTCAGTATGGGACCACTCTTGCTTTTCAGGTGTTATGAGATTGCCTATTTAATGGATATACTCCAATAAGGTATCTGTCTCTTGTTCTTCAATATCAAGGAGGCCTCTGTTGGGTACTTTTTAATATTTGCCTCATTGTTCATGCTGAGGTTAAGATCATTTTAAGGATAGTACAAGGAAGAGAAAATGACTACTGGTGTAATATGTCTCCTGAGATACTCCCTGAACACACCAGTCCTCATAGTATTTCACTAAATCAGTTTATTGTAATGGTGTTTGGTGAGGGAGGAGAGGAGATGCAAATGCAGTTTCATGAACGATCTATTTTTAAGCAAAGATTTTTCATGTAAATTTAGTTTGAAGATATATTTGAAGAACCATACAGGAAAAATAAAAGTATCTTTTTCTTCCAAAGTAAAATCAGCCCATCTTGGGACTGGAATGGAACCTGCTATAAGCATTCAAGAGTAATCAAGAACACAAGTTATGTGCTCTCAGTGATGGGTTTAATTGACAGGAAACAGAATTCACTTGAAGATTCTTTGGCTTAATGTTGGTGGCAGCGTATGCCCAAAATTACAGTTGAAAGACAATAAAAGTAACTACTTAATATGCAGTTAAATTCCAGTTTGAAAATGCAACCAGATCCTAGTATATTTATACTGTTCTGGAATAATTATATGTGCATATACATTTATTATGATTTTCTATACAAATCTAAAAATTACCATGTTTTGTCCTTTTAATTCAGAGAGAAATAAACTCAACTATTAAGAGAGAGAATAAAGCTTTAGTTAAATACATTGGGAGTTCATAATTAATAACTTTGAATATTTTTCTGCCACAGGTATGAATTCAGTATTAATGCTTTTACCACTGTTTGCAAAGAAATACATACCTGTGTGTTTTTTCCTCCTCTGTTTTCTGATCTGTGGAGCAATCATTTAAAATGTATTTTCTGGCAAATGGTTGCTTAAAAATTTGTTCTTTCCACCCCCAAGTAGCTGCCTCTGACACCTGGAATGAACCAGGATGGATGTCTGTATTTCCTGCTGAGGCTTCTGTACACAGGAATTTTATATTTACTTATTGATTTTATTTTCATTTTACTGTAAATTGACCTGTATTTCATCTTATTCTAAAATGCCTTGCTGCTTAACTTCTATGACTCCCCTCCACACACACATACCCAGGTTGGACTATAATCTTATTTTTGTGTAAATCCTGGTGTAAGGTTGGTGTTGGACAAGACATAAATGTTATTTGACTTCAGGTACGTGTCTCCATGTAAGCCAATCTGAACTCCTTCACAGAGGCATTGCATGGATTCTTTCAATCTCCATACCTCCATAACCATGTTCATGACTAAGCTTCTCATTACTTTTCCACAGCTTTAGTTCCATTCTAATGTCTAGTTTATTTTTCATTTGCAATTTTATGCAGCTTTTTGTCAAGTGAATTTTCTTCCAGGAACACCACGAAGTGTACTCTCCCTGCTTTGAAAATTTCTAGTTCTCAAATATTTTATTTGCCTTCCTTCTTCTTGGTTTTAAGTCTATTTTTCTTTTATAGTTGAGTAGTAATTAATCTATACTCATTTCTTTCTTGCTTATTCTCTTTGTAATATCCATTTATTCATATTCCTACCTGGACAAAAGCTTTAATGAGATCCATGGCCATATAAAACACATTTGGCTGTATGGTTTACTTTTTTTTTTTTCCTCAGGTTCATTTTGTGCCATTGAAAGTACTTGTCTTGCTCAGGCAGTCTGTGGGCAAGCCAAAAGTAACTCATTACCTCTGAGGACTTATTCGTGTTTTTGGAGTGTGTGATGTTCCATTGAATTCTATATGTGAAAGAGATACACTGTTTGCTCTTAGGTAATTTAAAGTTCTAATTCAGGTTAGATAAAGATTTATACAAAAATTTACCTATAGAGCTGTGAAAATTATTATACAGTGTGACCATATGTTTTACGTAAGGGCAGTGGAATGGCTATAGTTCTTTGTGTAATTGTTTGTTTGTTTGTTTGTTTTTTTGGTGTTTTTTTTTTAAATGCAGATTTGTTCCTTGCAAAATAACCTCTGAAGGAATCTTTCCTTCTGTCTCTTGAGATTATGAAATGCTATAAATGCCCTGAGGGAATATATATTGTAGGTTATAGGAGCCCTCATGAAGATAACATTTCCTTTGTGCTTTGTGGTAGTAGGAAGTTTCTCTACCAATGAAATGTTGTAACCTCCCATGTGCCTTGGTGAAATCAGATTCATCTGGGGTGTATTGGTAATAGAAGATAGGTGAAGCATATTGGTTTCTGAACCTCAGGGGAAAAAGGAGGCGCCTCCATTTGGGGGGATTTGGAAATTATGTGAGAAAATAGGAGCTGTGTGGTGGTTGCCTACAAGAAGAATCTTAAAGGAGAATCTTAAAGAATCTTATTTTTATGTTTCTGGATAGTACCTCATTTTACTTCTTTTCCTTTCTTATTCCAGGGGATGCAATGGAATAAGTGAATGGTTAGAGCGTTTACTGAGGAAGAGTTGTTTTGGGGAATAACAAGCCTTTTCAGATCTCTTTTGCCCTATTCAGTTTCTAAGAGAGTTGCAAACGTATCTGAACCATACCAATATCTGACCATTCCATTTAATTATTTGAAATTAATATCATTTAAGATTTTCTGTTCTTTTTTTCTGCATATTTTCTCCAGAAGATTTTCCTCTGAGGTTTTAGCTTTGTGAGTTACATATTCTCTGACTAATATGAAGTTCTTGTATCAAATTTCAGCATGTTATAATTCTTGGAATCAGAACATTTCCTGCTTGTACATTGAATTTTCATCAATTGTGGGTCATTCTTGATGGGTATAATTTGAAATAAGGGGACTTGTGTTCTGGAATAGATAATAGTGGTAAAGGAGGCGTAAATTTTCTGTACTAAGAAGCCTTGGAAAAATAAGAATGAGGTAAGCTAAAGTTAAGAATTGCATTCCAATGGCCAAGAGACAAAACTAACCAAGCAACAAAACCCCTATTGGTGTGTAATAGAGGCAGGTGGAAGCAGAATTTAATAACAGGTGCCTTAAGTATTTTTGTCTTCAGAAACTGACGTACAGTAGGTGCTTAATAAATAGTTGTTAAGTAAAGTAATGAGGGTAAACAAGGAGGATAGGGGAGTTAAAGTACACAGTCATAAAGGATGATCGCATGGGGAGCAGTCTTGGGTGGATGTGGGGTGAAGGCATTAAGCTTCTCAGTGCACTTTTTTTTTAATTTATAAGTATCCTATTGAAATTTTAGGAAGAGTTTCTGAACTTTTGGTTGAAATTAAATGGTATATCAAAGTCAGTTGTAAGGCCTCACTGTTAACCACAAATATGTAAAATGTCATTCAGTATCTTTTTTCATGATGTGTCTTTATTGTTAATGTGAATATAAAATATTTTACATTATTTATGGGTTAATTTTGGATCTTTAACTTTTTCTGTATAATCGTAAATTTTTTTTTCATTTTCGATTCTCTTTATATACAGAAGATCAGTTTAGCATACATTAAGTAAAGATTTCAACAGTTTGCTCCCACACAGAAACATAAAGTGAAAAATACTGTTTGAGTACTAGTTATAGCATTAAATCTCAATGTACAGCACACTAAGGACAAAGATCCTACATGAGGAGTAAGTGCACAGTGACTCCTGTTGTTGACTTAACAAATTGACATGTAAATTTTATGAGTAAAAGGTAGCCTCTTTTTTGATTTAGATACCTGACACTAGTGATTAGAGTTGATGATAAAGGAATTAAGTTGTTTAAAATTATTCCAGGTGGCCTTGTTGCCTACTTTGAGCAGTGGTCGGCCTCTCCACATAGAACTCTGGAGTGGGAGATTCAGAATCCAATCTCTTCTCCCTCCCCCTCCTGGTTACAAATCACTTGAAATTTATAAGTTAATGGAACTTTGCTTGAGTGAGATTTTTTTGATCTTCAGCTACATTTTTCAGCTTTGTGAAGAACCTAGCATCAAATGCAATGGCAAGCAATGTTACCAACAAGACAGATCCTCACTCCATGAACTCCTGTGTATTCATTGGGAATCTCAACACTCTTGTGGTCAAGAAGTCTGATGTAGAGGCAATCTTCTCGAAGCATGGCAAAACTGTGGGCTGCTCTGTCCACAAGGGTTTTGCCTTTGTTCAGTGTGTTAATGAGAGAAATGCCTGAGCTGTAGTAGCAGGAGAGGATGGCAGAATGATTGCTGGCCAGCCAGGTGTTAGATATGAATCTGGCTGCAGAGCCAAAAGTGAACTGAGGAAAAGCAGGTGTGAAACGAACTGCAGCGGAGATGTACGGCTCCTCTTTTGACTTGGACTATGGCTTTCAACGGGATTATTATGACAGGATGTACAGCTACCCAGCACGCGTTCCTCCTCCTCCTCCTCCTCCTATTCCCCGGGCTGTAGTGCCCTCCAAACGCCAGCGTGTATCAGGAAACACCTCAAGAAGGGGAAAAGTGGTTTCAATTCGAAGAGTGGACAGCGAGGATCTTCTTCCAAGTCTGGAAAGTTGGAAGGAGATGACCTCCAGGCCATTAAGAAGGAGTTGACCCACATGAAACAAAAAGTGGATTCTCTGCAGGAAAGCCTGGAATAAATTGAAAAGGAGCAGAGCAAACAAGGAGTAGAGATGAAGAATGGTAAGTCAGAAGAGGAGCAGAGCTGCAGCTCCCTGAAGAAAGAGGAGACTAGAAGATGGAGTCTGAGGGGGGTGCAGATGACTCTGCTGAGGAGGGGACCTACTGGATGATGATGATGATAATGAAGATGGGGGATGACCAGCTGGAGTTGACCAAGGATGATGAAAAAGAGGCTGAGGAAGGAGAGGATGACTCTTCAGCACATAGTGGGGTTTAGGAATCTTATCCCATGATTTCTTTACCTAGGCGCTTGTCTAAGATCAACATTTTCACCAGATCCTCTCCCCTGGTATCTTCAGCACGTGCTCACTGTTCGCCCCATCCTTGTCCTTCCCATGTTCATTAATTCCTATTGCCCTGCGCCTAGTCCCATTTTCACTTCCTTTGATGCTCCTAGTAGTTTTGTTAAGTCTTGCCCTGTAATTTTTGCTTTTAATTTTGATACCTCTTTATGATTTAGCAATAAAAAGGATGTATGGTTTTTTTCAGCTGTCTCCAAAATAATCTCTTGTTAATGCAGGGAGTACAGTTCTTCCCATTCATGAGCTCAGTAGTTGCTTCCCTAACTGCAAAAGCCATCTCATTTAGTTGAGTAGCATCTGCAAGCGGCGAGCGGCTTTGAGTTAGAAGTATGTGCTGCTCCACATACAGTGCTGTGTGGGGCTGTTCAACACAACTGTAACAATGTATTTTTGTGAATGAGAGTTGGCATGTCAGATGCATCATCTAGAAAAAAAAGTAGTGTAATAGTCTTAATATTTGTTTTCTAAAGTTGATACTGTGGGTTATTTTTGTGAACAGCCTGATGTTGTGACCTTTTTCTCAAAATAAACAAGTCCTTATTAAACCAGGAATTTGGAGAAAAAAATAAAATTATTCCAAATTATCTGTCCTTATAATGTATACATGTTGAGTTATATGTATGCATTATTAAGTATTGGCTTGCTTGTGGAACACAACAGTTTTATTCTGTGTCTGAAGTGTCATTGTCACATAATACACCACAGTGTTGGATTGATAAATGGATACATGGATGAGTGAATTAGTTTTCATCTTTGCAAATGGAAAAGTAGACTGGGGGTTAAATAGTACCAAATGAACAAAAGATGTTACTAAGTAGCAACCTTCTTAAGTTATGAACACATGATTCTTGGAACTTAGAGGTTATAAGGAGATAAAACAATAGATTTGAAACTGACAGGAGCACATCACAGTACCAGTCATGGTATCCAATCTCCATAAAAGTTGTTCAGGCTTTTTATGATATTCAATTATTAAGTGCAGATAACCATTTTTGTGTTCAAATTGTTCTGTTTTCTGCAAGCTAACTTCAACTCCTTTGCGTTCTGTATTATGATGATGGATGGTGTTTCATTCCATTACTGTTTGGCAAAACTTCCCAGAACACTGTGTAAGATTTCAGCAATAGCTTCCAGTTAGCTCTTCGTCTGTTCTCAAGTGACCTGGCAGTCTTGCCCCTCTCTGTGAAGTGGGCTTTGTATGGTCTCCCAATGCCTCAGCCAATTAAGGCCTTAAAATTAGGCTTTGAGGAACCCTGCCCATGCTTCCAGGAACATAATAGTGCCACTTTTCATTGAAGGAGATGAGAAGTGTTTAAGTTTGGCCAACGAACAAAGCAAGGACAAAAACAAGTGCTAAAATCATAATTAGCCCTGTATATTTTAATGCAAAAAGGGTATCAGTTTTTGGACACTATTTCATTATTATGCTCGATTTCCCTCCATAATTTATGGATCAAAGTTTTTTTCACTTCTTATAGGGGCAATTAAGTTAGGTAGTAAGACAGTTTGAAAATCCTAGATTTAAGCATGGATTAAAACAGTTCTGTTGTCTCAAGCCTGAAAAAGATTCTAGCATCTGAGTTCTTCAAAGGGTCTTTCTATGATTTGAGTAAGAGGAAAAGCAGGTTTGATCCTGATTCATGACATTTGTGTGAGTTTCACACATTCTTTAAAATTATCATTGTCAGATAGTGGATACCTTAATTTCTTTTTGTAGTAGTTTGACTCATGTTCCCTTCAAGGATTGACAAAATCTTTTGCTCACCTTACCAATATTGTTTGTACTGTTTAGAAGGAATATGACCTGTCTATTGCCAAATGATGGAATGATTTCCTTTTCCTCCTTCTCTCTTCTCTCTTTTTGCTTGTTAGTTGGGAACCCAGTAAAAATGGCAAGGGTGATATTCCTGTTTCAGTAACTAAAGTATTTGAAAGTGAAAACATTCAAATATGTGTTTCATATAGGAAATTTCTCTTTCATAACTATTAAATATTTCATGTAGCTCATTATTTTCCGTGCTTGAACTGACAATGGACAATATTAACACACATGTATGTGACATGTTTGTTTCACAAATGTGTGTGACATGTTTTGTGTGTATATATATGTATTTTGTACACCAAAGAGTAAATACTATATAATCTTATGTTGATTACACTCTTAGAATGTGGTTCTAGCGTATTTTGTGAGTTTCTGGAATCACTTCAGTGTTCAAGAACCAGTGACACAAAATAATTAGTATGATTTTCTTTTTTTAAAAAGAGATTTATTTTATTTATTTGAAAGGCAAAGTGACAGAGAGAGAAGGGGAGACAGAAAGAAAGAGGTCATCCATTTGCTGTTTCATTTCTCAAATGGCTGGGCCATTGCGAGGCAACGAGCTGAGAACTTCATTCGAGTCTCCCACAGGATAACAGGAGCCCAAGTACTTGAGGCATTTTCCTCTGCTTTCCCAGGCAAATTAGCAGGGAGCTATAATGGAAGCAGAACAGCCAGGATGCAAAATGGCACTCAATATGGTATACTGTTACTGCTGGTAGTACCTTAACTTGCTGTGCCACAACATGTGCCCCACTAGATAGTTTTCAAAAGAATCATAATGGGAGACACTAAAGTGAGCTACATGTATAATTTTAAATTTTCTTATAGCCACACTATAAAAGATGAAAAATCTGAAGTTAGTTTAATATATTTATATAACCTATCAAATCCTAAGTTCACCTCAACCTGTAATCAATATGAAAATTTATTGTAATATTTTACATTCTTTTTCCTTAATGAGCCTTCAAACTCTACTGTATCTTAGCCTTTTATTCAATTCCAACCAAGCATATTTCATATACTCACGAGCCATGCATGCTCATGGACTGGATCTTTTCTATTGGCCATCATTCTGTCCTATCATTCTTTTCATGGGAGAATCATCTGTAATTTGATTGCAGAATTGTTGAGAACTCTTGAGGAGGTCCAAGATATTGAATGTAAACTGAACCTTATATATTCATTCTATTTATGAAAAGTGTACTTTACATCTAAAAATTACTTACAATCATCTCACAAAATAGATGGTTTATAGCCACAGTATAATATATAAGAATCTAATCAAAGATATATGATTATGAATTGAGTAGTTTCTTTCACTTTTCTGATTTTCTATATATTTTTTAAAGTAGAGAATAACACATTTATCCACCTGGATAGTGGATAAAGATAATTTGGGAAACTCAGAGGGAAGAACATTTCAAGCGCATTTATTTACCTTTGTATCTATATTTTGTCTGTGACGTGTATTTTATGGCAGAGAACTTGGATATTTGAAGTTCCTTCTTTGGAGTACACAGGTTTTTGGTTATAGTATAGAGGGATATTTTGATCAGCTCAAGGTTATTTTTCATTCACACTGTGTTGTTTATATTGCTCATTGCTTAGGCACTTTGTTTTCATTGCCTAGAGTAAGGTGTTTGATTCACATTGTATTTTTTTAAAGTTTAGCATCTCCTAATGATTTTAGAAGAATTTTTATTAGCTACACAAGAAGTAAATGAAAATGGACCTATTATTTCCTTGGAGCCTACTATATTCAAAGCATTGTGTTAGACACATTAACAATTTTCCGGACTATCCTTCACTTCAGATAGATATTTTTATTCCTGACTTAGTAGTTTGGAAGTTGAAATTCATAGAGCTAAAGGAACAAAGCTATAGCTTCCTGGGTAATGAGGAAGAGAGTTGTTCATGGAATGTAGTGTGGCTGGATGTGCACAATATGACTCTGATCCTTACTCACCTTAAACTATGGCCTCTTGCTGACATTCACCACTTAGTAGCTTAGGATAGTTCCCAATCCTTTAGTACCCCGTGTACTTAGGAAAAATAAGTCAAGTTCTTTTCTTTTTTTTTTTTCAGAGAAACCTTTTATTTAACGAGTACAGATTTCATAAGTACAACTTTAAGAATATAGTGATTCTTCCCACCCTACCTGCCCCCCACCCCCACTCTCACCCTACTTACTCCTCCCTCTCCCATTCCCAGTCCCATAATACATAAAAAAAAAAAAAAACCACACCTGTTCCTTGACAGTTAAGACAAGTGCTATTCAAGTCCTTGCTTCTCCAAGTGTCAATTTCACTTCTACAGATTTCCTTTTAGGTGTGCTAATACTTATCACAGATCAGGGAGAACATATGGTATTTGTTCCTTTGGGACAGGATTGTTTCCCTAAGTATGATGATTTGAAGATTTATCCCTTTTGTTGCAAATGGCTGGATTTCATTTTTTTTTACTGCTGTGTAGTATTCCATAGTGTACATATCCCATACTTTCTTTTTATCCAGTCTTCTATGGCCCCCTGTTCATTCAGGAGCATGTTGTTCAGTCTCCATGTGTTTGTATACGTTCTGGAGTTGTTGGTTTCTGGCTTCACTGCATTGTGGTCCAAGAATCTGTATTGGTATGATTTCAAATTTTTTTTTTTTTGTATTTGCTGAGGCTTGTTTTATGGCCTAACATGTGCTCAATCCTAGAGCAGTTTCCATGCACTGGTGAGAACCATTTTGATTCATCAACTGTAGGATGAAAAGTTCTATAGATACCTATTGGGTTCATTTGGTCTATAGTGTTGATTAACTTTGCTCTATCCATGCTGATTTTCTATCTGGTTGATCTGTCAGTTGCTGAATGTGGGGTGTTGAAATCCTCCATTAGTATTGTGTTAGAGTCTATGTCTCCCCTTAGATCCCTTAATATTTCTTTTAAATAGCAAGGTACCCTGTAATTAGTTATATATACATTTATAATAGTTAAATCTTCCTCTTGAATTGATCCTTTAAACATTACATAGTGCTCTTCTTTGTCTTTTAACAGTTTTTGTGTTAAAGTGTATTTTGTCTGATATTAGGATAGTTAAACCAGCTCTATTTTGGTTTCTGTTAGCATGGAGTATCTTTTTCCATCCTTTTACTTTCAAACTCTGTGCATCTTTGTTGGGAAGATATGTTTCTTGTAGGCAGCAAATTGACAAGTTTTGTTTTGTAATCCATTTGGCCAGTCTATGTTTTTTAACTGGAGAGTTGAGTCCATTTATATTCAAGGTGACTATTGATGAGTTACGACTTTGCCCTGCCATTTTTCCATACATATTCCTATCTTTTACTTTGGATTCCTTTGCTTTTTTCTTTGGAGATTTCCTTCCTTTACCTTCTTCCATAGTGATGACCATGTTTCTATGTTTCTTTGTGCAGCACATCCTTAAGCATCTTCTGCAGGGCTGGATGGGTGGTGACAAATTCTTTCAGTTTCTGTTCATCATGAGAGGTCTTTATTCACCTTTGATCATAAATGAGAGCTTTGCAGGGTATAGTATTCTGGGTTGAAAGTTCTTTTCTTTTAAGACTTGAACTATATCTCACCAGTCTCTTCTAGCCTGTATGGTTTCTGATGATAAGTCTGCTGTGAGTCTAATTGGAGAGCCTCTGAAAGTATGCTGGCATTTCTCTCATGTACATTTTAGAATCTTCTCTTTATATTTTACTGTGCAGAGTTTGATTAATGTGCTATGGTGAAGATATTGTGTGGTCATGTCTGTTAAGGGTTCTATATGCTCCCTGTACTTGCATGTCCCTTTCTTTCTCCAAATTGGGGAAATTTTCTGTTATTATTTCACTAAAAAGGCCTTCTCCTTTCTTCCTTTCCACACCTTCAGGAACTCCTATAACCCGTATATTGGGTCATTTGATAGTAACCTGTAGGTTCCTAACAGTGTTTTTTAAAAAGTTTTCTAATTTCTTCTTCTTGTGTTTGGTCTGACTGTGTAATTTCCTGTGCTTTGTCTTCTATGTCAGGTATTCTTTTTTCTGCTTCGCTGATTCTGTTGTTAAGGCTTTCCACAGTATTTTTTTATTTGTTTTATTGAGTTCTTTATTGACAAGATTTCATTTTGATTTGTCTTTAAGATCTCAATTTTGTGGGTGAAAATTTCTTTCATGTCATATATGGTTTTCATTAGTTTGTTCATTTGCTTCTAATTACTTCTAAGTAATCCTATGATGAATTTTTTGAATTCCATTTCTGACATTTCTTCAATCTCATCATCTTCACAATCTAGTATTGTGTTCTTTTTTGTGGGTGTCATATTGTCTTCCTTATTCTTGTTTCTTGAATTGATGCATTTGTTATTTGTGGAGATACTCATTGGTTTCCTTTTTTTTTTTGCTGTGTGGCTTTTATCTTTAGACTATTTGTGAGTGGATTAATGGAGTGTCTGCTTTCAGTGAATATCTAGAGGCCTGTGTTGGGTGTGGCCAGGTAGCTCTGTTCAGTGCTCCAGGGTGAAGGATGTGTCTGAGGTGACACACCTAGGTTTGGCATGGTAAATCTCCTTTTTTTTTTTTTTTTTATTTTTATCTTGCCTGTTGGTGTAGACTCAGCTGAGTTCCTCTCCTTGAAGGAGATCAGTGCCTGGATGCTAGCCCTGGTGAGTATACTATTTGTCCACTCTGCCCCAAAGACCACACGAAGAATCTGTGCAGTCCTCAGTATATAGATTCCCCAGCAGTGTCCCTCACTGGTAACCAGGGAGCCCTGATCGTGTGGAGATTCCCACACAACTGCCCAATGTCCTGCCACACCCTGAGTCCTTCCACGCAGCCTCAATATTATTCACAGTCCTGGGTCACAAGCCTCCCACAGTCCCAAGTGCCTATCCCCCTATCCTCCCCACCAGACTCAGGAGTATTTGCTTGGCTGGTTGCTTGGCCTGGACACAAGCTGGTGCAGCTGTTACATAAGTCCAAAATGGCACCTGCTCTCTGTCAGCTTGTTACAGGATACCTTTGCTGGGTGATCAGCGAGAGAGAAGTCGTGCCCCTTTGTTTTTTCTCCTCTAGTTTGGTGGGTACACTGTACCTCACAAGGCTCCAAGCCAGATCTCTCTAGGCTCTTCCTGCAGCTTTTTCACCAGTGTCTTGTGCTGCTGCAGTCTAGAACCTCACTCCAACGCTGCTGCAGAGGCTCTTGGCTGCTGGGGTCCTAAGTTGTGTGTGTCCTTGCCCTCCATGTAGGTCCCCTGTGTCCCTCCAATTTGTGTAGTGTTTCCTCTGCTGTTTTTTCCCTAACTCTTCTCTGAGACTTCACTTTTTCCACTTTTTTAAAAAAATCTTTTCCTAGACTTGAGCAGCAAGCTCCCTCCCTACGTTCATGTTCTTTTCTATGATTCACAACATCCCTCTGGATTTAGCTCTTTACTACTCTCTGGTTTCATCCGTGTCCCTTCTTAACTTGAGCATGAAGTTTTAGACACACCTTGATGCTGGTCTTCCTTTTGTTCTCCACTTATATGCCAAACTGATTACTGCTTCATGACCTTCATACCTATTTTACCTCTACCTTCTGCTTCCGTAATCCCCTGCACATGACTTTGTGCTCCTCCTCTTTGGGGTCTCAGTTTAAATGTCACCTCAGAGAAACTGCTGTATCACCCTGAGTTGGTCCTTTCTTGTGTTCCCATCATTGCAACCTTAATATTAATTTACTCCTGAATGTTGTCATTGTATTTGCATATAAACTCATGTATTTACTTATAAGTTGTCTGTCTTTTCCATTAGACTGTAAATCCCTTAAGGCCAGTGACCCTTGCTGTGGTGGAGTCATAGTAAATATTTGTTGAAAACATTTATTTGTTTTTAATGTCTGTATCGCCACAACTGCCCCCTAAAATCTTCCTGACTTTATCTTCTCACTCATCTGTTTCATCTGCTAATGTTGCCCATTTGTACTAGATGCTAATTGTTGTGACTTTCCAGTTCTGTCTCTTTTTTTCTTCTCAATAACGTTTCCTTGTTCACGTGATCAATTATGTAACCTGGTCTGATCTGGCCTGGTCCCTCACTCCTCCTCACCTCAGGGACTGCTCTGAGAATTGTGTTCCAGTCAAGGCTATTCTGAATTCCTCTTGACTGAAAATTTCAAACTCAGTGTAAAAGAGAGAATCTCTCTTTACATCTTGGTCACAGGACTGAAATGATACATAGCATGTTGTCAGAGGCCATATCCCATGTAGAAAGAGGAAACCATCTGTGATAGTGGAGAAATCAGCACACACTCAGAAGGCAACAAGGATGTGTGCAAGCAATCCATTGCTGATGCCCAGCCCTTGCTCCTATTTCTCTTTGTTTATGCCTGTGCCTTACTTGATTGCATGCCTCATGTCTTTCCTTCCTCTTTGGCTTTAATTAGTGGGACTTGGCTCTCCCTCCTTTATAAGTTGAGTCTTGGCAGATTTGTGCTCTTGACCACATTGTAGGCTGTGCAGAGTGGGGACTTTCAGGGTTCATTTTGTTTTCCTTTTCTAAATTAAAAGAGAGTTCTTGGTATCACTGCAAGATTGTGTTAAACTAAGTTTGTCATTTGGAAAGGTTGGTTCTGCTTTTTCTTGAACTGGATGTTCTGTGTTTAGAATTCTCATTCTTAATCCTTCAACTTCTTTCTTTTTAATGAGATTTTTAGAAGGGATTTATTTGAAAGGCAGAATGACAGAGAGAAGGGATGGAGGGAAAGAAGAAGGGAGTTATAGGGGGAGAGAGAGAAGGAGAAAGATAACACTCTTCCATCCATTGGTTCAACTCCTTAAATAGCCATAACAGCTGCGGCTGGGTCAGACTGAAGCCAGGGGCCCAGAACTCCACCCAGTTCTCCCATGTGGGTGGCAGGGTCCTAGGTACTTAGATCATCTTCTGTTTGTTCCCCAGGCACATTAGCAGGGAGCTGAATCAGAAATGGTATAGTCAGGACTTGAGCTGATGGTCTGATATGGGATTCCAGTGTCATAAGCTGAGGTTTAACTCACTGAGCCACCGTGCTGCCCTCTATCCCTTCAATTTCTGAAAATATTGAGAGGTAAAATTCTTATTTGTATTGTGTATATAATATGAAATGATTACTTACATGTTAGCCATATCATTGTATTGCCCATATTATTGTCTTTTTTGCTGCCATATATTTATTGAGTCTATTGGGTTCATCATTGAAACTAGTTGTCTACAGTTTTAAAAAAAATATTTATGTGAAAGAGTTAGAGAGAGGGACACACACACACACACACACACACACACAGATCTGCTGTCAGCTGTTTCACTTCCTTGATGTCCCCAACAGCCAGGGTTGGGCCAGACTGAAACCAGGAGCTAGGATCTTCACCCATGTTTCTCAAGTGTGTTGGCAGGGGTCCAAACACATGGACACATGTTGCTTTTCCCAGGCCATCAGCAGGGAGCTGGATGAATAGTGGAGCAGCTGGGATACGAACTGGTAGCCATATGGGATGCCACTGTTGAAGGCACTGTCTTTACCTGTTACACCACAACACTTTCCCTACATTTTTTTTTTTGATTCAGCACATTTTTAGTAGTATTTAGAAGCAGTTATTATGTAACTTTCCTTCTGTTAGAAACAAGAAGGTGATATAGTACCAACTAATGTGAAATCATTTCTATACTAGAGTTAATGAGTTTGCTTTGATAATTTGTGTAGACTTTAATTTATGCTAGTAAAGTCGTTGCTACTGATTATGTAAGACTCGGTGATATTATTCCAGCCTGATTCGTACCCTCAACTACATTGAAGAGAAATAGGTTCACCATCTTATTAAATTACATGGAAATGATGAAGACTCTAAGAAGGTGCATATGAAATAACTTACTAAGCTACATAATGATCCCTTTAGCCTACAAGACACTCTGGCAAAAAAAAAAAAAAAAAAAAAAAGACCTAAATGAAAGATCTCCGCGAGTGAGATCCCAGTGGATAGAACAGGTCATCAAAGAAGGAGGTACCTTTCTCTGAAGGGAGGAGAGAACTTCTACTTTGACTACGACCTTGTCTAAATATGATCAGAGTCGGTGAACTCGAAAGGCTTCCATAGCCTTGGCAACTCATGACAAGAGCCTAGGGTGATTACTGACGCCATAAACATGAGTGTCAATTTGTTAAGTCAACAACAGGAGTCACTGTGCACTTACTCCCCATGTAGGATCTCTGTCCTTAATGTGCTGTACATTGTGATTTAATGCTATAACCAGTACTCAAACAGTATTTTTCACTTTGTGTTTCTGTGTGGGTGCAAACTGTTGAAACCTTTACTTAATATATGCTAAACTGATCTTCTGTGTATAAAGAGAATTGAAAATGAATCTTGATGTGAATGGAAGGGGAGAGGGAGCGGGAAAGGGGAGGGTTGCGGGTGGGAGGGAAGTTATGGCGGGGGGAAGCCATTGTAATCCATAAGCTGTACTTTGGAAATTTATATTCATTAAATAAAAGTTAAAAAAATTTTTAAAAAGCCTAATATTCTGATGCTGCTAGTAGCACAAAACAGTTGTTTTGGAAGAATCCGGGGCCTTGAGTTTTCTTTGATCATGCTGTGATGTTAAGGGTATACTCTGAGGTTTTCTTTTTTTTCGAAAATCAACCATTTACTTTAAAAATAGTTTTTAATTAATTTTCAAAATATATAAATTAAAATATGTTTTATTTATATTTTTAAAATATATGAACTTTCTTGGGGATGGTACCCTGTCACAGAAGTCACTGTTCTCCATTTCTGATGCTCATAACAGACATTACTAAGTTTTTCAGGGTCAGATACACCTTCAGCGTCCCCCTCCAGTCACTCACCCAGGGAGCTGTGCCAGCTGATTTGAATTGACCCTTGAAGTAAAATTTAGTTAATCTCTGTAGGAAATGAGCTTTAAATGTTAAAGCCTTCTCTCTGAATTGGAAGTAATGGCACTTCTTGCTTTGAGCGTTTTATTCTTAGTATTTTTATATATCCTTTATAATATCTGAATTGCAATTCTTCCTGTCACTGTGCAAGGCACAAGTATCATTGAAAGTGAGTCTTGGCCTTTAGGCGCTTGCGAATTTTGTGAACCACTATGACATACAAAATTTGACTCTTTTGCAATTAACCTTGCCTTTCTTAAGGTATTTTGTTTCCTGTCTCATTGATGACATAACAAAGAAACCAATCAAAAATGGGGAAAAGGTCTAAATAGTTCTCCTAAGCAGATATAAAGTGGCTAATGAGCATATTCATAAAATAGTTCTGTTATCTGTACTTCTAAACTGTATTCCAAATCTGTCTCATTGAGTACTCTTGGTTCTAATTCATTTTCTTGTCTGGACAGTGTTACAGTGGCCTCCTAGCTAGCTGGACTCCTTGTATCCACTCTTACATTCATGCTATCGTTTAATTCATCTGCTTGCCATAGTGATTATCTTTGGCTGGTGGTGATATACAGTAGTACCCACTTACTTGTAGTTAGGCTTTCTGTGGTTTTAGTTATGGTCAAAAATATTAAGTAAAAAATTCCAAAAATAAACGATCCATAAATTTTAAATAACTTGTACTGATCATATTATTATAAATAGTTATTTTATTGTTAGTGATTGTTCTCTTTCTGTGCTTAATTTATAAATTAAAATTTGTCATAGGCAAGGATGTATAGGAAAAAAGTAGCACACACAGTATAGGATTCAGTACTAGCTGTGGCTTTAGGCATCTACTGAATGTTTTAGAATGTACACTCTGCAGATAAGGATAATGCTACTATGCATAATATTAATGCTAATAAAATAATGGTTAACACATATTTCATAATTTACTGTGCCAAGTACTATTCCGTGTACTAAAGTGTTAACTTATTTTGTCCTTACCACAGCTATGTGAGCTATTACTAACCCTATTTCGCAGATAAATAAATGGGTACAAAGATGTTAAATAATTGACTCAGATCACACCATATGTGAATGTCGCATAAAAAGATCAAGGCATCCCCTGTAAAGTTTCCAGTGACTTCCTCTC
This sequence comes from Oryctolagus cuniculus, assembly GCF_051225735.1. NCBI lineage: Eukaryota > Metazoa > Chordata > Mammalia > Lagomorpha > Leporidae > Oryctolagus > Oryctolagus cuniculus. Next base: position 31,054,493 of record NC_142886.1, on the reverse strand, counting down.
ACTTCTTTGTCCCTTTCTTAACGATTTCCCTTCAGTCAGTCTTACTTTTCTTTGTATCATTTGTACTTGTTCCTTCTGTTTGAAAACCTTTTCACCTGGAATATTCCTTCTTTCTGTCATTCTTAGCTTCAGTGTCAGAGCAGCTTTCTTCAGTAACTCCAACTTGCTTCTGCGTTTTCATGAATTTTCATTGCATTTATCAATGTTTAAAATTATCTTACTTAAAACTTTCTAAGTGTCTTTGCTTTCATCCCATACTTTAATAGGGCAATGTTTGATGAAGAGTAAGAGCTCAAGAAAATTTGTGGTTACCGATTGATTGAGTTACTGGAGGGAAATACGGCATTGCGTATAAGATCATTGATTTTAAAAAACTGAATCATCTGTGTATAGAGTTAGGGTTTTTTTTTTCTTCAACAATATAACTTTCTGTGTGTGCCTAAAATTTTTTGACACTTTGGTTAAATAGGTAACTGCTGTTTCACAGTGAAACCAATAAAAAAGTATATTTTTATAATCTATTATAATAGTCTAAAGAGTATTTTTGTGCTTGTCAGATTTCATTACAATTACTTTAAAGAAAACTAAGTTATATGATATATTTGATACCTTTCCAAGTGTCATGTTGGTTTTTAGTTGGTGTAAGGTGGGAATGGGCCTTTTGTTAAAATGATATTTGACTGACTTGACAGCATTGTTAATTCTTAGTATTTTTCTTTTTTAAGAAGCCTTTATCTGTTGCTTCCAGGGTGTGGTTTTATTATCTCAAAGTCTGGGGTGGGGGGGTGAGAATAGAATGTTAAGTATGGGGAGAGTAGTTTTTGACTGTTGGTTTCACAGTAAGGCTGTGAAGTGATAAAGCTGTAGTTAGAAGGAAAGAAATATGGGAGGTTTAAGATTCGTCTAGAAGAAACCTTGGGTTCTTTTCTAGACCTATTTTTATTTGATCTTAGTTGATTCTAAGCACTGAGAAGTCCTGCTGCGTCATCATGCCTGCTGTCTCTTAGTTGGGCACACACACATCTGTGTGTTGACATGTGCATTCTCAAGTGAACCAAAGCACACCTGGATGCTTTATTTACATAATGACCTTTCTGCAGTAGCCTCTTCTCTGTTACTTTTCTGTTGTCTTTCCCAGCTTAGAAAGGTGCTGTTTATATTCCTTAGAGACTGATAACCTTGAGTGTTTTCTTGTGTATATGTGTATTGCTCCTTGAATGTGTAATAGAACTTTTGTGGACTCGTGAGAAAATTTTAAAATTCTTTTGGATACTCACATCCTGAAGGAAACATGGGCTTGTTTAGGGGGAAGTATGTCCTACAATTAGATGTCTGAAATTTACATCTTGATAATATGCTTGCCTCTGCTATATTGAGAAAGAATAAATATTCAGTATATCCTTACAAGTAGCTTGATTTTTTTCAGAATATTAAAATTGGATCCCATGTGCATTATTACTTTTTAGAGAATAGGATTCTCTTAACTTTTCACTGCTCAGAAGAACGAAAGAAATTTTAGATGTTGAAAAAGAAAATAGGGAACTATAGCATTAAATGACTAGGCTCCAGTTGCTTTTACATAATTTCTAATAACTAAGATTTTCCGTGCCATTGACCTTTGATATTTTGTATGCAAAGAAGCTATTGTTGTGATAAATACAGTTAACATAAAATTAAAATCATGAATGTTTTCAATCTTACATATTATTTATAGCGATGTTACACAGAAGTTACTATATTTGAAAACATTTTATTCTTTAAATACATGCACAACAGTAAACCTACTACATGAAAGACAGAAGAGATACAAAAGACTAATAAGACATTGTCCCTCCTCTAGAGGAAATTATAATCCAATAACATTTATTTTAGCTTACCTCTGTATGTGATATTGTAGATATCAGATTGGTATTGGATTATGAAATGTTTTATGTGAACTGCCAGATGTTTCCCAATGGGTGACTGAGTGTGATCATTCATTTTATTTGAAGAAAATAACAGGGAAACTGCTTCTGACCTGGAATGCAGCTTGATTTTATGCCTTTATCTGTCTTGATTGCCGTATGATAGGATTACATTTAACTTTGGTCTTCTTTCCAGATCAGGGCATTATCTGTCAAAAGGTGAAATTAGTTCAACCTCACATTTTAGAGATTAGAGTTAGTAGACATAGGACACTCCAGCCAGAGTGGGATCTAATGGGGAATGCAAGGCTCAGGAAAAATACAACCATTGCTGCTGACTTGATTATTTGTCACTTCAGGGTATTCACAGTGGAACAGATTATATGTTGCTGATTGAGATAGTTTGATTGCTAGCAATTCAAGCAGGTTTTTAGATGAGTAAGTAAGGAAGTCCTGGTGATACTGTTCCCTGTTTCATTTTTGAGGAGGGATTCAGAGTACCTGCCTTGGGTCTTACACTTTACTTTTACAGTCTGAAGAACACATGGAGCCATGGATCTACTGATAGTCACTATTTCTTGCTTTATTTTTTTCTTTGTTAAAATGTATTTATTGAGGGGCCAGTGCTGTGGTGTAGCGGGTAAAGCTGCCACCTGCAGTGTTGGCATCCCATATGGGTACTGGTTTGAGTCCTGGGTGCTCCACTTCCAATCCAGCTCTCTGCTCTGGCCTGGGAAAGCAATAGAAGATGGCCCAAGTGCTTGAGCCCCTGCACCCATGTGGGAGACCCAGAAGAAGTCCTGACTCCTGGCTCCTGGCTCCTAGCTTCAGATCGGTGGAGTTCCAGCCATTGTGGCCATCTGGGGAGTGACCAATGGATGGAAGATCTCTCTTCCCCGCCCTCTCTCTCTCTGCCTCTGCCTTTCTGCAACTCTTCCTTTCAAATAAATAAATAAATCTTTAAAAAATATATTTATTGATATATTAGAAAGGTAGAGTGACAGAGAAAAAAAGGGAGAGATCTTCTATCTGCTGGCTCACTCCTCATATTGCTGCAATAGCTGGGTCTGGACAAGGTCAAAGTTGGGAGCCAGGAACTCCATCTGGGTTTTTCATGTAGGTGGCATGGTCCCAAGCGCTTGGGCTATCATTTGTTGCCTTCCCAAGCACACTGGCAGGAAGCTGGATCAGAAGTGTGGAGTTAGCAGGACTCAAACCATCACTCCAATATGGAATGGCAGCAGTGCAAGCAGCAGCTGAACCCACTGTGCCGTGATGCTTGCTCTAGTCTCCTGTTTTTCTGAACCACGCTCTGGATAATCAAAATGCCAGAACGCCCTGTCAGAACGTCAGGAGTCCTTGTAGGGAAAATCTGGGCCTTTTGCTTAGGTCTGTCCTTGTGAGAGTGGTGTATAAGCATCTGGACTCCAACGCAGAAGAGTAGCTGTTTGAAGGAGGAGCAGTGGATCGGATGTGTGCGGTGCTTTGTATACTCAGTTACTGAGCTGCTCGTGGGGGGTCTGGTGTGGCAAGAGAAGGTGATAGGCTGTGGGGCTTCCATTTCTTCCCCTGAAAAATGTTCAGAATAACCTGCGTCAGTCTGACTTGGTTATATGGGAATGTAGAAATTGAAATGCTTACGAAGTTCTGATATGGAACTCTAGAGAATGAGTGTGCTACTTTGATTTGCCACTATCTGTCCCTACCTCCTTTTAGTATTGGAGGCAGATCCTAATATTAGTGTTCATATTTTCAAATTTTGCTGCCCTCTTATATTAAATTTTAAAAATAAGGGCCAGTGCTGTGGCATAGCTGGTAAGGTACCTCCTGTGATGCTGGCGTCCCATATGGGCACTAGTTCATGTCCCAGGTGCTCCACTTCTGAGTCAGCTCCTGTGTAATGGCTTGGGAAAAGGAGTAGAAGATCGCCCAAGTGTCAGGGCCTCTGCCATCCATGTGCAAGAGCTAGTTAGGTGAATCTCCTGTCTCCTGGCTTTTGCCTGGCTCAACGCTGGCCATTGTGGCCATCTTGGGAGAGAACTAGTGGGTAGAAGATCTCTCTTCAAAGTAAATAAGTAAATCCTTAAACATTTCCAAAAATAATTCAACTAAAATTGTTTCTAGAAAGATTACTGAATTAAGATATTATGTATAGTCATTGAAATTAGAAGTAAATTTATTTGCTTTGCTCGTGTTCTGTGGTACAGTAAGCTAATCAAAAGTGAGTTGAGGAGTAGGAATTTCTTGCACAGTTAAGTTGCCAGCTGGGATGCCTGCATATTAGAATACCTAGTTTGATTCTCAACTCCTCTACTTCTGATCCAGCTTCCTGCTAAAATGCATCACAAGCAGCAGGTGATGACTCAAGTACTTGGTCTCTGTTGTCCACCTGGGAGACCCACTTCGAGTTCAGGGGCTCCTGCCTTCAGCCTGGCCCAGCCCCGGCCCTAGCTATTTTGTATGTTTAGCAAGTGAATCCATGGGTGGAAGATGTCTTTTTATTTCTCTTTCCCTGTGTCTTTTGGCCTTTTTAAAAACATGAAAGTAAATAAAGAAAAAATTTTAAAACATTTAACTGAGAGGCAGTTAGACCTAGTAGTTAAGACACTTACATCTCTTGCTGGGGTGCTTGGCTTCAATACCTGACTGTAATTTCTGATTCCAGCTTCCCACAAATGCAAACCCCAGATGGCAACTATGATGGCTGCAGTAGTTGAGTCCCTACCATCCACAAAGGAAATCTGAATTGAGTTCTCAATTCCTGGCTATAACTCAGGCTCTGGCTCTGGCTCAGGCCCATTCCTGGCCATTGCAGGCATTTAGGTGAACCTCTTTAAAAAAAAAAAAAAAAAGATTAGATATACAAATAGTTAAATAAGTAAATATTATGTCTGTAGAATTTTTTTCAGTCCATTTTAGAAAACGAAGTACTAATACTGCAGTTGCTAGTATCCTGCTTTTGCTTCTTTGAAAAGGAAGTGTTTATTTTTAGCTATAATATGATGGGATACAAGTATCATATTAATGTGGTAAAATACATACACATACATATACAAACACATACATATACTGCATGCATGCATGCAGCGTGGTCTCTTGTGTCAGTCTTCAGACCATACTCCAGAGAGAGTGTTCTTTTGTCTTCATTAGTAAGAAAAAGTGTTGGCAATAAAGGATTGATTTAGAATAGTTACAAAAAAGGTCTCCAAAGAGAACTCATTGGTTTTACATTGTCTCAGCCCAACATTTAACTCAATCAACAGAAACAATGAAAATTATTTCTTCAGAGCAGAAAAACACACTGAATTAGGTAGCGTCTCATGTTAGGACTATTTTGATTTTAGCTGCCATACTTTATTTCTCTAAAGAGGATGGATGTTCATTATATGTTACCACGATTTACTTTAATGCACCAGACCGCGAGTTAATGATTTAAGCCTATAATTCTTTGTATTATTTTAAAGAAATCCATTGGACAATTTAGATATCAGATAGTTTAATTCCAAAATCATATTATAGTCTTGAAATTGTTCTGGGTAAGTGTTTTGTTAAGAGTTTGCACTTTGTCAGTTCCCGTTACTCTAAATTACTTTTGATGTTTTTATTCTGTTCAAGAAAATATCCAATTGAAGTCAATAGAATATACGTACTATACAATTCCTGACTATTTCGATTGCTTATACAGGTTGATGTATGGATCAAACATGGAGTTAATTTGATTTTTTTGAAGAAAATTTTAAGTTGTAAGTGATTTGCTTTGTCTTATATTCAGTTGCATCATACTAACAAAAGTATTTAGGTGTAAGTATTTATGGAGTAGGCATCTGGTGCAGCAGTGAGGTCACCACTTGGGACACCCACATCTAGTATTGGAGTGTCTGTTTTAAGTCCCAGCTACTCTGCTTCTGATCTAGCTTCCTGCTGATATATGCCCTAGCAGCTGTTAGATGATGGTGCAAGTACTTGAGTTTCCTCATCCACGTGGCAGAGTCAGATTGAGTTCCTGGTTACTGGTTTTAGCCTGGCAGTAGATGGAAAAATCTCTGTCTCTTTTTCTCTCTTCTCTTCTCTTCTCTTCTCTTCTCTTCTCTTCTCTTCTCTTCTCTTCTCTTCTCTTCTCTTCTCTTCTTTCTCTCTCTCTCTCTCTCTCTCTCTCTGCCTTTCAAGTAAATGAAATGAAAAAAAAAAAAAAAGGAATTCTTCAGTATAATATTTCAACATAACCCCTGTTAGAGTAAGAAATTAGTTTTATGATATTGTTATTATTTTTATAGAGAATACAGAGCCATTTTTGAATCCAGTTGACACTGATGTGTAGATGGTAATAGATATATTTTGTTTCATTTTTGAATGTTTAATCAGAATTTCCTTTCTTTTCTCCTAATCTCAGTATAATATACTGATTTTATCCTATATGGGATCTTCCATGAGAAAACAATCAATGAACTTTGTTATCTTGTAACAAAGCATCAATCATGACATTAAACATCACACAGACTTTTAAGCCTGTGTTTAAAACTCTTTGGTTATGGGATTTATGTTTGTACCAACTTAGGGTCTAATTTCATCATTCTGACCTTAAGAAATAGCTGTATTTTGCAAATAACTAAAGGTATAGAACATCGATTTCTCTCCTGCAAAGGTCTAATGTTATAAAATATTAGTCCAGAACTAATTGTTGCGCTATATTTTTAAAGAAAATTCCTTGTATTTTTAAGATTTATTTTATTTATTTGAAAGACAGAGTTACAGAGAGGCAGAGAGAGTGAGAATAAGAGAGAGAGGTCTTCCATCTGATGGTTCACTCCCCAGATGACTGCAACGGCTAGAACTACCCCAATCTGAAGCCGGAAGCCAGGAGCTTCTTCCGGGTCTCCCACATGAGTGCAGGGGCCCAAGGACTTCGACCATCTTCCACTGCTGTCCCAGGCCATAGCAGAGAGCTGGGCTGGAAGGGGCTGTCAGGACTAGAACCGGTGCCCATTATGTGACGCTGGCACTACAGGCAGAGGATTAACCTGTGCCACGGTGCTGGCCCCGAAACTGAACCTTATTGAGAAACCCATTTGATAAAATGGAAAGTAAGACCTCATTCATTTAATCAATAAAAAAGTAAAGTACCTGGGTAAAACTGATTTTAACATGAAATATCAAAACTCCTCGAAGGAAAACAGTGAAACACATATGAAAGATATATAAGTATATTTGAAGATATGAAAGGCATGTCATTTTATTAGATAGACTCAAAATTATAAAGATATCATTTATTCTTAAATTAGTTTATAAATTTAATGTAATCCAGTATACATGCAATCAATGTTATTTTCAAAAATTTTGTGTTGGAAAGCTGATTATGAAATTCATCTGTAACAATAAGAAAGCAAGGATATTCAGCAAAATTCTCAAGAACAAGGGAAAAAGTTAATATTATCAGATATTAAATATAATATAAAACTTCTAAAATTAATTAGACAGGCCAATGGGATATAATAGAAATATCCAGTAATGGACTCAGATATAAAAAGAAATTTAGTTTAAGATAAAGTTAGAATTTGAAATCAGAAGAGATAGACTTGCTAATAAGAGTGCTGTGATAACTGGTTACTTTTATGAAAAAATTTTAAAATTAGATCTATTCAGTGGATAGATCCTATGTAAATTTTAAAGAAATTTAAATGTTAAAGATCTAATTACTTGAGTACCAGAAAAAGCATGAACTAATACCTTGATAACCTGACTACTGGCAAAACTTAACCTAAGTTCTAGCTAAAAGTCAGAGAGGTTAAAGCAGAAATGACTGAAAAATTTTGTTGCATAGAATTTTTGTAAATGATCTCAGAATAAGCAAATAAGACAAATGACAAACTGGAGAAACATTTACATGTCCTATAAAAGTGACCTTTAAAAAAATTCAGCTGTCCATGAGGCTGGAGACTTAGGGCAATAGAGCTTTCCGTATGTTGGTGTGGTTGCAAAATGGACAGCTCCTTTGAAGATGACTTTGAATCCAGTGAAATTTTGTAAACATTTCCTTTTTGACTCTGCAAGCCTACTTTTAGGAGCCTATATCAAGAATACAGTAGAAACGAGGGCCAGTGTTACGGTGCAGTCAGTATAGCTGAGGCTTGTATTACTGACATCCCATATTGGAGCGCTGCTTCAGGTCTCCACTGTTCTGTTTCTGGTGCAGCTCCCTGCTAATGCATCTGGGAAAGCAGCAGATTATGGCCCAGGTATTTGGACCCCTGTCCATCCATGTGGAAGATCTGGCTGGAGTGCTGGGCTCTTGCCTTCAGCTTGGGCCTGCCTGGGATTTTGCAGCCATTTTGGGAATGATTCAGTGGATGGAAGATTCTTTCTGTTTCTATCTCTCTCACTCTGCCTTTCAAGCAAATAAATAAATATTTTTAAAGATATATTTATTTATTTGTAAGGCACAGTGACAGAGAGGCAGAGGCAGAGAGAGAGAGAGCCGTCTTCTATCTGCTGGTTCATTCTCCAATTGGCTACAATGGCTGGGGCTGGACCCATCCAAAGCCAGGAACCCGGAGCTGCTTCTGGATTTCCCACATTGGGTGTAGGGACTCAAGCACTTGGGCCATCCTCTACTGCTTTCCCAGGACATACCAGAGAGCTGAATTGGTAGTGGAGCAGCTGGGACTTGAACTGGCACCCAAATGGGATGCTGGCACTACAGTTGTTGGCTTTACCCAGTAGGCCACAGCGCTAGTCCCAAATAAATCTTTTTAAAAAAGTAGAAAAATACAAAAACCCCAAAGAAATAGGTCTACTTATTGCATCACTGTTTTTTTCCGAATACTTGAAATAATGCACATATTCATCCTTAAAGGTCTTGAAGAAAGAATGGTACATACAAGCCGGCGCCGTGGCTCAATAGGCTAATCCTCCACCTTGCGGCGCCGGCACACCGGGTTCTAGTCCCGGTTGGGGCGCCGGATTCTGTCCCGGTTGCCCCTCTTCCAGGCCAGCTCTCTGCTATGGCCAGGGAGTGCAGTGGAGGATGGCCCAGGTGCTTGGGCCCTGCACCCCATGGGAGACCAGGAAAAGCACCTGGCTCCTGGCTCCTGCCAGGATCAGCGCGGTGCGCCGGCTGCAGCGGCGGCCAGTGGAGGGTGAACCAACGGCAAAAGGAAGACCTTTCTCTCTGTCTCTCTCTCTCACTGTCCACTCTGCCTGTCAAAAAAAAAAAAAAAAAAAAAAAAAAAAAAAAGAATGGTACATACAGAATATCAACATGGTAGAGGAGTGCAAATATCTGCACATACAATGGCGGGTTAACCTGTAAATAATATTCTATGAGCAAACAAAAGCATATCATGTGCTACTGCTTACCTGATAAATGAGGAGATATGACTGTATAGTTCTTTATTTATGAAAGAAAGCCATGGTATGATAAGCTATAAAACTTTAAACACAGTTTTACCTGTAGTAGATGGAGAGATACCAAATTCCTATTTTTGTAGGTTTCACTTTAGAACCATTTAAATATTTTATGCAACCTTGAAACAAAATTAATGTTAAGCTTAAGAAATTTCAAGTGAGCAAATGGATTTACTCAATGGCATAACCACATGAAAGAAACTTCTAAATATGTTTAAACAGAATATGGTGCTTGGATAGCTGTATATCCTTGGTGTATTATTCCTTTATGACCAAAAGAATTGCAAAAAACTCACATATTTTTTTAAAAGATTTATTTATTTATTTGAAAGTCAGAGTTACACAGGGAGAGGAGAGGCAGAGAGAGAGAGAGAGAGAGAGAGAGAGAGAGAGGTCTTCCATCTGATGGTTCACTCCCCAGATGGCTGCAATAGCCGGAGCTGCGCCAATCTGAAGCCAGGAACCAGGAGCTTCTTCCGGGCCTCCCACATGAGTGCAGGGGCCCAAGGACCTGGGCCATCTTCCACTGCTTTCCCAGGCCATAGCAGAGAGCTGGATCGGAAGTGGAGCAACCGGGTCTCAAACCGGCACCCTATGGGATGTCGGCGCTTCAGGCCAGGGCGTTAACCTGTAGCGCCACAGCACCAGCCCCCTCACATATATTTTTATAATGATATTTTTATTACTGGTATTTATGGTGCTTTGAGACCATGGTGTTTGTCTTGAGATATAAATCAAATGTTAATTATATAGCTATTATTGACAACTGAGATTTATGGTATGACTGAAAGGATACAGATTGTTGAGGTTAGGTAAAAATCTTTTAGAATTAAATTTGTATTGAGTTAATATAACCTCATTTTAACTTTGTATTTATCTTTTGTGTGCAGAGTTTTAAAACAGTTTTAGTAACAGAGACCAGTCCAGTAACAGTGAACATCTGCTTCAACTGGATTGTGGTATTTCAATTTCATTTGCTTGCAGTAGAGACCCAGAACTCCTGTGAGCATTGCCTGATTTCTCTCTGAAGTAAAACACACATAAAAGATTGGGCAGTTCTTACTTCAGGAACCCAGGAAGCTTTGAACAACTAGGTTTCTGCCACTCAGGCAGCACTAGCTTGAACCATTGGGAAAGTCAGCAGATCAACCAAGCTGACTATACCCATCCACAATGGCTCTGAAAATGAAACTGTGGTACAAACACAGCCTACAAAAGCAGGCTAAGGTTTCACACGTTAAACCTAAAAAGTGACTGCTTAAATAAATATTGGAATGGAACTCAGAATATTCTCAAATATCAACAGAATGGTTAAAAGTACTACCAAATAATCAGTTGTCATACTGAGAAACAAGAAAATTAGGTAACACAATCAGCTTAACACCAACAGTGAAATGAATCAGACATATGAAAATATTAGCAAGGAATTTAAAAATGGCATCATAGCAGTTCTTCAGCATTCATTGTTGAAACAATGTAACAATAGAAAGTATCAGCAGGAAAATAGTTATTAAAAAATTCTCAGGGGCCGGCGCTGTGGTGCGGCGGGTTAAAACCCTATCCTGAAGTGCCAGTATCCCATATGGGCGCCGGTTCTAGTCCCGGCTGCTCCTCTTCCAATCCAGCTCTCTGCTGTGGCCTGGAGTAGCAGTAGAGGATGGCCCAAGTCCTTGGGCCCCTGCACCCACGTGGGAGACCCAGAAGAAGCTCCTGGTTCCTGGCTTCGGATTGGCGCAGCTCCGGCTATTGCAGCCATCTGGGGAGTGAACCAGCAGATGGAAGACCTCTCTCTCTGACTACATCTCTGTGTAACTCTGTCTTTCAAATAAATAAAATAAATCTTTAAAAAAAAATCTTAGGGCTGGTATTGTGACATAGTGGGGGCAATTTGCAGTTTGGGATGCCTGTATCCCATAATAGAGTGCCTGTTCTAGTGCTACCCACTCTGCTTCCAATGTAGCTCCCTTACAGTGCACCTGGGAAGCAGCAAACTAAGGTACTTGAGTCCCTGCTGCCCACTTCCAAGAATCAGATATAGCTCCTGACTTTGGCTTGGCTCAGGTCCGGCTGTTGTGGCCACTTTGGGAGTGAATCAGCAGATGGAAGATCTTTCTCTCACCCTCTTTCTCACTCTGCCTTTCAAATAAGTAAGTAATAGAAAAAATATTTTTCAAAAAAGTCTCAAATGGATATTACATCGAGACAATAATGGAAAGAACAAAATTGTTGATGGATTCATTAGTAGAATGGACATAATAGAATATAAAATCAACTAACTGTGAAAAAGAATTCACTTGGTTGGAATAATAGAGTAGAGAAGAAAAAAACTGTGAATGGATCCAGAGAAACCTGCGTGAAAATAAGAAAAGATCCATCATTTGAATCATTATAGTTTCAGAAGAATAGGAGAAACAATGTTTTGCTGAAGAATATCTGAGGAAATAATGGTTAAAAATTTCTCAAATATGGTGAAAGACAGTGATCAAGACACTGAACACACTCCACTGAACAGACTCCAAGCCAGGTAAGCCTAAATAGGCACACCATAAATATTGTAATGAGACTTGTGAATACTACAGATAAAGATGGTATATTGAAATCAGCAAGAGAGAAATGGCATTAGTCATAGGGCAGTACCAATTCAGAGGGCAGCAGATTTCTCTTCTGAAACTATGGAAGCCAAGGTCTACCCAGAGAAATGTTGTATAAAATTTACAGAAACACACACATACAGTACACACACACAAAATTAAACTGGAGAAGTCTTTGTAAGATGAGTGAATTGTGTCAATATCAGTTTCCTGACAAATATACTATTGCAGAAAATGGGCAAAATTTACAAGGAATCCCTTCTCTTTGTAAAATCTCTTCATTTACTTTTGAAATGTATATAGAATCAGCTCAATATTTTGAAGATTGGTAGGGTAAGGGTAAAAATCAAGCTTTAGTCTGTTTTCCCTGAGTGATCTGATCTTCATAATAACCAAATGATTGATGAAGGAAAGTTTCTTTTTAGAGAAATATATTCCAACTAGTAAATGAAGAATGAATGATGGAACTAGGATGTCATTATTTTGTAACTTCCAACATTGATTTACTAATGATCACTAGTACCTGATAATGCAAAAAGAGAAATATTCAGATGATAATTATACCTACTTTTGGCACAATACAAGTCCCATGTACCTTTCATTATTGTTACAAAGAATTATTGTTTAAAGCTTAAGGACTGGGGCAGGCATGTGTTCTAGTAATTAAAAAATATGAGAAATAGGAGCACCATTTATTCAATGATGTGCCATTAAGGAATTTTTTAGTTTTTAAGATATGAAAAATATACTGCAGTTATGTTTACAAGATATAAATCACTGAAGAAATAGATACTGCATCATTTCTAGAGAAGGTGATACATACCTTGGGATAATTGGAGTGGAGTGGTAAGTGTCTTTGAGTATTGGTGAAAAGGATCCATCATGCCCAGATGTTAGTTAAACCTGAATCGTGGATATCAGTTTATTGTCCTAATTTATCTGTGTTTTTGGGTAGGTTTGAAAATTTCCACAAAAGGAAGAAATGAGGCCAAAAGGGAGGAAAAGGGAAGAAATAGGAAGGTTTGAGGGGAGACAGAATTATTTTCAATGAGATTTTGGCATAATTCAATATCATTGCTATCTTGATTTAATAGAAAGTTATATTCAACACACTTCTCCACTTTTATGCATTAAAACGTAGGCCTAAAATAGTCCCTTTAAAAAAAAAATCTGCTCTCAAGAAATATTCCTGAAATTCTCTGTTATTATTTTCTTTGCATTTGTTCAAGTGCAAATGTGATGGGAATAAAACATATAACCTTGTGCTGGAGCCTTGGAATTCTAGCGTGTATGTAATTTGCATCCATATAATGTTTATATATATAAAATATGAAAACATATACATCTATCTCTTTGACATTTCATTTATTTTACATTCATGCAATCATTTTTGAATAACTAAATCCTACATTTACTTATAATACATCCTTTCTCAGAATATGTAGTTTGTATATTCTTTTGGCTAGACTGTTATCTTTTTTACTTTTTTTTTCATTGTCCAACTGAATATTGGCTGCTTAAATCCTAAATTAATCATAGTAAGCTATTCTGATGGTCTAGGATTCCATATTCAAATTATTTCCCAGAGATACTGTCATTCTAAATTTAAGTGTGTGTTAAAGAACCAGTAATGGTGTTATTTTTAGTATTTTTTTTTCTGTTAGCATCTTTCTTGGTGATTTAAATAGTTCTTAATTCTAGTAGTTTATTTTGTCAATGATCATTTTGTGGGTTGAATTTAAATTAAAATGCTGTTGCCCAGTTTTATTTTAATGTAAAAGAAAATGAGAGAGGAAATAGTCTCTGTGCTTATAAAGGAGTGGGATGAGTGAACTTGTGGTGGACTGTGTGTTGACCTTGCTGGTGTTCATACTAATCTATATTTCTGATAAGGTACATGAAATTAAATGCATGCTGCTAAAATCAGAAGAGGTCTGTGGAGTGTAACAATGTCAGTAGCCTGGTTGTGATATTAGTGGCAATTGTGCAAAATGGTAGCTGTGGAAAATGGAGCCAAGGATGTAAGTGATCTGTGTCTATTATTTCTCTTGTAACTGCACATGAGTCTATAATTATCTTCAGTAAAAAGCTAAAAAGCATTATTTTTTAACATTTTGGGGTTGGAAATAACTGTTAGGAGAAAAGAAGATGTTATCGAATAATAAATACTTTTTATCTAATTTCTAACAGATTTTGGACCTTTAAAAATTTTTAATTAGAGTGATTCTTGACTGAGTTCTTAAAAACAGTGTTTAGCAAAGGATACTTTAAATAAACCTTTAAGACATAAATTCTGAAAATCCTAAATAACTGACGGCATATACACTGGATGGAAGGCTCAGGAAAAGTCCTTCACTTGGAAGATGCTTTAGAACTTATGTACAAAATTTTGTGTGGACTGAGAGACAATCATAGTTTTTGGAGTAGAGGAGAGTCCCTTGATGCCTAAGTTATTCTTAACCTCCTCAATTATAAATGAAAGAACAGACCCAAAAATGTTAAGTGATTTTTCCAAGGATCTACTGTGTGAACTCAGCATTGATTGATTTTGTCTCCCTTTTGTCTCTTGCCACCTTTATCCCGCCTCATCTGTCAATCTGTATGGTTTCACTTCTGTTTTAAAATTTTTCCTTTTCTGTTAGTTTAATTCTGTCCAAAGTTTTCATAAGGATAGTAAAAATAATTAGTCTTTTTATATCATACATTTTTAGATGATATTATTAATATGATTTTTAAAACCTATTATACCTGGGTATTTTGCTTTATGTGTTTATATTACTGTACCTCCCTTTGAAATTTTTTTCTTACTTTTATAGAAGCTCTAAGGATAGTGGAGTGCACAAAACAAGCAGGCAGCTCATGCAAGGTATCCAAGCAGCTGTTAGAAATGCACAAGACTCAGGGTAAAGTTGAAGAGCATGAGCCTGAAGTCATACTGCTCAGGTTAGAGTCCAAGTTCTACCACACTGTGACCTTCGAAGACTTCCCCTAGAAAGAAATTCCTTAGTTGCCTCGTTTATTCAGTGTTGGTGATAATATTATTTACCTGGTAAAGGTGTTGTGTCAAATGCACTAATTATATCTATATATACATCTGCATCTATCTATATCTCTATCTCTATCTATCTATCTCTGTATCTATATAAAGTAATTGACCAGTAGGTAGAAAGTATTCAGTAAATGTTTACTACTGTTTTTATACAAACTTGATAGTTTGGTTTACTCCTACCAGTCATCTCTTTGTCCAGGGGCTGAGTAAAGAAAGAGAAGTTTGACAATAAAAATATGGTCAGAAGTGCAAACATAAGGAACCCATAAACCCTCTATAGCTATTTGTAATGTCAAGGTCAAGTTGATGTGTAGAGGACATGTGATTTCTCTTTCTCTCTCTCTCTCTTAAGATTTATTATTATTTATTTGAAAGGCAGAGTTACAGAGAGAGGGAGAGACAGAAGTATTCCATCCACTGGTTCACTCCCCAGATGGCCGCTCTGGCCAGAGCTGAACCTGTCCGAAGCCAGGAGCTTCTTCCGGATCTCCCACATGGGTGCAGGGCCCCCAGGATTTGGGCCAGCTTCTGCTTCTTTTCCAGTTGCATTAGCAGAGAGCTGGATTGGAAGTGGAGCAGGCAGGACTTGAACTGGCACGCATTTGGGAGGCAGGTGTTGTATGCCAGGGCTTTAACCAGCTGTGCCACAGAGCTGGCCTCAACATGTGATCTCTCTAAGTTGGTCTACAACTGATCTGGTTTTCTTGAATCCTGATCTTTTGGTTAATTGTTCTTTCCACTAGTATTTGGTGTCTACAACAATGCCAATTTCTGTTTTTGAAGCTAGAAATAGAACAGTGAATAAAATGCACAAAAATTTTTGCAGCTGAGTTGCTTATATCCTATTGGCAGGAGACAGACAGTAAGTAAACACAAAAAAAGGTAAATTACAGAGTATGTTGCAATGTAGTAATTGCCATAGGGAAAAGGCAAGGAAGGAACCACAAGAGGCAAAGTATAATTTTAAGTAAGATCAGAGTATGCTGCATTGAGAAGATGCCATTGCAGCTGAGGATGAAAGAGAACAATTCATGTGGATATCTGGAGAAGAGGGTCTCAGACTGTGTGAAGCACCATTGCAAAGGCCCTGAGGTAGCAATCTGCCCAGCCTGTTTGCAGGACAGCAAGGAAGTCAGTGTGGCTGGAGCTGGGTGAGCAAGAAGGAATGTGGTTATAGAGTTTAAGAGAAAGAGAGGAATCGGGGATGATAGCAAAGCTTTGGGCTGCGCCAACCTGAACAGCTGAAGCCATAGGCTGTCACAGATCAGAAGAATAACGGTGAGGAAGGAAAGAACACTCATGGGAAAAAGTGAACTAAATGTTGGATCTGGATCAAATGTAAAACAGTCCTTTGTCAGTCTGCCTTGGGGCAGGAAAGCTTAGTCTCTTGGAAAACTTCTCTGACATTTAGGAAGACAGCTTGTGCTTCTTCAAGGCAGAAGAAAAGACTCATGTACCCTGGTTCCTCTGCTCCTGAGTTGCATTCTTCATCCACGTGTCTATTGATGTGACCGCCTGAGGCCTCGGTCGGCCCGGGGCTTCTCTGGAGGTTAGGGTTAGGGTTAGGGTTAGGGTTAGGGTTAGGGTTAGGGTTAGGGTTAGGGTTAGGGTTGATTGTCTGCTGGCCTTTTCTGCAGGGCTGGAGGCTGCTGCTGGTGCATCTTGATATGTGCTGCCATTTGTCCTGGGAAGTTGTTCCCTGTATCTCTGGGTAATTTGATCTCAATTCCTCTTCCACTGCTACCCTTCACTCTGAGATCTGGATATGTGTCCAAGTTGATTGTATGGAACTGTCTGTCCTGCGGTCTCTCTACAGTCATGGCTACCTCTGATGTAGGTGACTCAGCCAGGTTCTCATCTCCCCTTGCTTCCCTGTTAGACTACATAGGAACCAAAGGTTCACCAGCCAGTTTTATCTTGGGTTCTGCTTCCCACCAGTGCTTTCCTGCAAGGTGATAGAGCTTTGTGCTCAGGGGGTCCGGGAGGTAATTTCTTTCCAGAGTCTGAGACAGGGAACAGGAAACTGGGGCCGTGACACAGTCAGCTTTGTCATTAGGCAGAACACAGAGATGGATAATCAATTCATGTGTGAGACAGTTTCTTTCTGCTTTCGTTCTCTTTCCTGTCCTCCTTGGAGACAAGCAAAGGGTAGACCCTCCCATATGTCATATCTTGTTCCTGTTTGGCTGTCCCTTATGCTAAAGCCACACATTCAGCAAAACAGGCCTGTCCCTAGACTTTCTAAAATAGGATATAAAGAAAGAGTATTTTACTCAAGTTGATACCTGTTTTACAAGCCTATTTTTCTTGATAACTCCTATTTTACATTTAAGAAGCTGAATATTACAATATTCTCTCTCTTCAAATTCTTTATGTCACAAAACCTGTATTACTAATCCAAAACAAAACTCTCACTTGGTAATCATAATTTCCACTCAGATATATACATGGAATGACAGGGCAACACCCATCTACTCAAGAAAAAACAAAAGGGAAAAAAAGCTCTACTAACTTAAAAGTGCTCAAGCGCAATATATGTGACTGCAATTTGGCTTGTTATTACTTCTGGTCAGTCAGTGAAGGAAGATGGAGCTAACCTATGTCTGAGGGGCTGGCTATGTGATTTGTCATGTGTGGTGCATAGGTATCATTTTTTGTTTAATCCATTTTTTACCACTATCCTGTTCCTGTTTACAGTTTAGTCTCTTTTTAGTAGTTACCCGTGTGATGATCATCTCTTTTGTCACTTTGTTCTAGTGACTTAACCTCAGCTGATCAGTAGCTTAATCCCGAAACCCTGCATCCTAAGTAAGCAAATATGGAGGGATAGGATTCTTCAAATTGGGACAGCACATAAAATGCATTTTTCATGCAGTGTTACTTTGGCAATGGTTCTAGAAATCAGACTCAAAGAATTTGATCTTTGCCTGCTTAAATACACTGTTACTTAAATCATAACTTACACTGTCTCTTTTGCATTAGGTCACTGAGTGATGAGGACATCATAGAATTAGAAGGATCTGTGGGGAGATTTTTGAAACTGAGTCTCACTTTTACCTTTCCGCACTTTGAGCTCTTCTTATTCTTAAAAGCACCTGCCCTTCCCAGTGATATTCTTCACTCTGTGTTTTATTACTGGGACTTCATAGCCTAAAGGAGATGCCCTGTGGGCTTAAGATAGTACCCTGCTTAACACTATCCCCATTTTTCCAGGCCTTTAATTAGAATTATATGGTAGTGTTTCCTGGGGGAAAATTAGATAGAGTAGCATTGATGAAGAGACTTACCTTCAAAATAGATTGCAGAATTTCTCTTCACTAGAGAGAGCATGCTGAGGGGCCTGCATTTTAGGTTAGCAAGTAGAGTCATGCCTATGATGCCAACATGCCATATGGGCACCGGTTGGAGTCCTGGCTGCTCCACTTCCAATCCAGCTTCTTCTGGAAAAGCAGCAGTGCTGGGGTCCCTGCACCCACATGGGAGACCTCGAAGAAGCTCCTGGCTGCAGACTGGCCCAGCTTTGGTTTTGTGGCCATTTGACATTTGGGGGATGAACTAGCAGATGGGAGATCTCTCTCTCTCTCTCTCTCTCTCTCTCTCTCTCTCTCATTCTGCCTTTCAAATAAATAAATCTTTTTTTAAAAAAATTAAATTAAGCATACTGAGAATTTGTAGATTTCCAGACATCTTAGCAAATGTGGTTGGAATAAATGTTTGAACTGGTTCAGTCTGTTAATATGGATATGTTCTCAGTGATTTAAACTTCTCCTTTAATAAAATAAAACAAAGCACGTACAAAATCTGATTTAACATATCTTCACGTTTTGAAGCAAGCAGATGGAATAGATGTTATAGTGTAGCTTCCTCTATATTTCTATTTAAAATTGTTAGTCTGTTTTTCTATTCAGCATTTTCCAAGTTAGCCTGAGTTATTAAAAATGAAATGCGTATACAGACAATAAGGAAATTGGCTAGACCCTCATATTTTGAGAATAAAATCAGCTAAACCAGGTTTTTCAAATGTGATTTTAATAGTAATAGGTTTAGAGAGAAAATAGGCAACTTGCAAAAGGTTTCATTAAGAATGCCTAATCTCAGATCATTCAGAAGGTGTGTTTGAGGCATTCAGTTGAATGACTGTTAGATACATCTTGGAATATTAATTATGGCGTGAAAATAGAAAATCCATTACCTCTCTTTAGTACCTCTAAATTCTTTTTATTGTGTAAGGAGAACATGCATTATGCTTCTAGTTCATCGATAAGATACATTTTATAGTGAAGCTAAAATAAGAAAAAGAGAAACCTTGTATCTCTGAGAGGTCAAATTGACTTATAAAGTTCCATACTTTTAATGTTTAGAAAACTTCTTGTTTCTAAAATTTCAGTTACTAGCATTTAGTAGTTTGATAAGTATTAAATTCAAAGAACCTGCTGATATCATGGAGTAAGGTTTTAGATGACTCCAGATGATAAACACAGTCTTCTGGCAGAGTTTCCAGTTAGCGATCAGCCTTCCATCTTTCTTCGTAACACTGTCTCCTGCCTCCTCTGGAAACTTGTTCCTTCTGTCAACCTCACTCTCTTGTGTTCGCCCCCATGTTCTGAAACACTTCTGTTTCTTTCAGTATATTAATGTTGCTCAAGTCTGTCTTGTCCAAAGAGATAAGCAAAACACCAACAATCCTCCCTGAATTTTTTATTCCATCCATGAAGTAATTTATTCGTATTTAAAGGTTTCTGAAAAAGCATCTTTCTCACTGCTATTTTTTTTAAATTCTTCCATTCTTTCCTTATTCTACTGAAATCAATTTTCTCATTGGTAAACTTTCATGGAACTACTTCCATTACGATCATTGATGATATCTTAATTGTCAGATACAAGGCCCACTTTTCAGTCCACTTGTTATTTCATTTCTCTGTAGTGCTTCATATTGATGACTGCTCTGTTCTCATTGAACTCTCTTGTTACCACTCTTCTGATCCCTAAATTCATTTCAGGCATTTCTGAGGCTCCTTTATTAGCTCTTTTTGCTCTGTCCATTTTGGTGTTTCCTAAATATTGATTCCAGGCCCTCTTATCCTTTTATACCTCATGTGCTCCCTGGGATATTTAATCTATTCTTATGGTTTAAGTATCATACAAATGCTCGTGACTTGAGTGAAAATATCTTACACAGGGTTCAGATATGAATGTCTTACTGTCTTTTAAATATGTTTGCTTGGGCATTCTGCAAGTAGCCCATGTGCTGCAGGTAGCATTGTGTCTCAACCTAGTATTTATTTCCCATACTAATTTTCCTACATTTTTACCTAGTTACTCACTCAACAAATCTAAAGCGGCTAGATCTTTTCAACCTCCTCCCAATAGCCCTTGCATCCCAATAACCAAGCAGTTCATAATTGGTCCTAGTTGACCTTATTTATCACTTGAAAACTTCTCAAGTCCACACCCCTCGCATGGCTTTTTCTTTTCTTTCTCGGTTACTATGAAGAGTGGTTCCACATTCCGTGCATGGCCCACTCTTTTCCCTAGTCTTTGTGTTATGCGGTCTGTTTCCTGTAATGCCATAGTGTTTTGATCCATAGAGAAATCTGAAGATGTTTACCCCTGTTTCAGACCTTTCTGTAAGGTTTTATTAAACCTTTCCTCGATGCAGAAGGCAAACATTTCATAGACCTCTGTGTCTTTGTGGATCCTTTGAAAGTCTATTAATACTGTGACCCTCCCAGGTACTTTGTCCTCCATCAGTACCAAACAGCTCAATATTATTTGACCATAACCTGCAATTTGATGGCTTGACCCTTTGAAAATTCTTTTTCTCTGCTTCGGAACCTGTCTTCCACCGATGCTGAACTAATGATATCGCAAAGCCCAACATAACTGTCACTTACTGTCTAAATCACTGCCTGGCTCCCAGTCTCTCTAAACCAATGGGATAATTCCTCACTCTGTGTTTCCCAGATCATGCCTTCTGTGTTAGGGGTTATGTTTCTGAATGCTTTCAACTCCTTTCATTCCACATTTTTCCACTCACTGTAGGCAACCTCTCCCTCAAAGGCATAAAGGCAATCCTTGCAGCATATTTTTTTCTATCCTTTCTTTCTAGGTTTTGCCTTCAAAAACATCTCTTTCTCTTTGTTTTCTTCCCTATTCATAAACTGTTAATGTTATGATTAGTTTAATAGTCTAAGCAACAAACAATACTTACATATGGCTAATGTATAGAAATCATGTTAATGAAATCTCATTTTAAGTAGAAAAATAAAGCTTTGAACTGGAGTTATGTATCAGGAAGTATCAAAGCACTTGAGGGAAAAACATGGAAATCTTTGCTTTATCCTGAATTGTTTTTTATTTCAAACATCTGTTTTAAAATACTAAGATGTAAGATAAATTGAAAGTTGCAGTATTTGTCTTGTAAATTATTGATGGAATTTTTGAAGTGTATGTCTATTTTGGCAAGGCACACATAATATTTCAATGAAATTACTTGGCTATGCATTATGATGTAGCCTAGGTAACATCACTTTTAAGTGGAAAATTATTTTCTAAATTTCAGACAGCTGATGTATAGATGCACATATACACACTAGTAAATATGAAACCACACCTTTGTAATATTTTTGCTGTTTAAATTTTGTAATTTGGTGTTTGACACTTTTTTGTTCTCTTTTTTAAAATAAAGAAATACAGCCTGTATTTCTTGCTTTTTTTTTTTTTTTTTTTGATTTTTTTTGACAGGCAGAGTGGACAGTGAGAGAGAGAGACAGAGAGAAAGGTCTTCCTTTGCCGTTGGGTCACCCTCCAATGGCCGCCGCTGTGGCCTGCGCACCGCACTGATCTGATGGCAGGAGCCAGGTGCTTCTCCTGGTCTCCCATGGGGTGCAGGGCCCAAGGAATTGGGCCATCCTCCACTGCACTCCCTGGCCACAGCAGAGAGCTGGCCTGGAGGAGGGGCAACCGGGACAGAATCCGGTGCCCCGACCGGGACTAGAACCTGGTGTGTCGGTGCCACAAGGCGGAGGATTAGCCTAGTGAGCCGTGGCGCCGGCCTGTAATTCTTGCTTTGTAAAGTACTTTGAGAGTATTTGGTGACTTTTCTTTCAAACAGAAATAATTATGCCAGTTTATTTTTAATACTGAAAAATATATTTCATGTAAGAATTGCCTTTCAGTTGAGATTTGAAAGAATTGAGGTTTGAATGAGGCATTATGCCTCATTAAGGGATATAACCATTTTTTGGTGTATAAATCCCAAATATCAATACTATTGCTTCTGAATTAGAATGTAATTGTTTAAAACCTTTATTCTCTGAGAACTACAGCACAGATGACATATAGATGCAGTTTTTCTTTCTAACTGACCATTAATTATGGCCATAAGTCAAAATATTAAAAGTGAAAAGGAATTTGTGTCTTTGTTATGGGAGACTTGAAAACAAGTTGAAACTTGTAAATACTCAGATTTCACTTATAAAGTGACTATTTCGGCCGGCGCCACGGCTCAATAAGCTAATCCTCCGCCTGCAGCACTGGCACACCGGGTTCTAGTCCCGGTCAGGGCACCGGATTCTGTCCCGGTTGCCCCTCTTCCAGGCCAGCTCTCTGCAGTGGCCCGGGCGGCCATTGGAGGGTGACCCAACGGCAAAGGAAGACCTTTCTCTCTGTCTCTCTCTCTCACTGTCCACTCTGCCTGTCAAAAAAAAAAAAAAAAAAAATTAAAGTGACTATTTCATTGAACTGTTGCTTTGTAGACTTTTAAAATAGGCAGTGTAGACTAATGCTGCTTTTTCCAAAACCACTGACACCTCCAGGTTATTTTCGACTTTGGATACTAAATATGTACCCTGAATCAGCTGCATTTGTGTTCCTGGAGAGTCTGTTCGAAATGTAGACTTTTGGGCCTTAACTTAGATCTCCTGAATTAGATTATGCATCCTAACAAGATCTGTAACTGACTCAAACGCACTGGAAAGTATGAGAAGCAGTGCCTCAGACAAAAGGGATGCGGTGTTTTCTAATTAGAGCGAGAGATGGAGGTGACCAGGGAGTGCCACAGAGCTGGAAAAATAAACTTTCCTTCTCTGTTGGAAAACTTCTGAATAGTGAACTGCACTGGAGAAGAACTATGGAGGCCCACTGAGAATCATGTCCTTTTAAATCTTGAAGCATCCACAGAGGTTATGTAATCAAACCTTGTTTTTTATATTTAGGAATTGAAGACCTCCAAAAGTATTTATTGAATAAAATTTGTTGTTCCCTACAATTACAGTCTGCTGTATAATAATTAATACCACTTGCATGACTGACTAAATATAGAAGGCATTTCATACTTTGTGGTTTTTTTTATTTTATCTTTTCTCCAAATTCGATATTCATCTTATTATGTAGCCTCTCTCCTAAAACTGTTATGTTCATGCCAGTTTTCATGTGAATTGTACCTGCCTAACTTTCCAACATTCATAGTGTATATCCTTTCTTTGATCTCATCTAGCTATAGCCATTGCTTTGAATAATGAATTTGGTTAATTTTACTTTTAAGGCACATTTTCTCTGAAATTTGCTAGTAAAAAGATGACTGAGTTTCTAGGTATGAATTAGAACCATGATATTTAATATCTTCAAAATATTCTACTTCACCCAACTTCTGTATCTAGTACTTTGCACAACTCTACTAATTCTTGCAGATTATTTTTATTTCTTTTCATTTAGCAATATGCTGTTACTTCTTTCTAGTTAGATCCTGAATCCTGGTCTTTCCAGACCACTTGTCATAATTTCTCTGTTCCATCAAGTTGTTAAAACCTCAGATCCAATTTATACCTTTTGTCCCCGAACTCTTCTAACTGGGTGATCACTTATAACAGTTATTTTTGGGTGCACTTTGTATCCATGTTGTCGATGTCCAAGAGGGGGAAGGATTCATTTACTTCATTTGGGTATCATATTTTATTTGAGTTTCATCTTGTCAAAATCTATGTACAATTTTTGATGGCAATCCCACTGATTCAACAGTTATAAAATGTTATTAAATGTTTCCAGATGTGGAACCCTAAAAAATTTTAATACATCTTTGAAATAAGTGCATGACATTAGAAGCCTTATTTAATTTAAATTATTATTTCTTCTATTTTGTTTTCTTGGAGTGCATTCTGAACTGTTTTGATCTCTGAAAATTTAGTTTTATTTATTTCAACTCTAGAGTTGAACAGTTAGTCCATTGACCATTTATTTACATAGATTTAGTGAATAACCTAAATTTTTCCTTTTCTTTTTGGATAGTATTTTTTAACTTGGCATTTTATGTGATGTCGAAATATCTAGATTGTTTGTGATAGACAAACTAGTTTGCTTTCCTTTTTTTCTCTCCTTACCAAGCAGTTGGATCCAATCAGCTGCCTGCTGGTTGCTTGGGCCTGTGGGGAAGGTGAGCATGCTCTAGTGTCTGTCATTTCTGCCAGGTTAATCCTTCCCTTAGAGTCGATGCCAAATGTGGGGAGGAGTTATGGTGGATTAACTGAACTTTAAGAAAATCTGTGACAGTCTTTTTTCTCCAGGTGGCCCTATCACTGCCATTATTTTTCACTAAGCAAAGAATTGACTCTGCTATAATGTCATTTGTCTTTGTCAGCTTATTGTATTTTTAAAGTAAATTTTGTTCCATTTAAACAAATATATTCTTATTGCATTAGAAAGGCCAAGAACTTTAGAATTGTTTATATATTTTGGTGTTTGGATTTCATCATGAAATTCCTGTGTCTATATTGGTTTCAAAATGAAATGATAGTCCAGATGTTTATATATCACAGCGCATGTTCTAACTGAATATACAGAATTTTATGAGATTATTTTATACTCTATTGTTTAAGTAGATTATGATAGAGAAGTAGGAAAGACACTATAATATTATCATTTTATCACAACTATTATTTAGAATATATGTATGGTTTGATGTTTTTAAAAATTCTGTGATGAATTTTTAAACAAATTTGTATGCCTAACATTCTATATTTCTGATGCATTATAAAAAGCCTTTCTGACCCCTTAATTCATTCTATTTAGGATTGTTCTTAACACAATATTTCAGCGTATTATAAAAATTTTTTGTTTTGAGTTCCAAAGTGCATTCATGATAAAGAGATGCCATTTTAATAAAGAAAGTAGAAAACCACAAAGTGGTAGTTATTTAATGATGTATTAAATATGGTATAAATAGTGGAATTTTTTCTAAGAAAATTTGAAGTGAGTCTTTAAAATTTTATTTAAATTTATTCAAAAGGCAGAGAGGGAGAGAGGAAGGGATACATGGATAGACAGAGGGAGAGGGAGATGGCAGAGGGTGGGAGAAGAGAGAAACAGCGATCTCTGCTGGTTCATTCACCAAGTGCACAAAATGACTGGGACTAGACTAGGCCAGAGTCAGGAACCAGGAACTCAATCCAGGTCTCCAATGTGCATGACTGGAACCCAGCCACTAGAGCCATTACCTGCTGCCTCCCCAGGTTTCCGTTAGCAAGAAGCTGGAGTCAGGAGTGGGATAGGGATTCAGATCTAGGTACTCTGGTAAGAAATACTGGTGTGTCAACTGTTGTCTTCACTGCCAGGCCAAATGCATGCCCCTAAAGTGAGTCTTTGTACACTACGTAGCTTAGAGTTATTTTTTAGAGTATTTTAGCAATTTTTAATTTAAATACAGTGTGTCCTCTGTGTAACTGACTGTAATTTGAGATTAATTTAAAAATTGTATTAACTTGAGGCGCCCGTAGAGGAGAAAGAGCAATTCCTATCTGCTTGTTTATTCCCCAATTTCCTGCAAAGACTGGGGGAGGCAAGAAGGCGAAGCCAAAGGCTGGGAAGCTCTCCAGATCTCCTATTGTAGGTGGCAGAAATCTAGGTGCTTGAACCATCAACTTTGCTTCCCAGTTTCTGCATTAGCAAGCAGCTGGAGTCAGGAACTAGAGCGCAGAATTGAGCCCCGTTTCTCCAGTTTGTGATGTGGTCATCTTAACTCCTAGGCTAAATGCCTGTCCCAAGATTAATTGTAAAATATCTAGTAGTTTGAGGCCTGCACTGTGGCATAGTAGGTAAAGCCGTCGTCTCCAGTGCTGGCATCCTGCATGGGCACTCTCTGCTGTGGCCTGGGATATTAGTAGAAGATGGCCCAAGTCCTTCGGCCCCTGCACCCACGTGAGAGATCTGGAAGAAGCTCCAGGCTCCTGGCTTCAGATAGGCCCAGTTCTGGCTGAGGCAGTCATTGGCGGAGTGAACCAGGGATGGAAGACCTGTCTCTTTCTCTGTCTCTGTCGCTCTGCCCCGTCTCTGTAACTCCACCTTTCAAATAAATAAATAAATCTTTAAAATATATATGTATATAAAAATATCTAGTAGTTCAAGAAATTTATAATTCCTGCCACTGTTTTTGCTCTTTTTATGCCAACATCTTGTCTTTGCTATTTACGGTCCCTCTAGGGTCACTTCCTCAATTCATTCCAGAGATGCCTCCAAATGTTAGCTTGGTGTAGCTTAAAATCTTCCTGCTCAGACTGTGTGCTCCTTGAGGGTAAAGCCACACTTCTCATCCATCCTTTTATCACTAGAGTTTTATGTATTGTGAGGTAATGTAAGTTTCCTGATAAATGTTTTGGAATAATTATGTTAGCTCAATAAAACTCTGCCTTGGGTACCTTTCATCCTTAACTCTTGTACCCATCACAGTTCCACCTTCCAAAGGTTTGGTATAATTCAGACTTAATGCAACAGGGGAGGGGGGTGGGGAGGGGGCTGCCTGCCTAGATGAAATTGTAACAAAGTAACTCCTTTCAGGGGGTTGTACTTACTAATGTTATTTCATTAGGTATTCAGATGATTTATAAAGTCAGGAAGTATTCCTTTAATGTTTTGCCTACAGAGACAGGCTAATACTTCTGTTATTTTTTCTCTGTGACCTTTATAAAAGCATTCCAATACCTAAGTAGCCTTCTATTTGCTGTCATCAAATAACAAGAAAACCAATGGGAGGCTTCCATAAGCTTCTTATGTGATTCTTTAATCTATGCTAACAATGGAAAAACAACATGAAACAAACATGGAAGTTCATTTAGTCGTTTAGATTTGTGAAGTTAAGTGAGAGCAGAGAATGCTGATTTCATGCATTTTTATCCCATGGTTGTAGAATATATGGTTGAATAATTTATGCATTCTTGATACTTGTTAGCAAGGTTAATCCTACAGTGAAGGAAAGCAGCAGTTAGATTCTAGAACAGACCAGTAAGCATGTAAGTGTTGGAAGAAATTAATGAGACCTGATGATGGAGGTACTATCATCTGTAAATTCTTTTTGTTATTTTAAGTAAAATTAATACAATATTTAGTACTTTTAACCCACACAATCTTATCTGCATTTTGGTAGTGGGTAAATTTTAAATAACATTGTTAGAGACATTAGCAAGATATTTTTTTTCTAAAAGAGCTGATGGAGATCTTTATGGATAATCAGATGTAGACTCTGTCTATGAGTATTTAAAGTCAAGCCAGAATTAACTAAAGCAAGTATCAGTAAGTGAAAAAAAGGAATGAATAGATGATTTAAGGCTTTTTATGAAAAAAAAATGCAATATTTACACCTGTAAAAAATTCAATGTGTATTTGTATTTGTGAAGAATAAGGTGTTTTATGGAGGCAAAATTATGACACAGCAGGTTACCTGCATTTATATCAGAGTATGGGTTCAAGTCCTGGTTTATCTGCTTTTTTTTTTCTCCCAAAGAAACTTTATTTAATGAATACAAATTTCATAAGTACAACTTTAGAAATATAGTGATTCTTCCCATCATACTTGCCCTTCAGCCCCCTCCTGTCACCCCACCTCCTCTTCCATCCCCCATTCCCAGTCCTGTTACCTATAAACATAGCTATGTTGAACCTAATTTTTTGTTGGTTGCTTATCTTTCTGGCTTTTTTCATAGTAATTAAGTGTTTTAGAAACTAAATATTTATACACTTGTAATTTACTAATAATGTAGTGATTATAGTATTGGGCATTCTGTGATATTGTTTGTTTTAGAAACATTTTTCTGTTCCCTTTCAGTCCACTTTCTTAACAGTTACCTCAGAATGTCTCTAATAATAATGTAAAGTTAATTTCAGAGAGGGACAACAGAAGACGTCTCTGCTTCTTGTGAAGATTGTAAAAATTTCTTCCTTTCTTTACTTGTAATGATTTATATAGTTTTGCATGTTTTATATCCAGTAACTATCTTATATGTCTAAATAATATTATCACAAAACTATTTCTAGAAGTCTGTAGTTTATAATTGGTAGTCCACTGAGCTTCAAGGTCAAAATTTATGTTTGTCTTCTCTTTGGTGTAAATCTCTGTTTTTTTCTTTTACTAAATTGGAATTTTGAAAGGTGGTTTTAAAGTTTGAAGCCCTGTCAGATTTGATATGTGAGGATAATTTTGGAGATATAAAATTCTCTCCCTCATGTTCCTCTGTGCTTCCCTGCTCCCCCCAGAAAAAAAAAAAAAAAAAAAAAAAAAAACAAGAAGGAGAAAACAGATTACTTGGTATAGACAAAATAATAAGGAAATCAGTGATTTGTGAACAGTAAACCATAAAGCAACATCCCCTGTAATCAATCAGTCCTTCTCTTTGGCTTAGTAAAGCATCCAATTTGCTCAGCTTACAAAAAAGTAGTGAATTTCAGGTTGAATTGTTCACATATCTAAGCTCTTTTTGGTCTGTATAGATTTCCTGTGTAATTCTGTTTATTTCCCCATAACTTGTCTTTAACGTTTAAGTATTAATAAAAAATAGAAAAGTCTCTGGGTTCTGTTTTAATTGTAGAGGCAGTAATTGTGTTCTGCGGTGGTTTGATGTAACAGGGGACAGCTAAGTTGATTGTAGGTTTGATAATCTTTCTCAAATATCTGTCTAGGGATATTTTTATTAATGATAAACCATGTGTAACTGCTTGGGAATTCTGTCCTAGGTTATCTGACATGACTTGTACATTTCTACAATCCAAGGCTGTTTATAGCTATATAAGCGTACTTGTAGAGATTTGGCAAGAATAATCCTTAAGTGGGCATATCATTATAGTAATATAATTAATATATGAATATTTCAGAAGTGATCTGCAGTCCTCATTGCCTGTATTTAATTCACAAAGATTTATTAATCTATTTACTTTAACTTCCCTAGTGGAAATGTTTAGTCTTTTAACCTTTCAGTGGTTGTATTTGATAACTTTCCATATGATAAAATGATGGAAGTTGTTACCTGTGACAACCCCTCCACCCTTTCTGGGCATTTATTTGAGTATCTTCAGTCTCCTGGAGAGCCTCCAAATGATTTTAGTGATTCCTCTGATGACATACTGGCTAAGTAGAAGTTAAAAGGAAGAAGAGACTGAATGTGATACTCCTCAAGATAACTATCATTTAATCATATTTATGTGAAGCTTACAAAATATAGAATCTCTTAATAAAAATGATTTCAACTAATCTTAAGATTTGTAATTTTAAAAATGGTGAAAGATCTTTTCAAAAATGAATTAAAGTTGAGGGATGTCTGTGGGCACCATTGGCTGATAGATCTTTGTGACAGCTTCTTTATTTTTCTTAAGATTTTTGTTTTTAAATTTATTTGAGAGGCAGGGTTACAGACAGACAGGGAGAGACAGAGAGAAAGGTCTTCTGTCTGCTGGTTCACTCCCCAAATGGCCACAATGGCTGGAGCTGGGCCGATCAGGAGTCAGGAGCTTTTTCCGGGTCTTCCACGTGGGTGTAGGGGCTGGAGCACTTGAGCCATCTTCCACTGCTTTCCCAGGCCATAGCAGAGAGCTGGATGGGAAGTGGAGCATCTGGGACTTGAACTGGCACCCACATGGGATGCTGCCAGCACTGCAAGCAGTGGCTTTACCTGCTTCGCCCCAACGCCGGTCCCATACTTACATTTTTTTTTTTATAGTTCATGCTTTCTCCTTATTTTCTTTGTACTAATATAGTCCCTTTAATAGTTCTCTTTGTTTCTTTTTTGTGACAGCCTTTGATTGCTAAATTCTCTTAGTGTGTATTTCACAAAAAGTATCTTTAGAGGATTTCTTTTAAAAGTGTTTATTTGAAAAACAGAGAGGCACAGAGAAGGAAATAGGAAGAGGCAGGCAGGCAGAAAGAGAAAGAAGGAAAGAGAGACAGAGACAGATAAGTTATTTTCTCTTTATTTGAAAGACGGACTGACAGAGACAGATCTTCCATCCTCTGGATAACTCCTCAAATACTTGTATCAGCTGGGGTTGGGCCATGTCAGATATGGGAACCTGGAACTCAGTGTGGGTCTCCTGTATGGGTGGCAGGGACCCAACGACTTAAACTACCACCTACTGCCTTCTAGGGTGTGTGTTAGTGGGAAGCTAGATTAGAAACAGAGCTGTTACTCGAACCCAGCTCCTCCAGTATTGGATGCTGGCATGACAAGCAGCATGTTAACCACTCTGAGAGATATCTCTTCCTAGAAATATCTTTATTTTTCCCTTTTGAAAGCAGCTTATAAAAATGGAATTATGTTTTCTCTGTACATTCCGCTAGGTCAGTTGCTCTAGTCTGCCTTGTTTGGGAATCGGGCTTGAGCAACTCCAGTTGGGAACATGTCATTTTTGAAACAAATAGAGAAAACCAAGGGAAACTGGAACTGTTGCTTAAAGCTTCTGCTCACAGGGTGCACATCAGTGCCTTTTTCTTTTGGTTGGTCGCAGCTAAGCATGTGGCCTGTGTCACTGGGCTAGTATGTTTCACTTATGAGAAGGGCCAGTGTGAGTCCATGATACAATCTTACTTGAAAACAGGCTTCAAATGTACTTCCCCTTTTAATTTTTTCAAAAATTAAGCAGTTATCTCTTTTTTTTTTTTTTTTTTTTTTTGACAGGCAGAGTGGACAGTGAGAGAGAGAGACAGAAAGGTCTTCCTTTGCCGTTGGTTCACCCTCCAATTAGCAACTAGTGTCAGAGAAAACCTGCTCTCAGTCTAGTTGTCTTTGTTTTCTATGCATTATTTGTCTGTAGTTGTTTTTAAGATGGTCACTTTTTTGTAATGTTTCATGATTTCATTTGATAAGTGTATGCAGAGTGTTTCATTATTAACTCCACCTTACATTTCAGTCAATCTGAGAATTCACATCGCTTTTCAGTTCTTCAGATGCCCAGCCACTTTTACCCAACATTATATGCATAAAATCCCTTCCATTCTCACCCTTTGAACTCTTCGTAACCAATTAGCAGAACTTCTCAGTTCTGTCCTTCACGTGGTATGGTGGCTGTTTCATGTTATTTTTTAGTAAGCTCTTGGTTTCTGTGTGCTGCATGCTGAATACATTTCCCAGCACTTGTCATTTTCTGATTATTTAGTTTTTTTTCAGTCTGGAATTTATTACACATGTTTCATTTTTATTTGAATGACTATGTATTTCACTTTTCTAATATTTCTCTTTATATCCAAAAATTTTTGTTTGATTTCTATCTCATTGTGTTTCATAATTTCTCATCTTTTTTTAATGAAGATTTATTTATTTATTTGAAAGTTACAGTTACACTGAGAGAGGGAAAGGCAGAGAGGAAGAGAGAGGGGGAGGGGGAGGGAGAAGGAGGGAGGTCTTGCATCTGCTGGTTCACTCCCCAATTAATGGTCAGTGCTGGGCCAATCTGAAGCCAGGAGCCAGGAGCTTCTTCCAGGTCTCCCACATGGGTGCAGGGGCCCAAGCACTTGGGCCACCTTCTACTGCTTTCCCAGGCCATAGCAGAGAGCTGGTTCAGAGGTGGAGCAGACAGGATACAAACTGGCACCTATATGGGATGCTGGCACTGCAGGCAGCACCTTTACCTGCTACACCACAGCGCCGGCCCCCGTTTCTCATTCCTTTTAAAAAATCTTTAAAAATGCTTTAGCCATTTATTTTCATCTACCTGAAATGCAGAATGAAAGAGAAAGAGAGAGGGCGACCTTGATCTTCCATCCACTGCTGCACTTCCCAGATGCCAGCAATAGCCAAAACCGGGCTAGATGAAGCCTGGAACTCCATGGGGGTCTTGCTTCTCAGGATGCATCAGTGGGATGCTGGATCCAGAGGTTTGAGTAACCAGTACTTGAACCAACACTTCAATAGCTTAGCCTGCTATGCCACAATACCTGCCCTTAACATTTCTTAGTGTTTCTAAAAGGATTTTGAGGTAGTTTGTCCATCCTTCAGAGAGACATATAGTGTGGTATAGTTAAATTTACATTCCCTGGGGGCAGTCTACTGGGGTTTGATTTCCAGCTCTCCACATAGCAGCTGTTTTCCTTTAGGCTGTTATTTAACCTAACTGGGCCTCAATTTTCTCATCAATTGAATCAGAACTAAGTGTAAATACCTACCTTATAGGTTATTGTGAGGATTGTGCAAGGAATAAATTAGGTACTTCTTGTAAAATGGGTATACCAAAACCTGGCACATAGTAAGTGTTCAGTAACTGTTAGCTATCATCATCAGTAACACCACCATCATCCTCCCCTCCATCGTCAGTAGCATCATTATTGTTATTTCTCAGAGCACGGCAAATGTGGTCATTGCCGTGGTCCTCTATAATACTCACTTATTCTGAAGGAAATCCATTTCTGAGTATTGATTTTGCTTGCTAGCTTTTTATCATTAGTTTTCTTTTTCTTTCAAGGATTTTAGAATTAGGATTTGGAAACTAATTTTGACTGGTTAGCTGTTGTGGTTGTTTTCTCACTCACTCTCCTCTAGATTCCATTTTCCTTTTCTAACAATTTATAGTTACCCCTATTGCACATTCCCAAATGGCGCCTTATGATTGGTTCTGAGTTCCTTTCTTCATGGAGTCTGTTGGTTGGATCCGCATCCAGTCACTGAACCCCTCAGCACTCTGTTACCATCTTTAAGGTTGTGTTGGTGGCCCTCAGCTTTAGTTGGCTTCATAGTCTCAGACAACATGTAGGCAGTTTTCATCAGCCTTCTTCCCCCACCCCCAGTGAAACCTTTTGTTTAAGGAGTACAAATTTCATAAGTACAATTTTAGGAATATAGTGATTCTTCCCACCATACCTGCCCTCCCATGCTCACTCCCACCCCTTCTCCTCCTCCTCCCTCTCCCATTCCCAGTCCCAGTCCCATTCTCCATTAAGATTCATTTTCAATTAACTTTATACACAGAGGACCAACTCTGTACTAAGTAAAGACTTCAATAATTTGCACATGCACACACACAAATATGGAATGCATCACTAATTTGCATGTCATCCTTGTACAAGGGCCATGTTGATCTTCTCTGTATTGTTCCAATTTTAGTATATATGCTGCCGAAGCAAGCACATCATCAGCCTTCTTTTTGAAGTCTGCAGTTGTACCGCAAGTTCCTGGGGTTAGGAGGAGATCCCGAGTCTGTTTCCTTGTCTTGGGCCACCTTACTCCTTGTGCTTCTCAGTGTGAAGTCAGACAGGTGGTGGTGTCACTTGTGCTCATCACTGGAGGTGTGTGAGGCTCCACATTTGCTTTCTGTTTCCTGTTTTCATGTACTTGATTTTTTTTTTTGGGGGGGGGGGGGTCTATAAAGGGATTTAAATCCTGAACTTTCTGTGCAGTTCTGATGGGAAGTGTTTCCCACTTTTATCTGTATTATTTCTTCTATATTTTATGAGGTTAATTTTTTTCTTGGTCACTTATTACTTTGCTTTTGTTTTCTCCTAAGACTTGGGGTTTATTGTGTTTGTTTATTTGGGCAATTTTTTGTCTTGCACCTCCCAACTTGAATATGTAGTTCATAAGGACTTCGTTCACTGCTATATTCCTAACATCTTAATTACTTGTGTAATAGGTACTCAATAAAATGTACAGAGTCCATGAATGATTGGTGGTATCTTTGTCCTGAGTTGTGTCATCATTGTTGTGTTTCAGTTAATGTGGATTTGAGACCTCTGTGGACTTCTCAAGGAACGGTTGTTCTCACTGGAGGAAGGACAGGTGGTGTGACCAGAGGCCTCTTGGCATTGTTTATTTCTTAGGAACTAAGTCTTTTCATACTTCTCGATAGATGTTATTTATGATGACCTGTTGTTTTCCGTCTGCGAATCTAGTCTAAGTCTGCTATTTGAACTGTCGTTGAGACAAACCAGTGTGATGCTTTGTTCTGGGCCCATAAGTTGGAGTCAGGCATCTCCCTCCCCCCATTTTTGTTTTCTTTTTTGAGTGTAGGCAGAACTTGGATATTTAATCTTTGTTTATCTGATCATTTAAAAGAATTGCTTGGGAGGTTATTCTGGGGGCATGTATCACCCCTCTGCTATTTATTATAAGCAAACTTGATTGAGTCAACATAATAGAGTTGTAAAATTAACTGCCCTGCTGGTGTCCTCTCCTGATTTTTAAAATAATTGTTTTACTCTGCTGTTGCAAAAGCCCTGGAATTGCTCAGTCCTCAAATATAATTTTCTCTTGTCCATTGTTTGGCTATGTTTGCACCTCTCTTCTTTCTCCATTATTCTAATTCCACTCTAAATGTTGCAGTAATTTTCCAGTCTATGGCAGGCTTTCTAGTTTCCAGAGCAGCTATAACTACATTTTTTCCATCATTTCTTAACTATCAGTTTTTCAGTTTGGTCTTAAAGCACAGAAGCATGTGTTTTCTTAGTCAGCCATCTTGATTCTGTTTTCCCATTTAATTTTTAAAAACTTGGTTTAGAAATAAATGATTTTATACTGGCCTGCCTCTATTAATTTCTTCCTGGGGGAGATCATGGAATAAAGAGCAGTCAGTGATTCTTGTCGTTTGAAAGACTGAAATCACTTTATATTCTATCATATTTTCTTTGTGTTTAATTCATGAGTTACCCCCTTTTTCTTTTTGGGCACTTTGAACCTTTTGCAGTTGCTGCTTGCTACATAGGTTAAAAATGTATTTGTTTGGTATCATAGATTGATTCTACCAGTATCACAAACTATAATACCTAACAAAAAAGCGGTAAGAGCTAAAGCTAGGAGAGTCAATTAAATCTAGATCCCTTCTTTTCTCTTTCACTCTCTGCCTTATGGCTTTTCTCCCAAGTTAATTAATTTCCATGTCTCCTGGCCATTAGCAATTAATTGGATCTTTTTTTTTCTTTTAGCCTCGAGGGTCTTTTTTTTTTTTTTTTTTTTTTTTTTTGTAGTTTTGGCTCAGTGCTATCAGGAAATGCTTGCTTATTTGTTTTACAATACAATCAGTACTGTAACCACAGACCCATATGATGTCCAGCTGTGTAAAGTAGTATCACCCCCCAATGTACCTGTACACAGTAGATACGTTCTCTGTGACACTTAGATTAGAGACACATTTGTTCAAGGATTTGAGACCTAAATAATTCATGGAATGAACATTCTGGTTCAGAAATTGAAAGGACTTGTGTTCCCAGATGAAATTTTTGATATTACAATGAAAAGAGTTCAACTGAAGCATTTACAAAGAACACTTGGATATTATTCTGTGAAGCAAGATACTACTATAAAGTGACCTAAAATCTACTTTGAGTTGACTTTGTGTGTGTCCTGTGCTATTAGAGCAAATCTGCTTTAGGATTTTAGATTCTTGTTGTGTCCTTTGGTTTTAGACCTTTATTGCTGCCAAAAGTGTTTGCTTACTGGTTGCCAGTTGTTAAAGTAAACCTACATTGAAACTTGGGTGAATTATATTACATTTATGAGATATGCTACAAACATACTGAATTCAGATATCCATAACCATTGGTTGTAGAGAAAAAGAGTTTCAACATCTTGGAAGGGAAATTCAACATAGGAAAGAGTTTCTTAGCAACAAATCCGCTAATGAGCTGTGTGATTAACTTGAGGCATACCTTGAACCCAGTTGATACGTCTTTTTCTTTGTCATGACATTTTAGGTCAAAAATTTGTTCCTGAAGTCATTCAGACTCTTCTTTGTTTTTTTTGTTTGTTTGTTTGTTTGTGTTTTTGTTTTTATTTGAAAGTCAGAGTTACACAGAGAGAGAAGGAGAGGCAGAGAGAGGTCTTCTGTCCACTGGTTCACTCCCCAATTGGCTGCAACAGCCAGAGCTGTGCTGATCCAAAGCTAGGATCCAGGAGTTTCTTCCTGGTCTCCCATGGGGTGCAGGAGCCCAAGGACTTGATCTGTCTTCTACTGCTTTCCCAGGCCACAACAGAGAGCTGGGTCGGAAGTGGAGCAGCCAGGACTTGAACTGGCACTTATGTGGGATGCTGGCACTGCAGGTGGCAGCTTTACCCGCTAAGCCATAGTGACAGCCCCAGACTCTTCTTTGAATTACAAATCTTCTACTTTGCAACTATGATAAATTCATTCTCCCATGGCTTCATTTTCCTCAGATGTAAAATTAATGTAAATAATCTCAACCTCCTAGAGCTGCTGTAAGTAGTTGTCTAGCACAGGGCTCTACAGAGTCAGTAATTAATGCAGTTAGTATCTTCTTGCCCTATTTCTCTGCTCTGCTTTGTAACCTGTTCTTTAGCCACAGGATCATTTTGCTGGCTATATACGTCTGGTAGCTGTGCCTCAGCTTTCTCGCTATTTAATTAGCTGATTTGGTGAATTTCCTGATGCTGTCATTACTTGAGAATTTTTTTTTTTAAGATTTATTTTATTTATTTGAAAGAGTTACAGGGAGGTAGATACAGGGAGAAAGGTCTACCTTCTGTTGGTTCACTCCCCTAATGGCTGCAACAGCCGGAGCTGCACCGATTGGAAGCCAGAGGAGCCAGGAGCTTCTTCCGAGTGGAGGGGCCCAAGGACGTGGGCCATCTTCTACTGCTTTCCCAGGCTATAGCAGAATCGGAAGAGCAGCGGCTGAGACTAAAACCAGTGCCCATAAGGGATGCCTGCACTGCAGGCCAGGGCATTAACCCACTGCACCACAGCGCCGGCTCCTGGTTGAGTTATTTTCAAGCTCTACAATTGGTCAGGATTTTTTTAAAGATTTATTTATTTATTTGAAATTCAGAGTTATACAGAGAGAGGAGAGGCAGAGAGAGAGGTCTTCCATCCGATGGTTCACTCCCCAGATGGCCCCAAAGGCTGGAGCTGTGCCAATCTGAAGCCAGGAGCCAGGAGCCTCCTCTGGGTCTCCCACGTGGGTGCAGAGGCCCAGCACTTGGGCCATCCTCTACTGCATTCCCAGGCCATAGCAGAGAGCTGGATAGGAAGCGGAGCAGCTGGGTCTCGAACCAGTGCCCACATGGCATGTGGGTGCTTCAGGCCAGGGCGTTAACCCACTGCGCCACAGCTCTGGCCCCAGATAGTCAGTTTTGACTTAAACTCTCATCTGTTCCTTCTGATGTCTGCTCCCAGAGGCTTTGGGGTATCCTCTTACCATTTTTTCTTTCAGTGCATCTAGACTGGAGGGCATCTCTTATTTACAGTTTTTAGATATAATCTAGATTACTGACCATAAATATCAGCCATAAATATCATATTCGTCAAACAGCAATGAGGGGTGATGACTAGACCCTTAGAAGTACATGTACGGTTTCCAAGAAAGGTAGTGAGAAAATTGATCTAGCAACTTCCTGCTGGGGGAAGGTAAAGGTGATAGGCACACTGAAGGTTAGAGTGGGTGGGCAGTGAGGATTTTAGTGTAGAGGGTTACTGAGTAAATTTGGCCTTGGAGTTCTGTGTTTGTCAACTTTTTGTTACTTTAATATACCTAAGAGCAACTTCTTAACATAGAAGAAAATTTATTTTGGTTTGCAGCTTGGAGGTTCTCATTCTAAGGCCGTAAGTGTGTAGCCCCATTAGTCTGGGGTCTGATAAGGATTGCACATGATAGAACCCTGGGCAGAAGAAGAATCTTAGGGGGATCCAGGAAGCAGAGAGACACAGGGAGACACAGAGAGACACACCCTCTTCCTCTACACTGTCTGGTCTCTCCTTCTTGATGCCATCATGATTTGATCACTGGGCTCTGCCCTAGCAACATATGACAATCCATTCACCTCCAGCAGGCCCCACCTTCAGATACCATAATAGGATCAAGCCTGTACCCTAATTCATCAACCATTGGCAAAATTTGGGCTTTAAAAGTCGACATGTGTTTGGGGAGCCTAAATCCTGTTTAAGCTGTTGCTTTTCCATATTGGCATTACAGTAAAAGAGCAACTCATTATCCAGGCGTGGGGGTAAAAGTGTTGTGCTGTGGACAAACATGATTTGAGGTCAGTTCTGTCTGAGCCATTCATGATTGTAGTTCAGCTCTGCATCTTCTCTAGCCCTCTGGCTACCACCTTGAGAGTCCCAGTTTCCTCCCTTGTGAAGGCACTGAAGAAATTGATAGCAACCTCAATAAATTAGTATGACATATGAAGAAACATATGAAGAAATGATGGCAAAGCCTAGCACAGAGGAGGTGCTCAGAAAGTTCGGTTGTTATTGCTTCTCTTATGTCTGTTACTTTATGTTTATATTGGAGTTGCTGTTGTAATTATTGTTGAAAATGGCAAGGAAGGAACTTATCAATTCTGGGGCATTTTATGTTCTGATTGTCTAATGAACAACTTAGTAAGATAAACATTTTATTTTTGTGGTAGTTTGTATTATTTTGAAAACCTTTGCTGCTGCTTCATGGAGGAAGATTATATTGCCTGGCTCCATTGACATCAACTCGACCATGTGATACTCTCTTGAAATCAAAAGAGCTTATGCTAACTTTAACCAATAAAGTTTGGGAGGAATGGCATGAATTATCTTAAAACATAAATTTTAAAAAGCCAATTGCACTCTCTTTTTTCCCCCTCTGTCATAAAGTTGACAGTATTCTAGACAGGCTGCCCTCTCAGCCTGAAGCATTTATAAATTTTGCATGGAGCACACTAAAAAATAATTTGTGGTCATTTATACGGTTGAGTTGTTTATTACTGCAACACAACCTAACATTGTGTTGGACTTCTCAATATTTTATATACTCAGACACTCCAGAGTACCATTGCCAACGATGATAAGGAGAGGAGTAAAGTGCAGAACTTCACTTTCAACCTCAGTAACCACATGTGACTATTTACTAAGTGAAATTAAAATTTCAGTGCCTCAGTGGCACTGGCTGCATTTCAAGTGTTCATAGTTACATAGGCTGATGGCTTCCATATTGAGTAGTTTAGATCTGGACTATATCTACAGGTGCAGAAAGCTCTATTGGGTAGTGATGGTACAAATATTAGTTTGATCCCTAAAACCTATAAGAGATTATTTTAAGCTCAAGGGACATATCTAATGTTTTCTTTCTTTTCTCAGTTTTTTTCTTATAAAATATATATCACTGTATCCATCTGTCATCTAATTGTTATATGTGGAAAATAACTAGTATATTCAAAGTTACAGAATATAGTTACTTAGCTTACCCTCTTCATTCTTCTCAATTTTTTTTACTTTTGTGAGATTGCACATCTTTAAACTGTACATTGTCAAAAGAAAGGGGGGCATTATATTGTTGAATGGACAAGATAAAGATTGGCTTTGGTAGTCCATCTTGACTCTGGCAAAGACTCAGATCATAATGAGTAACAATTCTTTGAAGATAGTTGATTTAAAAAAAAACTAATTATAGCTAGCCATTAATTAAAGTGGAGTGAAATGATTATATGTGCAAACTGAAATATTATCTACTGATTAGATACAGGTTTCATTTTGGACTTTAAAATTTTAGCTATTTTCTGTGACAAACAGAACAGTCAGATTTACTACTATGGTACATGGAAATCGGCTACTTTGCATGGCATAAGACACTTATGTAACATTCATAAATGTTTTGGAAATATTTACAAGTGATTTACATAGTCATTTTTTTAAACTACTAGTTACTGAATGTTTCAGCAAACATCCTCTGATGTTGGGGTTATTTGAAATGTCACTGCTATGTTTCTCATGCATTCAGTCTAGATTAAGTTGCTCCTATGAAAAATTGTTTAGTCCGTACCAAATCTGGAAAAAGTGTTTATCTAAGCAGCTAGAAAAACTGTGTCTCAGCTGATGAAAGATTTGATAGAAACTGAACGATATTGTTTCAGCTCAATGTATTCTGTATAATTAACCAATTGATGTTTTTTAGTCCATTAAGCAATTTTGTCTGCCCTCCCCAACACTACTTTCCATTCATATCATGTTAGTTATTCTGATCATTTTTAAAATCTCATTAATTGAAGTTGAGAGGCAGCATTAGTGAAAAATTTAAATTATAAAGCGTAAAACATTCTGGGAAAAAGTACTTATGTTGCTTAATGTATACAGTTGTTTAAAGTACAACCACTACAGTTTTTTTCTGGTGGGGAAGAACATTTCATTTAATATTCTATTCTTTTAATAAAATTTACTAATTCCATTTTTCAATCCAATATTTCATTTTTAAAAAATGATTTCTATTTGAAAGAGTTACAGAGAAAGAGAAGGAGAGACAGAGAAAGATCTTTCATCCACTGATTCAGTCTCCAAATGGCCACAAAGGCTGGATTGTTTCAGGCAGGAGCCAAGAGCTTCTTCCCAGTCTCATGTGGGTGGCAAGGCAAGGACTTGGGGTATCATCTGCTTCTTTCCCAGGTGCATTAGCAGGGAGCTGGGTCGGAAGTGGAGCAGCCCAGACTTAAACTGGTGCCCATATGGGACTCTGGTGCTGCGGGTGGCAGCTTAACCCACTTTATCACACAGTTCTGGCCCCACCAACGCAATATTTCTATGTCACTGGGTAACCAAATTCAGGCGCAAGCAAATGAACTTTTATTCATTAGCCTCTATTGAACCTTGCTTAGTGATTAGCACTGTCCTTATTTCTTTGGGTTTCTGCTGGCACATGAGTTGAAGGGTCTGTAGAAAGATGTAAGTCAGTGGCTAATAGCATAAATTTTGAGGCAGACATTTGGCAGAGCATTAGAGATGCCTATGTCCCATATTAGAGTGCCTGGGCTTCACTGTTGGCTTTGCTCTTGATTCTGTCTTCCTGCGACTGTGTACTCTGGGAGTCAGGTGATGGTTCAAGTAGTTGAATCCCTGCTACCTGCATAGGAGACTTGGATTGAATTTCTGGCTCCTGGCTTCAGCCTGGTCCAGTTCTAGCTGTTGCAGGTATTTGGGGAGTAAACCAGCAAATCATAGAACCTCTCTTTCTGTCTTTGACTCTCTTTTTGTCTCTGCCTCTCTGTCTTTCAAAATACAAAAGAACAGAATACATTTTGGATTTTTTTTTTTTTAAGAAAAGGAGTAAATAAAGCTGTTGAGTAGAACCTACTTTCAGGGTAAAGTCGGTTCAATTAAATATTCTGGTATGTCTCAGAGTAAATGTGTACTGATAGGAACTATGATAGAGGGGGCAGTGCTGTGGTATAGTGAGTAAAGCTGCTGCCTGTGGGCAGCATCCCATTTGGATGCTGGTTCGAGGCCTGGTTGCTCCACGTCCCATCCAGCTTCTGCCAATGCTCCTGGGAAGGCAGTGGAGGATTGGCCTAAGTGCTTGGGCCCCTGCACCCATGTGAGAAATGCTGAGGAAGCTCTGCCTGCTGGCTTCAGATTGGCCCTGCTCTGGCTGTCGCTGCCTTTTGGGGAGTGAGCCAGTAGATCA
Organism: Oryctolagus cuniculus; assembly: GCF_051225735.1. Taxonomy (NCBI): domain Eukaryota; kingdom Metazoa; phylum Chordata; class Mammalia; order Lagomorpha; family Leporidae; genus Oryctolagus; species Oryctolagus cuniculus. Next base: position 31,012,931 of record NC_142886.1, on the reverse strand, counting down.
AAGACTTGTCTCTCTCTCTCTCTGTAACTCTGCCTTTCAAACAAAATAAACAAACCTTAAAAAAAGAACTGTGCTAAGACATAGTATCGGCAGATGGCTCAGAAAGGAGACTCAGTTAAACTATTTTAATGTGGCATTGGGAATATTATATAACATTTCTGATCCTCATTTTCCTCTCATGCAGAAAACATGGATAAAAACAATACTGTGTACCTCATAAGACTGCTATGGCCTGCGCCGCGGCTCACTAGGCTAATCCTCCGCCTTGCGGCGCCGGCACACCGGGTTCTAGTCCCGGTCGGGGCCCCGGATTCTGTCCTGGTTGCCCCTCTTCCAGGCCAGCTCTCTGCTGTGGCCAGGGAGTGCAGTGGAGGATGGCCCTTGGGTGTAGCTAGATGCTTGGGCCCTGCGCCCCATGGGAGACCAGGAGAAGTACCTGGCTCCTGGCTTCGGATCAGCACGATGAGCCGGCCGCAGCGTGCCGGCCGCGGTGGCCATTGGAGGGTGAACCAACAGCAAAGGAAGACCTTTCTCTCTGTCTCTCTCTCTCACTGTCCACTCTGCCTGTCAAAAAAAAAAAAAAAAAAAAAAGAGAGAGACTGCTATGCAGATTATTTATAGTTAGCCTAGTACCCAAAGAGAACAAACATCCAGTGAGTGTGTTACTGAAGTACTGTAGTGAACATGACAATCATGTGTTAATTCTTTTCAATTGCTGTTTGCTTTGTGTCTGTCTATACCTAAGTATGATGAAAGATGTGTTTGTTTAGCTGTGGACTCTTCCAAACTCATCACTGCTATCACAAGATCTGGTAAGAAAGCTAATTTTATGTTCTCTGTAATTGGCAAATCTGTAGAAATGGCACATTAGTCACTCAAGATTAACAGTTGTTATTTGAATTTCAGTTACTAGATTTGCATATATGATATCATATAATACCATAAACAAAGAATATCTTACCATATGATAGATTGAAAAGTTAGTTCAAGTAATGTGCAAAAACTGAACATTTTAAATTTTATGAAGACCGAGTATTAGATGCAGTATCGGAAGCACTGTGAGCCGTGTCCTCTTATTTAGATGTTTTCATGTCTCAGAGTTACATTCTGTTCTGTCTCGAGGGGTTTAGAGTATGTAGGTAGAGTGAAAGGGGGAAACTAAACTACTTAAAGACTGAAGATGTACAGACTTGATAATTGATGTATTTTTTGGGTGCGTCTGAAAGATATACCCATTTATTTATAAGCATTTGCTACATACCTCAAATTTTCAATCTAATAAGCACAGTCCTCACCACTTACCATCTGGTTCTGGGAACATTGCAGTATAAAGAACCTGGATTCCAGGAACATTTAGGGTTGTGCTATAATAAAAAATATCTCAAATCCCCTGATAAGGGGCATGGGTAGTCAGAATTTATCATCATAATTGAAAAAAATCACAAGTGCTGTGGATTTGCCATGTAATTGCACATCTGACTTGGAAAAACATGTCTTCATTACTTATAAAGGTTTTACAAGGATTTTCAAAAAGCAAATGCTGCTAAGTGAGTAAGTACCCAGTAGAGTAGTGTCCATTGTTACAAATTGGTACTGGCATGTTCCACTGGTTAAAATATAAATGTCATTGTTGTGTGTCAGTGGTGGTACTATAATTATTTAGATCAGCAAGTGCTTTGCTTGGTATACTAATTTTGAAACTTTAAAGTAGGTGAATTATCAACCTGGTATATAAGGGAAATTATAGCTATCACTGAGGCTTACTAAATGAAGGAAAGGCATGGACAGTGGCAGTACTACAGTGATCATATACTGGTGCCCTAGTGTATATACTTCTCCTTCATTTGACAAAATCCGTGGTGCACTTGCCTTGTGTCCTCAGGAAGCATGCAACTCCAGTGGGAATACAGACCATGAGACAGGTAATGCAAACAATTGTAGTGCATGTGAAGGTAAATTATTTTGATGCTATAGAGCAAAACTATTAACAGATCTTGCCAGTTTTCTTTCTAGAATGCCTTCCCCAACTAAACTTAACTATGACTTATTTGTACTATATGCTTTTGCTTAATTAGAAATTTCAGTTAATGGCTCTGCCATTTTTCTTGAAGAGTAATTTTTTCATTAAGTTTCTCCTTTGAAATAATTTTAACACATGTCATAGTACTCTTTCTACTGCCTTTATAAACACTTAACTGGATTCCTTTTTTTTTTTTCTTATTCATAGGCCATGTTTATTACTTTCTACTCACTTGGGCCTGTTAGCAGAAACCAAGATTTTGTTCTTGTCGCTCTTTGTTCCCTCTTAGTGGTGTACGTAACTTTAAGCCTTTCTTTGGGAACTGAATCCTATCTTGAATGGTAGAAAAGTTTTTCAGCTAATAGAATTTTGTCTATAGTATAGTATACTCATACAAATAGCTCGTGAACCAAGTTCTGTCAGCAGTAACTTGTACCTGTTTTAAATTCCTTTTTTTTCAAAGATTTATTTATTTGAAAGATAGGCAAAGATAGGAGAAACAGAGAGAGAGAGAGAAAGAGAGAGAGAGATCTTCCACCCACTCTTTTTTTTCTCTGATTGGCTGTAACAGCCAAGCTTGAGTCAGGCTAAAGCCGGGAGCCAGGAGCTTCATTCTGGTGTCCCACGTGAGTGACAGGGGCCCAAGCACTTGGGCCACCTTCAGCTGCTTTCCCAGGTCTATTAGCAGTGAGCTGGATCAGAAGTAGAGCATCCAGTACTGGAACTGGTACCCATATGGGATGCTGGCATCAGCATACTGCAGTTTAACCTACTGTGCCACAGTGCCATCCCCATATTTCAAATTCTTGATCAATCGCACTTCTTCTTCTCTCCTGTGTACCACATTTACTATATCTGTTGTAATGATTTATGGGGAAATCATCATTCTTGTTTTAAAATGTTATAGACAGGGTGCTGGTGCTGTAGAATAGTAGGCTAATCCACTGCCTATTGTGCTAGTATCCCAAATGGGAACCAGTTCATGTCCCAGCTGCTCCTCTTCTGATCCAGCTCTCTGCTATGGCCTGGGAAAGCAGTGAAAGATGGCCCAAGTGCTTGGGCCCCTGCACCTACATGGGAGACCCAGAAGAAGCTCCTGGCTTCGGATCGGCTCAGCTCTGGCTGTTGCGGTCATTTGGGGAGTGTCTTTCCTTCTCTTGTTGTAACTTTACCTCTCAAATAAATAAATATTTTTAAAAAGATATTAAAAGTACTCTATATCTATAGAGATGTTCAAATAATTGCATTCCTTGTTGCTTTGAGCCTTGACATGCCAACAGTGTGTATCCTACTTTTGTAGTCTTGTCATTACCATATAGTAATAGTTAATTTAAAATAAATAAATATGTAAGCTGCCTGGATTCAAGTGACATCCTGTGAATCTCTTAAAAGAAGGAAGCTGACAACTCTTCTAGAAATCAGATCATGTCCCTGGGCAAGAATTGGCTTTGATATATTTATTCATTGGGGAATGTGGATGAACAGCTGCCTTTTGAATGTAGCCAAGGGAAATTTGCTGACAAGCATAAATATGAATAGAGCAATAAAGCTTGCAAACAACAACAAAAGAATGTTGATGCAAAACCTAAGAAGACTCAAAACCAATTTCCTCTCTATCATTTTCCATATCCCCTACCATAATTCTTCTATAGTTGGCATGCCCATAAGCAATGTCAGATCAGAAATGACAAATTACCTTTTTTAAACTTGCACTAGGTGAATTAAAAACCAATTAACTTTTAATTTTTTTCATGTTCTTAGAAGATCTAAATTATCAATCTAAAGTATTTTGCCTTGGTGATAGATTTTTAAAACTTTAGGCATAAACAGAAACAGGAAAGAGGATATTCTGTGCACTTTCACCTTAAACTTGGTTTACACAAGAGCCTTTTCTTTGAAAAAGGTTTTTATAGGTACATTTTATCATCCTGCATAACATTAGTACATGTCACCTTGTTTTTTTGGATACGAAAGTATTTCTTGTTCCTGCTCAAAACCGACCCTTGGATGTCTTACTGAAAAGGGTATGTGAAACTTCTGTCTTCTCTCATCCTTTCCTAGAGAAAGCTTTTTACGTATTTTTTCTCTAATATTCATATGAATTACAAGTATGAAGTGGATCTACTGCTTTATGTCTTTTCCCTAAGATCTCTTTAATTTTCATTTCAATGACCACTAAATATAAGGCCAAAACAGATTCTGCCTTTTGAGAAAAATGAAAGGCTGTTGCTTAAAAAAAAAATTGTTTTTAGAAATTGAATGGACTTCCAACTAGTCAAATCTAACTGAGTATTATATTAGTAATTACTATTCAGTTCTGCTTATATCACTTTAGGGTTAGACCAGGACAACTTGGAATAGAGAAAGTCTGAATGAGGGAGCTTACGTGAACCTAGGGCCAGTAAAAAGAAATGAGAACCTAGATATTAGCTGATGACCAGAGGAAGGGAATTTAGTAACACACCATAATAAGTGTTCATTCTGCTGTCTTCCTTAGTCATAAATATTAAAGTTGAAGTTGTTTTTCCTTTTATTTCAAAAGGTTTATTCAAAAATTTCACAACAGATTTAGGTAGAGTAAAGCTAAATTTCATATTCTCCAGAGCCAACTTAGAACTTGCCACATTTGATTTCTGAGTAATTCCATGGTTGAGAAGGGTAAGACATTTTTAACTGGAGCAAAAAAGGGAATGATTTGTTGTCACTCCATTCTGCCACCCTTCAACCCTGGTGCCATCCATGTACTTATTTTCCATGAAGTTGACTAAGTGCAACATGTAACCCAGACTATAGGAAGAAGAATCTTCATAGCAGGAGGCTGTTGGCCTGAATGAGTTTTTCTTTTTATTTTATTTATGTATTTGGCAGAGAGATAGAGAGAGTGCTCAGTGGTTTACTGCCCAGATGCACCAAACAGCTGAGATTGAAACCTGGAAGCAGGAACTCAATCCAGGCCTCTCACGTGTCTGGTAGGAACTCAGCTGCTTGAGCCAGCACCACTGCCTCCCAGAGTTTGCCTTAGACTGAAGCTGGAGTCAGGAGCTGGTGCTGGAAATTGAATACAGCTCCACCACTGTGGGACACAGGTTTCTTCTTCTTTTTAGAACAAGAAGATTTATTTGTTTGACAGAGTGACAGAGAATCACACACACACACACACACACACACAGAGAGAGAGAGAGAGAGAGAGAGACTGATTGATTGAGAGATTGATTGCATACTTTTCTGTCTAGTGGTTTCCTTCCCAAATGGTTGCAACAGCCAGGGCTAAGCCAGACTGAGGACAGGAGCCAGGAACTCCATCCGGGTCTCCCACTTGGTGCCGGGGGGTATTCTCAGGCGTATTAACATGAAGCTGGCTGGGAAGCAGAGCAGCTGGGACTCAAGCAGCACTCAATCATGGGATGCTGGAGTGGCAGGCAGCTGTAGCTCAACCTGCTGCACCACAGTGCTGGCCCCAAGGACGCAGGCTTATTACCCAGTAGCCAGACTGTTGCTTCTAGACTTTCTTTTATAAACTTAAATTTATAAAGAAGTGAATGAAGGATACTGTAGTTTCAATTGGTCTTATTGTCTTCTTACTCATTAAATCTTTGTTCCGAACTTTAACATAGAAAATGAACTTAGGACTCTGCCAGTGATACACAGATTCTCCTCGGGGTTTTGATAGGCCCCAGTTTTGAACTAACTACCCTTGATGAGAATTCCGGTCCCAAATAATGACTCCGAAGAGTATAGAGAATGTATAACAAAATTTGGTTTCTGATAACTGACCCACATGAATAGAAAGTATAATAAACATGGTCTTTGAGTCTGAAAGGAAAATAATTCAGAAACATGTTTAGAAAGACAGTGGAAAGGATACTGTGACGAGTGTTAAACTTATTTCAAGGGATGAAGTTAATGAAAATGTTAACCACCTTCAAGAAAATGTCGGCCCTTTTAATTGAAAATATGCTTTGCTATTTATTGCAAAATTATAAAGTCCAAATAAATCATAGTTTAGTTAGAGAAGACATTCTAGAAAGAAAACTGCCAAAATCTGGTAATAATCTTGCACGTATAATACTTGGAGTGGAGATAATACGCAGTTCAGAAGAGGGAGAGGGAGAGTCGATTAAAGAATCAGCACACTTCCTAGAGTATGATAGTTCCTTAGTATGATGATTTCAGTTACAACAACAACAAAAAAGACTCAACGGCTTAAACAAAAAGATGGAAGATAGGCTTTGACTCATGTAATTCAAAAGTTCAGGTTATTTTTGCTGGAATTTGCCCTCATTTCTTTTCCATTTCCTTCTGTTTCTCTGTCAGGTTTCCCCCAAGTGGTGACAAAGATGGCCGTCAGCATCATCCTTTTCATTCTGAGCATTGTGTTAAGTCACCCACCAGGGGACCTGAACTCAGCTTCGGTCAGCCCTCTTCTTGGGAACCAGTCCCTTTTTTCACCCGGGCCTGGGTCATGTCGTCACCTCTTGAGCCCCTGAGAGGACTCCAGGCAGACAGAGAAGGAGGACGTGGAGGGAGAGAATAGGAGATTTATAAAAAATGTCTGTGCTGCCGGTGCCACGGCTCACTGGGCTAATCCTCCACCTACGGCACCGGCACCCCGGGTTCTAGTCCCAGTTGGAGCGCCATATTCTAGCCTGGTTGCTTCTCTTCCAGTCCAGCTCTCTGCTATGGCCCGGGAAGGCAGTGGAGGATGGCCCAAGTGGTTGGGCCCTGCACCCGCATGGGAAACCAGGAAGAAGCACCTGGCTCCTGGCTTCGGATCAGCGCAGTGCTGGCCATAGCAGCCATTTAGGGGATGAACCAATGGAAAAGGAAGACCTTTCTCTCTGTCTCTCTCATTAACTATGCCTGGCAGAAAACACAAAAACAAAAACAAAAACAAACCATAAATTCAAGATTAATAAGGCACATGTGATTAGCAGATTTATATTTTAGTAAGATCATTCTGGTGGTAACATGAAAAGCATGGGTACATAGCTAGGTAGGAGTAGAAATATAGGTATGGAAGTTCTAATGTTTTATTTCTAACTTCCGGTGTAATCTCATATAGCCAATCCTCCAGTCCCACTGCCTATGTTTGGCAGTTAGGGGCTGGATTTGAAATATGAAACAATAAGAGCTTAAACAGGGTAAAAAGAATACAAATAAATTAAGGGATTGGATGTGAGCCAGTGTGAACAAAGAATCAAAAGAAATTTCCAACTAATTTAAGAGGGTGAGAGAAAAGAAAGGAACATTAAACCTTTTGTGACTAAAAATTTAGGTGAACACTTAGGGGAAATAAGTTATTTTTTTAATGATGTATTTATTTATTTGAAAGATGGAGTTGCAGAGAGGCAGGGGGAGAGAGAGAGAAAGAGAGAGAGAGAGAAAGAGAGAAAGAGAGAGAGAGAGAAAGTAAATCTTCCATACACTGGTTCACTCCTCAAATGGCCGCAACGGCTGGAGCTGGGACAATCCGAATCCAGGAGCCAGAACTTCTTCTGTGTCTCCCATATGGGTGTAGGAGACCAAGCCCTTGAGCCATCTTCCACTGCTTTTCCAGGCCATAGCAGAGAGAGAACTGGATCGGAAGTGGAGCAACCAGGAGTCGAACCAGGACCCAAATGGAATGCTCGCGCAACAGGCAGCGGCCTTACCTACTATGCCACAGCACTGGCCCTGGAGGAAATAAATTATTTTTGGTATCATGTAGATGATTATTTACACCATTTGTATTTTCAGAGTATTTAGAACAGTAGGTAAATCTGTGGCATTTAGAAGAAGCAGGTTTGGGAAGCCTTTTCTCTGCCAAGAGCCATTTGAATAGTTATAACATAATTTGCAGGCCACACAAAATTATCAACTTAATAATTAGCCTGCTTTGGATTTATTGAATTTTGAGTCCCATATGTGGTTGTCTTGGCAGGGCTAGACCAAGTGATTTCATGAGTCTTGTGTGACCCATGGACCAGATGCTCCCCACCCCGGCAGGAGGGTGCATTACAGCTCACGGTAATTCTGTCCATGTATATAGACATTTAGTTAGGGGAAAAAGGGTTGAGAAAGAGAAGAGTCAAGAATAATACCCTGAAAAATACTGACATATTAGAGTAGAAAGAAACAGGAAACAGGAAAAGCTTGATCTGTGAGATGGTTGAACCAAGAGAAAGAGAAGGTATTTGTATAAAATACCTCAAAGTTACACTTGGCAGTGTGGTAACTATTGATATTTTCAGAGACCATTTTAAGCCGAATTATGAGAGTTAAGTAAGTGCAGACAGTGAAGAAATTCAGCCAGGCCTACCTAATTTTATATATATATATAGATAGATATATAAATATATATAGGTAGATATATAGATATATTTTATATATATTCTAACCAATGCTCTAGGAACATGATGTTCTTTTACATGTTCCTGTTATTCCATGTAATAATGTTTCCTGATCAGGTCCTGCACTGTCCTTTCCAGGTAGCCTAGACTGTATCAAGTGGTCTGCTTTTAGCAGCCTTCATTCTTTCATTTGCTAAATTCTTTCAGATCAGAATTACTTCTTTCAGATCACTAAGCAAATACTTTTTGTTAACTGTGTGCTGTTCAAGATAGGGAGTGGGACATGGATGGATGGTGTATAGGAAATACAAAGATAGACAAGCCATAGTCCCTGACAGGGAGAGCCCTCAGGTTAATCTTTGTGCCCTGTCTTCTGTACTATATCTGGCTTCTTGTTTTGGCTTTACATTGAGTATTGAGAATACATCCTTATGTTACCTTTTTAACAAGGTGAGATAGGGTATCCTCCCCAGAAATATCACTTGATTTCGCTTTCCTTTAGTCACAGGAAGTTTTTTCATTGTATTTCTTTAAATAGATAATAAACACATATAAACATGAAGTACACAAATAAGTATACACATATATTAGATTATTGATATACTCTGATCACTTCATTGAATTGAGTTTCTTTAACAGTTATTGCCATTCCATTATCCCATTTCAGTTATGTTGTTTTTACTCCTTTCTTAAAATTTTTTTCAAGAGTTCTGTCTTGTAGAAGCCTTTGCCTAATATCTCTGATAAGTCCTTTCTCCTTTTACTGAACTCCCATTGCAACTTATCTGCATCTTTTCAAATACTCTGTATATTCTATTAATATAATTTTGGTTGTCTTATTTCTTGAATTAGAGCCTCCTTAGGGATGAAACCCATCTCGTATCTGTTGAACACGTGAGCCTCATTAGTAAAATGGGGACTTTGGACGCATCTCCTGTGTTTGTTCAGCTGTATGAAGACTGGCATCCCTATTAGAGGACTTCAGTGAATTTGTGGACAGATGGTATCAAAAGGGTTTATTTTGGTGAAAAAGGTTTTTGAAGTCAATGCATAGTTTTTTCATGATACGTATTTGTGAACTTTTTGAGGACTCCTTGTATTTATGGATTTTGCACCAAAACAAACTTATCTTTTTTAAAAAAAATTATTTATTTACTTGAGTGGCATAGTTACAGATTGAGAGAGAGGGAGAGGGAGAGAGAGTGAAGGGGGGGGGGTGGTCTTCACTTCATCTTCTGGTTCACTCACCACATGGCCACAAGGGCCAGAGCTGGGCTGATCTGAAGACAGGAGCTAGGAGCCAGAAGCTTCTTCCATGTGTCCCATGCAGATGCAGGGGCCGAAGTTGGGCCATCTTATACTGCTTTGCAGGCCATTGGCAGGTAGCTGGATCAGAAGTGAAGCAGCCAGGACTCAAAGTGGTGCCCTAATGGGATGCCTGCACCTCAGGCAGATGGGTGCTTAACCTAATGTGGTCCCAACAAACTTAGCTTTTAATTCTACTTCCCACAGATTTTTTGTTCTTCTTTCAGAAAATGTTTTATGTATGTGTGTATGTATGTATATATGTATTTTAGTAGCGGAGATAGAGAGAGGCAAGTATCTTGCATCTGCTAGTTCACTCCCCAAATGTCTGCAACAGCCAGGCCCATTCCAAGCTGAAGCTCAGATCCCGGAATTCAATCTGAGTTTTCCGAGGGAGTGTAAGTACCAGTGGACGTAGAGCCGGGGCTTCAACTCAGGGATTCCAATTAGGATGTAGGCATCCTAAGCAGATATTTAAGTTCTGAGCCAAACTCCTAGCCTTCCGAAAGCTTTGTGATAAACCCTCTTCTCTTCCATAGTTACATATAAGTCATCACGGCTCTTTATAGTCCTTGACCATATCTTGGCCTACTCTCTCCTCTAAAATATATAGCTCACTGTGAAAAGTAATTTACATAGTATCTTATTTTAAGCATTTTTCTTATTTACTCTTATTTCATGTCAAAATCCTCTTTGGGAACCTGATTAAAAAAATCCACCAAGTTTTTCTTCTTTGTAATAATGATGTGAACTCTTTACCTGCTGGAGATCCATTCTGACTTCACATCTTGCTTTAGAAAATGAGACCTTTGATTTTCTGTGTCAACTATGCAGTTAGTTATTCACTTTCCCTATGCTCCTTTCAAGTGTCCAGACTTTGACCTCAAGAAATGGAAACCATCTCCCCAGCACTCTGGCTTCCTATTTTCAGTTACAGAGTCATGCTAGATATAGTCCATTTTTTCTTACTATATTATTCATAGCCAAATGCTTCAGAAATAATAAATGTCAGCAAGTGGATCTGATAAGCCAGTAGATCTCATATCTGATATTTGCTACAGAAAATGGCAGTTTTTAATTTGTCATATTGAACCCATGTAGCATATATAAGGGATTTACCAAGTACAGATGCTTATCTCTTACTCTTGAGATCAAGAACTACATTGCTCAAACCCCCATTGCCAATGATAGTTCATTATTATTCTGTAAAGCAGTGACTTTCATATGCTTTTTACCATAACCCTCCATAAGAAATGTCACTACCTGATTTATATGAGTAGTGCTGGTCATATATTTATGACCAAAACCAGTTTCATGAAACAATACTTATGCCAGTATATGACTTTTAGAAGTACCACACTGTGCTATTATGTGTCATGACAAAATAACAAACTTACTTAACATACTAAATAAATTGATATAATGAGTCTCTGTTGGGTCACATCCCATGGTTTGAAAAATTCTTCACATGAAATTTGGAAAACTGGTTTTCAATCAGAAGGACTAAATTCACCCTCTATTCCAGTAGTTCCCCAAAGTTAATACACATACAAGTTTGGATGACTTTTTAAAATGCAAACCTTTGAGCCCAACAAATTCTAATTTTATTATATCATAGTAGGACCCTAGAAATAGCTGTTGAACAAGGCTCTGGGATAATCCGCATAGGAGTGACCTGGAGACCACACTGGGGAGGAGCTCCATGTTTCTTTGTGCTTTTGCTGAACTCAGGGAGCTCGCATATTCCCCTTCCCCTTCATCTCTCTGTCTCACTCCTCTATGCTCTATTCGCTTCAGCAGGCAGATTTTCCACTACTTTATTTCTTTGGAGTTTCATAATTTAGTTAATTCTTTTATGTCCTTTAGATGTGGCATCCATTGAAATAAGACAGAATTAGAGTCATGCTCTTTAAAACTCTTCTTTCACCGCCCCCCCTCTTTTTTTTCACCTTTACAGAGCAATTAAGTAGAACAAGTGACATTGTAATTCCCGAAAAATAGATGTAGCACCTTTCGCTTCTTTATGTACCTGTAAGTTGAGGTGGGGTAAGAAGCATGTGGGGAGGAAATTGGGGGACGCAACTTGAGGTGCAGTCCTCTATGTTTGCCTTTGGAGCTCCCCATCTTCACCCACTTATCCTTTCCTCTTCCCCACCCTTGACAACTGCAGCACCTTGGCTGCTTGCTTGGATCTGATCTACTAATTGGCCTAGACCTTGAGAGTTTGTACTTTTTTTTTGTTTGTTTCAGCCATTATACTTAAGGTCAGTATTTTATACTTCCTTCTTTCAGTTAGATCTGCCAAAGCTTTTTTGAGCCAAAATCATTTCAAACACCTTCTTAGAAATTTTAAGTCAGTCATGCAAAACTACTTCCTACTATCTATAATTTATGGTAAACCTACTTGTATTTTACTTTAACATTGCCCTCTAGTTGCAGAATTAGGTGTTACCTTTTCTCCTCACAAAAATTGTTAAGTTCCCAGAAGCAAACCGTATGTTGGGCATTTTCATTTGATCCATTAGTATTTAATATAATTCTTTGTTTTTAAGTTAATGTTTACTAATTGCAGGCTTGAGTGAATGAATAAACAGATCGAATTTTACCACTCTGATGTCATTTACTTTTTTAAGAGTTTGGAAATATGTAGATACCCTACTATAGATTTCCTTTATTAATTAAAATATATATAGGTCGGCACATGCTCACTCGGACTTACCTCCAGTGGTGGAACTAGAAATGTGCCAGGGGATTTCAGCTCAGTCTTACCAAGGAGGCAGGTACCAATGCCAGTGCACTTGGTAAAGTGGTAAGTATAAATACACAACCGATCAAAAAGATAGGGTGTCGAAGAGATTTCACAAATAAGACCAGTGTGAGCAAACAATGAAGGAAAGAATTAAAAGGGAAAGTATGATCCTGTGGGGGAAGCAGAACACACAGCAGACTCATAGAATGGCAAATGCCCAAAACAGCACTCCTGCCTCAGAATCAACCCTTGGGACACTCGGATCTGGCTAAAAGGTCCATGAGAGTCTCACAGGCATGGGAAGCCATGACGCGGTGGCAAAAAACAATCTAAATGAAAGATCCTGGTGAACAAGACCCCAGTAGAAGGAACAGGCCATCAAGGAGGGAGGCGCCTTTCTCTGAAGGGAGGAAGGAACCTCCACTGTGATATGGCCCTGACTAAACAAGTTCAGAGTTGGTGAACTCAGGGGCTTCCATAGCCTAGACAGCTCATGGCAAGAGTCTCGGGTGATTGCTGATGTCATAAATAAGAGTGCCAATTGTTAAATCAACAACGGGAGTCACTGAGTACAGGCTCCCCACGTAGGATCTCTGTCCTTAATGTGTTTCACTATGAAACTTAAAAACAACACTACTAGTCGAACAATGCCCTATACCTTGTGCGGTTGTGTGAGTGCAGCCTGTTGAAATCCTTGCTTAGTGTATACTAAGTTGATCTTCTGTATATGAAGGTGATTGAAAATGAAACTCGATGAAGGGCGGGATGGGAGAGAGAGTGGGAGAGGGGAGGGCCGCGGGAGGGAGGGAGGTTGGAGGGGGGGAGCCACAACAATACAAAAGTTGCACTTTGTAAATTCACATTTATTAAATAAAAAAAAAGAACTTATGGGGGGGCCATTGTAATTCATAAACTGTACTTTGGAAATTTATATTTATTAAATAAAAGTTAAAAAAATGCAAGCTCATTTTCATTACATACTTTTATTTTTATCTAACTGTCTTAGGATCTCAGGGAAAGGTAGCGATCAAAGTCAGCTTCATAAAGTTGGTTAAGTATAGCAAATGAGGACTAGTACTATTAGTGTATTCATTATTATTGAAAACTCTTTTTTAGCTTCGATTTGTCATTGTATATGAGTTGCAGCATCTAATGTAGTCTCTTGTGTCATCCCACCAATACCTCTACCAGAGCATTTAACAAGATAAAGAGTAGCAGTAATACTTACCCTGCCCTCCCCTCCACCAAAATTAAAAGAGAAGAAAAAACCAGGAGACTAAGGAAACTAAAAGGTAACCTAATGTTAGAATCTAGACTTGAACTCTATGAAGCAGGTGAAGTGAATTGAGGAAAACTGAGTCAAAATACACATCGTCAACCAGACATTCCCAGGTAGGGATTAAAAAGATACTTCTGCTTGTATCTCAGCTGTTCTCCTGACTCAGAGATCCACGTTCTGAAAGAACCGTGAGTGGTTAGCTAACATCTGACTTTGGAGATAGCCATATTTCTGTCTCCATTTAGAAGCAGTAACATCTAGAAAATAATTCATTAGAACTTAAGGGATGAATAGTTATAATGGTGTGTGTTTTTCAACCTATATGTTCTATAGTAAGGCTTGCAAGAATTCTGGAATTAAAGTTGAGAAACAGGGAAATACAATTTTCTATCATACTCTGCTTTTTTTTTACAGGGTCTTCTTATGTAGAAAACCAAGCAGTGAGATTAGGAGTAATATTTCCCTCAGCAAAACTGCATTGTAAATGGCTGTAAAATGTGAGTTAGCTCTGCAGTGGTGTTTAACAGTCACTCTTTTACCACAGAGTTTCTCAGCTTCAGCATTGTTGGTAATTTGGACTGTATAATTCTGTTTCTTAGGGACTGTACATTATGGACTGTTTAGCCACATCCCTGTCCTTGCCCACTAAATGCCAGTAGCATACCTCCCCTTCCTCATCATGACAGTCACAAATGTCTGTTGACTTTGCCAAATGTCCTTTGTTGAGCACCACTGCAATGGTAGATCTCCAAAGGGGGATGGTTGAGTCTTGATAGCTATTACTTTTTTTAAGGATCAGTAAGGGAGAAAAAATCAATATAGAGTCTATTTTTAAAATGATGTAGTTCAAGGGAAAAAAAAATATTAGCTAAAGACTCAGAGGTAAAGCACAACTAAGAAAATGATGTGCTGGGGACGGTGCTCTGGCGCAGCAGGTTAATGCCCTGGCCTGAAGTGCTGGCATCCCAAATGGGCACCGGTTCAAGACTCTGGTGCTCCACGTCCGATCCAGCTCTCTGCTATGGCCTGGGAAAGCAGTGGAAGATGGCCCAAGTGCTTGGGCCCCTGCACCCGCTTGAGAAACCCAGAAGAAGCTCCTGGCTCCCAGCTTTGGATCTGCGCAGCTCTGGTAGTTGGGGCAAATTGGAGAGTGAACCAGCAGATGAAAGACCTCTCTCTCTCTGCCTCTCCTCTCTCTGTGTAACTCTGACTTTCAAATAAATAAATAAATCTTTTTAAAAAATGATGTGCTTATCGTTCTAGGAGAAAAAATATCTAGACAATTGATGTGCTCAAGAGAATGCAAGATCTCTAATAAGAGCCTTTGAAAAATGGGATTAGAAAATTGTACTAAGAAAACAAAACAACAAAATGGCTTAAAAATAAAAGGAAATTAGCAGAATGCAAGGAAATTTTGACAGTTTCTTTTTAAACGGATGGTATATCATGTTGGCAAGAGGTAGTGACACAAAACATTCTTAAATAGTCCATACACTGTTCACAGAATACAGTATATGTAGAAACATATAAACACATGCACACACCCAGAGACAGTTTATGGAAAATATGATGAAGAGACAGATACACAGAGAGAGCTTATGTCTGCTAGGTCTCTCCCTAAGTGCCAGGTCCTCTACTTATTGATTCCTCTGTTCTTTCCAATTTAGGGTAGACACTGATCCTCTCCAGCCTATGGTAACCACTGGTCTTTGTACTGTCTTCATAGTTTGGTCTTTTTGGAATGCCAGGTAGTTGAAATGATATAGCATGTCACTTTTAGATTGCGCTCTTTCACTTGCAATAGGTATTTAAGTTTCTTCCATGTGTTTTTATGACTTGGTATCTTATTTCTTTTTTTACACTGAATGATAGTCCCTTGTCTGCAAGTACCACTGTTAACCCACTCACCTACTGAAAGACATGTTGATTGCTTTCATGTTTTGACAAATATGAATAAAGCTATGAACATATATTTGCGTGTTTTGGTGTGGACATATATTCTTAACTTCATTGTGGTGAATATCAAGAAATATGTGTAGTTTTATAACAAACTACCAAATTATCTTCATAGTGGCTATACCATTTTCATTCTCTTTAGCAATGAATGAGTGTTCCTGTTCCTCTGTGTCCGCTCCAGCATATGGAGTCATCAGTGTTTTTCTTTATATTCATCTTTTTCCCTCATCAATGTCCAGTTCAAATGCTACATGTTGTACAAAATGTCTTTAATTCAATCAATAATAATCCCTCCCACTTTGTACTGTGAATGTCTTCACTTTAGCAATCATTTAGACTTAATGCATGCTGCTAATTTCTTGTCTCATTTCTCCTCTTAGAGAATTAATTATTTAATACAGTAATCATTTTTATACAAGGTACAGTGTGTACTTTTCTTTAAAATTAACATTGGCATTTGTTGAAAAAAAGAATCTGAAATGTGTTTTCAAGTAAAAAACATTTTAAAGGAAAACATTAGGAAATGTATGTATCTCAGTTGATTCATTTTTGTTGTATAATGGGGAAAATAATGTTATATATAGTTCTTGATGTCATAGCTTGTTAGAGTAAAAGAAACATACTTAATCCTTTAACTTATCAATGAAGAATTTTGCATGCAGAGTGTTTTGATTATCTGTTCCATGTCACAAAGGTAGATATATCTTATTTGTCACCATTTGTAGTCCTTACACAAAACTGTGCTGATGTTCTTCCATGTTTCGTCGAGTTAGATAATATTAGGTTGTTCAAGGAGAACAGATTCTTTTCCAAGAAAATGCAGTAGTTCAGGAACATCTTGTTGAAAATTTCCATTTCGTTAAAATAACAATGTGCATTATATATATTTCTGTATCCTTGTTATCTAGTGAATTAATTCTCATCAAACATTAAAGGCCAAGTGTCATGACAAATACTTTCACTTTCCAATGAGCTTAATTTTATAGAAATAAAGAGTAACTAAATTATCACCTTAAAAGATTTGTAATATTTCTATATATTGTGCTGTTGTATTAAATTGGGTACTGACAGAAGAATTTAATACTCACAATATTCATTGCTACTCTGTTCTTTGATACTTAAGCTTGTAATTCACATTGTTCTGTAGCATGATTTCTGAGAAAATCAACAGTATGTTCTTTTTGAAGTAGCAGGAACAAGTGGTGGAAGAAAAATGCAGGGAAAACAAAATAGACTCTGTCTCTCTAGGCAGTATAACACTCCTTAACTTGTTTTTGCCAGTTCCACCAATTCAGCAAAGCGTTTTCTTCAGCCACCACAGCATTTTGGGGGAATCTTGTTTGTCTTCAATGTGCATATACCCCTCCCTAGGAACTTCTGCTGTGTTATTTTCCCAGGGCTGCCATAACAAGATAATACAAACTGAGTGACTTAAAACTCACAATTCTGGAGACGGAAAGTCAGGAGTATGGTATTGGCAGGTCCCTGGTCCCTTTGAAGGTTCTAGGGAAGGGTCCTCCCTGGCATCTCTCAGCTTTTGGTGGTGCCTGGCAGTCTTTCACTTTCTTGGTTTATTAGCAGCACCACTTGAATCTCTCCACTCCATCTTCTTATGGGAGTTTTCTCTTTGTGTCTCTGTGTCCAAGTATCCCTCTCTCCTTTATCTTACTCAATCATTGGATTTGGGACCCTCCCCAGATCTAGGATGATTTCATCTTGAGACCCTTGCCAAGTCAGATCACATTCTGAGGCTCTAAGGGGGGATGAATTTTAGGGGCTCATTATTCACAGTGCTTACACGTAGTGCAAGCTAAGCACTCTGACACCTCCTGTTCTGGGAATGTGCTCATTTCTGCCACCTGCTTTTGTTTCCACCAGGCTTTGCTACTTCTCTTGAAGTCCAGTGCCCCTTTAGGTACATATTGCTTAGATCACTACTCTTGTTAAGCCCCAGTTCTTAAGCTGGCTTGGAGTCCACATCTAATGAGGCCTCCCAACAGTCTGGCTCTCTACTGGGTGCCTTCTGGCCCCATGGCTGGCATGGCTGCTGTCTCCCGCTGGACTTGCACTCTCCCTTGGCACCTCTGCTGATGCCCCGGAAGCTTGTGGAGCCACATAGCATTCTTTTGAATTTATCCAGTCAGAATGGATTCTAAAGCATTGATTGCCTTTTTATGATTGAGCATCCCTCAATGATTTAAAACAGATTGAATGATTTGAATGAAATATTTCTTTCAAGTTTATTTCATGTCCTTGTGTCACTCTTTTCTTAATTCATTGATTATCTCCTTGGTTTCTGAGCTAGCAAAGACTCTTAGTTACATATCTCATAGTCTTATAAGAATCACTCATTTTCAGTAATGCTAGAGCTTTCTTATTGATTAAAACTTGATACCTGCTCTGTTCTTAAATGAGTCTTTCTAGCAGCCTCTTCTGTCTTTAAGCAAACTGCTTCTTGCCAGTCTCTTGTCTCCCTACTGTTCAAATATCTGTGCTGATATGAATCCTAACAGTGTGCAGCTTAAGAATAAGGGTAATGTCAACTCCATTTCTTGTATTTCTCTCACCCCAAGCATGCTTTACTAAGTTGAATTGAATCATGTTGCTAAGTTGTTCTGACATGGCTATTTTAATTATTTACAGTAGAGTTTTCTTTCGCTCTTGGGATAAACGGTATTGAGTAGGGAGGGAAAAAATCCTTTTATGACTTTTAATAGTGCATTTACATTAGATTCCAGAAAGCAATCTTTTAGCAACCATAAATAGTTTAAAAATCAGTGTTAAGCTATAAAGAGTTTTAAATCAGTAAGTATTTATTCCTTACATAGCTTATACCAGGTGTTATATCAGACTCTAGGAAAAAAGGTACAGAGGTATACTGTGTATCCTTGACGGAGCACATAGTCAAAAGCTGAGAGAAATAGTGACGATAGAACTGCAGTGGTTTGTGGCAAAAACATAAGGCACTAGAGAATCTTGTACTTGATAAAACTGTGAAGACAGATGGATGCCAAGTAGCAAAGGCACTTGTGCCCTATGCTAGAAAAGCAAGCATTAGCCTTTTGGACATCAGGCAGCCCAGTTTTGTTTTTAATATTTAGACGAATGGAATAAAGATTCAGTTAGAAGCATGGACATAAATAGACAGTTGCAATGAAAAATGATGTGGATTAAATATGAATTGAGGGGCCAGTGCTGTGGCATTGTGAGCTAAGCTCCTGCCTGCAGGGCCAGCATCCCATATGGGCGCTGGTTCTAGTACCGGCTGCTTCTCTTCCGATCGAGTTCACTGCCGTGGCCTGGGAAAGCAGTGGAAGATAGCCCAAGTGCTGGAGCCCCTGCACCCACATGGGAGACCCGGAAGAAGCTCCTGGCTCCTGGCTTCAGACTGGCTCAGCTCTGGCCGTAGTGGCCATCGGGGGAGTGAACCAACAGATGGAAGACCTTTCTTTCTGTCTCTTCCTCTCTCTGTTTGTAGGCCTACCTGTCAAATTAATAAGTAAAATCTTTTTAAAAAATCAACTGAGAGTAGTTATACAGAAGGTGGAGTGAGATATACATATGGCTGATGGTTCAAAGTCTATTACTTCTCCGTTACTGATGCAGGAAGAGGGGGAGGTTTCCAGAATGAATCTTAAGTTCTTGAATAGAGAAGGCAGAATTAAACTTGGAAACTTATGTTTATGGAGGGCCATTATGTAATATATTTAATTTTTATAACAGTCCTTCAGAGTAGTGAAGTTTCAATTATCAAAAAATATAAATAATTTAAGTGAGCGTATATAATTAGCTATTGATAGAACTGGATATTTCTCCAGCTCTAAATCTCATGTTCTCTGATTCTTATGAAGATGGGTAGAGATAATAATGTTAGATGTAGAGGTTGTGTTTCATGTCCCCCTAAGCTATCTAGATCTGGTCTTCTAATACACTGTTGGAATTTTGAATAAGCTCAGAAGAAAAGGAAGGGTTCCTTTGGGAGGGCAAAGGAGTCATTTACATATGGATACTTGTTCTAGCCTTGCTCATATTTGTTTTTTTTATTTTTTTTTTATTTTTATTTTTTTTTTATTTTTATTTTTTTTTGACAGGCAGAGTGGACAGTGAGAGAGAGAGACAGAGAGAAAGGTCTTCCTTTGCCGTTGGTTCACCCTCCAATGGCCGCCGCGGCCGGCGCGCTGCGGCCGGCGCACCGCGCTGATCCGCTGGCAGGAGCCAGGAGCCAGGTGCTTTTCCTGGTCTCCCATGGGGTGCAGGGCCCAAGCACCTGGGCCATCCTCCACTGCACTCCCTGGCCACAGCAGAGGGCTGGCCTGGAAGAGGGGCAACCGGGACAGAATCCGGCGCCCCGACCGGGACTAGAACCCGGTGTGCCGGCGCCGCTAGGCGGAGGATTAGCCTAGTGAGCCGCGGCGCCGGCGCCTTGCTCATATTTGTCGTTGTCCAAAGGCTATGTCTCCTGTAAGCAGAGAGCTTTAAATGGAAGCCTGGGGAGCATCCACATTTAAGATGATAGTAAAAAAAAAAATACAGAAGCATGCAGAAAAATGAGGATTTAGAGGGAAAAGGAGAAAATTTTAAGAAAAAAAAAAAAAAAGGAAGGCCCAACGTGGCGTAACAGGTTAAACCATAGCCTGCATGCTGGCATCCCATATAGGTGCCAGTTCAAGTGTTGCCTTCTCCACTTCCCTTCCAGCTCCCTGCTAGTGCACCTGTGAAAGCAGCAGGAAATGGCTCAAGTGCTTGGGTCCCTGCATCTACATGGGAGACCCAAAAGAAACTGGTGGATCCTGCCTTCAGTCTGGCCCACTCCAGCTGTTGCAGCCATTTGGGAAGTGATTCATTCATTCATTCATTCTCTCTCTCTCTCTCTCTCTCTCTCTTTCTCTCTGTAACTCTGCCTTTCAAGTAAATAAAATAAATGTTTAAAAAAAAGAAAGAAGTTTGAAGAAATGGTCCTTAATATCCTGTGCAACTGGTATATGAAGTTAAGTAAGTCATTTAAAATTTCTCCTGGACTCACGCGATGCTGCCATCTCATATTGGAGTGCTACTTTGAGTGCTGGCTGCCATATTTCCAATCTAGCTCCCTGGTAATGTACCTGGGAAGACAGCAGATAATGACCCAAGTCCTTGGGTATCTGCCCTTACATAGGAAACCCAGATGGAGTTCAGGCTCCTGGCTTTAGCCTGGCGCAGCTGTGGCTGTTGCAGGCATCTGGGGAGTGAGCCAGCAAATGGAAGATCTCTATTCTTCTCTCTGTCATGTTTCATTTTAAATAAATAAATGATCTTTTAAATTCATTGTTCAAAACAGTTGGAAATTAATTGGTAATATTCCTTAAAAGTTTATTTTTATGTATTTGAAAGGCAGACAGCAATGGAGGTGGGGAAAAGGAGGTGGGAAGGAACCATTTGCTGGTTCAGTCCCCAAATGCCTGCAACAGACAGGGCTGGGCCAGGCTGAAGTCAGCAGTTAGGAATTCTACCCAGGTGTCTCACGTGGGTAGCAGGGATCCAAGTACTTAAGCCATCTCCTGCTGCCTCCCAAGGTCCACAATAGAAGGAAGTTAGATCTGCAGTGTAGACAAGACTCCATCCTAGTCACTTTGATATGGGATGTGGGTGTCCCAAGCACCAGGTTAATCTGCCACAAATACCCATCTGGTTTTAAGAAAATGAAATTTCCTTTACCGTTCCTTGAGGAATTCATAGAAAATTAGGTAGTGAGAAAATAATATAAATGTATTGTCCTCCATAGACTACTTCTGTTAGTATTGCTCATTCAGAACTAATAGATCATGGGATGTTATTTATTTATTTATTTTTTTAGCTGTAATGATAATAGACTTAAAAAAATTTTCAGCCTTCCTCTCTAGTTGGATTCCACCTATCACTAATGATTTATTTTATGTTATGCTGGAAAAGAGAGATGACAGCATTTCTTATCAGCCTGTATTAGAATTATTTACCAGATGAACTCAGTAATCACAGGTGTATATTTGGAGAAAAAAATCCCATGACTTAAATAACAGTGATGTTTCCATATCCCAAAGGAAGGTGGTTCCAAACAATGCTTTGTTATTCAGATTTCTATAAATTCCACGCAGTACATGCTTTCCTGATCTTAATCCTTGGAAAAGTCACTGTCTTTAAGAAAGAATTTGATTATATGTTATTTGCTGTTGTTGTTGGAGACCCTGAATTATACTGCATTGTTTGTTCTTGGGTTCTGACAGTATGTAATAATTTCTGATCAGCTCTTCTTGCCTAATTCTTTATCACAACAAACTTGCTCCAATTAAGGTTTTTAATTCTACTAAAAAGTGGAGAAATTTGCATTATTTCCTCAACTTTTCTTTTTTACTCCATGAGGTAAAGATTAATCTTTATATACAAAGGATAACCAGCTGTTTCTAAGACATAGAAACTAATAATATAACTTCTTGTAATGTGTTAATTTTAGACAAATTTTGTTAGAATAAAGGGATTTGGGTGGTCCTCAGTTTCATTATAAGGGATCTAACAAATGTCAACAATAAGCATATTTAGGAAGGGCATAGAATACTTTATTGTCTTTTAATTATAATAAAGACAGTGGGTTTACTTCAGGCATGCATTGCTAGGAGAATTCCAGTTGTCTTAAACTTGGGTTTTATTTTTCTCCCACATTCTTCATTTGGATTATATGTAAATACCACTTTTGCTCTCAGTGGAACACATTGATGTTTCTTGCTTCAGCAATTCTCTTCTGGTAACTTATCCCATATGTTTGTTAGCCTTTGCATAGAATTGTTTTGTCTGAACTCAGCTTCTGGACCATATCTTTTATGTATTTGTAAGAACGAAGAATGTTTGAACTCCTTTTTTTACCATAACTTCGTAATCAGATGTTTTTGTTATTTGAAGGCAAAGTGAGATTGCATCTCTATTGTGGAAATAGGAAAAAGGGTATAATTTTAGTATAGATTTAGTTTCTTGGTTAAATGCCATATTCTAACTTTGTACATTCTACTGTGAATTTGTTATGGCTTAACATTGTGCCTGAAACCTAACCATGCATCCATTAGAGAGTTAGGAGCTACATCCCATAATTTTTTCTCCCTGTCTTTAAGTTTCAGAGCTTCCTTGTAATGGAATGAAAAGAAAAAAGATACATTGTATTTTTTAACAGTGTTTTGTAATGAGTCATTAACTTCTAAAATTTAGTATAGATGCTATTGGAATTGAAATTCTGGGTCTTGGTCGAATTCAAACATAGTATTTCAAATATTAGGAGATTCCTAAAAAGGCCTTAAAATCCATTCTCTCTCTCCACACCTTCAGGAATTTGTAAGACCCGTATGTTGGGTCATTTGATAGTATCCCATAGATCTCCAACACCATTTCTTAGTTTGCTAATTTCTTCTTTTTTATATATATCTGACTGTAAAATTTCCAGAGATTTGTCTTCTAACTCAGATATTCCTTCTTCTGCTTCACCGAATCTCTTGTTAAGGCTTTCCACCACATTTTTTATTTGTTCTATTGAATTCTTCATTTCCAATATTTCATTTTAATTTCTCTTTAAGATCTCAATTTCATGGGAGAAATTTTATTTCATGTCATCTTCAGATTTCATTAGTTCATGGGTTTACTTCTGATTACTTCTAAGTAATCCCACCATCAATTTTTTAAATTTTCCATTTCTGGCGTTTTTTCAATCTCTTCATCTCCCCATTCTGGTATTGGTATTGAAGTGTTGTGTTTGTTTGTTTGTTTGTTTTGACAGGCAGAGTGGACAGTGAGAGAGAGAGACAGAAAGGTCTTCCTTTGCCATTGGTTCACCCTCCAATGGCCGCTGCAGCCGGTAAGCTGTGGCTGGCGCACCACGCTGATCCGATTGCAGGAGCCAGGTACTTCTCCTGGTCTCCAATGGGGTGCAGGGCCCAAGCACTTGGGCCATCCTCCACTGCACTCCCTGGCCACAGCAGAGAGCTGGCCTGGAAGAGGGGCAACCAGGACAGAATCCGGCGCCCCGCCCAGGACTAGAACCCGGTGTGCTGGTGCCGCAAGGCGGAGGATTAGCCTAGTGAGCCGTGGCGCCGGCCGTGTTGTGTTCTATTAGGGATGCTGTGTTGTCTTCCTTATTCTTGTTTCTTGAATTGCATTTATTATTAGACATTTGTGGAGATAACTTTTTGGATTCCTTTTTTGTTTTTTGTTTGTTTTTGTTTGTTTGTTTTTTCCTGTAATGGCTTTTCTCTTTGGGCTCTGCCCCTGTGGCTTGGTGACTGGTGTTTTGGTGAATATCTGGAAGCATGAGTTAGGTGTGGCCAGGGAGCTTTGTTCAGTGCTGCAGTGTGAAGGGAGTGTCCAAGGTGACACCCAGGCAGGGCATGGTAATACCACACCTCTGTTCAGACTGTCTGACTCAGAAAGCTCACAGAAAAAGATGAGTATTAGATATTTTCTTACTTTCAGTTATTTAGTCAGTAAATATCTGTTGAATTCCTACCATGTGTTAATCACTGCCCCTGTCTTTTTTATTTTTTTTACTATCTCAGTGAAGAGAGAGAGGAAATAATCATACACAGACATATACCAGGTGCTATGAAAAGTGTAGAGAAAAAGAAAGGTTAGGAAGTAAAGTTAGGGGGGAGGCGTGTTATTTTAGCTAAGGCTTCTGTGATAAGCTGACCATGGGTGTCTGAGAGAAGAGCAACATGGAACACTGTGAACCTCTGGGAGAAGAGCATTCCAGGCCATTTGTGTGGTAATTTTTTTTTTTTTTGCATAGTTTGAAGGACCCTAGGAAAAATTAAACACAAAAGTGCTTCTGTGGGATAATTAGAAAAATATACCAGTGGATTTTCAAGTCCCAGATTGCAAAGTTCAAGGGAATATATTACCTCTGCACACACGTGGGAGAAATTTACATGGCCTGAGTTATTCAGAGAACATTCTATGGAAAGATTAGTACTTGAAGGAACTGTAAGATCTAGCTATTATTGATTATTTCATAAACATTTATTTATTTATTTATTATTTTTTTTTTGACAGGCAGAGTGGACAGTGAGAGAGAGAGACAGAGAGAAAGGTCTTCCTTTTTGCCGTTGGTTCACCCTCCAATGGCCGCCGCGGCCGGCGCGCTGCGGCCTGCGCACCACGCTGATCCGATGGCAGGAGCCAGGAGCCAGGTGCTTTTCCTGGTCTCCCATGGGGTGCAGGGCCCAAGCACCTGGGCCATCCTCCACTGCACTCCCTGGCCACAGCAGAGGGCTGGCCTGGAAGAGGGGCAACCGGGACAGAATCCGGCGCCCCGACCGGGACTAGAACCCGGTGTGCTGGCGCCGCTAGGCGGAGGATTAGCCTAGTGAGCCGCGGCGCCGGCCATAAACATTTATTAAAACGAGAAGAGCAGGGGGATGGATATTGCAGTAAGGAGAGGGTGAGATAGCCAAAGTAGAGCATTTTCAGTCTTATAGCTGCTGGAACAAATTGTCTAAAACATGTTGGATTGAAACAACAGAAGTTAATTGATTCACACCGTTGGAGGCCAGAAATCTGAAATCTTGGTTGAAAGCAAGGAATTAACAGTGCCTTCCTCACTCTGAAGATTCCAAGGAAAAATCCCTTCCTTTCCTCCTCAAGGTTCTGGTGGTGGCTGGCTTTCCTTGGTTTGTGGTCACATCCTTCCATCTATGTTTCTGTTGTTACATTGTCTTCTGTATATTTCTAATCTCTCTCTATATATCTCTTGCTCGCATGCTCTCTCTCTCTCTCTCTTAAGATTTATTTATTTTTTTGAAAGGCATGAGAGATTGCCCATCATACTGGTTTACTCCCCAAATGACTGCAATAGCCAGGGCTAGACCAGGTTGAATCAAGGAGTCAGGGACTCCATCCTGGTCTCCCATGTGGTGGCAGGGTTCCAAGTACTTGGGCCATCTTCTGCTGCTTTCCCAGGTGTATCAGCAAGGATCCTGATAGGATGTGGAACATCTGAAACTCAAACTTGCACTGCCCTGTCAGATGTTGGTGTCTCAAGCAGCAGCATAACCCACTGTGCCACAACACGGGCACTTATGCCTTTTGTAAGGAAATTTGTGTTTGCCTTTGGGTTTACCAAGAAAGTCCAGGATAATCTTCTCATTTAAAGATTCTTAATCACATATACAAAGCTGTTGTTTTATAGGGTGACATTTATGTATTCCAGGAAGTAGGACCTGATATCTTTTGGGGACCACTATTCATCCCACTACAAAGAAGAGACTTACTAAACACTACAACAGACTGATGTAAAAATCCAGGATTTCTGATCAGGAATTGTTCTCCTGTACATTTAGAAAATATTTATTGATTGACTTCATGCCTTTAAAAATATTTCCTCAGTGTCTGTGGTAGATACAATGATAAGCAAAAATCAAAAAACTTAACTTAAAAATGAGATGAAAGTTGGGAAAATTCACATTATGTTGCTCTTAGCCCTTGCTTCTATCTTCATATCTCCTTCATGGAGTCTTCTGTTTTACTTCTCCTGCTTGAAGGACCTTTCTGATTACATTGGATCAAATTAGAAAATTCAGGATATTTTCTTTATCTTGAGGCCAACTGATTCACAACCATATATAACCTAATTCTCTCTCATGGAATATAATTTATTACCACTATAGGAATTAGGATGAAGGTATCTTTCTGCCTACTATGAGTAGGATAGTTCATGTTAAGGATTTTAGTCTTATTCTGTGAACCCTAATTTCAGGGTTTTGAACAGGCTGGAAATATTCAGTAAACTTTCTGTTTTGAAACTAATTTAGACTGCAGTATGGAGAAGAATTTTGGGGGGAAGAACTGGAGATTGGAGGCCACCTTTGATGTAATTGCAATCCTAGGAAAACATGTTAACTTAGAGTAGTGGTAATGGAAATGGTGAAGAAGCATCTAGACTTTAGACTGGGCTTAAATCAAACTCTATAAGATTTGAAATTCTGGGCCGGCGCCGCGGCTCACTAGGCTAATCCTCCGCCTAGCGGCGCCGGCACACCGGGTTCTAGTCCCGGTCGGGGCGCCGGATTCTGTCCCGGTTGCCCCTCTTCCAGGCCAGCCCTCTGCTGTGGCCAGGGAGTGCAGTGGAGGATGGCCCAGGTGCTTGGGCCCTGCACCCCATGGGAGACCAGGAAAAGCACCTGGCTCCTGGCTCCTGCCATCGGATCAGCGCGGTGCGCCAGCCGCAGCGCGCCGGCCGCGGCGGCCATTGGAGGGTGAACCAACGGCAAAGGAAGACCTTTCTCTCTGTCTCTCTCTCTCTCTCACTGTCCACTCTGCCTGACAAAAAAAAAAAAAAAAAAAAAAAAAAGATTTGAAATTCTGGGCATGATTTTTGCTTGCAAAACTAAAGACAGTGTATGGTTCTCTTCACTGGTAGTGATAACATGAGGGAACAATAGGTTTGGGTGATGAGAATAAATGTGTTTCTGGAAACCATGGCAACACTAGTAGAAGGAAAAGTAGCATAAATATAAGAGATGTTTTAGATAAGGTTGCCAACAACTTAACTGTGTATGAGAAATAGGTGAGCATCTTTGTATTTTTTGAGTCCAATGTTTCTTTATGCTGTAAGACAACCTGTGTTCCTAAAGAACACAGAAGTTGGGGAGTGAGGGTAGGGATAGATATTAGGCTGGAAAGTAGCATTCTTAACTGTTTGTTAGTAACTCTAGCTTTCTAACATTTCATCTCATTGTCTGCAGTTACTGACTACCATAAACTCATACAGCTTCCATTCTGTGCAGTAACATAAAAAAGGTGAAAGACAGTCATAACCACAGAATGTGTCAGAAAACAAAGGACAAATAAGTAGCTATAAGTAGTTTACCTATCTGGTGGACCTGATAAGTCACCAGAATTAAGTTCTTAATGCATTCATAGATCTGCTTTACCTAAGATAGGACCTGACATAAAACATATACATATCAAATGGCTGTTTTGCTTAATTTGTTAAAAATCTAACACAGGCATTGAACCCGTTGTTTTCTCAGAATAAAATGATCAGAAACTATTGTTGCAATTTCAAACTCTTTTTTTTTAACTTTTATTTAATGAATATAAATTTCCAAAGTACAGCTTATGGATTACAATGGCTTCCCCCCATAACGTCCCTCCCACCCACAACCCTCCCCTTTCCCAGTCCCTCTCCCCTTCCATTCACATCAAGATTCATTTTCGATTCTCTTTATATACAGAAGATCATTTTAGCATCAGCTAAATCACTCAGCATGATGTTTTCCAAATTCCTCCATCTTGTTGCAAATGACTGGGTTTCACTGTTTTTGACTGCTGTATAGTATTCTATAGAGTACATGTCCCATAATTTCTTTATCCAGTCTACTGTTGATGGGCATTTGGGTTGATTCCAGGTCTTAGCTATTGTGAATTGAGCTGCAATAAACATTAATGTGCTTGGCCGGCAGCACCACAGCTCACTAGGCTAATCCTCTGCCTTGCGGCGCTGGCATACCGGGGTCTAGTCCTGGTCGGGGCGGCGGATTCTGTCCTGGTTGCCCCTCTTCCAGGCCAGCTCTCTGCTGTGGCCAGGGAGTGCAGTGGAGGATGGCCCAAGTACTTGGGCCCTGCACCCCATGGGAGACCAGGATAAGTACCTGGCTCCTGCCATTGGATCAGCGTGGTACACCGGCTGTAGTGCGCCGGCCATGGCGGCCATTGGAGGGTGAACCAACAGCAAAAGGTAGACCTTTCTCCTTTCTCTCTGTCTCTCTCTCTCATTGTCCACTCTGCCTGTCAAAAAAAAAAAAAAATAATGTGCAGACAGCTTTTTTGTTTGCCAATTTAATTTCCTTTGGGTAAATTCCAAGGAGTGGAATGGCTGGGTTGAATAGTAGGGTTATGTTCAGGTTTCTGAGGAATCTCCAGACTGACTTCCATAGTGGCTTAACCAATTTGCATTCCCACCAACAGTGAGTTAGTGTCCCTTTTTCCCCACATCCTCTCTAGCATCTATTGTTGGTAGATTTCTGAATGTGAGCCATTCTAACCCGGGTGAGGTGAAACCTCATTATGCTTTTGATTAGCATTTCCCTGATTGCTAGTGATCTTGAACATTTTTTCATGTGTCTATTGGCCATTTGGATTCCTCTTTTGAAAAATGTCTATTGAGGTCCTTGGCCCATGTCTTAAGTGGGTTGTTTGTTTTGATCTTGTGGAGTTTCTTGATTTCTTTGTAGATTCTGGTTATCAACCCTTTGTCAGTTGCATAGTTTGTAAATATATTTTCCGATTCTGTTGGTTGCCTCTTCACTTTCCTGACTGTTTCTTTTGCAGTACAGAAACTTCTCAATTTGATGCAATCCCAAATGTTAATTTTGGCTTTGACTGCCTGTGCTTCTGGGGTGTTTTCCAAGAAGTCGTTGCTGGTACCTATATCTTGCAGGGTTTTTCCAATGCTTTCTAATAATTTGATGGTGTCAGGTCGTAGATTTAAGTTTTTAATCCATGTTGAGTGAATTTTTGTGTAAGATGAAAGGTAGGGGTCTTGCTTCATGATTCTGCATGTGGAAATCCAATTTTCCCAGCACCATTTATTGAATAGACTGTCCTTACTCCAGGGATTGGTTTTGGATCCTTGATCAAATATGAGTTGGCTGTAGGTGTTTGGATTGATTTCTGGTGTTTCTATTCTGTTCCATTGGTCTATCCATCTGTTTCCGTACTAGTACCATGCTGTTTTGATTACAACTGCCCTGTAGTATGTCCTGAGATCTGGTATTGTGATGCCTCCGGCTTTGTTTTTGTTGTACAAGAATGCTTTAGCTATTCGAGGTCTCCTGTGTCTCCATATGAATTTCAGCATCATTTTTTCCAGATTTGAGAAGAAGGTCTTCGGTATCTTGATTGGTATTGCATTGAATGTATAAATGCTTTTGGGAGAATGGACATTTTGATGATATTGATTCTTCCAATGAATGAGCATGGAAGATTTTTCCATTTCTTGGTATCCTCTTCTATTTCTTTCTTTAAGGTTTTGTAATTTTCATCGTAGAGATCCTTAATATCCTTGGTTAAGTTTATTCCAAGGTATTTGATTGTTTTTGTAGCTATTGTGAATGGGATTGATCTTAGAAGTTCTTCCTCAGCCATGGCATTGCCTGTGTATACAATGGCTGTTGATTTTTGTGCATTGATTTTATACCCTGTTACTTTGCCAAAATCTTCTATGAGTTCCAATAGTCTCTTAGTAGAGTTCTTTGGGTCCCCTAAGTAAAGAATCATATCATCTGCAAAGAGGGATAGTTTGAGTTCTTCCTTCCCAATTTGTATCCCTTTAATGTCTTTTTTTTGCCTAATAGCTCTGGCTAGAACTTCCAGAACTATATTGAATAGCAGTGGTGAGAGTGGGCATCCCTGTCTGGTCCCAGATCTCAGTGGAAATGCTTCCAACTTTTCCCCATTCAATAGGATGTTGGCCGTGGGTTTTTCATAGATTGCTTTGATTGTATTGAGGAATGTTCCTTCCATACCCAGTTTGCTTAGAGTTTTCATAATGAAAGCGTGTTGTATTTTATCAAATGCTTTCTCGGCGTCTATTGAGATAACCATATGGTTTTTCTTCTGCAGTCTGTTAATGTGGTGTATCACATTGATTGTTTTGCGCACATTGAACCATCCCTGCATACCAGGGCTAAATCCCACTTGGTCTGGGTGGATGATCTCAGGGACTATATGACAACTTCGTAAGTACAATCCTAGAGTCATGATTAGGTGTTCTAGAATAACAATAGAGGGCCTAATTTTTGTTTGTGTGTTTTTATGTTTCTGTTGTTTTCCTAGTAGAGTTGGAACTGGGGGGAAAAGAGGCTACATAGAGCTAATAATGATGTGAAGTAGCATCCTGCTTCATGGGTTCAGTGTGTCAGGTCTGTTTTAGCTCAAAGTAAGAGAAATTCTACTAAGAAGTGTCTCTTCTTTGACTGAGTCTGGGCTCCTAAGGAACATTGTAATGAATTTCCCATGATAGAAGGAAGAAATAATCAAAGTTCTGTGAGATAAAGTGATCTTTAATTCTGTGGAGCACTAGCATTTGTAAGTCGTGAGAAAGACCAAGTCAAGCGATGGCATTAACCAGAAGGAACAGAATTCTATGAAGAGAGGAAATATTTTAGAAAATACTGAGTTTGGATTTTGAGGGCTTGGTGGCATAGGAACAGGGTCATGTAATAGCATGTCCACTGATGAACCTGACCATGGGAAGGCACTAGTGGTTTTCATTTAAAAGGAAAACATTTACAAACATTTTGTAAAGAAAGTTATAGTTTTTTCTTGGGGATATGCTGGAGAGGAGAAAAAAGGTAGATAAGGGCAGAATGTGTACCACCATGGTAGCTGTGGAAATGAAATAAAGACATATGGGTGATTTATGGGAGAAGCTGGAAAAGTAGAAGTAAGAATCAGATGACAGATAACTAGGATTATGAGGTTGGCCTCTCTGAATTAAAAATTGGAAAGAAATTATTGCCCCAGTAAATGGATAATAACAACTTTAGTTTCCATTTTCTCATTTATACAATTTGGAAAAAAAAATCTACCAGGCTTAATTTACCAATTGTGAAATGTAAAATGTTAAAAAAATTTACACAAAATACTACTTAGATTTTCTTGTTTTCTATTTATGTCTCCATAGAACTTCTATATTGTTATTAGTGATTTTTCCAAAATGTTTCAAATAGTCAAGTATGTCATTGGAGAACATTTTTGTTACTTTAAATCTTTGCATCCAGAAATTCCCTTTAGCAATCTGACATCAAAATCCAAGAGGTTTTCCTGAAAGGAAAACATTAAAGATTTATCACTAATCTATGAGAATATAGTTGGTGTGAAGTCAAAGATCGTTATGGATTTCCAGGAAGCCTTTTTTTTCTCAACAATTTGTCTTCTGTAAAGTAACATAAGCAGTTTTCCTGAAGCACCCATTATTGTGACTAGTCTTAGCTCACATGGTGCGGTGCTTCCCACTGCCTCTGGTACACAGTCTGGACTCTATAATGCAGCATGCAGGACCCACATTTCTAGGTTTATTTCCTTCCCCTTCATATTCAACCCTCCAACCTTTAGAAATTGTAAGCATTCAAATATTGGGAAGATAGATGTGGCTCAGCTACCTCATATTCTACGCATTGATGCATATGATACACTATTTGGCCTAAAAGGGCTCTATAGGTCATTCTTTACCTTGACAAACTTACCATAGTCCAGATTCTGAGACTGAGACTTGGGGGTCTACAGTTTTATTCTAACAGCAGCAGTGGATGTCTCACATTGGAAGGGACTTATTGGAACTGGGAACCATAGTCATCTGTCGGATTATGTGCTGAGGACTGCATTTGGATAAAACAAGTGAAATGGGCAAAGAAGATAGAGTAGTGAATGAAGTAGATCTGATTTGCAGCTTCATAAAATCTACAGTCTAATCATTGGATGGTTGGGAATACGTGAGGAAACGTCTTGCCTATTCTAAGTGTGGGACAAAGATTGACTGAAAAGCTTGCAAGTCTCATAGGATGAAAGGAGTTCAGTTTGAAACCAGCACATGCACAAAGCAAGTGAGAACTAGAGAGAGACAGCACACAAACAAGAAAACAATTGAGTATATTTGTATCTTAATGCTGATGTGAAATTTTACAATAACTTTTACAATCAAAAATATTACTATTAACATGGCTTATGCTGATGACTGTTATCCCTTTGGAGGAAAATTATAAAAAAATGTTTTTTTTTTCTTTTTAGATTAGTGGACTTTTTTATTTTTAAATGTGTAATAACAAAGACAGTGAAGATCACAGCAGTAGAACTTTTTACACTAATTTTTATGGTGTATTTATAAATTAGTTCAAGAACACTAGGAAATAACAGCATCATTTTGTAAAGCTGAATGTACGTTTCCCATATTTCCCAGCAATTCCATTCCTAGCCATACACCCCAAGGAAACTCTTGCTCAGCTGATCTAGGAGATTGGTACATAAATACTCAGATTTGTAATTGTAAAAAGAAAAAATGGAAATCACCCATATTCCCTTCAATAGAAGAATAGAAAAACTTAAAATGAATGCACTACTTGTATTCACTAATCAGTGTGATAGAGTCTTGAATAGTATGTAATGTGGGTTTGGATTTTTTTGTTTGTTTGTTTTTTTGTTTTTTTTTTTGACAAGCAGAGTTAGACAGTGAGAGAGAGACAGAGACAGAGAGAAAAGTCTGTGCCAATCCGAAGCCAGGAGCCAGGTGCTTCTTCCTGGTCTCCCATGCGGGTGCAGGGCCCAAGTACTTGGGCCATCCTCCACTGCCTTCCTGGGCCACAGCAGAGATCTGGACTGGAAGAGGAGCTACCAGGACAGAATCTGGAGCCCCAACTGGGACTAGAACCCGGGATGCCGGCGCCACAGGCTGGTGAGCTGTGGCACCGGCCAGTATGTAATGTTGAGTGTGAATAGGAAGTCAGAAGGACACATGGCATGCAATCTGAAAAGGAAGGTCAAGAAATATATTATGTCTGGATATACACTCATACAGAAAACTATAAAGAAAATAGCTGAATTACAGTGGTCATGGCATCTATTGTTATATTTATGTATATTCTGTGCTGTATATTTTGCAGTTGCTTTTTTTTTTTTTTTTTTTTTTTTGGACAGGTAGAGTTATAGACAGTGAGAGAGAGAGACAGAGAGAAAGGTCTTCTTTCCATTGGTTCACTCACCAAATGGCCGCTACGGCTGGTGCTGTGCCGATCTGAAGCCAGGAGCCAGGTACTTCTTCCTGGTCTCACATGTGGGTTCAGGGGCCCAAGCACTTGGGCCATCCTTCACTGCCTTCCCAGGCTGCAGCAGAGAGCTGGACTGGAAGAGGAGCAACAAGGACTAGAACCCGGCACCCATATGGGATGCTGCAGGAGGATTAGCCAAGTGAGGCACGGCGCTGGCCCCTGCAGTTGCTTTTTGCTTTCAGATGAATAATTTATACCTTGTATAAATTAAGTTTTAATCAGAATATTGTTGAGAAGTCAGAGTTCATGAGAGCTGAATAACATATTGACTAAGAATATGTATTTGGGGTCAGATTCACCTTGGTACAAATTTAAAATCTTTGTTTCAGTAATTGTCCAGTTGTTTTTGGCACTTAAATCAATCAATAAAATAAGCAAAAGTCCTTTTCCACTTGCAGGTTGTATTCTAGCTGTTTGAAATGAATTTTTGTGGATTGTCATTAATATGATAAGCTCCTTGGAACGCAGATCCTGTATTTTGGTTTCTTTTATATAAGTCTTTATATATTTAGGTGTGACATTCAGTTTGGCAATAGTGTATTTATGGAATTGAATTAAATTTAATACATATGTGGATATTGCACTTCAGACTTTCGTGGAATATGAAAACGTAGAAATTACTCCAGACTTGGTCAATCACAGTTAGAATTTTAAATCAAGAATGAGCCCTCCAGAGATTAGTTTGTTGAACTTTTTAGTCACTGAATCATATTTAGAAACTGATAATACTTATAACTGAAGTGTAGGCTTTAAATATGAAGAATAGAGATGAACAAGCACTGGCAATGATATGTAAGATTTTTTATAGTTTTTAATTTTTGAATTTTATTTGGTTTCTCTCTGAATTCTATAGACATATCTTAATTTCAGTCGAAAATATGCTGCATTTTTAATTTTTTTACTTTATTTATTTTTTATTTGACAGGTAGAGTCATAGACAGTGAGAGAGACAAAGAGAAAGGTCTTCCTTCCGTTGGCTCACTCACCAAATGGCCGCTATGGCCGGCGCTGTGCCTATCTGAAGCCAGGGGCCAGGTGCTTCCTCCTGGTCTCCCATGTGGGTGCAGGGGCCCAAGCACTTGGGCCATCCTCCACTGCCCTCCTGGGCCACAGCAGAGAGCTGGATTGGAAGAGGAGCAACTGAGACTTTAACCCAGTACCCATATGGGATGCCACTGCCGTAGGCGGAGGATTAAGCAAATGAGCCATGGCACCTTCCCCGCATTTTTTATTTTTAAAAAATATTTTATTTATTCGAAAGAGTTGCAGAGACAGGTAGAGACAGAGAGAGAGGCAAAGGTCTTCCATACTCTGGTTCAGTCCCCAAATGGCTGCAACAGCCAGAGCTGAGCTGATCCAAAACCAGGAGCTAGGAACTTCTTGTGGGTCTCCCACATTGGTGCAGGGGCCCAAAACCTTGGGCCGTACTCTGCTGCTTTCCCAGGCACATTTGCAGGGAGTTAGATCAGAAGTGGAGCAGCCAGGACTTCATGGCGCCCAAACGGGATGTTAGCCCTGGAGTCCTGGGCTTTCACCCACTGCACTGCAGTGCCTGCCCCTGCAGTTTTCATTTTTCTATAAACTTTGTTCTCTTCCATCATCCTAAAAGTTATTTCTATACGTTATGAATTGTGATTGACTACTTTAGTAGTTTTTCAATTAGATGACAGTGTAGTTTTTTATGTATTGTATGTGTGTTTGCATATTGTGTTATAAAGTATGTAAGTTTTTTTCTGGAGTGAAGAATTCTTAGTGTTCATCAGATTCTTAAAAGTTAAATTCTTTAGAAATGGTGTTACTACAGATAATATGATAGCAATCTTTGTGCATATATAATTTTGTCCATTTCTGATTATATCATTTAAGTGGAATTAATGACTCAAAATATGAATAATTTAAAGTTTTCTGGTACAAAGATAAAACTTACCATCCGGGAAGTTGACATTACAGATTTTCTTTTATGTTTGCCTATAAATGAAAAGTAGAAGCATGAGTAAATTATCTTACAGACAATTTATTGATGATGTTTGAAGATCCCTACTTTGTGTTCACATAAGGTTAGATTGAGCCCTGACCTTGACTTTTTGTGATTCTAGATTACTACAGAATTATTGCTTTTGTCTTTTTGCATCTTGAGTGAATAACTAATTTTCATTATATTGACCAGTCCTTAAAGAATAATAACTTGCAGAGATTCTGCCATGAAAATAAATTATGTGAATTTAACAGAAATGTTTATTGGCTTAGGGAACTGCAGATTTTCATTGTCTGTATAATTAAGAAAGAATGTGTGTATTACTGTAACAAGTAAACTTCTATTGTGACTTGTGGTTTTTGCCATATGACTCAAGTTCTTACAAAAGCAGATTTGGGGGTTCTTTTTCATGTACTAAGGGATTTTTCATAATATAACCTTTTTCATTGACTATAGGCACTAGTCTAATGAATTTACCTTACATATAAATGTGAACTCCAAAGCCTGTAGAAATTTGTAAATATTGAATATTTTACTACATCACTATACTGTGTAATCTTGGTAATAAGTACTCAATTCTAGTTGTTTAAAGAATTCTATGGTTTCTCCATAATCACAGTTTATATAATTTACAATGATTTGTTTTAAATATATAGAATCTAGTTTTTATTCATAATGTCTTAGTAGTTTCTAAACATGTTTGAATATTAAAAAGTTAATGATTTATACCAGCTCTTTAACCACTTATATATCTGATAGGTCTGTGTTAATCACTACTAGGGCAAATATGAACTAAGCATAAAGAAGTGATTTTTTCCCTTTAGAGGGTAGATAACAGTTATATAAAATATCATATAGGCTGTATTTCAAAAAAAGAAAATTTAAAATATCTTAATTTTTTTTTCTGCTAGGTGATATGTTTCTGGAAATTGATAAATTAATCGAATTTATCATGGAGTTTCTTGATTGGGTCAATGAATAGCGAACCACATGATTAAAACTCATTGAACTTCATCTTAAATAGTTTATCTACCTAAAACCAACTCAGAATGTTTTGTTACCAAGGAACCTAATTCTCATGCTGTTCGTAGAACTGTACTTCCCCAGGATATGTGACTCAAAAGTTGTAGAAAATCAGATTAAGTCATTGATACAAAAGAAAAGATAAAAACAAAATCCAAAAATGTTAAACCAATTAAAATCAACAAACAACAAAAACCACTTAAAAACTTCTGTGTGCCCCCAGGTTTATCTCAGTTACACTTCATGAAAGTATATGTTCAAAGGCTTTTGCTTGTGTAACAGTTTTACTCAGATCCTATAATAACTATTTTGAAAATGGGGTTTCTCATTTTCCCAAAACAGAGTGTACCTACCTGTAAAAACTTTCTTGCTGGTGTGTTAAGAGTTATATTTTTCTTCTGGCTTTGAAAAAACTTTCTTAGAGGAATCTTTTTGTCATACTATCCATAAAATAAATAAAGATAAGCACACTCTTATTTATGACGTCAATTATCACCCGAAGCTCTTGTCATGAACTGCCAAGGCTTTGGAAGCCTCTTGAGTTCACCAACTCTGATCTTATTTAGACAAGGTCATGGTCAAAGTGGAGGTTCTCTCCTCCCTTCAGAGAAAGGTACCGCCTTCTTTGATGGCCCGTTCTTTCCGCTGGGATCTCACTTACAGAGATCTTTCATTTAGGTCATTTTTTTTTTTTTTTTTGCCACAGTGTATTGGCTTTCCATGCCTGCAAAACTCCATGAGAATACTTTAAAACATTTTTAGAAGAATAGAATTTTAAGATAAATTTATTTTGATGCCAAACAAATTGAAATCCATGCATGGTTTCTTCATAATATGTGTTTTTTATGAAGTTGTTTAAGGCTCCTCATATTCTGGCTAAATAAGAAAATATCAGATTATTTGAAGATAAAGATATGAGTTGAAGAAACTGTTAGTCTGAAATCTTGGTTGACATTAAATGTGGTTTGTGAGGAAGAAATAGGCTTAAGCAAAAAAAAAAAAAATGGGAACTGGAGGCAGTATTTATTGACTTAGGAACTAAAATATAAAAATGTTGCCTAATTACAGCACAGGAAAATTCAGTTGTGAAATTCAAAAATTCTACTCCACCTCTTAGCCCTTTTATGTATAAAGCTTTCTTTAAATTACGTTGGTTTTAGCCTGGCTCTTTCCAATAGTGGCAATATGGCCCTAGTGTCTAAATGCTCACATTCTACCATCTTAGCAAGCAAGACCTTGCTTTCCAGTAGCTCCAGTACAAAGTCCTGGTACTGATACTCCTTGACTGATTTACCTGTGTATGCAATCCTGTTGTGAAAAAGTTCTGGTACTTTGATTGACCAAGTTTCAGGCACTTGCTAACAGCTAAAACCAAACAGCAGGATTAGCCCTAATAAAACTTCCTAGGGGTACAATTGGTGCAAGAATAGTTGAATAAACAAAATAGGGACACTTTCTTTAGGGTTAAAGAGCAAATGGGTACAGAGCACCTGTAACAGATATCCATTAAAGCTATATTTCATATTTAGAATTGAGCTTCTTAATGCCATGCAGGTTCAGATTTTGAACTTGATTTACATATATGATGGAAGGCATCCTCTTTAGCGGTTCGTGTAAGTAGTCATTTTCTCAAAATGATTTTCGTAATTTAATACTGCAATTAATCTAAGTAAAATTTATATTAAAAATTCAAAGATACTGTTAAACATATATATAAGTATATATACACACATACATATATACAGAGATTTATACATATAGATATGTGTGTGTGTGTGTGTGTGTTTCTTCCAGGTATGGAAAGTAAAATCTTTGTTGCCAACAATCACTATTTAGGGTAACAGATGCATAAATCTTTGTTTCCAAATACAACCTCAAGCACATGTCCAAAGTCATCTACTTGTTATTCAAAGGGAAAGTTCCCCTTGGGGATTAGTTTGATCTGTCAAACCACCATATGTGTCTGCAACATTGTAAAGTTCTCTTAATTTTCTGTTCTTCCGATGTAAGGTTTTCATGAGTGTGTGTGCTTCTGCAAACTTAACTACTTTTAATAGAAGTATGCCTTGGAGATTTTAACTAGCTTAAATACACACACAGGCACACACACACACACACATACACATACACACACTCCTCTACAGTTTGCATGAGGTAAATGTGTTAGGTTATTTGAAATACTCTTAAAGGAAATCGAATGCAATCTCTAGCATGGGACTTTCATTTTATAGCCTGGTGGGATTATTTCTGCAGTCCTATTATGTCTAACACCAAAAGCTGATTGAGCAGACATTGTTCTGTACTTCAGTAAAGCCTTTCATAGATTATTTTCTGAGTGTTTTCATTTCTTCTATTTTATTCTTTTTCCAAAAATACTATTGAAGTAAATTGTTTCTAAATATTTCACTTTAAATACAATCTAAGTAAATATATAATCTATTACATTTATATTGGTATGCCTACAATAAATGAAACTCATTTAATACACCATTTATTGGTATGTTTCTTCATCAGATGTTAATTGAACACTTAGAATGGGCCTTTCAGTGTCCTATAGCAACATTAGGAATGAGGTGCTATATAGAGATGAGTGTTTCAGGTGATTGTTGCTTACTTCCTCTAGCATAAATATTGACTTTAATGATCTCTGGGCATCTTTCACTAAGATCCTTTATTTCCTGATTTGCATTTGCATTCTTAAGGAGAATACACTGAGCATTTGTGTAATGACTTAGAGCAGTTTTTTCTTGATATTTATGATTGTACTTCAATTAAAAAAAAAAACCCTGCCCTGGCATCAGCTGAGAATGCAGCACTATTTGCTCTTGGTGTCGCTAGTTTTAGTACACCATGCCATAATGCTTCCTGGATCTCCTCTCTTCCTTATTATGAGGCACTGCTTCTTTCAGAAATCAGAGGGCTTTCTGGTAATACTTACCCATCATCTCCAGGTGCCCAAGTATGATTTACACCTTTATCTATGCTTTGGTCTTACAGATAGCTTGTCAGGACTATGTGGCATACGAAAGCCATTCAACTCTGGGCAGAACACTGAGGGCTCGCCTGTGCATACACTTGGGAGCCTCTATTCACCTCCTCCTGTCTCTCAAATGCATGTGCACAGGTGTGGCAAGGGGAAGACCAAAGGAATGTCTTTACAGAGGGGATACTGTCTTCTTTCATGACTGTACTCTAACAGTTGGAGCCACTACATAATGTGATGTCAGAAGGCAGATTTTGACAATTTCTAAGATTATTTTTTAGGTAGATATTTTCAGAATGAAAACTGGATGCATAAAACTTAAGTGAAAACTCCAATAGTTGTTTTTTTTTTTAAAGCCATCTGAAGAATTTGCTTTAAGAAGAGAAAAGTTGATGAATTTACACCCCTACCATCCGGTTGTCTTTGTTGTGTTTCTCTAGTTTTAGAGCACATACATAAAATTGAAAACCAAGTTGTCTGTATCTTGATTTCCTAGAAACAAGAGATTAAACTCAATGAAAATTAAGATGAAAATGTGCAGAATGTATTAGTATCTAATAGAAGCAGTAGTAAATGCTTCCTGAATTAGCTGCCTAATAAATTACGGTAAACTTGGTGACTTAACACACTAACGTTTGAAGTGAAAAATATGTTTCAATGAGTGGGTCTGATTGCTTCTGAAGGGACATGTTTCTTTGCCTATTTCAGCGCCTAGTGGTTGTCTTCTGTCCTTGGTTTGTGACTACTTCTTCCACTGTCAAAGTGTGCCAGTGTCACCTCTGCTGCAGTCATCGCTGCTCTCCTGGAGTCCAGTGCCTCTGTCCCCCTTTAATAAGAACAATTTTGATTATATTTTGGACTCACCTAGATAACATAAGTTAACTTTCCTCATCTCAACATCCATAAATTGCAGTCCCTTTTGGCATATAAAGTGACACATTCACTGGTTCTAGAATTAGGAACTACATAACTTTAGGGGCCATTATTCAATCTACATGATTTCTGTGTAGTATTTTATGGTGTTTAAAAGTAATACAGGCCCACTTGATGATGGTATGAATGAGAACAAATCTTATTATTTAAAAATCACTCTGGAGGAACATAGTGGCTTTCTTATGTTACCTCTAATGCTACTTAGTGTATCAAGCTTGTGCATGCTTGCTGCTTTTCTCTCTTTTAATTGTATTGCTTTTGGGTTATGAAGATTCAAAGAAATATTAACTAGACCTATTAGATAATCAGTTCCAACCTGCTACATCTCTCTAGATCACTGATTTTAGAACCAACTATTGACTCTTTGAAAAATGATGAAAGCTTTATTAACTCTACAGAAAAATGCACATATCTACAAATATTTGTTTGTAACTTTAAAAAGCAAGGATACAGGAACTCCCTAAAGACTAACTCTTGAGTCCCATGGTCCCAGAATAAGAATTTTGCCTTAGGTGTAACCTTACATTTATATTGTTATAAATTAAACTCAGCTGATTGTATTTCCAAGATGTGAGTTGTTTTCAACCTGTGGGTAGGTACATGGATGTACATGTTACTAGAATAGTGAAACTAAAAAAAAAAAAAAAACACAGTGTATAATTACATAGACTAATTACATAGACTCTAATATTAGTATTTTAACTGCCTTACTTGTACTTTTAATTGTTGTCTATATTTATCATACTCTCCAATTTAATCCTAGGTATTCCACATGTAATCTTTTTTAAAAGATCTATTCATTTATTTGAAAGGCAGAGCCACAGTGAGGCAGAAGCAGAGAGAGAGAGAGAGAGAGAGAGAGAGCCCATATGGGTGCAGGGGTCCAAGCACTTGGGCCATCTTCCACTGCTTTCCCAGACCACAGCAGAGAGCTGGATCGGAAGTGGAGCAGTTGGGACTCGAACCAGCGGCCACATGGGATGCTGGCACTGCAGGTGGCAGCCCCATCCACTGGGCCACAGTGCCAGCCCCCACATGTAATCTTAAAGAATGAGATTCCTGAATAGAGTTAATGAAATCCGAAACAGATAACGCTTTAAATCTTGAATAATCAGGTTGGTAGTGGGGTGTGTGTGTGTGTGTGTGTGTGTGTCTGTGTTGGGGGGGATATTTGAGGTTTGTTTCAATGAACAATAAAACTTTTGAAGATACCATCTTTATTTTGGTATAAAAGGAAAAGATAAAAAGCAAATAAAATCATTCTAACATATAGGCCTATTTTTGATTGAATAAGTAATCCATAAACAGTTTCCTAAAATCTATCACCACATCTGTGTGCTCATGTTTTTCTTTTACTCCATTGTACCTGTCTGCTTCAATTTTAAAAGTTAGGCAGGCAATTTCATTTCTCTGACTTCTGCCCTTATGCTTCTGCCTTATAAGAAATGAGCAGATGGGGAGGGGAAAGGTCACAGCACACACATACCTGCCCAGGAATGAACTGAAAGCCAAAAGGTCCAGATTTAGCCTTCGTTCTCTTGGGGACACTGCAACAGTCACTAACAGGAATTGTTTTGGAATTAATCAACAACATACTGTAAGATATGAGTCATTAAACAACAACAACAACAACAAAAAAAAACCATGATTTTCATGTGATGTTGAATGGAAAAAGAAACAAGAAAACTCCTTAAAACAGCTGAGGACTTGAATTATCAGTGAAAATGCTGACGTTAGAGAACCTTTGAAGCCCAGGCAAAAAAATATATATCACAACAGATTTGGAGCTTGACGTTTGGGAAACAAGAAAGCTAATGAATTTCAATTCCTGATTTTGAATGCAAACATTTTATTTTTCTGTTTTTCTTATGTGTGTTTTAAACTGGTTGGTATGTAACTATAGTCCTTCAAATAATTTTACAAGGTTTTTCTTGATCTGTAGAATTTGCTTTAAATCCAAGTTAAATATTCCTTATTCATTAGTTTCCAGTTTTAATCACTGATATAATTATCATTACAGTGAGAGCACAACATTTGGTACATATAGTTTTTATCTTAAGTTCCCATACAGTTAAAAATATTAGACAAAACAAATAGAAAAGAATTCAGGAGTAAAGGGAATATTTGTAAGAGCTTTTAAGCCTGGTTTTCACTGGGTCTGATTGGTACTGATTAATTGAGTTCACTCTTGACTTTTTTGGAAAATAAATTCATGGTCAGTTTAATTTCCAGCTAACTAAGCTATTTAAAAATTGGATTGAATTAGCTAAAATTACATGCCTTCTTAAAATATAATGAAATATTTCAACCATATAGTAATAAATAGAAATCAAAAGGATGCAAATTCATACATACACAGCCCAGATTTAGCACATGGTACAATTTTTCTGTATTTGCATGAAAATATTGCAGATTGGCTACAATCCTAAGCACATCTCCTTCCCTTCCCTCAGTTTTTAGATGTGACCACTATCCTGAACTTGGCATATATCATTCTTATGTGTCTCTGCTTTTACTGTTTTTTAGGTATATAACCATAATTTGTTTGCATTTTCTTTATGCTTTTCATATTGGCATATTCTGAATTATTATATTCTCTTCTATTATTAGTAACTATCTTTGAGTTACACATGCAAGTATAAACCCAACATAAAATTGATAGTGGCTTAGTTTCTCTATAAACACTAAAATATCAGTTTCCTTCTTACTGAAGATCATTATTTGCTAATTCTTGTGGTGAATAAATATTCTGTCTTGGAAATGTTTTTATTTTGCTTTCATTAATAAATGGTTATTCACCTGGGTAGAGTATTCTACAATGACAGTTGTTATCATCTGTCAGGTAAATTGTAATTGCTTTACAGATAAGTTGTTTTATTATTTTCATCTAAGAGCTTCTCACCCATGATGTTATACAATTTTACTATTTTTTTGTATTTGATACAGTTTTAGGTTTTAAATCTGCTTTTTTAGATTTTCTTTGTGATTCTTAATTCTTAGGATCCCAGTTCTAGAAGATTCTTAGCCATCAGATCTTCTAAAATTTTTCCTTTCTATTCTCTTGTTAGTCAACTAATAAATCTCCTGATACCCACATGTTGGAATTTCTCATTATATCCTTAATGTGTCCTCACTGTTGTTTTATAACACTTAGCATTTTTTTCCTCTGTGCCGTATGCTGTGTGTTTTCTTTAGACTTCTCTTCCAGTATATTAATTTTTTATTCACCTGTGTTAGTTTAAAACCTATGTACTGAAA
This sequence comes from Oryctolagus cuniculus, assembly GCF_051225735.1. Taxonomy (NCBI): domain Eukaryota; kingdom Metazoa; phylum Chordata; class Mammalia; order Lagomorpha; family Leporidae; genus Oryctolagus; species Oryctolagus cuniculus. Next base: position 30,969,308 of record NC_142886.1, on the reverse strand, counting down.
TTTTGGTGATATTACCTATTTTTCATTCCTAAAAGTTTCTTTATTCATGTTATCTATTTCTTTGTGTGTGTTTCCGTAAATAAATAAATAAAATTTAGCTTCTTTGAGACAGCATTGTGGCATAGCTGCTGCCTGTGACACCAGCATCCCATATGGGCACCGATTCAAAGTCCCAAGTGCTCCACTCCTGATCTAACTCCCTGCTAATGCACCTGCAAGAGCAGTTGAGTATAGCAGGAATGCCTGGGCCCCTGCCACCCACGTGGGAAACCAAGATGGAGTTCTAGGCTCCTGATTTTGGCCTGGCCCAGCCCATTTATTGAGGTCATTTGGGGAGTGAGCCAGAAGATAAATCTCTCCCTCTGTCTCTCACTTGCTCTCTGTGTAACTCTGCCTTTCAAACAAAGAAATAAACCTTAAAAATAAAACATTCTGGGTTCTAGTCCCGGTTAGGGCGCCGGTTCTGTCCCAGTTGCCCCTCTTCCAGTCCAGCTCTCTGCTGTGTCCTGGGAGTGCAGTGGAGGATGGCCCAAATGCTTGGGTCCTGCACCCGCATGGGAGACCAGGAGAAGCACCTGGCTCGCGGCTTCCGATCAGTGCAGCACGCTGGCCTTAGCAACCATTTGGGAGGTGAACCAATGGAAGGAAGACCTTTCTCTCTGTCTCTCTTTCTCACTTGCTAACTCTGCCTGTCAAAAATAAATAAATAAATAAAAAATAAAACAGAATTAAACCTAGGCTCTTTCAGTTGTTCAGTTATATCAAGTCTTGGTGGTACCATTCTTCTTGTATATTATTTTAGTGGACTTTTTTTTTTTTTTTTTTTTTTTGGCAGGCAGAGTGGACAGTGAGAGAGAGACAGAGAGAAAGGTCTTCCTTTGCCGTTGGTTCACCCTCCAATGGCCGCCACGGCCAGCGCGCTGCGGCCAGCGCACCACGCTGATCCGAAGCCAGGAGCCAGGTACTTCTGGTCTCCCATGGGGTGCAGGGCCCAAGGACTTTGGCCATCCTCCACTGCACTCCCTGGCCGCAGCAGAGAGCTGGCCTGGAAGAGGGGCAACCGGGACAGAATCCGGCGCCCCGACCGGGACTAGAACCCGGTGTGCCGGCGCCGCAAGGCGGAGGATTAGCCTAGTGAGCTGCGGCGCTGGCCATGGACTCTTGCTCATAATCATTTCCTTGTGTGTTTTAAAATCATTGGTTTTGAGTTATCTAAGTGAGCATCTTATGTAACCCTGCTTGTCAAATTTCCCTCCAGAATGGGCTTGCGTTTACCTCTTCTGTATGCCTCGGAGGAATCTTCAGCCATGACAAGCTTTGCAATGTGATTTCCTTTGACAGAGGCTTTATGTGCCATGCAGACAGTGTGCATTTTACTTCAAACCAGTACACAACAAAAGAGCCTTGGTCTGAGATGGGCTTTCTTATCATCTCCCTCGGTCAGGAGAGATGATTTTTAAGACCCGTTCATTACTAATGGAACCTTTGTTTAGAGCAGGGCTATTCCCAGTTTGGTTTCAACATCACCTAGCAGTTTGTTAGAAATGCAGATTCCTAGATCTAGGGGTTCAGAAGCTCTGAGGTTAGACTTAGGAATGTGGGTTTTATTAAGTCCTCCGAAGTGATTTTTATAGATAGGAAAATTGGGGAAATGTGGCTTTGGAGAAGATCCCGGCTTCATGCAGGAATCATAGTCCCAAATCCCTGTTTTATTCAAGATGAGTCCAAGGCATTTTTCTTTGTCACTTAATAGGCATCAACAATCCAAAAAGTCTAGTTGTTTTGACCTATCTTCAGTCTTAATAGATGTTCTTCCTAATCCTATCCTTACCTGAGAGTTTGCTACAAAACCTTTTGGGAATCACTTGGGTTTTTATTTCATTATTTGTACATCTAAGAATGCTTTTTTTGTAAATCAACAATGTGTTTTATTCACCATTGCAATTTGTGTGCTGTAAGAGGGCTTTTAGCAAGAGCTAAAGTCGTCTCGTTGCTAGGAGGAAATAGCTAAATTGTTCATATTGTGTATTGATATTATTTTTGAATGGTGAATGCGCATTGTGGATTGTTTTAAACTTGAGAATAAGATTCCGAGAATGTATATATGGCTCCAGTTTTCTTTATTGTATGGCAAATTCTTTATTGTAACATCTAATCAGAATTTGTTTTTAAATTTTCATCAGATAATGATAAGAAATTGAAGCAAAGGTGTTGACATATGGTTCTTTACAGAATAAAATACATGGGAGTGGTGAATATTGATAACACTTGTATGTTGCAGAATGGAATCAAGATGTTTTTTCTTAAGAATGTTTATCTGTTTTAGCATGTAAGGTAGGCATGTTTCATGCCATACCTATTGAAAACCTTAGAAATAGTTCATCCCCATGTTACAGACGAAAATGCTAAAGTACAAAGTGATGTGCCCAGATCACAAGCTGTTAACTGAAGTGGGATTTGAATCCGTGCTCCCACTACAAGGCTGATGCTTCAATCAAATACAGCACACATTTTCCTTTTGGAAAGTAAAACGAACATTTTGAGCAAGCATGTTTCGTTCATTATGCTAGGAACTTTTACATATTTCCTATTTACAAGAGTCCTGTGAATTTATTACCGGTCTACCTCACCCTTTCATGGTTTTTAAGAGATGATGCTCATATAGGTTAAGGAATTTGCCCTAGTGAATCACAGGATTGAATTTGAACTCAGGTCTGCTTGTTGCCAAAGCATCCTCTGTATAGTAACTGGGCTAGTTTACTTAGTTTCAGAATTTTTCCTCTGGCTATAATATTGCTTAAAGAATTGCTAGCCCAATTAATAGAATTTCTGTCTCTTAGTGGAATGGGTTATTTCTACCAGAGCTATATGATACAACTGAAAGAATCGACCAACTATGGTCTAAGAACTCTTTATTCTATTTATTTATGTGATCCTTATACCATGACAACTACCAGTAAGGCTATTTATGATGTTACCTATTCTCCTTTAGTCTCAGTTTTCTCTCTCTTCTGCTTTTAACCTAAGTGATCTACAACTATCATTGTAGCTCTGATATTCTAATTAAATATCAGTAGTTCATACTAACTTAAATTTTTAAAGTACAGACAATTAGTTCTTAATAATTCAATCTGAATTTGCTACTCCTCTCTCAGTAAGACTCCATATATACCTCCTGGTGTATAGGGATGGGAATATGAAATCTTCATCACTGATATTGGGAGAACTAAAGTAAATGTAGACATCTGACATGACCCTTCTGCTTTTTGCACCTGAAGAATGCTGTTAACATCTTCATCATGCCTTGAGATGCAAACACTTGATTTTTAAAATACTTAGATCAAAGAACGAAGTCATTTGAATTTGGGTAATTTAGCATAACAGAGAAAAGCACAGGTTCTGAAGTCAGACCTGGATTAGATGTCCAGCTTTGCTAATTTCCAGTTACAAAAGCAAGTTTCTTTCTTAGCCTGTCTCCTTCCCTGATAAATGGGAGAAATAATAGTTTCTGCATAATTGAATGAATATTGAATGAGAAATGCATGAACACCTTCAAAAAAGTGACTGGAGCACAGAAAGCACTCATAAACTCTACCTATTGTTGTCACTGTGATGATTCCTAGTAAGCATCTCTCCCTTGTGTTACAGTTCTTGCTGAATGAGCTATCAGGGGAGTAAAAATGTAAAACCAAAATTGAATGCAAATTTTTAAGTTTTGTTAAATAATCGTTTGAGTCTGGTAGCGATACAGTTCACTATCAGCATGAATCAAATTGAACAAGCCACAGGAGACCTTTAGCCATTTCTAAGCAAAGTACATGTGTAGTTAGTCCCATTGGCTAGCAGCTGCTATGATTGCTTATATCAACTTTCTGTATTTAAGCTTCTGCTGTTCATCCTCCCAGGGTATGGACTGTTCTTACAGAAATTGAGACAATCTCTCTCTAAATCCTGTATACCCATGGCCCTGTCTGCTGCTGTCACCTCTTTGCAGTTCACTATTGCCTCTCCTTGCCCTGTCGTGTTCTCCTGTCCACTCTGCTTACCACCTCCCACATCTGCTCATCATGGGGCAGATGGGTAGCTATTCTATTTCATCAGTCCTCCGACATGTTTGCTGCTTTACTGCTCATAGATTGCCTGTCTCTGGACTTACTCTTAGAAGTGTTCAATGGTTGTATCATGTCAGTGACTAGCACGGATCATGTGCTGACAAAAGAAACCCACGTGATGGTCATTGATATTTCCTTGAGTTTTATTTCCATGCTGTCTATGTTTTGGCTTCCTGGCAAGGTTGTTATTTAATGGCATATTTGTTTGTTTTTTTATTTTTTATTTTTTTGACAGGCAGAGTGGACAGTGAGAGAGAGAGACAGAGAGAAAGGTCTTCCTTTTGCCGTTGGTTCACCCTCCAATGGCCGCCACGGCCGGTGCGCTGTGGCCGGCGCACTGCGCTGATCCGATGGCAGGAGCTGGGTACTTATCCTGGTCTCCCATGTGGGTGCAGGGCCCAAGCACTTGGGCCATCTTCCACTGCACTCCCGGGCCACAGCAGAGAGCTGGCCTGGAAGAGGGGGAACTGGGACAGAATCCGGTGCCGCGACCGGGACTAGAACCCGTGTGCCGGCGCCGCAAGGCAAAGGATTAGCCTAGTGAGCCGCGGCACCAGCTTTAATGGCATATTTGTTGACTTGCATGTTTCAGTTAGGTTGTATGACATAGAGTTTCTCTAAAGGATATTGACCTTGATATTTAAAATCTGAATTTTGGATCATCATATTAGGCTGATTTGTCCCAGTGATTTGTATACTCTAAATCTGATTAATTCCAGTTATTACTATCATACATTTAATAAGTCTTTTTTATATATTTGTAGCTAAGGACACAAAGTCAAATAACATGATCTTTCTGGGAATAACGACACAAGAGTATACACTTGTATATGGCTGTACATTTGATGACTTTTTCTCTGTATATTTTTGTATTTCTTAGTAAAAAAAAAAGGTTAAAAATTATGTGATCTTACCTCAAGTTTATAGTCTCATAGGAAGCAGACATGTAAAGTAGTGATTTCAGAGCAGAATAATGAATTCTATTACATGAGCAGATTTCTGTGGAAGCACAGAGAAAATGTATCTCATACTAGAGATTTAGGAGAAAATTCTTAGCAGAGATGACAATATATCTGAGTTTTAGAAAGCCATTTGAACAAAGAAAGACATAAAGAAGAGAAGGAGCAGCATTTTGAAAAGTTTATCTTACAAAGCAACCAACCTGGGTTGCATAGGGTTCTGAATGATTGGCATGGGAGCTGAAATCAGAGAAGTTTAAAGACAGAACCCAAGAAACAGTAATATTTAAATTTTAGCCATGAGAAAGGAAAGTCTTAGAAGTTAGTGAAGAGAAGTGACTTAAAAGGATGAGAGGAACCTATGAGTAGTACAAACAGTAAAGTCTCAATGACTTCCGCGGTGTAGAAATCACATCTGTAAACCCAGATGAACTGCACTAATTCTGAGTAAGTCTTTTTATCATTTGGAAGTCATTGCCTTTTCATTCTTTTTTAACCACTTCATATTTTTTCTTCCCATTTTATTTATACTTTATGTATCTAGTTTGTTAATTTTTACATCTTTCTTTTCTTTATGTTTGCCTCTTCCCTCTTACTTAAAAATTTTGTTAAATTGAAAGAGATAATTATTGTGGAAAATTACATAGAAAATATTTTCTGTAATGATATATTCTTTTTTGAAAATGATTCCCTTTTTCTGTAAATCAGTAAATGGCTACCTTTGTACTTCCCTTAGTATATTGGTGAATAGGCATATTTGTTTTTGTATGTATCTCAACTTCACCTCCAGTCAGAAGGAACTCTACTTTCTGAAAGGCTTCTTACTGCCCCCTGCAGCCTCTTCTCTAGTCTTATTAGTTGGTGGCTTGTTTTCTTAATTCATAATGACTCTTTTTTTTATAGTTCACAATGTTATAAAGTTTGTTTAAAACATTAAGGCACACACACATAAATTCTCTCTCTCTCTCTCTCTCTCTCTCTCTCTCTCTCTCATGGGCATAGTTTAGGGCTGGGGAGGGAAAAAGATGGGGGAGGAAGTGGAGAGAGTGCCTCAGCACCCTGTGTCGTCCTCATCTGTGTGGAGGTAGTGGGTGGGGAGAGAGCTCAGTAATGACTCTTCTTGAAATTATAATAGATAGAATTTATATTAAGAATTAATAGTAGCATATATTGTTATATATATATCTATAGAAAGGGAGTGAGATACAGAGGGAGTATACTTCTTAAAGTGTTTGAATAATAATTTTGGAAAAAAACTTTAATGTCTGAAAAATGCTTTCTATTGTTTCATAATAGTTTTGGGTAGACCGCAGTTATTGTATACAGTTTGTCGTATGCATAACTATGAGACCACAGCCATCGTTACCTAGCAAATAGTTTTAGTTCTAAATTGTTAAGACCAATCATACTGGCTTCTCCTATCTTGAAAGATTTTAGAAATTGTTTTCAAAATGTTATTATATCTATTGGAGCATTCTTTGAACTTCATTTCATTTCGTTATTGTCAATTATAACTCAGGAAGTGTTATCTTTAATATTTATTATCTAAATTTTACTGAGTCTGTTTTTTGTCTTCAGATTAGTTTTTATTACCAGTACTTTGCTAAACCATTTTTCTTTAATTTACCAAGATGTAGTATTACTGAGTAATTCATAATCTCTAACAAATACAATTATGCGTGGATATTTTCTTGAAATTTTAGTTAACTCTCAATTAAAAATTCTTAGCACTTAAAGTGAATATGAATAAAATTCATAATGCTCTAATCTAATAACATAGTAATCACCGAGGGTTCTACACATAAGAAGAGAATTACATTGATCAAATTAATGTGATCATTCTGTTTGTCCATGCTAGTCTCAATCTTTGAATTAAAAATTCTTTTCATTGTTTATATTGTTTCTCTGTTTCACCCCTGTTGCTGAATCATTTTGAGATTTCTGATATGGTTTTCAACATAATTTTGATAGAGATAATAAAAGACTTGTGAAATCTATCAAAAATATTTGTCCAAAAATGCTTACCAGTGTTTCAGAATACTTAAAAGCACAGTATAATTGTTGGCCTGTGTTACATATAATAAAAAGATTGCCACCATTATTGTGCTCTGCTGTATTGAGAATTTTTAGTATTCCTTCATCATTTCACTGTGAAGAGTCTATAAAATGAGTATGTTATTTTATTAAGATGGTTTTACTTCAAAAGCACCACAGACTAAGATGTTATATTTGTGTTAAATTGAGTTATCCATATGTTTCAATGAGCTTCTTTTCCCTAGATTTCACTGCTGATTTATTTTTCCTTAAAAGTCTTTCTTTGCTTTTTGTTTTAAAAGATTTATATATTTATTTGAAAGACAGAGTTACAATGAGATGGAGAGCCAGAGACAGAGGGTCTTCCATCCACTGATTCACTCTCCAAGTGGATGCAATGGCCAAAGTCGAGCTGGGCCAAAGACAGGAGCCAGGAGCTTCTTTCAGGTCTCACACATGTGCAGAAAGGACCCAGGCACCTGAGCCATCCTCTGCTGCCTTCCAGGTGCATTAGCAGGGAGCTGGTCAGAGGTAGAATAGCCAAAACTCGAACCTGTGCCCATATGGGATTCTGGCTTCGCTGACAGCAGCTCCACCTCCTGTGCCGCAACACCAGCCTCATAAACTTTATTTCATGAAATATGTTCTTTCTAATTCAAAACTAAAATTACCTCTGATAAAAAAAAAATTTGCCTCATTTGTTTACTTGATGTTAGTATCTAATTTGCTTTTCTTTCCTGCTAATAATTCAAGGCAATGCAAGATTCTTAATATTTTCTCTTTCTTTTTTGTGTTCTTAATAAAGCTGTAATCAATAAATTAATAGAAAAAGTGAGAACTTCTTCATTATAGTTTTTGCAACATACTAGGTTTTCAATAAATACTTTGTCTTACCATTGGTTCCATGGTTTTACATTAAAATCATACAGTAGCGGGTTTATTGAAAAATCTTACTCTTAGCACTATACCTTTGTCACTTACTTGTACACTTTTGTTTTCTTTTGTTTCCTTTCAGAAATAACTTATATAAACAAATAAGAATACATACTTTCTTCTATTCCTTTTTACCAAGGTGGTGTCATACTCCCCGTTGTTCATCATCTTGCTTTATACTTTCCATTTCTTGTAGATTTTTCTATATTAATTTATAATAAACTTGCTCATTCTTTTTAACAACTGCATAGAAACTTCATTATATGAAAATAGCACAATTTATTTAACAAATTCTCTAGTGATATGAATTTAAGACAGTCTCAGTTTTTGCCATAACACTGCAGTAAATAACAACATGCATAAGTCATTTTGCATAAGCAAAAGTATGGCTATGGAAGAAATTTCTGGAAGTAACATTGGAAAGAAAAAGAGTATAAAGATTGATAATGTTGATAAGAGTATGCATAATTTTATTCCGTATAGTTGAACTTTCTTATACTCCACTAAGAATGAATGAAAATATCTGTTTCCCATAAATGTACCAAAAATCACTTAAATGTTTTACTTGGTTGCTAAACCAAATGCTTTATGCCTATATTATGTAAATACTTAAGATTCAGAATTGATGAGAACATCCTATGATCTGTGGTTTCTAATAGTCATAATATCACATGGAGCATTTTCTGTTATTTACTAGAGAATATGCTGTTAGATTCTTTAAAAGATTTCTTTATTTATTTGAAAGGCAGAATGACAGAGGAAGAAACACACATACACACATGCAGAGAGAAAAGAGAGAGAGAGAGAGGGAGGGAGGGAGATCCTTCATCCACTGTTTCACTCCCAAATGGTTGCAACAGCCAGGACTGGGCCAAGCTGAAACCAGGAGCCAATACTTCAACTGGTTCTCCTACGTGGGTGGCAGAGGCTCAGGTACTCCAGCAGGGAGCTGGATTGGAATTGGAGCAACTGGGATTCAGTGTGGCATTCTGATATGGGATGCCAGTGTTGCAAGTAGCAATTTAACTCACTATGCCACAAGCTGGTCCCTATTGGCTAGAATTTATACCTCTGCTAAGGTACACATTAAGGTATGTTAAAGCAGTGATAATAGTAAATGACTACACAGATCACAAAACAGTAGAATTCTTGGATATTTCCTCAAATACATAGAGTGTAATTTTTATAACTTTCATTTCAAAAGGTGGGAGAAAGATTGGAAATTCTGTGAATGGTTTTGAGCCAACTGACCATTTATCTGAGGAAAAATGATAGTATCTATAATACAATGCTTTCAATAAAACAAATTCCCAATTGGCTAAAAAAGTTTAGACATTTAAAATAAAAATCCATGTACATAACTTGCTGCCAGTTATTCCAAGGAAGAAGAATACACACATGTATACCCTCATAGCATAATATTTATATATGTGTACGGAGCTAGAAATAAAATTTAGAAAGTGATAACAGAAGTTGACTCTTGAGGATACCTGTGAAATAGACAGTCAGTATTTGAGTGTTGGGGAAAGAATCTTGGTTTTTATTGTAAATGTTTTCTTTTGAAAACACTTTTTTGAAAACACAGATATATATGTATAATATTAACAAAAAAGAAGTGAATAAACAACCTGTTTTTGATTCAAAAGATAAAAATCCAGGTGTTTCCTTCTTTTATGTTTTTTTCCCAAAGGAAGTGATTTTGCCAGAGGATGAAGTGCTTTGCTATTTTTGCCTGCTATTTACATTGAGGTTAACTCTGCTGGTTAGAGTGTACTGGTAATGACACCAGTGACATGGGTTTTATTTCCATGTGGTTTAGTTAACTGTGGTTTTCCACTGCCACAGACTGCTCCTATAATTACATCTAAAATGTGCTCTTGGCCCAAGAGAGACCTGATGAAGCAAAGTGCAAATCCATTACAATGTGGGAAAATGGACAGCCAAATGCTCATCCAGCTGATGGGGCAGGGTGTGGACGGAGTACCACCATCATAATGTAATTCCTTAATCCATATTTCAATAATATAGCATCCCTAGTATTTATGTTGAAGGTTCAAGATATATGATTTAATGTAGTGGCCTTAAAAGACTCAAAGTTGAGGCCAGGTTAAAAAGTTTGAATTTATAGGCAAATTTTGAAACATCAACCAAGGTTACTTTTTGAAAAAAAAAATGAGTCATGCATACCCTTCCCAAATACATAATTTATTTACTATCCAAATACTTTACTGAGTTTAAAATATCTCAGTCTTATTTTTATATTACACATGACAAGTATTTGATTATGGAGTATATTGAAAATGAAGGCTCTGCTGTAGGAATTTATAAGCTTAGTCTTTGTAGTATCATACTATGTCTCCAGTCATCTCAAGTCAGGCTTAAGAAATCTCTCAAATCTCCAAAAATAGTATGCCTTAATTTTTACATTTATAACATATTTATTTAATATTTACTTAATTTAAAAAGCTATCAAATATTAGAAGGAGTGGAAGCAATAAATAAGTAGTAATTTTGTAAAAAGTACTGTGAAAGTGTTGTTTTAAAGCAACGCACAGGGTACTGACCGTGAGAACAATTAGGGTATCTAAACCCAAATGGAAAAGTTCTTTTGGAGAACAAGGAAGAATTAGGTGTCTTGGTCTCTTCTTGCTGCTATAACAAAATATGCTAATCTGAATAATTAGTAAACAGTAGACATTTTAAAAATTTTTTTTAAAAATATTTATTTATTTAAAAGGCAGAGGTACAGAGAGGCAGAGACACACATAGAGAGGTCTTCCATTCACAGATGTTCGCAAGGGCTGGAGCTGAACCAATCCGAAGCCAGGTACTAGTAGCTTCTTCCAGGTCTCCCATGCAAGTGCAGAGGCCTAAGAACCTAGGCCATGTTCCACTGTTTTCCCAGGCCATAGCAGAGAGCTGGATTAGAAGTAGAGCAGCCAGGAATCAAACTGGCACACAAATGGGATGCCAGCACTGCAGGCAACGACTTTACCTGCTACGTCACAGCACCAGTCCCAGCAGACATTTTTATAGGTCACAGTTATGGAGGCTGGCAAGTCCAAGTTCAAGGCACTGGTAGATTGCTACCTAGTGAGTACTTTGTTTCTGCCTCCAAGATGTTAATCTGAATACTCCTTCCTCCAGAGGACTAATGCTGTGTCCTCATGTGGCAGAAGGGATAGAAGAACGAAAGGCCTACCTAGTTTCCCTTTGGCTTTTTTATATGGGCACTAATCCCATTGTAAGTGTTCCAGCTATTACATAATAACAGCTTAAAGACCCACCTCTTAATACCATCACAGTGAGGTTTAAGTTCCTATACATGAGTTTTGGAGGGACACATAAATTCATGGCTCGGCACTGGGATAAGTAGAGTAGAAAGGGCACTGCAGTTAAAAGGAAGAAGACCTAGATTTAGAAGTTCAAGAGAGCAAGATATATTAAAGCAGTGGAAAGAGTTTAGTATGACTACCCTGTGGAACATGGTAAAGGTTGGTAAAAATGAGTCTGGAAAATTAAACTAAGCTCATCAAGAAAGGACTTTTTTAGATTTTGCTGTGTATGTGAATTATATCCTACAAATAATGGCAAATGGGTAAGCGTCTTACACAAGGTTAGATAAGTGTTGGAAGAAAATGAGGATATGAAATGGGATGTGGTTTATGTTGCATAAAGTTCAGTTTTACAATATAGGAAGAACAGAATTGGAGTCTATGCAACAAGTATGTACTCAGCACCTGCTCTATGAAGGACCTGAGATACTTGAGGACCTAAAACTACACAGTCACTGGCATCACAGTATTTACATTCTAGTGGAGGGGAGAAGACAAGATAATTAAACAAGATGTAGGTAAGGATCTCTGTGTCAAAACTACTCTGAAGAAAATCAAACTAAGGTCAAGTGGAAAGGACAGATATGTATGCACTTTTTACGTCAGAGAAGTTTGTTCTGATCCATGTGACCTGAATGAAGTGTGATCTGAATGGATTGCATGCAAAGTGTGGTCTAGACAGAAGAACCAGTCATGGCAAAGACCCCAGGTGGTGTTAATGGCTGTGGGGCTGGAGCTGAAACTGCAAGGTGGCGGGTTGTAATAATGAGTGTACAGAGTACCAGGGAAAGTATGGTAGAAATGCAAGAGTGGGACTTGAGATCAACGTTAGAAGGGAGGAAAGCTGTTTTGTAGTCTAAAGGCAGTAGTGTTGAAACACCATGTTAAAGAAATTAGTGGATGCTCTAGTGTCTTTTCTCTTCCCTTCTACCCAAACTTTTGTGCACCTACCACAGTGTACCTAGGTGCTCCTGCTCTTTATGCCCACAATGGTTAATTTGTAAAAATGGTTCTTGGAAAGATCAATAGTGATTTTGTCCAAGTAAAATTTGATAAAAGAATTTTCAAAACTTTGTATTTATGGTAACATACTGCTGGTAGATGGTCAGTCCATCTTGGTGTATGAGATTGTTTTAAACATTGCCTGTAAAATTAGGGTTAGTTTTATAAATTATGTCAAAAGGAGGTATTTCTTTTTTTCGGTCTATATTTTGGTTTGTGTTTTTCTTGTTAACTGAACTTTCTCATGATTACCACTTAATCTCCTTTATCTGCCTCTTTCTCCATTTTTTTAATATTATTTTAGTTACCCAGTAACTGGTCATATGAATTAGGTATCTTCATTCTCTCCCTAGTATATATCTGTTTTCTTTAGTGTACATATTTATTTTGAAAATTATCTGCCTTTTTCTTTAGATACAGATTTTGATATTGTTGGTAAATGTGTTAGATACGTAAATATTTATAGATGTAGATATAGATATAGACAAATGTACCAGAGTCCTTTGAAAAGTTAAAGGAAAATGAAATTAGAAGTTGAGAGGTAGGAGTTTTCTGCTTTTCCAGTCAGGATGCTGGTGAGGGTGCCTGTGTCCCGCATCGGAGTACCTGTGTTTCATTCCTGACTTTGGCTTCTGATTCCAGCTTCCAGCCTGAGCAAACCCTGGAAGGCCCTGGGTGATGACTTGTGTAATGGGTTTCCTGTGTGAGAGACTGGATTGCCTTCTTGCTTCCTGGCTTCTGTGCAGCCATCAGAACCAGTAGATCAAAAAGCGATTCTCTCACTGTCTTTCTCTCTCTGTATACCCACCTCTCACTGTTTGTCTCTCTACCTTGCAAATGAAAAACACAATTATTTTGGAAAAAAAAAAGTTGAAATCTATGCATATTAGTATGTACCCAAACAGTGTTACATGACTGAAGTGACGAAAAGGAAGAGAATGTGTGTTGTTAAGGATCTCTTTAGGTTCAAGAAGTCTTTTTGAATGGGAGGATATTTGAGCAGAAATTGTGTATTATACCCAGCATGGCATGACATAGTGTCCCAGAGTCAAGCTCTTCTGCTTTCTACTTCACATTTATATATGAAAATGCAAGGCAAAGAGGCCATTGTTAAAGAGTAGAATCTTTGCAGTCTGTTGTAAACACATAGACCTGCCTCACCCTTAGGGGTTAGACTGCAAGTACAGTATGTTCTGTTCCTCAAATAAAGATAGCCTTTTGTACTTTGTGGAATCTAAACAATGAGCATTTTCCCTCCATTCCCTGCCTTTTAAACCTGACGCTCTCCAGCCTGTCAGTTGTGATTATATGTACTGTTCCCAGCTAATGCAAATAAGAGGAATTGCTGATGGAAAGGGGAATTTTAAGGAGGCTTCCAGAAATATTGTGGCAACATAAAATTGATTCAATCAGTATGCTGGTGGTGTTCGCAGAGGCCGGCTTCTTTGACTGTATCTACAAGTCATCACCACATCTAATTTGGGATCCACATTTTTTGCATTTTCAGAATCTCAGGTTTTTTTTTTTTTTAATTCAGTTAAAATGCATTAAACCTAGAAGCAAAAGAAGGGCAAAATGCCTCTGTCATTGTTGAATAATCAACCCTAGTAGGAATGGAAAAATTAATTAAAATCTACGAAAATGAAATGAGGAACCTCTAAAGATAGGCAGTGTAATGTGGCTACTTTTAATATGACAATTTGTTAATGGACTAGGCTGTTGTTATCATTATTAAAAATTAGTTGAGGCTTTTTTTAATGTTTATAGTAGCTGCTAATTAAAGTGAGCAGCGACCTGTGACATTATCCATGAAAATCATTTGCCATCTGTACGTAATAAGAAAAAAAGCCATGCATTTGAAATGTTTCTTTTCATGCTATAATCTTAAACTGGAGACTGTTCTGATGTACTTTTAGTTTTCTATTCATTTTCTAATCCCTTCTGTTTATATGAGACATACATTGTTAGTTCTCATTAACAGTAAGGGTTTTGAAAGCACCACAATCCTAACCCTTCCTTCATGAATTGGTTTTGGTAAGCTTGAATGCCCCAAAACAGTTCTGTTTGAAGGCTACTTTGGGAGAAGCTGTCCTTTGATGACATTTTTGATATTTCATTGCCTTGACATTGAAACAAAAAGAAAATGCTCTGATGAATTAAAATATTTCTGCTATATAATTCATTTGTGAGAAGATGTACTTGGTGTTGTTCTACTCTCGGATGAAGCAGTGACTTTGTTAGAATTTAAAAGTACTCTGGCTAAGGAGATACAGAAGAGTTGCTGTGATTGTGAGGATTGGAGATTAAGAAAAAGAGACTTACAATTATCTGAAGTGTATTTACCCTGTAAAAATAAAACAGACAGATCTTAAAGGTGAGTGAGAATGAGTTGTTAGATATCCTTATTTTTTGTAAATGATTCTAACAATGGGAATAATTATTTAAACTAAGAATCTGTGTTTCTGAAAAGTTTGTGAGGAACAATTATCATCCACATTAAAATTGAATAGTTATTACTCATACAGATTGAGCCACTCAACTAAGGTAACAGTTAATCATGAGAGACTAGGCAGTAGCCTACCAAAATACACTGCTGGAAGTTTTGATGCTACTGGTTACAGTTACTGGTCATATGAATTAGATATCTTCATTCTTTCCTTGGTATATATCTGTTTTCTTTAGTGTACATATTTATTTTGAAAATTATCTGCCTTTTTCTTTAGATACAAATTTTGATATTGTTGGTAAATGTGTTATATACGTAAATATTTATAGATGTAGATATAGATATAGACAAATGTACCAGAATCCTATGAAAAGTTAAAGGAAAATGAAATTAAAAGTTGAGAGGTAAGAGTTTTCTGCTTTTCCAGTCAGGATGCTGGTGAGGGTGCCTGTGTCCCACATCGGAGTACCTGTGTTTCATTCTGAACAGGGATGTTTGCAATGTTTAATAAAATCTGTTACCTTATGGATAAGCCTATGGTCGTTAAGAAATGCTAAGTTTCCAGTTTGACAAATCTGTTCAGCTACCTAATGGTAGTGGAAGAATTAGAAATCAGCTTCTAAATCTCATTCTGGTATTGTTCCACCCTGTTACATAACCTTTGAAAGGCTTGATGGAAGCTTTTCCATGGACTTGAGCATTCCATGGACTTGATTAGCCTGCATAGCCATGGATTTTGTTATTGTCATCCTTTTTGTCAGGTTATCCCAGTTTGGGATAGTTTTCTGCCTTCTGGAATTGGAATTTTTCAATTATTTAAAGAAAAATAGAAGGGACAACATAAAGGAAGTAAATGTAAGGTGCAATGAAGTAAATTTTAGTTGTAGCTTCAGAAAAATTACTTTGAAGTGTTGTTAGTAGACCTATTTTGTGTCCTCTGGCTTATCATTTAATATACTTACCTTGAGCATTAGGTACCATGTCTGTGATGTTTCTGTATCTTCCCAGGATAGCAAACTATTGAGCTTCTGGCTTTCCAAGGTGTCATAGTAAAGATGTAAAGATTGGAATACAGAAAATAGGTAAAAAGGTTTCCCCTTCTCTCTGCTCCCATAAATGTTTCTTCTATGAATACTTGAAAGAAATTCCAATTTTAGTGTTTTCTTAAAAATTCATTTAGTAAGCAAACCTTTCTTATGTATATGTAATATTCTTAACTAAAGCCCCTACCAAAGAGTTTGAATCTGACAGACAACAATGCATAAAATATATATAATAATTACTTGAATAAAATCAGAAGCAAAGCAATCTGGGAACACAGAGGAAGTAATATCTCCAGAAATTTGAGTGTTGTTATAGCATGGTATGTCTTGTGAAAACTAAACAGAGGATATTTGCTCGGGGCTGGCAGTTAAAGAAGGTGGATATATTCTAGGCAGTGATTGGCAGAAAGGACATTACACCATGATGTTGCCATGATAATAGAACATAATGTTCTGGGAAGCAAATGTGTGGACAGATCCTATCAGCAGCATACTTAGGAGCTTGAACTTTACCTAAGGCATAGACAGTCCTAGTCACATTTCACTATGCCCACTATCCCCATATTCATGGAGGGCATCAAAATTGAATGCAAGAACTTTCCATTGAGCTCAGGCCCTTGCATATGGTACATAACTGTATACTCCAGGAAGCTATTTCTAATTAATCACCTGTCACCACACTGTGGAATCAAATACTACAAACATCTTAAAGCTGCAAATATCTCAGAACTAAGAATGACATAACTTTGTGTTTTAGATTCATCGCTGTGGGCAGTATAGTAGAAAGACTGAAGTGCTAAGAGACTTGGGGTAGGGAGTACAGGGAGGATGCTGATATAATCACATGGGTGAGGATTTCTGGAGACCTTTAAAAGTACAATGAATGTGCAGGACTTGAAGATGCATCATTACTTTTCTGAAAGTTTTAGTAAATAATTTTTTTTTGTTTTTACCCATGATAACACGTTGAAATGCAGTAAAAACTGCATTATCTCTTTCACAGCATTGTACTGTATTGATCCCCAGATACTGAATCTGCAAGAAATGAATTAGTTTCTTGTTTGTAAGATATGGTGAGGGAAAAGCAATTATATTGTAGAATCTCAGTCTTCAGAACAGAATACCATATCTGGGAGGATATTGATAATATTTATCCTGTCAATAGAAAGTTCTACTCCAGTATTTTTCTCTTGTTAAGCAGGGCTCTCTAATCATCAATACATATTTTATATTCTTTCATGATTTCATAGTAACGATATGAAATAATGATTGTAGTGATTAAGAAAGTTATATGCATTATCACAATCATTATAACAATGCTTTAACAATTTGTCCCCATTTTAGAGTGGGCAAAAAAGAAGTACATGAATGATTGTGTATCCAAATGACTCTGATGCCAAAACTCATGCTCTATATTCTGTTTATAAAAAGAATAGTAGTGTTTCCTATGTCTTTTTTTTTTTTACAAATTAGGTGTGATTCATATAAAATAAAACTGAACTTTTAAAAATATACCTTTTAGTATATTCACAAGGTCATGCAGCCATCACCATTATGTAATTATAGATTATTTTCATTCATTCAAAAAGAAACTCCTTAACTTTTAGTGCTTATTCCTATTCCCTTCTCTCTAGCCTCTGGCAACAAGTAATCTACTTTCTGTCTTTATGGATTTACCTAATCTGACCATTTCATATAATGAAATCATATAACACAGTAAGAAATACCATATTTTGAATTTCCATTGATCATGTGGTGGGAAGTTGGGTTGCTTCCATCTTTTGACTATCACAAATAATGCTGCTGGCCAGAAAGGCTACTGTCACATTGGCTGAGGCACACTCTGGAGCCAGGACACACGAAAGACCTCATCAGTAAATGGCAGAACTGCTTCCTCCAATTCAGTCTAAAGCCCTTTGGAAAGTGAACTTTCTGGACCTCCTTAATAAGCACACGGTATCCCTCAAGTTTTGGTATGTTATGTCTTTGCATTATTTGGAGAGGTTCTCATAATTCCCCCTTTGAATTTCTTCTCTGCCCATAGTTATTCAGAAGTATGTTTTTTAATTTCCACATATTTATGAATTTCCCAAATTTCTTCCTTTTTTTATTTCTAATATCACTCTGTTATGGTCAGAAAATGTATTTTTTAATAGTTTCAGTCATTTTAAGTTTATTCAGACGTGCTTAATGGCCTGTCGTATGGTCTTCCCAGAGAGTGCATCGTCTGCTGTTAGTGGGTACGGTGTTCTATAGATGGCTTTTAGGACTAGTTGGTTTATACTGTCATTCATATATGCCATTTCCTTGCTGATATTTCTTCTAGTTGTTTTATCCCTTATTTAAAGTGTGTGTGTGCTTCAGGGTTCTCAAGAAAGCACCAAAAGGAGAAGCAGGTGTAGGTACCTGAGGGGTCTTCAGAAGGTTCATGGAAAATGTACATTATAACCAAACCATAGGTAGACTTCAAAAGTTTTAGTATCCAAATAAACTTATCTTTAAATTCCACTTTTGTGTGAACTTTTTGAATTCCTCTCATGTATCTATATATATGAAAGTATGTGAGGGGATTTATAAGGGAATTGGCTTACATGGTGATGGAGGCTGAGACATTCCCTGACAGGCTGTCTGCCATGGCAAGCCTGGATGACTATATCATGGCTTGATCCAAGTCTGAAAGCCTAGTACCAGGAGAGCCTGTGTTATACTTCTGAGTCTGAAGGCCCGAGAGCCTAGGAGGTCTCTGGTTGTAAGTCCTTGTGTCCAAAGGGTGTGTACCCTGCAGTTCTGATGCCCTTGGGAAGGAGGAGGAGCGCTGCAGCACCAGGAAAGAGTAAAAGGAAGATTTTCTTTTCTTTCATTTGTTTCTAAAATTTTCTTTATTTATTTGAAAGGCAGAAAGATCTTTAAATTCAAATTCAGTTATAAGAAATAATACAGAGATCTCTTAATACATAAAGAGCCCTTTACCCATTTTTCTCAGTGGAAATAGCTTTTAAAACTATTATATACAGTATCACAGCCAGGATATTGATAGTGATACAGTCAAGATACAGAACATCCCTCCCCAATGTAAAGAAAATTCATGTTGTCTTTTACAGCCACCACAGTTTAAGTATAAAAGCTTTCTCCCTGTGTATATTTTTATCTTTCCTGTTTATTAGTCTCTGAAATGTTTCCTCTACATACATTTAGAATCATACAAGATGTTATTATAATCTTTGTTTCAACCATCAAAACAATTCAGAAAAAAAGAAACTATTGTATTTACCCATATTTTTGCTTGTGTTCATTCTTTCTCTCATTTTCTAGGATTCTTTGTTTTATCAATTCTTTTCCATTTAGAGAACTTCCTTTCCATTTAGGTCCCCAACAACAAATAATCTTAATTTTTCTTCCAAAGAATGTCTGGATTCCACATTCATCTTCACAGGACAAAGGATTGTGGGTTGCCAGTATCTTTCTTTTAAAATTTAAAAAATATTGTGATTTTCCTTATGGCCTCTGTGGTTTCTAATGGGAAATTCAGTATTACTCTCATTGTCTTCCTCACTCAGCTAACATGTTGTTTCTGTCTTCTGCTTTAAAAAAAAAAAAAGCAGAAACATTTTATTTAAGGAATACAAACTTCATGTATTTAATAAATACTACTTCCCACCCTACCTGCCCTCTCACCCTTCTTCCTACTCCCTCTCCTATTCCCATTCTGATTTTTCACTAAGATCTCTTTTTAATTAACTTTATTCACATAAGATTATACTAAATGAAGAGTTCAACAAATAGTATGAAAAAAACTGTTCTTCAACCGTTGAAACAAGAGATGTTCAGTCATTTCAAAGTGTCCATTTCACTTCTAAATTACCTTTTAGGTACTCTGTTAGTTACCACAGATCAGGGAGAATATATGATATTTGTCCTTTTGGGGACTGGCTTATTTCACTAAGTATAATGTTTTCCATTTGCATCCATTTTGTTGCAAATGACAGGATTTCATTTTTTAACTGCTGTGCAGTATTCCATGGTGTAGATATCCTATAATTTCTTTATCCCATCTATAGTTGATGGACTTTTGTGTTGATTCCATATCTGAACTATTGTGAATTGAGCTGCAATAAACATGGGAGTACAGATAACTCTTTCATATGCTGATTTCATTTCCCTTGGGTAAATTCCCAGGAATGGAATGGCTGGGTCATATGGTAGGTCCTACAGTCAGATTTCTGAGGTGTCTCCATATTATCTTCCACAGTGGCTGTACCAGTTTACATTCCCACCAACAGTAGATTAGTGTACATTTTTCCCCACATGCTGGCCAGTGTTTGTTGTTGATTTCTGTATGAAAGCTCTTCTGCCTGGAGTGAGGTGAAACCTCACTGTGGTTTTGATTTGCATTTCCCTGACAGCTAGTGATCCTGAGCATTTTTTCATATGTCTGTTGGCCGTTTGGATTTCCTCTTGAAAAGTGCCAATTTAAGTCTGTTGTCCATGTCTTAACTGTGTTGTTTGTTTTATTGCTGTTCAGTTTCTTGAGCCCTTTGTATATTCTGAATATTAATCCTTTATCAGCTGCAAAGTTTGCAAATAATTTTTCTCATTCTGTAGGTTGCCACTTCACTTTGTTGAGTGTTTCCTTTGCAATGCAGAAGCTTCTCAATGTAATCCCAGTTGTCAGTTTTGGTGTGATTGCCTGTGACTTCTGGGGTGTCTTCTGCTTTTTTTTTTTTTTTTTTGACAGAGTGGACAGTGAGAGAGAGAAAGAGACAGAGAGAAAGGTCTTCCTTCTGTTGGTTCACCCCGCAAATGGCCGCCACGGCTGGCGTGCTGCACTGATCCAAAGCCAGGAGCCAGGTGCCAGGTGCTTCCTCCTGGTCTCCCATGGGGGTGTAGGGGCCCAAGCACTTGGGCCATCCTCCACTGCCTTCCCGGGCCACAGCAGAGAGCTGGCCTGGAAGAGGAACAACTGGGACAGAACCGGCGCCCCAACCGGGACGAACCCAGGGTACCAGCGCTGCAGGCGGAGGACTAGCCAAGTGAAATGCAGTGCCAGCCTATAAAGTTTTAAATTATATGAATTTACAAATTCATTCTGGAAAAAAATAATCTCCTAAGTTTTTCTCTGTAATATTCAATTTATTTGAGACAGATACAGAAATAGCAAGGGACAGAGAGCATGCTCCCATCCTCTGGTTCACACCCGAAATGCATGCCATAGCCAGGACTGGCCCCTAAGCCAAAAGCTAGGAGCTCAGTCAAGATTGTCCACATGTGTTACTTGAAACTCAGTTACTTGAGCCATCACCACATTCTTCTGAAGTCTGCATTAGAAGGAAATTGGAGGGGCCAGTGCTGTGGTGTAGCAGGTAAGCCATTGCCTGCAGTGCCAGCATCCCATATGGGCACCAGTTCTAGTCCTGACTGTTCCAGTTCTGATTGCACTCTTTTCCTATGGCCTGGGAAAACAGTAAAGGATTGCTCAAAAGCTTGGGCCCCTGCACCTTTCTGGGAGACCTGGAAGAAGCTTCGGGCTCCTGGCTTCGCATGGGCACAGGTCCAGCCATTGTTGCCATCTGGGGAGTGAACCAGTGGATGGAAGACCTCTCCCTCTCCCCCTCCCTCTCCCTACCTCTGCCTGCCTGCCTGTCTGTCTCTCTCTCTCTCTTTCTCTCTCTTACCCTCTCTCTGCCTCTGCCTCTCTGTAACTCTGCCTTTCAAATAAATAAATAAATAAATCTTAAAAAAAATAAAGAAGGAAATTGAAGTCATGAGTCAGAACCAGGCATGGAACCCAGGCACTCTTATTTGGGATGCAGGCATACTTACCAGCGTCAGTAACTTCCAGGCCAAAGTCTGCCCCAGTGAGTTTTTGACGAGCTAATAGTACTTGTTCATAATGCCTGAAGTGAAGGAACTTAGAGTTTTTGAGTCACAGATGACGACAGTGGTTGAAATTTTGCCTTTAAGGGACTCACATCACTGTGTCTACCTTGTCACAAGTTTTTTCACGAGACTTTCATTGAATTACATGCAACCTATGTGGCATGCAGTACAACCTATAAAGTACATTTCGATTACCAGCTATTGTGATTGTAAGTAAATGTTGTGTGCCCTTAAGTTTTTTTTTAGTAGAGTTTGTCACTTAATGAAATTTCTAAGGTGCATTAATTTCCTGATGCTGTTCTAATGAATTGCCACAAACTCGGTAGCTTCAAATAACACAAATGTGTTTTATTATAGTTCTGGACATCAGAAGTCAAAATGGATCTCAGTGGGCTAAAAAGCAGAGTGGTAGCATGTTTTATTTCTCAGTGGAAGTTTCTTGGATGCAATCTGTTTTCTCACCTTTTCCCAGCTTTGAGAGTCAGCCTTCATTCCTTAATTCATGCCATATCTCCTCCAGTTTCAAAGCCAGCCAGGATCAGTTGAGTCTTTCTCACAAAGCCTTTTGATTACATTAGACCTACATGAATAATTCTGGATACTCTTATTATTGTGATTAACAACATTAGTTCCCACTTTCTTCCTTATCCCATTTTGTTGCTCACAGTACTTTGTGAAGCAAGAAAAGACTTACTATGTTCCAAGGTTTTATAGATGAGAAGATCGACACAAAGAGCATTTAAGAGATTTTCTTAACCAGATGTAGATGGCAGTAAAGTCTAAAATTCAGTACAAGTCCTATGCTTTCTTTTGTTAGTCTGCTGGATGACAATATATTGTTGTTTTATGGAATATATTTACATTAAATCTTTTTTAAAAAGATTTATTTATTTACTTTGAAAGTCAGAGTTACACAAAGAGAAAAGGAGAGGTGCAACGGCTGGGGCTGCACTGATTTGAAGCCAGGAGCTTTCTCCTGGTCTCCCACATGGGTACAGTGGCCCAGGGGCTTGGGCCATCTTCCATTGTTTTCCCAGGCCATAGCAGAGAGCTGGATCAGAAGTGGAGCAGCTGGGTCTCAAACCGGTGCCCATATGGGATGGCCGCACTGCAGGCAGCAGCTTTACCTGCTACGCCACAGCGCCAGCCCCTACATTAAATCTTTAAAGAAAAAATTTTGGGGGTCCAGCACAGCAGGTAAAGCCACTGTCTTCTGTGCTGGCATCCCATATGGACACTGGTTCAAGTTCTGGCTGCTCCGCTTATGATCCAGCTCCCTGCTAATGCTCCTGGGAATGAAGCAGAGGATGGCCCAGGTATTTGGGCCCCTGTACCCATGTGGAAGACCCCGAAGAAGATCCTGGTTCCTGGCTTTGGATCATCCCAGCTCTGGCCGTTGCAGCCATTTGGGGAGTAAACCAGCAGATGGGGGATCTTTCTCTCTGTCCCTCTGTAACTCTGCTATTCAAATAAATAAATACATCTTCTGTTTTTCAAAAAGAAATAATTTTGTAACATACAAACACTTTGAATTGAACTGAGCTGTGACAGTTGAACTCTCAAGTGGCCTCAAGCTGGAAAGAGATGTCGGGAGACAAATGAGCATAATTTGCCTTAACTTGGATTTCATTTAGTAGCTTAATTTTTTTTGATGACTCCAATTTTTTAGATTTTTTTTAATTTGACAGATACAGTTAGTGAGAGAGAGAGAGACAGAGACAGAGAGAAAGGTCTTCCTCCCATTGGTTCACCCCCCAGATGGCCGCTTCGGCCAGAGCTATGCCAATCGGAAGCCAGGAGCCAGGTGCTTTTCCTGGTCTCCCACGCAGGTGCAGGGACCCAAGCACTTGGACCATCCTCCACTGCCTTTCCCGGGCCACAGCAGAGAGCTGGACTGGAAGAGGAGCAACCAGGACTAGAACTGGCGCCCATGTGGGATGCTGGTACTGCAGGTAGAGGATTAACCAAGTGAGCCATGGTGCCGGCCCCAATGACTCCAATTTTAAAATTGATTTAAATTTCAAAATTTTTGGAAATTTTTTGTCATGTAACTTTCACTGTCAAATGTTAGGTTTTGTGTATATGCATCATACACAAACGAAAATCTTCTCTAATCATTCACTTTCCTAAGGGAATGTATCAACCTACTATGCAAAATTGGGTAGGAAACACCGATATTTATAAAACTCTAGAAAGAGATTGCCTCTTTTTCAGCCTGGAGATTATTTACAATGTGATATGTCAGATGTAAACACATATGTACATGTTGTCTGTGTGTGAATTACCAGAAGAGACACAGATGGTATTTGACATTGAGCTAACTCTGTAACCAAGTGCACTCTATACAATACCATTATTCCTTTCCTATTGCTCATAAGAATGAGAAGCTAAGAGATTATCTCTTAAAAAATCCAAATTTAATTTTGATCTAGAGTAATCCAAGAATTTGGAAAGACTAAAAAGCTTAGATCTCATTCAGTAGTAGGTCCATCAAGAAAATAACATAGATTTTTATAGTTTCTGCAAACAAGGAGTGACCAAAGAACAAGAAAGAAACTTCACCAGGCTCATGTACTTCTTGAATCTAGAAGTAGAACAGAGTCTAGGGTGAATGGCCTCCAACCTAAAGAGTTTAAATAATAAGCAAACTTTCCATTAGGTGAATGCAATTTGGACATAATGCATGTAGGGAAAATGTGTGATTTTTATGCCTGGTTTTCAGCATATGGAACTTATTCTTAAAGTAGCACTTACAGTAGATCATAAGGTTCTCATGCACATTTTGCTGTTGGTCACATATATGGCCTTTGACCAAGGAACTCTCAGGACAATTTAGAATGACTTTGTGCCCCAATAATTTTTCTACCAATATAAATCACCAAAAAATTAATAGTTGAATGGGTCAGAACTTTCTATTTCTGGTATTTCTGGGTGCTAGAGCCAAAAGTGAGATGGAATGGGATAGATTATTGTACTATTGTCTGTATTACAGAAGTTTTGTGAGTAAGAGGTTGTCAAAGTTTGCAGAAATTCAAAGAAGAAAAGGAGGAGGAGGGGGAATAGGAACATGAGCAGGGGCAGGGTATGGTGGGAAGTATCACTATGCTTCCAAATCTGTGTATATAAAATACGTGAAATTTTTTCCACCTGCTGTAAATAAAAAAGTGGAAAATGTCAATAGAATTTAATTACCCTCAAATGAAAATATGAATACCTGTATCTGGATATTTGACTCCATACCCAAGACAGGCAGTGAACTCTGAAACTCATTTACGAGACCAGTTGGGCTCCATCCTTTGACCAGTATGTTGTCTCAGGATCTGAGAGAATAGCCATACTTGGCAAATGTTTTGCTGCATTTTAACCTGTGGATTCTCTGTGGTAAGCCCTGATGAGAAGATTCTTAACTCATTGTGATATATCCGGATATGTACCTCTGGGTGGCAGTAGATATGGCAGAGTTGTAAATAATTTAACTTCATATAATAGATAGATTCTAAAGGCAGGGAAATTAAGAGGTCTTTCCCTTTGTTTATTTTAAATGAAAATTGATTATGTTTTACCCAGTTTCCTGATTTTACCACAAATGTTTAACAGTGATTTTTTTAAAAACTGTAATAGAAGCTAACCTACTTATACACACATACATATAATACACCTGCACATATATATGTGTATTTGAAATTATATACCAGACACTATTTTAATTTTTTTGCATATGTTAATTTTTTAAAGATTTATTTTTATTTATTTGAAAGAGTTACAGAGAGAGGTAGAGACAGAGAGGTCTTCCTTCCACTAGTTCACTCCCCAAAGGGCCACAATGGCCAGAGCTGCGCCGATCCGAAGCCAGGAGCCAGGAGCCAGGAGCCAGGAGCCAGAAGCCCCTTCTGGGTCTCTCACGTGGGTGCAGGGGCCCAAGGACTCGAGCCATCTTCTACTGTTTTCCCAGGCCATAGCAGAGAGCTAGATAGGAAGAGGAGCAGCTGGGACTAGAACCAGTGCCCATATGGGATGCCAGTGTTTCAGGCCAGGGCTTTAACCCGCTGCGCCACAGCACCAGCCCTTGCATATATTAATTTAAAGGCAAACACATTTGATTGTTTTTAAGGTATGTGGGGTAATATAAATTGTCTTATTGATGTACTTTTACCTTATTTGCTTTTGCTAGCATAATAAACTGGGAAAAACTTTTGCTGGCCAATGTTATACTAAACTGAGAGGCTATTTAACTATCATTCATTGAAACAGATTTTTGGTATGTTTGTTTTCTTTTTGAAATATCCTCTATGTTATATGCTGAATATTCCTTGCCAGAATAATTACTTTCTCCAGGGTCAAGGTATTTGCTTTCCATCAAAGCCACATCTTTTGACGTCATCTCCCAAGGTGAAATATTTTAATGTGGATGACCAGTAACTGTAGATCTTCTCGTGTATTTTTGATGTTATACAAGTGCTCTGATTAAGTTTCCTTTCAGTTTGTAAAGGCATTAGAAAGTATGTAGGCACTTACGGTAGAACTTGGAATACAAGTTCTGGACACAAATACTGAATGCAAATACTGAAAAGTACAGGGAAGCAGTCACTGCTTTGTGGGGAAGAATGCGGGAGCTTCCTCCAGCCTGGGAGCCCCGGGCACTGAAAGAGGCGTGTGGTCTCTCGGAATTCAGTCCTCAATGAAACAGGAGGAGGTTAGATCAGATCAGTGATGTTTCACTCAATATGATGGGGAGCTTTTCAGCTCCACGTTGTTATCACAGGGAAGGGGGTGTGGTGAGTTGGCCTCCAGGTGCTTTGCTTCTGTTCCTCTCAAAGCAACAGCCTTTCAGCTTTTTAACTTATTTATGATATGTATTAGAGTGAGTGTATTACATTATATGCAAAATGAAATTTTACTTCTTTAAGACACATGAAAAGTCTGGCATTAGATTATTTCTATTGTTCTGTCCAGAAAATGTCAGTGATCCCAGTAACTGTGTAGCCATGGAGGAAAAACAGAAAAGGATAGTTGTTTTCCCATATAACTAATGTCATAAGTATCTGGAGTGCAACTGTGGAATGCTTAAGTCCATCATCATCTTGTGTGCCCTATTAAGGGTTGTAATGTGTTTTATTTGATTAATTTCATTATACCATGACCATCATCATAAACAGGAATTGTATACATTTCCTTTTTAAAAAATATGGAGCTCTTTTGACAGTTTACATTATCCATTGTTTTTCATAAATTTCAGTATGCAGAGTAAATTGAACAGGAGCACTGAGGGAGGTATAGAAGTCAGAAGGTAAATGCCTTTCTCTAGCCTACAGTAATTAATTCAACATATGATGTTGCCAGTGCTATTGTGTCCAGTGCTATTGTCATAAATGATGTTGTGCCTGAAGCCTCTATAATTTTCTCCCCATTTTCAGCTGGTCTGAGTTACAATATTCATTAGATATTTCATAGTAAAAGTTAAAAGAAAAAATAGTCATTACTAAACTGTGTCTTCAGCCTTCCTGTGAAGGGTCAGCTTACTAGATGGGTGTGTTACTCATGCACACACCTCGTCATGAGTGCTTTTTATAAACAGTAAGTAATCTATCCACTTCCTTAGCTACCCAAATCAAAGTAAAAAGTGTCAAACCCCTTTACACAGCCAAACCACTGGTTGCAAAGACTGCAAAGGAAGTGGTACAAAACCGTAGTAGCCAAAAGCATGGTCATGATGCTTTATTCTAAGTATGCCAAAGAAACGCAAAGTGGAACAAAAGAAAACAAAACAAAACTACAGGATTCTCTAATTTTTATCCACGATGTAGTGGGGTTTTTTATATGGAATTTGCACCCCTTTTAATGACTGTATGTCGTAATGAGTTAGTGTCAGCTATTTTAAAAAATTGAAACCAATCCAAAAAATACAAAGAGCTGCTGCCCTTTTCACTGAAAATTTTTCATTAAATAATGTTGATGGACGCACATGTGGTTGCCACAATTTTTATAGCAATTGAATTGCTGTTTGTATGGAACAGCAAATCAGAAAATAATAAAGGCAAATATAAACATGTCACTGGTGAGCAAGGAAGCAGAGTAGCCCTTTAGCTTTTTCCATGCTTATCATTTGTTCCCAAATACGTGACAACAATGACGATTGCTCATTATAATGAAGGGCACAAATCCCACTCAGTTTTCACAGCATTATGCCTCTTCAGTCATGGAGAGGTTCACTTGTATACTCTCAGCACATGTATACTGTTTGTAGTAGAGTGGTATCTCATACCAGTCCCCAGTATCCATGTTTCATGACTACAGGTTAGTAGCCTTCTTCATTCCAAGTGCATGTACCTGAACAACACACTAACAAGTGAGCAATTAAAAAAAAAAAAAAAAAACAAGTGAGCAATTGCACAGGGCAGTGATATAGATAGAAAAAGGAATTTTAGGAATCCAAGTTGAGTATCAGAGGTAGCAACGGAGGCAATAGTTAGGGGTGATATCATGTAAAGAAATGAAGCCCTGGTTATTGACATTAGAGAACTCTTAAAGCAAGTCAGAGGAATAATATGTGTATTTAAATCTATTATTTAATTATAGATTTATATAGATAATTAAAATATAAATGTAAGTATTACATATAGATATATACACATCTGAAGAAGTGTACAATTGAATACTATCTAGTATAAGTAAGAGGAGGAGATAGGAGAGCAAGCTCTGTATGTGACTCTATTGCTAACTAATCCCAGAGAAATAATTTACATTCTTTGACCTTCATTTCTTCATCTTTGTATGGTCGAATGAAGTGTTTTTGTGGGGTAGACAATTCTTTTAAACTTGAAATTCTCCAGATTTATAAATAAAGATATGATTCAATCTAACCGTATCCCCAGAAACTTTTAAAAATGAAAATAACTCAACTAAAACTAATTTAAGCTACAGAAAATAAATATGTATATGTTGAAAGTCCAGGAGTTACGTGGGTTTCATGCAACTCACTCTCTATTTTTGGCTCTGCTTGCTTCTTTGCTGGATTTGTTGTTGCACAAGTTTTCTCACCATACTAGACCGTACACCCTTGGAAGTACACCAGGCTAACACAAGTTTGTGGCTTTAGGAGAGGTAACAGTCTCCAAGTCTCCATTTTGGGCCCTAAAGGATTCCTACTAGCATTACTTAGCTTATATGCTTTGACTTGCTAGCTGACCCATTACTTAGTTTCGTGACAGGACAGATTTGTTAGACCCCTTGCCTAAACATTTCTCAGGAATCACATGGAGAAGAGGAACCAGAAGTTCTCAAAGACCAGGAATGTGACACAAAGAAAAAAAAAAAAGCAGATGCCTACATACCAATGATACAAGTGAATAAGAGAATCAGTAGAGAACAGAGGAGAGTTATATACAAGGATACTTCAAAAAGTTCATGGAAAATCAAACTGAAAGAGTTTATTTTAGTGGAAAAAAATTTTTTGAGATCCATGCATATGGGGATCTTAAAACATTCATGGAATATGCATGTTATGACAAACTATGGATTTCAAAATTGTTTTTGCACTAAACTTTTAATTCTGTTTTCCATGAACTTTTTGAAGCATCATCGTATCTTCAATGCCAATTGTAGGATTTCTTCTATAGGGTTTTTGTTTAGATTTTACTCATTTGAAGGACAGAGTTGAAGAGAGAAAACCAGAGAGAATGAATCTTCCATTTGCTAATTCACTCCCCAAATAGCCACAAAACCTAAGGCTGGACCAGGCTGAATCCAGGAGTCCAGAACTGCATCTAGGTCTCCCATGTACTTGGCTACCCTCCACTGTTTTCTTAGGAGCATTCATAGGGAGCTGAATCCGACGTATATTAGCTGGGACCCAAAACGTTACTCAGATTTAGGATGCTGGTGTTCCAAATGATACTTTAACCTGTGATGTTACAACTTTAGTCTCCTACAGTTTTTTTTTCCCCCAGATGACCAAATCAAGCATAATCATTGATATCAGCTTTGGTGGAAAAACAGCAAGGCCTTTATGGATTTGGAGAAAACTGAAAACATATTTTTTAACATGGAAAATTTTCCTTCTCTTTATTTTTCCTCCCAAAGAAACCTTTTATTTAAGGAATACAAACTTGATGCATTTCATAAGCACAACTTTAAGAATATAGTGATTTTCCCACCATACCCACCCTCCAACATCCTCTCCTACCCCTCTCTCTCCTCCCTCTACCATCCCTAGTCCCATTTTCCACTAAGATTCATTTTCAATTAACTTTATATACAGAAGACCAACTTTATACTAAGTAAACAGTTCAACAATTTGCAAAAAAATTCTAAAACAACAACTGTTCCTCAATAGTTGAGACAAAGGCTGCTGAAAATCATTGTAATTTGGAGTTAATTTAACTTTTTTTTAGAAACAATTTTAATTTACTTTAAAGTAGCACCCAAGAATAATATATCTTTTGCAAGCACTTAGACATAATTATAATACAATTCTTTGAGCACAGGAGTCCTGCATGGGAAGTTAGTATACAGTGACTGTTGTTGTTAATTTAACAATTAGCACTCTTATGTATGATGTCAGTGGTCACCCAAGGCTCTTGACATGAGCTGCCTTAGCTATTGAAGCCTTTTGAATCCACAAACTCCGTCAGTATTTAGATAAGGCCATAAGCAAAGTGGAAGTTCTCTCCTCCCTTCAGAGAAAAATACCTCCTTCTTTGATGGCCACTTTACACTGTGGTCTCACCCACTGAGGTCCTTCATATAGAATATTTTTTGCCATAGTGTATTGGCTTTCCATGTCTGAAATGCTCTTGTGGGATTTTTCAGCCAGATCAGAATTCCTTCAGGGGTGATTCTGAGGTCAGAGTGCTATTGAAAGTGCTTGTCATTCTATGAGTCTGCTGTGTGAATTGCTTCCCATGTTGGAGCATTCACTCCTTTTTAATTCTAACTATTATTACTACCAGACATTCAATCCAATCCATATGATCATTTTA
Organism: Oryctolagus cuniculus; assembly: GCF_051225735.1. Classification (NCBI taxonomy): domain Eukaryota; kingdom Metazoa; phylum Chordata; class Mammalia; order Lagomorpha; family Leporidae; genus Oryctolagus; species Oryctolagus cuniculus. The sequence continues at coordinate 30,938,589 of NC_142886.1, read as the reverse complement.
ACACTTAACGTTGTATTTTTATCACCCAGCCTAAGGGGATTTGGGGTCCCATGGCAAGTTTTTAAACTGTACACTTAAAACCAAGTCCGTAGGAATGTATGCAGAACTATTACAGCTTTACAGTTCCAAACTTCATACACTTCATAATTACAACTTTAAGAACATAGTGATTCTTCCCAGTGTGCCTGACTTCCCACCCATATTCTCACCCCTCTTTCTCCTCCCTCTCTTATTTTTTACTGAGATCTATTTTCAATTGACTTTATACACATGTTTAATTCTATGGTAAGTAGAGTTCAACAGATAGTATACCTATTAATAAAAACTGGTACTCAACAGTCAAGACAAGGGCTGTACAATTCATTGCTTCTCAAAGTATCAATTTCACTTCTACAGATTGCCCATTAGGGGCTCTATTTGTTATCACAGGTCAGAGAGAACATATGATATTTATCCATTTGGGACTGGCTTATTTCACTAAGTCTGATGTTTTCCAGATTCATATATTTTGTTGTAAATGACCAGACTTTATTTTATTTCCACTGTATAGTATTCCATAGTGTACAGATCCCATAATTTCTTTATCCAGTCATCACTTGATGGGAATATGGGTTGATTTCATTCCTACCTATTGTGAATTGACTGCAGTATACATGAAGGTGCAGATAAATCTTTCATAGGCTGATTTCATTTCCCTAGAGTAAATTCCAAGAAGTGGGATAGCTAGGTCATATGGTAAGTCCTACATTCAGATTTCTGAGGTATCTACATACAGTCTTCCATTACCAATGAACATTCCCACCAACAGTGGCTTAGGGTACCTTTTTCCCCACATCCTGGCCAGCATTTGATGTTTGTTGATTTCTGTAGGAAGGCTATTCTAACTGGGGTGAGGTGAAACCTCGGGTCTTGATTTGCATTTTCCTGATGGCTAGTGATCCTGAGAAATTTTAAGTGTCTGTTGGCCATTTGGATTTTCTCTTTTGAAAAATGTCTCTTTAAGTCCTTTGCCCATGTCTTAATTGTGTTTTGATGATCTTTTGTATTTTTGTTTCAATTTTGTTTATTTTTTTTTTCAAAAAAACAGATTTTCATTTTGTTGATCTTTTGTATTTTTGTTTCAATTTTGTTGATTTCTTCTCTAATTTTAATTATTTTTTTCTCCTACTAGTTTTGGGTTTGGTTTGCTGTTGTTTTTCTAGATCCTTGAGATGCATAGATAGCTCATTGATTTGGTGTCTTTCTAATTTCTTGATGTAGGCACCAATTGCTATAAACTTTCCTCTTAACACTGCTTTTACTTTATCCCATAAGTTTTGATGTGTTATATTGTCATTTTCATTTGTTTCCTGAAGTTTTTTGATTTCTCTTCTATGATTTCTTTTTTTTTTTTTTTTTTTTTTTTGACAGGCAGAGTGGACAGTGAGAGAGAGAGACAGAGAGAGAAAGGTCTTCCTTTTGCCGTTGGTTCACCCTCCAATGGCCGCCGCTGCAGCCGGCGCACCGCGCTGATCCTGGCAGGAGCCAGGAGCCAGGTGCTTTTCCTGGTCTCCCATGGGGTGCAGGGCCCAAGCACCTGGGCCATCCTCCACTGCACTCCCTGGCCATAGCAGAGAGCTGGCCTGGAAGAGGGGCAACCGGGACAGAATCCGGCGCCCCAACCGGGACTAGAACCCGGTGTGCCGGCGCCGCAAGGTGGAGGATTAGCCTATTGAGCCACGGCGCCGGCTCGCTCTTCTATGATTTCTTCAGTGATTTCTCCTGTTCATTCAGGAGCATGTTGTTCAGTCTTGATGTGTTTGCGTACCTTCCAGAAATTCCTGAGTTGTTGATTTCCAGCTTCATTGCATTGTGGCCTGAGAGGATATGTGGTATGATTTTGATTGTTTTTGTATTTGCTGAGAATTGTTTTATTGCCTGCATGTAGTCAACCCTAGTCAGGTTCCATGCACTGGTGAGAACAATGTGTATTTTGCAACTGCAGAATGAAAAGTTCTGTAGGTTATTTGGTCTATAGTGTCAATTAACTCTGCTGTATCCATGCTGATTTTCTGTCTGGTTTATCTGTCAGTTGCTGAAAGTGGAGTATTGAAATCCTCCATTAGTATTGTATTGGAGTCTATGTCTCCCCTTAGATCCCTTTATATTTCTTTTAAATAGCAAGGTGCCCTGTAATTAGGTGCATATACATTTATAACAGTTAAATCTCCTGCTAAATTGATCCCTTAATCATTACGTAGTGCCCTTCTTTGTCTCTTTTAACAGTTTTTGTGTTAAAATGTATTTTGTCTGATAATAGGATGGCTATACCAGCTTTTTTTTGGGTTTCTGTTAGCATGGATTATCTTTTTCCATCCTTTTCCTTTGAGTCTGCATGCATCTTTGTTGGGGAGATGTACTTCTTGTAGGCAGCAAATAAATAGGTTTTGTTTTTTAATCCACTCTGCCAGTCTGAGTCTTTTAACTGGAGAGTTGAGGCCATTTACTTTCAAGGTCACTGTTGATAAGTTATGACTTTGACCTGCCATTTTTCCATAAATATTCCTATTTTTTACTTTGGATTTCCTTTGTACTTTTCCTTGGAGATTTCCTTTCTTTACCTTCTTCTGTAGCTTTGACCATATTTCTGTGTTTCTATATGCAGCACATCTTTAAGCATCTTCTGCAGGGCTGGACAGGTGGTGACAAATTCTCACAGTTTCTATTTGTCATGGAAGATCTTTGTTTCACCTTTGTTCCTAAATGAGAACTTTGTTTTAAATTGTTCTAATTCTATGAGGTTTTTATAGATCTGCCTTATTTCTTTACATTTTATCAGATGAAGTGTGTTTTGCTACATAAGAGATCCAATACCAATTATTTATCATGTTTACTATAATCTTATTGACTCTGGAGAAATTAGATTAGTTTTCTTTATGGTTGACGGATCTCAGTATGTGTCACTGCAGTTCTGCACTATTAAACAATGCAGTTTCTTACAAAGGATTCATCTCTGAGAACCTCCTAATGTCCACAAGTAGTAGAGCAAAATAGACAAGTACTCAACGGAAAAAAGGAATGATTTTACATCTTATGAATATTAAGCAGAGTTTGTCTAAATGCACAATTTACTGAAACCAGTTAGAGTATACATCGGTTGTTTTCATTTTTCTGGTATATATCCTTCCTTCTTCTCTAACAGTATCCTAATTTAGCATTTGGAAATTATCCTTTCTGTTCTTACGCCAATCTTTTGAGGATTATTAATGAAAGTACTCCATACTTTGTCTTAGTTAAGTAGTAGGTGAGAAATCTAAGCATGGTACACGAGGTATTCTCTTTGTAGAATTCTTTTCTTTATTGAAGGGACACAAAGATTCCAAGAACACAGAATAAAATGTCTATAAGTTGATGCCACATATATCCCTATCTATCCATACCTGCTCTAATGGTTATTCCCTTCAGAGACTAGATTCTCTTTCCTTATTTTTCTCTTAGTTACTCCTGTGTCATTTTAATAAATTTAAATTTTATTCTCAGAAATTACTCTCAGTTAGCAAGTGCTTGGTACTCAACCATCCCAAGTTCCATTTATTTAGCTCATGATTTTGTTCGTTGGAGTTTTGTTCGTTGGAGTTGGCATTGGACTCAGCTGGACAGTCGGTTTGTCTTGATTGGTTTCCCATTTGAGTCATTTTATAGTCATCTTCAGGTCAGATGGGCAGTTATGCTTCTGAGTGTTTGCTGGGTGCCAGATAGAAGAATATGCAGAGTAGTTGTGGGGAAAATGATCCTGGGTCATGCGTTTCTTGCCATTTAAAATATTTGCTTGGGTTTGTTCATATGGTGGTGACAGGGTTCCAAGAGAAAAGGTAAAAATGCACAAGGCTTAGAAGCCTCAATGCAGAGTGGCACCAGGTTGCCTCTGTTATGTTCTGTTAGCCAAATCAAGACACTGATATAAGAAGCAGAGAAAAATGATGTATGACCTCTTATTAGAAATAGCTATAGTATTAAAATGCAAATGAATAAGGATGTAGGAACAGGACTGAACTAGGACACTTAACCAACTTTTTTTGTATACTTTTAGCTAAAGAATCTGATATGCCAACCAAAAACATCGTAAATACACCCTAAATCATTTGCATGTTCCTCTAACTTTGTTGATTTAACTGATAATGGAAAGTTTGAGGTAAAATCAGTTCTTCTAAAGGATGTAGAATAAAAACCACCTCTCTTCCTTAATTTCAGAATATTATGTCGTAAGGGGACCACTAACCACTCTCCATTGTTCCCTTCTGAGTTGTTCAGTCTCAAGGAGTGATTGTTATCCATTGTATCATCAGCTAGACCTCTGAAAGCTTCAGTATATTGCCTGCCCAGCAATGACGTAAGACTAGCATGACTTTGCCAACCATTTTATTACTGCTTCCTGCTGTATCTAGTGTAGCACTTGCTAAAAACATTTACATTTGCCTTTCTGGGATGTATATTGAATTTCTGTAAGTTGTGTTTTCCTTTTATGTAGCATAGCCTCTTGGTAAGCTATATCAATCACAGAGTAAAAGGCAAATACTAATATTAATGTGCACTGCTGTAGGTGTTTCTTGCCAGTTTTCATCCAAGTTCTGACTCAGCCCAGCCTTGTTTAGGTTTGTGAGATCTAATAAGATCATAGGACAAGGTGGTATAGCTGCAGGCAGAAAATTCTGCTTGCCAAATATATTTCCCTTTATAGCAAGTTCATAAATTAATGTAGGGCACCGAGACACCTTGGCTGTATTGCTTGCACTGAGATAGAATTCTTTGCAGTTGACTACCTTCCCTTCCAGCCACTAATTTCTCTGAAATGGTGCCAAACTCATGGTTAGCTGTAGTTTCAATGCATCCCACCCTCTCAGTGTGAAATGATAATTAGTATGACTTTATAGTTGAAGTGGTGATCTACTTCCATTAATAATACCTATTATTCCAAGGTGTTTTAATTTGCTTATAAAAACTGACTCTGGGGGTGGAACTTGGCTTGGAAGCTTGTTTTAAGAGCAAATGGTATGTTTCTAATTTTTCTTTAAGAAGAAAATGCTTCCCTTTATTTTAAAATAAAATTTGATGTTACTTTTGAGCTCTGTAAGCATTGTACACAATTCCTAAAATATGGCTATGATTTTATAGTCGTGACTGATTTGATATCATCCTGTGGTAGATCAAGTAAAGCTGGAATCTCCCAAGGCTTCTCAGCTCATTTAGGTTTGGCAGGATCCAGAGTTCTTCCTCATCTCATCAGGAGAGATCAGTGGGTCTTTCCTTTGCATTTGCGTCTCACACTAATACAAATTTTCTCCCTAGACATGTTTATAGAAGCCATTGGCTGAATTACATTTCATGCATTTTTCACACTGTATTTTGATGGATGTTTCCTCCTTTTTTTTTTTATTGTAGATCTGCTGCAAGAGACCCAAAGGAAAAATGAAGAAATGGAATCTCTGCAGGTAAATTCTCAAATTGGGCATGGATCCTCAGGATAAAAACATGTTTTTGATTCCTCTTTTATCCTCTATTATTTTCACATTTACACTACTACAACACCCAAGGTGACAAATACAGTGTCAGGATGTTAAAACTCAAGTTGGAACCTGCTTCATTTAGCAGTCTTTAGGAACTCCTACCGATTAAAGCAAAAAGCTAACTCAGCCCCCATATGACTCTTGAAAGGAACCTTTATTCCTTATGACATTTTAATACACACTGCAGCATTAGCAAATGAAGGCAACTTTCTCTCACTGCCACTGCTCCCAACACAGGACTGATGAATGAGGATGAATTCATGGAATCTACATTTTCAAATGAGAATCAAAAATGTTCCGATTCCACGAATACCATCTACCAATGACCAACCAAGAATGATAACAAATATCTGATGCTTAAGAGTTACCTTGTATAGTCTCTCAATTTACTATGAGTTGGTTTTTGTATATTTCTTGAACTGGAAAATTGTGTTTGAAAGTTTCTGCTAGAATTTTGACATTAACACGGAATGTACAATTAATGTTAAGTTGGCATCTGACAGAAGTTCTCTCTTGCTTTTACATTGCATTAACTTACAAATGGGTAACTCAAGTGTCTATTTGTATTAGGGAAAACATAATCAGTTATACTCACATGACAGAACCAATTCACTTAATGTCACATTAGGGATTAAAAACAGTAAATACTTTGGACATTTAAAGTTCTTCTTTGGCCCAGAGCTGCAAGGCAGAACTGGAGGGTGATATAATGAGCTGGCTTGAATGCTTTAGGGCTAAAGATATTTGCTTCTGGAAAATGAAGGATGGGTCAAGTAAAACCCAAAGAGCAGGGGAAATACTCTATGATTGGAAATTTCTCTCTTTGATGTTATATGAATTAGGAGAAAATTGTATAATTGATCTGAAAGTACTTAGAAAGCATAGTTTTATATACTCAACAGAAGTGGCATTTTAATTATAGATTTGGACTGATAAAATTCTTTTGACATTTTATACTATGTTTCACTATACAAAGAAAGCACTGGCAGTTCCAGTATGGGGTTAGGAAAAAACCTCAACTGTATACTTGCCTTACTCATCTTGAAATTAATATCATCAGTGTTTGTTATGCTCATAGAAAACAAGGCTCTAAGGCACTAAGTTTATAGATTGAGCAGATAATAAAGTCTTTTTAAGCATTTTGGTTATGTATTCTGTTTGCCTTTGGCCCCAGAATATCAAATATAAATATATTTATTGAGTATGTATCTGGCCTTTTGAAATGGCAGCACAAATAATTTTGATTTTATGTTTCTCACAATATGAATGTTGGAATGAGTAAAATCTCATTATATTTAATAGCCTATGTTGCATCTCAAGTGTTTATTAAGTACTGGCAGCATTTTCTACCAAAATGTCCATCAAATGCAATAGAGTGCACCAGCCAACAAGCTATGGACATTTATAGATGTTGAGTATGCGATATGATGCCTACAGCAGAATTCAATATTGGCATTCTGTGGTGGCAATTAGTGCTTGCTGCTAACAGTCTATTTAGAACAAAAGAGGAACTAACCACTCTCAGAGTATGCAAGAGTACAGAGGCATATCACACAAAACTTTAATATTAAGGGCCAGATGAAAATTCTTTGAAAAGTGGTTATGTTCTAGGGTTTCTGTATCGAAATATACATACCACTGAGATAGTTTATATAGACTATTATAAAATATAGTTTTAAGTCCTTAAAGCACATGGAAGTATTTTAGAGGGGAAAAGACAAAGTAGTTTTGAAAAATAATAGCAATATAAAGAGTGGAGGTTAACAACTTTGAGTTTTTAAGCCTGGCTCAGATTATGATTCACTGGGTAACCTTGGCTAACACAATTAACTTTGTTTTCATCTGTAATATAAGATCACACAACTGTCTTCCAGAAGTGTTTAGTATGAATTAGATTGTCCTAGGAGAGAGAACAAAATATTTATTGCAATTTACAATGTTAGCAAATCCTCCCATATCCAAATTGGAGTCAATTTTATTTACTCATTAGCATCTTATAATTATGCATTTAATACTATTTTCCTTAAAGGTGGGGAGGGTGTTTTACTGATCTCTAAACCCTTCCAAGTTTTCTGTAAATAAAAGGTATTCTATTTATTCATTGAAACAATTATTTATTGAGCACCAGTTCTGTGCATGACACTGTACTAGAAGCCTAGGCTAGAAAGCCAGCCATGTGTGCTAGGTATCTTCTTAACTTCCATACCTGCGCTAATGGAGAAGACTATTAAATAAGTTTTCTCAATAAATATTGAAAAATGATATTAGAAGCAATGTATGTACAATAAGATTCCCGGTCCTTATTGTTGAAAGTAGGTACGGGTTTGATGGAAGTTAAAGGGGTTAAGTAAGTTGAAGTTAGGTAACAGAAGACAAGATTCAGGGACAAACCAAGTCAGATTTCCAAATAAAGCCAACAGTTAAAATGAAAACCAGATTTTGATAGGCGAGTTTGGGTTAAAGATAACAGTTTTGGGAAGGATATGGGAGGCCATATGGTAAAGGAGAACACACTGGTGTTTCGAGGAACTCAAAGAGTTCACTGTGGTAGAATGTAACATTTGAGAGAAGAGAGGCAAATAGGAGCTTGCAAGTAAGCACAGCTCTACAGGGTGCCATAAAAGTAGTTTGGATTTAGTGTATGCAAACCAGTGAAGAGTCTAAAACAAGAACTATGTGATAAAATTTGCATTTTGAGTGAATAACTAGCTGTAACATTAAAAATAAACAGGAGCAAGAAATCAGGGACACCACTTACAGATACTTTGTGAAAATCTTGGCAAGAGATGATATTGACTTGAGATGTTTGATAACAGACAGGTTGAAGCATAGTGAATAACTTTTTAATACATTTTCAGATACAAAAGTCTGTGACTTTGAGGGTGGTTTTTATGAAATAAGAAGGAAGGGAGGAAGAAAGGAGTTAAGACTGACTCTTGAGTTTTTTCATGGATGTGCTAGTCAATAAGATAGAGGAAACTGATTAGTTCAATTAATTGTTTTTTAAATGTCCAGGTCACAGTGTTATGAGAGGGTTCAAAAATGGTTTGTACTGGGCAAGAAAAATTTTATGTCATCAGATCTGATGTCCATATCAGATTGATTTTATGAAAAGTTACAGAGGCAAAGGAGAATTTTCTTGGGAAATATGTAGAATGAATAGAAATGGAAGAGTAGGCCAGAGCCATAGGGAGTGCCAGCATTAAAAAATATACAAGCTAAGGATGAAAATCCTGCAAAGAAATATCAGACGTAAGAAATAATAATTTATTTGGAATATAGTGCCAGGAAGCTTAGCAAAATAAAAAGGGGATAAATAGTAAACAGAACTAAGTAAATACTTGTTAAGTCTTTGGATTTATTTAACTATGAGGTTAGGTTTCAAAACAAAAAATCACCTAATGAATTGGCATTTCCTATCAACCTATGAACCAACTTTCCTTTCACTTTCCCACCCACCCACTACTTAGCATAGTACCTCATCATAGTAGGCACTCAGTAAAATTCTGTTGACTAAACACATCAATACCACTCTACACGTCTTTTATTTATATAGCACTTATTCCTGGATCTCCTCACAGTCTACCCATTAAAAAACAAACCCACCCTTGTCCCGAACTATTTTTTTTGTCTGAATTTTCTTGTGGAGATGTCCAAGTTTTGTCCACACACATAAACACACACACACACACTTTCACTCCCTCTCTGGCTCCTCCTGCTCTTCCCTCCTCATCTTCCCCTCTTTGGATGGAGTGCTGAAGGAAAAGGTCAACAAGTGAAGAGTGTGGCATGAGTGGTGGGAAGCAGTGGAAAAAGATAAAGTGGCAGGAGATGAGGGTGGCAGCAGGGAAGAGAGTATTTTCAGTCTTCGGAGGAATCACAAACAAAGGAGACAAACATAGTCAGTGGTGATTTTTACAATTCAGCTTTTCATTTCTGAAATTCTTCATTGGAATTTAACGTTGGCTCATTTTGTGAGATTCATTTGCAGTTACATTGTGTGATATACTTTCTGAAAACAAAGTATTGTTTTTAACTATAAATATAGTGCAGTATCAGTCCTATTTGCATTTGAATTGAGGAACACTGAAGCAAGTAAATTCCTTCTTTATTCTTCTCAGGGTCAGCAGAAACATTTAAAATAGACTCAAAGGGTAAAATGTTTTTCCTGCATTTAGCTGGCATATATTCAGTGTAGTGACGCCTACGATGGTTGCTAGAGGTAGGTGGTGCTGTTCTTTTTTGTTTTCATTTTTTAAGTTCTCAACCTATTTGGTTCACCCTCTCGCTTTGTTCATGTTGCTTTGTGAACCACAAAATGCAAAGCACATCAGAAGAGTTAGTTTAGTGTCATGCTTAGTTATGAGAAGCTTCTCCATGTAACCCATGATAGTCACTGATCAGAATGTCCCCTTCTGCTAACTTAGTCATCTCTCTCTTCATTTTGGGTGTGATGAGTTAAAATTAAATGATTGGGGACTATTATCCTAGTCATTCCCTTTTTCAACTGGGCCATCTGTAGGTTACTTTGAAGTAGCGCCCATACATATAAATTGCGGACAATAATAATACAGACTTCATAGGATTGTTGAAAGGATTAACTCTGAGAAGATGTGAAAAACTTGATACCTGGAAGGTCCTCAGTAAATATTAAGTCCAAACTCTATCTCCTGTACCCACTGTGTCCCAGATATGATGCTGCATGTTAGGAATAAAGCAATAAGCAGGACAAGTATTTCTGGATACATTCTTTGATGTTATTATATATTACCTGAATCATTTGTTTAATTAAAAAATATGTTTCAGTTTTCTTAAAAAATATTTTTTGAGACATTCCAAAATCTATGTCCTTAAGGATATTAAATAGTATTAGTAATATTATATTATTAGATTATCTATATTTACATTTAATTTCTCTATTAGTTGGTTTTTGAAAATAGTCTGTAACCCTCCAGTTGAAGACTTCGGTTTTGTGTTTTTTTTTTTTTTTTTTTTTTTTTTTTTTTTAGCACTGTGTTAGGGAAGAGGGAGACGCAAATGATGGATTTTTGTTTTGTTTTGTCACTTCAATAGTGCTTGGGCAAAAACATTTAAAATGAGTAGCAAGGGCAGATCGTCTCTTCCCCAGCCACTCCCTTATCTGGATTACTTATGGAGTAGCATATGGCAGCATAGTGATTTAAGGGAAAAATTAGAAATTGAATGACTTGATTCATTTAGAACAAGCCTAGTAAGTATTAATGTGGGGTGTTATAATAGAAATGCCAGCTTAGAATTGTTAAGCAAATTGTTGGAAGTAAGTTTATCAAGAAAAAAACACCAAAGAATGACAATGACAGGGGCAAATAAATTGCCCTGGTTAAGGCTGACAAGACAGTACATTAACATCTCTGTGGATGCAGTAAATGGCCAGTCCTCCTGGTGAACATTCATGTGGTAAACTGGACTAATGAAAGACCAACTGATTAATTTCCATGTTCTTCCTGTCAGTCATGTTTCCAAATTGTAGAATGCCCATAATCTGTACCGTCAATCCATATAATGATTTGAGATTTTAGAGTTTATAGGTAGAAAACTAGGGGTGTGTGTGTGTGTGTGTGTGTGTGTGTGTTTTCATTTGAAAGGCATAGACACAAAGACATACAGATCTTCCATCCACTGACTTACTCTCCAAACGCCTGCAACAGATGGGGCTGGACCAGACGAAGTCAGGAGCCTGGAATTCTATCTTGGCCTCCTACAAGGGTGTCAGGCATTTAATTATTTGGATCATTATCTGCTACCTTCCTAGGGTGCTCAATAGCATGAAGCTGGAATGAAAGCCGGAACCAGGACTTAAAACTATACACTCCAATATAGGATGTGGTTGTCACAAGCAGTGTCTTAATCTCTGTGCCAAATGCATTCCCTTAGAGTTGCTCTAGAAGAAATAAGGGTGAATTGGAATACTCTGTTCTAATACTGCATCTCCAGAAGAATTGGAGCAATTCATTCCTCCAGAAATTCTTATTTTCTTGGGAGATACTAAAGTATATTTTTAGAAGTCTCAGTATGAATAAATTGATAAATTAGTATTGACTGTTTAAATTTTATTGCAGTAAAAAGTAATGCAGTATCTAGGGCTTCCCTAGGATGACTTCTGTGAGTTATAAAGGAAATTGTAATTCTACAAACCAGAATGCAATGAATGTATACCTACTAACTGTTCCTAACATACTTGCCTTAGAATGTAGGCAAATAGCTATCTCTTTCTTCTTCTAACACATGCTTTAAAAATTCTACATGCAGTAACACAAACGATGCAAAACATGGGTAATTGAGGACTTGGAGGGCTGGGCAACCCTTTGCTACTTTCAGGGTAAGGTGACTTGATGGTTCATTAAAGTCTGTATTTTTTCTAAAGGTGAAGAGACTTATCAAGCCTTGGATTTGATTTGAATCTCAAGAGAGATAAAGGGTAAGCAGTCAGTCTTGGGGTCAGGCAAGGTCTCAGCCAATTAGATTTGCACACTTGAATTTACTACATCAAGAGGCCTCAGGAGAGAAGGGAACCAAGCTTAGTAAAGTGGCTTTCACTTGAAATTTTAGTGATCATTAAATTTTATCACTCTGTTTTACCTAAAATTTGCAAGTTAATTTTAATTCCAAATTTATGACAGAATAAAACTTGAAAATAGAATATGCATAGAGAGAATTATTCTTGTGTCTGAATATATGGGAGTTGATTGACTAGGTCATTTTCTTTTGGGAATAAAAGAAATATAAAAACGTGCCTCGGTCTGTTTATCCAACAGAATGAAAAGCCCAAGTCTTCAGGACTCAGCATTCTCCTTGTGCCAAACTACTTAAAAAAAAAAAAAACCCTAAAAAAACATACGCCATTTGAAAACATTTTAAAAATGCAAAGACAATGTAGTCTTTAAGCTCAATGGCCTAATTTTTCTATGAAAGTTTACTAAAAAAAATGTTAGTGAGAATGAAATGAGTGTGTTTTACGGATTTCGCAAATTGCTTTCCCAAGGGAAAACCTTATTTTATGCATCTTCATGCACCTTCCCCCTTGCAGATGAGTTCACAAAATGCAACACTTCTGGGGGGAAAAACACACACACACACACACACACACAAATAGAAGACTTGGTGCCACTGTCACGGTCCAAGTGCTGGGCTCGCAGGGCACTGGGGCTGATACGAATTACAGCTTATATTTTCTTGTGAAAAGAAAATCCATCTCAGCATACTGTGATATTTCGCAGTGTTGAGCTTCTCAGGGAGTTTCAAGTAGTCTTCAGAATCAATGTCCATCTTACAGTTGGGTTCCGTTTCTTTCGAGTTGCAGAACTTACGTGATTGCTTCAAGGCCACTCTCCGTGATATATGCTTATACTTCTCATATCGCACCCCTAAATAGGTCTCAAGTTTTGAGCACATAGCCCGTTAATTCATTTTGTCTTATATCTGCTGATAACAAGGAGAGGTTTGAAAGACAGCATTCTAAATAGCAATCATAGAAAACAACAGATTGGGAAACAAACGCTCTGCAATAATGCCTTTGAAGCAAATTTCCATGGACTCATAAAACAAGCCTCAGACGTTCTAGGTATTAATAAAACATCATGAACGTAACCATGGTTCTCATTCCTAGGGCATTCTCTTCTCCCATTCTCTGCCTGATTTGCAAGAATATAAACAAATACTACAGCAGATTTCCCTAATCTGGGGTCTTGAAAACTCGCTAGTACTGTGATTCAGTCTATTAACAGTTACTTAATCAGCCTTCATTAACTCCTGACAGGATGGTGCTATGTTGGTGCCAAAGGGTAATTGTCTGTTTATCAAAAGAGAAGAGAATCACCTCTGACACATTAATGATGACATTAATAGCTACAGAGCAATCTTTGCCACTTATTCCTCGCAATAAACCCTATAAGGTAGATACTAGTATTCTCAGTTTATAGATACAAGGATGCTAAAGCTGATTTGCTTACATAACAGGTAGTACTTGTATTTTTGCATCTACTTGGCCTCTGTGCTTTTGTACTGAAATATCTCAGGAGCTATGGAGAACCGAATTTCAGTAGCATTTTTTTCGTGATTTGTTTAAGTTCCTGATCTTACCCTCTTCTCCCCCTTTTTTCTGTAAGAATGATTTATTAGTAGACTTAGTATGCATTTAGTTTGGTAAAATGATGACACTGTGCCTTCTCACAAATACAATCCTACAAGAAACTACACAAGTTTTAGAATGTATTAGTTAAGTCAAGCATTACTTGGGACTTAATATTACTACCTCTTTATAACTCTGTAAATACTTACGAGCCCTAAAACTCCAGGTTTACATGCCTGTGACAGCTGGGACCATGGTATCATATATGTTTGGCTAGTAGCATGTGAAGGTAGCTGTTCATTTCTAGTGCAAAATTATGAACAGTCCAATCATTGGAGGCACTTCCAGGAAGGAGCAGGGATAATTTTTCTTCTTCCATTCTGCACCTTTCCTTTTTGCTTATTCATCATGTTTTAAATAAACAGACCAAAGAAAGTTGTTATTAAAGCCCTCCTCAGGCTTCTTCGATTTCATTTTTTAAACCACGTTCAAAACATTCTGGCAGAAATTAAAAACAACATTAGAATGTTTCCATAAATTTTAAATTATCCAAAAGTGATAACACTAAAGTGAGCTGAAAAAGTGACTAATAAACATCTCTTCTTATATATTAGTATTTTTGTCATCGTAATCAGTGATTATTTTGTTTTTAAAAATTGGTTCTAAAATGAATTCATTTTTGAAAATTTCTGTTACACTTAATAGTCTAGATTTAATTTCTTAGAGTTTAATGTTTAGTTTTAAAAGTGTGAAGGCTTATTACCATGTTAATAACTATCATATAATGTGTTAGTAATATTTCTGTGTTTGCTCATAAAGTGAAATAGAAAATATTAACCTCCAAGAGATCCCATGCCTTTACTGCATTCTGGGTGTAATTATAGCCCATAGTGCTTACTTGGCTATTAGAAAATAACTAATAAATTTGTCACAAATTAAATGTAGGTCAGGGGAAAGAGGCCATATGTGGGCTTAGTGATGAATCTAAACTCCTTCTGTCAATATAAAGAATTGGAAAAATAATAGAAACATCATTTAACTGCACAATATCATAGCTAATTAAGTTTAGGTCTTTGCTTTCTTTAATCTTTCGTCTGTCATTTTCCCCATGGCTTTGACTGCCTACACTTCAGCAGGCCAGATGTCATACCCAGAATTAAGGAGTTGCAGCCACATGGTAAAATAATCCCTGGTACAGCGTGTAAAGTGAAATAAAAGCAAAAATGTGTGCAAGTAATGTTTTTTATTTAAACATTATGTTTTGATATAGGATGTATATTTCTTAACCATCACCTGACCTCTTTTAAAATGAAGTTCGGAAGTACATACATGTGTAATTTTAAGGAAATTTTAAGGAAAAGGCTGCAGAACAGTTTTCACAGATTTCCCGGTCCTCTGCTATATACAAACACAAAACAGCCCTGATGTTAAAAAAAAATTGTCTATTTGCTCATAAAACTGCATTGTCAGCATATGATATTTCCATTAATGCCATTTTGTGGGATTATTAAAAAGCAAAATGTGTGTAAGAATGTGTGTGGGTGTGTGTTTGCATGACCTTTAATTTGGATTTGAGAGTTAGTATAGATTCCATTGAATCCAGCTTTTATTGGATTATAATTCAAGCCCTGCCATTTAAGTGTGATGTAATTTCAACATATTTAATGTCTTTATATATTTTTCTCTAATTTAAAAGAATGTATTAATTGAACAAATTAATAATATCCTCTATTAGGAATTGTTGTGAGTTTAAAAAATAGGAACAAATGTGAAAAGAAGTACACAGTGCAAGTTTTGGGCCTTAATGGACTCTTAGTAAATAGTGTTGACATTTATGATACTCATAATTTAAAGGGACAGATTGGTTCACAGCAAGAATGACCACGTTAGTGCCCCTTTTTTTCTTGAATGTAAGTAGGCCCTTTCCTGTTTCAGGAGCTTTGCATTTTCTGCCACCTCTCCTGGAATACTTTCTCCCTTTGCTCTTTGAATGACTGGCCCATTCCCATCCTTATTTGGAACAAATGTTACCTCTTCCTGGAGACTTAATCTGACCACAGCATGTAACAGAATCCTTCAGTCTCATCCTCAAATTACAATCCCTGGGTATTTTCTTTATTTAAGTCTTTGTCTTCTCTTTTGAAGACATGAAGAGACCTTCTCCATGAACACAGAGACCTTGCCATAGTGTTGATAAGTGTGCACTCAATCCTCACATAATGGCTTGCCTCAATAAAGATGAGCAAATGGATAAATTAATTCAGTAGATAAATAAGTACTAGGGAGGGAAAGAGAAATAAAGGAAGGAAAGACATTGGAAGAAAATGGTGCATAAAAAGAAGTAAAGAATAGAAGGAAAATACTTGTGTGGTTTTAGGAATGTATTATATTATTATAGGTGAATATATTTATGCTTATGGATCGTTTAAGGTTTAAAATTTAAGTGAAGATTGCCTAGTTCCTATTTTTTATTGTTCCTATTTAGTGTGTGGGTTTTTTTTTTTTTTTGCCTTGTTTCCTTTCAGAAAGAGTTTCCATACTGTGACCTCAGTGAAACAAGAAATAATTCTTAGGATAAGAAACCCTTCGAAACAGGGGTCACCGTCCTTCCTGTAAAGAGCCAGATTCTAAATATTTTTAACTTAGTTAGTGGGTCTTATGCTCTCTTGAAGTAACTCAACCATGCATTTTAGCATGGAAACAGTTATAGCGAATGATGATGCTGTATTTCAGTAAAACTGTATATATGGATGCCGACATTTGGATTGCATACAATTTCTATATCATGAAACATTATTCTTTTTTTAAAAAATATGTTTTTTAAAAAAGTTATTCTTTTTTGTTTATTTGAAATGCAGAGTTACAGGTTGGAGGGTAGGGAGTGGAGAGAGAGAGAGAGAGGTTCTATCTGCTGGTTCATTTTCCAAATGGCTGCAGTGACCAGGGTGGGGTAGACTGAAGCCAGGAGCCTAGAACACCATCCAAGGCTTTCATGGGACTAGCAGGGGGCTAAGTCGTTGAGCCATATTCCACTGCTTTTTCCGGTGCTTTAACAGAGAGCTGGATTGGACATGGAGGAGCTGGGACTCGAACCAGCACTTATATGGTGCAGGCAGCAGCTTAACCTGCTGCACCACAGTGCTGGTCCTGAAATATTATTCTTACTTTTTTTTCAACCAAATAAAATTGTGAAAGCCATTTTTTATCTTTTGGAATTATAAAAGCAGATGTCTATCTGGACTTACCCTGTTGTCCTACCTTGACTTTGATACCTGGGTTACAGGTGATCTTTCTCAAGAATGTTTGCCTTTTAAAAAGAAGGACTGACACAAGTTTGAAGAATATATTTTTGATTTGAGGAATATGTTTATATTGGTAGATTTTTAAATTATTTGGCAAATGTAAACAAAGTGTAGTTTTGTTTAATCACATCTTCCTAAATTTCCAGTCACATTGCATCCAAGCTATGTTATGCACAGCTATGGTTCTAAGTGTTCAGTCACTTTCTTTACTGGCTAAAACTGCCTAGTTAACTGACTGATTCATTTATGTCTTAGACTTTGGAACTTAGGATCAGTTACTTCCAGAGATGTCTTTCTGAAGGAAAGAGAATTGAAAACACTTTGAATTGAATCACTACTCTTTATTTCTAATGCTGAAGTGTAAAATGTTTTAAATTCTAAGTATTAAGTTCCTCCAAATTTTTGACTTCATGTTAGATAAGGAGTTATTTTGGAGACCATTTAAAAAGTATTATTTGAGGCCGGCACCGCAGCTCACTAAGCTAATCCTCCGCCTTGCGGCGCCGGCACACCAGGTTCTAGTCCTGGTCGGGGTGCTGGATTCTGTCCCGATTGCCCCTCTTCCAGGCCAGCTCTCTGCTATGGCCCGGGAGTGCAGTGGAGGATGGCCCAAGTCCTTGGGCCCTGCACCCCATGGGAGACCAGGATAAGTACCTGACTCCTGCCATCGGATCAGCGCGGTGCGCAGGCCGCAGCGCGCTGGCCGCGGCGGCCATTGGAGGGTGAACCAACGGCAAAGGAAGACCTTTCTCTCTGTCTCTCCCTCTCTCTCACTGTCCACTCTGCCTGTCAAAAAAAAAAAAAAGTATTATTTGAAATCTTTTTCTCTAAATGCAGAAATGTAAAAATTAGTTTGAAATTACTATAGTCTTATTAGTGTTGTTTTATAGCTATTACTTCTTACAGTGCTTTCAATTACTTTAAGATAATAGAGTTTTATGAGTCTTTTTCATAACTCACATTTCTCTTAAACAGCCGAAGCTACCGTTTAAACTTCTATCTTGGGAAGATACTAGTCAGACTGCAGTGAAAAATCAGAATGAAGCTCAATTTGAAGAAAAAGCAGTTAAGTATTTCATAGGTAGGAATATTTAGGATATTTGTAAATGAGTAGTAAAAATACATCTGCCTTATTTTAGGACCTATTGGGTAAACCAGCCTTCAGGTATGCTGTGTGCTTCCCAGTAGTACAACTAAGTTATTGGATTTATTTGTTTTTCCTCATTTTTGAAAGAAAGAAAGCCCACCATCAGTTATCACAGAGCGAACAATATGAAGTTAGTGTTAAATCTTTTTTACCTGTGTTTGTAATAGAAATTAAGGATAGTTTTCATCTAAGTCAAACTTAATTAGAATGCCAAAAAATAATCTAACTCATGTCAGCCAGATATATTACTTTAAGACCTTCTGATTTGGTCTCGAGTATCCTTATCAGTAGTATGTTTGGTGTCAGTTTGGGAAGGATAACTGTACCCAGAAGCACAGAGAAGGAATATCAGAATGAAGAGTGAAAAGGTCTCTAATGCACGCCTTCTGCTTTAATTCCGAAGTGTTGGGGGTAAACAACTGCATGTAAATTAGGATATGGACTCTTGGAATTTCCCAAAGGTACACAGTTTAATTCCAAAGGTAGACTATGTGCTCTTCAGTGACCACTGTGTGACGCACATGGTAGTCAACATCAGGTGCTGTAATTCACATATTCATGTGGAAGGGCTTGGAACAATGGATTGTGTGTTTATATGGGCTTCCTTGTGAATGTTCTATACCTCCAAGCCCAAAACAAGTGTGTCCTTCAGGGAAACAAAGGAGATCTCAGCTCCAGAGGCTCATTAGACCAGCTGTGTTTGGAAGCAATCAGATACACACCTCTTTGTATCCCTGAAAATGAGAGCATCCCCTATTGTTAGTTCAAGTTCTGCATGACAAAAGCCTGCTTATAAATTATACCATAATCACCATTGCCATATGATTTGCTTGGGAGTTCAGAACATATTTCTTTGATATATGACTGACCTCACAATTGGAGGCATATACTTTATTTGTTGTAAAACCTTGAAAAAATCAGTGTGTTAGTTTCTGAATTGTTGGTTTTCTGTCTCTCCCCCTACCACTCAACACTTGTTCCTCCATCTCTTTTCTGGGATGGTCTTTGAAATTTTGTGAAATTCTGTTGGTTGTCACTTGCATTGTCTCCCCTCACCACCATCATAGTCTTTATTTTATCTGCAAGTAATTTCTCATTGCTCTCCATCTCTGATGTCACCCACTGAACAATTAGCTTTGTTACCTGGAAGCCAGGAGTTGAGACTGGGGATTGGGGAATCAGAACAAAGATCAGTCGGTGTCTTCTGCCCTTCATTTGGGTATCGTCATATTCTGTAGGCACACACCTTTCTACCACATTACATTGTGTTTCAAAAGAAGAATCTGGCAATACTTTGTCATTGTAAAGCAACACAAAAGAAATCTCATTGCTTTGCTTTGTTTGCTGACGCATTAAGGATAAAGCTTTTTTTGATTTTAGATTTGTACAGCTGACTAGAAGTGTTGACAGGAATTTTAACCAAAACCCTTGCTTACGTAGTGTTTCAAGTTGCATTTTCCTGTCTGAAAGCAGTCAACAAAGACTAAAAAAGCCCTGTTTCCAGAATTTTCCCTTCATCTTCCTCCCCGCCACGTGCAGTTCCCTCCCCACAAACCAGGCTTCTATCCCACTTCAGTGGAAATGCAACCTCAGCTTTCCCTGCGTGGGGTCAACATGGCGTATCATGGCAGGGAATGGTCACGTCACAAACAAGCCCCCAGACCAAAGCGCCCCTCTGAGAAGGCAGCAGCAGAACCAGAGGGGAACAGCTGCGTCTCTGACACGGTCATGGCAGGATCCGAGAAGTGCTAGAAATGGGGGTTAGACACGCTGAGTCTGATTTCAAATCCTGGGATTGTTCTTCCTTCTGGTTCTGTCACCCATTTGCCACACCTGAAGTGAAAAACAAGCAACGAGAAGCGTTACCGGACACTGCCTGTAGGCGAGGATGTGATAGATTCCTTTAAACTGCCTTGTCTTGATGTCACAATTCTGAAGGTTTCTTATTAACATTTGGTTTTAGACAAAATCTTGGTGCCTTACTGTAGGTTGTTTTTCTTCTTCAATATTCCTAGTTGGTTATTTTGGACCTGAAGTAGGTTATTTGAATTCAGCACATAAACAGGTAGTGAAATGAGTTACTAAGAATAGATTCCAGGTATCCAGTGATGGTTAAATGGAACTTTAATTGATTACAAAATCAATGCAAGATGCTCCAATGCAACATGCATTAAAATTTTTTATATGTAGAGTAACTGACTTTGAATAGATGGCAGGCAGTTTTATGTGTAGCTCATTGATTCACAGGGAAAATTCAAAGCTATGCATATGTTATATTTTAAAGCTGTTTATAATATTGCTACATTGAGATTGTGATTTTCTTTTATTGTTTTATTTTAAATCATTATATGAAATGCTGATTAGTGCTGATCAATCAAATTCTTTGCTCTTTGTTTATTTTTACTACCTTGATACTGCCTTGAAGTTCGAGAAAGAATACATTTGAAGTTAGTTCTAGTTATTTGAATTATTTTTAAAAAAGACAATCAAATTGTTAAGGGTACTTGATTGTCATTGGGAATGCCTTGGAGAAAAAATGTGCATACTATTTATATTTCATTCTATATCCTGGATGTAAGAAGTAACAAGTAAAGTGAGCCTCCTGGTTAAACAGAGTTGGCATTGGGAGGAGGAATGTGATGCAGTAGTCTTTTTAGGTGAAGCTGAGTGGATTTTTTTTCAGTGAGAAAAAAGGCTTGGTGCTCCTAGAACAGTGTGGGGGAAGACTTCATTGTGAATTGTCCTTTTTGAAAATTTAATGCCCATCATTGTCCTTCAGTCCCAGAGAAGTTTACAGAATTATTCTGTACTCTTAAGCTTTTTAGACTTGGAAAAGTCAGTGGTTGTTGTTACATTTGTGTGTGTGTGTTGTACTTTTTTATTTAAAAAATTATTTATTTATTTAAGAGGTAGAGTTACAGACAGAGAAAGGGAGAAAGAGAGGAAGGTCTTCCATCCATTTGTTCACTCCCCAAATGGCTGCAGGCTAGAGCTGGGCCGATCCAAAGCTAGGAGCCAGGAGCTTCCTCTGGGTCTCCCATGTGGGTCCTTCCTCTGGGTCTCCCATGTGGGTCCAGGGGCCTAAGCACTTGAGCCATCCTGCACCGCCTTACCAGCCCATGGCAGAGAGCTGGATCGGAAGTGGAACAGCTGGGAGAAGAACCTATGTGGGATGCCTGTGCCAAAGGTGGCGGCTTAGCCTTCTGTGCCACAGTTCCAGTACATGTTAATGAATATTGAAAACATTCTCAGAAAATTCTGCATTTGTGATAAATTCACTAAACCTGTTCAACTGTACTTAACGGAGGCAGGATAATTCCGATTAGATAGGCTTGTTAACTTTTAAGTCATTTCTTAGATGTGATGCATGAATCAATTTATCTGATTGTTTCAGCTGAAACAAATCAACTGTTCATGATCAGGTATCCAGATATCAATGACCTATTTGGTACACATTTCCTAACTTAACCTATAAACAGTTTCCCATTTCTAGTGAAACGAATACATTTTCCTTGGTTCATTTCTAAATTCTAATGTCCACGCCATCATGAGCAAGTAGCAAGAGTATATATAGCTCAAGGCAATTACAAACCTCATCCTAAGAAGTTAAAATACATCTTTCATGCAGTGCGTGTACTTTAAGCTACGGCCAAAATAAAAGTCTCCATACATGATCTTGGAGCCCAGAAAAAATTAAAACACGATGTTTAACAACATTATTTTTGTATGTGGCATCCACTTATTGATAAGAGCAGCTATTAACAATCACTGTTGTAACTCAGTGACTGTGCACTGACTGCATGGGCAGTCACCAAGAAAAAGACACATTAGAATCAATTTTTGTTGCTTTTATAGTTGTTTCTTAAACACCTATAAAATCACCCAATCACCAAAAAACAATAGAAACCAAACAGTTCACCTCCACACACAATTTTCTTTCTTCAAATATTTGAAGGAAATTTCTTCTATGATTTCTGTTTAACCCACCACTCCTATTTAGAGTCTCATGTTTTTACTTCTGCCCTGGGCTTCTGTAGTCACAGTAGTTTCTTTGTTGTAGGTGGCATTTAGAAATATTTCATGAAAGAGAAATACATGGATTTGGCTTAATAAAATAATTTATTTGTGTAATGTTTTTGCATCTTATTTTAGGTGTTTTTATTCAGATTAAAAGGACTTGAGGCACGTGAGTAAGTTGCAGACAGTCTACCTTTGTCCTAAAAGAATATGCAACATTGTTTGTGTGTGCTCTTCATAGTCCATGATACAAAATAAGAGCCACTAACTTTTTTTTTTTAAAGATTTGTTTACTTGTTTGAAAGGCAGTGTTACAGAGAGTCAGAGGCAAAGAGAGAGAGAGAGACAGAGAGAGAAAGAGGAGGAGACAAAGTCTTGCAGCTGCTGGTTCATTCCACAAATGGCTGCAACCACTGAAGCTGGGCTGATCTGAAGCTAGGAACCAGGAGCCTCCTCTGGGTCTCCCACGCAGGTGCAGGGGCCCAAGGACTTGGGCCATTCTCTGCTGCTTTCCCAGGCCACAGCAAGTGGAGCAGCTGAGACTCAAACCGGCTCCCATATGGGATGCCAGTGGCTTTACCTGCTACACCACAGTAGTGGCCCCATCCACTTATTAAAACCACCTGAAGTTGCATGATCATAATGGAAGTGACTTTGTTACTTCTACAGGTCTTCTATCATCTCTGTCCCTCCTACCTCCTAACCCCTTTTCCGTGTTTTAATCCATTTTTTTCTGAATCCAAATTTTGTGAGTGGGTGTGTGTATGTGTTTGTGGGTTAGTGGGAATGGGGGAGAAAGTGTTGAACCTACAGGCTGAGCTTGAAGAAAAATGTGTTAAAATGAAAACTGGAGATTTAAGGGGAAAAAAGAAAAGAAAGAAACCAGCTCTAGGTAGGATGGGTGAGGTTAAGGAGAAACTGAGTTACTATTTTGGTGTATTATATGCTCATTCTGTGGTATAGAGTCACATTTTTTATGGACTTTATCAGAGCCACAATATTGACTTATGTTACCTCTGTTTTAATAACAAAAATATAAGTGGACATATGCAAATTTTTAGTTTGAGAATAAGGATGTTACAGTAACCTCATTCATTTTTAGATATATGTATTTATATTTCTTTTATAACTAATCCTCTCTGCTAAAAATCTGTCAGCAATAACCATTGAAATTTTCAAAATACATTTCTTAAATTTTGAAATCAAGTAATAACTTCAAAAAAAAACTAGGAATAGTTTCTTTTTACTTACAGTTTACACTTATTAGTACCATACTATGATTTAAACCAAGCTCACTAATTGGCAACAGTGATAAATATCTTATTAGCTGAAGTTGATTGGCAAATTGAAATAATAAAATACAGGTTAGTGGACTCAATCTCATATTTCCTTCATTTGCTATTCTTTGAAAAATTATTCATTTTTCATGGAAAGTTGTGTCACTACCATTCTGGGATGAAGTAGGTTACAGGCATGCAAAAGCCATCTCATCACCCAAATAGATTATTTATTGACTTATAGATTTTAACCAAGTGGGGTTGTTTTGGGCATTTGGATCCATGGTTGTATAGACTGGGCACATTTTCTTCTAATTATGTAAGAAACACTTAGGTAAAGTGAAGACATTCAACATAAATTATAGTAAGATTGGTTTATCTTTGCCAAAAATTGAGGTATGACTTACAACAGAGAATTCAGTTCAGTTCTGTTTGTCATCATACAAAATCATCTACTTTTTAAAAAGCTATTTAGTTGAAAATCAGAATGACAGAAGGAGAGACAGAGAAGGAGAGAATGAGAGAGAGGGATCTTCCATCTGCTAACTCACTCCCCAAATAGCTGCCACAGCCAGATCCAGGCCAGGCCAAAGCTAGGAGCCGGGAACTCCATCCGTCTCCCACGTGGGTGGCAGGAATCCGAGCAGAGAGCTGGATCAGGCAGTGGTGTGGCTGGGACTCCAACTGCCGTTTCAACATGGGATGCCAGCATGGCAAACAGCAGCTTAACCCACTGCTCACGACTCCGGCCCTGCAGCCCATGAAATCCCCTATTTTCTGCAAACTATGTGCATGCTCTTCAAATATGGTAATCCTAAATAATTTCAATCTACAAACCTATGGTCTGGGGAAAACTGAAGACCCAAATAGGAGCTGTAAATATTTTGAGCCTTCCAAGGTGTTTCACAAAAAATGTGATATTGCCCGAAGGCTGTTTCCATCTGTATATGGCATTTAATTTGCTTCTGTGCAATCTGCAAATGATGATAAAGCATTGCTGAACGGTTTTGTCCCAGATGTGCTGTGGGTACCATGCCCGGTAACAACAGATCAAAGCCCTCTTGAGGCATCATATGCATTTATTATGAAGCACTCAAATGTTACTGACAAAATAGCAATTATTTTATGAAAATTATGGGAGAACAAAGTCCTCTCAAGTATTCCAACAAAATGCAATTAAACAGATTATATGAAGAAATTTTTAAAAGTTTGTCAAAAAATGGAGTTAAATGATAAGTTTATTTTGGCATAAAAATTTTGAAAATCCATGTGTAATTTTTTATGACAGGTATTTTCCATGAACTTTTTGAAGCTCCCTCATATTCCTAAGAATAGCCTGCTTTTGCCTAATATATTCATTGAATTCGTGCCTACATAGGCAAATGTTTGCATGATAGAAATATTGAACTCAGTTTCCCAGAGAGGTGAAACTTGTTTTGCCGAAGTCCTCATAGGTCAGCCCTGGTGTTGTAGGTGAAGCTGAGAACATGTAGGTGATGGCCAAGTTTATTCTGTTCTCAAGTACCAGGAATCTATGTGGGTCCCTGAAGGGTGAGTCATTCTCTGCATTAGTTTCCTCCTTTGATTTAGGATTACTGATTGATTAATCTGAACAACAACAAGAAAATTCAGAGTCCCATTGATTTCCTCCAGTTTCTTTTTTTTTTTTTTCAAGATTTATTTATTTACTTGAAAGTCAGAGTTACACAGCATGAGAAGGAAAGGCAGAGAGAGAGAGAGAAGGGAGGGAGGGAGGGAGTCTTCCATCTGCTGGTTCACTCCCTAGATGGCTACAACAGCTGGAGCTGTGCCAGTCCGGAACCAGGAACCAGGAGCTTCTTCTCCAGGTCTCCCACATGGGTGCAGGGGTTCAAGGATTGGGCCATCTTCTACTGCTTTCCCACATCATAACAGAGAGCTGGAAAGGAAGTGGAGCAGCTGGGACTTGAACCAGCACCCATATGGGATGCCGACACTGCAGGCAGCGGCTTTAGCTGCTATGCCACAGCATCGGCCCCTCCTCTAGTTTTTTAAAATGAGAGAAAAGAAAGGTGACCTTGACCCTCTGAAAAAGGCTTTTTTCTGTTTTCTTCATACTCTGTTCTCTCTTAAATTGTTCTCTTTTATTTGATAAAGACTTCCTTCTATACCTGTAAGCTCTGGAAAATGTTGAGGATATGATTATTGAGTTGAGTATATAATCATTTTCTTATTCATTTATTATTTTAACAATGTTGTTAATGACCTGCTTTAAAACCATTATTTCCATAAACCTTCTAAGATTCTGTAGATTATGAAGGGCTATCTCAATTCATGTTTGGCTGTATGTGAATATCTTTCTCTTTTATTTTCCTGTCTTGTTTTTAATAATGATATACATAATTTTTTATTTGGTTTATTTTAAAGAGTTACTCACAAACACACACACACAGACTCACAGATATCTGCTGGTTCATCTCCAAATAGCTGCAGCTAGGCCAGGCTGAAGCCAGGAGCCAGGAGCTTCTTCCGGGCACCCCACATGGGTGCAGGGTCCTAAGCACTTGGGCCATCCTCCACTGCTTTCTCAGGTACATTAACAAGGACTGGAATGGAAGTAAAGCAGCTGAGACTCAAACTGGACCCATATGGAATACATGCACTGCAGGCGCTGGACCCTCATCTTAAATTGTTAAAACTTTACTTGAAAGGCAGAGAGACAGCAAGTGAGACTGGCAGAGACAGATGGACAGAGACAGGAATGGACCAGGTCAAAACTAGGAGCCAGAAAGGCAATCTAGAGCTTTCACACGTGAAACAACGATTTAATTATTTGAACCATCACTGCTCCTTCCCAGTGTCTCTAAGCAGAAAGCTAGGGTGAGGAATTGAATGCAGGCATTCTGATGTGGGGTATTGGTATCTTAACCACTAGGCTAAATGCCCAGACCCTACTTACTAATTTTAATTGATGGGTTTATTCTTCTTGATAAAATTTTTGTTTATTTTCCTGTGTTAAAAATTATTTTTTAACTTACTTGAGAGAGTGATTGATTGATTGATTTCACATCTACTGGTTCACTGCCCAAATGCCAGGAACCTGGAACTCAATTCAGGTCTCTCATGTGGTGGAAGGAATCCAATCAATGAGCCATCACCTGCTGTCTCCCAGGGTACACATTATCAGGAAGATGGAATCTGGAGTACAGCTGGGACTGCAACTCAGATTCTTACATGGGAAGTGGGCATCCCAGCCGCTATCTTAACCACTAGGCCAAATGCCTGTCCCTAAGTTGTCTTCCTCTGAAATCTGTCTTCCTGCAAGAACACATTTTTACTTTATGTCTAATGGATAGCTGGTGCATGTGCTGGATTCCTTTTCTATATCAATACTCTTTTCTAATTCTGTCTCATATATTCAAATCTATCTAAAATTTATATATCCTTACATAAATAGGTAATTTTACCAGTACAAAAGTGGTAAGAGTCATTCCTTTCAGAAATTAGATCTAAATTTATGGTATTTACTGTTAAATTAAACCTTGTAGTCCTAATACTGTATAAAATGAGAAAGGGAATCATGATTATTTCATGGCTTTTTTTTCTAATGTAGAGATCATTCTGAGTAGGAGTTTTCATTCTTTACAATTCCAAAATAAATTACTATTAATGGAGGGTTAATAGAAAGCCTGAAATTGAGTACGCTTGAAATGATTTTTAATTATGTATTATGTTTATTTGCAGGACCGTGTACATGTATTAGAAACGGTAAGTTGGGGTATTTTCTCTTTCCTTGTGTCGAATAACTGCTGTCTCCTGATGCGGATTTCAGAGCATGTCCAAAGAAGCAATTCCAGAAAGTGTTTTGGTAACTACATCTAAGATTCAAAGGGGAAAATGAGCTAAACTATATCACAAAGGTATATGGATACCGACTTTTTAGGTGAAAAAAAATCATAATTTATGAATATTCTTATGTGGTATATGCCCTTTCAAGACAGATGATGTCAAGCCGCACTAATCCACGGGAAACGTAATCACACTAATCTAATCAGTATCTTGTGCATTTGTTGCTTTATTTAACATTCACTGAAAGAGTTGATTAATAAGAAACTGAGACCAGAATGCTTTCTACATTCGTATTTGTTCTACATTTTTCTCACCTCTATTCAAAATGAGAATAATAACAGCTGATTTTATTGAATTATTTTATAGGAATCTAGTATTTGGAAATATTAGGTGATAGTTGTAAAAACTACATGCTGCAACATTTATTAGAAAATTACAAATGAAATATAAGTTCATGTTTGCTTCAATGAAAACATTGAGGCATATAAAAGAACAGAAGAGAGTGAGCAATTCATAATACGGAATTAAGAAGAATTGTTGGTTGTAGTTTCATTCCTTTGTTTTTCAAGTTTTAAAAAATATGGCTATATAATATAAACACTTTTACAGTTAAATTATGTGAATTAGAATAACAATAAAATTGTGGTATTATCTTGAAATATACAGCTATAAAAATTGTATTTCCTACAAATATTGACATACTGGGTTTTTGTGTTTTTCTTTTGAGATTTATTTATTTGAAAGGTAGAGCTAGAAAAAGAGATCCTCCTTCCCCTGGTTCACTTCCCATATATCTGCAATGGCCAGCACTGGGCCAGGCCAAAGCCAGTAGTTTCATCTGGGTCTCCCACATGGGTGGCAGGGCCCTGGGTACTTAGGTCAACTAAGGCGGCTTTCCCAGGCACATTAGCAGGAAACTGGATCTGAAATGGAGCAGCCAGGACTTGAATGGGTACCTGAATGGGAGAGTTTCAGGCAGAGGCTTAACCTATTATGCCAAAGTGCCAGCCCCAATGTGTTGTTTATTGAAAAGAGTTATATACTCATATAAAGTTAAATAAAAGATACAAACATTGGCTAGCATAGTTTTCATTATAAAAACCTTTAAGAAATTATGTGAAATATTAATGTCTTTGCTGTATGGTGGTTTATTTTAATGTTTTTAATGAGCAAAGAAGAAATTTGAATCCTGTAAACAATAAGACTCATAGAGAATACAATATTTATTTTGTCTGAGGAATGGAAACATGGTACAGAGCACATGTTAGTAAAATGTAAGCAAATGATTTTGACTGACAGTGTCCAGACCCTAGAAGTAAATAACTTCTGCCTTAGATTTTACTGGGCCATTTAGAAAGTACACTGTCCTTCTCAGTTTCAGTATGATGCCATTGTAGAAAAAAATGTTTAGTGTTCTTCCATGTATGTTTTACTTACTCTTACAAAGTGTCGTGCCAGAAGGATTTGGCTTGTGAATTAAATGCTCTTTTAAAAAAATATGAACAAAAACAAAATTTTTATTTGGAGGACTTGTGTTCAGCATACAAAATCCTATTTACCCACATTTAGCAAGTCACATCTTTCTTGACTCCTAAATATGTAAAAAATAGTTGTAACTAAAATATCAGTTGCTAGTGAGAATTTGCAAAGAAAATACATGTGTAAATATTTAGGACCAAATAAATATTATGTTATCATT
Organism: Oryctolagus cuniculus; assembly: GCF_051225735.1. NCBI lineage: Eukaryota > Metazoa > Chordata > Mammalia > Lagomorpha > Leporidae > Oryctolagus > Oryctolagus cuniculus. The sequence goes on along the minus strand of NC_142886.1, from coordinate 30,909,669 downwards.
ATGTTATTGCTTGTTATTTCTCATTTAATTATTTGAATTACACCCATATATATGAAACTGAAAGATATATCAATAACAACAAAAAGGCAATAAATTTTATTTGTATATGTGAAGCTTTTGTTTATCTAATCTCTTTACTAACAAAGTAATGTGGAATAGAATCTTAAATGACTTATTCTAAGGGTTCCTCTAGGAGTAAAGATAAAAGTAAAAAGTCACCATGAGAAAAATAAAATTGATAAAATAGACTGGGGTTTTTACAGTAGCAGTTTTCTCCAGATAGTTTTAATTGGAAGTAACTAAGTAAAACCATAAAATTAAAATGTTCACTAAAAATGCTGAAATATTATGAAGTCCTCTGACTTCATATGGCATTATAAAGAGTAGAATTTAATTTACTCGGTAGACTTGTCAGCGGGTAATGTAGGTTCATAAAATCAAATATGCTAAAAACAACTTCAAGGTCATTTATTATTCTCTCAGAACCCAGCATTTAAATCATAGCAATCTGTTGGTGGTCCACATTTAGTTGAATTGATAGTAAGAGCACATTAGGTATTGCATGTTGTTCAGAAGTATATCAAGGTAATAAAAATCTATAGAAGTTTGAAATTTCATCATTCCATTAGGAATACTTATAGTAGATTGAGTTTAAAGAGTCAGTAGTCATAATATTTGAAAATGAGATGGATTTTGCATCATAATGAGAAACTTGATTTGGCTTCTCACCAGTTATATATGTACACTTAGGTCAAAATAATGTGTCCCTCTTCTGTCTTCTTCCTCAGTTTTTCTCTCCTCTTCTTCACTAGCAGCTAACTCTCCTGGATTTGAAATTTTCTTTTATTTGCAGTTTATGGCCATACCACCATGAATGTGCCCAATCTTGTCTCATTTTAGAAGGTATGCAGGGTCAGGTCTGGTTAGTACTTGGATGGGAGAAATTTTATTTTATTTGCAAATGAATCCCTAGGGTCAGTCAAAAATTCTTAATCTGCCATGGCCAATTAATAACCATTTAAGAAAGACTAAATGTTGAGCTGAATACATTCTCTCTTGTGTAGGATCGCACTAGGAGTATAGATGTAAGCAGTTCTAGTGCAGTGATTGAGGGGGAAACTCACAATGTGCATCAATATAGTCGTATTTGCTCATCTTCCTGGCTAATCCTTGTTTAGTGTCTCACAGAAGTCCTAACCATCTTCACTGAAGTTTAATGTGAATTTTTCTGGGAATGAAACTTCAACTAAAATTTAGCAAACTAAAAGCTAACTTAAAAAAAATCTTTATTGGGGCCAGCATCATGGCTCACTTGGTTAATCCTCCACCTTGCGGCGCCGGCATCCCATATGGGCACCGGGTTCTAGTCCCGGGTGCTCCTCTTCCAGTCCAGCTCTCTGCTGTGGCCCGAGAAGGCAGTGGAGGATGGCCCAAGTGCTTGGGCCTCTGCACCCACATGGGAGATCAGGAGGAAGCACCTGGCTCCTGGCTTCGGATCAGCGCAGCGCACCAGCCATAGCAGCCATTTGTGGGGTGAACCAAAGGAAGGAAGACCTTTCTCACTGTCTCTCTCTCTCACTATCTACAACTCTACCTGTCAAATAAATTAAAAAAAAAATCTTTATTGAGAGCTCCTGTTCATGGACGATGGATGGAACCCAGCAATGGATATTTACTGGGTGTATTAGACACTGTGTTGACACTGAGGAGGAGAGGAAAATAAATTAAGATGAATCCTCTCAAGGAACATAGACCTTAATTGAAGAGATAAGTCAAATATAAATTAAATAATGGTATAAGATAAAAATAGACTAGATACATCCTTGATTGAAAGCAAAAGTGCATTTCCAGGAACTGTAACGAAGAAAAGATAGTTGTCAAGTAAATTAAGACATCATTTTAGTATAGGTTCTCCATGAAAGTCATAGGCTTCATAATTTGAGGACATGATTAGGATTTAGTTTTGTCCATAAACTATGAAGATCAGTTATGTCAGGTAGAGGGAGCCAGAGAAAGCATTTAACATTGGGGATATTAATCAAGCTGAAGGCAATAATAAATAAATGATTTCTTAAAAGATATTTTTAAGAGGTAAAATCACATATTTCATGTATGTACATGTATATGCATATGGATATAATGAAGTCCTGACAAATATGCTTATTTAATTATTTAATTTATGAAGGAATGAGAAAGATATTACAACTCACTTAAAGGAGCATTCAAAGAATCACACATACACGGGCACTAAAGAATACTGAAATTAATTTTAAATAGAGGCCAAAGTGGCCTCTTCTAGAGCAGAAAGGGGAAATCAGTTGATTCATAAGACAAAATTTATTGTCTATGAACAATCATTTGTACTGGTAAAAGTTATTTATAACTCCCAGAGTTAAAAATAACTGAAAGTCAGTGACCAATGCAGAGATTCCATAGAATTGGAAAACCTGAGGCCAGTGTCATGGCGTAGCAGTATAGCTGCTGCTTGCTATATCAGATTCCGTTATGGGTGCTGGTTTAAGTCCCAGCTGCTCCACTTCTGATCCAGCTTCCTGCTAATGTGCTTGGGAAAGCAGCAGCGAAGGCCCAAGTGCTTGGGTCCCTGCACCCATGTGGGAGACTCACATGGAGTTCTGGCTCCTGGCTTCAGCCTGGCCCAGCCCTGGCCATAGTGGCCATTTGGGGAGTGAACCAGAAGATAGAAGATTCTCTCTCTCTCTCTCTCTCTCTCTCTCTGTGTGTGTGTGTGTGTGTGTGTGTGTGTCTTCCTCTCTGTAACTGCCTTTCAAATAAATAAATAAAATCTTAAAAAAATATCTGAAAATCTTCAAGGGAGTACAGAGTAAAAACTCATTTTCTACTGAAGACATCCAAGAAGTTTTCTTTCATTTCAGTCTTTCACATTTCCCCCGCTGGGTTCATAACAGGTAATATATGCTCACAGAGCAGTTTGGGAGATCAATAGGGGATGTTGTGGAACTTTGAACTATGAACCAGTGAGGATAGACTTAGTCATTTGTATTAGGGATACAAATGGGTTATTCCTGAGTGCCAGTGTCTACTGGTCAGAATTAGCTACTGAAGCATTCTTCTAAAACGAATCCTCAGGCTTATTTTCTCTGTATTTAAAAATTTGTATTTTTTGTTCGAAAGACAGAGACAGACAGACCGATTTTGCATCTGCGGTTCATTCCCCAAATGCCTATAATAGCCAGGGCTCAACAAGGCTGAAGTTGGAAGCCAAGAGCTGCATACTCAATCAGACTTTCCCCCATGGGTGACAAGGACTCAGGTACTTGAGCCATTACCTGCTGCCTCCTAGGTGCACATCATCAGGAAGCTGGCATCACGATGGAGCTGGGACTGGAACCCAAGCAGGATGTGAGGTTCCCAAGTGATGTCTTAACAGGTGTGACAAATGCGCCCCATTCTGAAACATTCTGTTGGAGAGGATTCGGACTCCTGTTTTAGAAAGAGTGCTCTGATAACCATGTATTTGATGTCATATTGTCATATGCATCACAATGAGGGGAGGTGGAAGATGGGAGTACAGCTCTAGCAAACAGAGAGCCATTGATGGATAGGGCTTCCAGTGTGGAAAATGTGATGTATGGGAATGCAAGATTAGTAGCAGTGTGCAGGTTGGAGTAGAGTGTTAAGAAAAAGTAAAAAGGGAAAATGAACCTTGGAGTGGTCCAACATTAGAAATTGTAGTTGGAAAATTAAGAGTTGGGGGAGTTTGGTGCCAGAAAGGGATTGTCAAAGTGGATGTCCTTTTTAGTGACAGGAACTAGTGAGTGTAGTAAGTTGGAGGTCAAGGGAGAAAAAAAAGTATAGGCATACACCACAGTGATGAAGTGGAAGAGAATGAAAGGCAATCAATTTGGAGATATAAATTCATTTTTTCATAGTACTACTGAAATCTGACCTATTTTGATTTTCATTAGTATAGTATTAATAATTTCTATGCTCATAATTTGGTGTCAGTTAAGTTAGACACAAGTGCTTTAATGGAGAAACCAAAAAATAATTGTGGGTTAAGTAAGATAAAAATTAATTTTTCTCATGACAATCCAAGGATAAATTGTCCTTGGCAAGTATGGTGTCACCATGTTGTGAGAGACCTGCATTTTTGCTCCACCGTCCTCTATATGTTGCTTCTTTCTCATGAGCCAACACCTGTTCCACAGCTGATACTTATGTTTGCACCATAACTAAGGAAAAGAAAGGAGCAGGTGGGGGTGTGGAGGAAGAATGTAAGGGGAATATATGACTTTTCTTTAGTGAGAACCAGAAGTTGCTCATACAATTTCTGTTCCTATCTATGGGCCAAAATTTCAGATAAAAGATAGACGTTTATAATTTTCAAAGAAAATTTCTATATAATTCACAGGTCAAAAACAAATTATAGTAGAAATTATAAAGCATACAGAACTAAATGATAATAAAAATAGTATATGTTATGATGTGTGGGATACACCCAAAATTGTTCTTATGTGGCAGTTTAACGGGCTGAAAAGTTTGCATTAGGAAATAGTTCATAAAAATTAATAAGCTTATTATCCAACATATGAAATGTAGAGAAAACTGAAATGAAAGGGCAATGAATGTAAAGAAAAGGCCAATAGAGAAAAGATTAGAAGTAAATGAAATAGAAGACAGACATGCAGGCACAAGCACTCGGCCTGACTGTTGAGATACCTGTGTCCCACAGCGGAGTGTACGAGTCTGCTCCGTGACTCGCAGGCGCGGTCCTGGCAGCAGGAGGGGTGAGGGTGGTGGCAGGGGTGGTGGTGCTTGTGCTTGTCTTTGCAGACATTTGTGTGGGAACCAGTGAATGGGAGCTCGCACTCTGTCTCTCTGCCTCTCAACTAGAGAAATACATTTTTAAATAAGTAAAAAGAAAAACAAATGTGTTGTGGTCAGAAATGATACGATGAAGCTGGTTGCCTAATCAGTCAGTTTGGTTTTATCAACCAATCATAATAAAAATGACCAGTGTCCATTAGAATGAAAAAGAAGATAAAACCACAGCTATTGGATAATGTAGAGTATCCACAAGAGAGCATTGTGAAAATTTTTGAATTATAAATTATATATAATATATAAAAAAGAATTATAAATTCAAAAATTAAGGGAAATAACTAAATTTTTATAAAAATATATATATTAACAGGAATAAGAAGAAAAATATGAATAGCCCCATTGCTAAATTTAAAAATCAATAAGTTTAATCTATTAAAATTTTCTCAGGAATGAGCCAACCCCAAGTAATTTTATAGAAAAATATCTACCAAATTTTCTGGGAACAGATGATTTGAGTTTTACAGAAATCCTTCCAGGAACTAGCTTGTGTGATAGACAACCAAGCAGAAACCATTGAGTTAAGGGAAATCAGAGTGCCCTCAGTCCTGAACATGGATGCCAAAATATTACACTAAGTTTATATAGCATTGTATAATATTTTATATAGGAATGTTTAAATGATGATTCATCATAAACAAGTTGAATTTATTCAAAGTACTCAGGTTTTACTTAATAATAGATCACCAGAGTGTTCTTTTGTAATTCACCAGAGTGATCAATTAAGGAGAAATAAAATTCAGTAAGATCATCTCAGTAAATAAATAGCAGGCATGATTCCACCACTGTCATCATCTTAATAAATCTTTAATAAACTAAGAACGGAAGAAAACTTCCTTAATCTGATAAAGATTGTATGGCAAAAATGAATGGCAAACATTATCTTACAACTGAAATGTTCCTGCGGCACCGGACTCCGGGTTCTAGTCCTGGTTGGGGCACCGGTTCTGTCCCGGTTGCTCCTCTTCCAGGCCAGCTCTCTGCTGTGGCCCGGGAGTGCAGTGGAGGATGGCCCAGGTGCTTGGGCCCTGCACCCACATGGGAGACCAGGAGAAGTACCTGGCTCCTGGCTCCAGATCGGCGCAGCGTGCTGGCCTTAGCAGCCATTTGGGGAGTGAACCAATGGAAGGAAGACCTTTCTCTCTGTCTCTCTCTCTCTCTCTCACTGTTTAACTCTGCCTGTCAAAAAAAAAAAAAAAAAAAAAAAACCTGAAATGTTGAAATTCCTCCATTAAGGCTGGGAAATAGCTTTCTTTCCATACCTTACCTTTCCTTTCTGTAACCTTTATTATACACTATTCAGGCCATCCTGAACAGCACAGTAAAGCTATCCCTATTTGCAAATAGTGTTATTGTTTAAGTAAAAAGCCAAAAGAATTGATAAAATATTTTTTTTTACTTTTATTTAATGAATATAAATTTCCAAAGTACAGCTTATGGATTACAATGGCTTCCCCCCCCCATAACTTCCCTCCCACCCACAACCCTCCCCTTTCCCACTCCCTCTCCCCTTCCATTCACATCAAGATTCATTTTCGATTCTCTTTATATACAGAAGATCAGTTTAGCATATATTAAGTAAAGGTTTCAACAGTTTGCACCCCCATAGAAACACAAAGTGAAAAATACTGTTTGAGTACTAGTTATAGCATTAAATCACAATGTACAACACATTAAGGACAGAGATCCTACATGAGGAGTAAGTGCACAGTGACTCCTGTTGTTGACTTAACAAATTGACACTCTTGTTTATGGCGTCAGTAACCACCCTAGGCTCTTGTCATGAGTTGCCAAGGCTATGGAAGCCTTTTGAGTTCACTAACTCTGATCATATTTAGACAAGGTCATAGTCAAAGTGGAAGTTCCCTCCTCCCTTCAGAGAAAGGTACCTCATTCTTTGATGACCCATTCTTTCCACTGGATCTCACTCGCGGAGATATTTCATTTAGGGTTTTTTTTTTTTTTTTTTTTTTTTTTTTTTTTTTTTTTGCCACAGTGTCTTGGCTTTCCATGCCTGTAATACTCCATGGGCTTTTCAGCCAGATCCGCATGCCTTAAGGGCTGATTCTGAGGCCAGAGTGCTGTTTAGGACATCTGCCATTCTATGGGTCTACTGTGTATCTCGCTTCCCATGTTGGATCGTTCTCTCCCTTTTTTTCTTCTATCAGTTAGTATTTGCAGACACTAGTCTTGTTTATGTGATCCCTTTGGCTCTTAGTCCTATCATTATGATCAGTTGTGAACACAAATTGATCACTGGGACTAGTGAGATGGCATTGCTACATGCTACCTCGATGGGATTGAATTAGAATCCCCTGGTATGTTTCTAACTCTACCGTGTGGGGCAAGTCAGCTTGAGCATGTCCCAAATTGTACATCTCTTCCCTCTCTTATTCCCACTCTTATATTTAACAGTGATCACTTTTCAGTTAAATTTCAACACTTAAGAATAACTGTGTATTGATTACAGTATTCAACCAAAAGTATTAAGTAGAACAAACAAAAAAATACTAAGAGGGATAACGTATTAAGTTGTTCATCAACAGTCAGGGCAAGGGCTGATCAAGTCACCGTTTCTCATAGTGTTCATTTCACTTTAACAGGTTTCCTTTTTGGTGCTCATTTAGTTGTCACTGATCAGGGAGAACATATGATATTTGTCCCTTTGGGACTGGCTTATTTCACTCAGCATAATGTTTTCCAGATTCCTAACAGGGATCACTTTTCTTTTCTTTGATTAAAAAAACAAAATGTGAGAGGCAATTTTACTTCTAACTCCAGGAAAAATCACTGAGAAAATATTATTAAAAATATTCTAATACAAAAGTGATGAAGAAACAAAAAGAAATAGGAAAATGATATAACTAAAAGTATACAAATCTTTTATAGAGGAGGCACCCAAATTTACCCAAGATTTTTTTGAAGAAGGAAAAGGTAGGTAGAGTTTTCTTCATGTGTATCAAAACTTATTAAAGTTTTGGAAATGAAGATAGTGTAGTCTTCACACAGAAATCCATAGGTTTTTCCTCTATAACCAGAGAACCCAGAAACAGAAATATGTGTGCATGTCAATCTTGATGCCTGCCACAGCTAGCAACACATAACAGAGGAGTAAGGATTGACTTCAAAAGATGATGTCAGGAGCTGGTGCCTTGGCATAGCGACTAAAGCCATCACGTACATCACCAGCATCCCATATGGACACTGATTAGAATCCCGGCTGCTCTACTTTATTTTATTTACTTATTTATTTATTTTTTATTTTTTGACAGAGTGGACAGTGAGAGAGAGAGACAGAGGGAAAGGTCTTCCTTCTGTTGGTTCAGCCCCCAAATGGCCGCTACAGCCGGCACTGCGCTGATCCGAAGCCAGGAGCCAGGTGCTTCTCCTGGTCTCCCATGGGGTGCAGGGCCCAAGCACTTGGGCCATCCTCCACTGCACTCCCGGGCCACAGCAGAGAGCTGGCCTGGAAGAGGGGCAACCAGGACAGAATCTGGCGCCCCGACCGTGACTAGAACCCGGTGTGCTGGCGCCACAAGGCGGAGGATTAGCCTAGTGAGCTGCGGCGCAGGCTCCGGCTGATCTACTTTCAATCCAGCTCCCTGCTTATGTGCCTGGGAAAGAGGTGGAAGATGACCCAAGTGCATAGGCCCCTGTACCCACATGGGAGACCCAGAAGGTGCTCCTGGTTCCTGGCTCCAGATCAGCTCAGTTCTGGCCTTTGTGGCCATTTTGGGAGTAAACCAGCAGAAGGAAGATCCCTCTGTCTCGTTCTTTCTCTGTGTGTGTAACTCTGCCTTTCTAATAAATAAATAAATCTTAAAAAATAGATGATGTGAAAAATATTAAATTGAAACTATCTCAGATCCCCAAATAAATGAAAACCTAAATATGAATGGCAAAACCATAAAAATTTGGGACTAAAAAAAAAAAACAGTGTTGAGTATTTTCATGAATTAGGATAACTTCTAGGGGAAAAAAGAAGAGACAAGATGCTGAAAACATAGATAACATGAAAAAGGAGTAACTGATGTGACTACATTATTTTTAATAATTTGGCAAATCAAAATATAAAAAGAATGAAAAGCCGTTTTTACAATATATTTGTAAGTCTAACTGATTATCAGTTTGTATCCAAATCTGTTGCCTACAAAAACAATTAGAAAAAGATAATGGATTTCAAAAGCAAAAAGATGGGTGGGGCAGGCATTTGGCATAGCTGTTGGGTTGCCAATTTGAACGCTAGTGTCCTGGCTATCTTTTCCATACCAGCTTGCTGGTGGTGCACACCCTGAGACACATCAAGTGCTGTGGCTCTGTGACCCACGTGGGAGTCTTAAAATTGAGTTCTGGACTCCTGAATTGGGCCTGGCCCAGCCTTAGCTGTAGCGTGCATTTGAAGAGTGAACTTGTGGATGGGAGATCTCTGTTTCTCTGTCTGTCTCTCTCTGTTTCTGCCTTTCAAATAAAATAAATAAATAAATAAACATTTTTAAAAAACAAAAATGGTTAAAAGACATGGGCAAGGATTCCAGTTGTAAAAGAAATGTGTGAGAAGATCTCATCTTCATTAGTTGTCAGGAAAATGCTAATTCAAACCACAATGAATGGTTATTTTCTTTAAAATGTATGTATGTATTTTCTAGGCTTTTTGTATCTGTGACATATTTCACACACACCACATAATAAAACAACAAATTAAAGGGACATACATTAACACATTTCACTGACCTGAAAGATAAAGGCAGACTTTTTTTATGATGGAAAGAAAGCCTGATTTGGCTAATAGATTTGACATTGAGGGCTGGCTTTGCTAATTCACATTTTTAAACTTTAGATGAAAATATATTGGTGCTAAAATAAAATAAAAATATTGAACATATTGCAAGGGTGGAATTGTATGAAAGTTAATAAGACTTTTTTTTTTGCCACCCATTTTGCATCGGTTGTATTAAACAAAATGCTTCCACCTGAAGGAACAGTTAAAATAAATTGATAAATCTTGGGAAATTAAGCCTTTTTGGTGCACCTTCCAGAAACAGAAAGCTAAATGGTTTTAATAACCACATTACAATCCTCTGGTAACTAAACTGGTTTCCAAATCTTTGCTGTCAATAAAAGTTGAGAGAGGATTTAATGGAGCTCATAAATCATTAAAATTAAGTTTTCATGACAGATTACTATATAATGTTTGCCATCAAAATAGAAAGATGTTCCTGGAGTTAACACTGTTATAGCAAAAAGAATGCTTTCATTTTCAGGTTCTTTTTTGTTTAAGCAAGATTTAAATCTATGGAAACAAATTGGGATAGAAATGAAGTGGATCCAAGATTATTCAAACAAAAACAAAAATTATCATTTACCTATGGATATATGAACCAATTGAGTGCAAAAGAAGAGAAACTTATATCCATCCCATTAAGATAGATACTTTCAGAAGCTTTGAGGTTTTTTTACAATTCATGTTTAATACTTTTCTCAAAATTTATAATATGCCTAGGGTTAGTTATGCCTAGGGTTAGTTGCAATGACAGTTTAGCCCATAAAAATGTGTAACACTTAGAGTATTTTTTTTTTTTTTTGACAGGCAGAGTGGACAGTGAGAGACAGAGAGAAAGGTCTTCCTTTTGCCATTGGTTCACGCTCCAATGGCCACCGCGCTAATCCGATGGCAGGAGCCAGGTGCTTCTCCTGGTCTTCCATGGGGTGCAGGGCCCAAGAACTTGGGCCATCCTCCACTGTACTCCCTGGCCACAGCAGAGAGCTGGCCTGGAAGAGGAGCAACCGGGACAGAATCCGGTACCCCAACCAGGACTAGAACCCGGGGTGCCGGCGCCGCAGATGGAGGATTAGGCTATTGAGCCATGGCGCCGGCCATCACTTAGAATATTATGATGACAGGAAATTTTAAAAATCAGTGTTTCTATACACATAAGTATATATACATTTTTATTTTAGAGAAGGATGAAGTAGGATAGGAAGGCCAATAAAGAGTTACAGCTATAAAGATATTTTATACTAAGATAAAAGTCTGTAAGAGAACACAGATCGGAAATAAAAGAGAAAAGGAACAAGATAAAATTGTTGTCTTTAAAAAAAGATCATATTTATCTTATAGTTGGAGAAATGGTGGCAACAGATTACTGAGATGTTTAAAGTTCACTGGGTATGTTTGTATGTGTAATGCAAGTTTAAGACTGAAGAGTATAAAAGTTTCATTTGAAAGTATCAGTATTCACAATATTTCAGAAACATCATACTTTGCAGCTACATAAACTTAAAGCATTTAGACAGCTTAAAAGTCTGTGTATGTATATGCACGTGTGTATAGGAGGAATACATAGTTTAAAAAAATTATCTTGGAGATGCATTGTGGTATAGGGGGGTTAAGCCACTACCTGGGATGCCAGCACCAGTTCAAGTTCCAGCTGCTCTGCTTCAGATCCAGCTCCCTGCTAATACAGCTGAGAAAGCAACAGAAGATGGCCCAGTTACTTGGGCCCCTGCCACCCGTGTGGGAGGTCAGATCGAGTTCCAGGCTTTTGATTTCTGCCTGGCCCAATCCTGGTGGTTGCTGCCCTTTTGGGAGTGAACCAGCAGATGGAAGATATCTCTTTCTTTGTCTCTCCCTCTGTTTTATGTAACTCTGCTTTTCAAATAAGTAAATAGATCTTAAAAAAGAAATCTTAACTTAAAGCTATATGGAGAAAAATATAGAGAGACTTGCCTATATTAAGAAATGTTACAAATCACTGAAGAACTCTTAGCTATGTGACTTTTTTAAAATGGTAGAGTCATAAGGATCCATTCAGCTACCATTGAAGATAAGGATCCATTCAGCTACCATTGAAGTTTGAAGTATACATGCTGCGTTTTAAGATCTTGGTATACTTAATTATGAGTATACCCATATGTCTGTGTGGAGATTGCAGACTGAGAAATGCTATATACACTTAGTTCACTTATCTGCATTGTATAAGTTTTTATTATTCACTTTCTTTCCACCATGGATCTGGTACAAATTGTACAACCTCTACTACTAGTGCAAATTACTGACACAAGTTTTTGAGGAAGAGTCACAGTTCTTTGTGAGGACATTGAATTGTGCTCTAGGGTACTTAGGAATATGTGGACCCAAATGAGTTAAGTGTACTTACTGAAGTGGCCTCATTAAGCCCAGAAAACAACTGAGTATGTAAATCTGGCCAAATAATTGTCCATTATTTGCGATGTCTCTCCAAAGTATTTGTAAGAATGTTGAAACTAGGGAAAACTTGCCTTTATCTCTTTACAAAGCCAGAACTTGCTGTTTCAAAACCAGAGATCGGACTAGGTTCATTTTTGGTTTTGCCAAGGCTATGAGCCTCTCATTGAAGTTGCTTGAAAGGTCCAGTCCAATTGGCTTTACACCAAATAAAACGCAGTGTGCTCTGTACAGTTTTGACCCAGAATCAGGTGAATCTCAGCAGTTTTGGCCGAGCTACATTGTAAAATTTTGGATTTGTTCAAACTTGACACTTCCTGGGAACCCATTCAAACTGAAACCGGAAAAAGGTTTTGCACAAACCCTGTCCTAGCCCGTTCTGCCAAGTTTCCCACTGCTCTAATGTTGGTCTACCTTCTGGATATTCGCATCGAGGGCAAACGGAAATATCCTCATGAATCTCTCATGAGGGATCTGGGGTGAAACAATCCAGACATTCTCCTCTCCCCACCTTGTCCCAAAATACGGGGCCCATTTTAGTAGTAAAATAGGCGTGGTTTCCAATAATGGGGTCATCTTCAAAGGGTTAAGCCTCTACAACATGACTGCTTATGATCAGATGAAGAAAACCACTTCTAAAACAAATGAGTTGTTTATGCAGAGCTGTAACCTTGTGGCAAAAGGTGATGACCAAGTTAAAAATGTAGGTTTTCTTCAAGCCTGCAAAAATTGTTTCTTACAGCCCTGTCAAATTTTTCATAAATGTGGTGACGTAGGGAAGGTATCATTGAGAAATTACATAATGAATGCAGCTTCACCATCAGATGAATTGACTATTATTGGGTTGCTCAGCGTTTGGAGGTCAGACTGACAGCTTCATATTTGATGCTGATAGGTAGTCATATTGCCTGTCTAACTGCCTCACTTGATAATGTGTTTTATAGTTGTGTTCTAAACACTATCCATAACATGGTGCTTTTTCTGGGTAATGCTTTATTTTGTGAAAATAATATGAATATGTATTACAAAGCACAATGGAAATACTTTTCCAAAAATAGAAGGCTTACAAGAAATACCTTCTACTGTGAGCATATCTAGGTGAAATACCATAGTATATTGGTTTTATTTTAGGATTTTAACTTAAGTATAATATGTTCACTATACTCAATATTTAGTTGGAGTGGTATATGTTGTGCACATTTTTCAAACAATATTTAAGTGAAAAACTGATTTGAAGAACTTTCATTTTGTGCATCTAATTTTAGCAAACTACATACAATCTTCAGCTGAAAATATTACATGCCTGACTAAAAAGATGGAAAGTGATATGGTGAAAGTCATCTGATTAAGGATCAGAAAATATGGATTCTGGTCACACGTGCACCATAGCTAGGCACATGACTCTGGTCAAGTTACTTAACCTGTTTCGAATTTCTAGTTTTTAAAAATGAATTGGGCTTGTCCAAGTAATATGTGAAATCTCTACCTAATAGGCTCTAATCCAGTCTAGGAGGGATAGAAAATCTAAGCTTCACAAAATGTCCACTGAGCTATTAGCTGCCATCAAACTCTTCAGCATGATTTAATCATATGGTATTGCGTGACAGATTTATTGAGTTCCTATCATGTCTTAACACTATTCTCAGTGTACAATAAATTTGGTCTCTGGGACCATGGATCTCACATTTTAGATAATATTATACCTGGAAGAAGTCATAGAAATCCTTGTAAAAACCTCTCACTCTACACCTAAGAACTGTGGAAGCCAGAGGGCTTTATGCATTTCTAAGTGTGGAAAATCTAGGGTTAGAATTTGATTGTCTTGATTATTGGCACAGTGTTCTTTCCATTCCATATCTTCTAGTGAAGGTAATAAAGATAAGTTGAGGAACATTTACAAGCCTCTAGTGAATGATGCAAAGAAAATAGGAAGAAAATTAGCAGGCAGATTCCATATTTATCTTGAGCAGGTTAAGAGGTGATCTCAGAAATAAAGCGCTGACATTCCTGGATTATATGCAGAATGTACTCTGAACTTATTGGCAAATGGGATTTCATTAAGCAACTGTGATCTCATTATCAGCCTTTTGAACGTTGAAGGAAAGAGTTGGCATGCCCCTAGGTTGCATTACTAGTCCTGTCTTGAGCTTTCTCTGTGATATTAGCTCCTCAGTTGATCTTTATTTTATGCATCTCCATAACAGCTCTTATACCACTTACACAGTGTTTATAAAGTTTGTTTAGAGCTTTTAATAAACTTTGATCTCAGATGAAAGGCTGCAGAGAGTATAAATTGTCACTATTAGCATTATTAATATAAATACCCAAAATGGTCTCCTGTTAATTATTTGACATTAGTGAATGATTTCAACCTATCATTGCCCCCAACTACATTATACTTGAACATCAAACAGAAAAAGACCAAACCTCCAAAATAGCCCTTCCCTCATTATTTGCTTTAGGCTCTCTTAATTATTTTCCACAGCTGATCCTCCATAAATGCTTTTCTGGAGCTTTTTCAATTTCTTTTTTTCCTCCACCAGCATCCTGCATCTACTTGGGTCCACAGCAATGGCTAATGGAACACATCCTTGCTATGTCTGTCTCATTGCCATCAGACACTAACCATAGTTTAAAGCACCTTAAATATAGACTGACTGACATAAAATACTTGGTGTATCAGTCTGTTTTCTGTTCCTATAATGAAATACCTGAAGCTGCATACTTTTGAGAAGAGGTTTATTTAACTCACAGTTTTAGAAGCTGCAAGTCCAAAATCAGACTGCCTGTTGGTTCAGCCTCTGCTGAGGGCCCAAAGGACAGATTGCATCATGGCAGGCAGGAACATGTGTGAGAGAGAGACCACCTTCCTGACAGGAAGACAGAGCGATTCAGAGGTCAGGCTCACTCTTAGAGTTATTCAATCTAATAAGAACTAACTCAAGATTATATAAGAACTCTCTTAATAGCTAAAGGGGCAGCATCTCCAATGAAATGAGGATCTTCCCCTAGGCCCCACCTCTTAAGTAGTCACACCACCTCTCAACATCACCAGACTAGGGACCAAGCTTCCAACACATGAATCCTAGGGGGACAAATCACATTGAAAACCTGGCACTTGGATTCTGTGAAGCAGTCCCCTTATGAATTCTTCTCAGAGAACGTACTAGTTTCATGTTTTTCCTTATTGTTTCTCAGATTTTGGATTGCTATATAACATCTCAAAGCCCTGATTCAACCTTAGTATATCCTTGAAGAAGGTGTGTTTCTCTTAGAGGAATAGGAATATCAGAACAGCAGAAGCCAAGGGATCTCCAGCTGTCTCAGAGAATGACTAGGATCTGGTGGATGGGAGTTAGAAGACCTGATTATTACTTCTGACTTTAGTCTGAGCCTAATTTCTGTTCTATGAAATGGACATAGTACTTAGTACTTACATAGTACTTAGTACTTACATAGTACTTACCCCTCACAAGTTTGCTGAGAA
This sequence comes from Oryctolagus cuniculus, assembly GCF_051225735.1. Taxonomy (NCBI): domain Eukaryota; kingdom Metazoa; phylum Chordata; class Mammalia; order Lagomorpha; family Leporidae; genus Oryctolagus; species Oryctolagus cuniculus. The sequence goes on along the minus strand of NC_142886.1, from coordinate 30,894,115 downwards.
GATCAAACGTGTCAATGGATGGGAAAGTCCTTTTCTAAATTTAAAAATATCCTTGCTTATGTGTGCATTACCTTCACCAGCCATGACTGCAGTGTGTGGACTGGAAAGATTTGACTCATTAATTAGGACATTTACCTTCTGCTAGCTTCCCCCACACATGGGTTGTATCGGCCCTTCGTGATTTATAAATTTTATCTCTAAAGTTCAAATCAGTTGATTCAAACTTAAGCTACAAGAAAATTTAGATTAAGAGTTTTTACATAAAAAGCCCCAATGATTTTAATACAACACTCCACACTCCAAGATTTGACTAACCTGGAGTAGGACTTAATATTGTTTAAAACTCACCAGATTATTATAATGTGCAGCCATGGGAATAACTGATTTAGGCCACCATCAATGTGTCCTTTTAGAATATGCCTTTAGTGCTTATCGTTTAAAGCCTGGTGTTATTCTGCCTTTATCTATACTGGATTTAGTCCTACTCATTTCCACTGACTGAATTTCATATCTTTTCTACTGATAATATCTTTTTTTTCTCTTTCCAGTACACCTTCTTTCTAATGTACCACAGTAACACAAGATTTTTTTCTCAAACTTTATTCTCCTTGATTTCCTTAATATCTCTAGATCTACAGATTTTTTTATTAAAATCTTAGTTTATAAGACCTAACTTCAAGAGTCATTTTTCCCAGTCATGAATTTACTAAATGATCAATTCTCTGATTATAACAAATTGACCAATTTACAAAAGCAGAGTATGTGAAACTATATGAGTAGTTTTAAAAGTTACGTAAAGTGTCTCCCTTATTTCTCATTTCTCCATTTTCTTCTTACTATTCTCTTGTTAACTTCCAATTTTGTAGTATCCATTTCTTGTGTCTCCATTCAACATGTGATAACCAACTACTCCATGCAAAAAAAAAAAAAAATACACCCTGAGTGGTAAGCATGGGTTCTCTTTATAGACACAGTTCTGCAAAATCTTATAGGACAAGTATTTCATGAAGTTCCATCAGGTTTTATATAACACCCCTCCAAAGTGGTTTAGTGTGGCCCAAAGGGAGGAGACATTTGGAATGAAGAGGGTGAAGAGATTCCAACAGAAATTATAAAGGTTGAGAGTATTACAGGATAATTTAGTCATCATCAGAGTCAGTTGGACCCATTATTGTTTTTTTAAATTTCTTTTGTCGCTCCCCCTCTTCGTGGAGGAACGACACAGGACCCTGCGCTGTTCTTCTGTCTGCTCGGCCCTCCCCGGGTTTGCTGCTGGTTCTTCCCGGGTTGGCTACTGTCCCTTCCACCTCCGTGGAAGGGCGGTTCCCCCTGGCCACTTTCCCCACTTCCGCGGGGGAGCGGCACACCGCCGGCCGGCTCTCTCGGGGGCTGCACAGGTGTTCCTTCAGATAGATGTTCCCCCTAGATGTTCCTGGTGCATGTTGTCTCTCTCCTCCTTTATAGTCCTCTTCCGCCAATCCCAACTCGGCTGCCCACACGCCGAGTACGCTGCTCTCCTCCAATCAGGAGCAGGATCAGCTCCTGGAGGTCATCACTCAAGTTGGCAAGAGGCAGCTGCGTAGAAGCTGTTTTCTCCTCTCCCAGCGCCATATTGTGGGAGAGCAAATGCATAGAATAAGTCTTAATTCTAGTAACTCAGTCCAGTCCGGGTTGCTCCCCACATCTTTTTGTAAGTATTGCTTTTTTAACTTTTAGTCTTTTAAAAAGATACAAGTTACACAGCAAGATTATCACTGTTTTTTAAAAATAAAGTAAAAATCTGGTTGCAGATGTATAATGAATGTTAGTGATCTTATTGATATTTTACTATAACATTATTCTATACATTATTTTATTATTAATCATTCATTGTTCCTAACTATGCTAGAAAAGACAAAACAGTAAAATGGAGAAATGATGGGGTTATCTTGAATATTGTTGTTATAAGTGAACTAAATTACAATTTTTACATAATATTTCATTTTTCTTATAACATTACCCAAAGTCTACCAAGAACTGTTGAAGGATCTGAGATTTTACCCTACTTAAAAGTAGCAAGTTAGCCTATTAAACTTTCACAGATGCTGGCACAAGATAAGAGACCCAAGGCACAGCATGAGCTTCGTAATGGCATTGGTTGACCTTCCTACTCCTCTACAAAACCCAGAGGGTTCATAAGGAAGTGGATTCGTGTGAGAGTGGCGTGCACTGTACGTTAGTACTACAGATGAGGAACCATTAGGAACTGTGAGAACCCCTGACCAACCTTTCCCACAGAAAATGTACTATCTCTGTCTTCTGAGGCTGCTTGTTGTACAGATATCCTTGAAAAAGTGGTCTGGGATAAGAGCTAGCACAGATGTGCAGTAATGCTATGAAGAAGTGCTTCCTAACAAAATATCTGTATCATCTTTCAGGAAGCTATGAAAAAAGCTTCTGTCTTCCTTTAAAAATTATTACTTTTATTGAACACAAATTGAAAAGTCAGAATTTTTCATTTTCTTCAATCATTGCAAAGAGAAGGAAAGTGACAAAGGAAAACATTTCTGTTATTAGATCTTCATAAGATGATTATAAAAGGCAGTGGCACTCTAGATTCTAAATATGATGGTAAATTTGATTGAATAAACAGAAAATTTGAATCTTCAATTATGATAACATAGATTTATTGCAAGAATCAATGAATGAAGAGTATGTTTCTAAAGACAAAAAGAAAGAGGATACTCTCATTCAATTAGTCATTGAAACATATCAACCTAATCATTCAATATTTTTGCAATAAAAATGTGAAAGCATTCCATCTTTGGCTGTGATTGTGCACCAAAATGTAATTCATACAGTTCAAAAGTGGGCAGATGTTGAAAGCAAGTTGTATACAAAAGAGATTAGATATAAAAGGTGTTATAGGAAAGAAAATCAGTTGATGCGTATAAATCTAAAAAGTGAAAAAACCTTGCAAATTTTTAGTAAACAAAATGGTCATGTCAGTTAAAATAAATTAAAAGGACTCATGGTTTTAAAAAGACTTGTTTTTTGAAAGCACAGAAAGCATGAACCAGAAGTAATGATAAACTAGGACTCAGTGGTAATATATTTGAATTCTGGCATTAGTACATACTGAGTGAGTGTTTTCTAGGTTTATAATTAAGAATTTTTCAGCTGTCCAATGCATTCATACCTTCAAAATCAGGAGAATGTGTCATATGCTTAAATCATTATTAAAATTTTTGATAATGATTTTTACTGCCCCTTTATTGTCTAAATTATTCATCAAATGACTAAAATATATTTTCGAAAAAGATTGAGCCTAGATGGTAAATGCTGGTGAATAATTTTCCTGATAAGAAAATTATTTACCAGTAGGAATTTTATGTGTATCTCCAGAAAGTTCCTTTAACATATTGATTTCCCTCTAAAAGTGAGACCATAGCTATGATAAGCAATGCTTTGTGTATCTTACTGCATACTTACTTCTTTATCTACTTAGAAATAATGTAGAACAAACTCTCACCTTTATTCTCCAACTAAAGTCCAGAAGGGATGGGAATTAGGAGCAAGGAGGTGATATAAAATTACTGAAATTTGGTTTTGTAATTCTCATGAACTTCCTGTCCTAGAATAGCCTAAAAAAATGTGTGGAATATGAGTTTTCAAAAGAAAAAGTAGACTACATTTATCATTTAATTTTATATTATTGTTGGAAAGTCATCATTTCGTTTAGAGTGAATTCCATATTTCTGATATACCCATATTCACTTGGAAGCATGCTGTCCCTCACTAATCAAATGTAAATTATGTGATCTTTCACATTAGCTATTATTTTAAAAAATTGTGATATATGTATTATATAAATGTATATATGTAAACTTGATGGCTGAGAACTAATTGCAATTCCAAATTTAATAAATATTTATTGCATAGCTGTTATATACTAACATCACGGTTTCAAAGAACAGTAAGGCCTGATCCCTGTTATGGACTCCATGTTTGTATCTTCACCAAATTCATATGTTGAAACCCTGACCCCTAATGGAAGAAAATTAGGAGGAGGGCTCTTGAACAATAATTACATTTAGATGAAGTTGTGAGGATGGACCCCTCAAGATGAGATTAATATCCACATATGAAGACAAAGGTACTAGAGAGATGATCTTTCCTCTACCTCTGTGTTCTGCCTCTGTCTCTTTCTCTCTTGTCTTTGTGAAGGTGTAGCAAAAATGTGGCTGTCTTAAAAGCTAGAAAGCAATACCTCACCCAACATAGGATCTGCTGGACCCCTCTTAGCCTGTATAACTATGAGAAATAAGTATTTGTTGAAGCCACCCAATCTGTAGTTTTTTTTATTATGTCAGCCTGAGTAAGACACTCCCTATGCTGGAGAGTTCTCAATTTTAAGGGAAAAAATGGTTAAGGAAAAGTTACTGTATAATATCCGTATTTCTCTCAATTGCTTTAATGATTTATTTTCATTTAGGAACCCAAAGATGTCAGCTGTAGCACTCTGGGATTGTAATACTGTAGATATGAGTTGAACATAGTAGATACGTAATCAATATACATTAAGTAAAGATTGAATACTGCATCCAATATATATGTGGTAGGTTTCTGTGGAATCCTCAATTTCCAGAGAATGCAGTACATTTTCAGTACAGTTTTCAATGCAACTTTCAAAGCATAATTCAAAGTATGCTTTACATTTTCAGTTCAATTTTCATAACATAATTTAAAGTCATGTTGTTTTGGCTACTTCTAGTTTTTAATAGATTTAGTAAAGGCTAAAGAGCTTGTTCATTTCAGTTGAATATGTTAAAATGAAGTGGGAGAGGAGGCCTAAGCTCAAAATTACAAATTTTTTTGGCAAGATCAGCTCATTTTCATACTAACCACCAGACCACAAGGCTTCATTGTTGTCCAGTTGAATGAATGGATGGCTTTCATTTGGAGGGCAGAACTTTCTAGCAATTAAGTTTCAGGAAAACAATTGGTTGTGGCAAACATCTGATGAATTTGCTTACCAAATAACATTGTCCACTGTATTGTGCCCATTGGTTTTCATGAGCCATGTTTCTCAGCCTGTGGTTGAAAATCTCTCTCCTGACTTTTTCCATGAATACATATTTATATTGACATGTTCTCCATAATAAGTCCCATATAAGCTCTTCTGTTCAGCCATTCAGGACATAGTTTAACAAAGTATTTCACGCAACATACTTATGGTTCATCTTTAACATTAGTTGTTTAGATGAGGTATCTGTCCAAATGTATTACTGTAACTTTAAATTATTAGTACCTTTTACTGAATATGGTCTTGGCTGTGGAGATTCTTTTAAAGGTAGTTTAGTTGGATTTTCCATGGTTTTATAATATACTTGATAGTCTCTGCTTCTGTCTGCTTTAGCAGGCTTCATCAGAGGAATGCTTTGTATAAGATCCAAAATAGTGTATCTAAGTGTTCAAAAAAGGATTAATTATGAAAGAAAACCTTAGAAATATAGGCAGAGTTGGTCTCAGTTATTTTTGAATTAAGTCTCAAAGCCACAATGATAAAAATAAAATACCTTGCCTGATTTCTATTTAGATCTGATCTGCCTGTCACCAGAAACTCATTCATATAGGGGGATTAACTGTTCACATGATCTTTCAACATCCAAGGGCTGTGTGTGGAGTAATGGAAAATGATTAATTTGTTTTGTCATTCTCTTTGAGAGCACAAGACATCTCTTAAGAAGAAAATAGCACTTTATTTTCCAAACAGAAAGATTAATTATGTTCCCCTCACCACGGTGCTTTTAAGTAAATTAGCCTGGCCCCTACCCCAGCCACAACAGTTCTTCCTTATCAGTGTTCGGTATCAGGACACTGTGTTCCATGTTAAATATGGACAAAATAAATGTGATTGGCTACGTTAGCCTGTGTTGGGACTTTGGGGCAAGGGCTTTGCAGGTTTCAGGGAAATGATCAGCATATCTCCGTGTGCACTACACGTTGGGTGTTCCCGTCATTGCATGGCATGGCATGGCATGGCAAAGTCCCTCTCTACTCATTTGCAAGAAGCAGATTTCTGTTCAACTCACATGCTTCTTCGCTACTCCATGAGGTCACAAAAGATTTCATTCTCATCTCCTTGCTAATTCAGTGTAGACTGTTGAATGCAACCTGACCATGCTGTCATTTTCCTTCCATTTCTTTCAATTATTTCTTTAATTTCAAGTCAGAAATATTCGATGTCCCTCAAAATGTTTTTACATGGTGTATTTAAAAAATAATCTTGCTGTGTTTTTCCACCATATTTCTAAATTTGAAATATGTCTGTTTATGATGAGTTTTGTTGCAGAAAACTGAAATTCATCATTTGTAGAGCAAGTACTATGCCTTGGAAATATAGGGAAAAACACATTTTGTTTAAGGAATTTGTGGTATATTGAAGGTGACAGGTAAACACACACTTATGAAATGATTGTACTTGTGTTGGGGGATAGACAAGTGTACAGGCAGGTTGAAAAGTGGGCATTTTATGCAGAGTTCAGGGGAGAAGGTAACAATTAGTATTATGGTATTATGGTAATAATAGCTACCGCTTATTGAGTGCTTTCGACTACCAGTCTTTGCTCTAATTCCCTGAGTTTATATAATTAATCCTTACAATAACTCTACACAATGGGTATTACTATCATCCCTATTTATAAAGAAGGAAACTGAGTCCTGGTGCAGTGAGATCTGGAACTTCCCCAAGGACACATAGCCATCAGGTGACGAACCCAGTGTGTAAAAGCAAGCAGATGGGCTCAAGAGCGCGTGCTCTCAAATGCCATGTTAGAGGAGGTGGAGATCAAGCCAAATCTTGCAGAAGGAGAATCAGGAGCTAATTTAAGCAGTGTGTAAGAGAACATTCCAGACAGACAGACCTTCATGTGCAAAGTCACGATGGCACAGAGGCTTTCAGGTCAGAAGCAAAGTATGGAGTGACATTTGTGTCACTAGAAGCAGAAGCTAATGACAAGTATTTAGATAAGGGGAAAAGTGTGAAATCATTTTTCTTTTTTTGTTAGACCAGTTATAAAGTCAAAAAAAAAAAAAAGAAACACAGTTTCTTTGCTTGCTTTTGGAAGTATCTTTTCTAAAAATACAAAGTGAGGAATGTTTAGAGTTGGTAATTTTATGGGGCAAACACTCAAGAAGGCAAATATGTCTTTCCTCTTGATTTTCTTACATAGTTTTTAGTTTGACTTCCTGCCGTAGAATAGTGAAGGTTATTCTATACTGCAGGTGTTCTTGGGTAAATGTTAACCCCTAGGGCCCCTACAGTCTTCCCTATAGTTTACTTTCTCTTTATTAAGCCATTTTTTACATACTCTTTCCAATCCTTTAAGCTTAAAAATCAGATTCTGCCCTCCTGTGGGAAGAAATTAAAGTACGTATAGACTAAGAATAGACCCACAAATACTATTAGAGATGTTCCGATCCTACTTCCCCATTTTCCTGGCTTGGAACTGAGGCTTGCCTACATCTGGTTATGGCAAATTTGAGTTATAACTCTGTATCTTCTGATTTCTAGTCAGTGATACTCTCTACTATATCCTAAACAGGAGGATATTTTAAGTAAAAATTATATCTTATAATTAGAGGTGTTATGTGAATATTTAGGTCATTTTCAGAGGTTTATAGTAACAGTGCATATTATAGGCGTATAAGAGTGTTTGGGGTGAATCAGAGGCATTTGCTATGGTACCGTTGGCCTTCTGCAGTTTCCGCATGTTTTCCCCAATAAATTTCTCACAGGACTCCATGCCCTGGCCCTTGAGGTGGGTCCCAGAGTTCCTACTGCTGCTCAGCAGGCCCCTAGCTGTGGACTGAGCAGGGCAGGTGCCACCTTGCCTCCCCAAGCACTCCAAAAGTTCTCACGTTCTTGTCACGATCCATGGTAAGAGGCCAGCAGTCTGTTTTCCATGTGACATCTAGAATATTTCTTTGAAGAGTCACAAGACCTCCCAGCACGCTGCAATTAATGACAAAAGCTGGTAGCTGGTGCCGCTAATCCTCCGCCTTGCGGCACTGGCACACCGGGTTCTAGTCCCGGTCGGGGCACCGGATTCTGTCCCGGTTGCCCCTCTTCCAGGCCAGCTCTCTGCTGTGGCCAGGGAGTGCAGTGGAGGATGGCCCAAGTGCTTGGGCCCTGCACCCACATGGGAGACCAGGAGAAGTACCTGGCTCCTGCCATTGGATCAGTGCGGTGCGCTGGCTGCAGCGCACCGGCCACAGCGGCCATTGGAGGGTGAACCAACGGCAAAGGAAGACCTTTCTCTCTCTCTCTCTCTCTCACTGTCCACTTTGCCTGTCAAAAAAAAAAAAAAAAAAAAAAGACAAAAGCTTGGCTGGGACCTGAAAGACTCTAAGGTCGTGCCCCAAGCATGTACCCAGATTCTTTGCAGTCCATTGCTACAGTGAGTGGAAGTCCTTTGACCTCAGTGTGTGTAGTTTCAGGTCCTCTCCCGCAGGGATTCTCACGAGTCATTCCCTCTTCTCCATTCAGCTCCAGAAGCATCTGGTCAGAGGCAGTCACATATCACCATTATACCTGCAACCCCATTGCTCCCCACTGCTTTACCTGGCTTTATTCAGAGCATTTAAGGCAACCTCACATTTTATGAATGTATCACTTTCCTCCATTAAAATGTAAGTCCCTTGAGGACAGACATTTTTGCCTCATTTATATACCTCTGGAGCAGTATCAGATACGTATTAGGCATTCAGTATACACCTGCAGATTGAGCAAATGTGTTTCCTTCATTAGATAATATTCATTCATTTGTTTAAGAAGTACTTAGCAAACATTTGCCCTGTGGCAGCCACTGGATAGAATGTGGGGATACATGTTCTACCCTCATGGTACCTGTTGACTAGTCCTGACAACAAACATTCCTCCGTCACAGAAATAGTCTTACCCTCAGATGTGTGTTACCGAAGTAAGGCTCATGAGACTATGGAGGGTTGGTTTGACAGAATCTGAGAATGCAGGGGAACTTTCCCTGAGGAAGTGATGACTAAGCCGTGCTACATGTTTCCCTTAAAATTTGTGCATGTCATTATATTAAATTTCTCATTTAAAAAATATACAAATAATCAGCTAGAATTAATGATATGCCTGGATGGCAGGAATATGGGTGATCTCTGTAAATATTTTGAGATTTTTCTGTATGCTTGATAATGTTGGGAAGGAGAGTGGAATGTTAGGTAAGGAGAATGAAGGGAACATTCTCCCACTCAGGGCCACAGTGGGTACGCAAGTAATGTTTGTGTCATTAGACTTCTATCCTTTATGCTTCAAATGGTGTTGGTAGAATAGTAAATGTACTTCTAAAGATTGGATATGGTTTTAATTAAATTTGACTTGTTTCTGCTTTGTACTCTGTTGACTTTTTTTTTTTTTTTAGCTATAATATTAGATTGTCACTGACCTCCTCTCTATTTGAGAGTTACCAGAATTTATAGTACCTCACAGTTGCAGCGTTAAAAAAAGTCTTCTATTTGGAAAATAGTTGACAATTTTCTGTGCACTTTCACATTCACTCTCTTACTTGATAATAACAGCTACCCTGTGGGCATAGGATAATAAAGACCATCATTATTTATCTTTTATATTTTGAAAATAAAAGACTGAAGCTTTGAAAGGCAGGGCAAAGTGATATTTGCAAAACCACGAAATACAAGCAAGTAACATTCCTGGAACTGTGACTACCCACAAACCAGTGATACTGATCTCCAGGTCAGCCTACCTTCTACCTGACCAGTGTTTTTCACACAGTTGAGAGCACATGTTTGGGACTTGTGTATCCAGAAGCATCTGACAGCTTCACAGAAGTTGAATAGGGCTTCTTCCAGGAAGCCCTTGCTTGTAATGTTTGGTCATTATTATCACGTGATCCCATTTAATTTTTTTTTCAAATGTTCCTCAGTTTCTTTTGCTTTTGGTTTCTTCTAATTTTGAATTTTAAGAAAAATAGTGGGCCGGCGCTGCGGCTCACTAGGCTAATCCTTCGCCTGCGGCACCGGTACTCCGGGTTCTAGTCCCGGTTGGGGCACCGGTTCTGTCCCGGTTGCTCCTCTTCCAGTCCAGCTCTCTGCTGTGGCCCGGGAAGGCAGTGGAGGATGGCCCAAGTCCTTGGGCCCTGCACCCGCATGGGAGACCAGGAGGAAGCACCTGGCTGCTGGCTTTGGATCGGCGCAGCACGCTGGCCATAGCGGCCATTTGGGGGGTGAACCAATGGAAGGAAGACCTTTCTCTCTGTCTCTCTCTCTCAGTGTGACTGTCTAACTCTTCCTGTCAAAAAAAAGAAAAAAGAAACAGTGATTTTAGTTAGGTTTTGGCTGTCATGGCTTCTTTATAAACCATTAAAAAACGCCTAATTTCTTGTTCAGCACATATTGAGAACTCCAACCTAATCCATATTTGGCTTTGTTATTTTTCCTCTGTGTCAAGGAGTGGTAAGAACAATATTTAAGGAAATAATTTCAAAAAACTCAAAGGAAGAGATATGTTTCTTTATTGTCTGTCTTCCTTTCTAATTGAATTCATTCTTGATGGTTTCGTACTGAATCAAAAAATCCCTCAAATCACTCACCTGGCGAATAATACTCTATCTCTTTAAGCTAATAATAGATAACAAGTTGACTGTAACTTATAATTTGATTTGTATATTTTTAAGAAAGTAATAATCTGAAGTGACAGATTCTGTGTTTCAAAAAAGTCTTCTCTTAAAAATTACTGCAATTCAGAGCTATAAAATACCTTGAAACCCTACTGCAGCCAGGTTTCCCAATGAAGAAATGCAACATATTCTGAAATTTTTAATGTTTTCAAGAAAGGATTTTGAGTAGCATATTATTACATGAATGCAAATATAATTTGTTAGGGAATATCCTTCTAGATTTTAGCTTTAATGCAGACACTGATGTCCTGGTGCCACGCTAACTAGCATTTCAGCTCAACAAACCATGTGTACTCTCTGTTCTGAAGATACATGTAAGTGTTTCGAAGTGACTGTCCACTCTTTTTTTTTTCTTTTTTAAAGATTTATCTATTTATTTGAAATGCAGAGTTACAGAGAGGCAGAGGTCTTCCATCTGCTGATTCACTCCCCAGTTGGCCACAACAGCCAGAGCTGCACCCATCCAAAGCCAGAAGCCTGGAGCTTCTTCCGGGTCTCCCATGTGGGTGCAGGGGGCCAAGCACTTGGGCCATCTTCACTGCTTTCCCAGGCCATAGCAGAGAGCTGGATTGAAAGTAGAGCAGCCAGGTCTCAAACCAGTGCCCATATGGGATGCTGGCACTGCAGGTGGAGGCTTTACCCGCTACACCACAGCCCCGGCCCCAGCTGTCTGCTCTTTAGATCTGTTTTACAGTACAGTTTAAGAACTGCTGAAGATTTTTCAGTTCTTCCAAGTCCGCACACCTTTAAGCACAGGGACTCTTTCAAGGTATGCCTCCACAATGTGACTTTGTAGGCCTATTCTTGCTACTGTTGGGTTTGGTTCCAGTGAGTGCCTTACACCGTCTGGATGAAAATAGGGCCTTTTGAAGCCAAAACAGCTGTGCTGGATCAAGGTATGACCAGTAAAAAGGCATACAGTCTGTCCTTGTTATGATCTCACCCTTCCTCTCCCTGAAACGTGTTTACCCAGGACCTTTCACCACTTTTCAGGCATTTGTCAGGGAAGTTTGACAGTGGATCTTTTTCCAAGTGAAACAGAATTGCATTTTCAAGCCCAAATAAACCGCTTCATAACCTGGTTTGTTTAACATGTGTGCGGTGCCAAACACATATACACACATTTTTAAAACATTGATGGCATCTCCTATATTTATTGTCTAAACACCAAAACATGTGATTTCCATAGCACTATACAAAAATGACGATTGCTATGTGTTAATAAGAATAGCATGTGAGCATTCTTATAAAAAGAAATACAAGTCCTAAAAGAAGCCTTTGATGAAAGCTGTTCCTTAAATTTTCTCTGCGGGAGATAAGAATCTAAAGATCGCAGTGCACCCCCTTTTAATTACTAATTAGTGCTACTCACAATGTCATACTATATTGTTATTCAGCTTCCCTGTCGTCTGAAACAAGGGAGTGACTAAGGAAAAAATGTACAGTGGATGAGTACAAACTACTCAACTCTGTAAGAGTGTGGTGTCTGTTGGAATTTTGGAAAGGGAAAACTGGCAGCTTCCTCTCTGCCCTTGTCAACAGGTATCCGAGCAGCTCTGTAGGTGTAAATACCGCAGACCCTTACAGACAGAATTTTTTAATTTCACTGTTGCCTTATCACTTGGTCTTGATTTAAATCTGGAAAAAAAAATGCATCAAACAACAAACTCTTCCCTCGGGATTTGTAATAAAGAGGTTAAGAATCAGTGAGTTTATTAGAACATGGTAACTCTGCCTTTGTCTTCATTCAGTCAATAGGAAATTCTTCGTGGTTGCGTCTTATAACTTGTCTCCCAGAAATAAGCTCACCAAGCACATATCTTCAAAATCTAACTGCTGAGAGTTGATAATTAGAAAGGGATTAGGAACTTCTATAAAGCACTCACAATTACAGTTTCTGGTTGCTAGGTGCTCCATTTTAGCTGATGATTTGCCATGAAAATATTTTTTGTAATAAGGACACTGCCTCTTCTGCAGTCAGACTGCTTGGGTATGCATCCCAGTTTTGCCACCACGTGTTTTGAGGAAGTTATTCACACTCTCTGGTTCTCGATTGCCTCATCTATATAATGGTGATAATAATAGTATCTACCACCTACGGTGATGTGAGGATTAAGAAATGTATTCAAAATTGAATTCCATTTTAATGTTTCAGTCTTTTTTTATGCTGCTAAACAGAGTTAGGATTAACTGACTATTTGCTTTGCTTCTGCTTCTAGACCAGTGGAAGTCCCACCTCATTAAGCTTCTGCAGTAAACCAAATATACACAGTGCATTGGTTCTTTGTGAAATGCAGACTTAATTGTGACTTTTTCTTTGTTTTCACATTTGATATGAAATTTAGTGTCTCATAACATTTTTGTAAGAAAAACAAACCCTTTTGTATCCTAAAAAATATGATTAGGAAAATTACGAACAAATTAAACACCCTGTCATTTGCTGGTGCCATTATTGAAATTAACTTAAAATTTTTCTCCCTGAATTTGAACAGTTGGGACTGGGTGATTTAAACATTAGATGTGTAAGACAGAAAAAAAAATTAAACAACTTAATTTCCATTATGCTTAATTCACTGGCATTCTCCCCTAGGAGCTGTTATGATATGGATCCTCATGGCATTTTTGAAAGTCAACAAGTCCCTTATTTTAGACTATTTGTCTGCTAAATCTATAGAATTCTTAGTTTTGGGGAAGTGTGAACTTGAAATGATGAGTAATGTGGCAGACTGTAAACAGCCAATGTCATGTTTGGAAAAAAAAAAATAACAAGATTGCAGTGTTATTCTGCTTACTCTTAAGACTGTATGCCATAGTAGTTTTAAGCAAACTCACACTCACCCAGACAGAGACCAGAAGATAAAGGTACTCCCCAAAATATTACTTAATCTTGAAATCATATCATGAGACCTGAGAATGCCTGCAGGCCTGAACTCACTGTCTTACTGATTTTATACTTTAGTTTTTACTCATAACCTGGAAATCTCAGCATTCTTACATGCAGTTTCCTTAAATCAATTTTTTTCTTTATGTAGTTCTTAAATATTTTACATATGTATGTTTTTTCCCCAGTTAATTAAAAACTCCTGGAGAACAAGATGTATGCATCTATGTCTTGTGGGCCTTGCTATGATATATAAAGGTATACATTTGCAGTTAATTGACTAGAAGACAGAGCTGAAGGTGAGGCATATGGGCCAGAAAGTATTCCTAATGCTGTGAAAGATATTTGGAAGCAACACATAAACTGAATGTAAAGTAAGCCACAACTGAAGTAAATGATGCAGAAAGTATATAGAGCAGTGAATGCAGACACGGAGGGAGAAGGTGTCAGTGTAACTGTAGTCAAGAAAGAAGGAAGCAAGGAGGATTTCAAGGTTCACTCACAAAAATGTAGCCATCTAAATATCTATAAAAATAGAGTAAACAGGTATGTGATCACATGCAAGAAATAACATGGTGTCATGTGGTTACCTGATTATGTGACAATTTTCATTGACATATTTGTATAACATGCTACATTTTATAGTAGGAAGAGATCACTTGTTGAATTTTGAGAACCAAATGAACTTAATATATTCAGTTCTCATTAGAAAATCCATTCTGAATGAGAAAATTATGGGATAAAAAGAAAATAGAATTTTTAATATTACAAGTCAGTATCAGTGTTTATGAAGAGAATTTTATTAATGTATAAAACTGTTCTTTAAAATCATCAGAACATTGATTGGTGTTTTATTGTTCAAGAATCAATATAATCCTTGAGAAAATCTGGAATTTTATTATTTGAATTAATATAGTATGTGTGGTGGGTAAAACTACTTGCTCTCTTCTAAGACTACATATTGTGGCCTATATTAAGAAATGTGTCATTTTGATGAATCTTTGCTATATATGAAAAAATTAAATGAAGACATTTAAGGTACATGGAAGGTTAAAAGATTACCTGCCGCAGAATTAAAAAAAATGTTAAGCAGAAGAGGGGAAAGTACTAAATCCTTTAAATGGACTTTGAAAAAGAAGACTTTATGGACTTGAAGAAACAACAGACACAACTTTGATTTTAAACTGGTGGCATCTGTGCATATTGTTTGGCACGGCAGTTAAACCACAGACTGGAATTCCCACATCCCATGTTGGAGTCCCTGAGTTCCAGTCCGCCTCCCTTTCTGATCCAGCATCCTGCCAGAGTGTATCCTGGGAAGCAGCAGATGATGACTCAGTTGGGGTCCCTGCCACCCACGTGGTAGACTCAGGTGGAGTTCTGGACTCCTGACTTCAGCCTAGGCCGGCCCTGGCTGATACAGTCATTTGGGGAGTGAAACAGTGTGTGGAAGAGCTTTCTCTCCTCTCCCCTTCCCTAATTTCCTCCCTCCATTTCAGATAGATAGATACAAAGAACATTTCAAATAAGTGAGTGAGATGTTTCTACCTTTCTCTCGGTGATCATATAACAAAATTAAGGGTATTAAGAAATAAAAATACTGATTTAAACATGACAAAACTAGAAGACATCTATTACCTCAAGTTGCAAAACAATGAAATATTATGAAATGACTGAACAGAATAGGTCACACCCAAATTCCTACCAAGTGGGTAATGGTGGAAAGCAAATATCATTCACCTTGCAGAATTCTGGCTTTCGAGTGGAGTGATTGGAGTAGTTACTACAGAAAGATGAGGTGGTACTGGTCACAAGCTGATCTCTCAGTCTTCATCCCTTGTCGCTCCCCCTCTTCGTGGAGGAACGACACTAAACCCTGCCTAGGTTTGCTATCCGAGTCACGGCACCATTATGTCGCTCCC
Organism: Oryctolagus cuniculus; assembly: GCF_051225735.1. NCBI lineage: Eukaryota > Metazoa > Chordata > Mammalia > Lagomorpha > Leporidae > Oryctolagus > Oryctolagus cuniculus. The sequence goes on along the minus strand of NC_142886.1, from coordinate 30,878,606 downwards.
CCTCTTCGTGGGGGAACGACACTAAACCCATTATGTCGCTCCCCGTCTTCGTCTTCGTGGAGGAACGACACAGGACCCTGCGCTGTTCTTTTGTCTGCTCGGCCCTCCCCGGGTTTGCTGCTGGTTCTTCCCGGGTTGGCTACCGTCCCTTCCACCTCCGTGGAAGGGCGGTTCCCCCTGCCACTTTCCCCACTTCCGCGGGGGAGCGGCACACCGCCGGCCGGCTCTCTCGGGGGCTGCACAGGTGTTCCTTCAGATAGATGTTCCTGGTGCATGTTGTCTCTCTCCTCCTTTATAGTCCTCTTCCACCAATCCCAACTCTGCTACCCACACGCCGAGTACGCTGCTCTCCTCCAATCAGGAGCAGGTCCTGCTGTTTATTGGTTGAACTGGAGGCAGCTGTGTAGAAGCTGTTTCCTCCCTTCTCAGCGCCATATTGTGGGAGAGCAGATGCATAGAATAAGTCTTAATTCTAGTAACTTAGTCTAGTCCGAGTTGCTCCCCACAATCCCTGTACCTCCCCAAACCCAAACCCTGTGAGAAACGTGACATAGATGTTCTGGAGATACTGTGTTTGTGAAGCTGTGGAGTGTAAATGCCAATCAGAGAGCAGCCCCTCTTTTGGAGATAGGAAATTCCAATAGGATGGTGAAATGGGAAAAACTGAATGCCTTCTGATTAAAAAAAAAAAATCCTATAGTCTCATAATTTATAGCCTTCCCCTGTTGACCTCCTGCTCAGCCTACAATTTATTTAATTCTCAGAATAGATAATTAATGCAATGCTATCCATTGGCTATTAAACCTGAAGTCTTGCAGCTTGACAGAATAGAATCTCTTGTCCCATTTGCATGACATCAATATGGTGTGTGGCTCTCCTCTGTCCAGCAATTATGCCTCCCTGAGTATATGGCCTCTTACATCCTCATGATGAGGCTAGGTTGACAGAGGAAGCACACAGACTTCTTACTTGTCTGAGTCTGTTAGTGACACACATGCGAGACTTATCTTTTAATTCCACTGTTTCCATGAATTCATAGTACACAGTCTCTGGTCTCAAATTATTCTCTCAATTAATCTCTTGTTTCACATTGGGTTTGAAATAATTTCTAAATCATTCCTTTTCAATGTTTGTATGGGTAAGTATAATAGTGACAAGCTAATCAAAGACTGCATATAATAAGTTATTGATTCATAATCAGCAGGGTCTTATGTCCCTGTTTTAATTTTGGGTATTTCTTCCCAAGTCTTCAGCAAACCACTTCCCATTTCCTGTTTAAGATAATTGTTTAGAACTCTTTTCAGGCTGGCAAATGTGGCATAGTGGTTAAGGCCTCCATCTGCGATGCCAGTGTCCCATATGGGAGCCAGTTCAAGTCCCAGTTGCTCCACTTCCAATACAGCTCTCCAGCTTCATGCCAATAACCTGGCAAAAGCAGTGGAACATGGCCCAAGTGCTTGGGCCCGTTGCCACCCATGTGGGTGATGGGTATAAAGTTTCTGGCTCCTGGCTTTGGCCTTGCTCAGCCCTGGCCATTGTAGCCATCTGTAAAGTGAACCAGTGGATGGAGGATCTCTCTCTCTCTCTCTCTCTCTCTCTCTCTGAATTTCAAATAAGTAAGTTTTTGTTTTGTTTTGTTTTGTTTTGTTTTAAATAGGGCTCTTCTTTTTAATGGCAGCATTTGGGAATGTCTAATAAACTGTAGTAAGTAACTGCAGATTCATCTATTATAGTTTATTTCTGATGTTTGTTGAAGCAGGTTCGTAAACTAATATTGATATGCAAGTGCTCCATAGGAAGTTTAATACATGTCAGATGAAAGCAGTTATCCCAGAAGAATCGTTATAGTTGAGTCAATCTTGCAAATATATCTCATATACTTTTTGAAAGCAAGCGATTCTTTTGATTTAAAGAGAAAACATGTAACTATTATATCTGTTATTTGATTCTCTTAAGTGTACAGTTTGAAATACTTATACCAGAGGTATATCTTCATTTCATATTTGCATTCTGAGAGCATTAATTATTTTTTATAATATTTGGTATCTTTTTTTTTCCAGAGTACCCGAGTGGCCTTGAACCATCTGGAGTCTGTGCCTGAGAAACTGAGCCTCCTAGAAGATTTCAAAGACTTCAGAGTGAGAAAAAGTTGGCTTGTCTGTTTTAGTATTTTTGTCTGAGTGAGAAAACTTGACATCTTCCTGATGTGCAAATAAAATTGTAGGGAGGCAAGAAGGATCAAAAAACACTGGGGGCTTTTAACACTTCATCTCATCAGAGTTTATTAACAGTTGTGAGGTCAGGATTGAAAATAGCAAAACTTGTTTTCTGTTAGTGCAGATTAGAAAAAATACTTTTCCTGCTATTAGAAACTCTTTTGTTCCCCTAAATCTTTAACAATAATTTATAAAAACCTAAGAATTAGCTTTTTTGATTAGCCATTTTAATTTATGTGTTACCTTTTTTAGAAATTGCTGCAGTACTGTTTGTTTTAGAGATAGGATGCTTAGCAGATTATCCCTATATTATAACACATGTATTTAGATTTACATAGTTTTAGATTTCGTATCACATCCCATTTGTTGCTTGAGCTCTAATCACAAAACTTTTTTTTTTTTTTTTTTTTGACAGGCAGAGTGGACAGGGAGAGAGAGAGACAGAGAGAAAGGTCTTCCTTTTGCCGTTGGTTCACCCTCCAATGGCCGCCGCGGCCGGCGCGCTGCGGCCGGCGCACCGCGCTGATCCGATGGCAGGAGCCAGGAGCCAGGTGCTTTTCCTGGTCTCCCATGGGGTGCAGGGCCCAAGCACCTGGGCCATCCTCCATTGCACTCCCTGGCCACAGCAGAGAGCTGGCCTGGAAGAGGGGCAACCGGGACAGAATCCGGCGCCCCGACCAGGACTAGAACCCGGTGTGCCGGCGCCGCAAGGCGGAGGATTAGCCTAGTGAGCCGCGGCGCCGGCTCAAAACATTTTATTATCAAGCCAAATTAATTGTATATTTAGATTTACATGCTAAAAATTTTAGAGATGCTTATAGAAGAGTTACGTAAAGCAAATAAGCCTGCCATCTACTTCTGCCAGACAAGGTCTAATCCAGGATGCCTGTAGATGCATATACTTGTATAATATACAGTGTATGTAATTTCTAATTTTTAGGATATTTTATTCAAGAAGCAGAGAGAGAGACTGTTCATCTACTGGTTCATTCCCCAGATACCTGCAATAGCCAAGGCTGCTCTAAGTGTCCCCATGGCTAGCTTCCCTTCCATGAAATGAGAACTTGAACACTGTTATCTCCATGTTTGCTGCTCACAGTGACTGACATCACTAATACATACGTAAAAATATATTGTACATTTCACATGCATATTTCTAATAGTACTCTTTTTTTTAAAGATTTATTTTATTTATTTGAAAGACAGAGTTACAAAGAGGTAGAGACAGAGAGAGAGGTCTTCCATCCGCTAGTTCACTCCCCAGACGGCCGCAACAGCTGGAGCTGTGCCAATCCGAAGCCAGGAGCCAGGAGCTTCCTCCAGGTCGCCCATGAGGGTGCAGGGGCCCAAGGACTTGGGCCATCTTCCACTGCTATCCCAGGCCTTAGCAGAGAGCTGGATTGGAAGAGGTGCATCCAGGACTAGAACCAGTGCCCATATGGGATGCTGGCCCTTCAGGCTAGAGCGTTAACCTGATGTGCCACAGCCTCGGCCCCAATAATAATACTCTTATTGATGCCTCTTGGTGCAAACCTTACCTTACATAAATAGGCTTGACTGTTTACATGTTTAACGTGCTCAAATGTCTGTCACCTCCTCTATCACCTGTCTCTACCACCTCGTCCCTTTAACTCTCCCTCCCTCCGTTTTTTACCTCATTTTGAAAGTGGTTGCACTTTATAATCCCACATTTCAACATTAAATATTTGATACAGTGGAAAGGTAATGCCACTGGGTTACAACCCACTCTGCCACAGATTGTCTGCTTCTAGACAAATTGTTTGCAACTTGCCTGGTCTTTAGGAGTTTTGTCCATTTTTAAATAAAAATGACAAGTATGGAATTCCAGTACTCCTTCAAACTTGGACATATGGAAAGTTTAAGGTTCCTTGGGAGTATAAAAAATACTAAAGCCATATATGACTTTTCTTACATACCAAAATTAGTTACCCTCATTTTTTCCTATTTTCTCCCTAACTCAAAAAAGAATTATCTCAATAATTGGGTATAGAAACTATGCTGGATTCCTTCCTCACCCAAAAAACAAAAAGGAAAATAAGAAGGATAGCCCTGGGCATCTTCCTTTCCATAATTTCTCTTTTACCTGAATCTTTCTGTGATTACGAAGGTAAATGATTTACCCTTAAGTTTAAAAATTTTCCATAATAGAATATTGTTTGAGCATAATTAAGGAACTTAATTTTAAAGCCCCTCCCTTTATTAACTAAGAGAATATTTTAATGCCAAGTATAGAACATCCAGAAGTACCTGGCATCTTTAATGACCATCTTTGGACAACTCAAATCATGTTTTTCTTCCAGGTAATTGGTATCATTCATTCCTCATTGCTTTGGGTACCAGTTGTGAGAAAAATCCAAATAAAACCAATGTGGCACCTGTTTAAGATTTATGTTATTTATTTGAAAGGCAGAGTTAGAAAGACAGAAAGAGTCTTCCATCTACTGGTTCACTCCCCAAGTGGCTACAACAACCAAGACTGGGCCAGGCTGAAGGCAGGAGCCAGGAGCTTTTCTGGGTCTCCTACGTGGGTGCAGGGGCCCAAACACTTGGACCGTCTTCCGCTGCTCTCCCAGGTGCATTAGCAGGGAGCTGAATCGGAAGTGAAGCATCTAGGACTCTAACAGGTGCCCATACTGGATGCTGGTGTCACTTCCATTGGCTTTACCCGCTACACTACAATGCTTGCCCTCACGTATTTCGTTTCTATGGTAGCATCCACATTGACCATTTTCTTCTCTTTCTTTGGGGGCCAGTTTTTCCCTCATTTATTTCTCTAAGTGCCTGTAATTACTTATTCTCTACATGTTGATACTTTCTTACTCTGGTTTCAAGCACTAATTTCTTTTGTACCAGGTTAGACCCTTTATTGTTTTTTCTAGGATTCCTGCAGTTCATCTGAGAGAATTGATGGAAGATTCTCTAAATCCATGTCTCCCCGACATTCTCTTCAGCAGCGCCAAGATGACACCAAGTACAGAATCAAAAGCTTCAAGGTAAAATCCTTTATATATACTTTTAGTATTTGAGCGTTATCCACATTTAAATCTATAACATCTTATTTAGCTCCTTCAGTGTTTGTGTAAGGCCACTTGTGGAAGAAAATATTTTCCTTGATAGGTGGAGTAGATTTTCAATTCCTTGGGAATAGAAAATAAAACTCCAAAGATTATACTTGGTACTTTTTGCTTGGGAATGATGCCTTAATTAGGCCCATGCCACTGTTGCTCAATGTATTGTTCATGTGTGGGAACTGATGCTGCTTAAGAAATCCAGAGCCAGAAACCCCTGATCATTTGGATGGTCAAAGTCTTAATGTAGACGCTTGCCCTCTTCAATGTGTAAGTCCAGACACTTCCACACCGTATTTTCCCAATAAGTCAAGTATGTATACTGCATTGTAAACTAAAGTCTCCATATTCTGTTCAGTCTTTATTATTTATTTATTTATTTTTATACTTCAACTTATTGTTCATTAACATGGATTTAACACAGAAGTGGGAAGATTGGTCATACTGACCTAAAGCATATAATGTCTTAGGGCCTGCCCAGTGTTCTTTCAGGGTAAATCCATTTGGCCTTGCATAGTTCTTAGCCTAGAGCAGAGTTTGTCAAATTCAGCATTACAGTATTTGGAGCCAGATGATTCTTTATTGTAGAGGCTTTCTTATTCATCATTGTAGGGTGTTAAATAGCATCTCTGGAGTACACTCTCTGGATGCCAGTAGTATCCTTCTTCTCTAGTTGTGACATTCAGAAATGTCCCTAGACATTGCCAGATGTCCCCTGGAGGGCAAAATTGCCCCACATTGAGACTACTGACCTAGAGAATCCATCTATACTTTAGCATGCACTTAAAGGCAATTAAAAAACAAAAGCTAAAGATCTCTAGCTTTTTTACATTCCTAAAAACTTTTGTATGTATGAATATTCATCACATTGCATATATTCACTTATTATAGCCAAATATAATTATTTCTAAGAAGCTTCTTCCCTCCTCTGAATTTAATTGGATAGAATGCTCAATGGATGTGAAGACAGTGCTCATTTCCATAAGTCCTCCTTAGCATGCTGAAAATGAGTGCTATGCTTCTTCCATCCAAAGCAAAAATTAGCATACTATGCCACTTTATTGATACCTTACTGTGAAGGGGGCATCTTGTGACTTTGTTCCTTTTCACCTATATAGATTGGTATTATTGTCATGACTTTGTTGTCTCCAACTGCAATTTTTTAAGTTCCCTAAATCATCTTCCAAAATTCCTATCAGGTCTCATATACTCAAAACATTTCTGCTTAAAAAGAAATACAAGAGTTAGGCAATGTGAGCTAATGATACTTCTAATTATTGGGCAGATATTAGAACAAGGTACACATGTTGCTATTTTGTAGATGTTGCATGCCTTATATGCATTATCATATTTAATTCTCACAGAAATCCCATCAGGGTGGCATCATTTATTTTTCCTTTTCTACCGTTGAAGAAAGCAAGGTCATAGAGTAATTAAATGGTAGAATCAGTATTAAAACCTAAATCTCCCTGCCCTTAGTAATCTATGTCCTTGAACATTTTGCTATTGCATAATGAATTTAAACCTTGAATACATTTTCTAGAAGTCACCAAATGTGGGACTATATTTTTAATATGTAAAACTCCATTTTCTGAAAAATACATAACCATACAACATGCCTGTTAGTTCAACAGAGGTCTTGATGCAAATGAAACATTTAAAACATTACTTTTATTTCCCAGTATGGTTAGATTTGGTGTCAGGTGAATCAGTACTATCTAGTGGCACCCAAATTGCTATAAATCAACGCAATTTCCATAACTGCATATGGCAAAGCTATGAATGTTTAACATGTTCTGCAAGTAATCTCATTGGAGTTCTGTTTAAAATTACACTTGCAGCTGAAGTGGAAATCAGGCCTGGTTCATAAGACAGTCCAATACTTGGCAAAATGAGAAATAAGTTTGAAAATTTTCAAACAGGATTGCAAGAATAGAATAGGCCCCCAGAGCACATACTATTGTGCCATAGCTCTACATTATTGCTGTTAACCATTTAAAAACATTGATCCATCTCAGCAATGAATATATAGACTATCACTATATATATCAGATACCTAGCCTCAAAAATGGAAGTTATCTAACACAAAACTCATGAGAATATGGCACTTTTTGTAATCATTGGAAAGAAAATATGAGAATACATTTTTGCCCACTGTAGACGTCAATGGTCAATTTGATTAGCGTTTTTATGAAAATGAGTTTTATGAAAAGAAATAGAGGGGGTAATTTCTAAAGAAGCATGAGCTTAGATTGTGAGAAAGTTGTGTTAATCATTTCTTGACTTTGAGGATAATCAAAAGAGCTACCTCTGTTTAATCACAAACTGCCTGAAGAAAATGCTTCAAATAAAGAGAGCAGGACCCCACTTACCGTATCAGTTCCAGAAGTCATTACTTCAGCAGCTACTAGATTCCCTCACATTTTGCTAAGACAGAGTTCAAGGATAAAGCATACTACCGGGCCTTGAGTTCATAGGTTTGACTGAAAATGCAGTTCTAGGAAATCAGTGTAGGATGCAGTTTAGTTCAACAAGCATACACTGTGCAGCCACCATATTGCAGAACAATGCACTACCTGTCGGAACTAGCGATAGGGGTTGAGGTGGAGGATATAGAAAACATGGTCTTTATGGAGGGACTAGTTACTTGGTCATCTTAGTTCTAATAGATAATGTTTGAACATGTGTGCTAGAGCAGAGGTCAGCAAACTGCCCACGGGCCAAATTTTGCCTGCAGATGTTTCTGTAATAAACTTGTATTGGAATGCAACCACACTCATTTATTCGTACATTGTCTATGGCTCTTTTTGCATCCAAGAAGAGTTGAAAAGTTTGTAACAGAAACCATATGGCTCACAAAGCCTAAAATGTTCACTTGTAGCCCACCATAGAAAAAATTTTGCCATCCCCTGACTGAGGAAAAAATAGCAATTTTTTCTTTCTTCTTTTATACATTACGTGAGATATTTCCTCTTCATTCACCAGTCAAATAAATACTGAGCAAGCTCTTTGGGAAGTCATAGTACTTGTGCCTTCATTTAATATTTTTTGATTGCCAGCTATTGTACTTTCTAGGTCCAAGGTACTCACACAATTAGCATTTTTGGAGCTTTTGTCCTAATTGGAGTATATTCATATTTGTTTTTTTCTAAATGCAGCATTTGAAAAATATTTATTAGGTTTCCATTTAATATTTGAGACACTGTTCTAGGAGTTCAGAAGAATGGCATAACAATAGAAACCCATTGGCAACCCTTAACAATTTCAAGCCTTCACACAAACAAATGTAGCGCAAAGGAGAAAGGGATAAATGTGAAAAAGGTGGCCTCAGTAAACCACAGTGGAGGGTCAGAGGAGAGAAAAATGCTCAAGGGCCTTTTGAAAGGAAGTTTGTGATGACAAGGTACACAGAAGTGGCTTATCCACAGCTCAGTCTGGAAGGGGGTCTTTATAAAGTTTCAGTTGTAGAACTCTGTAGGACTGTTGACAGACAAATGACTTGGAAAGCAGAACCATGTTGGCAACTGGCTTCTCTCATGTTGCTGCTGTAGTCAGAAAGCAGTGAAACATCTAGCATGACCACACTGCTGCTGGAGGAAAGGGTGAGCAGGAAGTGGGCAAGTCAGGTTCTCTTTCGATCCAAGGCTAGAGCCGCTCTCCTGCTATTCATTCCTGTACCAGTCACCAGGACAAAATGATCAGATTTCTAGAAACGTGTCAAAATTTTGAATAGGACCAGTGCCCACAATTCTGAGAGCATAATATAATATTGTACTAAAACTAGCCAAATTAATTGGACAATGCCTGATCTAAAAGTTTGCATTTGGAGTTCAACTCAAAACTGAATATAACACATTTTCACTGTCTCTGTGGACAACAGAAGCATTTCATGGCCTCTCGCTCATCAAGCCTAATTGGGTTTCTGTAGGACATACAGTCTTCTGTCCCAGCTGTTTCAAATAGAACAGAATGTCCAAAAGTCAGCCAGTAACAAAGCATTGCTAATTTGAATTCATGGAGAAGTGTGGTTTTGTCCAAAGAAATCCCTGTTGGTTACCTTTATTCATACAAACTATATGGTTTTAATTATCATTGGAATTTTTTTACTCAATTCACAGAAGACAGTTTTTTTTCCCACCCTCTTTCCCCCAACAGAAAAATGAGTTTTAGCTTCTACTTAAAGAGTTAGTATGCAACTTATTTTTAAAGAAGCAGATGTTTTACAGAACGAGATGAAGTAGGTGAGGAGGTGTTGATGATGGCTTTCAATAGAGTTTAAGATAGAGACTGCCAAAGCCCTTTGTCATATTTGTTCAGTGTGAGCACATGTGTGATAAAAATACATATTTTCTCCTGGAAGTCATTCCTCCCTCGTTGAATCCCTCTGTGATTTGCTTATAGCTAGCTCATGGCAATTACCATCTGAAACTTTTTCTCCCTTGTCACTTAATTCTATCTTAAATTGACAACAGTAGCACCTAAAACACTCTATGGTACTACTCAAGACTGTAGGTGATATGCAAACATTTTCATTTTAATGATTATAAAATCCTAACTAGTGTATTATTCATGTAATTTTACAAACATTGCTTGCTAACCGTAATGGCAACCATGGGAGAATATGAGGGCACTTTAACCCTACAAGACCCTAATTATATCATTGATAGCCACCTTTCCCTGTGGTTTGATATGAAATCATATGTGAACTGCTATGCAAATACAACTTTGAGCTTTCTGTCATCCCAACAAATTTGCTATTCTTAAAGCCCACGCCATATAGAGATTTATTTATTTATTTTGAAGATTTTTCTATTTACTTAAAATATAGAGAGTATAGACCGATAGAGAGATATTCCATCCTCCAGTTCACTTCCTGAATGGCCCTAACAGCCTGGGCTAGGTCAGGTCAACGCCAGGAGCTAGGCACTAAATCCAAGTCTCATTTAGGTTGCAGGGATCCAAGTACTTGGGCAGTCAGACAGTGGTTTCCCAGGCGCGTTGACAGAAGGCTGAGTTGGAAGCATAGCAAACAGGACTTGACCCTGCCGATATGGGAAGCTGGCATGGCAAGCAGAAGGTTAATCCACTCTGCTACAACCCTAGCTCTGTATATAGAGATTTTAAAATGTGGGGTTAATTTTTTGTCTAAAAAATGACAAAAATTATGCATATTTATAGGTTGCTATGTGATGTTTCATGAGATGTATAAACTGTATAATATCCAGAGTAAATATATTCATGCTTTCAAGCATTTACCATTTCTTTATAGTGAAAACATTAAAAAAATTATATATTATAGTTGTAATAGAGCAATGTACAGTCAATTAACATTATCTGTCTTCACCTACTGTGCAGGAAAATCCCAGAGCTTCTTTCTCATATCTAACCATAACCTGGTACCTGTCAATCAACCTTCCCTCACCTCTCCTTCCCTCCGTCTGTCTCCAGCCTGTGGGAAGCACCATTATATTTTAAGTTTAGGCAAGATCAGCTCGTTTTTAGACTCCACATAGGAGCAAAATCATGGGGTAATTTGTGTTTCTGTGCATGACTTACTTCACTTAACATAATGGCCTCCAGTCCAGCCATGTTGCCGCTGACAAGATTTCATCCATTTTTTTATGGCTTAGTAGTGTTTCATTGTGTATACACATACCACATTGTCATTATCCATGTGTCAGCTGATGGGCAGGTTGTTTACATTTCTTGGTTGTTGTGAACAGTACTTCAGTAAACATGATAGTGTACATGTCTCTTTGAAAAATTGTTTTCATTCCCCTTGGATATATATCCAGGAATGGGATAGGTTGATCCCACAGTAGTACTCCTATTTTTAGTTTTTGAGGAACCTCCCTGCTTTTTTCCCTCAATGGCTATACTATTTTACGTTCCTATCCACAGTGTGCAAAGATTCCCTTTTCTTTACATCCTCACCAACATCTGTATCTTTCTCTTTTTAATAATAGCACATCTAACTGGAATGAGATGATAGCTCATTGTGGTTTTGATTTGCCTTTTCCTGATGATTAATGATGTTGAACATTTTTTCATGTAGCTGTTGGCTATCTGTATGGCTTCTTTTTTAGAAATGTCTGTTTAGATCTACTTCCCATTTTTAAATATTTTGATTTATTATTTTGCTCTTTAGTTGTTTGAGTTCCTTATATATTCTGGATATTAATCCCTTTTCAGATACATAGCTTGCAAATATTTTATCCCATTCTGTAGGATGACTCCTCACCCTGTTGATTGTTTCCTTTGCTGTGAAAAAACACTTTTGTTTATTGAAATCCTATTTGTCTATTTTTTGAATTTTAATTCTTTTGATTTTTAAATTTTATTTTATTTTTGTCTGATCCAGAAATCCTTGCCTGTGCCAATGTCCTAATGTATTTTCCCTAGGTTTTCTAATAATGTTTAAGATCTCACACATAGGTCTTGAATCCATTTTGAGCTGATTTTTGTGGATAGTGAGAGAGATGGATGTTCTTGGATTGTCTTTATGTCTCCCTTCTATCTGAAGTATAGCTTTGCTAGGTGCAGTATCCTTGGCTTGCAATTTTTTTTTCTTTCATTTCTGTAAAAGTCTCATTTCATTCCCTCTTAGCCTGTTGGGTTTCTGTTGAGAAGTCTGCATTCTGGCAGATTGGACCCCTTCGTGTGTGGTTTGCTTCTTTTCTCTTGGGGCTTTGAGAATTCTCTCTCCGTTTTTAACCTTAGAGATTTTGACTATTATATACGTAGGGGCAGATATGGTCTGGTTGAGTCTGAGTGGTGACGTTGACTCTTCCGTACAGGGGCAGTCATCTCATTGTCCAGGTGTGTGAAATTTTCTGTCACTATCTCTTTGAATATGTTTTCTATATCTTTAACATCCTCAAGTCCCCTTTTTTTTTTTTTTTTTTTTTTTTGGACAGGCAGAGTGGACAGTGAGAGAGAGAGACAGAGAGAAAGGTCTTCCTTTTTCTGTTGGTTCACCCCCCCAGTGGCCGCTACCCAGCGCATCGTGCTGATCCGAAGCCAGGAGCCAGGTGCTTCTCCTGGTCTCCCATGCGGGTTCAGGGCCCAAGCACTTGGGCCATCCTCCACTGCACTCCTGGGCCACAGCAGAGAGCTGGACAGGAAGAGGAGCGACCAGGACAGAATCCGGTGCCCCGACCGGGACTAGAACCCGGGGTGCTGGCACCGCAGACGGAGGATTAGCCTAGTGAGCCGCGGCGCCAGCCCTCAAGTCCCTCTTAAATCTCAATTACTGGGGCTGGTACTGTGGCGTGGTGGGTGAAGCCACCGTGTGTGGTGCCGGCATTCCATGTGGGCGCTGGTTCAGCTTGGACATGCATGGGAGACCCAGAGGAAGCTCCTGGCTTCTGGCTTTGGATTGGCCTAGCTCTGCTCATTTGGGGAGTGAATCAGCAGATGGAAGATATCTTTCTCTCTCTCTCTCTGACTCTGTCTCTCTATGACTCAGCCTTTTTAAATAAATAACCTTTAAAAAAATCTATTACTTGTAGAGTTGTTCTTTTCATACTATTCCATATTTCCTATTAGGTTTCTTCATTTGTCTTAATTCTTTTTTCTTTTTCTCCTCCAATTGTAAATTTTCAAATAGCCTGTCTTTGAGCTCACTGATTTTTACATTCTGTTTGATGTATTCTGCTATTGATGCTTTCCATTGTCATTTTAATTTCACTTACTGTATTTCTCAGCTGAAGAATCTGCTGGATTTTATTTAATTATTTCCATCTCTGTTTCTCTGTTTTCTCTTGAATTTTGTTATTTCCGTAAAAAAGCTATTTTGAAATCTTCATCCAAGCGTATGGAAATTTCAATTCCTAGATGTCTGGTTTCTGGCACCTTATTTTGCTCTTTAGATGAGGTCATGGTTCCCTGGAAGTTTCTGGTGCTTGTTGGAGACTGGGTGTGTGAGCACAGCAAGGTGGTGGAGGCCTGTGGGGTTGGAACCAGAAGGCTGGGTCCGAAGCTTCCTCTCCAGGCCCCTTGGCAAGGCCGGAGTTTGGCTTTCTGACAGTGATTGGAAGAGGGGTGGCAGAGACTGCCTGGCAGTGGAATCTCCAAATAGTCACCTCCATGGGTAAGAGCCTGGAGGCAGAGGCCAGTGGACTCGGCACTAGGGAAGTTTTTTGCAGTAAGCCTGGCGCTGGAAATTCAATTCACCCTCTGTCTCCCATGGGAGAGTCCCTCCATGCCATGCTTCTTGAGGGGAGGGATGACAAGCAACTCTTTCCTTCTTCCTTTTTCAAATGTGACTTTTCTTAAATTATAACAGGATGACATACTATAGCCTCTCAGCTGGCTTATATATCTCACTTAAGGATGACATAGTTAGCGTGAAGGTAGTCGCCAGATATATGATTTTTTTTAAAGATTTATTTATGTGTTTCAGAGTTACAGAGAGAGGGAGAGACAGAGAGAGAGATATACCTTCCATTCACTGGTTTACTTATTAGCAGGGAACTGGATCAGAAGTGGAGCAGCCTGGACTCCAACTAGCATCCATATGGGGTGCCGGCACCACAGGTGGTGGCTTTACCTGCCATGCCACAGCACTGGCCCTGCCAAATATTCTTACACATCTGCCAACTTGGCTCCCTGCAAGGTTAATTTTTACATAAAGCTGAAAAAATAGTAGTATAACTACAGATAGTGGCTGAAGTTTGTGAAATGCATTTTTATCCAATGGTGTTACATGTAAGGGCAGACACTATGTGTGTCAAATTCCTCTTTTCTTTTTTTCCTATTTATTTATTTGGAATAGATTTCAAATATTTCATTATACAGTTTTAAGAACATAAGGATACTTCTCACTCTCCCTCCCTCCCTCCCTTCTACACCTCCCTGCCTTCATTATTTCTCCTTCAACTTTTACAGTGACATACTTCATTTACTTTATAATCACAAGCTTAATCCTCCACTAAATAAAGAATTCAACAAGTAGTAAGTAGCAACATCACTGTTCCTCAGGGGTATAGACGAGGGCTACAAGCATAATCACATATCAGGATGTCACTTTCACTCATATACATACATTTTCTTTTTTATATATATTTATATTTTATTTTATTTAATGAACATAAATTTCCAAAGTATGGCTTATGGATTACAATAGCTCCCCCCCCCATAACTTCCCTCCCACCCACAACATTCCCCTCTCCCCTTCCATTCACATCAAGATTAATTTTCAATTATCTTTATATACAGAAGATCAATTTAGCATATATTAAGTAAAGATTTCAACAGTTTGCACCCACACAGAAACACAAAGTGTAAAATACTATTTGAGTACTAGTTATAGCATTAATTAAACACCTAAGAGTAATTGTGTATTAATTACAGAGTTCAACCAATAGTTTTAAGTAGAACATAAAAAATACTAAAGGGATAAAGTATTAAGTTCTTTTTTTTATTTTTCTTTTTTCTTTGTTTGTTATATAGTTATTTTTTTATTTAATAAATGTGAATTTACAAAGTGCCATTTTTGTATTGTTGTGGCTTCCCCCCCCCAACCTCCCTCCCTCCCGTGGCCCTCCCCTCTCCCACTCCCTCTCCCATCTCGCCCTTCATCGAGTTTCATTTTCAATCACCTTCATATACTGAAGATCAATTTAGTATACACTAAGCAAGGATTTCAACAGGCTGCACTCACACAACCACACAAGGTATAGGGTATTGTTCAACTAGTAGTGTTGTTTTTAAGTTTCATAGTAGAACACATTAAGGACAGAGTTCCTACGTGGGGAGCCTGTACCCAGTGACTCCCGTTGTTGATTAACAATTGGCACTCTTATTTATGACGTCAGCAATCGCCCGAGACTCTTGCTATGAGCTGTCTAGGCTATGAAAGCCCCTTGAGTTCACCGACTCTGAACTTGTTTAGTCAAGGCCGTATCACAGTGGAGGTTCCTTCCTCCCTTCAGAGAAAGGCGCCTCTCTCCTTGATGGCCTGTTCCTTCTGCTGGGGTCTTGTTCACCAGGATCTTTCATTTAGATTGTTTTTTGCCACCGTGTCATGGCTTTCCATGCCTGTGAGACTCTCATGGACCATTTAGCCAGATCCAAGTGTCCCAAGGGTTGATTCTGAGGCAGGAGTGCTGCCATTCTATGAGTCTGCTGTGTGTCCTGTTTCCCCCGCAGGATCATTCTCTCCATACATTTTCTTGAACTCTCTATATAAAATTACCATAAATCATAGAAAACATGATATTTGTCTTTTGGGGAATGGCTTATTTCACTAAGCATAAGGTCTCCAGTTGCATCCATGTTATTGCAAAAGACAAGATTTCATTCTTTGTTTTGGCTTGTTAGTACTCCATCCAATATATATACCAAATTTTCTTTATCCAGTCATCAGTTGATGGACATCTGGGTTGTTTCCACATCTTAGCTATTGTGAATTGAGCTGCTATAAAAATGGAAATACAGATAATTCTTTCATAGGCTGATTTCATTTCCTTTGGGTAAATTCCCAGTAGTGAGATGGCTAGATCCTACGGTAGATCTATTTTCAAATTTCTGAGAAATCTCCACATTGTCCTTTCTAATGGTTGTACTGGTTTACATTCCCATCGACAATGTGTTAGGGTATCTTTTTCTCCACATCATCACCAGCATTTGTTGTTTTTTTGATTTTTAGATGATAGCCATTCTAACTGGGGTGAGGAAAAAAACCTCACTGTGAATTTTATTTGAATTTCTCTGATGGATAGTGATCCTGAACAACTTTTCATGTGTCTATTAGCTGTTTGTATTTTATCCTTTGAAAAATGCCTATTCATATCCTTAGCCTATTTCTTTTTTTATTAATATGTGGAAATTGACAGATTTTTTTAAGATTTATTTTATTTATTTGAAAGAATCAAAAAGTGAGTTAGAATAAGATTGGAGTTTGTGAACTCAAGAGGCTTCCATAGCCTTCGCAGCTCATGACAAGAGCCTCGGGTGATTACTGACATCATAAATAAGAGTGTCAATTGTTTAATCAACAATGGGAGTCACTGTGCAACTACTCCCCATGTAGTGTCCTTAATGCGTTGTACTATGTGAATTAATGGTAAAACTACTACTCAAACAGTACTGTATACTTTGTGTGTATGTGTGGGTGCAGTCTGTTGAAATCTTCACTTAGTATATACTAAGATGATCTTCTGTATATAAAAATAATTGAAAATGAATCTTGATGAAGAATGGGATGGGAGAGGGAATGGGAGATGGGATGGTTGTAGTGGGGAGGGAGGTTATGGGGGGGAAAGTCGTTGTAATCCAAAAGTTGTACTTTGGAAATTTATATTTATTAAATAAAAGTTAAAAAAAAAAAGAATGAGTTAGAGACAGAGGGAAAGAGAGACAGAGAGAGGTCCATCTGCTGGTTTATTCCCCAAATGGCCGCAGTGGCCAGAGCTGAGCTGATCTGAAGCAAGGAGCCAGGAGCTTATTCTGGTTCTCAATGTGGGTGCAGGGGCCCAAGGACTTGGGCCATCCTCTGCAGGTTTCCCATTCACATTAGCAGGGAGCTGGATTGGAAATGGAGCAACCAGGACTTGAACCAGCAACAATAAGGGATGCAGTTACCCCAGCCCATTTCCCAACTGGATTGTTTTGTTGTTGAAAGTCTAAAATAGCAGCCACTCAGATTGAGATCTGGAAGGCAGACTTATAATGAACTGTTTTCCCAGATTGGATTATCAAACAGGAATAGTGTTTACTAGGGAAGAAGTTAAGCTTTCTCAAGCACTAAAGTAGTACTGGGAATTCATAATGGAGTAGAAACAGAAAGACAGTACATTGTTAGGCTGGAGACAAATTCAGGAAAACATTTCTGATGCAGGTTCAGAAACACACATTTTTTTCTTCTCTCCAGGGGAAAAGTTGGATAAATTAAAGTTTAAAAAATTAAGTGTTTCATTTGTCATATAAACTTTGAACTGATAATATTCCTTAGAGAAAAATACTTGGTGAGTATCATGAAATATTAATCATTAGATAGCAGTTTAGCAAAGAAACTTAGGTTGGAATAGCTTTTAAGGAATCAGTAACAATGTGGGTTATAAAAGACAAGTGGAAGAAGCCCAGGGAAAATATTACAAAATGCAAATCCCTTTATCCAATGGAATCTTTGCAGAGAATTCTGGCTAAGTACCTTGTTGAGACTTAAGACAGCACTAAAAATAAGGCCTTGTGCTAAAGAAATAAGAATTGGTAAAAAGGAAAAACTGAGATTATTAAAATAGCAAAGAATCGTCCTATTTAATAAATACTTTCTTTTTAATACTTATCTGTTTGCATCAAAGATAGGTAGGAATTAGAAAGAGACATTAATTTTATGGTAAATTTTACAAATTAAATATCAATGTAGAATTGGAAATGGAAGTATTTTCTTTACATTCTAGTAGGTTGATTGTTCAAAGGGGTTAAATATTTTTATTTTAGGACTAATTTGACTAGTTCTATTTCAAGGTAATATAAATGATTTGGGCAGTATTTTGAATAATTTTTTTTTAGATTTATTTACATGAAAGGCAGAGCGACAGAGAGAGAAAGGGATGAATCTTCCATCCACTGGTTCACTCCCCAAAGTGGCTCCAATGGCCTGGCCTGGGCTAGGCCAGGCCGAAGTCTGGAGCCAGGAACTCCAGCAGGGTTTCCTGTGTATGCAACAAGGGTGGGCCATCTTCCCCTGCCTTCTCAGGCACATTAAGCCTGGAGCTGGATCAGAAGCAGAGCAGCCAGGACTTGATCCTCACTCCAATATGGGATACTAGTAACCTTCTGTACCAAAATGCTAGCTCCTTTGAAGACTTTTAAAATGTTAGAATTTAAAGATGCGTTAGAATTAAATCTTCTCATTTTACATAGTGAAAAACAAAATGTGAGTGGTTGAATGATGAATGAACCAAAAAGTATGAGGGGAAAAGGGTATCAGTCCTAAATGCGTATATGAAGCAAAAACTGACAGAACTCTCAAGATAAATATGTAAACTGTGAATATAGATTGGCAAAGCCGTAATTGTACTTGGAGTCCTCAATATTTCTCTCTCAGTAACTGACAAAACACTAGGCAGAAAATCAGTAAAGATATGGAAGACTTGAATAGCACTGTCACCCAACTAGATCTGACACTTCCAGAATGCCCTTCCTCACAACAGTTAACTCCATGCATTTTTCAGCTATCCATCAAGCATTCTATAGGATAGACTATATTATGAGTGAGAAAACAAATTAAGATGTTTGAAATTAAACAAAATATGTTGACTATCTAAAATACATTGAAACTAGAAATCAGTAACAGAAAGGTATTTGAAAAACTCCCACCTAGCTACAAATTAAGCAACATACTTCTAAATAATCAGTCCATGGATTTGTGAAGGAAGAAATCATATAGAAAACTTAAAATATATTAGCTATATGAAAAGAAAAACATGATTTATCAAAATTGGTGGGATCAACTTAAAAGTACTCAAAGGAAAATTCACAAAATTAAGTATGTATTTTACAAAAGAAGAATGGTCTTGAATCAGTGTGTAAGTTTCTACTGTAAGAAACTAGAAACCAAAGCACAAATTAAACCCAAAGTCTATCAGAAAAAGAAAAGAAAAAGAGCAGAAATCAACGAAATAAAATCAAATAGGTAAATTAAACAAAAATTGGGTTCTTTGAAAAAATTAATAAAATTTTAAAACTTCTAGCCGGAGTGATTAAGAGAAAAGAGGAAATATATAAATGGCATTATTAGGAAGAAAAGAGGGATATAGCTCCGAATAACCTCAAAATGTATAATTAAGGAATAATATGGGGGCTAACTTGGTGGTGCAGCTGGTTAATCTATCACTTGAGATGCTGCACCCTTATCAGGTGGCCCCCATGCTTCCCATCCAGTTTCTTTTCATGTGCCTGAGAGGCACTGGCTAATGGTCCAATATTTGGGTTCCTGCTATCCATCATTGTTCCGTCTGTTCCTGACAGATGTCCAGACCTCCTCAAATGTCTCTCCATTCAGGTGTCAGTGGGCAAAAGGTGTGTTTGCTTCTCCTCTTCGCTTTCTCTTACTGCCCTATAATTTTTATGTTGGGAAACCATTCATTTCTGCTTTTCTCTTTTGTACTTTATACTGAAACCATGGTTCAGTGGAGTTTTCTAGCATTGATTGAGATCCTAGTCCTCCATTCCATGTATGTCTTTCAGTTCTGTCTAGGTCTTCCGTATGTCACATCTGAACTACCACCCTAAGCAGCTCACTGGCCTCTCATTGCCCTATGTAAGCTCATGCTAAAGTAGTGATTGTGGTACACTTGGGACACAACCTTTCCATAGGTCCCACAGTGAATGACTTCCCATTATTAGTGAAATCTCCATAATTAGTGAGAATTTAAAAAATCACTTAGTTAAAAACCTCAGATCTTCAACTTAATAAATAGTCCTAAACTCCCTGTGATGCTTGAAGGCTAGTGATCTTGAACCATCTGAGGTTTATATCTAGACCTTTAGCTCAGAATAATTGAGCCTTTTACAGATATGCATAATCTTTTCCTTTTTTGGCTTTTCTTTTTTACTTACAAATAATGTATGTGATGATAAATAAAACATAAAGTTGATATTTGGCATAGAGCATGACAGCTAGTTCATCAGATTGTCATGTTACAGGAGGCCTTACTATATGTGAGGACCATGTTTTTGTTTTTTTAAAGATTTTTATTTATTTATATTTATTCAAAGGCAGGGTTACAGAGAGGAGAGACAGGGAGAGGGAGAGATCTTCCTTCCTCTGATGTACTCCCTAAATGGCCGCATCGGTGGAGACTGTGCCAGGCTGAAGCCAGGATCTTCATCTGGATGTCTCATATGGGGGCAGGGGCCCAAGGACTTGGGCCATCTTCTGCTAAGCCGCAGAAGGCACATTAGCAGAAAACTGGATAGGAAGTGGAGCAGGCAAGACATGAACTGGCGCCCTGCCCATATGGGACTGCAGCATTGCAGGCAGCAGCATAACCCAGTGTGCCGCAGCACCGGCCTCCCATGAGAGCCATGTTTTAAGGAGTCATTGTGGGTCACTGAATCCACAGTTGTTTCACATAGAAACTGTGATAGTGTCCTTGGTCCCTCTGTCTCCCTAGAGTCCACAGTCATACTCAGTCAAGTCTTTTTTTTTTTTTTTTTTTTTTTTTTTTTTTTTTTAACAGGCAGAGTGGACAGTGAGAGAGAGAGAGACAGAGAGAAAGGTCTTCCTTTGCCATTGGGTCACCCTCCAATGGCCACCATAGCCAGCGCGCTGCGGCCGGCGTACCGCGCTGATCCGAAGGCAGGAGCCAAGTGCTTATCCTGGTCTCCCATGGAGTGCAAGGCCCAAGCACTTGGGCCATCCTCCACTGCACTCCCGGGCCACAGCAGAGAGCTGGCCTGGAAGAGGGGCAACCGGGACAGAATCCAGCGCCCCGACCAGGACTAGAACCCGGTGTGCCGGCGCCACAAGGCGGAGGATTAGCCTATTGAGCCACGGCACCGGACAGTCAAGTCTTAACTAGTGTTCTACTTCAGCATTTGTGCTCCTCCAGTCCATTCTACACAGAGACCCAGTAGCCTTTGAAAAATAAAAACCAGAGTTTAAAATCCATGATTGTGTTCTAGTTCTGCTAAAGGAAAAAAAGAATTCCATGTCCTAAACATGGCCTCTAGTCACCTTTACTCTGCTGTAATCGCTGTCCCCTGGCTTAATATGCCTAAGCCATGGGGCCTCGTTTCAGTTCTACTGACACACTGGACACTTAGCCCAGCACACATGTGAGTCTGGAACAGCATTCAATGACTTCCCCTCCCTTGCCTTCTGCTTTCCACCTCCCCAACCCGTTAAGTTTTTACCTGGCTAATTCATTGATTCATACTCAGCTTTTAAATATCACCCTAAATATTACATCCTAGAAAAGTAATCTCTGAATTCCAAATCTAAATATTTGCTTCTTATAGTTATTTCTTGTTGTTATACAGTACTGATCATTGCTTTTAATAATAAAATATTTTGTATGTTTTTGAAATATTTTTCTCTGATGCAATCCTGAAAGTTTACTGACCTTATACTCCAATGCTGTATTTGTTCTTTTCCCAGTACATAGTAGCTACCAAAGAAGTCATTATTGAACAATGAATAAGTGAAAGAAAGAAAAAACAATAGTAGTATAGGCTGAGTATCCCTTTTCTGAAATGTTTGGGACCAGAAGTGTTTCAAATGTCTGAGTTTTTCAGATTTTGGAATTTTTGTACAGAGTTTAGGAGTTGAGATTCCCATCTACCAGATCACCACCAGTTTCAGATTTTGTAGCATTGCAGATTTTTGAATAATAAATAATAAATAATTAGAAAACATTCATGAGAAAAATTACAGTTTTACTGTTTTTCAAAGAAAAATATCTATTTTAAAAGTGTTTAATCAAATTAATTGAGGTTATTTCTCATTTTCAGCTAATACGTGGGGGAAAGGATGCATTCATATAAAGGAGAGGCACCTTCTCTGTGTTCATTTTTGTTTATAATACATAAATATTTGCTGAATGAGTAAGAGGGCTAATCCTTATGGAAAGAAGTCTAGCTAAATGTATTTTAAAACATTTTTATTGACTCAAGAATTTCCACCTAAGAATTTGTCATAAGGAATAGTACTAAATATGGAAAAGGTTATGTATTTAAAGGTATTTCTCGGAGTGTTATTTATAGGAGTAAAACTCTGGAAACCGCCTAGAGGCCAAGTAAAATAATGGCCGAGTGAAGCATAGTGTATCTGTTAGATAGTCTGTGAGTAACCCTTAGCTAAAGGTTAGGATAATGTAATGACTACAAATGTAAATAATGGAGGACACAAAGTGTTATAGCCATTTATAAATCCTGTTATAGGAGGGAAAAGGCCAGAAAGAGTATGTGTGACTCCTTTCTATTTTTCATATTTCTTTTAGCATGTAATATACTTCAATTTTTATAAGCATTATAATTCTATTAAATTGTACCTGTATAGCATCTTTTATATGTTGAGGATCAATTTAAATATCAGTATATTTGAATGAATCTTGGTCCTTACATTTTGTATTTTTTCAACTGGAATCCCGACTTTCCTTCTTAGGGTGACAGAAGCTTTACTGAAGGTCCCCACACTTATGGCTTAGATCTCTCATCCTCCTGGCGAGATCACAGTTGCTTCCTGTCTAGTCCACGATTTTCACACTTGAACTGTAAGTAATAAGTCCTCTAACAGTTTTTAAATTGGATTTAAAAAAATGCAACTCATGGAAAAATTAAAGTTTAATGCCAATATATGATAGTAAAATTCATGTTAAAGGTTTGAGAAAAATTTCATTATGAATCACATAAATAATTCCCATAATTCTTTGAGGATATTTCAGTAAGTTCATTTAAAACTGAATTAAAAAAATAGGTTTGTTTTGGAGCAAAAAATTTGAAATCCATGCACATGATGGGTTTTAAAAAGTTCCTGAAAAATGCATATTGTGAAAAAATATGCATGGAATTAAGAAATATTTGTCCAGTATAAACTTTTTAATTCCATTTTTCTATGAACTTTTAGAAATGCTTCATATTTGTATTACACAGTTTACTGAGAATCTATGGAATCCCCTCTTTTTTAGATACTTATTTTTAAAAAAAATAAGTTTTTCTTAATTCTTAAGAACATTTTTATCTGGAGATTTGCTAATAACATTAAATGAGTGGGTAAAACATGTTCTTTTATGGTAATAGTCCAATTAAAATATCTTTGCACATTCTTGTTCAGAAATGTATAATCTTGTATAACAGGTAAGACTTCTACTACTGTTACCTGCTCTATTTCACTTTGAGGACGTGGTACATATTGACAAAATGTTATCATTAACAGCAATGAGACCTGAGTCTGTTGGCCTAGGATGCCATTTCCCACAGTCCCTCCTCTTCCCTTCCTTATTGTACATGTTATTCCAGTGTCAACTTATTTGTTACAACCTGAAAAAAAAAAAGGCATCAGAACTTACAGTTCTAAATGTGGTTTCTATTATGTATACTCTCAGTGTGTTGGGATTTTCCTTTCATCAAAGTAATAATTATAGAGTTATTTGTTAGCTGGGTGACTTCTTGTATGCTGATTCTTCCCTCTACTAAAGTGTGAACTCAGTAAGGATAGAGGCAGTGCCTGTCTTGTTCATGACTGTTTTTCAGCACTCTACAAAGCATTTGTCACATAGTAAATGTGTAATTAGTATTCAATTAAAATTAACTGAATGAGTAAATGAGTTTTTTTCTTAAAAGTTAACTTTTAGCTGAGCTATTGGAATTCAAATGTTATTTAATGTATTCTTCAGATAATAATTTTTTTCTTCAGTTTACTAAGGCTCCGGAGTTTTGTGCATTAAATTTGATAATTCTGTCATTTAAAATTGCTAGATTCCTATAAAATGAAATGCCATAATAAGCCCCAGGAAAGTGGGTCAAATTCAAAGGTGACAACTCTGATTTGTATTCATAGATTCATTGAATAAATATTTATCAGTTTCTGATAAATGATTGGTTTCCATTATATCATGATTATTTTATTCCAGAAGCTAAGCATTTCTTTCCTGTCCTAGTCACTTTGCCCAGTGATTGTGTATCTGTGTACACCCTCTGCTATCCTCATCAATCAGCCACTCGTCAGCATGATTCACATCTTAAGTTGGTTATGGCATCAGAATCTGATATATAGGCCAAATTTGGTGTCTTCCATTTTAAGCAATGGAAAATTTTTCCAAGTTTGTTTAATAAAATTAAACATGGAGGAAGAGGATAGGTATTAAGCAGTATCAAACATCAGAGGATACCATCCATTAAGATGGCAGGGAGGCTAAAGATAGCACCGTGATGTGAGCACCGAAGTCATTGTTCTGTTGCCAATTTGGCTTGCTTTATAATCCCCAGAAAAAGTGGTTGGAAGTTAGTAAGAAGAAAACATAAAGACTTTTGGCATTTCATGTAATATTATGATATGCAGTAAAAGATATTGCATTCCACTTTCCATTCTAGCTGTGACCAGAAGTGGTCATTTCTGTAAGATACAATCCTCACAGGCCACTGTAGGTTTCTATATTAGCATACTGGTTCACAAACAGTAAAATTAAACAGTAATAATGGAAAAGTGTCACTGAGAACATATGTTGAGTAAGGCATTTATTACAGTTTATGTTATTAAATCTGACAACTTTAGCTTAAAAATAAAAATTTATTGATAAGTCATTTAATGAATTTATTAATTCTTAGCCTTATGTTGTGATATTATTCCTATTGACAAGTTTTCTGATATTCCCTAACAATAGCTCCTTAACCATTATTTTGAGTGATCACATAAACTCATTTCTAGAAATCGTATGTGTTATTTGCTTTTCTGATGAATCTTATATATTCTCTGTATTTTTAATAATGTGCTATATTAGCAGAGGGAGAAATTAGGATCACCTTGAGTACTTCCCTATTTTCCCATAACTATTTCAGCTTAATTGTAGAAATTATCTTGTAATTTCTATTGAGTCTCTCTTTAAAGCCCTTAAATTAAAAAGAAGAGATGTTAGTTCACAATCATGTATCGCATCCTTTGTGAAGAACTAGAAGAGACGAGCCTCTAGGTACTAAGTGTAAAGAAAAGATAAGGAAATGGAAATGCTAATTGCCTAATTCGATTAGTTTGTATTATATACATGTATTGAAATATTGCACAGTACCCCATAAAAATTTAAATTTATTACATGACAGTCTAAAAAATAATTTATGTTTTTTGGCAACAATTACAAAAGAGATGTTAGGGCCATGGAAAAGGAAAATAGAACCCATGGCAATGGACAATAGAGGGAACAGAAGATGTGCCCTCAGAGAGACAAAATATTCTGTCCACTGTGATAAGTGCAAGATAACATGTCAGAGGAACATTGGATGAGTTTTGAAATATTATGACCAATAAGACGAAAGAAACTAGAAAGGAAGAAAACAGTTGAAGAAAGCCACAAAGAAAGTAGGAAAAAAAAAAGAATAGAAGCATAGGAGAGAAAAGGTAAGATTTTTAGAAAATCAATTCAAGAGACACAACATGTGATTAATGAGAGTCTTAGAATGAGAGAACAAAGAAAACACAGCAAAAGACAAGGAGCGACCAGATTAAAAGGGTCCACCCAACCAGTAGCTATTGCATGGCCGTTATGGTGAGATTTTCCTTTGCCTTCCTCCCGATGCCCATGCTTTCCAGATCCTGTGCCTTCCTCTTCTTTTCTTTTCTTTTGTGGAAGCACATCAGAGAATGAGAGGTAAATGTTTTTATTCTTTGTATTTCTGAAAATAGATTTCTTCCACTTACAAGGTACTTTGGCTGGCTATAAAATTCCAAGTGGAAAATGATTTTCCTTTTGAAATCTTTAGGCATTTATTCTCCAGAATCCAAAGTGTCTGTTAAAAATCATATGTATATATGTTGAGTCCCATTCCTTTGAAGTGATCTCCCCCCACCCCACCCCACCCCTACACACTCTGTACTATGCCGTATCCTTCCCACCTCTGGCCACAGGAACTTTTGGTATCTTCTTTTTATCACAGTGAGTTTGTTATGTTATGCCTCACTGTGGGTCTTATTTTACCCATCCATCGAGTCTTTTAATCTGGACCCTCATGGTCTTCAGTTCTGTGTTGAAGGAAGAAAGCAAAGATTGCATACAGAATATGTTTAGGAAACAAACAACTGACAGATCATCTCACACAGTTGAGCACTTAGTGGGGGAAACTGCTAATAGACACATGGCAGTTCTAAGTGAGCAATTAGAAATAATTAAGATGGTCACGGAGAAAGAGCAAATAAAGCATTTTTAAAACTAGGTCAACTAAAAGCCCTGGAGGATAAATGGACAAGAAAAGAAGCATCATTATAGTATACCTACTAGGTTTGTGTGAACCGCATTTACATAGTCATAAAAATACAAATTCTCTGTATTGACAGGACTAAAAAGTCCACTTGTAACTATATTCAGAGGATAAAGTGCAGAGAACTGTGGATAAAGGATAGATATGGATAAAATGCTAACTCAGAAATTAGCAATATAGGCTTTTTTACTTCTTATATTTTTTCAAAAAAAGTAAACACAGAGCAAAAAGCTAAAGGAGTTGATCATGGTTGACTAGTGGTGAGTGGGACTTTGGGAATCAGGAGGACAGGACAAGTGACTCCTGTTTTACAGGTAAAACTTTGATCCTGTTTGATATGTCTAGCTGCACTTTGACAACAAATGATTCTTATAAGGAGAAGTGCTTATGTGCTAAGAAAACCCCATTATTGGGTATAGATATTTGGCACAGTGATTAGAACACTGCTTGTGACACTCACATTCCATATTTAGAGTGCCTGGGTTTGATTTCCTGTTTGCCTCCAATCCATCATTCTGGTAATGAGCAACCTGGGAGGTTTCATGTGATGGCTCAGGTAGTTGGGTCCCTGCCACCAGGAAGACCTAGACAGAGTTCCAGACTCCTGGTTTCAGCCTGGCTCAGTCCCAGCTCTTTCAAGCATTTAGGGAGTAAAACAGCAGCTGGGACATCTCTGCCTCTATCTTTTTCAATGTCACTCTGCCTTTCAAATAAATAAAATAAGTAGATCTTAAAGAATAAAAAGAAAATCCCATCTTTTATGTGTGATGAACAATTTTCTTGTTAACTTCTAGTTGGTGCATAAAAGCTGGGATGGGATGTTTAGAGCAGTTTAGACCTGTATAGATATTTGGTGAGAAGGTAATTATAGGTCTTTAGCAGACGTGAGTTTCTGGGTACACAAAATAAGTACCTTTTGACCTAGGCTGGAATTTGTACTGGATGAGGCCCTTTTGTCTAAGCTGTAGACGCTAAGACATTCATTCTGCTGACTTAGGTGCCCTGTCAAACTGTGACCAAACTGAAGCACAGAATCACTAACCATGGAAAAAACAAAGGAAATGGGAAAATACTGCATAATTTGTGGTCTCTGAAATGATCCAGCATTAATGAAAGTTTGTTTTAAGAAGTAATTTATGTCAGCTTTGTGTAGTTCAGGTCAATTCAAGAAAAGGTAGATTCCTTCTGCCAGGAAGAAGGGAAGAAATGTATAAATTGTAAGTTTATATTACCATTGGAAATAGGAACACAGAAATCCATTATTTAAAGCCATGATCACTACCAAATTTATCCTGGCTAGCTAAAGTTATGGCCGTGAGTCAGGACACTCTTTTAGAAGACTTGGATTCCATTACCTTCAGCCGGTAGACAGTGGGGGCTTAGTAAAAGAGACTAATAATGTCAGCTTTTGAAACTGTCATTTTTACTTTTTATAAGTAGTGACTGACCACTAGGCTCCATGTATAGCTCCTTTTAGACTAAAGCAACACAACTGTAGGACAG
Source organism: Oryctolagus cuniculus (assembly GCF_051225735.1). NCBI lineage: Eukaryota > Metazoa > Chordata > Mammalia > Lagomorpha > Leporidae > Oryctolagus > Oryctolagus cuniculus. The sequence goes on along the minus strand of NC_142886.1, from coordinate 30,850,879 downwards.
GGCCTTCACTCTGGGGCTGGGACCAGACCTGACTTGGAGTCTGTAATAAACTAATGACTTCTAGAAATCTCTAGTCCTTTGAGACAAAATGTTTAATTTTGTGGAATTGGTGTTACCAAACCAAATTTTAAAAATAAATGTAGATTGCAAACTTTCTGTAAATCTAACACTGTTCTAAAAAAATGATGTTTGCTAAAATAAATAAATAACTCCCTCTCTCTAAAAAGACTGTAATTTTTCATGGGGGGAAATGGTATCTAAAGATTATTATAGAAATTCAAAGTTAATTTTGATTTAAGATTTATTTTGGGGGCTGGTGTTGTGACAGAACAGGTTAAGCTGCTGCCTGCAATGCTGGCATCTCATATGGGCACTGGTTCGGGTCCTGGCCACTCCATTTCCAATCCAGCTCCCTGCTGTGCCTAGGAGAGCAGCTAAAGATGATGCCCTAGTCCTTGGGCACCTGCACCTATGGGGGACACCCGGATGAAGCTCCTGGCTCCTGGCTTCAGGTTGTCCCAGCCCTAGCGGTTATTGTCATTTAGTGAGTCAAATGGGATAGGTGATCTCTCTATCTCTCCTTCTCTCTCTCTGTAATTCTGCCTTTCAAATAAGTAAATAAATAAAAACCTTTAAACAAAAAAGATTTATTTTGTTTATTTGAAAGATAGAGAAAGGGTGAGAGACAGAGAGAGCAACACACAGAGACATCCTCCATCTGTCTGCTGGTTCATTCCCCAAAAGACTGCTACCACTGGGGTTGGGCCAGGGTGAAAGCAGGATCTTAGAACTGCATCTGGATCTCTCACATGGATGTCAGAGGCGCAAGTACTTGAGCCATCCTCTGGTACCTTCCAAGTTGCTCTAAGAAGGAGCTGCATCAGATGCAGCGCAGCTCGGACTCAAAACACCTCTCCAGTGTAAGACGCCAGTGTCTCAAGCAGAGGCTTTACCCACTGGCCACAACAAAGGCCCCTCAAGTTAATCTTTCATATTATTTTAACTTGATAGTCTTAGAAAAGCAAGTCAATGAAAATTGCTTCAAAAAGATATTTTTCTTCCTTACCTCTGTTTACATCACTGTTAAAAATGAAGTTTGTGTTCTTAATTTTTGTTTTGAGGTGCCTTTGGTGGGAATTTAGGACCTTTGTATGAAAGATAATTTATCCACAGCAAGAATAGCATGCTATTTTCACTTCTGGATTATATATACTTCAAAGCCCATCTGGATAACTGGTAATAAATATTTTATATGTAGTTTGTCCTCAAACTTGTAAGATGAAATGCCAGAAATGTATAGTAATAAAAACATTTCATCAGTTGATAATGTAAGAAATTTTCTCTTGTGCGTTAAAGGATTTGTTGATTCCATGGGAGCACATTCCTGTTTCCCTCACTTTATAGGCTCATTTTGTGTAACTGTGTTCCAGGTATTTTTCACTGACCAGATGAACGCTAGATACTTTAAAATAATTGAGTTTTGATTATTGTAATTTGACAGGATACTCTTTAGCTGCTCTATAGAAATCATCCAAAAATTTCCCAGTTGACTGTTTAGAAATCCTTTAAATATATTTGCTTTTTCAACTATTATTTACTAAGAGGCTATGCACAAGGCTCTGTGCTTAGAGACCATCATGAACAAGACAGACAAGGTCCCCTTGTCTCACAGAGAAACAATTAGTGTGCAAATAAATTACTAATTTAAAATGGGTGCTGAAAAGTCAAAATGATGGCAGGTACTTGGAACCAGGATCAGTACATCAGATTGATTATGAGGGGATACCTCTCTGAGGAGGTTACAATTAAGCTATCACCATAATGACAAGAAGAACCAGCTGAGTTGAAATTTGGTGGAAAGGGTCTCCCTGGTCAGTGTGGCAGAAAGTATGAAGACTCCAGAGAAGACAAGCATGGCCTGCTAGAGGGGTGGAATACTAATAAAGTGAGTGGAAGGGTACAGCTATGGTCAGATGTTCGGATTTTGTTCTGAGTTTACTGGGAAGTCATTAAAGGGTTCAGGAAAAGAGTTATACATGACTTGCTTTTTAGAAAGATAATTCTGGTTTGTGATGAGGAGAAAGGATTACAAGGGATTCAGGAGGAAACCAGAAGGTAGAAACCAGTGACTTGAGCTGGGGTGTTAGTAATGGAGAAGGCATAAAGCTGGGTCAGGTGCATTTGGAAGGAAGAATTTTCAGAACCTATTCTTAAATTGAATAGAGGGATAAGGTAGAACAGAGAAAGAGAAGAAGCAAGGTTTGAGAACCTAGGTAGATGGGTGCGTCATTTTCTAAGATGGAGAAGAGTAAGGGATTGTGCAGGCATCAGAAAGTAGAAATCAGGAGGGAAGCTGTGACAGACATTGGAGAGAGGTGTTGAGACCTCAGAGGAGAGGTAGGAGGTGGTAGAGAACCAGTACCTTCAGAGTCCAACTCTACTCTCAGTAGAGTAGAGGACTCAGTAAAAAGGAGGCCCTTCGGATTTCTCTCTCTACAATTCCGTGTGTGCGTGGGAGTGTTGTGTCTATCTGTCTCTGTATTCTGATGAAGCACACATCTTCATCAGAATTTTTGTAAAGTTTTTAAGTCATATGAATATGGTTATTCTTACGTTAAATGTCTGTTAATACATGTAAAGGCCTTGTAATTACAAAAAACTATAAGATTGAATACCATGCTTAATTAACTACTTTCTGAGAGTTAATTTTTTAGCCCAGATTTTATATTCATCTTGGCTTATTTTTCTTTCCTCTCACCTCGCCAGCATTTACTAAAAGAACTGTTGCTCCAGATTCAGCTTCAATCAAGGAAGACGCCGCAAGTTTACCAATGAGTGGAACCAGTCCACAAATGAAGGAAGAATATGAAAGCAAAAAAGGCAAAATGTAACTAGTTATTTCACATGAGTGTTTCCAAATAATAATCACATATGTGTCCTTGCTGTGATTGGCCCAGATTGTTTAACAGACATACCTGTTGCCCTGGCTCTTTGATATTGCCAAATATTAGTGAAAATGACAATACAGTTGGTCTTCATGAATGATGTAACTTAAACCAACCCAAATAATACCAGGTCATAAGTGATGTGCAGCTATTTATTGGCAACTTTTGCCAGCAGAGAAAGAGTAATATTTTTCACTTTGCATTTTCCTTTTTCAAGTGTGGTCAGTCACATTTTCCTGACCAAAATTTGGGTTTGTAATTGAGGCCTTTCAGAAATTGCAGGCTAAAAAGGAGGAAAATTAGTTCCCCTTGAGGCAAAAGTTGCCAGCATTTTAGACCATTTATATACAGCTGATTATTTTAAAGAATGCTTTCTCCCTAATGAATTATCATGTGTTATAACATGTCACGGAGATAGGCATATATCATATTAGTCTGCTTTATAAGTGTTCAGAATTGTATACAGAATCTCAGCAGTTTATTACAACTTGTAGATGTACAATGTAATACTTTATCCATTTTAGTATTTTTTTTGTTCTAGTACCGTTGGGTGAACTCTGTAGTTTCTTATTTCCAATCATCCATTTTTATTAGCAATAAAGAATTTATAAATGTTACCGAATTGTAGAGCATTAAAGCATTCATATCAGAGTTTATTTGTCTTACTATGGCCAAATGTCCCACGGTGATCATTTGACTCGTACCCTGGAACATCTTTGGTTTACTGTGACCAAAATCACAGCACAAAACTTGTGTCGCTGAGACTAAGTCTGCAAGCGTTCTCACATAATTTGGCACTATCTATCAACTTTTAGCTTTCTGTTTTTCTCAACAGCAGAGTGTTTTCACAAACTTATGTCCTTTACATGGTAACTTACCAATGGAACAAGATTTATATTAAATTCTAAAATATGGTGAGCAACCAAGAACTGAATCCTACTGAGTCTTGGTAGAAAGATTGACAAGGACAATAAAGCAATAGTTTATAATGTATATTACATTTTGTGTTTGTTAAAGTACACTTGCTTGTTAGAAGAGACACATTTCACAACCATGCTGCAATTTCTCAATTTAGCATATTTGAAGGTACAATAGAAGTAATATCACTCTTTCTCCATAATCTTGAATGAAACTCTTACTATGGAATATAGAGACATTTTTAATCAAAAAGTTACTTAACACAAGGTACATACTCTCTTGAATATAGCCATGCATTTGATCCTTTATTCATTCTAAAATCCCACTATCTGCCAGTCATTGTGCTGGAAAGAAAAGTAGACATACAAAACCAGGTGTGCATGTTCTGAAGTTTGGTACTAAGAATTTCATTGAAATAAAAGGTGGGGGTGTGATGCATTCAGGTTAGCTGGAGAAATCTGGGATTAGACTATTAAACAGGTTTCTTTGTTTTATCTAACCTCAGGGCTTCAGACTTGTTAATGTGCTAGTGAGCATGCTGAGGTTTGGGTGAGGGTGGCCCTTTTGAAGGAGCAGCTCAGTCTTCAGGTTGCTAGTAGCCTGTATGACTCTACAGTGACATTTATGGTATTGAGACATTATTTTACTATTTCCACTGATGTTTTGACCAACACCATAATATTTTCTCTCCTTAGACCTATATAACTAACAAGAAAGAAAATAATGGAGAAAGCATACAGAGGTTTATTTAAATCACAAATATAAAGATTAAATAGCTTTTCCCTTTAGGTAGTAGTAGGGACTTACTGCAGTCTACTGTGTTTAGTAAGAACTGATCTAAACCGTTATTAGCACATCTGTGGTCATTTAAAAAAATTACATCAGGTCAGTTAAAACTGAAAGTTAAAGGTAACTCAGATTACCTGAAAAATCCTTGAAAACAAATTAACTTATGTTTTATAACAGAATAAAGAGGAATCTGTGAAAGATCTTTTTTTAAGTCTGAAAAAAAATAAAGCCATTATATCATGCTATTGAATGCTCTGTGCTACTGTTGGATGAATGAAAGTGTCTGATTTTAAATATGGAACACACAGGCACTTCAAAGGCAAAGTCAACTCTTTGTGAGCAACACTTTTTTTCTGAATTCCTTAGTCCTCTGTTTATTTGGAATTAAGTCCAAGGACCTGTCTCCTCTGAGGATTTTTCCTATCTCTTGCAGTTACCATAAGCTTGAGTTGGAAATCAAAAGGAATGCTAAGGAAACAGTAATAGCTTGATTTGCACATTTCAAAGCCAGCAAGTTTTTCCTTTACTCACCCCTTTGGCAGGATAGCATCAATTACGTATGATATCAGCCCGGCTTGAGTTGTAATTGGTCAGCCATATTGCTTGTAGCACTGAGACATCAGAAGGCATAAATATTATTCTGAAATGAGTCTGGTTCAAGACTTAATTTGAAGATTGACCTTTTTGGTTTAATAATTTTGATTCTTCTGGCCGTCTTTCTCCCTAAACAGACTAAACTTCCATTGAAGTTGCTGAAGGCCACAGAGGGGGGAAACACAGCTGGAAGAAGTCTGGCTTGATGATTTTCCCATTGGCTAAGGTCACAGTATTTCCTTGACTTGTGTCTGAGTTGAAGGTTGAAACCATTTGGTTATATAACATTTTATTCACTCGGTTACCCAGAACCACTAACTTTTCCTTTTACTATTACAGTTTAACTACCTATTTTTCACTATGAAAGATTGCCTCTTAATAAAATAGTATGCATGTAGCATTTAGATTTAAAGATTACATGAATAAAAAGTGCCTACCTACTTAAGAAAACCAGCCTATTTTCATTTTTCTCCTTTCAACTATAATAAATGCATTTTTCACTTTCAAACTCAAGTCAGTGGTATGTAGATTATATTTGTTTAGAGTCAGAGTAATTGTTACTTTTCTGTATCTAATCTATATTGGATTTTAGAATTCATTAACAACTAGTGTTTTACATGGGACCAGATTGCAGTGTGTAATGAGATGGTTTATTTATTTAGCAATCCCCTTTTTTAGGAAAGGATAAATATTTCAAATTCTTTTACTCAGGATTTGGACTTCTTATAAGCACAAGTACACATCATATGGTGGCCAAGACTGTGAATGATCATTCACTAAGTTATTCATTTTCACAGATTCTTCCACTCCTTCCTGAAACTCCCAGCATTTTCTCTCAACATAAAACATAACAAAACAGAAAATTTTGTGATTCTCATGGCCTTCACATGAGAAAGTTCTCACAGAAGCATCTGGATTTCTTGGATCAAAACTAAACCATGGAAAGTAAATCTGGGGAAGTTTGTTTATAAAGGCATTTCATGCACCAAATTATGATATAAAAATATTTACATCATTCACGTTCTCAATTGGTTAGCTCAAGTTTTCAATTCTTTCAAGTTCTCAGTTGGTAGAAACATATCAACCTATCCCTATTTAGAAAAGAAATCTAAAGCATTAAAGATTCCATTTAGTTTCAATTCTGTACAAAACACATCTAATTTAAGTCTAGGATAAATGATTGCACTGAGAAGGGGAAGTTCAGTTTCCAAACAAATTTCAGAGAAGTCACCCTTGCTTGTGGTTAATAATGTAGCAAACCAATCTGCTCTGCTGTAGTGAAACCACCCCAACCTCAGTTACCAACCTCATCTTCCCCCCATCTCGGCTCTCCATGCTGCATCTGTACCTGTGCCCACAGGCTACCTAAATCCAAGGTCAACACCATACTCTTGATATTCTAAGCCTCTATTGTTGACGTAGGAAGTCTAATGACTACATAACCCACACTGGTATGTTGCACCTGCAACTCTTTTCAGGACTAACAAAATAGAAAAGGATTGTTACGCATCTCTGACTACTCTTGTAGTTGAAACCCAGGAGCCTTCAGAAAGTTCATAGAAAATGTCTATTTTAAGGAATCCATGCAGGATCTCACAATTAAATTTATCTTTTAATCCCCCCCAAGCCTTTTAAAGCATCCCAGTACACTTTAAAAGTGTGGCTGGAAACTTTTTATTCCCAACACAGCTTCACTCCAATATAGGTGCAGAGCCCTGTGACATTTGCAGGGATGAGGGTGCCTACCCTCCTCTGTCCAAAAATGTACTGCGTTTCTAATAATAGCACCTTGTGGGTTCTCTTTCAGGGGGAGAGTCAAAATAGCATCTAATTTGATGACCTCCACCTTTCACCATGTAAGACCTTACGTCTTTGAAGTGGGAATGTGAAAATCAACACTACTATAGTGAAAATAGAGCCATTCAGCAGTTATCGCCCATACTTCTAACAACTTGCTGTGTTTTCAGAAGCTGAAATTGCACCATTGCCATTTGCTGGAATGAATGGCCTGTTTTTCCCAAACTGGCAAATGCTAGCCTGTCATGCCCAGTCTGTCTTCTGTCATCTCTCCATAGAGTCCCACAACTTGACACTCTCATTTTTTTATTTTTTCAGTACAGCATTTTGACTGATATTATTTAAATAAAAACAAAAGTTGCAATTTATCCTGAGATATTGGAGCTCTGTGTCATCCTAGCTGTATACTTCACTGGAAATAAAGTATCAGAATACTGGCTTGAAGCATATTTTTTTAAACAAAATTAGCGGATATTAAACTACCAGCAGTTCAGATTTTACAATTTAAAAGTAAGAAAATATTCTGAAGGAAAGTAAGATAATATTATATGTTCCTTAGTCACTAATTGACAGTCTCCTTTAAATTCTGATTTAATATTTTCTTAAAATCATACTTGCTAAAAAAAAAAAGACTAAGCATAATTTTTATAGTATCAGGTTTTCCATTAAATTATAGTTTCCTTTTTGTTTTTCCTTTCGTAGTTGTCATTTAAGAGTCAGGTGTCTTTGTGAGTCATTGGAAGTCGCCAAGAGTTCAAATGGCTTTCAAAAGCCCAAGACAGTTGGCCAAAAATGTAAAAGCTTATACTTTAAACCGGTGCATCTCTCTTTATCCTTGAAATACTTCATTTCTGTTGGAAATATTTCCTTCTTCACAGTCTCTCTCTTTGGTTTCCTTCTCTGGTATCCAGTCACTTCAAAAATCTTTGGAAGTATCTTTAGATCTTTTATTTGGGCCCACACATGAACTACAGTGCTGCTTACTTGTCCTGGGCGTGTGTTTCAGGACATTGGGAAAAGGCAACCATAAAGTTAGTGAGATTAATACACAAAGCACTGAGTTCACTTTTCTTGAGATGTGGACTGGTCTATGAAAGACTTCTCTTGGTAAAATACTATGTGTGCCTTGTGTGATGATATACAACTAAATTTTAATATAGTATTTACATGTACTTCATGTATTAGATTGCCTATTTATATCACTTTTTTTACCTTATAGCCAGAAGAATAATTCCAAAAATGTGTGTCTAATTGCACGTTCAGATTGAAAATCTAAATTTTGAATATAGCTTCTTGATAGTGTTTTCCCCTTCTTCTTTTTTTTTTTTTTAAAGCTCTAGAAGCCAGCTATTTTCAGATCATACTGCATTATTCTTATGCTATCCCAGGGTAGTGGTAATGCTAATTGAGATTTTGTTTGTCTATTGTTGCTGAGCACTTAGCTGGATAAGGGAATGAAGGATGGCAAGAGTTCTGTAAAATGATATGAACAGAGAGGAAACTGGGTTGCCTGCAACCGCACACATGTTAAACTGTTGACTGGGAAAAGAGGTCTGTGGTAGCACTTCATCCTTTATCTGGTGTCGAGCCCCGGAAAGCAGCATTGTGAGAGCCCCTAGTGAACTTGATGTGCACTTGACAGTCATGTTTCTGGTGAAAGTAGCCATCTTTAACATTCTTCATGGACTGCTCACTGGCAGTTGAATCTAGATGCAAACTGGCCTTCTTTCAGATAATTTTCAGTCTGGCTACCCTGTTTGGATCTTTTTTTTTTTTTTCCCCCACTGTGATAGAAGATACAGGCTTGATTTATGACTTAGTATTTTTTAGAATTCTCATCGTAAGGAACCTCAAGCTGTCAGTTACCAGAAGTGAAGAAGCCTTGGTAGCAAAGACATCTAACACGGAGGCTTAGAAGGGTGGCTGTTAAAGGAGGTTTGGAAACCTAGGGATTTTTGCCTTTTTTTTTTTTTCTGGGCTGAGTAAAATAGATGCATCAATTCTAACAAGGCACTTCCTGCCCAGAGTCACTGGCAGAGCAATCTCCTCCCAACAGCTGCAGGCTTGAGAGACCTCATGCTGCTGGCCGAGGTTCATTCTGTGCTTTGACCAAGACCACAGCCAATAAAGCCAGTGTGTACCGTGGAAAGAGTTTCCCATTTTTTCCATTGGAGACGTCTTTTGTGAGGTTAGTTTGACTGTTCCAAATTAACCATGGTGGTCATTGCTCATTTTTAAATTTTAACTGCATGTAAATGTAGTGATCAGGTTCTAGTGAAGGCAGATCAGTTTTGTGAAGGAGATGCATATCTTTCTGTTCATTATTCCTTAAAGCACTGATTCTCAAAGTGAGACCTCAAAAACAGCAGTAGCAGCCTCACTGTTGCCAGCAGTCTTTGTTGCGGGCCTCCATCCAGGTGATTCTGATGAATGCTGAAGTCCAAGTTGACATGTTAACTTAGTTCCTTTGTTTCAAGCCTTCTTCGAGTTTTGTGTCTATCCCTAATCAAAAGCAAGAAAATGGTATCTTTTTCAGGTAAGGAACAAGGGTAGCATTTGAAAACTTGGTGTCCAGTATCTTGGTGTCTTGTATTCTGCCAGTTGTTCAAGTGGAGCCTGCATCCCAAGGCTTACCCAAGTGAAGAACTTAGTGCAGCTCCCAAAGATGCTTGATTTGTCTATCAGAGATCACTTTCCCACAGGCTCCTCCCCCATAGACTTCTGTTACCCAGGGGCCATCCCTCCATCGGGACCATCCTGTAGGAATCCAGTGAAGTCAGGATCCATAGTGTAGTTGGCTCTCTAGTTTGAAATCTGTTTGGTCATCTAAAGGTTGTGAAGGTCTCTAGTGCCAAGTTGTAATCTTGTATTCTCTCACTTCCAGGAAATTGGGAACAACATGTTATAGTTATAGTGTTATTTTATAGGCAGTTTTGTTTTTTTCTCTGTGCCAGGGGCTCACAGTCACCCACTGTGTCTCAGAGTAACATTTCCAGGCTTTGACACTGTCAATTTAAGAAAGATTTTGATTTGATGAATCATAAGATTTACATCTCATCCAACTTTTCCTCACGTCCACAACTGAGCTAAGGCATTTAATGTATCTTTCCATCTCTTTGTAGCTGAATGACAGATAGCTGTGTATGATTGGTCTTGGCCTTTATCTTACATTTTGTAGTTACATATAATTAATAATCAAATATAATTGATAATGTGAAATATTTGAAATTCAGTTGCTCCCCTCTACCCTAATAGATTAAGAATGGACTAAATAAAAATCTATACAGAATTTATCAATTTAAAAATACATCATTTAAGGAAATACTCTTGATTTCTGATAATTTAAATGTTTTACTATATTGTACATTACAGAAAGTATGTTTTCTTGAAGAGTACTTATATTTTGAGCAATTAAACTGGGATATGCCCCATTCGGGATCTTTGCTAAGAACTCTGTAGTCTTCCTGCCAATTTCAGTAATAAAGGTACTGAAATGTACCGATCTTGCATAAAGAAAAAAGTAAGTAAATTAAGCAAACAGCATAACCCCCCAAGCTGTGCTTAAAATGTTTTCAATTATTGTATAGTTTACAATTTGCACCAAATGGCTATTTCTTTTCAAAGTATGAATATGCAGATTTCTTTTCCAAAGTATGAATATGCAAATACATTCTATTACACCCACTGCTATCTGTTTTGAAAATCTTCCCTTTGTTGGACAGGGACTTGTGCCACAACCACTTCTTTACATTCCTGAGTTTCCTTAGCACTAGTGGTCTTCTACCCATGAAGCATTATTGCCATTAATTCAGCTGTTTATCCATGTATTCATTAATCAGCCAATTATTGTAAACCTTTTATATGTCATATATTGTTGGCTAAAAGTTCTTCAGTATACATCACCATTCTTAACCTTTTAATTTTTAGGAATTTAAATACAACTTCTTCACTTGTTACACTGATAAAGTTGATTAATAGATGTCTATGTTTAAATATACAAATGCTTCATAATTCCTAGTTACCAAAATAGTATAAAATTTGAAATTGACAAATCTAGAGTTGAATATGATAAACTTTTGTTACTCATCAACATTTATCTATTTATTGTTCTTGAAAAGGGAGTGAAATTGAACTTTTCTAAAGTCAGTATCTAAAATTAGCATATATTTAAATGATATTCATTAATATAAGCGGAGAACCAAAGTCCTTACATTATCCTTGACCCATACACTAAAGTAGATGATAATTTGGACATAGCCATAAAACCCAAAATCATCTTTATTTTAATGTTTTGCTTTTGACCAACCTTTACTTTCCAGAAACAAGGACCTAGTAGGTATGTGAGAATTTATCATTTGTCGGGTGCTAAATGCAATTAGATTCAAATTCTCAAAACCATTACTGAAGATGGGCTGAGTTTCTCATGAGAACAATCCAGTTCCGGAGCCACTGAGATCCAGATGTCCAACTGAACAGCTGCCATCTTCTGTGTGCTGTTACTTCGAGATCACTGCGTTTGAGCTGAGGGCCATGTGTTATGCATTTATTACACTGGAGCCCATGATTGAGGTCAGATGTTCCCTACCCTTAATTTTGCCCTTTGGGACTCCTTATGTTTTTCAGTGGGATGCACAGTTGCAGATACTGGTACCACAGAGCAACTATGGAAAAACTTTCCCAGGCAGTACTTTTGCAAGTAGATGTTCAAGCTAAATGTTCATTTCCCTTAAATATTTCATGTTTATAGCTTTTCTCATAGACTGATTACAAGTAAACTTGAAACAAATTGGGCATCTAAAGGAGATTAAGTTAAAATATTCTGAGATCTGTAACTCTGGTGTTGAAAGCATGAATCTGTGAGGAATATTCTATCATCCTTTCTCATGTGCGGTCAACGCATTTGGAAGCTAACAGTTTTCTAGTGTGATAACTGATGCCTGTGAAAGCAGTAAGTACCAGAGGTCCATGTTCATTTTGGTACTGATCTCAGCACCACAACTTCACACAAATGTTTGATCCAGTTAGCAAAGCAACATTATTTTTTTACCAACATAATAATTACTTACCTTTTGTGGGTCCCATCATGAGAGGTAGTCCCTAAATTATCCGTAATTTGTGTAAGGAGCCGTGTAGTAACATTTTTTTTATCTAGGTGTGTCTTGGGAAGGCCATACCAAAGTAAATCATCACCACTTTAATATTTATAGTACATTTTATTGTTACTAGCCAAAGTTCCAGTGTATAGAAAAATTGTGTATTAAAAACCAAGATTAGGGATTTTATTGGTTTTTTTTTATATTTTTATGGAATGAACCTTAATTCTTGATCAGTATTCTACCTAGATTCAGAATCTTTGTAACTATGTCTAAAATTGCCAAATGCAACTTGTACCTAGGAAGCAGCCTTTTTGGTGCATTGTATATCGATGGTATAAATATGATTATAATTTCTAAATTACAAGAAGCTTCACTAGACAGTAAACTCTTTGAAGAAAGGCACTGTGTTTTGCCTAGCAGAGTGACTGGCATATTGCAAGTTTCAAAACACGTTTGCTAACTGAACCAACTACACCTACATTGTCAACCGTCTTTCCCTGCTGCAGCGAGTGAAGGAAGTTTATAGTTGATCTCCATAGCCAAATGGGCAAAGTCTTTCTGCGTTAACAGTACCAGAGACCTGATTGTAATCATTTAAATTTAAATCATACTGTTGTTTTTGGAACTTTTTTTTTTAATTTGTTTGACAGAGTTAGAGAGAGAGAGTGAGAGAGAGAGAAAGGTCTTCCTTCCATTGGTTCACCCCCCAAATAGCCGCTACGGCCGGAGCTATGCCGATCAGAAGCCAGGAGCCAGGTGCTTCCTCCTGGTCTCCCACATGGGTGCAGGCGCCCAAGCACTTGGGCCTTCCTCCACTGCCTTCTCGGGCCACAGCAGAGAGCTGGACTGGAAGAGGAGCAGCCAGGACAGAATCTGGCACCCATATGGGATGCCGGCGCTGTAGGCGGAGGATTAGCCAAGTGAGCCACGGCGCCAGCCCTGATCATATGCCAATTTTTCATCACTGAGCAATTTATTTGCTTGCTTGAACTAAGTGTGCACTGTAAAAATCACTTAAAATTGTGTCCTTCCCTATTTACCTTTAGTACTTCCTTTCTTTCCACATTGCTTTTGCAGTCCATGGTGCTTTCTTTCAAAGTGCTATTTGGCACATTTTGAAGTCTGGGTTGTAAAGTTTGAGCTTCCCAAGGTCTGATTCTTTTAGCTGTTTTGTTATGTTTGTAATGATGCAGCTTTGCTGAAACAATGAATAACATGCTTGTCATCTCTCCTTTGCAACTCCTACTAACAAAGCTCCCTAGACCCTATGGAACAGTTATACGGTACAGTGTCTCTAGTATAGGTATCATCATGAGACTTAAGGCTTGCCAGTCTGTTAAGAGATAGTGTTACTGATTATAAGTCTCTGGTGCCTGCGCAATGAAAAGTTATATGCCTTTGGACTTGACACTGTTGATAGGATTACTAAGAAAGTGCATACTAGGCTGTATGATTCTAGATAACATACGTATTGGAATAGTCAAGGACCCTCTGTTTCTTCCACCTCCACAGGAAGACATCAGTAGTAGCTGATAAAACCTCTGTGACTTTTGTCCTGAGGTCATGTAATATATTGAGTCTGGGAATAGGCCTCATCAATTCATCGATCTAATTGAAAAAAAATTTTAATTAGCCAAAGATCATGGAACTCCTCTGTGCATAAAAAAATACAGCACTCTTCCTTCAAGAGGCTGTACTCCCACCCACTTTGTTGTTTGACAGGGTACAGTTAGACCAGAATTTTGATTGGATTTTAAAAATAGAAGCTCCTAGATATAAACTCTACCTGTTTTTACTCCTAGAAAATAAACCTACTTATTTTGTCTTCACAGAGAATTTTCAGAATAACACTTATACTCTTTTTAGGTTTAAATGCTAAAGTAGGAGTTAAAATGTTTAAAATGAACTAGAATCTGCTTGCATCACAGTGGATGGATTGTAAGTCATGGTCTCCTGGTTGGCTGTATTGCATGCAGTAAGGGGAATCCAGAGGAACCTTCGCTTCCTCTGCCACTAATAGCTTGTATGACTTTGAGCTGCCACTTCACCTCTCATTTAACTTCCCTGCTGAGGACATTTAAATCATCTGGGTCACTTTCCATCCTGATGGACCTCTGAATCTACTGTTGAAACATGCCATAGTCGCATTCTTCACTGCATTAAAAGCATATATTCTCTAGTCTGAATGTCTGCCTCAAATCTAATTCTAACAGAGACCAAATGTCTTTAAATTATAAACCTTGTTTTTCAATAATCTATTCAAAAATGACCTTTTTCAAAAATCATTGTATTTGTATAATCACCTCCCTCCTGTTTTTTTACCTGTTATGTTTGCTTAAAAAATGGTACAGGATTAGAATCCTACCTCACTAATTACGAGCTTTGTGACTGCAGATAATTTACATTTCTGGGCCTCATTTTTCTCATCTCTATAATGGAAATAATTATATCTGCCTTAAAACAGCTGTTAAGAGATTTATACAATGGAACTCCAAAAAGTTAATAGAAAAGTGGAATTAATAGATAAGTATATTTTGTGTAGTTTTTTCATAATACATTTTCCCATGAGCATTTTGAATACCCCTCGTAGGTAAGAGCACAGGAGAAGTGACAAGCCAGAACTTGGCACACAGTGGTTCTTCATAGATGTTTCTCACCAACTAAGCCTAATCTGCTTCATCCATACACTCTGGGATTCTGTCTTTGTTGACTGAGTAGTAGTTGGTTACCATAATTTTAGAATAATCAGTGACTCTAGAAATAGCATACTTGACTCTGTCAGATCGCATTAACTGATCAAGTACTCACTGCATGCAGTTCATATATGTAATAGCTCTACAAACATGTCTCTTAATATTTACATGTGTCTGAAGATGTAGACACTACGTCTATCACAGATCACGTGGTGTGTACCAGTACTCTCCTGAAGAGCTATGAAGATTTGAGCTCACTTACTCCTCACAACAGCCCTATGAGGTTGGTATGATGATCATTTTCATTTGAGAATGCATCGCAAATGAAGAGAGGGGGAATACAAAGAGTTTAATTTAGCAAGATCACGAATCATTAAATATGGAGCCCAGATTAGAGTCCCTGTGTTACATCACTCAGCTCCTTATGCAAAATGTCATTGAAAAATCATTTTGAAGAATCAGTAATGGCACTAAGGAGATGCTTTTCTTTTAGAAGGTATTTTAAACAGCATTTCTAGAAAAGGAAGGATAAGCAGTGGCTGTCAGCCATGCTACCTTTCTCCAATCTTACTCAGACTTCATGATACATTAGCTTTTGACATCCCTCGTCTTCCCGTGACCCAAAAGAGGGAGGAAAACAGCAAGGTGACTTAGAGGAGAGAGGACTGAGCGCTGCCTCCACTTCCTATCTCTGCAATCTAGCCTGCCTACTGATTTTTTTTAATTAAAGAACTTTCTGCCCTAACAAATATAGGGTATACCTTGCCGAAAGAAGCTGGCTGGTGAAAGTAGCTTATGCTTCAAGCAGAAAGAAGAAAAACAGGTGTCAAAAGCTGAGAGGCAGTGTGACAAAAGGGTGATAGGAAGGGGGAGCTTTTCTTCTGAGTGTCCTACTAAAGTGTCTGAGCTGAAGTAGGAGGTGGAGTCCTGTGAGTAAATATGGAGCTTTGCCACCAAATTCTTTCCTCCAGAACTAACATTCTCAAGGGATATTAATATTAATACAAGGATAGAGGCTCTGGGTGAAGAAAAATTATTTTCCTCTCCAGGGGCAGAGTTCTGTCAGGATGCAGTGAAGTTACAGAGTTTCAGAAAGAGCTGGGAGAATATTAATCATGTTATCATTAACAAACAAGGCAACAGACCACAACCTGCAGGATGAAAGTAGAAAAAAGGATCCTGGTAACATCAGGACTTTTTTCTCTACTTAGAAGCCTCTAAGCCTTCCATGGTGTGTGGGCCTTTTAATTGTAGTCGTTATTCTGGCCTAATTAAGGTCATCACAATAGAAATCCGTGTACATGTACCTAATGTGAGTGCTTCATGCTTTAGATACATGGATATTAGGTACCAGGTGGGGGGGGGAGTGCATTTATGTTTTATGTATCTCATTCTTTCATCATTATGAATTAATCCCTTTGTGGTTTCTCTGAATCATTCTTATGGAGTGTTCTAAAAGAGCCAGAAAAAATTAAAGGCTTTCTCCAGCAACGTAATGGATAGCTAAATGTCCAGTTTGAAAAGCTGTTACTTCTAAGAGGCCAAAAAATGTTAATATGGGCCACATAACTAAAACATAATTTTTCCAAGGTGGGAAAGGCAATAAATTACAAAATACCACACTTTTGGAATATAGTTTTTAATAGGAACAGGTGTTATTTCATTAAGTTTTACAATATTTTAAGTCCCAGTTTTCTGTTTTAGAAGTGTGTTAAATAGTTCATTTGTTTAATTTATTTGCATTCTTGGTTTGTTCTGACCCTTAACTGTATAATATGGTTTATATTTACTGTTTTTACATGACAAGAATGTCAGCAATGTGCCTTTGGTTTTTGTGTGCTTGAAAAATAAAAAATAATGAACATTACAATACGGAATCATGAAGGATTCTCACACACAGTTGTATGCCTTTGACTCGATTCTGTCACTTAATGGGGACTAGTTTGATTAACTGAACTTCAGTTTTGTTACACTGGAAATAAATGAGCAATACCAAAAATGCAGGTAGGCCCAAGAATGCAGATTTTCCTTTGGGCAATTTGAAGCCAATGGCATATAATCAATTAAAAATAAGCTTATTTTTGTATTACTTTTATACTAAGATTTGCCACATATTGGGAAGTAAATACCAGAAAGCAGGTACCTTCAGGTATATTTATAGGACAAACCTATAACTCTTTTAGAAATAAATATTAGGATACTTTGAATATTTGCAACTTGAGTTCTAGTTAATTGCATTTTGGGGTTAAATTAGGATGATGAGAAATGCATTCTGATCTCAAAGTCTTCTAGCAGGAAATCTTCCTAAAATGTATTAGTAGCTTTTCTCAACTAGCAAGACAATGGATTTTATCAGTCTATTCTTTATGATTTAAACCTGGCATGCCTCAGGGACATAACTCTCAATATCAATCATCATTGTACAGTATGATAAATAGGTAGAAGATGAAGGAGATGAGACCATCTGCATTATTGGCCTCAGCATAGTGAGCAGTCAGTCAGTCAATCACCACAAGGACTCTATTACAGACCAACCCTATGCAGATTGCTGGAGGGGACATAAAAATATCATAATTCTTTGATGTTGGAAGCTGTCTTATGCATTTTAAGATATTTAGCAGTATCCTTGGCCTTTTTTTTTTATAGAGAAACACAAATACCAGAATTCTTGTGAGTACAACAGAGATTGATAAAGTAGAAATAACAGAGGTCAAGAGGGATTTTGTCAAGGAAGCAGGTCATGAGCAGGATCTCAAAGGATGGTTAGGGTTACCAGTTCAGCCCTCAGACTTGGTAACCTGAAAGGTCACTGTTTTTTGTGTGGGTTTTTTTTTTTTTTTTTTGGTTTTTGGTTTTTTTTTTTTTTTTTTAACAATTTGTAACCTTGTTGAGAATTCGTAATTTATAATCTTCATGAAAAAATTTGCAGTGAGCTACACTACAACCTTTGGATGAACCATGGAGATATTTTAAGGACAAATTTATCATAGGACTTAGGCATAGCTTTGCTATGTCTGTAGAGGTGGAGTTTGGGGCTATGTGTACTTTCCCCAATACATTTTGTGCATGAGCTCCTTATCATTTAGCAAATTTTTTTCTTCTCCACTTTTTCCTGGTTCCTCTTTCTACTCCTCTTTCTCCTCTTCCACCTCTTCCTCTTAAAAAAAAAATATTTATTTGAAAGAGTTACAGAGACAGCTAGAGAGAAAGAGGTCTTCCATCTGCTGGTTCACTCCACAGATGGCCGCAACGGCCAGAGCTGCGCCATTCCGAAGCCAGGTGCCAGGAGCCAGAGGACTCCCCAAGGACTTGGGCCATCTTCTACTGCTATCCTAGGCCATAGCAGAGAGCTGGATCAGAAGAGGAGCAGCCGGGACTAGAACCAGTGCCCACATGGCATGCTGGTGCTTCAGACCAGAGCTTTAACCTGCTGCACCACAGCGCTGGACCCCCACCCTCTTCCTTTACTTCTTTTTTTTTCTTTTTGTATTAGAGCAGTTAGGACCATGAAAATCCATGGTCACAATCAGTGTATTAGTTTTCCTGTGGCTCCTGAAACAAATTACCACAAACTGGATGGATTAAAACAGCGGAAATGTATTCTCTCATAATTTCAAAAGTCAGAAGCCCAAAATCAGTTTTACCAAACAAACTAGAGTGTCACCTCTACAAGATAATCCAATCCTTGCATCTCCCAAGTTCTCGTGGCTGCCAGCATTCCTTGACTCATGGCCACATAAATCTAGCCTCTGCTTCTGTGGTCACATGACATCTTTTCTGGCAGGTTTCCCTCTATGTCTGTACCCCTACTACAAGATCATTTGTGATGGCCTTTAGAGTTCACCTCAATAACCCATAATTTCCCCAATCTCAAAATCATTAACTTATTTCTATCAGTGAAGGCTCTTTTTCCAAATAAAGTAACATTTACAGTTTCCAGGGATTAGGATATGATTTCATTAGGCACCATTCTTTATCCCTCTGTAATCAAAATGTTCGAAAGAGTCGTGCTTTGGCATGGGCTAGCAACATTGAGTGCATTCTGCATGGATGTGCTTCTCTCTGGTGGATCTCACATGCAAGCATGAGACGGGAGTCATCCCTCCTCCTCATCTGTTCCGGGCAACTGTGCTCTGTGTGAGAAGAAGCTCCCTGCCATGGATTGAAGAAGAAAAGGGACTCCATTGTTACTTAACAGTAACTGGTAGTATATAGGTCAGGACCAAGGATGTGTTCCTGATGGAATGCTTCTTATTTCACTTCCAGACCTCAGAGGCTTTTTTTTTTTTTTTTTTTTTTTTTGGTAAATCCTTTGGGTTTAGGCTCTAGTTCAAGTGGCCAGCGTATCCTCTTCAACTCAAGCTGGAGGAGATACAGAGAAGCCTACAGAAAGGATTGATAAATTCACCTGAGATACGGGAACTATAGGGAAAGAGATATTTTGAGCCATTCTCATGTAGCTTTCTTTAAATAATCCCATTACCCAAAAAATATCTAGGCAAGATTGAGGAGGATAAAAATATAAAGGAGCATGAAAATTCGCCTCTACTTTCTTTCCTGCACAGTATCCTTTGTAAGCAGAATATTTTCTGGATCCTGTCTTGGGAACACATCTTGAAAATATTCCTGGGATGGGATCCAGATAAATTTACAGGCTTTGATTTTTACAGGGCCTGTGATCTCTAAAGCTCATCCAATTTCAAAATTCTTATTCCATGAATTTTATAGAACAGTGATTTTACTTAGAAATAATTATTCTTTTATGAATATTTTATTAAAAATTTATTTATTTATTTGAAAGAGTTACACAGAGAGAGGAGAGGCAGAGGAAGAGAGAGGTCTTCCCTCAATGGTTCACTCCCCAGATGGCCGCAACGGCCAGAGCTGCTCCAATCCAAAGCCAGGAGCCAGGAGCTTCTTCCGGGTCTCCCACATGGGTGCAGAGGCCCAAGCACTTGGGCCATCTCCTACTGCTCTCCCAGGCCATAGCAGAGAGCTGGATTGGAAATGAAGCAGCCGGGTCTCAAACCGGCACCCATATGGGATGCTGGCGCTTGAGGCCAGGGCCTTAACCCCCTGCACCATAGTGCCAGCCCCCTTTGTGAATATTTTTAAATAACTGAGACATTCTATAGTATTGTAATTCCATATAGTCTATGATCACCTTGGCTTTTTTACTGCATTAGGTTATTTGATAATGCATGGGGTGCAGTACTTGGCTCAATAGCATTATTTGTGGCATCTTATTCTCCATGGAGTAAACATCCCAGACTCTCTCAAGCAAGGTTGCCTTTTCTAGCCCAGTGTTTCTCAGCCTCAGCATCAGTGACATTTTGAACTGACTGATCTTTTGCTGTGAGGGATTATCTTGTGTACTTTAGAGTGTTCAGTCAAAACATCCCTGCTGGCTTGTAATGAACAAAGTCATCCCCAGACATTGCCAGAGGTCCCCTCTGAGCAAAATCACCCCTTTGGAGAATTACTATTCGAGATCTATTCCTTTCTTGGTTAATAATAACAGCACTTTACTTATATTAGTTAATTTGAATCTTACACAATTTCACAAGAGCCGTATTATCCCTAAGGAAATTGAAACACAGTACTGTTGAGGAAGTAGGCCAAGATTACACAACTTTTAAAACCATTTATTTTCACCAGGAAGAAAAAAGTGATCCAACTCTATAGATCTATCCTTTATGCCAAAAAGAGACCCAGGAGTGGGAACACTGTCATCGAGGTCATTCCCAAATCCAACACCAGGCAATAGAGGACACAGCACAGATCCCACCACAGTTTCTGCATACAGTGAGGCTGAAAATCCAGTTGGAGTTCCTGATTAGGCTGGCCCAGCCTGATACTGTGCAGCCATTTGGGGAATGAACCAGCAGCTGAGAAGATCTCTCTCCTTTTCTGTCACTCTGCCTTCAAATAAATATGTAATAATAAGTAAGTAAATAATAGAAGAATATGAACAGGCAGTTATTTGGAATTGATGCTTTCAACCATAGTAATACAGCTGCTGTCAAGAGCTCATTTAAGAATATGTTGTTAGGGACTGGTATTGCAGTGTTGTGACATAACTGGTAAAGCTGTTGCCTGTGGCACTGGCATCATATATGGGTGCTGGTTTGAGTCCAGCAGCCTCACTTCCAATTCAGCTCCCTGCTAATGCACCTAGGAAAGCAATAGAAGATGGCCCAAGTGCTTGAGAGCCTGCACTCACGTGGGAGACCTAGAAGCAGCTCTGGACGCCTGGCTTTGGTCTGGCACAGCCCCTGGCCCTTGTGGTCATTTGGGGAGTGAACTAGCAAACAGAAGATCTCACTCTCTGTGTCTCCTTTTCTCTGTGTAACTCTTTCAAATAAATAAAAAATAAAGCTTAAATAAGGTACTACCTTGTTAGAGACTTGAAAATACCTTCCTTTGCAGCTATTTAAAGTTGCATAATAAACCATAACAATGGATGAAAGCAAGGAAAGGACTGTTTAATGAGTTCTTACTAGGAAAGGAATACTTATCTTGAGACTTTCAGATAAGTCATTGTACTTAATCCTCATAGCAGCCCCATGGAATAGACTGTTCTTTTCTTTTTTCTTTTTTCTTTTTTTTGACAGGCAGAGTGGACAATGAGAGAGAGACAGAGAGAAAGGTCTTCCTTTGCCGTTGGTTCACCCTCCAATGGCCGCCGTGGCTGGCACGCTGCTGCCGGCGCACCGCGCTGATCCGATGGCAGGAGCCAGGTGCTCCTGGTCTCCCATGGGGTGCAGGGCCCAAGTACTTGGGCCATCCTCCACTGCACTCCCTGCCACAGCAGAGAGCTGGCCTGGAAGAGGGGCAACCGGGACAGAATCCGGCGCCCCGACCGGGACTAGAACCCAGTGTGCTGGCGCCACAAGGCAGAGGATTAGCCTAGTGAGCTGCGGCGCCGGCTTGTTCTATTCTTTTTTAATAGGAAAACTTGAGTCTACAAAACTAAATATTTTTATGGTAGGATTTTATTCAGTTCAGTGAGTCAACTTGAATTTGGAAGTTCTTTCTGACTTCCAAGCTCGAATGTTTTCAACTTTATTCTCCTTGCCTTGGGATTTAGAAGGATGTGTGGAAGATTTTTAAGCTGTCCATCTACTCTTCCATCTTCTGGTTCAAATTGCTTTTCCAATAAAGACTGCCCAGTCACTTGGAACTGATTCAGAGATTTCGAGGTCTCACTTGTCCTTCCATCAACACTGCTGGTAGGATCTAGTAAAAAGTGCGGGTGGGGGGCACAGGCATTGGCACACCTCATTGAATCCCGGCTCTGCCACTTCTCTGAAGTCTGACCCTGAGCAAATTAGTAACAGCTGTGAGCTTAAGCTTCCTTGTTTATGAACATGGGGTTAATCTTGCAGGTAAAGATTAGAAATAATGCATGAGAATACTAATTGCAAGCTATGTATTTTACCACTTTGATTTTGTTCTTTTTGAAGCCCTGGCAATTTATCCACCCCCGTTTTCCCACTTCCATCAAGGATGCCTGGAAAATTGCCGTTAAATTCATCAAGATTCATTCTTGAACAAATGAAGATACCTTGAGGATAAACAAACCATTTGAAGTCTTGTTAGCTAAACACACTTCTGAAGGCTGATTTGAGCGTGTGAAGAGGGAAGGTCAAGACAAAGAGAAGATGATTTTACAAGAAGTTACTCAGCCCATGTGAGAGAGATTGTTGTAAAAGATAGCATACCATAATTTGTGTCCATAGACAGCAATAATGAATATCAAGAACTTGTTTTTGAATGAGAAATTACTTTTGTTAAAGCTTGAATTGTGATTTACATGAATGAGACTTGACTTAGAACTTGATATATGGATATGCACATGTATATGTATTTATACTTTAATTATATGTGATATACACATATGTACATACACATAAAGTAATGTATAACTGAGGTACAGCATGGGAGTAAAGAAACTCTAAGATATTCTGAGGAATGTAATCTCTGGGACAGTATTTTGAACTCCACAAGTTAATATGTGGGGAGCTATTAATAAAGTTCTTGGTATTTCTGTGTTAAGCAAAGAAAATATGCAACCAGTTTGTAGAAAAATGCATCACATGTACTCAAAAGATTGAGTCCTTACAAGGTGACCAGTTACTCAACAGAGATGTCATTTAAAAAAAAAAATTGCTGGAGAAGGTGTTCCTATCTAGCTGCCTTGCTGAGAATGTGGGTCACAGCCTAAAGAGATTCCAAAGGTAATGTGATAATACTGCATATCTACTCAAGGGCAACCAGTGGAAATGTTCTGAATCAAAAATAACTCAATGTCTGAGAATTCTAAGAGGACATTCAGTTCATCTGCATGCAGAGAAATTGGGAAGAAGGATGAGTTAGTCTATTTCAACATTCAAGAGATTAAACAGTATGTTATGAATTTGTTGAAAATGATAAATATCATTTCTCATTGCATTTCACTGAAGTAAATACTTTAGTAAAGTTTATATGTCGGAAATCAGTTAAACCCTTTTAAATATGCTTTAACAGGGTATTATTGCATTCCAGGTATATAAATCAAGGCTGTAAAAGTCAATTACATGTAAGTAATGATGCTGTGACATTCTGGTTTTCAGAAATTGTCCTGGTGAAATTCAAAAATGGTCTATTAGATAGCTTCCATGTCAGCAAACACCATTATAATCACACAGTATATGTATAGCTGAATAATCCCTAACCTTCCCTCTTGCTTTCCTTCAATAATAGGTCTAATAAAGTTTCACACTGAGAAAGAGCTTGGGAATTCCCTTGCCTCCTTTGACTGAATTTGACCTAAACATTTATTTGTGCAATAAAAATGTGAAGAAAAAATAATAAATGAGAATTTTCCAGTTATTACTCCTTGAAAATCATATGGGTTCCTTCTATAATATAATATGAGAAACTAGGAATAAATAACCTCTTTTTTTTTTCCAGAAAAACAACTCATAGCTTGAATTATACCAAAAGAAACTTTGTACTAGATACCAAGGGAAAAGGGGAGAAAAATCAGTGTCAATAAAATATTGCTGACCTGGGTAGAAAGATTACAAAGTGAGAAGGCAATAATGGAATTCATAATTTTTTGGTAGTGCTTGATTTGAAGATGAGGTGGGGGTTCAAATATGGAAGCTGAGTTTTCTTCCTGGCAGTGATTTGCTGATCCTGCAGACCTCCCCTCTAAAACAGAACCTCATCATGTTTGATAGCTAGCAGGTAAAGAGAACAGACAACCTCCCTCAGCCTGCCCTTTTAGAAGAGCCAAAATGAGCAGTGCAAGGGACAATCAGGTCTCCAGGAAAAGGAATTGAAAGGCACTAGCTCCCACTGACTGTCACTTTGGGTCACAGGAAATACACCTAAATGTGCAGGACGTGCCTAGGAGCTTTGGGGAATTGGAGACAGTATCTGAGTGTTGCTGAATGGTGAAGACTTCAAAGGCAATGGGCAGTGAATGAACCAGAAGCCAATCAGAATGAAGGGGGATGTTTAAAACAGATGGAGCGGGAACTTACAGAGTTCGGGACTTCTCTCTCTATCTACGGCCCCCTGTTCTAGCAGACTTCTGCCAAGCTGGGGAAGTATTTACAACTGCACCACAACAAAGAGGGACCAGGTGAGTCTTGGATCAACTAGACTATGTTAACTTCCATACAGTTTTTCTTTTGTAATTGCCCTGTGCTAATGACTGCAAGGACCAGTGTTCCCAATGTATTCTATTTGTTTATTCTGCACCTGCTTAAGGAGTCTGCAATTGACATGTGAGCTCACAAATGCACATTTAAGAAACGAATGGAATGTATGACCATCAGTGCAGGTCCCCTGCTTACTCTCCTCTGTGTGGGAGAAGCTGGGACTCTTGGCACTTAGGCATCCATTTGCAAAACTGTGTCCAGCATTCTTTGTAGCCTCTTTAGCCAGGACGCTGTGATACTAACTACAACACTGTTTTTGGATGTTTCCCTTGGAAGCAAGGCAAGTTGTAGTTCTAAGGTGGCAAATGTCATGCTGCTGTCATCTCTAGGAACTGTTCTCTTGTGAGAATCAAGAAATAGAAATATTAATGTGGAGATGAAGGAACTCACATCTGTGTCTCTGTTGTGAGCGTTTTCTGGTGCCTGGAGATGCATTGGCTCCTGGAGTGATGCTTTGGTTGAGTGATGAGGCCAATCACAACATTAGAACAATGCATGGAAATGGTTTTCAATGCCAGCTCTTGCTCTTTGTTTCCATGCAATCTGAGTAAGACTTCTAACTTAATTTACATGTTATCATTTTTAAAAAGTCTGGAGGTTGCAGGGAATAATATTTTTTTTTTGCTGGCTAGAATATTGATCTCATTACTTGGCACTTTTTAGTCTAAGATAGATAGTTATCAAAATTAAACTGTCCAATACAAATGTAATTTTATATATTGGGTGTTTTGAGGACTGAGGCCTTGAAAGACAAGATAGTACTTTATTTTTTATTATTTTGAAATAAAGAGAAAAGTGAATTGATGAATGATTTCACAATAGAATGGTATTAAATGACCTGTTGAATCAAAGTTGTTACTACCTTCCACCCCTCTATAAAATTAATTCCCAACTTACTTTTACATGTAATTTTTAAAGGATATAGCTCATTTAAAATTGTTTTAGGAGGGGGGATGATTGGGACCTCAGAGAAGAAAAGATAGGTTATTCTCCTGATCGTCCTTTGTTCCTTAACCTCCTGACTAACAGTGATCATGGAGAAAAAGTTCCTAAGAATTCCTCTTGTGACACTTGCTGATTTTACTGTTCCTTCTATTCCAGTACAGGAACTTGATGCCTCCCAGATGCTATTTCCCAAAAACTTATGCAGAGTATCTCTATTAACTTCATCACCCAGAGAATGGCAGACAAAGGAATGATATATGGATAAAAACATTTGGTTATATATAGGTCACTGTCAAGATCTTGGCTCTTATTTGGGAAGAGGAGGACAGGGTTTCCAAGTGGTCAATATATTATTAGTAATTTGTCATATTAATACCAGCATCTCATTTCTGGTTTGATTTCAGCCATCAGTGAAGAGCAGGAGGCTCCACTAAAAATTACTTCCTCCTTAAATTCTGTATGGACTATTTGATTTCACACCCACCCATTGCAACTTTGCATTTTGTGTTTGTCTATGACAGCTACCTCAAATCATATTAGAATCTGCTGGGGGATAAATCCTAAGAAGCAAAGATTTTTAATTCAAGTAATGTGATTATATACACATACCTGTTAAATTTGTGTTTGTGTTCATATGTACAAAATAGTTCCAAAGATTTGAAAAATGGAATTATAAGTTTATTTGGGTGCAAAAATTTTGAAATCCTTGCATAGTGGTTTCACAGTATGCAATTTCCGTGAATTTTTTTGAAGAGTTCTAGTACACCCTATTGTATACTTCTGTAAGTTTTATATTTCCCAAAATACTTCCATAGATATTTTTTATCCTGAACTTCATAACCATTCTACGCAGAGATTGCATGACCTGCCCAAATCACACTTAGGAAGTGGCAAAGCCAGGACTAGCAATGAAGTTTCCTGATTCCTAGCCAAGAGTTCTTTCCACACAACAGCTGTCAGTGGTAACTGGGAAGGCCTGAGGAAGAAACTGATTTGGCTTCTCTGAAGTTGAGAGTTATAGATAGTGACTGAACTATCAACAGTGCAGTTATTTTCCAGGTCAGCTGATTCAGGAAGGTCCTGATTGAGATAAGTTGTTTAAGTGGCATTTAAAATAACTTCATTATAGGCTCTCTACATCATCCTATATCCAACCATCATCTTTTGCCCTAGTTCTTCCGTGTTATGTATCCTTGTTATTGGCTCTTTACTTTTGACTTGTAAATGATCTCATAGCTATTCATTACCACTAGTAATAAAAATACTGATGCTAAATACCCTATACCTGTAGGTATGCAGAACTACAATCTTGAATCATTATTTTCTCCATTTGCCAAATGTATGGCTATACAATATAATAAAATTCCATTCCCACTATTATCCATTTCAAAAAAACAATGTTTAGGTGGAAAGCAGTGATTATAATATTACAAAATTGAAACTGATCTTTCAAAGTTAATAATTGGTGAACCACTTCTTTGTTCAGACATTCTCTTTTGAGACTCCGCATCTCCTAATCTAGTTTATGGTTAGGTTCAATAACATGGATGAGCTAACTTGAAAAATCTAGATTGTTCAACCAGAATTTACTGCCAGAGTTAGTAAAAGAAATTGAACACTGCTATTTCATTACAAACATAATCATAATCAAAACCAACCAAGTTGACAATTAAGAATTATCCATTTGAAATCAAAATACCGTTACCAAATAGGGAAAGTTAGAAAGGCCCTTAATAACCTTGGTGTGATAATGAATATTCGGGAAGTTCAACCTTACGCATGTCATTTAAAAGTCTGCTTGTCCTGTGGGTGTTAAAGGCAAATTTCACACCATTTCTCTTGAAAAATAAGATAAAACCCTGCATTCCATAGCATAACACTTGAGATTAAAAGTAACCCCCAAATGTATTGGCTTACATAGATAAGTGTCTTATTTCTCACTTTAGTCTGGCCGGTCCTGGTGGTGAAGTGGATCTACTCCTCTAAATCATTAAAGGACACAGTCTCCTTTCTCGCTGCTGCATTGCCATTCCCTGAGTGTCATGGTCTCCAGTGTTGCCGCAGTCAGTTCACTACTATTTGTGCGTTACTGCCCATGAGAAAGGAATAGGAGAGAGTCCAGGGCAGGTGTCTTTAATGAGATGACCCAGAAATAACACATATCATTTCCACTTCTCTTCTACTGCCCAGAATCTCATCACATGACAGCTTCCTAGGATGCTGGGAAATGTAGTCTTTATCTAATAGACCTTGCTCCTATAAGATGGGGTGCAAAAGGGAATGTTGGAGAGTGGAGGTGAATGGACTCAATTACTAAAAGATGGTAAAAAAAAATAAGGGAAAGAACACAAGGGCTATCGGGGAGTAGGGGGATGCAGCTAGCAGTATCTATAATAGCTGTACAATACTTGCACCAAGTACAATGTTTATTCAAGCAGGAATACTATCAACAATAAATCACTCAAAGACAAACAACTGGACAATTAGACAATGAATTAATGCAGGTAGCACCAGGGTTCTTTAAAAATCATGATTCTCAAGTTTTTTTCTATGTGCTGCTTCTCTGGGGAGAAAGTTATATAGGTCACCTATACTCTGTGTGATTTTTTGTGCACCTGACTTTGTTCTTCATGAGAAGTTATAAAGGTAATATCTAGTTTTTATGCAAGTAGATAAGAGAAGTATTTTTTTATGTTTTTGAAGAATAGAATTAAGTAAGTTAATGTTCCAAATAATAGAAACATACCATTAAAAATCACCATTTAAAAGATACTTTACAACTCATTGTGTACATGTGCAGGACTGTGTGTATGATATTTTTATATTTATTTGAGGTTGATTATATAGTTTCTTCTTTATTTTTATTTTTTTAAGATTATTTATTTATTTGAAAGTTACACAGAGAGAGGAGAGGCAGAGAGAGAGACAGAGAGAGAGAGGTCTTCCATCCAATGGTTCACTCCCCAACTGGTTGCAACGGCCAGAGCTATGCTGATCCAAAGCCAGGAGCCAGGAGCTTCCTCTGGGTCTCCCACATGGGTGCAGGGGCCCAAGGACTTGGGCCATCTTCTACTGCTTTCCCAGGCCATATCAGAGAGCTGGATCAGAAGTGGAGCAGCCAGGTCTCGAACCGGCGCCCACATGGGATGCCAGCGCTTCAGGCCAGGACCTTAACGCACTGTGCCACAGCATTGGCCCCTAGTTTCTTCTTCTTTACACAGGATATACTTGAATTCATTGGAATTAATTTATGCTTTGAATCAATGTACAACAGTTGAGGACCTACTAAGTGACAAAGTACATGAGGCTTTGCATATGGATTCAGGCTTAATCTTTTCAGCAACTCAATGAGGCAGGTCAAACACATGAAGAAACCGAGGGTCAAGGAATTTAGTTAACATACTCAAGATAACATAACTAGCTGGATTTAAATCCCAGTCTCTGCTCTTCAAATGGAGAGATAGTATCTCATTCAACAAGAAACTATCAAGTCAGTTCTATGGGAAGGCAGTCAGCTAGATATTTTTATGTCTTACTCTTATTTAACCTCAGAACAGTCACATGTTGAACCTATTATTTTTTGTTTTATGGATAGTGCAATACTGTTTCAGGAGATTGCAGAGCAGTGGATGAAACAGAAGGGATTCAAATCCAGAGTAGTGCTTGTTCCACTTGGAACCTGCCTTTTCTCCTGTTTTAGGTCATAGTCAATGAGACTACCTAGACACAAGCAGACATGCTTTGCCTTCCTCTCTATTTAAACACCTATTGACCCAGAATTTTCTGTCAACCCTATCGCAGAATTCTCTCCAGCTATCCACCATTACAGTTGTATCTTTATCATTTATAGCCTGAAACATTTCAATGATTTCCTAACTGGAGGTTTTTGTTTGTTTTTGAGATTGACTGATGGATTGATTTGAAAGGCAGAGAGAAACAGAAGAGAGGAGAGGAGAGGAGAAGGGAGGAAGATCAGATCTTCCACTGGTTTACTCCCTAAATGGCTGCAACAGCCAGGTCTAGGCCTTGCCAAAGCTAGCAGCTAGAAATTCCATCCCAATCTCACACATGGGTGGCAAGGGTCCAAATATTTGGATAATTTTCTGCCATCTTCCCAGGCACATTAGCAGGAAGGTGGATCAGGAACAGAGTAGTCAAGATTCAAACTGATGCTTGGATATGGGATACCTATATCACAAGCAGTGGCTTAACCCGCTGTGCCACAGTACTGGAGTTCTATAATCAAATTATCTTTCCTTACATCAGTTTCTACACCGTCATGAGATGGTCACCCACAAATAAAACATGCAGTTACAATTTTTCCATGCTGAGGGGTGGACACTTGGCCTAACAGTAGAGATGTCATTGAATCACCTGTATTTCATATCACAGTGCCTGGGTTTGATACCAGACTGCACTCCTGACCCCATATTTCTGCTACTATAGACTCTAGGAGGCAGTAATGATGGCTCAAGTGATTACATTCTTGCCTCCATATGGGAGACCTGGATTGAATTCCTGGCTCCTGGCTCCTGTCCCAGCTTAGGTCTGGCCATTGTGGATATTTGGGGAGTGAACCAGCAGGTGGGAGTGCTCATATTTTCTCTCTCTCTCTCTCTCTCTCTCTCTCTCCCCTATCTCTCTCCTTCTCTCTCTCTCTCTTCCCCTCCCTCCCTGCCTTTCTAATCAGTGTTTCAAATATATTAAAAAAAAAAAAAAACCTGTCCTGTTGAAAATCTCCCATGGAATAATATTTTTGATCTCCATGGAATAATATTCCAGTTCATTAGTTTAGCATATAAAGCTCAACAGAGTTCCAGCCTCTTCCTGCATCACCCAATTCCCACCCAACCTAAATTCTATGAACACTTAATGCTTTGCTAATCTCCAAACTCATGTGGTTTTTTATGCCTCTTTACTTTTGTACGTGATGTTCTGATGAGCTAATGCAATCTTTCCCATTTTTTTTTTCTGCCTGGAAAATGTCTACATGTTTGTCAAGTTGTAACTACAATATTGCTTCCCTTAAATGAAATTGGTCACCCTTGTTTGATCCCATAGTACGCTAAGTATCTTTGTTAAGTGCAGTCAGTACTCTCATAATTACATGCCTGTCAAAGTCAGGCTGTGCTGTCTTTGGCAGCCAGGACCACATGGTCCTTGGTCAATGCCTGGCATACCTCATAGTTGTTTTATTGGGAACAGTGGAGCAAAGACTCAGTTATAAGGCAAAGCACAAAGACAGTTGTAATTCAGTAGTCATTTAATAAGAAAACTAGTCAATTACTTATTAAACACTTAGTCTATATTATAAGGAAATCAAGCAAAAGTGAAATTGTCCTTGCCCTTAACTCCTTATCCCCCCTTAAATTTTGTTTTTAAGATTTTATTTATTTATTTGAAATGCAGAGTTACAGAAAGAGGGAGAGACAGAGAAAGAGGTCGTCCGTCTGCTGGTTCATTCCCACGTGGGTGCAAGGGCCCAAGCATTTGGGCCATCTTCCACTGCTTTCCCAGTCCATAAGCAGAAAGCTGGATGAGAAGAGAAGCAGCCAGGACAGGAACTGGTGCCCATTTGAGATGCCCATGCTGCAGGTGGAGGCTTAGCTTACTAAGCCACAGTGCAGACCCCCCATCTTAAAATTTAAATAGGCAGTAAAGACTACTTTGCATATCAGAGCATTCTCATCTTTTCTAAAATGGTTCCTTGTTTGCTCCTTTTAAACTGTAAATTGCTTTTACACTGTATTTTCCTAGTCCCTATTTCTCCTGTGGCATGTAGTAGGTGTTCAAAAGTCTGTTTAATGTTAAGTGAATAAGACTTAAAAAACACGTAGAATAATATGTTTAAAGTACAAAATGAGTGACAGCTTCAACAGACATTATTGGGGATGAGATAAAAAAAAAGATGAAGACATTTAAAGAAAGTTTGGGTCAATTTATGGAGAATTAAGGGGACAGAGCCATGTCAAGCATAATGAAACAAATTCACAAAAATGCGTTAGGGCTGGCATCGTGGTATAACTGGTAAATCCACCACCTGCAATGCTGGTGTCCCATGTTGGGGTGAATTCGAGTCCCGGCTGCTCCATTTCCCATCCAGCTACCTGCTATTGGCCTGGGGAAAAGCAGTGGAGAAAGGCCCAAGTGCTTGGGCCCTTTCTGCCCATGTAGGAGACCTGGAGAGGGCTCCCAACTCCTATCTTAAGTCTAGCTCAGCCCTGGCCATTGTGTCCATCTAAGGAGTGAACCAATGGATGGAAGATTCTCTATCTCTCTTTCTCTCTCCCTCTCTGCTGTCTCTGTAGCTCTTTCCAATAAATAATAATTAAAAAAAAAAAGAAAATGGAAAATACATTGTTTAGTCAACGAATGCAGCATAAATACTATCTCATGGACCACTCCGAAACTTCTTGTAACAGCAAACATTGTTTTACACTCATAGGTCTGCTGATTTAGGCTGACTTAGCCAAGTGGATCTGGGTCAGACTATAGGTCACCTGAGTTGGAGTAACTCCAGGCTGTGGTTGGATTCAAGTCTGCACACACACTTCCATCCTTGTTGGTGTCTTGGGGAGGGGTTAAGTGTATTTTGGGTGTGGGAGAGACACAAGCATCTGAGACCAAGAGAACAGGCCATGGCATATTGACTGATTCCTTGTTCATAATTATTAATTCCCCATTTTATTAGAATTATGCAATCATGCCCATACCACATGATGTTTCAGTATCTTCAACTAGAGTAAATGGGGTGTGTTTCCCAGTCTCATTGATGTTGGGATTAGCCAATGGAATGCAGGCAGAAGTCACAGTTTACCAGTTTCAGGCTAAAGCTTCCAATGGCATTGTTTTTCTCATTCGCCCTCTTTGCTCTTTGCTGGTTCAAGGAGAATGAGAAATGTATGATGTAAATTTGACCATGATCCGAAGCCTAGAGACCCACCAACCATATTCTGAAGCAGTTCCCCCTGGATGACTGTCAAACCAGTGAACAGAAAAATACATCTGTATTGTTGTAAAATTTTAGGTTTTCAGCAATATCTATTAGAGGTGTGAAAGTGGACAAAGACACAGATTACTCAGAAGTTATGTTGAAGTGAGGGCTATGGACTCATTGAATGGAGGCATAAACAGGATGTCATTCTTCGATGACAGGATAAAGAGGCAACAAGGGAAAAGGGTGCTGAAAGCTAAGAAGTCAATTCAGGTGGAATGTGCTACTATCGGCTAAAATGAATATTCAGTAACTGCAGAATTTTAAAGCTAACTGGGACCTTGAAAGATTTTGGATATTGTAATGTCCATGTCAAAATTAGTACGCAGAATTATTTTGTCTTGCTTATGTAGAGTTTTAACCATTTAAATTGGAAGGCATTAGGCAAGTTTTATATCCTCCAGCTCTTTACCTCACCTACCTCTGCTTCCTAACGCTCTGTATATTTGAATGCCTTTGATTTTGTGTCTCATGGTAATCATATCACCACTCATACCCAGGCATGTTAATTTAAGATGAATATGAGATACATAAATCACAATGATGATGATGGCTGATATAAATTGAGTGCTTATTATGAGTTCAGACATTGTTCTAAGTGTTTTACATGTCTTAACTCATGAATCCCCATTTCACAGATAAGACAAAAGAAGCTTAAGTACCTTGCCTGTGCTCAATATTTGGAAGTGGAGGAGGCAGGATTTGAAAAGCCCAGTTTATTGAGCACTTTCAAGTAGATCATCTCAGACATGAAGCATTATTTTTTGTAAACATTTCCCCAACTATTCTAGTTTGGATTCCCTTGTCTTTCTGCTAGCAAATCTCAACTACATCTTGGGCAGATTTATAAGTTTCCAGTTATTTGGGGGTGGGAAAAGCTTATCTAGTTTAAAACTCAAATCTCAACTCAGGGTTTGACTTCTCTGGTCAGCACCCAGATCTGGGGCCAAGGGAACCCAAGGAAGTCTCTATCCTCTGTTACTCTTGCATCTGTGATATGTGGCATGTGTGGATGTATTTGAGGATGGCAATTAAGTTCACAATCTGGTTCTGTCATTCCCCTTTCAAGGTCTGTGACCACTTGTTTTGAGGGATGATTGGAAGAAACAAAGAGGAAGGGCAGACATCTCTAGTCTCCACTGCCTGAGTTCCCTCTCTGTGGATTGCCCTTGCTTCTCTGACCAGCACAAAATGGCCATACTATGCTATCTGTATGATGAGTGTCCAAATGCTGATTCCATAGTAAGCACATGTGTAGGACGGTCTGGCAGGTAAATTCTCAGTACCATACTACAGATGGTCCCCAGTTAGGACTGCTTGAGTTGAGGTTTTCTGACTTTATGATAGTGTGAAAATGGTGAAGTATTCAGTAGAAACCATAGGTTAGGTTTTGAATTTTGGTATCCTTTTGGAGTAGTGATATGTGGTGTGATGCTCTCTCACAATGCTAGGTGATGGCAGCCCCTGCTCAGCCACATAAATGAGAGAGTAAACAAGTACAGTACAGTGTGCCATGTTGCCAGTGTTTGTCTGCATATAGGTATCCGATAATTATATGAGCTAGTCAATGCTTCATCATGAAATAGGCTTTATGTTATACTACTTTTGTCTAACTAAACTAAAGTAAATGTTCTGAGCATTTTTAAGGTAAACTAGACCAACTTTGGTAATTTAGGTGTATTAAATCCATTTTTGAATTATAATATTTTCAACTTATTATTTATATATCAGGACATAACCACATAGATCATCTGTATTCCTGAGTTAGAAATTCCAGCTCTGGATCTACATTGCTCCCTCCAGCTTCCACCCACAACATTACTCCCAAAGCTTCCTGATCCTGGGCCCCCTTGGGAGGGCACCAGCCAGAAAAGCTCAGCCCAGCATATACCTCCAAGGATATCTGCTGCGCCGCTAGACACCCTAGGGGAAACTCAAAAGTGTGCTACACCAAAGGAGCTCCTCTGCTGCGTACTTTCTCCAATTTACGTAACTTAAGTTCTCGCCCCAGTTGGTTTTCTCGTGAAAGTGTGTTCCAAGTCAGCTGTGGAGGCAGCCCACCATCATCCAGACTAAGTTTCTTCTCAGTTGGCTGAAGTCACGTTGAGAGGAGGAAGGGTGGCCACGGTGTTCCCTCTGGCCAGCAAAGCCATCAAGCTTGATAATATGGCATCTGTCCCTAGAAAGAGAGGTGAGTTCTACAATATCACCTTTGCTCGTAGCTGAGAGTTGAAGCTCTGAGGGAGGGTGAACTCTAAGAGCGAAGGAAAGTAGGGAGAAGTGTGCTGGTGACTAGCATATTTGAGAAACAGAAGGAGGGGAGGCAGAGAACGTTTTCAAAAGGAGAGAATTTTAGAAGAAAAGGGGCATCCAAACTCTTTTTCCCAAAGAAAGTAGAAGCAAAAGGAGGCTGAGAGCTTTGCTAATGGTCACATAGCTGGTTTGTGACAAGACCTTAACTGTAACCCTGATCTTGGTGCTGCTGGGAATTATCCAGAGAAATTAGAGGAGCTTTGGATACCTGCCTGATGAGAAATCAGGTAGGTGAATTCTGAAATCAATGAATTCAGTTTTATCCAGAACTCCAAGCACTCACTTTGATTTGGAGATGCATATACAGAGAAGCCTAAAGTAGTCTGGTTTTGGCATAGCTGTTTACTGGAGACTTGTGCCACTTTCAGATTGGACGGCTCAGGTCACCAGAAATCTGGTTACAAGGTAAGAGGAGTTAGCAAACTCAGCAGGAGCCTGGATCCTAAAGAACATAGTAGGGGTGAGCATTGTGCCACAGGGGGTTACACTGACACTTGGGGTGACTGCATTCCCTATTAGAATGCCTGAGATTGAGTGTACTTTCCTTTTCAATCTAGCTTCTTGCTAATGCACCTGGCAAGCAGTGACCCAAGTATTTGGGATCCTACCACTCAGGCAACTCACAATTCCAGAGCTCCTGGCTCACCCCTGGCTGTTTTCTTATTGTTCCTTAAATGAAATGGTGTAATGATTATTTATATAACATTTACAGTGTACTAGGTGTTATAAGCAATCTAGAAATGATTTAAAGAGCATGGAAAGCTATCAACAGGTTATACGCAAATACTGTGTCATTTTATTCCGTATGGGCTTTGGGTATGCGGATTTTGTTATCTGCAAGAATCCTGGAACCGATCCTTTGCAGTTACTGGGAGATGACTATAGTCATGTGTGGATCATCTATTAAGATTGCTGGTGTTTGGAGAAAAGTGCTCCACATAAACATCAGGTGTTTTGAATCTAGATCAAATTGTGTGATCCCAAACCAGCCTCTTTGTCTAATTGAGCTTTCTAATCAGTAAATTCATTAAGCCAGTTGATTTCTATTGTAGTTTCTGTTCACTCATTTGTATCCTTTCTCAAGTGATTAAAAAATGCAACAGAACCTTGAAGTTTCCCTTCAGGAACTTGATTGGGAAGACTAGCACTGTCTGTGAGTCAGGACTCTTTGGTTGTAAGCAATTGAAGCTGACCCTCTTTGACTTAAGCACAGAATATCTCACAGAGTCAAGGAAAAGCAGGAAAACCAAAGTAAGAATTTGTGTATTTCCTTCCAGGACAGCTGTAATGGATAGGTGTCTTGAACTGCCTTCTGTGACTCTGTTTCTAATCAAGATACAAATTTGCAGGAGGAAACCACAAATCTTACTACCTAAAGTCAAGACAGCTGGGTTCTGCCACGCCTAGACCTCATGTCCTGAAGGATAAATGTTCCTCTAATGAAAGTTTGCTGGACACACACAAGACTGTCTGCCCAGGAGCACTCTTCTTAACAGTGCTACTATTTAATCATGTAACTGTAGGCCCCATCAAGTGCCTCTCTGTACAATTCAGCGTTTAACTGTGTGAAGACCAAACTAGAGCAGATCCTGTTATTGCCATAAGAAAGAATTGTGTCTCAAGCTACTGTATCGTTGTTGCAATTGGGGTTGAAGGAAGACTGTCCTAGGGGTTAGGGAATGAGCCTTAATGTGAAATTCATGGGAACTCAAAGTAATGACTATGAAGAGCAGGCATTGTGATGTATAGGGTTAAGCCACTGCTCGGGATGACTCCATCTGCTATCAGAGTGTCAGTTCCAGTCCATGCTACTCTCCTTCCAATCCAGCTTCCTGCTAATGCACCTAGGAAGGCAGCCGAAAGATGGCCTAACTGCCTGGTCCATGCCACCCTTGTGGGAGACCCAGACTGGGTTCCTGGCTCCTGCCCCAGCCCCAGCTGTTGCTGGCACTTAAGGAATGAAGCAGCAAATGAAAGATCTTCCCTCCCCTGTCTCTTCTCACTTCCACTCTCCATCCCCCTTGGTATGTGTTACTCTGCCTTTCAAATTAAAAGCTAATAATAATGATTGTGTTACTCATTGTCTCATAATAATTGAGGCACTTTTGAAGTTCATCTCAAGTCACTTCTGTGACACAGACATTTTTGTCTCAAAGTTGTCCATCTTTATGGCTGTTGAATTCTTTCATTGGAACTTGCCCTATTTGCTGCTTCATTTCCTTTCTTGCAATAATTACTCTTCCAGTTCTTGCTGGAGGCCCCTGAAGAATTGCTTTCTAAACTTGAAGCAATCTCTTAATGAACCAGTGTAATTCCTGCCTTATCTAAATGATAAAAATGAATCTCAGAGAAGTTACATAAATTGCTCAGGATCACACAATTAACTGGTAATAGAAATCATCCTAGAAAAGATATATCTTTGTAAACTTTATTTTAGTTTTAACTGACACATAAAATTGTACATTTTTAGATGCATGATGTTTCTATATATGCATAATGTCTAGTCAGGATGAAAAACCTATCGACCTCCTCAAACAGTTAACAATTCTGGATGGTAAAAACATTCCAATTCCTTTCTTCTAGATTTTTTTTGGAGAAATATACCGTACATTATCATTATCTATAGTGCACTTACTGAAAATTCCAGAACTTCTTACTCCTCTCTGACTATAGCTAAGAAGCCATTAATCATCCTTTCCCAACCCTCCTCTCCCTTATATTCCACAGCCTCCAGTAACCACTGTTAACGCTCTTAACTTCTATGAGATTTTTTTAGATTCCACATGTGAGAGAGATCATGTGGTACTTGTCTTTATGTGCTGTGATTATTTCACTTAACGTAATGACCATATTCCAATTATATTGTTGCAAATGACCCAACTTCATTCATTTATGTGATGAATGGTACCCCCATTATCTGTTAGTGGTACCCCCATTTATCTGTTCATTTGTTGACAGGCTATTTTCATTTCTTACCTACTATTACTAGTGCTGCACTAAGCATGAGGAGGTGGGGTACAAATGGCTCTTTGACAGAGTACTTTAATTTCCCTTGGATATTTACCCAGATATGGGATTCCTGGGTCATGTGGTAGTTCCATTTTTAGTTTTTCAGAAAGCCTCTGTATTTTTCCGCAATGTTTTACACTGTTCTAATTTACATTCCCAACCAGCAATGTGCAGGGGTTTTCTATTCTCTACATGCTACCCAGCACTTGGTATCTTTTGTCTTTTTGATAATAGCTAATCCAACTGGAGTAAGGTGCTATCCCATTGTGGTTTTGATTTTGCATTTCTCTGATAATTAGTGATGTTGAAAAATCTTTTCATGTATCTACTGGCTATTTATATATCATCCTTGAGTAATGTGTGTTTAAATCTATTTTTAAATGGAAATACTTGTTTGTATTGAGTTGTTTTATTTCCTTGTATATTCTAGTTATCAATGCCTTTTTCAGATGTATAATTTGTAAATATTTTCTGCTATTCTGTGGATAGTCTCTGTTGATCATTTCCTTTGTGTACAGAAATTTTTCAGTTTGATGAAATCCCATTTGTTTATTATTGCTTTTTTTTTTCCAGTGTTTTTTGGGATCTTATTCAAATTTTTTTACATATTCCAATGCCCTAAGGCATATATCCTATATTTACTTCTAATAGGTTGAAAGTTTCAGATTTTACATTTTAAGTTTTTAATCCATTTGAACTGATTTTTGTACATAGTTAGAGACAATAGTCTGTTTTATTCTACATGTAGATATGCAATTTCTTCAGTAATAGTTATTGAAGAGACTTTCCTTTCTCTAATGCATGCTCTTAGCACCTTCGTTAAAGATCAGTTGACTCGGATGTGCAGGTTTATGTCTAAGTTTTTATTTTGCTAGATTGGTTAGTGCGTCTGTTTTTATGCCAATACAGTGTTGTTTTAATTGCTATAGTTCTGTAATATATTTTAAAGTCTAGTTGTGTAAATGTTTCCTGCTTTGTTTTTGCTAAAGATTGATTTGGTTATTTGCAGGTTTTTGTGATTCCACATAAATTTTAGTAGTGCTTTTTTGTAGCTTTGTGAAAAAATGTCATTGATATTTGATAGGAATTTTATTGAACCTATAAATCACTTTGAGTAGTTCAGACACTTTCAATAATATTTGATTCAGTCCATGATTATGGGATAAATTTGCATTTGTGTCCTTTACAGCTTTTTTTCATCCATTTTTATAGTTTTTATTTTAGAAAACTTGTGCTTCTTTGGTTAAATTTATTACCATGAATTCTATTGTGTTTGTAACTATTAGAAATGGGATTGTTTTCTTGATTTCCTTTGCAGATTATTCATTATTGATACATAACAATGTTACTGATTGTTATACATTGACTTTGTATCCAGCAACTTGGCTCAATGTATTAGTTATAACAGTGAATTCTTTGAAGTTTTCTATGTTTAAGATCATGTCATGTGCAAACAGCAACAATTTGACTTCCTCCTTTTCAATTCGGATGCCCTTTATTTCCTTCCCTTGCTTAATTGGACCTCCAGAACCATACTGAATGAACATGGTAAAAATGGCGTAATAGGTTAATGCCAGTATCCCATATGGGCACTGGTTTGAGTACTGGCTGCTCCTCTTCTAATCCATCTCTCTGCTAATGTTCTTGGGAAAGCACTGAAGGATGGCACAGGTGCTTGGGCCCCTGCATCCACGTGGGAGACCCAGATGAATCTCCTGGCTCTTGACTTTGGCTTGACCCAGCCCTGGCTGTTGCAGCCATTTGGGGAATGAACCAGCAGATAGAAGAGCTCTCTATTTCTGTAACTCTGCCTTTCAAATAAATAAATCTGAAAAAAAATGCATATTTTTTTAAAAAGAGCATCCTTGTCTTGTTCCAGAGCTCAAATAGAAATATTCTACTTTTCCTCATTCAATATGTTGTTAGTTGTGAATTTGTTATAAATGGCTTTAATTATGTTGAGGTACATTCCTTGTATTGCTGATTTGTTCAAAGCTTTTCTAAAATTATAAAATGATACTAGATTTTATCACATGCCCTTTTCTTCATTTGTAGAGAGTATCATGATTTTTATCCCTTATTCTATTGATGTGGTATATCATATTTGATTTGCATATGTTGAGTTATCCTTGCATCCCTGGGATGAATCCCATTTGATCATTATAAATAATGTCTTTTTAAAAAAAGTTATTTATTTATTTGAAAATCAGAGTTACAGAGAGATAGAAAAGAGAGAGACAGAAAGAAATCTTCCATCCACTCATTCACTTCACAGATGGATGCAACAGCCTGGGCTGTGGCAGACTGAAGCCAGGAGCCAGGACCTTCTTCCAGGTCTTCCATGTGGGTATAAGGGCCAAACACTTAGACCATCTTCCATGGCTTTCCCAGGTGCACTAGCAGGGAGCTGAATCAGAAGAGGAGCAGCCAGGACTCGAACTGGCACCCATATGGGAGGCCAGCACTGCAAACAGTTGTTTATCCTGCTGTGCCACTGGTGTCAGTCCTTCTTTAAATATTTGATAAAATTCAACAGTGAAGCTGTGTGGTCTTAGGATTTTCTTTGATAGGAGACTTTAAATTATTGATTCAATCTCGATCTCATTATGATTTATTTAGGTTTTTATTTCTTCTTGATTCATGTTAGGAAAAGAGACACAGATTGGTGCCTCCTGATACAGGGTGCCAAAAATATTAGGAAGAAGTGCAGAATAGAGAGAAGACATGTACAAATTTACAGCCAGACTGAATTTACTCAGAGAAAATAAATTCATAGAGGTGAGGGACCAAATGCCAGCATACACATTGATGGAACACAAGACAGAGGTCCCAACCTAGGGGCCGTGCCTTTATATATGGGCGCTGGTTTGAGTCTCTACTGCTCCACTTCCTTTCCAGCTCTCTGCTATGGCCTGGGAAGGCAGTGGAGGATGGCCCAGGTTCTTGGCCCCCTGCACCCACATGGGATACCTGGAACAGGCTCCTGGCTCCTGGCTTTGGATCAGGACATCTCCGACCATTATGGCCAACTGGCAAGTGAACTAGCAGATGGAAGACTCTCTCTCTCTCTCTCCCTCTCCCTCTCTCTCTCTCTCTCTAACTCTGCCTTTCAAATAAATAAATAAATAAATATTTAAAAAAAAAAAAAGTAAGGAGGGCTAGGGATGGGAGTAGGGGTAGGAGGCAGCAGGCAGAGGTGAATTCCTGGAACTGGTCTTTCCGATGGTGTTGGGCCTTGGGAACCTGGAAAGAATGGGGTGGGGTATGAAGGCAGTAGGGTGTGAAACCCAATTAAGATTCAAGGACAAGGAATAAATTCCATTGTTTATCTATCTTTTGGGCAATGGCCGATAATGACTGAGGCTTATGTCTTTGTTTTATCCATTCAATCTTGGTAAGGTGTATGTGTACAAAAATTTGTCTGTTTGTTGTAGGTTATCAGATTTGCTGCTCTGTAATTGTTCATAATTATCTCTAGTGATCCTTTGTATTTGTGTGCTGTCAGTTGTAGTGCGTCCTTTTTGTTTCTGATTTTATTGTTGAATTTTTAAGTCTATTTTTGTAAGTCTAACTAAAGCTTGTCACTATTGGTTACCTTTTCAAAAACCAGTTTTCATTCCATTGATTGATTTGTGTAGTTGAAGTTTCTGGTTTATCTATTTAAATTCTGAGTTTTAGAATTTCTTTACTTCTACTAATATCAGATTCCAGTTTTCTTTTCTTTCTAACTCCTTAAGGTGCTGCAATAATATTTGAGATGCATCTGTTTTCTTACGTTACTTTAAAAGATTTATTTACTTGAAATGAGTTACACAGAGAGGAGAGGCAGAGAGAGAGAGAGAGAGAGAGAGAGAGAGAGAGAGAGGTCTACCATATACTGGTTCACTTCCAATTGGCTGCAACAGCTGGAGCTGCGCCAGTCCAGCGCCAGTCCGAAACCAGGAGCCAGGAGCTTCTTCCTGGTCTTCCACTCGGGTGCAGGGGCCCAAGGACTTGGGCCATCTTCTACTGCTTTCCTAGGCCGTAGCAGAGAGCTGGATCAGAAGTGGAGCAGCTGGGACTCAAACCGCTGCCCATATGGGATGCTGGCACTAAAGGCGTCGGCTTTACCTGCTACACCACAGCGCTGGCTCCATGTCTGTTTTTTTATATATATATATAATTTATTTATATATTTATTTGAAAGGTAGAGTTATAGACAGTGAGATAGAGACAGAAAGGTCTTCCTTCCATTGGTTCACTCCCCAAATGGCCGCTACAGCCGGCGCTGCGCCAATCTGAAGTTAGGAGCCAGGTGCTTCTTACTGGTCTCCCATGCAGGTGCAGGGCCCCAAGCACTTGGGCCATCCTCCACTGCCTTCCTGGGCCACAGCAGAGAGCTGGACTGGAAGAGTATCAACCAGGACTAGAACCCGGCACCCATGTGGGATGCTGGCAGCATAGGCAGAGGATTAGCCAATGAGCCACAATGCCGGCCCCTGTCTGTTTTCTTATGTAAGCAATGGTTGCTCTAAACTTCCCTCTTAGTACTGCTTTTACTGCATCCCATAGGTTTAGATATGTTGTGTTTGTTTCCATTTTCATTTTTTCAAGAAATTTCGAAGTTTCCTTTTTAACATTTTCCTTTGTCCTTCAAGAGTAAGTTGGTTAATTTCCATGTAGCTTTCAGAGTTTTTTGGTTTGGGTGTCTAGTTTTATTGTACTATGGTCAGAAAAGATACTCATTATGATTTCTACTTTTTTAAATTTGTTGAGACTTATTTTATGGCATACCGTATAATCTGTCCTAGAGAAAATTCTGTGTGCTATTGAGGAGAATGTGTGTTCTGCAGCTGTTGGATGGAACATTTTGTAGATATGTTAGGTCCAACAGATTTGTTGAGTGCAAAATGGGCCTTTTTACCCCCTCATGCCGGACAGTGAGCCAGTGATAATTTCAGCTGAATCAGGCCTATGAAGGGAGAGGTATGGGTTGCTCAGACAACTTTCTGGATGTATCTCATAGTACTTGTGCTGTTCTTAATTTTGTTTTGCATTGTGATCATAAAAACTGCCTTTTCATCACATTAACAGATGCTCAGAAGTATGATCCTCTAATCTCCCCCTGGCTTCTCTCCCATTCCCTTTCAGCACAGTTTAGAAGCTGTGTCACCATTTATTCTTTTTCTGTGAACCACTGGGAGATAACCCTGCATTTTGGTCTTCCTAGTTTTGTAGTGATGAGTTGCTTTTTTAGACCAAAGTCTAATAAGAAGGATCCTTCCTTCCAGACCAAGCATACACAAAATAGACTGTATTTCTTGTTAATTTTCATATAAATTCCTAGAGCAGATCAAAAGTACACTTCATTATACTTAGTTTTATCTTCATTTTTGG
This sequence comes from Oryctolagus cuniculus, assembly GCF_051225735.1. Lineage (NCBI taxonomy): Eukaryota > Metazoa > Chordata > Mammalia > Lagomorpha > Leporidae > Oryctolagus > Oryctolagus cuniculus. The sequence continues at coordinate 30,807,697 of NC_142886.1, read as the reverse complement.
TACTTCCCTGAAAGCAGAATTATATACTATGAAATATACAGATCAATCTAAATATAACCAGGATGTTAATATTGTTATTTTTAACTTACCCTGAAAAAAACTATCTCTTCTGACTTCAGACTAAAAATTTTTATCTTCTATGGTAGGCCCAATTATTTGTTGTGTGTAACTAAAATATACCCCAGGTATTGGGGGCCTATCCCCAAATGATTAGACTTCTATGTTTTCACATCTTATCTGCTGTGTAACATATTACTATAGCCACTTGACTTTTCTGGTATATTTTATGCGACTATTCCTTTTGTCATTTTGTTGTTTTCCTGAACGGTCCCGTTGCGATCCTCAGACCTCTCTCTGTCTCTTTTGTTTATAGTCTCCGGGTTTGTCTTAATGTTGTTTAATCTTTGTCATTACCAGCTGTTCCAGAGCAGTTCCTCTCTCTTTCTCCCTCCCCCTCCCTTAATCCCTCATTCCCTCTTTGTGTCTGTCATGCCTCTTTCCTGCTTTCTTTACTTCTTTCTGAATCATTTTCATTGACTCACTAATTCTTTCATTCAACAGGTTTTTGGGAGCCTACTACTTTCCGTACACTATGAGATCGGAGACTGGCACTTCCCCCTCTATAAAATGGGGCATAGCATGTTGCAGTGTTTTTACAGGAGTTAGAAAAGATGAACTATGTGATGTACACAGAGCAGTGTTTGATAGTCTGTTAGCACTCAGAACTGTTGGCTATTATTAATACTTTTGTCGGGATAACTGCAAGAATCTTACTTGGTAGAAAGTGATTACTTATTCTCTTCACCTTCGGCTAACCAGGATAACCAGCATATCTCCACAAACAGATTGAGTTAAGGAGTCTTAGCCAGCACAGTTTTACTATTTTCTTTTGTGTCTGCCACATGAATGCCATCTTCTGACGCTGATTAGCTTGTTTTTGAAAAATACAGATCTTTTTATAATCTATCCCTCCCTCCTTTCTCTCCCTCCTTTCCCTCCCTCCCTTCTTTCCTTTCTTTTTTCCTTCCTTTCTTCCCTCTACATCTTCGTGTTACTACTCCTCTGAATGTCCAAGGCTTTGGGCCAGAACAAGCAGATCCAAATTCCAGCAGGTCAGAGAACAACTCAGAGTCGTTTGTGAGTTTCTATCTCCTTTACCCAAAATGGTGATGAGAAATGCACAAAGAACAGCCACTAGCTCCCAGCGACAGTGGAGCCACAGGAGGTATCTGCCTTTGTGTCCAAAGCAGTGGTGGGACACCCACACAGAGACATCTACACACATCCACACATAGCCACATATAGCCACACATCCACATACAGCCACGTCCGTGTGTCCACATCCATCCACAGCAGCTGCACCCATCAGTGTCCCCCCAGTTGCTTATATAGGTTTACAAAGTGACGAACAAGTAAACTGTTCCATAACAAGCTTGTAGGAAACTAGACAAGCAGGAGGACAACGGTTACCATAGAGATGGAGATTCGGGAGTACGGAGATAAGGAGTCAAAGGCAAAAGGCATGGGAACTTGATAACTTCGTCTTTCCAAGTCCACCTCCTCATAGTCTCCTTCTTTCTTTAATTCTTTAGTAACATTTAATATATATGTTACTAGGTTCTAGAATCTTGCTCCTCCCCTTGAGCATGTTCTAACAGGTGATTTTTTTTTACTGTTCCAGAATTGTTTCCCAGTTTTCAAAGACTTAATTTCAGCCACGTTGTCATGTATATAGAAAAGAAAGCTTTTAACATTGCATGTCGCTGCATATTTCTCTATGGTGTATCTGATTAGTTTTCCTGACTCAGTTTTTCTGTGTTTATTCCGAGAGCATATCATCTTAACAGAATATGTAACGAGGTACTTTTGAAAGATTGCACTGCTCCTGTGTTTTCAAACTTCTCTGAGATTTCATCATTTTTTCCAGAGATAGAGCTAATACCAGTTTCCAGCCTTTCAAATATTATTACAGAGAGATGGGAGGGACATACGCAACCTCAAGCTTTTGAGTCGTGACCATCTACAATTAATTAGTATCTGTGGGGTTTTCCAATCTGTATCTCAGATTCTTGTGACTTTCTGGGTTGGTAGAGCTTATCACTTACCTCCCTTGGTGCCATATCTTCTTTATATTCCAGCTTGTTGTACTTAAGCAAAATCTATTTTTTTTCTCTGAGCCTGGATCACTAGCCATTGGTATTTAGAGCCAGTTGTCTTGCATTGTATGTTTCTATTTCTAGAACTATTTCCATCTTACTCCATCAAGCTCTCTTTCCTTTCATCTTTGAGTCTCTTTCTGCCTTTTGTGTTTGTCTCAGGTTTTGAGATACTCTCACTTTCTACAGTAGTTGTCATCTAGTTTCCTTTCATATAATAAATATTTACTGAGTGCTTCCTATATGTAGGGTGCTGTACAAGGCCCTGGAGATGAGTGTGAAAAAGGCAGATGGGATCTCTGCTCTCGTGGAGTTTTAATTTCAGTGTGAAAGATGGGCAAAGCCACGTAAACAAGTTAATGCATAAAATTATTTCTGATGATGCTATATGCTATGAAGTAAGTAATGAACCATAATAGTGAACTGTGTTCGGGTTAGCATGCAAGCTCACCTGTGGATAGGATAATGAAGGCCTTCCTAAGATAATGATTTGGAGCTCAAAATAGAATAAAACAATAACTGGGAGAACAACAGGCAGAGGGAACAAGAGTCAAAGTTTATGGTGGAAAATAGCTGTTCAAGGAGCAGGATAAGGCCATTGTGGCTGTAGCTGGGCTGGGGAGGGCAAGACTGGTAAGGAGTGGCACTGGAATAGTAGCAAGGAGTCAGATCCTACAGGATGCTGTAAGCCGTGGTAATAAGTTTTACATTTTATTCTAAGGGTTATAGAAAGCCACCAGGTGGTTGGAGCCAGGGAAAGTGGGAATTTAGAATATTATCCTTGCCACTGTGCTGACAATAGAGTGTGAGGGTCAAGAATGGAAGCAAGGGGCCTAGTGGGAGGTTTCCTTACTAGTTGTAATGTGCTTTTGTTTTTGTTTATCTATCGCTGTTAAATCCAGCTGACATAAAAATAACTCAAATAGGCTTACACAGAACATATATTGTTTCATATATATGAAGCCGCATAGGGTATATTCCAGGATTATCTGTTTTTGCAACTAAGAGCTATCACCAGGAAGTGCCCTCTGACATCTGTTGAATTTATTTCATTCCCATGCTAATAGTAATCGTTGTGCCCTAAAAATACCAAGTCCAGGGGTAGGAGAGAAACCACTGCATTGTGTCCAATCGCATAGGAAAATGACCTTTCATCTAGATTTGTCCTGTATCTCTTTCACCAGAATTGGTTGCTCTGTAGCAGGTGTGGAATTATCAGTATCTGGACCAGTCATTTGGAGATGGAGTGAATAGTGGAGAGCCAGCTTCTGCTGCTGCAGTACAGAAAGATATAAATGTCCAACTCCTAGCTTGATGTATGCTATTAAAATGGCACCATAAAACCAACACCAGAACTGAAACCAACCAGTAAAATGTTCTGGACATTTCAGAGAAATTCAATATTTTCTGTTTTATTTGTCCAGCCATAACAACCCATGGATATTCAACTAATTTTTCAAGTTTGTTTGTGAAGATAGTGAGTAGTTGAGTGTCTCTTAAATAACACAACAGGCGATGTACTGGGAAATTTTCTTCTGAGAACTGCTTTTGACTCTGCAACCATCATATGATGTAGGTGGTATTTTTAAATTCATTGTTAAGAATGAAAAGTTAGGTCTAATTAACTGGATGAAGATCCCATGGCAATTTTGTCATTCTCTAATTGCTGTGTACATTGTTCTATAATTTTAACAATAAAATAAAAATGGATTTATGGCTATAGTTAGATCTGCATACTTGAGTTGCCCTGATGTTGATAACTAGACCTTATTTTTAGCTTCCAAGGGCTCATATGCATTATGAAAAGTAATAATTTTCAAACTGAACAAGTAAAGATAAGAAGTGATAAATCACCTACCAGCAGACCCCAGCGGCTTCTCTCTTCTGTTTAATAGCTCACACATAATAATGATAGTGCCTAATTATTTTCAAAGTATTTTGGTGTGAGGAGAATGTTGTTTCATGGGTATTAAGGTGCTCATCTGTTTTCGAGAGGGGAATAATGAAAGACAACATCAGCAAATTTATAGACTCTTCCCACCTAGAGGCAAGATATTTATTCCGTTTAGTTTGGAGTTCTTTTTGTTTTTGAACTCTGCCTCAGTGTGTACTCCACACTGATATTGACCAAACTGTAGTCGCTGAGATGTGAAATTAGGTCATTTAAAGATTTACTTTTGATTCCCAAGATGTGTTCCAGGGTATACTGTGATGTGGTTTAGGGCATGAAATGATCCCAAGCTGGGCCCAAAGGGGGAAAAATATCTCTCCGCTGTAACAGTCAATACTGTATGGTGGCAAGGTGGTTAGAGAATAATATTGTGAACAATTTTCAGAAAACTGCTTTTCATAAAACCTAGTCAGAAGGCAAGAAACTACACTATATCAATCGCTGACATATTTTATAATGGAAACTCTCTAAGTGGTTCAACATGTTATAAATGGTTCTCATCAGTTCAAAAATTAAATTGACTTTGTTTTTTTCTAAACTACTTTTCGGTCCATGTGTGGATCTAAAAATAAATGCAAAACCTCTGTGAGAGTTTGTTACAACCAGAGTTTAATTTGTCCATGGTAATGAGGGGGAAGGGAAAAGGAGATGTTAGCCCTGGAAGGTCCACTTCCAAAGAGTGGGGTATTGGTGTAAAAAACAAGATAATTTTACCAGGGCTTTGATTGATCTGTCATTTGCATAATCAGGAGTAAACGGTAGTCTTAGAATATAGGCTTCCAAATAACTTTTATCTGCGTTACTAGAAAACAGTGAAACATTGACTCAACACTTCCTGAGCGTGTTCCTTTCTGTCTTCTGGCAGAGCTTCTGTAAGTGAAATGATCAGAAAGTAGGGAAGCAAAGTAGGCAGAAAGAGAAACAAGGAATCTGGGTTAATTTCCAAACTGAATAATCAGCTTCCTACTGAAAAAAAAAGAGAATTGGCAAGGCTGTATGGAAGGTTCCATGATTCCTTCACTGCCATTGTGGCAGCCGTATGTAAGCTGGCAAGAGGGACCTGCAAATACTATGGATAAACATAATCATTTCTCAAAGGCTCCCATTTAACTCCCTATAATTTAAGATTACACAGCCCTACTTGCCCTGCATACATCTTCTTCTGTGTTGAGTCTTTAACTTTGCTTGAGAACCTAACAATCATTGCTCTGAATAATGTGTTAAGATGGAGTGCTTTACAGTTGGTGACACACTTGGGAATTTGCAATCTGGGCCTTGGGGGGAAGAATCTGTCCCCTCCCTTAATCTTGGAAAAACTCTGGACTTGGCTCCTTGTCTAGAGGATCTATTCCCTGATTCTCTGCTGCTGTCTTCTATTTATGATTAAAGAAAATCTTGCTCATTTGTATTGTTCCATGTTGGTACAGAGTAAAGACTTAATATTCTTGTCCCAGACAGCTTGCATTCTTCCCACACAGCACACATTATTTGAATTATTTTACAAAACCTGCAGATCTGCTATTGATATACTGATTTTACCTAGGAGGAAAAAGAACTCAGCGAGTTTAAGTAACTCTTCCAGAGACACACAGCAGCTGTCAAAGCCAGAATTTGGATCTGAATGTTGTGCCTTTTCTGCTATACAGAATTATATAAAGGGGAAAACGAAGTTCCAAGAGGTGATGAGGGGAAAGTTGTCTGCAAGTGGAGTGGTGCCTGGCATGTAGTAAGAATGCAAACTTTTGTAAAATACTTATTTGAAAGGCAGAGTGATAGGGAGAGAGAAAGAGATAGACAGAGACAGAGAGACAGAGAGACGATCTCCCATCTGGAAGGCAGGGGCTCAACAATTGAGCCATCATTTGCTGCCTTCCCATGTGTATTAACAGGAAGCTACATCTCCCATGGAGGAGCTGGGACCCATGGGATGCAGATGTCTCCATGGTGACAACCTGCTGTGCCACAGCACCTGTCCCAGCGAATATTTCTTGAATTAAAAAAAAATAATGAACAACTATCTGCCTGAAATTTTTCTCCTTTATACTTTGAAATGTTTAAAAATGAGCATTTGCTACTTTTATAATTATTAAAGGAAGTAAAACAAAGGAAAAGTGTTTAGTTTTTCACAGATGCAGAAAGCAGTTTTTAAAAAGTTCCATACAGAAGTTTTGGCAGAGAAACGCCCTTCGATGTTCGAATCTCACTGTGAGCACTGGTTCAGCTATTGTTAGTCTAGTGGCTTCAGTTGTTAGAATGGCCAATGTCACATACTGACCTTGCGATTCTCCTCTTGTTCTCTCCATCTGTGAGCAGATTTGATCTCTGTCACCCACCCAGGAGGATAGGATGCTCTAATAAATAAAGAGATGTAAAATACTATCAGGGCTACGGATAATAGCCCCTACAAGTAGAGAACAGTGTTAGAAGTAAAATCGCAGGCCAGTACACATCCAACAATTACATGACTTACAGCCCACACATCTTTAAACACATCACAGAGAAATAGAGAAAGAAATGACTGCAATATGCATCCATAGACCTTGGTATAGAACAGTTGCATAACAAGAATTATAGTCTCTGAAAAAGCAGCCTTTACCCTTCTAATATGGACAGGGAGCCTCATCTAATTTTCCGTCTCAAACTTCAAGCAAGAGAGATACACGCAGGTTCTTGACAATTAGAAAGCAACTATGGAAGACAAATATCTATTGATGATCTCAAGATTCCGACAGGTATCATCATGGAAAACACTGGGGTTGGAAGCTTATTCTGACAAATCACACATATGACATAGGGGAGAAAATTCTCAAGCCCTGCACCATACCATCATTTGCATGGAAAAGTTGTCCTACTGTCTAGAGCAGCACTGTCCTACAGAAATTTCAGTGATGGTGGAAATGCTGTATCCTAACCTACCTAAATAGATACTTGATATGTAGTTATTGAATACTTGGAATGTGGCTAGTATGACTGAAGAAACAAGATTTTTTTTAAAAGATTTATTTTATTTGTTTGAAAGAGTTTCAGAGAGAGGTGAAGACAGAGAGGTCTTCTATCTGCTGGTTCACTCCCCAGATGGCCCCAATAGCCAGAGCTGCACCGATCCAAAGCCAGGAGCCAGGAGCTTCTTCTGAGTCTCCCACGCAGGTGCAGGGGCCCAAGGACTCAGGCCATCTTCTACTGCTATCCCATAGCAGAGAGCTAGATCAGAAGAGGAGTAGCTGGGACTAGAACTGGCATCATATGGGATGCCAGGGCTTAAACCCACTGCACCACAGTGCTGGCCCAGAAACAAGATTTTAATCTTAGGTAATTTTAATTCATTTGAATGCACTTAAATAGCCACATGGAACTTCAAGGCCTTGACCTAACCAAGATTAATTATACTGGCCATATTAGTTTGTTAAACACACTGGGGTCGGGATAGCCCTCTCAGAAACCAGATTTTAATCGGAGAATATTTTGTTTTCAATTATTACTTTAGGAGTTCTTAAGCCAGGAAATCAACTCACAGTAATAATCCCAAAGACTCCTTCCAGCAATTGTTGGCTTCTATGTTCAGCTACAGCTCTGTAGGTGAGGGCAAGGGAAAGAATAGCAGAGCCCTTTCTAAGAGAATTCCCTTGTATCCATTTGTAGTCATATATGCATTCATTCACTCAAAAAATATCGCTTACTATGGATTTAGCACTGTATTCTTAAAGATATCTTTGCACTGTTAACATTTCTATGTGTTGCCTTTCACCCTCATCTCTTGTGCACACTGAGGGCAGCATGGCACGGAGCAAGGACCTTTGGAATCAATGGAAGCTGAAGGAGCTCTGTTTCCTAGAACAGAGATTGACAGATTTTTTTTTTTTTTTTTAGGAAGGGCTAGCCAACAAATATTTTAATCTCTGTGGGCCTTACCAATTCTGTCATGGCTATTAAGCTCTGCACTCATGGCACCAAAGCAGCCACTTGTTTATATAGAAAATGTACATGAATAAGCTCATGTGGGTTTCAATAAAATTTTATTTGAAGACAATGAATTTGAATTTCATATTTGAAATACAGAATATTAAATAAAATTTTGAGTTTTTCTATTATCACAAAATATTTTTCTCTTGCTGTTATTTCCCAGCATTAACAATATAAAGAACATTTCTTGGGGGGTGGCACTGTGGCATGGTAGGCTAGACCTCTGCCTGTGGTGCTGACATCCCATATAGGCACAGGTTCGTGTCCTGGCTGCTCCTCTTCCGATCCAGCTCTCTGCTGTGGCCTGGGAAAGCAGCAGAAGATGGCCCAAGTTCCTCGGCCTCTTCACCCACGTGGGAGACCTAGAAGAAGCTCCTGGCTCCTGGTTTTCTATTTGCCCAGCTCTCATGGTTGCAGCCATTTGCAGAGTAAACCAGCAGATGGAAGACCTTTCTCTCTCTCCCCTCTCTCTCTGTAACTCTGCCTCTCAAATAAATAAACAAAATCTTAAATAAGCCAATTCCAAAGGGACAAATACCACTTGGTCTCCCTGATAGGTGACAACTAACTGAGCACCAAAAAGGAAACCTGTTAAAGTGAAATGAACACTATGAGAAACGGTGACTTGATCAGCCCTCACCCTGACTGTTGATGAGCAACCTGACATGTTATCCCTCTTAGTAATTTTTTTGTTTGTTCTACTTAATACTTTTGGTTGAATACTGTAATCAATACACAATTCTTCTTAAGTGCTGAAACTTAACTGAAAAGTGATCGCTGTTAAATATAAGAGTGGGAATAAGAGAGGGAAGAGATGTGCAATCTGGGACATGCTCAAGCTGACTTACCTCAAACAGTAGAGTTAGAAACATACCAGGGGATTCCAATTCAATCCCATCAAGGTGGCATGTACCAATGCCATCTCACTAGTCCCAGTGATCAATTTCTGTTCACAATTGATCATAATGATAGGACTAAGAACCAAAGGGATCACATAAACAAGAATACTGTCTGCAAATGCTAGCTGATAGAATCAAAAAGGGAGAGAACGATCCAACATGGGAAGTGAGATACACAGCAGACCCATAGGATGGCAGATGTTCTAACAGCACTCTGGCCTCAGAATCAGCCCTTAAGGCATGTGGATCTGGCTGAAAGGCCCATGAGACTATTTCAGGCATGGAAAGCCAAGACACTCTGGGAAAAAAAAAAAAAAAAAACCTAAATGAAAGATCTCCACGAGTGAGATCCCAGTGGAAAGAATGGGTCATCAAAGAAGGAGGTACCTTTCTCTGAAGGGAGGAGAGAACTTCCACTTTGACCATGGCCTTGTCTAAAAATTATCATAGTCAGTGAACTCAGGGGGCTTCCATAGCCTTGGCAGCTCATGGCAAGAGCCTAGGGTGATTACTGATGCCATAAACAAGAGTGTCAATTTGTTAAGTCAACAACAGGAGTCACTGTGCACTTACTCCTCATGTAGGATCTCTGTCCTTAATGTGCTGTACATTGTGATTTAATGCTATAACTAGTACTCAAACAGTATTTTTCACTTTATGTTTCTGTGTGGGAGCAAACTGTTGAAATCTTTACTTAATGTATGCTAAACGGATCTTCTGTATTTAAAGAGAAGCGAAAATGAATCTTGATGTGAATGGAAGGGGAGAGGGAGTGGAAAAGGGGAGGGTTGCGGGTGGGAGGGACGTTATGGGGGGGAAGCCATTGTAATCCATAAACTGTACTTTGGAAATTTATATTCATTAAATAAAAGTTAAAAAAAAAAAAACCAGCACCCAATAGCACAACATCATAACATTAAAAAAAAAAAAAAGAGCATTTCTGGGCTCACTAACCATTCAAAAATAGTTATTCAGACCAGGAGTCCTCATTGTTTACTGACTCCTGTGCTAGAACATGGGAAATAAAATGTGTACAATATTTATGCATCTGAAAATTCCTCCTGAATATTTTAGTAGTCCTGTAATGTGAAGTTACTTTTTTTTTAAAGATTTATTTATTTATTTGAAAGGCAGAGTTAGAGAGGTAGAGCCAGAGAGAGAAAGTCTTCCATCTGCTGGTTCACTCCCCCAAATGGCCACAACAGCTGGAGCTGGGCTGATTTTGAAGCCAGGAGCTTCCTCTGGGTCTCCCATGCGGGTGCAGTGGCCCAGGAACTTGGGCCATCTTTGACTGCTTTCCCAGGCCATAGAAAAGAGCTGGATCGGAAGTGGAACAGCTGGGACTTGAACTGGCACCCATATGGGATGCTGACACTGCAAGGGCGGCTTTACTCACTATGCCGTAGTGCTGGCCCATGAAGTTACTTGGAAAAATAGAATTAAAAGTAGTTTATGTTGGTGTAAAACATTTGAAATCTACACATAGTTTTTTTGTAATATGAAATTTTTGTGAGTCTTTTGAAGACCCTTGTGTTCTATCATGTGAGTGTATATGCATGCTTTTATTCTTGGATTTTTTGTATCAAGTTTTATCCATTCAACTTGAGATGAATATCTTTGTTCATGAAGATTTTTCTCTTATTATTGATTATCACGTAGGTTCAAAGGCGTAAGCACTTGAAGATTTTTACTCTGCTGTTGCCAGCTTGTTTTCCCTAAACTTGTGAGAGCCATATTCCATGAGAGCACTGAGTACTTCTTGAAATTCAGCCATTATATAGGTAACTCTGCAGCTTCACTTATCTATAGCCTTATTCCTATATTTTAAAGGTCCTTCAGACCTCCTTTTAAAGATAGGGTGAAATATCAATAGTTGGAATTTCCCCAAATAATTGAAGAAATGGTTATATGTCAAATGGAAAGGGACTCGTGCTTTTTTGCCCTAAAAAACCGTAGGCTTGGGGCCAGCTTTGAGGCACATTGGGCTGAGCTACTACTCGTGACACCAGCATTCCATACTGCAGTGCAGAGTCCAGTCTTGGCTGTACTGCTTCCCCACCATCTCCCTGCTAATGTGCTTAGGAAAGCAGTGGAGGATGAGTCCAGGTGCTTGGGCTCCTGCCACCCGTGTGGGAGACCCAGGATGCAATTCCAGGCTCCTGGCCTCCACTGGGCTAACCCTGCTGTTGCAACCATTTGGGTGAGGGAACCATCTATAGAAGATCCCTTTCTCTGTCACTCTGCTTTTTAAATGAATAAATTTCATCTAAAAAAAGAAAAGAAAAACAAACCATAGGCACGAGTTTACTTGAAAACACATGGAAGGTTAATCCTGTGTGACTTGGATATGCTGCGAGTCACAGAGTCTCTTCTGGACAGCTTCAAGAGCCCAGCCAAGATCTCATTGTGAATGATTGAGACACTTGATTGTCTGAAACCAGGGTCTAAAACAGGTTAGATAACAACAGTACTATTTGTTAAACTTTTACTGTAATTATGGGTTTCTAAATCCAGCCCCAAACCAGAATAGTCTGAGAGAAAGTTTTTCATCCTACCATGAAGAAATGCATAACATAAAGCTAAATGTATTCAATTTAAATGTAAATAGTTACTTTTGTAGTTAGTATATCTTTTCTTTTTATGGAATAATGGTATCCTATCATTTTAATTTTCATAATGTTATTTGGCAAGATAGGCAATAAAATATATCCCTGTTTGTTTCTTGAATCAAATGCATGAGTATTTTTATATGAAAATATACCATATGCAAAATATTATTTATGGAAAATTTCTGTGTGAGGCACTACTTTATAAATTGCTGTTCAATATTTATCTGTGCTAGATGCTTCACAAATATAATGTTTTACTGTTAATATAATTTATTTAAGCTCACATGCCTTGTGGGTGGCATAGTGAGGAGCTGATGTTTAATGTTTCCATCATTATCTACATTGTTTCTTTATATACTTCCATATAAATTATTTTAAAAATTAGGGATATCTTGAAATCTCTTCCAATTGCACAATTCTAGTTGTGGAAAAAATAGCATGTATTGTAATATGAGGAGAATAGCCTAAGAAGCAAATATGATATGAGGGTACTTAAAACCTTAGTGGGAAAATTGAATTACAAATAGTTATTTTGGTGTGAAAATATTTGAAATGTATGCACAGGTTTTTCATAATATGTATTTTCCATGAACTCTTTGAAGGCCCCTCATATGCATAGATTTCAAAATTTTCACACCAAAATAAACATCTTTCACTCCATTTTCTATGAACTTTCTGAAATAACCAGGTAGGTTACTGAAATATTAACTTCTATGTTATGGCTATTTTTATGAGCTTATTCATGATCTGTAATAACAGGTTTGTGACTAGTCCTATCACGCATGGTAACACTACCACCAGATAGTATGTCACAACAATGCAGTCATTGGTCTGTGTCACTTTTCCCAGGATACATTTCTGTTAGTTATTATAGTGCCATTGTCATAGCAACAAGGCAGCCTGGGACAATGGGAATCCCAGAGGTACTTTTTTTGCACTGCTTTACCTTTCCACTGGTCATATACAAGGGCTGCAGTCTCCATATCCTCACTACCACTTATGGTCTATCTTTTAAATTATGTTCCTCCTACTGGGGTTAGTGGTATCTTACTAGGATTTACTTTGCATTTCCCTGATAACTGATAATGTTGAGATCTTTTCATGTGCTTATTAGATATGTGTGTACTCTATTTGGAAAAATATTCAGAACAAAAGTTCATAATTTTGCAAAGTTGAATTTGTCAAATTTTTCATTTCTTTTTTTTTTTTGTTTGTTTGTTTCTTTGTTTTAAGATTCATTTATTTATTTGAAAGTCAGAGCCACACAGAGGAGAGGCAGAGAAAGAGAGAGGCCTTCCATCCACTGGTTCACTCCCCAATTGGCCGTAACGGCCGGAGCTGCATTGATCCGAAGCTGGGAGCCAGGAGCTTCCTCAGGGTCTCCCACGCAGGTGCAGGGGCCCAAGACCTTGGGTCTTCTTCCAGTGCTTTCCCAGGCCACAGCAGAGAGCTGAATTGGAAGTTGAGCAGCCAGGTCTCGAACTGGTGCCCACAGGGGATGCTGGCACTTTAGGCTAGGGCGTTAACCCACTGTGCCACAGCACTGGCCCTTCTTTTGTTTCTTACAGCTTTGGAACAATGGCTAATAAATCATTGTCTAGCCCAAGGTCATAGAAGTTTACTACTGTTTCTTTGAATAGTTTTTAGTTTTTAAAACCTTCTTTTTAAACTACCTATTACATATTTTAAATCTATTACATTTAGGTCTCCAATCCATTTTTTGATAATTTTTGTATTTAATGTGAGGTAGGGATTTAACCTCATTCTTCTCATTGCAGATATTCAGTTGTTCCAGACCATTTGTCAGAAGGATTATCATTTACTCTGTTGAAACATCTAGTATCTTTTGTTTAAAATCAGTTGAACACAAAGTTTATTTTTGGATTCATAATTCTATTCCATTGATCCATTCGTTTATCCTTGATCTGGTACCTTACTATCTTCATTACAATAGCTTTTTAGTAAATTTTGAAATTGGGAAGTATAAGATCTCTGATTTCTAACTTCAGAACTGTAAATTCTAGTTTTTCTTTCTCAAAATTGTTTTTACTGTCCTACCCCACTTGTATTTCCTATTTAGTTTTACCTTGTCAATTTCTGAAAAGAAGCCAAGTTGGATTTGAACAGGGTGTATCTATAGCTTACTTTTGGACAGATCTTAACAGTACTAAATGTTGCCATCCATGAGTGTGATTTATCATTCTCTTTCTTTAGATCTTGATTGTTTTTCAACAATGTTTTGGAGTTTTCAATATCCATATTTTGTACCTATTTTTGTTAAGTTGATTTCTATGTGCTTTATTATTGTTTTTTTAAAGATTTATTTATTTATTTGAGAGGCAGAGTTACAGACAGTAAGAGGGAGAGAGAGAGAAAAAGGTCTTCCTTCTGTTGGTTCACTTCCCAAATGGCTGCAATGGCTGGAGCTGTGCCGATCAGGAGCCAGGCACTTCTTCCTGTGTGTGCAGGGTCCCAAGGACTTGGGCCATCTTCCACTGCTTTCCCAGGCCATAGCAGAGAACTGAATTGGAAGAGGAGCAGCTGGGACTAGAACTGGCACCCATTTCGGATGCCGGCGCTGCAGGCGGAGGATTAACCTACCATTCCATGGTAGTGGCCCCTCCTGTGTGCTTTAAAACACATCTACTGTTGGAGCATGAGCAGCAAAAAAGAGGAAGAACACACTATGGCTTAGCTCCTTATAAACTCCCCAAGAAGGAAGTTCACTCCATCTCTGATAAGGAGAAGAAACGGGAGTCTAGAAGGATGAGTGATAAAATTAGAATTGAAAGGGTTAGTTCAAGATATTTCTCTGCTAGTAGAAAAGTTCCTTTAGGCAATATGAATGGAGGAAAATAGGATTCACTCAACTGGGGAGGGAGGGGATCCTGATCTAATCATTGATTGGTTCTGGCAGTTAAGTGAGAAGAAAATATCAAGAATAATCACCCAATTTCTTGTGTGAGCAGTTAGGTATGTGGTAGTGCTTTTAGATGGAGAACACTCAGAAGAACCACTTAGGGAAGGAATATAATGAGATTGGCTTGGACAAATTAGATTTAGTATGCCTTTGAAATATGTGAATCAAGATGAATGTATAGCTGAATGAATAGTCATGAGCCTAATAGAAGGTAAGCAGCACAGTTAATTTGGGTTCATTAGCATACTCTGGTAAATGAAGTTGTGTGCAGCAGTTGGAACGGCACAGGCAGAGTTGACAGCTTGACATGAGAAATGAGACTAGAACTAAGGTTTGGAAAATCTCACATTTACTGGTCAGAAAGAACATGAACTAGGGAAGTTGAGAAGAGGTAGAAATGTTTGCAATAGGAGGAAACCAGGAGACTGTACTTTCCTGGAATCAAGAAGAGAGAATGTTTCAAGAAGAAAGGAGTGGGTGGAATACCATGGAGAAGTCACGTAAGCAGAACTAGCCCAAGACATGCGATAACATAGAGATCTTTAGTGCCATTGGCAAGAGTTGTTTCAGGGGCTTTATGTTGGGGTGGGAGACATCGGTATGAGGAGCTAATGAAACAGAGAGGGAGACAAAAATGGGCAGTGTGACGATGAATAAATAATATGGAGACTTAGCTGATGGAGAGGATTAGGGTTAGAGCGTTTTTTTTTTTCTTTTTAAAAGAAGAGAAATTTGAGAATGTTTAAATGTTGTTTAAAAAAAAGGCAGAGAAGAAAGGCTGAATGAAGTAATGAATGGGGGCAATCCATAGGGTTGGATTTGTAAGAAGGCAGAACTATTACGGCATCCATAGTACAGGTGGGAGGATTATCCTCTTAAATGAAAAGACCGTCCCTTCCTTATTGTGGAATCATATAACATGTGTCAGTGCACGTGCCTCTGTAGCCTTGCTGCTGGGAAGGTATTGTTGGAAAGGCTTCAGCTTTGTGTGATGTGAAGGCAAGATCACGGACTGAAAAGGATTGGGTGGGAGGGGGAGGTTACAGACTGAAGAACAGAACAGAATTGGGCATACTCCTTCTGATGAGTGGAAAAGTGGGTCAACACAAAAGACATCACAGCATGGTGGGTCACAGGTGGTGGGGCAGATTAAGATTCCTTCCAGCTATTGCTTGTTTCCAGTCACCAGCGAAAGAAGACTTTCATGTGGGTGTTTCAGAAAGACTTGATGCCTATCTACAGATGCCAACAGCCTAATGCTCATCTTTATTTTCCCAAAGGCTAGACAGAGTTTCCAGTTCTGCTCTGCTACAAAGAGCCAAGGACAGCTATGTAGAACAAGGATTCCTACCTTGATTTCCTCCCGCCAGCTGCCTGGTGCTAACAGCCTGGAGTATTTTCTTACAGTCATATGATTGGTAACTACAATTCAGAGTAAGACTCTAGACAGGAATGTGTACCATCTAATTGAAAAGGTCATGCTAGCAAGCCTGAGCTGGAATGGGGGTAGGGAGAGATGCAACTGGTAAGGCTAATTTTGTCATGTGGTTTGCTAGGGCATGTGGCAAGCTGGTGGTCCTTACCTTGTCTGAGATAAGAGCCTAAAAACTTCACTTACGAACAGATGTATGGAGAGGAAAGCACTTTACCAAAAGTTGTCCTGAGGTTAACTGTGTATTCAAGAGCAAGCCTGCAAGCTTCCCCCAGCCACATAGGTTTCCAGAATGCCATGGACAGTCTGCTATATTTCACTCCTTTTCATCTCTGCCTGGTGAGACTTTTTGTGTATGTGCCTTAGCAACTTCACAGTGAGCCTGTGAAGCATGTTGTAATGGGAACAGTTATCACATTATGTGCTGAGGAAAAGAAGAGATGGGAGTTGGCTGAACTAAGCAAAGTATAGCTGGGATTGCTGATCCAGGAGTCCAATTGCTAACGCTCAGATAATACCTGTGTGGGACACATATTCGTCACTGGATTAAAATACTAGGTGTGTTTCTCTTTGGATATGTTTTTAAAGAAAAGTAGGAGTTGTTTTAATGTGTTGTCAAGAAACAAGCTTAATAATAGAGTATGAATCAACACTTTTTGAGGAAAAGCAGAATGTACTTTAATTAATATTAATTTCCTATGCTTCTTAAAGGGCCAACATTTACAAGCTCATTTTTGATTGATAGGTTTGGTAACAGTTTACTCTCAAGTAATTGATTCAGGATAATAATGGTTGAACATATTAGTGCTTGGTTATGGTAATACTAATAATTACAATGATTATTATCACTACTAGTTATTATTTACTTTGTGCCAGACTTTCTGCTAAGCACTTTGCATGTAATAAATCACCAAAGCCATACAACCACCTTGTGGAGTG
The DNA here is from genome assembly GCF_051225735.1 of Oryctolagus cuniculus. Lineage (NCBI taxonomy): Eukaryota > Metazoa > Chordata > Mammalia > Lagomorpha > Leporidae > Oryctolagus > Oryctolagus cuniculus. The sequence goes on along the minus strand of NC_142886.1, from coordinate 30,790,831 downwards.
GCACTTTAATTTCATAGAATTCATTTTACAAATGGCTATTTTACCAGCAAGGTCACTGGGTACTTGCAAGGGGCAGGGCCAGAATTCTCATCAAGATATATTTGTCTGTAGAGTCAATTGTTCTGTAAACTCTGTGCTGTTCTGCTACTTAATTTCCTCTGTGATATTACTGTATTCCTGCCTCAGTTTCCTCTATAGAAAAGGATGACTAATAGCATCAACTTTTGGGGAGTTAATGAGATAATACATGTAAAACTTTGTTAACAATTCTGAGTACATAGAAAATATTCAGAGCTGTTAGTTACTATCATTCTTTTTTTTTTTTTTTTTTTTTTTTTTTGGCAGGCAGAGTGGACAGTGAGAGAGAGAGACAGAGAGAAAGGTCTTCCTTTGCCGTTGGTTCACCCTCCAATGGCCGCGCTGATCCAAAGCTAGGAGCCAGGTGCTTCTCCTGGTCTCCCATGGGGTGCAGAGCCCAAGGACTTGGGCCATCCTCCACTGCACTTCCTGACAGCAGAGAGCTGCCTGGAAGAGGGGCAACCAGGACAGAATCCAGCGCCTTGACTGGGACTAGAACCCGGTGTGCCGGAGCCGCAAGGCGGAGGATTAGCCTAATTAGCCATGGCGCCGGCCAGTTACTATCATTCTTAATGCGCTGGGGTGAGTTACATTTACATCAGAAGTTTTGCTACTTGTGTGGTCTCCATCAATCATCGTGGCTTTGAACTGATTTTCTTGTAGTGACTTGAACAAGGGCTGACCTACCCACAAACTTTTCATTATGATCAAAAGCTCATATCAGCTGGCTCACAGGAGTGCAGTCTACAAACATATAATAAAGTAAAGCCTACATGGCCCATAGGGAAGGTGCATTCATACCTATAATTCTGTAACATACTTTATTTGGCCAGATAATCAGTCTCTGAAGGAGGGGAGGTGTTCAGTAACATGTTTTTTGATCGTTTAGTCCAATAAAACAGCATCTTTCTTTTAAATATTTAGTTATTTATTAAAAATAAATAAATAACTAAGCTAATCCTCCACCTGCAGTGCGCCGGCACACCGGGTTCTAGTCCCGGTTGGGGCGCCGGATTCTGTCCCGGTTGTTCCTCTTCCAGGCCAGCTCTCTGCTGTGGCCTGGGAAGGCAGTGGAGGATGGCCCAAGTGCTTGGGCCCTGCACCCGCATGGGAGACCAGGACAAGCACCTGGCTCCTGGCTTCGGATTAGCTTGGTGGGCTGGCCACAGCTCAGTGGCCATAGCGGCCACTTGAGGGGTGAACCAACGGCAAAGGAAGACCTTTCTCTCTGTCTCTCTCTCTCACTGTCCACTCTGCCTGTCAAAAAAAAAAAAAAAAAAAAAAAAAAAAAGACTATAAAAAGAATTACAGAGAGAGGAGAGAGAAGAGAGAGAGAAAAAAATCTTCCATCTTCTGGTTCATCCCTCAGGGCTGTGCCAGGTTGAAGCTAGGAGCCAGGAACTTCATCGGGGTCTCCCACATGGTTGCAAGGGTCCAAGCATATGGGCCACCATTTGTTTTCTGAAGCATATTAGCAAGGAGCTAGATGGGAAGAAGAGCTGCAGGTCCTCAAACCAGTGCTCATACAGGATGCTGGCATCACAAACAGCAACTTAACCCACTATTCCTCAACGCCAGTCCCTAAAACCACATTTTTCTAAAGTGGATCAGCAAAATCAGGATCAAGACAAGAAAGCTCATGAAAATTCGTGGCATGAGAATTTCCATATAGGGCCAGCCACCTGTCTTTACTTTTCCATAGTTTGAGCAGGTTGCTATTTTCAATCTCATTTGGGTTATACTAGTCAGCAACAACAACAGAAGATCTATTGTTACCTGCAGTGATGTAGATTGGTGTTTAAATGATTACATGCAGCTAATGAAGCCTGAAGATGGGGTAAGCATCGTGGCTCAGCAGGTGAGCTGCCCCTTGAGACATTCGCATCCCACACTAGGTCCCTGCTACCCATGCGGGACACCTTTATGGAGTTCTGGGCTCCTGGCTTCAGCCTGGCCCAGCTCTGGCTGCTGTGGGCATTTGGGAGGTGAATCGGTAGATGGAACATCTCTCTCCTCTCTCATCTATCCTTCTATGTGTTTCATTCTGCTTTTCATGTAAATAAATAAGTAAACCTTAAAAAAAAGAGAAAAACTAGACAAAAGAAGGCATTTTATATTATTTCATTGATATGAAATCCTAATGAAATGAAAATCAATCTGTAGTGAAACAACATAGATCAGTGGTTACTTGAAAAAGTGGTGAGAGGCATTAGAAAAAGGTATAAGCTGACTTTTGGGAGATGACGCGTTCACAAGTATATACATGTGTCAGAACTTAGCAAAGTGTACATTAAATATGTACAGCTTATTGTGATTTGTTTATTTCTTCAGTATTTCAAAAACTCACAGGATACTTTAAAAGATTATGTTTAAAGTTGTGAATGTATCATTTTTCCCTTTCATGTTCATTGTCAATTCTTGCTCATTTTCTTTATGACAGTCTATTTGTACGTGAGCAATTGTAGCAGGGTCTCCCCTCAAATGCACCTGCCCTCTCCTGTTGAACAAAAGGTCTAGACTTATGTATGGAAGATGGAGAGGCAATGACAATGCATTGTACCAGTTCATATCTGTGTTCTACCAAGCTTAACATTTTTCTTATTTCATAGATGAAAAAACATTTTATTAAGCTGTCTGAACATTTAACTCTTAGAGTTAAATTTTTTTGGTACTAAATTTGCCACGGCTGATGATATCTGCAAGTGAAAACTTACTGATTAGCAGTTTATGCCTTGTGCCCACATTGTCTTTTAGATACATACGGAAGGGCCTCTTGGCCTCTGGAGCTCTTGCCACTCTGAGTGGCAGTGTCTCAGGTTCAGTTTTGGCTTAAAGAGGATAGCCACCAGAAAGCTGTGCCAAGACTCTGGTTCCCTCTCGCCAATGCAAACTCTTTGAACGACTGGAGTGGAAGAGTGACTGGAGGGGGGGATGGGGTGGGGTGGGAATGCAGGGCACAAGATGACCTACTCCAGTATTCTTATCTTCCTATACCATGTGAACCTGCTTGTTTACATTTTGCCAGGAGAGTTCTCGCATCTCAATCTCATTAAATGAGGTTATCAGAGTCCAGGGGTCACTCTATCAAATTAAACTGTTGGAACCACTTTCAGTTAACATGTTAAATACAGAAACACTTGTAAATGCTTACTCATCAATAAGTTTGACTCCAGAATTCTACTGCAGTCTCTTGGTCTAACAGCTTTAGATCCATTTACGGTGTTTTCTATCTTCTCTCTCAAAGTGGTCCAGTGTAGCTGGAGAATCCATCCCATATCACTTTATTTGTGGTCATCTTCCCTGCCATAGTACTGAGGGACAGCAGTCACTGGTTTCCCAAGAATTTGCTTCAGGTGGATTTTACCACCATCTGTGACAAGTGATATTTGATTAATTATAAGCATGTGATTAATCCATTTTCCATTGGGAAGTATCTTAATAATCAGGCAAGCCTAAGAAATGGCTCAATTACTATGTTTGATGGTCAGCTTGTTGTAGGACTATTCCTGACATCAAAATTTATTATCAGTCCGGCTTTGTAAAAAACAAAGTGTATGAGTTTTTTGAAGAGAAATTATTGTTAAGGAATTACTGACTGTGCCTGAAGTTATTATTTATATAAAAGAAAATGCAGAAACAGAGAACATGAAGGTGTGTGGAGGTAGCAATGACAGGAAGCATCTACCTCCTTTAGGACTGGGGAACCAGGGCATGAAGTGGGAAGTTTCAAAACCCAGAAGCTGGAAGGAAGGGGCTGTGGTGTTGAAGCTCCGGATTCCAACAACGCGGCTCAGCTGAGCTGGTGAGGAAGCATGACGAAGTCTTGGGAAAACTGAAGACAGAATTCACCTTCTGAACTTCTGCTACCGAAATGTAAAAGCAGTGTTACTGGAATGCTCATAGGACAGGGACAGGTAGGAAGCAAATGATTGGTAGTACTTTGGGGCCTGGGTATATTTTGCAATCAAAATACATTTTAAGAAGTTGTAGTGAAGAAAGTCATTGGTAGGGCAAAATAAAGCTAAATATTCAAAAGGAGTGAAGGGCAGTAGAAAATGTTACCTTTCATTTCCTCCTATTTTGTGTGCATATGTAAAAGCTACATGTTTCTGGTATGCATATATACGTAAGCAAAAATATTTTAAGTTCATCTTATCGCAACTTTACTTAAATTTCTATTCCTTGACTAAATGCTTGAGCCAAGGAGATAAGTGAGTAGATGAGGGTACTTCAGAAGTTTTGGGAAAAAAGAATTAAATGATAAGTTCATTTTGGTGCAAAAAACCTTGAAATCCATGCATGGTATTTATGTGATAGAGATTTTTTTGTGAAATTTTTGAAGACCCCTTGGACACTGCTAACATATCACCTTTTATTGTGCATTTGGTGTATTTTTCAATGCAAAAGATGTATATCTGGCTGAAAGAGGTTTTTCCACATGTGGCATAACTTTTCAAAAGCTGTAATGATAAAGTTGTTACATGTGTAGTTATTATGTGAAGTGTGTATTCACTTGGGATGTACATTTGGCTCCTGGAAAGGAAGAAGTAGAACTGCCTTAATTTCAGTCCACATGTTCTGTTGCATAGAAAATGCTAAGGCAAATCCTAAAATAATGCTGAAAATATGAATTTAGCACAGTGGGGAGATGTCTGCTCAAGATACACAATTGTATTTATATGAGCAGTAGACAGTTGGAAACTGAGACTAAAAAAGTAACATTTAAAATAGCATAAAATATAAAATGCTTAGGAGTAAGTTTATAAAATATGTGCAAGACCTATATAATTTAAATTGTGATACATTGCTGAAAACCGTTAAGGGATACCTAAACAAAGGGATAGATATGTCTCATGAGAAATTATTCACCATCAAAGGAATGTAAAGTAAAACCACAACCAGATATTATACAACATCATAGCTAAAAGAAAACATATTGACAATACTAAGTGTTGGTGAAGAGATAGAATAACTATAGCTCTTCTATATTGCTGATGAGAATGGGAAGTGGTCCACTTAGGCAAACAGTGGCAGATTCTTCCAAGTTAAACCTACAGCCATTGTATGATCCTTTAATTCCAGTCCTATGTATGTAAGGGAATGAAAGTTTATGTTTACACATTACGTAGTACAGAAATGTTTATAGAAGTTTTATTCACAATAGCTGTAAACTGGTAACATAAATGTCCTTGAAAGCCTTATGTTAATTAAAAGAAGACAAACACGGGGCTGGTGCTGTGGTGCAGCAGGTTAAAGCCCTGGCATCCCATATGGGTGCCAACTCGCCAACTCTAGTCCCGGCTGCTCCTTTTCTGATCCAGCTCTCTGCTATGGCCCAGGAAAGCAGTAGAAGATGGCCCAAGTCCTTAGGCCCCTGCACTCACGTGGGAGACCCAGAGGAAGCTCCTGGCTCCTGGCTTCAGATCGGCACAACTCCAGCCATTGTGGCCATCTGGGGAGTGAACCAGCGGATGGAAGACCTCCCCCCACCCCGTAACTCTGTCCTTCAAATAAAATAAATCTTTAAAAAAAGAGAGACGACAAACAGGAGCCAGCACCGTGGTGCAGTAGGTTAATCCTCCGCCTGTGGTGCCCACCCAAGTGTTTCGGCCCCTGCACCCATGTGAGATACCGAGAAGAAGCTCCTGGTTTCTGGCTTTGGCCAATTTAGGAGTAAACCAGTGGATGAAAGACTGATCTCTCCCTGGCTCTTCTTTTCTCTTTCTGTAACTCTGCCTTTCAAATAAATACAATAAATTTTTTTTAAAAAAGGCAACAGAATAGGAAGCAGATCCAAAGTTTTAAGATCTGTAGTTCGGGGGAGAAGGTTAGCTACAAAAGGGAATTTCTTGATGCAGTAGAAGTATTTCATATCGTATTATGTATTTATAGACCATGCATTTATCCAAAGTCATTAAATTGTTCATTTAAAACGGGTTATAGTACATAAATCATACCTCAAAAAAGCTGATTTTTATAAATTTGTGACAGAAAACTGTATTGTCTCTCATAAAAGTGAGAATAATTTCTGTTACCTCTCAGCATGCAGCCAGCGCTTCTGGTCTCTTTCTGAGGAGCCAAAGTGAGAAGACCAAATGAAAGAGAATAAAACTCTCAGGATTCCCCTTAGCCCGGGGAACATAGCCACGAGATGTGAGCAAGACTGTCTTGGAGCATATACTCCTTTTTTTGTTGTTGTTCTTGGAACATGTCTCATCCTCTTAATTAAAATCCCTTATTAAAGATATCAGTTGAGGTTTTGTTTTCATCTGGATCTTGTAGTTGGGGTGTGGAGTTTAATTCTCCGTGTTATTGAGTCTGCAGATACAGAGACTCCGAAAGACAAAACGCTCTGCATTCTGTGGCTTCAATATGCACAGGTCAGAAATGACAGGAAAATAATTTTGTTTGAGTTTGTTGCTATCTCTATAAAGCTTAGGGAATCTTTGAGAGAAATGCCTGATTATTTAGAAAGCGACTGGCATGTACTTGGACTGCCCTAAAGACATACTGCAGATTACGTGGCTCAAAGAGTGTGTATTTGTTTCCAACAGATCTGAAGGCTGGAAGCCCTAGATCAGGACCCAGCTGTTTTGGTTGCTGGGGAGGCTTGCAGACGGCTGCCTTCTCTCCGTGTGTCTTCACTTGGCAAACAAAGAGCTCTGGTATGTCTTCCTCTTGTTGGAAGGGTGCTAACGCTACCATGGGGGCTCTATCCTCATGGCCTCAAATAATTCTAATTATCTCCCACAGGCTGTACCCCCAAACAAACCACCTCCACAGGGTCAGGGGTTCAGCATATCAGTTTGGGACACATTCAGTCTGTAACACACACACTCACACATACATACACACACACACACAGGTGATCCCAACGTGCATCCAAGTTTTGAGAACCATTGCTTTACAATTAGCATCTACACTTTGGTGGCCGAGAGTCACCTGGAAAACTTGCTGATTAAACTGATTTATGTCCACCAACTCCAGAATCTCTGGGTGTTGAAGTCCGGAGTGAGGCTCCAGAGCTTGAATTCCTAACAAGTCCTGAAGCGATGCTCCTGCTTCTGGCTCAGGGACCTACCTCACTTTGAGAACTTTTGTTCTAGGACTTGCTGACTTCTGCAGTGCACACCCACAGGGAGATTCCCATAGGTAGTAGAAAGGTTACCTAGATCTGACATCAAGGAGACAGACATGTCCTGAGGATAAAGAACTGATCATTAAGGGTAGATTGACAGCTCTAATATCTTTTGGAAAGCCAACTCTTTCTAAAATTTAAAATGAGAAAATAATTGGATTAAGATGAGAGCAGAAGATAGATTAAAATACTTTAAGTGAAAGAGGAGGATGGAGGTCTCAGGAGGACCCTGTGATAGCAATAGAAAATCCCCCCTTAGGAAGAATACATGGTGCACCAGACATCACTGGGAGAACGAATAGTGTCTGCTATTTTGTAAAGCTATGAAAGTAGATTCATGCTGTGTAGGGAGTGCCTGCATTGGCTAGATCACAGAGGGAATAGAGAGCATAAATAGAGGAATTTTTGCTTTTAAAGTCACAGGTAACATTCCACTGCAAGGGGAAGGAAATATCACATTGAATCATATGTTGTCTTTGATAAATTTCCTTTGAACCCTGGGGTCCAGGCTAAAGTAGTCCAATGTGAAAGCCTAGCCCTGCAGGAAAAGCTGGCTTATTCTAGGTGTTTTTTAAAAGAGCTAAGCAGGGCCAGCATTTGGCTTAGTGGTTAAGATGCTAGATATATTGCTCGTGTGCCATGTTGGAGTGCCGGGTTTTGATTCCTGGCTCTGGCTCCTGCCTCCAGTTTCCTGTTAAAGGAAGACTAAGAGACTGTGGTGATATCGTGAGTTTCTTTATCCCTCCAACCTCCAGGGGAGATGTGGGTTGAGTTCCCAGTTTCTGGCATCGGGCCCCTGGCTTTTGCAGGCATTTGGGGGAGTGAGCCAGTGGATGAGACTTTCTTTCTCTGTCTCGGTCTCTCTCTCTCTCTGTGTTTCTCACCTAGATAAGTTAAGCATACAGTTATCATAGAAGACTACAATAATCTAAAAATTAAACTAACAAAGTAGGAAAAAAAATGGGATAAGTATGTGTGTTTGGGGACCAAGATTTCCCTTCTAGAATTAGTACAAAAAATAAATTATTAAAAGGGTTTAAATTATATTTTATAGAGGCAAATGTGCAAGACAAATAAAGTTGCTTCATTTTCTTTTAATGAAGTCAGTTTTAAAGCACAGAGAGGATGATTATTATTAGGATTCCTTCCTGTTAGGAGTTCCTTGCAAAGCAGGTTGAGGGATGTGCCCCTCAGTCAGGGTCTATGCCAGCCTCCCAGGACAGGGTTATAGCCAGACATCAATGTTTGTCTGACTCCACAAGTGTTCATTTTGAAAAGTACCATCTGACCCCACCTCCACCCCAAACACATACTTTGTTAGGGTCCCACTACCTGGAGGAGTATGGCTCATTTTCCTGGTGTCAGAAAAAAACAACCCTTAGCTCTAAGACACGGGAGAGTATTTGGATCCCTGTCTAACCATTCTAAGTGGGAAGATACACGTCATCTACAATAGATACCAAAGTGTGTGGGAGTGGCCAACGATGAAGAAGGATTTAAGGCTTCCAGTAAGAACCTCAGGAATTTTAAAAAGAACTCGAGTCGTTTAAAGCTATCGCCATAGTATCTGTGGATAAAACTTTTGTGTCTGGGAAGCAGAGGGTGAAGGTTTCCCTATTCTTTCACCTCAATACAGTAGAATCCCTGGACATTATTTAATAAAGAAAACAAAACTGAGAAGACTCAGGAAGGTAGAGCTAAGGCGCACTGGGTAGGACACAGGACACACGATTGTGTATTCCCTGGGTTTTCTTTTTGCTTCCTATAGCTCAGATTTGTAGCTAAGAGACAGCAACTTGGAAAGGCCAATGGATGCAGAGAAACAAAGAAAAGCCCAAACGGAAGTCTGATTTTCTGGCTAGAGGTCTAGGAAAGGGGCAACCTAGCAGGACAAAAAGCCTTAAACAATAAAAGCTCTACTCCAACCACACACCAGGGATAAAATCATCATCATCATCATGTGACCTAAGGCCACCCACGCCAGCGTGAGCTGAGTGGGGAGCCTGGATGGCCACGTTGCTCAGGCTGTAATGAAGCTCTCCAACATGCCCACTGGGGTGCTTTCAGAGGAGGGCTGCACCTCCAGCAGGAAATATGAGGTGCTGGTCCTCTCCCAGCTGGGGTGCTGTCAGAAGACTCCACACTGAGTCAGAGCCTCTGCCGCCATGCAACAATGAGGCCCCTCCCACAGCAGTGGTGGAGCCTGGGAAGACAGAATTCCCGCTCTCACCCAGCCAGTGAGGAGGTCCACGACTGAGTGGCCGTGGAAGCCTAGGACAAGCTGGACTTCTACCTGTCCCTGAAGCGAGGAGTTGGCGGCCCCCTTTCCCTGCTAGAGTGGCGTCCGCAGTGGCCTGCTAAAAAGGAGCTTTGACTGAGATCCCATGTCTCACAGTAGGAAAACGCTCTGGTTTCCACCTGTGATCACCCATGGAACTAGGGAGTTCGCAGACTGAGTGAAAAACGACAATCGATGTCAACGCTGAGATGACAGAGATTGGAATTAACTGACAGAGATGATGGGTGAGCTCCGCCCAGAATGGAAGGCCCAGAGGAAAACTGGCCCTGGAAAGTAGAAGAATAGAACTCACTCTGCGTGACCAAGAGGAAAAGAGACAAGGAAAAAAAAAAAAAAGCAACAGGGTGTTGGATACCTGTGATGCTAAAAGACCAGACATTTATGTCATTCAAATTCTTTTTTTTTTTGACAGGAAGAGTTAGACAGTGAGAGAGAGAGAGACAAAGAGAAAGGTCTTCCTTTTGCTGTTGGTTCACCCTCCAATGGCTGCCACAGCTGGCGTGCTGCGGCTGGCGCACTGCGCCTATGGAAGCCAGGAGCCAGGTGCTTCTCCTGGTCTCCCATGCGGATGCAGGGCCCAAGCACCTGGGCCATCCTCCACTGCCTTCCCAGGCCACAACAGAGAGCTGGACCGCAAGAGGGGCAACCGGGACAGAATCTGGCGCCCCGACCGGGCAGAGGATTAGCCAATTGAGCCACGGCGCCGGCCATCATTCAAATTCTGTGGGGAAAGAAAAATGTCTCAGTTTTTGTGGTTTTCAATGCTTTACACTCATTTAGTAAAATTTATTTATATGTATTTTATTCTTGACATCTTTTAAATGGAAGTATTTTCTTGATTTATTTTTCAATTTGTTTATCACTACTACATAAAAATGTGATTAATGTTCATATTTTATATTGTAACCCTGCTGAACTCACTGATTAGTTTTATGAGGAATTCTAGAGGGTTTTCTATATACTGTGTGTATGTGTGTGTGTGGGTGGGTGTATCCTCTGCAGACAGACAGTTTTACTTCTGTCTTTCCTACCTGAAGGCTTTTTATTTAATATTCTTGCCTAATTGTCCTGGCCAGGACTCCAGTACAATGTTGAATGGAAATGGCAAGAACACATGTTCCTGCCTTGCTTCTAATAGTCATCATTAAACAGGATGCTAATGCTGGCTTTAATGTAGGCGGTATTTTGTATATATTTTTTAAAGATTTATTTATTTACTTGAAAGTCAGAGTTACACAGCAAGAGAAGTAGAGGCAGAGAGAGAGAGAGAGAAAGAGAGAGAGAGGTCTTCTGTCCGATGGTTCACTCCCCAGTTGGCTTCAACGGCTGGAGCCGCGCCCATCCAAAGCCAGGAGCCAGGAGCTTCTTCCAGGTCTCCCACGTGGGTGCAGGGACCCAAGGACTTGGGCCATCTTTTAATGCTTTCCCAGGCCATAGCAGAGAGCTAGATTGGAAGAGGAGCAGCCGGGATTCAAACTGGCGCCCATATGGGATGCAGGCACCACAGGTGGAGATCCAGCCCACTACACCACAATGCCAGCCCCATATCAAGTTTACTAATTTTAATTCTGATTTTCCACAAATTTTTCTCCATGCCATTGGATGGTCTTTCTATCACTTTAATGGCTTCATGAGATTCTACTGTGTGTGACCACTTTCTAAAATTAACTGTCACCATTTTTCAATGTTAGCAATTATAAAAAGTGTCCTATAAACCCATGTAGTTACATCCATGATTGTTTATTTAGGTTAATATCTGAGAAGTAACATATCAAGGTTCGGGCCAGTGCTGTGGCACAGCGGGTTAATGCCCTGGCCTGAAGTGCCGGCATCCCATATGGGTGCCGGGTTCTAGTCCTGAATGCTCCTCTTCCAATCCAGCTCTCTGCTATGGCCTGGGATAGCAGTAGAAGATGGCCCAAGTCCTTGGGTCCCTGCACCCATGTGGGAGACCTAGAAGAAGCTCCTGGCTCCTGACTTCAAATTGGCACCGCTCCGACTGTTGCTGCCATCTGGGGATTAAACCAGCAGACAGAAGACTTCTCTCCCTCTTTCTGTGTAATTCAGACTTTCAAACAAATAAATAAATCTTTTAAAAAAAACATATCAAAGTCAAAATGCACATGCCATGTGATAGATTTTTTCTAATTCAAATTTAATATTTATTCTGCTCTAGAGCAGAACCTATATTTTGCTTTTGACTATCTTCTGTAGGATCCAGCACAGGGACATTTACCTATAGGCACACAAGGAAAATATCTAAATGACTGGATATCTCTTTGCAGCAAACCTGTTAATTTTAAATGCCTATTATATCTAAGGTATTTCATTTTTATGCTCCAATGATATAAAGATTTTTAGATATTCTCTTCATCTTTTTTTTGCACTTACTACTTCTCTAGTATTTGATTATTGAAAATGTTTTATGTCTGTTTTCTTTATATTTGAGGCGGAGGAGGAAGGATCAGGAGCTGGTCCTTAAGCATGCATTGTTTGAATATGAGAGGATTTGATGTCAATATAGTTGGTAAAAAATTTAGTTTCTTTTTCTCTCCAAGTTTATTTATTTATTTTTAATATAAAGAGCACAGATTTAATGTAATTCATAGATAGAATTCTAGGAATATAATACTTCCCTCCCTCTTCTCTCCTTTCCTCTTTGTCTGCTTTCTTGTTTTTCTTTTTAAGTTAGTTATTCAGCTTGGCTAAACAATCATCACAGGTGGTAACAATAAAATTTTGCAACTAAATATACACAAGCTAAGAAGTTGGGGGTATCTTGTAGATAGTTCCCAGATGCAAGAAACCACAAAGAACAAGGTGTTTTAAAGAAAAGGAGGGGAGGAGCCACATGAAATAATATGAAAAGATCCAAAAGATATGAAAAGATCCAAATATGTGCCTGGTGAAACAGACAGGAGCAGAGGACCGTTACTGACTGTGAATAATTGGAGCTTTTATGCTGTTTGAGTTTGCTGTTTAAAAATTGCTGTTTGGGGATCACTGTATTAAAGACCAAAAAATATTTACTTTTAAAGCAGAGAGAAATGGTCTTCATACTGTATTCTGCTACACCATAAAGTTATTTTCCAAGGGACTCTTTAGAGTCTTGTCTAAATGTGACATTTTAAAGCCAAGGGTTCCACGCGTACCTATATTTGTCTCATCATATGTTAAAGAGAAAGTTCCATCACCTGTTAGCAAAATCTACAACTTTTAGAGATTCCCAAGTGTTGCATGAAGGCGTCTACATTGGCATGCCCACCTCTTTACCAAGGAATATAAACATGCAAAAATTTAGCTGGTTTGTTGATATTTATTGAGATATAAAGTGGCAATACCTTGCAAGACCTAGGCAGCACAAGATCCTCATGTTTGCAGATTTTAGATTAAGTAGTCAGATGAAAATATAATACAAACAAACTTATAGTAATATAGTATGCACACACATCATTTGCTGTATATATTGTTGGTGGAAAGAAACAGGATTTGTAAAAAGATTAATGTAAGGTTTATTTAGGGCAGGATATGAATGATCTAGACCTGGGAGATGCGAGCCCAGTGGCTTTCAATTAGCCATGGAAAGTATTCCAAATTGGTCAGATTCTAGTTAGAATTTGTGTGTTTCACAGTGAGCATACATTGGCTTGTCCTGAAAAGGCTGGCTTTAGGGAAGAGGTAGGGGAAGGGGAGTGGGTCTGGAGAGGGAAGGGCACACAAGAGGAAGTGTCTGACTGTTTGGAGATGACTTTTAGAATATAATTGGCTGGAAGCACCTTCAGAAAAAAGGGAGAGTGTTATTTCTGAAAAGAGACTACTGAAAAAAAGACCAATGTTTAATCTTCAGAAGGACATTTAGATAAAGATCAAAAGAATGCTTGGGGTTGATCCAGATGGCTAAGACAAAGTATATATCACCCAAATCAAATTGACCCATTAGATAAGATTAATAAGTTTGTCTGGAAACTTTCCAGACAAGTTTCAGTAGGTATTCCCCTTGAATGCTTTGCAGGCTTTTTAGGAACAGTTGTTTTTATTTTAAATTTATTTATTTATTTATTTGAAAGGCAGAGTTACAGAGAGAGAGAGAGAGAGAGAGAGATCTTCCATCTGCTGGTTCACTCCTTACATGGCCACAACGGCCGGAGCTGGGCCAATCCAAAGCCAGGAACCAGGAGCTTCTTCTGGGTCCCCCACCTGGATACAGGGCCTCAAGTACTTGGACCACTTTGGCTGCTTTCCCAGGCACATTAGCAGGAAGCTGGATAGGAAGTGTAGCAGTCGGGACTGAACCCACACTCCTATGTGATCTTGGCACTGTAGGCAGCAGCTTTGTCTGCTACACCACAGTGCTAGCCTCAGAATCCTTTGTTCTTAACATTCAAATTGATAAAGACTAAGGTCACTGTCATTCTATTCATATATAGAGATGTTTGGGAGGAGTTATGGGGTCACCACTAGAGAAATCAGGTAAAACAAGAATCTGTCCTGTTAGACAAAGAGCCAAATGTTCTAGATAAGGTGGGAACTTGAGAAGAAAGCATGACATGGTCAGATGGGATTTCAGATGTCCATCCTCACCCCCTTCTTTTTGTAAAAAAGATTTATTTATTTATTTGAAAGAGTGCTAGAGAGGGAGGGAGAGATGCAGAGAGATCTTCCATGCTCTGGTTCACTCCCCAGATGATTGCAAAGACCAGGACTGGGCCAGTTAGTTGGGGCCCAAACACTTGGTCCATCTTCTACTGCTTTTCCTGTGCCATTGGCAGGCAGCTAGACTGGAAGTGGAGCATTCAAGCATTGGCCTTGAACCCAGTGTCCATATGGGATGCCAGCATTGTTAGAGTTGACCGCCCGAAAAACGTCACCAAGAGACACGTCTCTTATGCAAACAGCACGGGGAAGTTTTATTGATTATCCAGCATGCTGGGGCTGTCTGATCATCATGAGCAGAGCAGCCCCGAATAACCAAAGGTTCGGGTTTATAAAGGCAAAAACCGCAAAACCGGGAAGGGGGGAAGAGAATACACGGTTGTTAAGCAGTTGCTAAAGTCTTACAATCAGCAATTATGATCTTAAGACATAGACAAATCACATCTTCATTATTAGCCCAGGTAACCCAGGTGTAACCTTTCTACTTTTAAGCTTGAGCAATCATGCTAGGGGGTTTTTGTGTGTTGCCAAGGGTGATGTAGTGCACTGCTATTGTCCGACTATTTGAGATCATAGTTTCGGACCAGAGTCTCACGGTGGGGGGGTTGCTTTCCCAGAATGCAGTCTCAAGTGCTCCAAAATGGAGTCCCTATTGTCAAGGTGCTACTTCACTGTTTTATTTTCACAGCTGCACCAGGAAGCTTCCAACCTGTAAGCTTAAGCTTAACTTTTTACACCCGCACATATACAATTTTAACTCTTCAGCATCACAGGTGGAGGCTCCAGGTCTCCCACGTGGGTAGCAGGGGCTCAACACTTGGGCCATGTTCTGGTCCTTTTCCCACACCATTGGCAGGGAGCGAGATTAGAAGTGGAGCAGCCAGGACTCCAACCAGCATCCACATGGGATGTCAGCATCACAGGTGGAGGTGTAACCTGCTGTGCCTCAGTGCCATCCCACAGATGTCCCTTCTTTTCCCAACCAAATCATAAAACAGGAAGTACATTAATCCTCTCGATTTAGGGAAAATAGAGAAAGATAGTAGGAGATGACAGTTCTGTATGTATGATGTTTGGGTGAGCTGTTTTGTATTTTAATGGCATGGTAAGGTATAGCCACACAATAAGGCAGAGGAGAGGCTCAAGAAAAAAGAAGTTTTATCCTCACAGGTCCTAGAAACAGGAAGTATGGTAGACTACCTACAGGCACATAGGCAAACACTGACGTGGTCAACAGACAGGAGCCATTAGGCCATGACATTTATTGGGGTGTCTTAAGGCAGAGTGCAGAGTTGGTTGAATTATTTCAGTGAGATACAAATTATAGGGTTGTTCTGTAATTGCCTGGCACTTGACTTTGAGGTGATGAAGCCCAAAGAACATACATTGTCTCCTGGTGTGTTTGGGCCAGATACAGGAGGTACGGCTTTGTATTGGTTGGTTTGCCCATCAAAGGTATGTCCCCAGTTAGGCTATTCGTTATCTCTAAGAGTTAACTAGGGATTGGCAGTGTCTCCCTAGAGGGAGTTTTTTTTTTTTTTTCTTTAAAAAAATGTCTTAACATCAAATACACAAAAAAGAAAAAAAAAATGATTGCAGCACAAGAACACAGTGAAAAGAAAGGAAGGAAAGCTATGGGTGAGCATGGGCGATGTGACAAGTATCCCTTCCTCCTGAGCATGGTACTGTCTTTGTTTAAATCCTGGAGCAATCCACATGCAAGGCCAGGAAGGGAAAGCATAAGGTGGATAGACAAGCATGAAATCCAAGATGCTGAGAAAAATATTATCCAAGTAACCAACTACTGGTATACAGCCTCTTCTATGACCTCTGTTTCTGGATTCTGAGAGCCTTCTCTTCTATTTTCTACCGTGGTAGAATTTCACTTCCTTTTTTTTTTTTAAAGATTTATTTATTTTATTTGAAAGTCAGAGTTACACAGAGAGAGGAGAGGCAGAGAGAGAGAGAGGTCTTCCGTCCGATGGTTCACTCCCCAGATGGCTGCAAGGGTAGGAGCTGTGCCGATCCAAAGCCAGGAGCCAGGAGCTTCTTCTTGGTCTCCCACATGGGTGCAGGGGCCCAAGGACTTGGGCCATCCTCTACTGCTTTCCCAGGCCATATCAGAGAGCTGGATTGGAAGAGGAGCAGCCGGGACTAGACCGGTGCCCACATGGGATGCCGGGGCTTCAGGCCAGGGTGTTAACATGCTGCGCCACAGCGCTGGCCCCAGGATTTCACTTCCTTGTGTCAGGCCCACTCTGTTAGAACCATGTTTGGCATCATTTACAAATGCTGCCCTCTGCTTGCCCAACAATTCTTTGTCCTTATGATCAACTTTTTCAAAATCACACTCTCAACATGACTGATCTCCCCTTACTTGAAGTTCCTGCTTCAAATACATCTTTTACTAATATTTCAAACTCACAAACTGTTATGGATTTTATTTTACACAATTCTCTTAAAAATTCCTTCAAAAAATATTCATTTGTTTTCATTTACATGAAAGGCACAACAACAGAGGGAGAGACAGAGACCGAAATCTTCCATTCACTGGTTCACTCCTAGATGGTCAGAACAGCCAGGGCTGGGACTATGCCAAATCAGGAGCATAGAACTCCAGCTGAATCTCCCACAGAGGTGGCAGGGACCATAGTACTTGAGCTATCATCTTTTGCCTCCCAGTTGTATTAGCAGGAAGCTGTATTAGAAGTGGAGTAGTGGCCAGCGCCGTGGCTCACTAGGCTAATCCTCCACCTGCGGTGCTGGCATCCCGGGTTCTAGTCCCGGTCGGGGTGCTGGATTCTGTCCTGGTTGCTCCTCTTCCAGTCTAGCTCTCTGCTGTGGCCCGGGAAGGCAGTGGAGGATGGCCCAAGTGCTTAGGCCCTGCACCTGCATGGGAGACCAGGAGGAAACACCTGGCTCCTGGCCTTGGATCAGCGCAGCATGCCAGCCGTAGCGGCCATTTGGGGGATGAACCAACGGAAGGAAGACCTTTCTCTCTGTCTCTCTCTCTCACTGTCTAACTCTGCCTGTCCCCCCCCCCCCCAAAAAAAAAAAAAAGTGGAGTAGCCAGGACTTGAACCATCTGATATGGTATACGGGTAACCCAAGAGGTGACTTAACCCATTGCATCACAGTGCCTGCCCCTATCAAATCTTTAGCCCTTGCCTCACCAAAGTCCAAATTGTATTTTCACTTCTGAGAATCTTCTCAGCTGCCCCCTCAGTCCAACTTGCCTTGGTTTAGAGTCTACTCTTCCTTCAGGACCCAGTCCACATTCTGTTCTTAAAATTGTGCTGCGTACTTTAGCTCGTGAATGTCTCTTTATTTTCTTTTGTCTTTGTCAATGTAGGGGAGGAAAGAATAATTCTCTTTGCCCTTCTGAGTTCTTAGTTGGGATAAACTCCTGTAACAAAAGACAAATTAAAAAGAGAAAAATAACATAAATTTCTTAACATGTATGCCTCATTTGAACGTGGAAGACACTCAGGACAAACAAGTACAATTCAAGGAGGTGACTTTGAGTTCAAGTTTAAATTACCATCTTTATATAAAACAGACAAAGAAGGGTGTTTGGGAGGTATTGCAGGGAGATGATCAAGAAAAGCATGATAAACAGGGAAAGGTTTCTTGGGCAGGTTTTAGTCCCTGCCTTGTCCAGCAATACAAGTTTCTTTTGATTTATGGTCATCCTTCTATTTCTGGTACTGAGAGGGAGACTCCTTTACAAATGGAGACTTTCTTTATAAATTTCCTTTGCTTGTACTCTGTTTTTAGAGCTTCTACTGTTTTCTGCAGTTTCTCAAAATAATCCTAATGCCAATGAGGCATACTTTGGGCTGGTAATATTCTTGTTTCCTGTGCTAGGTATAATTCTGGTCTCTTGTGCCATCTTAATTAAGATTCTGAGAAAGTAATTACCTCATCAACATTTTGTTTAATTCAGTAGAGTATTTTCATGCTGTTTTCCTAACTGTACGGTAAACATTTTGACAATGGAAACCAGGAGGTACTAGAGAGACATCAGCCGACACCCAGTGCTAGCTTGTTGGCTGAGGAAGCCATATTGAATAAGATAAAATGTTACAGGATGCAAAGTGTAGAGAAATGCTCAAGAGCTGGATGGTACTCATCAGCTGGCTCCCTAGTTTCCAAAGACGGTCCTATAATTTTGTAAGGGTTTTGTTTCTCCTTTCTTCAAAGACTTAGAATTATAGGGACAGGAAAGAAAAATACCAAATATTATATGGTCAGATGTGTTATTTGGTTCAACTACCCCAGGGAAACTGGAATCTGGAATATTTGATAGACCATCCAACTATGGCATGTCAACCTGGAGCATACTGTATTTTCTTTTATTTCTCAGAATCCCTATGATTATTAATAGTGGAGATCATCCAAGGGCAAAGAATGTGTGGTCCTTTTGACCAGGGACTAGTTCCATAAATAAAAAAGCTTGCTAATTATCATTTCTTCCATCTCTAGTCCATTTCTTCCACCACAGCAGTGAAATAGTCCATTAAAAAACATCAGTATTTTATTTAAAAGGCTAAGCTAATTTAGGAGTCCTTTTGATTTCCCAGGAGATTTTGAAGAGATTACGGAACCATCTGCACATGTGCCCAGAAGTGGTAATAATAATATCATGGGAGATCCCCTCAGCCTTAGTGGCCCTTTCTCTGTCAGAAGTGAAACAAATAGGATTACCTTGACTGATTATTTACAGTTCTTTATATTATTAGTGTTAAATAGAGAGACTATACAGGTGTCCCTCCTAATCCACAGGCACACGTTCAAGATCTCAGGTGTATGCCGAGAACTGCAGATGGTACCAACCATATGTAACTATGTGTTTTCCTCTGTACATATTCATACCTAGGTAAAGGATAATTGATCAGTTAGGCACAGTAAGAGATTAATGACAAAAACTGGTAATAAATTAGGACAATCATACTATAGTACTACATGCTACGTGTGGCGTCTGTCTCGGCTGCCACAGGGCAGCTAGCATATATGGACACAGAGATGATGAACATCCCAGGCAGGATGGAGAAACGTGGCCTAACATTTCATGATTCTACTGAGAATGGCAACTTAACTGAAATTCAGAAAGTAAGACTGTGGATAAACGAGGACCATCACTGTGCTGCAGTAGACAGTTCACGGAGACTACTTAGTGGGCTTATCTCGTAATCAGAGTTCATGAGAGATGAGCTGGTTCATTCACCACCTGATTTTAAGTGCCAATTATCTTTTGGTAGCTCCGTGAAGCTTATAAGCCATTTGTGTGCCAGTTACAAAGTTCTTGTTTCTCAGCTCCAAACCCACTCTGATGTTGGAGCTGGGATTTTTTTTTTTTTTTTTTTTTGGACAGGCAGAGTTAGAGAATGAGAGAGACAGAGAGAAAGGTCTTCCTCTTCCGCTGGTTCACCTCCCAAATGGCCGCTATGGCTGGTGCGCTGAGCCAGGTGCTTCCTCCTGGCCCTGTGGGTGCAGGGCCCAAGGACCTGGGCCATCCTCCACTCCCTTCCTGGGCCACAGTAGAGAACTGGACTGGAAGAGGAGCAACCGGGACAGAACCGGCACCCCAACTGGGACTAGAACCCGGGGTACCGGCTCCGCAGGCAGAGGATTAGCCAAGTGAGCCGTGGCACCGGCCAGAGCTGGGATTTTGTAAACCAGGTTTCAGCATGGCCAGTGGGCTCCCCAGTAGGTTACACCGACAGGGGGCACTAGAGGAAAATAGCAAGGTTGGAAGAGGGGGAAGGGATTTTTTTCATTCCTTGTTGCTTGCTGCCTGTTTCTTTTTACTGTGCAATACTTCTCCTTACCAACAGCAGTCCCATCCCATAACAACAGCTGAACTCATTCTACGGTTTCTAATTCTTGTGGAGTTGGGCTATTGACCACCTTAATGGCATCAACACCAGCTGGCAGCCCTTCCCCTAAGTAAAATATATTCCAGCTTTTCTCTTTCTTCCCCAGACTGGAGACTGTGGATGTCACCTCTAACTGTTACTGCCACAGCAGTGATGGACTAATTCATGTCCTTGATGTTTACGGCTGTTTGTTCTTTAACAGAAGACTTCTGTACTTGTGATCACATTACTGTAAAACCAGATATTTATTATCAATACTTTCATGCAAAAAGTTTACTGAAGGTGTCATGCCACTGTAATCTTCCCTTTTTTTAAAAAAAATTATTGGGGCTGGTGCTGTGACATAGTGGGTAAAGCTGCCATCTGTGACACCAGCATCCCATATGGGCACTGGTTCGAGTCCTGGCTGCTCCACTTCCGATCCAGCTCTCTGGTATGGCCTGGGAAAGCAGTAGAAGATGGCTTAAGTCCTTGGACCCCTGCACCCGCGTGGGAGATCCAGAGGAAGCTCCTGGCTCCTTGCTTTAGATAGGTGCAGCTCCTGGCTTTGTGGCCAGTTGGGGAGTGAACCAGCGGATCGAAGACCTCTTTCTCTCTCTCTCTGCCTCTCCTTCTCTCTTTGTGTAACTCTGATTTACAAATAAATAAATCTTTAAAAAGTTATTTACATTTCTTTGAAAGGCTGAAGGACAAAGAAGAAGAGACACAGAGACAGACACAGAAAGAGAAATCTTCCTTAGTCTGCAAACACTGGCAACAGCCAGGGTTGGATCACATTGTGACCAGGAGGCCAGAACTTAATCTGGGTCTCTCATGTAGGTGGTAGGGACCCATTACCTGTTGCCTTCCAAGGTGCATTTTTTTTTTTTTTGACAGGCAGAGTGGACAGTGAGAGAGACAGAGAAAAAGGTTTTCCTTTGCCATTGGTTCACCCTCCAATGGCCGCCGCAGCTGGCGCACCATGCTGATCCGATGGCAGGAGCCAGGTACTTCTCCTGGTCTCCCATGGGGTGCAGGGCCCAAGCACTTGGGTCATCCTCCACTGCACTCCCGGGCCACAGCAGAGAGCTGGCCTGGAAGAGGGGCAACCGGGACAGAATCCGGCGCCCTGACTGGAACTAGAACCTGGCGTGCCGGCGCCGCAAGCTGGAGGATTAGCCTAGTGAGCCAAGGCGCTGGCCCTTCCAAGGTGCATTTTAATGGGAGCCGGGATTCCAACTCAGGCACTCTGGTAAGGGATGTGCGAATTTCAAGCAGTGTCTTATCCACTGTGCCATATACAACATGTATGAACTGAAGTTTTTTTTTTTTTAACTATCAAATCTTTTCTATTCAAATAATGAATGTAATTTCTGCTTCCTGTTTGGACTCGATTGATATTGAAATTGGTTCCACAAGTGATCTCAGGTAACAGACACTCCGAAAGGGGACTTGGGGATTGGTTTTGTAATGTTCTTGGGTTCGAACACAAAGCCAAAATTAGATGCTAGTAATTCTTGGCATGCAGTGGTGTCTTGTTTAATCAAATCACCACCTATGATTGATTGTGATGAAGTGCCTGCTATAGTAAGTACCTAAGAAGCAGCTGAACTTAACTGTTAGGGTGGTAGAAGATGACAAAGGGCTATGGTATGGGGTGGGTTTTCTGATTGCACTGGAACTTTTATAGAAGAAAAGGACAAATTTAGAGACTCAGAGAGCTTCTACCTCTGCCCGAAAATCATACTTTACTTTTTCATAATCCCAAGATGAACTTTGCTGGGCATCAAATCAAAAATGTAATAGGGAAGGTTGCACAATTAAACAAGAGTTAAATTTTTGTCTTTTCCAAATCTTCCATGTAGAAAGAATGAGTCTGATGTGAGACTAAATGCACCCCATCAGTCTTGTCCATTTTATGACTTTCGCTTTTGGATACATTAAATAAGATAAAATATATAAATATCAAAATAATAAAGAAATTACATTTTAATATGTTAAAGGGTTTTGAAATATTGTTTTGATTAATGATTTGCAGAACAAAATTTAGCAGTATATCTTATAAATGTTTAATTTTGAACACTTTTTTGAAATATCTGCATTAGCTGTAATTTGAGTATCTAATTTCTATTGTTGAGGGAATCATGATTAATGCTAATATTACTGTATTTTTGGCCTATATCTTTATTACTGAAGAACATGCAAAATTTTAGTTAGCTGTTAATGAAAATAAAGATTTTTATTCTTTGATTTTACTAATCTCCAGAATTATATCTGTATATCTACAAGAATCCATTTGAACAGTATTAGTACCCTTGAGAAATTATCTGAATTAGTTAAAATTAATTACATAAGGGCCAAGGTTGTAGGCCCTTGTATAATTTAGTCTTCCTTTAAGTCTTCCTGCTTACAACTCATCATTCTTCTCTAACTTCAGCAATATCTTCATCTAGGAGACTGGTCGGAGTAAATCTCCTGTATACATCCAAATAGTTCCCAGAACTTTCACTGTTAAAACACTTAGGATATCCTATACTATTAATTTTTAGTGGTGGATGTCATGGGTTCAGCTGCTGCATGAGCCACCTGCATCTCATAGCAAAGTGCTGGTTCCAGTCCCAGCCACTCTGCTTCTGATCCTGTTAATGCATCATGAGTGGCAGTAGAAGATGGCTCAAGTGCTTGGGTCCCTGCTGTTTTTGGAGAGTGTTGTTGGAGAGTGGGATCTAGACTTAAGTTTGCATCAGCACCCACTGTTGTGGCAATTTGGGAGAAAAAAATCAGTAAGTGGAAGATTCTTGTCCCTTTGAGAGGATAAAAATGAATAAATAAACATTAAGTAATTTATACTACTGTGCTTTCTCCAACAAAGTGCTGTGATATTATCCTGCTTTCTTTGTATTCTTCCCACTATCCTGTAATGCTCTCTGATATTAGAAATCATGTCTTTCCTGTTCTTGTTATATTCTTAGCACAAAGCCTGCCACCTAGTAGATGTTCAATCTATGTTTGTGAGCAAATAAGTGAATAGATGAATTCTAAGGTGGAAATAATTTTTTTCTTTTATTCATGGCCAAATATTTATGGCTAGATATTTTATAATCATGTTGCCATGCATGGAGTTGGAAAAGAGAATGAATAAATTTCATAGCACAAATATGTCCCATGTCCACCACTGGAGAAACAACTCATGTTTAGACCCTAGTGATAGTGGTACAATAGACATATCATCTACTGGGTGGACTTCGCTGGTTGCTGACCCAGCATTTCCTGTATATTTTCCTTGCAAACAATGTGATTTGTTGTAAGTCTCCATATAACTTGTATGTATATATGGGAAGCCTGGGGGAGGGGTTTCTCCTTATCCATAGGGTGGAATTGTGTAATTATTAAACTAATGTAGTCATGGTAGTTCCATTGGACCGTTTAGTTCAGGCATGGGCATGTGATCTAACTATGGTCAATTAAAATGTGATGGCAAGTCTACTGAACAGCTTCTAGAAAAGAATAAAGGAATACACATGGGAGACAGCATTCCTTTTTTCCCCTATTTAGATGTGGTTATATGAAGAGGTGATGCCTACAGCTGGTGCAACCACAGCTGGAACACAGAGAATGGGAGTGTGGACAAATAGAAAGAGTGGGCCATTGTAGATGTCATTGAGAAGCCATACTAAACAACTGCTGTCCTTGTTATACAGCAACAGATGTCTTTGTTATTTATGTCATTATTTTTGGCCTGGCTTTTCATTTTTTAACTCGCTTCCCAAAGTGTCATAACTGCATCATCTTCTTTAGTGAGAGACAGCTTTATTAATGCCCAAACACAGATGTGACCCGGAATCCATTCTGCCTGAGATCTTGATAGTTGAGAGTAACAGAAGTTTTCCTTAATACATGGGAATTATTTTAAAGCCCCAAAAACTCTAACTAATTTAGAGAGTGTGTAAGGTGCTGGCCATTTTGAAGGCTCAGCAAAAGAGAACATTTAAATCTGGGTGATAAACCTATAAGTGTACACAGGTGACCTAACCCCAAACACCCTTGTCAAACCTAAGTATGTTATGGCAAGGCACTCTTCTGCAGCGTGCTATGTGTGACCATGTTATGAAACTGGCTTTGACATTTGGATGTCTACTGCTTGGTGAGTGGTTAGTTATAAAATGCTATTGGTTCAACAGATTATACTTCTGGACTAAAGCCTGGACTTCTGGGATCTTTTTAGTGGCTGGTTTATTTGTATTTCCAAGGCCATTTTTTCAATAAGCCAACACAATCAAATTACATTCAGCTTTGAAGACATTCTACCTTACAGTTTGACATTTTAATTAGGACTTTAAAGAGATAATAATCAGTGTCCACAATTTCCCTAAGTTACCTAGAAATGGGTCAGTTAATTAGGATCCCAGAGAAACCACTGCATACATTTCTTTTTAATTGTTTTTCCAAACTTCCATTACCACATCACTTGGCTTCAACTCAGACCAAATCAAACAAACAGCAGGGAAGGGTTCAATCTCTCTGGTCTTCAGAAATATCTGAGGGTGCAAATAAGGAAGCCAGTTCATATCCGTTATCTAAAAATGTATGTTTCTCCCAGCTAAACACTTTGCTTTCAAGATCGCCTTTGAAAGGAAAACCGGGCCAGTTCACTGCATTAAATCATTCTCAATGAAAGCTATTAGGATTCTGTTCACCTGATCCCTTTGACTTTTGCATCTTACTCTTCTCTTCTAGGGTTGTGTTATTAATGGGTGGTCCCACTAAGAAATTTCTTAATGCTCTCTGATTGCGTTAAATTCCTTCTAAGTGGATTTTTACAAGGTGGGAGGAAAAATAAGCCCATCTATTGTTGAGGAACAAAGTGGCCGAGGGTGAGATGGCAACTCAAGAAATGCATTCCGTGCTGTTGGGTAGGTCATGTGTAACAGGCTGCTTCCTGCCCCGCCAAGCCTAGCCCCCTCCCAATCCCTTGGGTCAATATACAAGAATGGAAATGTGGTACATGTCTGGGCTGTTTGTATAAGGCTCTGCTGTGTTTTGACACATTCAGGAGAGAGAAGTGGTTGCTGCTTCCCAGAAGGGGTTTAAAGAGTGTAACAATATGCCACTCTGTCCTGCTGCCAGGCCCGCACCTCTGCATTCACTTTTGAACCTCATTACATGCACTTAGCCCCTTGGGTGCTCTCTAGTGATGTTGATCTCATTTTCTGAGACATTATGGTCATGAAGTTCCTTTAAATAGCTAGGTCATCAGTAATTAATCTGAAAGATATCCTCAGTCTGCAACCTGCTTGATCACTTCATTTTCATGATCCTACTGAATGTATTTACTTCACTCTTGCGCATTGTGAGAGGCTGGAATCCCATGAAGCAAATGAAACTCAAGCTTTAAGACCTCGTGTTCGCATGGGCTCCTTCCAAGCCTCTGGCAAGAGCTCTTGCAGTGCACCCACATGATCACTTGTTTTTGTAAAGTTTGAAAATATAAGATACTGAGCCGGCGTCGTGGCTCAATAGGCTAATCCTCCACCTTGCGGCGCCGGCACACCGGGTTCTAGTCCCGGTTGGGGCGCCGGATTCTGTCCCGGTTGCCCCTCTTCCAGGCCAGCTCTCTGCTATGGCCAGGGAGTGCAGTGGAGGATGGCCCAGGTGCTTGGGCCCTGCACCCCATGGGAGACCAGGAAAAGCACCTGGCTCCTGGCTCCTGCCAGGATCAGCGCGGTGCGCCGGCTGCAGCGGCGGCCATTGGAGGGTGAACCAGCGGCAAAAAGGAAGACCTTTCTCTCTGTCTCTCTCTCTCACTGTCCACTCTGCCTGTCAAAAAAAAAAAAAAAAAAAAAAAAAAAAAAAAAAAAAAAAGAAAATATAAGATACTATGACGGCAATCTGTTATCACCACTATGTGTTTTCCCGACCAATTTTGTATTCACAATGTTTTATTCATAAAGAGGGACTCACAAGTGGCATAACCTTTAGGCCCAATAACCTGGATCCATTTCTGCTCATTATAGAAGTACTTTATTTAAGTTTATATGTTCTGTGGTGTTTCAGAAGTATGATGTGTCCAGATGACCACAAGCTACCTTTTTTTCTTAAGATTTATTTATTTATTTGAAAGGCAAAGTTACAGAAATAGAGAGGGGAGAGAGAGAGCGAGAGTGAGAGAGAGAATGAATATCCTCCATCCACTAGTTCACTACCCAAATGGCCACAACAGCCAGTACTGCGCCAGGCTGAAGTCAGCAGATAGGGGCTTCTTGTGGATCTCCCATATGAGTGCAGGGGCCCAAGCACTTGGTGCATCCTCTGTTGCTTTCCCAGACACATTAACAGAGAGCTGAATTAGAAGTGGAGCAGCCAGAACTGGAACCAGTGCCCATATGAGATGCTGGTGCTGCAGGCTGGGGCTTTAACCCACTGAGCCACAGTGCAGGCCCCATAAGATACCTTTTAAAGGTAGCTATCTATGCAAGGTGTGTCCCTGAAGTAGGCAGAGTTTGGCCTGTTCTTATTTTCTTCCCTTCAGGTTTCCCTGAGATCTCTCCAGGTTTGCTACATTCCTCTAATCTTAGGGGTTTGAATGAGTTGATATATATATAGAAATTAGGACAATGAAGGTACCCAATAAGTCCTCAGTGAGTGCTGGCTCAAATAATTATTATTGTATTAATTTCCTCCAGATCTTGCAGTCTGGTGTATATCTTTACTCTTATGTGGAAGAGAACAGCTCATTTATTATCACCCCAAGAATTTTCCCATTCCCCAGAAGTATCATGGGATTATTTTCCTGCTATTAAAGATATTCCCTCATGATTTGCAACAACTTTGAATTGTAATTAATAAATTGTTCACATGGAATATGGACCGCTACTGATGGCTTTATACAGTGCCCTGTGGTGACACTGTGGAAGAGCACATTGTGTGGAGCACTGGCTCCACCACTTATTAACTAGGCGACCGCCCTAAACTCCACTTTCTTTGAGCAAAAAGAGAGAGAACTTGACAAGGATATTGGGATGAATTAATATGTAAGGTACTTACCACAGTATTTTGTATAGACAATCAATGAATGGTCATCTTTATTGTAATAAGACTGCTAATAAAAATGATTGATTGATTTATTTGCAAGGCAGAGTGATAGAGAAAGGGAGGGAGGGAGAGAGAGGGGAAGAGAGAGAGAGAGAAATAGAGCTTTCCTTAATTGATCCACTCCCCCAAATGGCTACAACAATGGGGGCTAGGCCAATATGAAGCCAGGATCGAGGAACTCCACTCTGGTCTCTCACATGTGAAGCAGGAAACAAAGTACTTGAGCCATCTTCTGCTGCTCTTCCAGGTGTACTGGTGTGAGGGTGGATCAGAAGTGGAGCAGGTTAGACTGGAACTTGCCCTCTGATATGGGATGCTTGCATTTTAAAGGGTGGTTTAACTTGCTGCGCCACAATGCTGGCCCTTAGACTATGAGCTTCTTGCATCTAGCAGAATTTCTGAAACACATTATATGCTCAATATGTTTGTTAAATTTGGTAAAAAATAGATCAAATTGAATTATAGGGTATAGATTTGTCCTGGTAGGAAACAAATCTATGTAATATTCTGAATAATGTGAGTAGTTGAGTCTCTTACAGGAGAAAAAGAGATGTCAGAGCTCAGGAAGAAATTTAGGTCAACAGACAGGCCAGCTGCCTCATTTTCCACCAGGGAGACTGAATAAATTGTTTAAATTAACAGTGGCACCAGGAGATGGTATGGAAGGCGAAATGAGGTTCACGTGAAAATATTCCTATGCATTGTATCTCCACATAAATTAATAAATCATAAGCAGAATTTATGGGATGATCTTGAGAAAAACAATATTGCAAGGGTGAAATGTGAATGATAAGTTAGATCTTTCTCTGATTGTTTGTGTTTGGTTACAGTGATCCAATTTTTTCAGAACAACAAGGAATGTTCAAATAACTTTGTGATAAGATAAATCTGTTGTATATTGACTGAAAAAGAATAATGAAGGTTGCGGTGTCTTTCAAAGGTTCCTGTTGTTATGAGGTTTGACATGTGTCAGGTCTAGAATGAAGGTGAAGGATGGAAACTCAATTTTATGCAATGGGCAAAACCTGAAGTACAACCACCCACATGGCTCTAATCACTGTCAAATCCCATTTAGTTGAAAGGGAAAGGGAAAAAAAGAGCACCAGGTTTTTCAGGGAGGAAACACCCCACTAGAGGAATGTGGGGTTACCAGACCGTGTGGATCTGTCTTGTGTGTGGCAACATCTTGATCGATTGGACATCTGAGTCTTCCCTTGTTGGAAGTGCTGGCTTCCTGAACCTCCTGTAATGCTACCTCTCTGGAGCAGCTCACAATAAAGTTGGCTGTGAACCAGTTCAAATAACTGGTTGGCTTTTTAAGTCCCAAAGGAAATTTATCCTTAGCCAAACCTTTGGGTTTCTTTGAGCAACATTCTAGGCTGATGCTTCTTAGAGGAGTCCTCCCCAGCAGGAGTAGCTATGAGGCCTGTGTGGGTGAATCCCTTTTCATCTTGGCTTTGAAGACCACTGGAGAGTGAGCCACACCAGCTTGTGTTGATGATCTGTAAATTTTGCATGCTATCCCAGACTAAAATTGCATTTTCTTAAAAGAAGAGATGAACAACTTAGGCTATTCTTGATGCTGAGTAAAAGATGGTAGGGAAACTTACAAAATTAGGAGTGTCAAAACCATTATACATGTTCTGCCAACATGAGACCAGTGGCAAAGGACAGCCATCGCTGCAGGTGGAAAATATTAAATTACTATTTTTGTACTTTTCTTTCTGGTACCCTCAAAAGCTTTGGCAGAGATACAAATATAGTTTGCTGCCCTAAGAGAGAGAGCAAGAGAGAGAAAGAGAAAGGGGAGAGAGGGAGGGAGGGGAAAAGAGAGAGAGGGGGAGAGAGGGAGAGAGGGAGAAAGGGAGAGAGGGAGAGAGGGTGAAAGAGAAAGGTGAATTTATGAGACAAAATAGAATTCAGAATCTGGACTCATAGAGTTTGACCTGGCTGAGCAAACACTAGTTTTGCAGTGAAATAATTTCTAAAAGCTGGAACTAAATCTGTTTAATGGCTCTGAAGTTAAAATACCTCTGGTTGTCCTTTTTAAAGGCTCTTTTGAAATGTCTATTTGGGGGAAAACTATGATGCTCATACTAATATCTGAAAACAAATTAGCCATATCAAAAAGAGAAATTTCACTAAAATATTTCCAGTTTTCAAAATTGACTCTTGTATCATCTTCCATTATGGGGGAACACTAAATATTTCTCAAGCATGGCTGGCATACCAACTTTGAGGTGTTAGGACTTTTTGCCAAAACTTCCATTTACTTTCTGAGTTGGGAAGAACTGAACTAGCAAATTGATGTCGCGTTTATACGTACGGTGCCTTTTTGCTCTCTACTAAATAGAAGAGTTTAAAGGGAAAAAAAAATTCCATTCACATAAAACTCTTTTTTGTTAACATCACTAGTTAAGAAGAGTTGCTTGGAACATTTAGGGAGATGAGGAAATTGACAAAATATCTCTGGTGCTTAGCTCCAGGTTGGACAAAGTACATTAAGCTATACTTTTAATATACTATATTTTTTTCAATTCTTGAATTTTTAATCTCTTTGATCAGTGTCCTCTGCTAGCAGTTTCCCTAGAGATAGATATGTCATCATGAGGAAGACTACACAACAGGCAAGCAGTGTGCGTTTCTTATCTGTATCTCTTTTGGTTGTACTGACTTAGCCAGCCTATGATCAAGGGAGATTATGTTTTTCTAACCTCAAAGAATGTGTTTTAGTAATTCCTTTTTCAAATTCTTCTCACTCAGTGAAGGATTCAGAAGGAAAATGCTCAGATTCAGGTGAAGAGAGTCATACCAAATACTTGCCAGACCACAAAAACTTCAGCTGCCTGGGCTAACGGCTGATTTAAGACACTTAAGAATTTGGGGATGAAAACACTATTTGTAGTGAACTTGTAGACATTCTGCAAATGTCACCAGGACAGGGGTCTTGTCTGTCACCCATTCAGTTGAGGGACAGTTTAACAGTAAGTCTACATTAAGGACTTTTAAAACTCTCTTTATCATCATTGCTTTGAGGGTTAGACTCTGCAGTGATTTATGGACTCCAGGGTTAGCGTTTGTCACTAAGGACGTGGAGGTTCTGCTCAGTGGAATATGGTTAGCTCTCCTTGCTTTTGCGTCCTGTATGCTTGGGTCTTACGCCTAACTTGGTTGTTCTCAGACATGAGCATTCGTCAGAATCACTGGGAAGTTTGTTAAATTATGGAGAGCTAAGCTTCCCAAGCAGAATTTCTGACTCAGTGGGTCTGGGGAGAAGCCTAGGAATTTGTTTTTCTAAATAGTTCCTGGGTGTGATTCATGCTGCAGATCCAAGGACCACACTTTGAGAACCGTTGCTCTGAGCAGTCAGCAATCCCGTATTCAGGACATTTCACTCTTCTTTTATCCACAGATAATTTTTGTTCTCTTTTGAGACTATTTTTCCACCTCCTTTTATATATGATGTTAATGTGCTCAGCATGCTTGTGCTTTGCTAATATAAAAATTCCAAAAATTGGCTTTCCTCTCGGATTGTTCACTCCAGCATGATAACAATGCTTCGTGTAAGCAAAGGATGGTTTGACATCTTCTGCTATCACAGGCAAATTCTGTATCGTGCAAACTCAAACTCACAAGGTTTAGTTAAGTGCTGTTAAAGATTTTTGGTTTTGGATGCAAGGCTATTTCTGTTTAATGATTGAACTTTTCAACCCAAGGATATCGCTTTTTCATTAACCTAGTCTTCTTCGTTAACCTGGTAGAGGTGTTGTTCCCTGAACACCCTCTGAAAAAGCAGACATGTCCATGCTCTGACATAGTAATATATTTATGGCTTTCAAAGTCTCCTTGGATCAGTTATGCCTATGTTGTTTGGGAGATCTCAAAGTAGATCATCCAAGTTGGTCATCACCAACAGACAAGACCTTTAAATATAACCCATGCTAAATATAAAGATAAAGGCCCAGGAAGTAGTTTATCTTATTAAATTCCACCAAGGGCGAGTGACACAGCAGCTGCAGACCTGTTCTCAGTGGCTTGGGAGAAGTGGCACATGCTGGCGCTTGGAGAATCCTGGCTTGCATGTGATCAGAGGCAACGCTCATGTGATTTGACAAAGTAATTGAGAGAAGCGGAGTCTTTGGCAATGTGCAGGATTTTCTTCAGCAGCTTCTTTGGTGAACAGCTATGCCATTTGACAGCAGGTTCAAGTGCACATAATGACATAGAGCAGAGATCATGTGACATTCCAGTTAAAAAGGACAGAAGTTCAGACAAAGGTAGGCTTCATGTTGCACAAGATCCTTCTATCTGCAAAAAATGTCATGCCTGGTCGCATGCCGTTCACGACTGCCGTGCCCGCAACCCTGGGCGCAGGCCCCTTATTCTTGAATCCTGAGCCGCAGAACTTCATGTCAGCATCTTCTCCCGACTTTCCTGTTTCTTTAACTCTCTGATCATGTTTCCTTTGCCTCTTCGCTTCTCTTCTTTACTCCTTCCAGCTCCTATCTTCTCCTTAATTTTAAGCCTATGTTGTATTAAGATGGTTATTTTGGGAAGTGGGTTGGTTCCCTGAGTATAAAATTCAATGTTTCCTTAGATGGGAGCAAAATCATCATATTACAATCTTACAGAGGGAATAGAGTCATCCCTGCCCATCCAAGAAGAAAGTCACTGCCAGCAGAGCATGGTGGCACTTCTCCAACACTGCACTTGTCACAGTGATGGCTGTATACATTTGAATGATGGGTTCATTGATATCCATCTTCCTCACTGAACATAAGCCACTGTGGAGACGATGGCTACCTATTTTTCCCACTATAGGGGTCTTCATGCCTGGCAGAGGGCTTGACATAGAGAGAGCAGCTACAGAAGACTTGAAGGGAAGGGACAAATATGCTTCTCTAGGACAGCAAGAGTTATGGGACATCTCTAGCTGTCTTAACTTCACTTTGGAAATGACACGTTGCCTTAGGAAGGATTAGGCAGGAAAATCACAGGTCTTATTAATGAGCTTGGTTTTGGTTTTAGTTTACTTTGAGACATTCAACTGACAGTATTTTGGGGGTAGAGATAAATAATGTTCACCCTATCGGGGAAATATTAACTCTTATGAAGTATACAGGCCTTCTTCTATTTCGGTAACTTTTTATCAGCATATTCAGATTGCTAGCACTTCATATGAAGTTTTTCAAACTTTTGGACTATGTTCCTTGTTGGATTTCTGGGGCTGGCACCACAAAGGACCACAGACTGGATGGCCTAAAAAGAAGACAAGGTTCTGGCAGAGTCGCTTCCTTCGGGGGACTGTGAGGCAGGATGCTTTCCATGCCTCTCTCCCAGCTTCTGGTGGTTCCCGGCAACCTTTAGTGTTCCACACCTTGTCAAAGTGCACCCTCATCTTTGTCTTCATGTTCACATGGTATTCTCTCTGAGGATCTGTGCCTTGTAAGAATAATAGTCGGCTGGCGCCACGGCTCAATAAGCTAATCCTCTGCCTGTGGTGCCGGCACACCAGGTTCTAGTCCAGGTTGTGGCGCCGGATTCTGTCCTGGTTGCCACTGTTCCAGTCCAGCTCTCTGCTGTGGCCCGGGAGTGCAGTGGAGGATGGCCCAAGTGCTTGGGCCCTGCACCCCATGGGAGACCAGGAGAAGCACCTGGCTCCTGCCATCAGATCAGTATGGTGCACCATCTGCAGCGCGCTGGCCATGGCAGCCATTGGAGGGTGAACCAATGGCAAAGGAAGACGTTTCCCTCTGTCTCTCTCACTGTCCACTCTGCCTGTCAAATAAATAAATAAAATAAGAACAGTAGTCACATTCGATCAGGGACAATCCTACTCTAGGATGGCCTCTTTTGTACTAATTACACCAGCAACCACCCTCTCCAATTAAACTTAGTTTTGGAGGTGTTGGAAGTTCCTAAGACTTCAATCTAGGAATCTTGGGCGGATGGAGTACAATTCATGACATGGTCCTGTAAGCTATAGCCATTGAATAAAAGACTCCCCTGCTCTTTGAGCATTTTTGTACCTGAACCACCTCCCCGTACTCCCTGCCGCCTCCTCTCAGTGGTAGTACTTGGACCTTTTCCTAATGGAAGCAGCACGGTCATGATCATCTGGTCTTGGCGGTTCACTCTGGCTTCACTAGTTGAACCTGTTTCAGAGAGCTAACAAGCGGGTTAGTGCCAGCCTCTGCGGCAGTTAGGGACACCATGTAGAGAGCGTAATGCCTAGACAGTGTGGGATGATTTGTGATATCCGCAGCATATAGGAAAAAAAAAAAAAAAGGCAATGCTTTCCTCCTCCATAGCCCTTGTGAAACTATCTGAGTCTTCAGAGTGAAGGAGGCAGGAAACACTTCTGGGGTAATATTTGTTACTGGTTGCTGCAACCCTGACATGAGTTGATGAGCACCATTGATCTGCTCTGCCTGAGGAGTTCCTGTGCAAACAAAGAATGATGGTGATGAAATACACAGGGGCCGTCCGCCACAAATATTTTACTTTACCATAGTAAAGTGGGAAGGTAATGTTTGACTTCTGGCTGAATGTTCATGAGAAAGACCAATATTTAATCTTGTCTCTGGCTTGTTATCAAGAGAACATATTACATCACTTGCTTGTGACTTCCAGGTGCTTAAAAAAGAAACTGGCAGAGATACAAGTGCTTCCCAAATTCTAAGATTCAGAGCAAGTCAGCTGTCCCTGTTGATGTGGGCTGAGTGTCTGGGATCATCCATCAGCAGCGCATGCATTGCTGTGTTTGGGGGATCAGGGAGAGGCGGCTGAGCACAGTTACAGCCAGGGGCCACCAGGGCAAATGTTCTGTTGCACAATGAGTTAGCAGCAGAGGTGGAATTTGCATGTGGATTTCTTACTGAATGGGCCAGCATGCTTTAGAATGAAAAATTTCATTCGTTGTAGAAATTGAGAAAATTGGGTCAGGGACAACACTAAATAGGAAACAAAAAATGTAAGTGTTGAAAATAAGGGACAGGCCTTCAAATGGATGACAAATGTAGCCTTATTTTTCCTCTCAATTACTTATGTGATCACGAACATTCATCTCCGTTAGCCTTATTTTTCTTCAGTGGGAATGAGGGTAATGGGAAAACTTCTCAAGGAAGTTTTAGAATAACATTTCTGTAATATTTTCATTTCAAGCCAATCTGCAGTCTGGATTCCTTACATATGCAGTTAGCTGAATTTCTCCCTAGTCTTATTTTTTTATGTATAAACTTCCATATAATTGGTTCTTGTCCTTTTATGCATATTTAAAATTTGTCTCTTTTTTAAAAGATTTTTTAAGTTTATTTGAAAGGCAGAGTAATAGCGAGGGGGGAGAGATCTTCCTTCTGCTGGTTTACTCCCCAGATGGCTGCCACAGTCAGGGCCCAGCCAGACCAAAGCCAGGAACTTCTTTCGGATCCCCCACGTGAGTGTAGAGGCCCAAAAACTTGGGCCATCTTCTATTGCTCTCCTAGGAGCATTAGAAGGGAGTTGGCTAGGAAATGAAGCAGCTGGGATTTAAACTGGTGCCCATATGGGATGCCGGCATTGCAGAGGGCAGCTTAACCTGTTCAACCATAATGCTGGCTGCCTAAATTTAATTCCATGTTTTTAGGGTATCAGTGTCATACAATATAGCCTAAAACTATTAAAGGCAAAAAGGAAATAGATTGCAATACACACACATACACACACACACATACACACTCACATTGGAAATGAAATCGTTGTGAAGAGACATCCACACTTTCATGTTTACTGTCACACTATTTACAATGGAAAAGATATAGGATCAACCTCAGCGTCAACTAATGAATGAATAAAAATGCTACGTATACACACAAGGAAATACTATCTAGCCATAAAAAAGAACAAAATCCTGCCTTTTGCAGCAATGTAGATAAAGCTAGAGGACTTTATGTTAGATGAAAGAAGCCGGGCACGCAAAAACAAATACTGCATGATCTCATTGATATTTAGAAGCTAAAAAAGCTGTTCTCAGAGATCTAGAGTGTAGACAGTGGTTCTCAGACAACTGGGAGGATGGGGGTAGAGGGCAGGGGGATATGAGAAGAAGCTGGTCAGTGGGTACAAGTTACATTTCAGGAGAACAAATAAGGGTGACCACAATTAACTGTGATGTTATGTATATTTCAAAGTAGCTAGAAGACAGGATTTTGAATGCTCTTACAACAAAGGATGAATATTTTGATTGACATGGTAATTATACTGATTCAGTCATTGTATGACATAAATATGCATTGAAATGACTCATTCTGCCTTATAAATATATTGAATTATTACATGTCAGCCTGAAATTTATTTTGTCATGTGTCTGAAGCTAAATAGTTTAAAAAGATAAGCCTGAAAACCAAATTTGAACTCCTTCTCCCCAAATAATAATATGATGAGTGGAGCCCTTTTGCTTTAAATAAAATTCTGCCTTCTGTTCTTGAGACTGTAATTCTGAGAATGATTAGACATCAATTAATAAACTTATGAGGAGATAAGCAGTTCCTCTGGAAGATGGACTTCAAGTTATACACTCACAATGTGGATTTAAATCCCTCAGACAGCACTGCAAGTGGAAATGGACTGAATGTTTGCCTCACCCTGAAAGTCATCAAGGTGAGTCACTAGGATGTGATTAGGTTGTGTGGGCCTAGCCCTGGAGAATGGGTTTAGTGCTCTGCTAAAAAGGAGCCTAGAGATCTGGCTTGTCCTCCATGGGAACATGCCATCATCAGAAATCAAATATAGCAGTAGCTTAACCTTGGATGTCTCAGCTTCTAGATCTATGATAAATTAATGTATGTCCATGGTATTTTGATAAAGCAGTCAAAAACAAAAGAAAAACCAAACAACAACAAAAACAAGCAAAAAACCCAAGCAGCAGCTTTTGGCAATGCTTTGGGGACAGATTATATTGAAATTATGGAAAACTGCATTAGACAATGATGAAGAGGACAAATTTCTTAGAATCCGATGGTTTTCAAACACTGATTCCACCATTCAGAGCTGTATGACCCTGGACAAGTTACTTAACCTCCCTGTTTCAGTTTGCTTACCTGTAAACTTGTGGTAGGCCTCAGTAGGTATTTCAACTTTCTTTTGTGTGTGAAGATTAAACAAGATGATACATGTGAAGTGCTTTAAGGAGTGGAACACAGTAAACTCTTAATAAATATTAGGTCATAATTTTTATTAAAGTCTTAAGATATCTTCTTTCCTGCAGGAATTGACTCCATTACAGTAATGGGCTTAGAATCTGATGACTGTCAGTGCATGTGTGGAACAGTTTTCTTAATTTGTGTCTGATCGCAAAGTTCCAAGTATGCCAAAACCTCTCTCGCCCTATAGATCCAGATCTGTAGAGAGAGAAAACATTCTGCATGTGATGAGTGGGTGTGGTGGTTCTGCTGTCCTTGGAGCACCCAGGTCATTACAAGTCTGAACAATGTGATCCTCACTCTGGGCAGAAAACACTACGTAAGGAAATGTCTGTTTTCCAAGAAGACAATTCAGACTTGTTTTTCCAGGCATTCCATACCCCCAGATTTCTCTGCTATAGTATCAACAGCAGCAAGGAATTTTTGATCATGGCACACAAATATTGTGAGAAAATAAAAATGAGAAAGGAAACATGGTTCTCAACCTCAAGTGAGCAAATAGAAACCAGGTAGGAAAAAGACACAGGAAAGAAGACAAATGTGAGTGAATGTGAGCATATGTCCCTAGCTACCTGTAGATGTGGAAATGACTTTAAGAGGCTACATCATTTGAATCAAGATCTGACCCTTCCTTGATCATCTTTGGTGGTAGGATGTGTTGTGTCTTAACCTTCCTATTGTTTCTCTCTAGGGACTAGCTGAATATAGCTTTGTAGAGGCAATAAGAAGAGAAAGAAAAAAAAAGTAATATTCTTTATTCTAACCCTAACTTGGATCCTGGCTCCATGGCTTAATGTTTCTGAAGTTTGTATATCAAATAAGGACAACATACAAATGGGCATCACACTAGTATGAACTACATGTGGTTTTTGTGGGGATTCAGTGAGAAAATATGTTGAACTTGTATAACAATACCTGGCATGTAACTTACACTGCTGAACTAATGGACTGTTCAGTTGTTTGTCATGATTATTGAGAACTGTCTGAATTCTAATCCTGTCTGCAAAGTCTTCATCTTGAACAATTGACTATTTCTCTATACTTCCCATGGCCTACTCTGTTAAATGGGGATTCTGATGGTGTCAATCTCATGAGGTAGTTAAGAGACTTAGATGATGAGAGACAGGGAAAACTCTTAGAGTAGTGCCCAGCACATAGTAGGGACTCATTCAGTATTAGTTATTGCTGATGAAGAGGTTCTTCTGATTAATGACTACTTCCTTTGGGTTTTTTTCTCAATACGTGCTTCTTTCAAGTAGAGCTCCTATGGACTTCATCTGTATCTTTTCAGAAACTTTTAGATAAGAAGTCTAACAGAAAGGCAAGACAGTAGGTTCAATCTTTCAGTGGCCAACTGTGCTCGTATTTGTCATGTACCTCCTGGGAGTGAGAGTAGATAGTATTAAATCCATTTCCAGGGAAAGCTAGAGGAACAAGCTGCAGAGATGTCCCCAGGGCAAGGTAGATCAGTGGTTTCAGTGTGGGATCTGCAGACCATGAAGCGCTCTGAGAAGTGGCTGGTTTGTGGTAGGGAAGTGAGTGGCTCTGATGTGGAGACTTTGCTGGGCCAGATGCCAGTCACTTTCAGAAGCATGAAGTCCACGTAGGTGACTTTTGGTGCATACCCTTCTGAATCCATAGTTTGTTCTTTACAAGTTTTTGGCAAAAAGTAGTTTTCACTGGTCACACCCACTCTATTTTGTATTTATTTGGAGTGTGCAGGACTAATGAGATAATCGCAGCCTGAGGCTTCGCTGGTTGAAATCTGTAAGTCTCCTAAAAGTGTAATTGCTTATTCATAATCCTTCTTTCCAATGTTGCGTAAATCTCATTAGTACATATTTTTATTATTCATGTTATGGAAAAAATTGCTTTTTTGCTATTGAAAGAACATTTGGCAAGGAGAGACCCAGGTGTTTTGTTCAAGCTATTTGGTTTAATCTCTACAAGCAATTGAAGGATGGCACCTCCATGTACAGGAGATTGCATTAGCAGCAAATTCGTTCATTCTTGTGCTTTTAGAGCAAGGAATCTAAGGGCCTGCTGGCAGTAGTGTGAGGTCAGGACATTGCAGGGTGAGAACTGGTTTCTAGAAAGACATGGACCCATGTACCATTGCAGGAATGGGTACCTCACAGAGAACCAAACTGTGTCTTATAGAAGTTCTACAATCTCAGTACCATTGCCTGACATATCTCTCCTGCGTGAGCAACAGTTGCATACAGTTTTTATGTTTGTCCACTAAGAATTAGAGGTGATTGGAAATTGCAGATATTTTTCTGGATTTATTTAACTGAGTGATTTTTCTAGATACATACAACATGTGAGACTTCCACGACATCCCAGTATATTTAATTGTTTGATTCATGACACGTGGTCCAACCTTATAGCATATGAAATGGTACTGTCATTTTTGTTGAAGTTTACAAATTATTGGTGTGTGTGTGTGTGTGTGTGTGTGTTTTAGTGAGAAAGGGCGGTGCTACAAATAACATTGCTTAGACGGCAGCGGTTCATAACTAATATATGGTTTCGGCAGGGCAATGTCTACATATTCTCTCCGTGTGTGTTTGTGTCTGCACATTACCCCATGCTTCTTGCTCCTTGTCTTCCATTGAAGGTAGTGTAGTTGAGAGTCATGCTGCAGAAGCATATCAAGATTTTTTTGTCACCGTTGCTGAGCAATCTACTGGGGTGGTGGGCCACTTATTAGGGTCTCACAACACAGAGTTAGAGAACTTTGAATTATATGTCATCCACCTGTCTCATCCACCTGTGCACTGCAGCAAACCGTGGCCTTGGCCTTGGGGTCTCTCCTACAGTCACTGCCTATTTGTCTAAGCAGTTGAGGGAGTAGAGAAGGAAGGCAGTGGGAAGGGAATTGACATGCAGTGAAGAAGTGACGCTGGGCTACGGAGGCAGGGTTTATCCTACGTTCCTCAATGTTCTTGCCTCTGCCCTTTAAGGAGTAGGATTGAGATTAGAGAAATGAGCTTAATCTCTCCGACTTCTACCTCATCTCAGTTATTCCAGGAAAGAGGACAATAAAGTTTTATACTTCCGTATGTGATTTATTCTTAGGGGATTCACTCTGAAAAGTTTTTTTTATGCTGAAGAATCAAATACGTCTATACTCAGACTGAGTCTCATTTTTTTTAGTCGTCTTAATAGATTAGACATCCAGATAAAGATTATAGTTTCTCAAACCCCCAAACTCTTTAGATTATGAAAAACTTGTTTCTCTTTTCATTCATTAACTTTGGTTTATAATCATAACTTTTAAGACCCAACCTTTATATTTAGCAAAACATTAGTAGATTATAATAAGTCTTAGGTGATGTTAAAAATCTTCCCGTCCAGGGTTAGTGCTGTGGTGTAGCAGGTAAATCAGCTGCCTGCAGCTCCAGCATCCCATATAGGTGCTGGCTTGAGTCCCAGCTGCTGATCCCACTCCTGATCCAGCTCCCTGCTAATGCACCTGGGAAAGCAGTGGAAGATGGCCCAATCCTTGCCCTTAGCACACACATGGGAGTCTTCGATGAAGTGCCTGTCTCAGCCCTGGCTTTTGCGGCCATTGAAGATCTCCCTCCCCCTCTCCCCCTCTTCCTCTCCCTCTCCTTCTCTCCCTATCCCCCTCTCCATCTCCCTCTCTCCCTCTCCTTCTGTCTCTGTCTCTCTCCCTCTCCTCCCTCTCCCTCTTCGCCTCTGTCTCTCCTTCTCTGTAACTCTTTCAGATAAACAAATAAATCTTTAAAAAAAATCTTACCATCACCACTTTTCACTCAACATCTTAGTGAGATAGTTTAGACTTTGTATCTTCATATATTGTATCTACTGAATAAAGTGGGTTGATCTCCATAGGATTCAGGCCGAGGCATTTTCCGATTTTGTCATCCTTCTCTTCCTTTTAAACTCATTGTCTTTCTAGGCAGCTCTCTTGGCTCACGGACCTTGCACAGCTCTAGGACAGCTGTTTCCCATATGCTGTGGATCACATTCAGTACTCAGAAACCATTTATGCAGCCTTGCATCTCGCATCAGTGGAAGGACAGCTTCCTCTCCAGAGAGCCCTCCCCAGTACAGGTACTGCAGGCAGCTTCAGCCAGCCTCTTGCCTGGAGACCTTTTCAAGGATGAGTCTTGCTCTGCCCCTTAAATACCCTCACCCCGATGCTGGAGAGATCCAAGCCAGGCTTCCCAAGGGGTTCTCCTGAAATGTCTTCACTGGTGAGAGCACCCCCCACCCCCAACTTCTCTCCTGGCAAGGAAGGAGCACACAAAGGGGAAAATGTACAGAATTCCAGCAAACTTTCAGAAAAAAGCAGTCTGTCTTGTCTCTCTAACCGCAACTCGTCTACCCTCTTGAGGAGCGTCTTGGACTAAGATCACAAAATCAGTTCCTGTACATTTCCTTGCTAAGTGCTGCATAGCTGGTCTGACTCCTCCTCTTATGTGAATACTATTACTGTCTCCCTGTGGGCCTGCAGTCTCAAGGGTAGAAGGGCAGGAGCTTTGTTGTGCATATTTACATCCCTTCAGAGCGGAAGTGGCTCCTATAGGAGCTGCTCTGTATGTGTGGAGTGAATGAACCTCATCTCTCCCTGCCTGCCCACCTGATGGCGGGTGACTGCTTCCTGCTGAATTGTCCACACTTCCAATGACCCTCCCGCATTCTGCTTCTCATGTAAGTACTGTTATTAAACTTGTAAATACTTAACAGAAGGCTGTTTTTTGGCAGTGAATGAACTCCTTTTGTCTTCTGTCCCGTGAATATCCTAACCACTTTGTCACTTTGATCTAGGGGGCATTTCATCCTCAGAAATGCAAAGGAGTTGGCGACTGCACAAAATGTGTTCTATTTCCTATTGCCATAAAAATCCATTGCCCTTGAGCCTTTGCCCGCCCCCTTTCATGGTAATGTGTAAGCCACTAAATTGCAGCTACTGGCTACGGCCATGGCCGTCAAAAAATCGTGAATGCCATGTAGATTTGAGGCTTGCTCTGCTAAAGAGTCCACAATGGCTTTACTGTAACTGGGTTAACTAGAACTTGGCAAACATCTATCCAAGGAGGGTGATACCAAGTCCCCTCCCCCCTTCCAGGATGCTGGCCTGATCTTCTTGTATTTGTGCAACTGGCCCATCCAGAGACCCAGTAAAGCTGGGAGGAGGGCCCTGATGAGGGCAACTCTCTCTGGGTCAGGTTGTCCTTTTACAGCTCTCTTTTCACACAGCTTCTCTTCCTGCAATGTGAAGTAGGTTAGAGGATCGCTTGTTTTCTTTTGCTATTTGCAATAGAGTTTGGGGTCATGCTCTGAATAATTTGTGCTTGTTAGAAATGACTGTCGTCCTCTTGAAGCAATTACAAAGAACTACATTTAAATTAAATCAGCCAAGCAAGAGGCTCTCCACAAAATCAATGGAGCCATGCATTTTTCACAGAGATAGATTTTTAAAAATCTGTAATGTTCCAGGGCATAAATCAGCAAAGATATCTCAGAACTGAAATGCCTTGTTCATAAGGTTTTAAAACTGCTTGGCAATATTTAGAGAGTGGAAAGAGAAGATAAAATATTAGATGCAATTGTCTTTAATATCACTTGTTTATATATTGAGCATACTTCATTCTTAGTTTCTTAGTGTAAATTTCAAGTTTTAGATGATAACTTTATTTACTAAATCTGTAAGACCTCAGGAGACCAAAGTCATGTCAAAGATAGCTTTTGAAAAGTTAATTTGCATGAAGATAATTCTATACACATACAGCCCTGTGGTCTTAGCAAATATGGCAGGAAGTAGTCATCACTAGCAATGTGGTAAATTGACATGCCAAGTAGCATGCTTGTTCTGTCAGTTCATAGTCACATATCTTTTTGTAAAATTCTCCTTCTCTCATGATGGCCTAATCAAATCCTGCCTCAGTACTCAAAGAATCCAATCCTAACTGAAGTGTTAGAAAGCAGTCATACTTTCCAGCTCAATTCTTCAAGACCAAAACCCTCCATTCTTTTCCCACACTAGACACATATATCTGGAGTTTCCAAGCCTTGTCTTTTTTTTTTTCAGATTTATTTATTCATTCATTTATTTGAAACTCAGAATCACAAAGAGAGTGGAAGAAACA
Source organism: Oryctolagus cuniculus (assembly GCF_051225735.1). Classification (NCBI taxonomy): domain Eukaryota; kingdom Metazoa; phylum Chordata; class Mammalia; order Lagomorpha; family Leporidae; genus Oryctolagus; species Oryctolagus cuniculus. The sequence goes on along the minus strand of NC_142886.1, from coordinate 30,748,412 downwards.
GAGTGAGAGTGAGAGTGAGAGTGAGAGCGAGAGAAGAAGAAGAAGAAGAAGAAGAGGAGGAGGAGGAGGAAGAGGAGGAAAAGAAATGAGGTGAGAAGAAGAGAAGAGAAGAGAAGAGAAGAGAAGAGAAGAGAAGAGAAGAGAAGAGAAGAGAAGAGAAGAGAAGTATCTTCCATCTGGTTCACTCCCCAGATGCCTACAATGGATAGGGCTGGACCGGGCCGAAGCCAGGAGCCAGGACCTTCATCCAGATCTGCCATGTGGGTGCAAGGGCCATAGGACTTGGGACATCATCTGCTGCTTTCCTATGTGCATTAGCAGGAAGCTGGATGGGAAGCGGAGCAGCTAGGACTTGAACTGGCACCCATAGGGGATGATGACATGGCAGACAGCAGCTTGACCCACTGTACCACAATGCCAGCCTTGAACTTCATCTTTTAAAGTAAGGAAAGAAGTTCTATTAGTTAATTTAATAATTTGCCTTGAGTTTGGTCTTCTTCAATTAGAGACTAATCCTATATAATATATCCAGTGAGTAGGTTAATTATTAATATGCACTGAAAAATTAAACACCTTATATTCATTTGCCTTATCTATGAGATAGACATTGTGTTTTCTAAATATATGAATTCCTTTTTTTAGATTGTGCATTCACAACAAGCAGGAGACCTTCATTTTTGTTAGTGTGTCATTCTACTTGTTTCTTCTAGAACAGTTTAATTTTTGTGCTTTCTGTTCTTGTTGCACAATTCTTTGTGTGACTTTTTTTGCATGAGAATTACATAAGCTTAAAGCATTCCCCTTAGCTACTCACTTTATGGCCACAAAGGAAATACATCTCAGTGCCGATCCGTTTTTCCCTTTCTCTTACTTCTTCCAAACTGTGCTCCTCCAGCTAGTTTATTAAGGAGCCTTACTCTGAGTTAAAGGCAACACCTCTAGCAACTTGGGCATCACTCTAGGAAGCTCTGAAGCTTCTGTGAATATGGGTACTTTTTCGTAAGAGAGATGGTATATACTCTTATTATTTCGTCTCAGATCAAACATCAAAGACTTCCTGCATTCTCTCTGCAAAGTCAGTCGCCTACCAACACCAGCTCTGCCTCTGGGTCTCCCTCTGTCTTTAGTCTGCTTGTCAGAGTCAGCATATTTCCATCTTCTACCCCAAAATGCAGCCTTCTTGAGCCCATCCCCAGAAGTTCTGCCTGAGTCCCTTGCTCTCACCTGGCACTCGGAAACATTTCACAAATGGGATTCTGGAGCCGTCACACTTTGACAGACACTGATCTGGTTAGCCGGCTACTTTCTGTCCGTGTTTCTCTGTTGCAGTGCCATGTTTGTTACCTCCATGTGGGTCAGTAGCCACTTGCTGCTGCTTCAGCAAAGGTATGAAGGGGGAGAAGAGTGGACGTAGAAGTGGACATAGAAGGGTCGTTGGAAAACAAGTGCTGGACTTTTTTTTTTTTTTTGACAAGCATTGGGATTCTGGAGGATTTTCCTGTCTTACCATCTTTCAGAAGATGTGGCAATCATTCTTTTGTACAAAAATAACAAATTGGTGATGAGACAGAGTGATTAGCTCACCCCAGAATCATGATTAGATACCTTTCCCATCCCCAGTTCTCTTAATATTCTACCTGCAGTGGCTCCAGGGTGATCAGGGAGGTTGTGATCTTTGGACCTGTGCACACGCTGTTTGCTGCCAAAATGCCCAGCCCTGACCTCAAAGAAACCCCTTGCTGTTAGGTGAGGTCAATTAGATTAGTGCTTGAGATGCTAAATTTAGGAATAACTTCTCTTTTGAGTACTGTAAAATTTATTGAAGGAAGCACTAATCTTTGCTCAAATATTTAAACTTAATCTGATAATATAATTACTTTATGTCACAATAGTGGAAGGGGATAATAACTCTTTACTTAGATAATGCTAAGTATACAAGCAAGACTGCTAAAAACTTTGCAAAAGGCAAGGGAATCAGTGAATGATTTTATCTCGGGATTCTTGCCCTTGACATGGGAATCTTCTGTGCGTTTCTGTCTGTGCCTATAGGACTGGGTAGAGTTTGGAGGGAAATTTTGACCTCAGAAGACAGCCTGACATTCTGACCAGGAGAGCCAGGCACCAGGGAAATGGACACAGGTTCAAACGGACCTGCCCATTGAGGTGAAAGAATAGAGAAGTGTTTGAGAATTATTTAGACTAGCGGGAAAGCTATCCGATCAAGCTGAAGGACATAGTATTTGTAGAACATGGTAACAACTCAGCTTCCAATCAATGTTAAAGTGCTCAGCAGGCCAGCTCCTTGGCAAAAGGCATGGGGAAGCAATTGAATGATAGGGATTTAGTTAGTATAACTCCAGCTTTTGTAAGGGTTACAAAAATAAAGGAAGGACATCATATTTACAAATATTGCTTGGAGAATATGACAATAGGAGTAAATTATGTAAAGATAAGGTAGTTATCAGGGGCCAACCTGTAGACTGGCATACAAGAGTACAAGACAAAAGCTCATGAACCAAATATAGGAAGAAAGGACACAGGAGGCCTACCCAGAAGGCTAAATTAATGTTGAGGTTTTGTCACTGCATTAAACTTCTTTGTATTCCCACAATGTGAGCTTAGTTCTCTTACCTGGACTTCAAACCTCCCATGACTTCGCAGTGCAGATGCTTCGTCATGGTGAGTGTGGCTCTCTGTGATTTGACACTAACAACCATCTGACTTCAGTGCCTTCCACTCCCCTAAGCTATGGTGCCCTTTCCCTGTAGATCCTTTACTTCCCATACATCTTCACTGAACTCTATCTTCTTGATATTCAAGTACTGGCTCAAATGATTTTTCCCCAAGGGGGTCTCCTTTGACCACTCTTTCTAAAGTTCTACCTCTCTCCCAGTTCCTCTCCATGATAATCACCCTCTTATTCCCAGATAGCACCCAATGCTTCTCACATTTCATAACATATATCTACATTTATCATATTTCTTTGTTTATCATCTCTCTTGTCCTTTGTCTATAAGCTCCATGAATGGAAGTGGCTTTTTATTTTATCATTCACTGCCATATCTTTATCATACAAACAATGCCTCGCACTTGGCAGGTACTCAATAAATGTTTGCTGAGTGATTGATTGAAAGTCTTCCAAATTCTAATAGAGGAGAGCTGGCTGGAAGTGATATATGGGAAGAGGAAAAAGGCAAAGCAGCTCATTTAAATTCTCAGTAATTCAGAATTCTCAGCTATAAAGTGTGTGTGGTATGACTTATCCATTTTACAGGATTATGCCATATATTCCTTCATTCAAAAGTAAGTCCTCTGTAAATTCAAAATTGAAACCTGGTACTTCAAAAAGATAATACTGGAGAATGTGTAACGGATTGTCAATCCTAATGATAAAAAGAAATTTAGGATTAGTTTTAAGTATCACTGGTTTGATAACTTTTATTTTTCAATACAAAATGATGTATATCAGAAAATACGGAGTTGGTATTGTGGCCTGGCTGGTTAAGCCACCACCTACAATGCTGGCATCCAATGTTTATTCTTGTTGGTATCTTGGTTGATCACTTCCAGTCCAGCTCCCTTTTAATGCACCTTGGAAAGCAGCAGGACATGGCCCAAGTGCATGGGCCCCTGCCACCCACTTGGGAGATGCTAATGGAGTACCAGGTTCCTGGCTTTGGTCTGACCCTGCCCTGGTTCTTGCAGCCATTTGTGGAGTAAATCACAAATCCCTCTCCCTTTCAAATAAATAAATAAATCTTTAAGAAAAATATAGCTGAAAATATTCAACTTTACTTGTGCAGAATTTATGAATCTTTTACACATCTTGGAAAAAGAGGCTAAAATGTGTTGAGTCAGTGGAAATATTAAGTTCTGCCATATTCTAGAGATCATCAAGAGATAAAAAAGACAAAAATCCAATTTACTTTTTTATTTTTTATTTTTTTGACAGGTAGAGTGGACAGTGAGAGAGAGAGAGAGGCAGAGAGAAATGTTTTCCTTTTGCCGTTGGTTCACCCTCCAATGGCCGCCGCGGCCGGTGCGCTGCGGCTGGCGCACTGTGCTGATCTGAAGCCAGGAGCCATGCTTTTCCTGGTCTCCCATGTGGGTGCAGGGCCCAAGCACTTGGGCCATCCTCCACTGCACTCTCGGGCCATAGCAGAGAGCTGGCCTGGAAGAGGGGCAACCAGGACAGAATCCGGTGCCCCGACCAGGACTAGAACCCGGTGTGCCGGCGCCGCAAGGTGGAGGATTAGCCTATTGAGCCACGGCGCCGGCCTTTTTTATTTTTTGATTTGGCAATTTTAATTTCATTTTTTCTTTCTCAAAACATTTATGAAATTAACATTGTATAGAGGTTTCTAACACAAACAGTTCCAGGAAATTGGATCATGTAAGTGAAGAATCTCTACTGCTAGATTCTATCTTGTGTCTATGACTAGAATTGTTATTAATATTTAATTACAGATATCAAGTTAAAATTTACTATAATACACCTGAGTCCATGTATCATTTCAATGAAAAAAAGAGAACAACAAAACTCACAAAAGGATATGATACTTTCTCATCCATTCCCTGTCTCGGTTAATTTAGTCACGAGTTCTTCATGAAAAGTTTACTGTATTATGTATAAAGCTGAGCTTTATTTGATGCCCTACAGCCTAATACTCTTTACTGAAAGAAATCTTGGCATCAACAAAACTCACCTGAGAACATCTAGTTCCTCTCGCTCTTGCTGGGGTTCTTTTTGTTTATTAAGAAGTAGATGGAATCATACACCTACGTGTATGTAGTTGTAATTTCTTAGAATTGTAATCTGATTCATTGCTTCCCACACACTAGGGTAAGGATTAGTACCAGTCTATGACCAAGTGAAAAATGTAAGGACAAGGAAAAATATTCCCAAATGAAAGAAATTGCCTTTATGTAGAGATGATACTGATCTATTGTCTACTGCAGACTGTTCTTTTATGAAATGACAATGATAATAGATGTCAGGGTTTTTTTTAATACTCTTACTTGGTGACCTAAAACACTGACACTATGGAATATCAGTTTCTTCTTTTGAAAAATTTTAAATATATTTTAAAAAAATATTTACTTATTCAAGAGGTAGAGAGACCGAGATTGAGTGCTCCCATTCACTGGTTCACTCCCAAATGCTGGGATCAGGTAACTCAACACAGGTCTTCCAAGTCAGTGGTAGGAGTCTGACTGCTTGATTCATCACTGCTATCTCCCAGTGTCTGTATTAGCAGGAAATTGGAGTCAGGAGAGACAGGCATTGAACCCAGGTACTCCAATATGCAATGCAGGCATCTTAACTGATGTCTTAACTGCTAGGTTAAAAGTCCACATTTTCAAATATATAAAAATGCATAATGTAGTATAATGGACCCATATGTTCTCTGCAATTGGAGACTGATTGATAAAATATATTTCTACGATTATACCACTACCTACCACCCTTTAATTTTTTTTAGCAAATCCATAGTATCTCTTCATACATACTTTTCATATTTTGTCATTAGAAAAGTAGTGCCCTCCCTCTCTGTCTCTCTCTTAATAGTAAGCATGTTAGCCAAGTTTAATGAAGAGAGTTCAAGTGACAGACAGGTGGGCTTGTCAGGAAAGAATTGAGAGCTGAGTCTGCATTCAGACTGAAGTTTCTATAGAAATTGGGTAAGGGCATTCTGTCTCCCTGCAACCCACCATGCACACTTTTTGGATATTACTGGGTGGAGGGCTTTGTGGACATGGAATTCTTGAAATTCTTCCCAGAACTTCATTATGGAACTAGTAGCTCCTTGATGTAGACTGAGATTTCTTTAAATTTATCTTGAAATTTTACTGATTATAAAATCACAAATAGAATAGAAACAGATTCTACAGAAGAGATTCAATTCCTTCATATTGCTGGAGAGAAAATGAAAACATAGAAAAGGGGAATACCTTGCTACTAGTGACTGGTAGAACTTATTTTCAGTCATAGAATTTTATTTTTAAGTCATAGTTGTTCATGATGTCATATTAAAAGTACAGAAGACCCCTACCTCAGGCCATATACAAAAATGAACTCACAATAGATCAGAAACAAAGTAAAAGCTAGAACTATAGGAGTCCAAAAAAAACATAGATGTAAATCTTTATGACGTTGGATTGGACAATAATTTAAATCCAAGCAGTTAAACAACCAATAGATAAAATGAACTTCATCAAAATTAAAACTTCTGTGCATCAAAAGACACTATGAGGATGACCCATAGAAGGTGAGAAAACACTCACAAATCATATAACTGACAAAAGTATATTAACCAGAATATATGAAGAATTGTTATAACTCAACAATAAAAATGCAACCCTTTTTAAAATGTGCAAAGAGTTTGCTTAGGCATTTTTCCAAAGAAGTTAAAGATGTTGCCGATTAGTGTATGGGAAGAAGCTCAATATCATTAGCTATCAGGGAAATGTGAATCAAACCCACAAAATACCACTTCATGCTCACTAGGATGGTTACAATAGAAAGACAGATAATAACAAGCATTAGTAAAGATGTGGAAAAGTTGGAAGAATTGTGAATTTTTGGTGAGAATGTAAATGGTGCAGCCACTTTGAAAAAGTTTGGCAGTTCCTCAAAAGTTTAAACGTAGAGCTATCATGCGATAAAGCAATTCCACTCCTAGGAATATGCCCCGGCAAGAGGAAAGCATATTTTCACACAAAAACCTCATGTAGAAAAATGCACACCGCAGCAGCATTATTCATAAATGCCAAAAGGGAGAAACAATCCAAGTGCAATAAACTGCCAACTGGATTAAGAGAATGTAGACTATCCATAGCGTGCAATATTACTAAATCATAAAAAGGAATGAAGTACTGACTCATGCTACGGTATGGATTGATCTTGAAAACATGCTTAGTGAAAGAAGCTGAACACAAAAAGCCACGTATTATATGACTTCATTTTAATGAAATATCCTGAATATGCAAATCCATAGCTATAGAAAGGAGATTAGTGATTGCCAGAGGCTAATGGGTGTGGAGTTTATTTTCCAGGTAATCAATATATTCTGGAATTAAATATGAGGGTGACACAGCTTTGTGATACTAAAACCAATGAATTGTGCAATTAAAAATGCCAGTTTATTATATGAGTTATATCTCAGTAAAATACATAGAAGTGAGCACATTTCCGTCCTCCAAGATGATTACTGTCTTCATTTCAGTAATTTTCTTCCTTTTTCTACCTTTTCACAGACTTTTTCCTAGAGGGGCATTCTATAAAGGTAATCCAAGGTCTTAGGCACACAAAATGTTAAAACACAGGAATTCCTTTTGCTTGTATTATCATTTGTTTGAGAGATAGATATAAAGAGTCAAAGAGAAACAAAGTATTCGTTTCTACTGGTTTACTTTCCTTAATGCCTGCGACAGCAGGTCTGGGCTGGGGCTGAATTGGCCTGAAGCTGGGAGCCAGAAACTCAATCCAGCTCTCCTCCCTAAGTGTTACTTCACTCATCATTAGTGCCTCTAAGCTGCACACTTAGATCAGGATCTGGTGCAAGGAATGAAGCTCAGGTATTCTGATGTTGAATGTGAGCATCTTAACTGGTGTGATAATTGCCTTAACATTTGACCCTACTTTGGCTTTAGAGTGATTTCAGGCTTACAGAAAAGTTGCAAAGCTAGTACAGAGAAATCCTGTATGTCTCTCACTCAGTTTTCCGTAATGTCAGCACCTATGTCTTGATGGGATCAAAACTAAGAAATTAGCATTGGATTACTACTATTAAATAAAATTCAGATGATTTCAATTTTACCAGTTTTTTGACTAATATAAAAATTTTTGTATGTTTGCCCAAGATTGTGTCCATGATGCCATTTTGCATTTTGCTGTCACTTCTTTTAGTCACCTCTGGTGTGTGACTGTTTCCTCAGTCTTTTGTGTTCCATGACGTTGACAATTGAGAGTCATTCAGGCTTTTTACAGAATGGTTCCTCAGTCTGGGGTTGTCTTTTGTTTTTCTCAAGATTTCATTGAAATTATGGGACAGATACCACAGAGGTGATATGACTTTCCCATCAATTCAATTAGGGAGAACACATATCATGTTGACTCTGATGACTTGGTTTCATTAGCGTTTGCTAGGATTTGCCATTGTGGATTATCTCTTTTATCCCTTTCTACACTCTACTTTGAAGTGAGTCACTGAAACCAGCTCACATCCAAAGAAGGGTCTGGGGAGGTGAACTCTACATTCTGGAAGGGGTGGTATCCATGTACATTATGCAGAAGTTTTCTCTATGGAAGATTTGTCTTTTCCTCTGCATATTTATTTGGTCCCTTATTTACATCAAGATAGACTTATGTGTATTTTACGCTTTATGTTATAATCTGATTCTGCTATTCATTTTGTTGTTTCATTTGTCCCAGCTTTGGGTCTCGTAGTTCTCTCATGTTAGCTTCTATATGATCTGGTTTGTTTGCTTATTTTATTTGAAAGGCAGAGTGACAGAGAGGAAGGGAGGAAGGGAGGGAGGGAGAGAAGAATCTTCCATCCTCTGATTCACTCCATACATGGCTGCAATGGTTAGGTCTGGGCCAGACTGAAGCCAGGAGCCAGGAATTCCAGGGTCCCACCTACTTGAGCCATCTTACACTGTTTTTTCAGGAACACTGGCATAAGCTTTATCAGAAGTGGGCTAGCTGGGACTTGAGTGGCACTTCAATATGGGATGCCCGTGTGGCAAGTGGTGGCTTAACCTGGTATTCCGCAATGCCAGTCCAAATCTGGATCTGTATTGTTTTTGTTTGTTTCCAAAGCACTTCTTATCTTCTGACCCTACAAAGTGTTCCAAACTCTTCTTGGATTCCCCCTGTTCCAGGCCTAAAATTAATCTCATTTCTTTATTAAGGCATCAGTATCTAGGGGCTGGCTTCGTGGTATTGTGGGTTGGACCGCCACAAGTGATACCAGCATCCCATGTGGGTGCTGGTTTGAGGCCTGGATGCTCCACTTCCAGTCAAGCTCTCTGCCAGTGTGCCTGGGAAAGCAGTGAGTAATGGCCAGGGTGCTGAGACCCCTGCACCTACATAGGAGACCTGGGGAAAGCTCCAGGCTCCTGGCTTTGTCCTGGTCTATCCCTGGCTGTTGCTGCTATATGGGGGTTACCTGGTGGATAGAAGTTCTCTGCCTCTCTGTCTCTCCTCTCTCTGTAGTTCTGCCTTTCAAGTAACAAAAAAATAAATAAATCTTAAAAAAAAATCAAGATCTAAACAACTGGGTATCATAGTGGTGACGTTTGAATAATTGCAATATGCCAGTTTGAAGGAAAGGAATGAATTTAGTCATGGAAGAAAAAGGAGAGAAAAATTCAGGAAGTGTGTTAGATGATGGCTGGGGATTGAACAATGTTTTCAAGCTGAACAATGTTTTGTGCATGAGTGTGTGTGGCAGCTCAGTACAGGAATTTAAAAATATTTATTTATTTTGCAGGGTGGGAAAAAGAGAGTTCTCACCTGATGGATCATTCTTCAAATGTCTGCAATGGTTGGGTGGGAGTCTGAAGCCAGGAGCTGGGAATTCAATCAAGGTCTTCCAGATAGGTGACAAGAGCCCAGTTATTTGAGCTCACCATTGCCTCCCAGGGTCTGCATTAGCTGGAAGTTGGAATCTGGACCTAAGACTGGGAGCCAACTCCAGACATTCTGATGTGGGCTGCAGGCATCTTAATAGCATTTTAACCACCAGGCTGAATGCCCACCCCATCACAGGCATTTTAAAGTGGTGATGAGACACAAGCAAATTTATAGCAAGCCACCTTCGAAATTGAATATGATATGCAATTGGACTCGAAAAATTTAAACCCGACCTTTCATTCCCACCTTCATTTAGATTCTCAAAAACTGACACTGCTATGGATGGCTTGGATTTTCTCTCTTCTTAGGAAGAAAACTCAAATAGGCACTTAAAATATAAATGAAGGTAATAATGATGACTAGAGAGTGCTATTGTTTGGGACTCTGAAGCTCCTGTTTGTGTTTTATTATTTCCAGTTTTGACAATTTTGTTGCCCCAGGCAGAGAGAGATTGTATACCAGGCACGCGAATGGCTGTGGTGGAGAGATTGGAAGGGGAGAAGTGTTGAAGTCACGGTACAGCAGGCAGGAAAGCACTGCAATTCTGTTCTCTCTAAACCTGAAGTGCAGAGGCTGGCAATGCAGGAGATTGTAAAGGGAAATCTGCTTAATAGGAGAGCAACGAGGTGGACAGTCTTTGCTATACTAGTATTAACATATGTGCACCTCACAAAATACGTTTTTGAAAGTGCTGGCAGACACATTTTTTTTTTTTTTCGGAATAAAAACTGGAGAGCGCAGTTTTCAGCAGCTGAAGATTTTGAATTGTACTATAGATTAGCTAGAAGTTACAAAATGCCCTTCCTGAGTCAGCTGAATAGTGAAATGAAGTTTCCCAAAGTTGGTTTAGCACTGGTAGGCAACATAGTAACAGGAATAGATTGAATCCCTTCACAGGGTGGAACAAATAGATCTTTATGCATTTTTATTTACTTTCCTCTGTTTAAAAAACAGAAGGACACACACACAGAGGGAGAGAGGGAGGGAGGGAGAGAGAGGTATCCTCCGTATGCTGGTTCACTTCCAAAGCCCATAACAGCCGGGAGCTGGGCCAGGCCAAAGCCAGTAGCCAGGAATCCCATCCAGTCTGCCATGTGGGTGGCAGGGACTCAGCCACCTGAGCCATCACCTGTTGCCTTCCCAGCATGCATCTTAGAAGGGAAGCTGGGATCAGAAGTGGACTGGGGCTGTGCTGAGGCACTCTGATATGGGATGAATTCCAAGTGGTGTCTTAAACACTCCACCAAACACCGAGCCCATAGTAAACATTTGATTCCTCCTTATTTTCCAAAGGTACTTGAAGACTTGCTATGATTTATAAAAATGATGTTGTAGAATTTCTTTTACCTCAGAAACATATGCTGCTATAGGAAGAAGATGTCATAATTTAACTTAAACAAAAGCAAGTGGAATCTATATTCCATTTCACCTATAGGGCTGTGTTTTCCTACTTACTGCTTTGCAGGCAGTGTGGCTGTGTCATACTGGCCTAGGGTGGGCACTTACCTACCTCTGCTCTTTGCGCTTGTGATGGGCTAAGTTGTGTCCTCCCCATTCCCTCTATAAAGGAAATTCAAATGTTGAAGTCCTAACTCCAGATACCTCAGAATGTAACAGTATTTGGAGATAGTGTCTTTAAAGAGGTAATTAAATTAAACAGAGTCCTTAGTGTGGGCCCTAGTTCAGTGTGACTGATGTCCTAATTAAAAAAAGGAATTTGATTGGACATAATCAGAGAGTGAAGATGATGTGGAGATACACAGGGAGTCAATGGCCATTTGAAAGCCAGGGGGACAGACCTAGAACTGACCATTTCCACATGGCCCTAAGAAGCATTCCACCCTGTGACACCTTGATCTCAGACTACCAACCTTCAAAACTCCAAGAAAATGAATTTCTTCTTTCAAAGGCTCCTGGTCTGCAGTGCTGTGTTATGGCAGGCCTAGCAAACCAATCCAATTCTATGCCAAAAAATTGCAAATATGTTTTTGGGGAATGAGATAGGTATTTGCTGGGAATCACTGTTTAGTGATATCCAAGTTTCTTTTATTTCTTGACTAATCATAACTACCCATGAAATGGCATTAACTTTTTTATATTAATGAAGAATGTTGGAGAAATTAGATAAGTTGTGTAAAACCAAAAAGCTAGAAATGGAATAGATTGAAATGTGTCATTCACCTGCTAGTGCTGGTTCTTTTCACTTTTTTGTCATTGAAAAAGAATGTTCAACAAGGAATTCAAGTTAAACCCTTGATGTATTTCTATAGTAACTTGAATAGAGATATGTACACCTACTTAGGAGCAAGATTAAGCCCCAAGGAATCTTTAATCTGGAAAGAATCCAAACCTCTTGAACCCCCAGGATGACAAACAACCCTCTTAATGATCCATGAGTTGCTTTGATCTCTCACTAGATGGCACTAGAGCCCATTTGAGTCATTATGGTACTAGCATCTCAACACAATTCTATATTTTGTGCTCTGACCATAACCTGTTTGGGCTTAAAATTGATTTTCTACTGTTAATATTTCTCTACTTACAATTGAGACGAGAAACCCTAAAAGCACCAAAGTGTGGGAGTCATCTACCATATTGGTGTGGCAGGAAATGCTCACAATCATTGCAGAGTTATTGATACCTTATCCAATAAACGTTAGACATTTTCTATTTATGGAGAAGTCCTTAATATACCATTTCATGGTTGAATGTGTAGAGATCAAGGGATTTCAAATTATTCTATCTTTGGTTCCTGTAGTGATTGAATCACTCTAGGGAGAGGCATGTAACTGCTGTTTGGCCTAGTTTTCCCATTTAGGAAATAGAAATAAAACGTGGGACAGATTACTTGGAAGGACTCTTGGAAGATGAATGAGGTAGTGTCTCTTAAAATACTCTGTGGTTGTTGGAGAAATACAGTTATATCCTCTTTGTAAATAGCAGAAGAATGATGAGGCCTGCAACTTGACTTTGACCCATCAATGCTTGCTTGAATCTTTAACCCTACTTAGTCATAGATTATCCTCAAATAGTTTTACTGCTGCTTTTCTGAGTAAGAGGAAACGGCATGCATATGATGGAAACTGCCTTTTAGAGGATGGATTAATGGATGTGTTTTACCTTTGCAATGGAGAAGTTTGTTCTGCCCTCCAGAAGTCATTTCATCCCTATTTTTCTTCAAGCTCAAATGGTTTGCCATTATGGGTAACATTCATGGCAAGTTTTCTTTATCCATTTTCAGCAGGCATGGTTTCCACTGTACTTTGTTTTCAACCTATTCTCCAGATGTGTTTGGAAAGGCACCTTGGAGGGTGCACACGGATATTTCAGACTCATTCGGAGTTCAGATTCTTGAAATATGCTATGGACTAAATTATGTCATCTTAAAAATCTTCTTGAAGCTCTAATCCCCAAAATGAGTATATTTGGATACTTAGGTCATAGGGAGATGATTAAAGTTACATGAATTTATAATTGAGGCTCTGATACAAAGGGATTCATGTCCTTATAAGAAAAGACACCAGGCACTTCTGGAAGTGGCAGCTTACAAGGATGAGTCGAAATGGGTCAAAGTGAGGGAGGAGGTCATCTTTCTAAAGGTGGCAAGAGAGATGGCAAGGACAAGAAAAAGAAATAGGAACCTCCAGTACCCACCAGAGTGAAAAAAGGTGAAAACAATGGGACTGATGCTGCCAGCAAACTGCCACTGGAGACAATTCACCCTCGCCGCTGGCTAAAATTATTGAAGCTAGTGAGGATGAAAGACTATCTTCTTATGGAAGAAGAATTCATTAGAAATCAGGAACAAATGAAGCCATTAGAAGAAAAGCAGGAGGAGGAAAGAACAAAGTCGATGACCCGAGAGGGACCCCAGTGTCAATAGGAGTCTTGGAGGAGATCGTTGATGACAACACACCATCACCTTGGCTTCCGTGGGGTCGGAACACTACATCGGGATCCTTCCTTTTGTGGACAAGGATCTGCTGGAACTAGGCTGCTCAGTCCTGCTCAAGCAAAAGGTATATGCTGTGATAGGGATGCTGATGGATGACACGCATCCCCTGGCTGCAGTGATGAAGGTGGAAAAGGACCCTCAGGAATCCTATGCCAATACTGGGGAGCTGGACAACCAAATTTAGGAAATTAAAGAATTTGTAGTGCTTCCTCTCCCCTATCCTGAGTATTATGAAGAGAGAAGAATAAAGCCCCTCGAAAAGGTCGTTCTCTATGATCCATCTGACACAGGTAAAACCTTGTTGGCCAAAGCAGTAGCAAACTAAATGTTAGGCACATTCTTGATAGTGATTGGCTCTGAACTTATTCAGAAGTGCCCAGGCAATTGTCCAGAGCTTGTACAGGATTTTTTTCGAGTTGCCAAAAAAAGTATACAAGCTATCATGTTATTGGTGAAATTGGTGCTATTGGGACAAAAATATATGACTCAAGTTCTGGTGATGAGAGAAATTCAATGTACAGTGTTAGAACTGTTGAAGCAACTGGATGGGTTTGATTGAAGAGGATGAGTGAAAGTTATTATGGCCACAAACTGAATAGAAGCTTTGGATCCAGCACTATGAGGCCAGACTGCATCGATAGAAAGACTGAGTTCTCCTTGCCTGATGAAAAGACTAGGAAGCTCATCTTCCCAGTTCACATGAGCAGGATGATGCTGGCTGATGATGTAACCTTGGACAAGATGATCATGGCCAAAGATGGCTTCACTAGTGCTGGCATCAAGGCAATTTGTACCAAAGCTGATCTGATGGCCTTGAGAGAATGTAGAATGAAAGTAACAAATGCCCGGGAGTGCAGTGGAGGATGGCCCATGTGCTTGGGCCCTGCACCCACATGGGAGACCAGGAGAAGCACCTGGCTCCTGCCTTTGGATCAGCGCGGTGCGCCAGCCGCAGCGCACCAGCCGTAGCAGCCATTTGTGGGGTGAACCAACAGAAAAAGGAAGACCTTTCTCACTGTCTGTCTCTCTCACGGTCTAACTCTGCCTGTCCAAAAAAAAAAAAAAAAAAAAAAAAAAAAGTAACAAATGAGGATTTCAAAAAATCCAGAAGAGATTGTTCTTTATATAACACAGTTAGGCACCCCTGAGGGGTTCTATCTCCAGTGGACCACAGCTCCTTCAAGATAATGGCAGGAGCTTTTCCAGCCCCTAAGGAAGGTGTGTATGGGGAAGCTGCCCAGAGGAACCCATGTTCCAGCTGATTTTTGTTAGCAAGCATCCTGTGTATCTTGGAGTGTGATATGTTCTTTGGTCACTGCTGCATTCTGCTTCCCAATAAAGTGTGTTCTTTCCCATTAAGAAAAATGAGGCATCAACGAGCTTGTCTGCTCTCTCCTCCTACATCATGAGCAAACAGCCAGGCAGCCCTGCCTGCAGGCCAGGAAGACAGTCCTCACCAGGACTGAGTGTGCTACCACTCTGAGCTTGAACTTTTAAATTCCAGAGAAAGTAAATAAATATCTTTCATTTAAGATATCCAGTCAATGGTTGCTTTCTATGATAACCTCAGCAGACTAACACAAAATGTTTCCTCATGGCTCTAAGAAAAGGGTTGGTTCATTTTTTGCTGTAAAGGATCACAATGTATTTTAGGGTTTGTGGGTCACACAGTTTGTGATACCTACTCAGTTCTGCCATTCTGCCACAAAAGCACCAATAAGTACTGGGTAAAAAATGCATGAGGGGCCAGCATTTTGGCACAGTGGGTTAACCTACCATCTATGGTACCAGTATCCCATACTGGAGTTCTGGTTAGAAGCCTGCCTGTTCTTCTTATGATATAGCTCCCTGCAAACATGCCTAGGAAGGCAGTGTAAGACGGCCCAAATCCTTGAGCCCTTACCATCCATGTGGGAGATCCAAATGGAGCTCTAGGCTTGGGCCTGGCCCTGCCTTGGCCCTTCTTGCATTTAGGAAGTGACTATTCTGACAGTCACCTTTCTTTTGCCTTCCTTCCAGTGATGCCAAGCACTTAGCCAAGTCCCTCTTTTTCCTATCATGGACTATAATTATTTTAAAGTGTCATGTCTTTGGCCTCCATGACTCTGCTGTGATGGCTAAAGTTTTTTACTTGATTGTTGAGTTACAACCACAAACATCAGTTATAAGATGCTTATTATGTCCCAGGAGCTAGGCCAACTATTTTCCAAATATAATCCCATTTAATTATTTTAACATTCCTGTAAGATAGGTATTATTATGTCCACTGTGTAGATGAGAACCCTGAAGTACAGCCTAGCTAAGTAAAGGGTCCTGATTGAATAATTGGCAAGTGAGCAGTGGAGCTCGGTTTTGAAGCTCAGGCATGTCTGGATCCGGAATCTGTGTTTTTATTCCTTTCCCCCTGTTGGTTCTTTGTCACCATCACCCTTTCAAAATGCTCTTTTGCCACTTAAACCCATGTAGTAAAACATATATAACACTCAAGTTTCAAGGAAAAGGTATTCTCACTGGAGACAGAGTATGTCATCTGGATGAAGAAACTTTTTATTTTATCTCTGTAAATTTTAGGAAATATTCTTATAAAGGACTGAGTTTTTATAGATAATGCTTGTATCATGTTAGTGCATTATATTCTTGTTAAATATGAGTTAGCCAGCGCTGTGTCAATATTCTTTTGTCTGTACATATTATTAAGATAATTGACTCCTAGAAAATAGGAATTACTTATTTTTCTTTTACCTATAAAGAACCATGTTACTGTCTGGAAGAAAGACTCAACCACTCTGAGGCAGAACTCATGTTCATCCTTATGTATTCTTCATGTCTGATTCAGCTTTGGGACTTTAGGGTCTCATATATAAAATAGATGAGTAATGCTCATATGTCCCTTCTAGGGTGATTGAGATTAGAGCCAACGTTTGGAGAGTACACAGGCTTGTCTCTGATTCCTGATGACACTGGTGAGTGTTAAAGCTGCTGATGGCATTGATGCCATAAGTATCTTCAGATCAGGTATAAATCAACCTACTGAAAATAAGACTACTGTTAAATTTCATGAGATGTGAGTTAGAACTCTTTTATGTGTTTTTTAGATCGACTGTTCTTGTGTTTTTAGGAAAAATATGGTTTTCTTATTTTGAATAAAAATGGCATCATGGAGGTTCTTGATATGACAGTGAGCTCTTGTAGAACAGCTTGCTGTTGAAGGGGAGAAGTGAGACACATGGCTTAGATTTATCTTTGAAATATACAATTTAACATTTAAATGAACTGGAAAAATGCTTGGGGGAAAATGTGTTTTTTAAAATTTTTTTGAAGTTAAATACCATGAACTTTTTCCATTCTTTCCCATATTCATATTAATATAATGGGTTAATAGATCAGGGCAGGGTTACATAAATTGAATGAGTCTTTATGTCATTGTGTTTATTATAAACTATCATGTTGGGTCAGCAACCTTGGCTGCCAGAAATTGCTGCCATCCAGGCAGTCTCTTGAGACAATATGAGGAGTGTTAGAATCCAGATTTTCTTGTCTACACTGGCCCTCATGTATCCCTCAACCAGCAGTACTTAAATACAATCATCTCTTCTTTGATTATTGCCTGCTTTGTGGATTAACTGGGGAAACATAAGCATTGGAAGCAATTCCCTCTCTTCCCTCCCATTTCCCTTGCCTTTACCTGCTACGGTTAGTGTTTGCTCAAAGTCTACCAAGAATTTTGATACTTACTTGAACCATATACGATTAAGAAAACAAGTAGAGATAGGGTGCATTGCTAGGACATATACTCATGATTTAGCACTCATGAGAGATTTTGGCATATACCAGTAGAACATATCATGTAGTGGTGACAGGGTATCATGTAGTGGTGATAGGGAACCAGTTACGAGCTGATTGTAGCTCTGTAGAGTAGCAATCATGGGAAGAGGAAAGTCACTCAGTCTTTCTGGTCCCTGGAAAAGGGTTGTCAAACATAGCAAACAGAAGCACAGAATGCCCAGTTAAAAGTGAGTATCATAAATGCAATTAACTTTAATGTGTATATGTTCTAATTATCAAGTGGATATATTTATACTAAAATTAGACTTTTAAAAATGTGTTTATTATTTCAAGTTATTTGAGAGGGAGAAAGAGTGAAGAAGACAGAGAGAAAGAGAGAGAGCACACTCCCATCTACTGCTTCATACCCCGTATATCCACAACCACTGGGGCTGGGCTGAGGTCATAGCCAGGAGCTTGGCTCGTGACACAGGTCCCCCTCCTGGCAACAGGAACCCAATCATGTGAGCCGTTATTGTTGTGTCCCAGGGATGACATTAGCAGGAAGCTGGAGTGAGGAGTCAGAGCTGGGGTGTGGGACACTGGCGTCTTAACTACTAGGCTGAATGCCCACTCCCTAGGTGGATGTTTATTGTTCATTAGAAATTCAAATTTAACTGGGCATCCCGGGTTTGATGTAGCAACCTTACTCTGGTAGTACCACAAAGGCAGAATCTAAGGCAGAGGCAAAGGGCCAAGTTAGGCAAGTGAGGGGAGAGAAGAAATATACAATAAATTGGGGGATAAGAAGATCTTGGAAATTAGGAGAAACCTGTGTCAGGAAGAGATGCTATCAGATCTCCTTTTTAGAAAGCTTAAGGTCCTCTTGTATGAAATAGAGAGATACTGAACTGGATCACTAATTTGTGACTAATGGGTTGAGTACCATTGATTGAGTACCATCAATCAATGGGTTGATTCATCAGTAGATTCTGCTTGCCAACTGTGTCTACCATCTTTCTCACTCTACTTTTTCTCATTACTTCCCAAACCTCTTGTAAGTTATTGTTACCTAGATAAATAACTGCATAAGTGTCTTTAACTTCATATCCTCTCTTCTTCCCACAATTGACATATCTCCCTTTCCACAGAGTCAAACAACTTGAAAGAATAGTCTCCCTGTCTGTATCTTTGTTCTCTCCACGTCTCAGTTCATTGTGGTCTGCTTAAAATTACCAGCAACCTCTCTTATACAAAACCAAGTGGATGTTTCTGAAATTTTCCATACATGACCTCCTTATAGCATTTGGCAGAGCTGGTGCCTTCCCCTCATTTGTCCATTCTATTCACTGTTTTCCTTTCGGTTCTGAAAGAGTCTACCAGCCTTCACAGACTCTTCTTCCCCTGCATTGTCTATTCATGGGCATTTAAGAGTTTTTTCCTAGCTTCTAATTCAGTCTGCAGATTGTCATTTTACCAGTTTATACATATAGCTTCAATTGGCATCTTTATGTTGATGAACCACAATTGTGTAACTCTACTCAGATCTTTCTCTGAGCCACACACTCATATTTTTGACCTCAGGGTACCTAAAGTTGATGTCCTGTTGCTAGCATACATTGAATGTAGCCTAAATTCTTGTTTCTATACCAACAGAGTGTAATAAGAATGTCATTTATTTTTCTCTGATAATCAAGAAGTGGCAAAAGAGGTAACTTTTTACCGTTTTTAAGGCTCCCATTCTTAAGATAAATCTTCTCTGAATGCAGACAGGCCTTGACCTTTATCAGTACAATGATTTGTTTTTGAAGAGTAACTAACCTAGTTGTGGCTGAAGCTGTCCAGTACCCCGTCTGCCTGACCATAGCCTTCACAAGTCTCAGGTTATTAACTGTTGGTTCTGTTGTTAATATCCTAATTACTTCTTTTAGTTATATAGAATTATTGATATGCTTCACTCTTTTGTCATATACAAAGTCATTGCTGTGATTATTGTGATCTAAATACTTCACATATAAGTGTCCCAGAAAGCACTTTAACACTTCCTTACACACCCCCTGCCAACTGAACAAGGCACATGTATCAGAAAGCTTTGTTAAGGCTATACACACTACAATGTCATGCATGTGTAAGTTGGTACCACAATTTCTCAAGTGAACATTCTTTTCAAGGAACATTCTGAACACATTTTGTAAAGAAAATCACATTTTGCCCTTATATGTGTTGCATTTTTTTTTGACAGAGTGGACAGTGAGAGAGAAAGGTCTTCCTTTTCCATTGGTTCACCCCCCAGTGGCCATTGCAGCCGGCGCACTGCGCTGATCTGAAGCCAGGAGCCAGGTGCTTCTCCTGGTCTCCCATGTGGGTGCAGGGCCCAAGGACTTGAGCCATCCTCCACTGCACTCCCAGGACATAGCAGAGAGCTGGACTGGAAGAGGAGCAACCGGGACAGAATCCGGCGCCCCGACCAAACCGGGGTGCCAGCACTGCAGGTGGAGGATTAGCCTATTGAGCCGCGGTGCCGGCCCTGAAAGTTGGGGGATATGTGATCTTGTTAAAAATGTTGGCACCAAGGCAATTAAAATTATCTGTAATGTGAAAAACTCAGTAATATCCTATTTATTACCAAAGAAATCCTTTGAAAGATTATCTGCAAAATATCAAAAGTAAGTACCTTGCTGACTCTTCTTTCATTTCATAAAACTTCAAGATAAGGTTTTACTCTAGGAACAACAACACAATACTGTTTTAATTAGAAGTTCATTTCATTTTACTTTGAGAAATCAAGTTCTCTTCGGAGGGGTAGAGGTCATTGAGAGATTGTCTTAGTTTCAGCTGACCACAGGTGTGTATGACACCAGACACTTACTTCTCAGAGTCCTGGGGCTGGAAGACTACGATCAGGGTGCTAGCATGGTCCAGGGGCTTTCTGGTGAAGGGTTTTTCCTGGCTTATAGACAGCTGCCTTCTTGCTGTTGCTTTCTCCACTTGAATGAATGCAAGAACGCTGGTCTATTCTTCTAAAGGCTTTCACCCCATCCGGAGGACCCCTCATGCAGACCCAAGTACTCTCAAAGCCCTACCTCCTGATACCCTCACACTGGGAGTTAAAGTGCCAACACAGAAACCTGCAAGGGAGGTGGACACAATGTTCCGTCTAAAATGGGTGGTCTCCCTGCCATGAAGATATTCCTGTATCCATCAATTGTCAGCAAGTTTTTCTGTCTTTTTGGATAAAAAGTATGTGAGGACTTCTTAAAATAAAAATGATTTAAGCTGAGAAATGAATCTTAGTAGGATTGGCTGCTCTGTCTCAATAAAACCTGTGGCATTGGATGAGTAGATGCCCAACAAATTTTGAGTGTGTTCTTTAGACCATTGTGTATGTGGCTGAAAAAAGTACATAACCTTTGATAAAGGCTACCTTTTCTAGCATTTTGATTTGACCCTGTGTCATTTCTCTGTAAACACAGAATAAAGTTGGGGAAAAGTCAGGTAATGAATTTAGCAGACTGAAATGAATCAGGTCAGACTTTTCATTCTTTTAAACATTGCTGCTGTTGCCAGTTTCTCTGTGTTTTTACCATTCCAGTAGAGTTTAGAATTGTGACATTTAGAAAAAGAACTAATTTTGTAGGAAAAGATTATTCTTATTTTTAGGCCAACCATATATACACACAAAGATAAAATGTGTACATGAATATTCATAGCAGCATTGTTAATTATAGCCCAAACCTGGAGACCATCCAGATGACCATAAACTGCTGGATGAATAAACATACAATTGAATATTGCTCAACAATTAAAAAGGAGTGAACTGCTGATACATGCTACAACAAAATTGAACCACAACATTTACCCTAGTGAAAGAATCCCAGCGCATTATACTATGTATTTTATAATTTCATGTGCATAAAATATTCAGAAAAGGCAAATTTATAGACAGAAAGCAGATGAGTGGTTCTTGGGGCTGGATGGGAACAAATATTAACTTAAAATGTGTGCATTAGGGGTCTTTTAGGGGAAATAGAAATGTTCTAAAATTATTGTGGTGATGGGTGGGTAACTATACATTTTCTAAAAGTCACTGACATGTATATTAGCAACAGGTAAATCTATGCTCTGCAAATTAAATCTCGGTGAAACTATTTTAAAAAGAACTTCTAATAAAATTCTGTCCTTGCTTAATGAAAAACTAATTAAAACTCATATCATCAGAGATTGTTTTTGCTCAATCCAATCTAGATTTCTCTTCTTTTAGATTATGTTGTTCTTAACATCATGATTTTTTCACAAATCTTTTGGAGTTCCTTCAAAAGTATTAATGGCCAACTGGACACCTATTTTCTTTGGAAAGCTGAAGAGGGAGATGAGGTTATTGAGACCACAGACTGACCTGTAACTTTTAGGCACAAGCTGCTTAGCAGAATGACAAGAACTGTAAACACTGTAATTGGAAGTCACTGGATGAGGACCTCTGTCTTTTCTGGCACTGTCAGTGAGACAGAAACTGAAGTATGGCCTTGGCAAATCGGTCTAATAACTGTGCTTTATTCTCATTATGAGCCACGAGAGTACAGTTCCTGACATATCGGCGTTCTTGAATAACGTCCATCAGGACTTTGTTATTGACATGCTGCAGATTGAGCATGTTTTTGTCAGAGGAACACCCTGCTCATCTGTAAATCAGAATCTTTGGAGAAAATGCAAAGCGTTGTTAAGAAAAGCAGATAATAAATGGTAATGGAGCAAGAACGGGCTGTGTTAGTACTGTTAGTCACAGTAAATGCATCTGATATTTAGCTTTTGCCACAGACTACAGCTTTGTGCAGAGAGCAAATGATGTTTATAAACTTGTCTAGATAGCTAGTCTTCCACAAAGGTTTCCACATACTCCTGCACTTAATGGAGTCAAATACCTGAGTTTAGTTTAAAAGAGGACATAAAATCAAAATGCAATTCTTGCCATGTTGCTTGCCTCCTAAACTATGGGAAATAATGTCTAATTTTCTACAGCTGCCTTGAATACTCTACTGATTGGGCCATTGTGAATGGGATACCTGGAGGCACTGAGTTATTCTTTGATTTGAGACCTAATACAAACAGAAGTATTGTCATGCAGGAGATTTCATTAAAGCACTGCTTTAAGTGCGCTCTTCATAAAAAGCTAGACATCTTACTTGACACTTCACTCAGGTGCAGTTTGTGAGGGATGGAAGTAGACAGTGGTTTATCTAAATACTTAAAAGTCCAAGCCATTTTGTAATGTAAACCTTTAGATAGGCAGAATTGTGTTGGGAGCTGCATGAGAAAGAGAAAAAAAAGTGGAGGGCACTGATCTTAAGGAAATTGAAGTTTGTGAGATGAAATATACTCATTTTTTAAAGTGAAGTCAACATTACATGATGCATGCCAAGATAAAATAGTCCATGATTTTTGGGAGAGTTGAATCCTGGCTCAGAGAGTGAAGGAAAAAATCAGGAAGAGATGAAACTACAGGTCTACTTTCAAGAGGGGGAAAACTGGCCAACTGGAAAAGATGGGAGTCTTTTCAGGGGGTATGGGTGTATACGTGGAAATGGTAAATGATATTTTGAAGACAGTGAGGAGAGTGGTTCGCTATAGCAGAAAATACACTGGAGAGTTTTGAGAGATAAAGTTAGAAGGTACTTTACTTTTAGTGGATTCGCTTGAATGCTCAGTGGCAGGTTTAAATTTTATTCTGTAAATGGGAAGTGAACAACTGAAAATTAAAAAAAAAAAGATGTGATGTGATAGAGAAGGTATTTGAAAATTAATGCAACTCTGTAGGGAATAGATTGGAAAGAGAAGACCATGAACACTCGGGAAAAGCAATAGTAAAGTATCCTTAGTAAAGATTGATATGAAAGAGATAAAGGGAGTGTCAAAAGGAAGACATTTATGAAGGGGTTGTCAATAGGAAGACAAACATAAAAGAAGCGCAACTGTACATTTGGATGAATAAAAGAGCAATTGTATTAACAAAAATTTTAATGAAGATAAAGAGCTAGTAGAAATGGAAAATGGAAAATTATGAGTTTTCTATAACCAATGTTGAATGCAGTATGTAGAGCGTGTCTGTAAGGAGACCCATCAGGTAGGCAGTGCTGTAGGCACCTACACTGACTACTTTGTGCTGTGTTGTGTCGTTTGTCCCTATGGTAGGATCTGGCTACAGTAGGAGCCCTGTACTAAGGAGGTAATGTCTGGGAAGAAAGAAATATATAATCATGGGGAGTTGATAAGCAGTCAGGGATGCACATCTGGGACCCTCTGCACAGAGATCACAGTTCAAATTGTGAGACTGATACGTTTTCTTTCACATTAAAACAAAAAGAAAAGAGAAGAAGAAAATGACCAGTAGACAAATCTTGGGAAAATCTTCAGCTGAAAAAGTGTTAAAGGGGCCCACAGAAGAAATGATGTTGAGTTGAAGGAGTGATTTGATGCATAAGATTTCTACGATTTTAAAATGGCAGGTAAAAAAAAAAAAGCCACATAGTAATTTTAAAAGAAAAGAGTTTTTTTGAATCCTAATAAGCAACCATTTAAAAGTTTGACTACGTAAGAATTGAACATGGTTGGTTGTGATAATTTTTTCTGTTAGGTTATGTGGGAAATGAGAGACATCATAGTGTGCTTAAGTATAAAATCTTTTGTATGTAAAGAAAATGTGGCTCAACATGTGTGTGTTGATGAACCTTGAGTAGGTAGTGGGGAGCCTGTTTATTTCTCTGGGTTGATAATTTACTCCACTGTGATTATGTGAAAAGGAATTAGTTTTGAAAGCTGAATTAAATACAAGGTAAAATATCTTTATTCAGAGCTAACATGTATAGTTCAATGCTGGGAAATATTTCTTGTATTTCTAAAAGGGGTTTTTTAGCCAGAGCATCAAGAAAATGCCACCTACATTTTTCTTCCAATAGAAGAGATTATTTTTCCCTTTTAAAATAATTTTTGAGACATTGCCCTTGAAATCTTTACTAAGTTGAGACAATTATTAGAGTTTTTGGCATTAATATGCTGTATTCATATCTGGATTTTGGCTATAAATACTTAACATCTATTATAGTGAGAAATGAGTTTGGAAATTTTCTCTTGAAATTTCAGGTTCAGTAAGCTCATTGCTTAAAGTATATCTGCTCAACAGCCAAGATCCACTGACAGTTACAATTTTTTTCAAGTTTGACACAGTTGGTCTTTTCTCTGGAGTTCCAAAAATAGGCCACTTGGGTCTTTCAGCTCATAAATATAGCCCAAGTGTATTTCTTTTTGAGACTAAAAGAACCTCAACATGGAGCACAAGTATATTTTGATCCACATACATACCTTCACAAAGCAAAGAACAAAACCAACGCTTCATATACTGTTTTCCTTACATCTGCATACCTTGATTATGGTGCTGAGATTGGGAACATTTATAAAATCATCACTTGAAAGCAAATGGCAGAGGGCTAGTTTTTTCCACCAGTGATGCAGAATAGAATAGAAAAAGTAGATCCTATCTTCAACTCTGCTTCTTTTTTAGAATGATTTCGACAAACTGTGAAGGTATTTCACTTAAATGGTAGTCAACAAAGCTTAAGAAAAAAGAATTTTTGTTCCAGAGAATATTTAGTTAAATATGCCACATAAACTAATATTTGAAGAGATTTTTCCCATCGCTGGGATCATCCCAAATCAAACCAAAGAAAATAAAAAGTAATGATTGATCTTTTGTTAAACTTGAATTTTCATATCCTCTGCTGAGTTGTTTGTTTGAGGATTAACTACAAAAGTTACACAAAGAAATCTCATAGGATTTCTTTAATAGAAGTTTTGGAAGTATTCAGAATGCAAGGTCTAATGAGAGTCACCCCAAAATGTAAAGCTTTTACTTTTTGCAATTAAAAGGGCTATTTCATATGAAAGTACAACAGCCCTTGAGGATTCTTGTTATAGATTATAGTAATTGCCAATTTCATGTGTGGGGGAGAGAATAGTTTCATAAGGGATTTTTCTTATCTCTGTTCTTGAATGTTTACTAAAATGTCATTCAACAGTGTTGGTGTCTTCTACTCTGTGTTTTTAGATATGGACCAACTGAGATGTCTGGGCCTGATCTTTGTGCAATGTTTAGGAGCTTTTACTTGATATCAGCCTGATCACATTTTGGAGTTTTACTTAGGCCAACATTTATAGTTATTCTATTCTTTGGCCAAACCAAAAGTACCCTTACCCTCAAAAAAAGTTATAAAAATGTGTGATACTGATGAGAACTTGGTGTTATTTTTACGGAGCTCTAGTATGTAAGCTTTGTGAGGAGTGGTAACTTCTTATTCATTGCTCAATATCCTGAGTTGGAAGAAACAATGAATCAAAGTTCAGTATGAACTGAATGAATTTCTTAAATGGGTGTTTGTTTTGTATCATCATTGATGCCACTGGGGGGAAAAGTGTGCAGTGGGAAGTGATGCTGACTATTTTAGATGCATAAGAGCTCCTCACAGAAATATTTTAAAGAACTTTCCATATACAGCTCCCCCATTTAGACCCAGGTTCCTCTAGCCAGATCCAAATGATCTTATTTTTAAACTTGTTTTCTAGCTTGCATAGTTGCAAAGATTTATAGCTCATAGAAAAGGAAACGGGAAATATCTTAGATATAACTTTAAAAAGATCCATGATCACCTTGCTGACATAATAGTGCATTTAAATTATGCTTAGTTTGAAAACATAAAACATTTACTATGTTTTTATAATCAATTAACATCAATGTAGCATGTGTTACATACATACAACGTTCATTGACCATAATCAAGATATAATTGTTGGGGCTGGCATTGTGGCATAGCAGATTGATGTTGACATCCCATATGGGTGCCAGTGCAAATCCTGGTTGCTCCACTTCCAATCAAGCTCTCTGCTTATGTGGCCGGGAAAGCAGTGGAAGATGGCCCAATTGCTTGGACCCCTGCACTTACGTGAGAGACCGGGAAGAAGCTCGTGGCTCCTGGCTTTGGCCTGGCCCAGAGCCAGCCATTGTGGCCATTTGGGCAGTGAACTAGCAGATGGAAGATCTCTGTCTCTGTCTCTGTGACTCTTTGAAATAAATAATAAATAACTCTTACAAAATAAAGCTATAATTGGTGTCTGCTGAGTTAGATGTAGTGCTTGCTATGAATGTGTTATGCTATTTCTTACACATCCCCATAATCTTGGAGTATTAATTTTGATATTAATTTTATGTATTTAATAGCATGAACGTTACCTGTATTTTTGGTAACTTCTCAAGTTTGCACGTGTACTTTTCCTGACTTGTCTACCAGATTCACATCTGAACTTTTTTTTTAAGATTTTATTTATTTTATTTTTTTAAAGATTTATTTTTATTTTTTGAAAGACAGAGTTGCTAAGAGAGGTAGAGACAGAGAGAGAGGTCTTCCATCTGCTGGTTCATTCCCCAGATGGCCACAATGGCCAGAGCTGTGCTGATCTGAAGCCAGGAGCCAGGAGCTTCTTCTGGGTCTCCCACGTGGGTGCCGGGGCCCAAGCACTTGGTCCATCTTCTACTGCTTTCCCTGGCCATAGCAGAGAGCTGGATCGCAAGAGGAGCAGCCAGGATTAAAACCGGTGTCCATATGGGGTGCTGGTGCTTCACACCACAGCTTTAACCCGCTGCACCACTGTGCCGGCCCCAAGATTTTATTTTATTTATTTGAAAGGCAGAGTTACAGAGAGAAGTAGAAACCAAGAGAGGGGCCGGTGCCGTGGTGCAGTAGGTTAATCCTCTGCCCGCAGCATCAGCATCCCATAGGAGCACCAGTTCTAGACCCTGTTGCTCCACTTCCAATCCAGCTCTTTGCCATGGCCTAGGAGAGCAGTAGAAGATGGCCCAAGTCCTTGGGCCCCTATACCTGGTGTGGGAGACTGGGAAGAAGCTCCTGGCTCCTGGCTTCGGATGGCACAGTTCTGGCTCTTGAGGCCATTTGGGGAGTGAACCAATGGAAGGAAGACCTTTCTCTCTGTCTCTCCCTCTCACTGTCTGTAACTCTACCTCTCAAATTAAATAAATGAATGAATGAATGAATGAATGAAACTGAGAGAGAGGTCTTCCATCTGTTGGCCCACTCCCCAAATGGCCACAATGGCCAGAGCTGAGCCAACCTGAAACCAGGAACCAGGAGTTTCCTCCTGGTCACCCATGTGCGTGCAGGGGTCCAAGCCCTTGGGCCATCCTTTACTGTTTTTTTCAGGTGCATTAACAGGGAGTTGGATTGGAAGTGGAGCAGCTGGGACTTGAAATGGCTCCCATCTGGAAACCAGTGTTATAGGCTGGAGCTCGAACCCACTGTGCCACGGTGCTGACACCCACATCTGAACTTCTAGGAGGACATCTTGGTCAATACCTCCTCTGCCCCAGAGTACTGGCAAATGCTACAAAAAGAAAGAGAATTCGGACTTGGTGGTTACCAGCATGCCAAATGCAACTGAAGTCAAGAAGAACGACAGATACCAGTGAGATTTTTGATTTGGCAAGAAGGTGTTTATTAGATGTCTATGAAAAGAACAGTCTTTATAGCTAATTGAAGGTGGAAACCGGAAAGGGAAACAGCGATAAGATACACTTAAATCCATCAGACAGAAAATACGTAAAAGGCTGACAACACCAATTATTGTAGACTGTGGGAAAATCTCAAGCACCAACAGTGAGAGAATACAAGGAAACAACTATGGTAGAGAGGTAGCTGCCATCATCTTCAAGATCCAGTGAACTTCAGCATGTCCATAGCCAACACTCAGATATTTCAGTACTTGCTCTGTATTTTAAAGAAACTTTTCCTCATGTCCACAAAGATATTTGTACAAAAATGTTTATTTAGCATTATAGTTGGAAGTGAAAAATTAGAAGCAATGTGAATTTCCTTTAATAAAGGAAAGATAAATAATTTATGACCTCTTCATATGATAAATGGTATTCAGCAGGTAAAATGAATTAATTGAAATGAAATGCACCAATATGGATAAATCTCAAATATATGTAAGTACTTGTAATGCATAAAATGCATTTAGATCAAATTTCAGGATATCTCATGTGGAATATATCATTATGTACTTCTAAAGCATTCCAATGGATACTGAATATGTGAAAGAGACATTCATACTTGGTAAAACTACATAGATCCACACGTTGTTGTCAAAGTAGATTAAAGTGGGGGGGCTGGTGCTGTGGTGTAGCAGGTTAAGCAGCTGCCTATAGTGCTGTCATCCCATATGGGCACTGGTTCAAGACCTGGCTGCTCCACTTCTGATCCAGCTCTCTGCTATGGCCAGGGAAAGCAGTAGAAGATGGCTCAAGTCCTTGGGCCCCTGCACCCATGCAGGAGACCTGCAAGAAGCTCCTGGCTTCGGATTAGTGCAGCTCCAGCCGCTGCACCCATCTGGGGAGTGAACCAGTGGATGGAAGACCTATCTTTCTCTCTCTCTCTCTCTCTCTCTCTCTCTCTCTCTCTGCTTCTCCTCTCTCTGTGTAACTGTGACTTTCAAGTAAAATAAATAAATCTTTAAAAAAAGTAGAAAAAAGTGAATGGGAAGGATGCAGAATAGTGATTGCTTGGTGCAGGGCAAGGTTGGCAGAGATTTTAGAAAAATATGGGCCGGCGCCGCGGCTCACTAGGCTAATCCTCTGCCTTGCGGCGCCGGCACACCGGGTTCTAGTCCCGGTCGGGGCGCTGGATTCTGTCCTGGTTGCCCCTCTTCCAGGCCAGCTCTCTGCTATGGCCCAGGAGTGTAGTGGAGGATGGCCCAAGTGCTTGGGGCCTGCACCCCATGGGAGACCAGCAGAAGCACCTGGCTCCTGCCATCAGATCAGCGCAGTGCGCCGGCTGCAGCGTGCGGACCGTGGCGGCCACTGGAGGGTGAACCAACAGCAAGGGAAGACCTTTCTCTCTGTCTCTCTCTCACTGTCCACTCTGCCTGTCAAAAAAAAAAAAAAAAAAAAAAAAAAGAAAGAAAGAAAAATATGGGACGAAGGTGAACTACACCATTTTCTTTTTGCATTTTCATTATTTATTTGATAGGTAGAGTAATAGACAGTGAGAGAGAGAGACAGAGAGAAAGGTCTTCCTTCTGTTGGTTCACCCCCCAAATGGCCACTATGGCCGGAGCTATGCCGATCCGAAGTCAGGAGCCAGGTGCTTCCTCCTGGTCTCCCATGAGGGTGCAGAGGCCCAAACATGTGGGCCATCCTTCACTGCCTTTCCGGGCCACAGCAGAGAGCTGGACTAGAAGATGAGCGACCATCCCAAATGGGATGCCGGAGCCGCAGGCAGAAGATTAGCCAAGTGAGCCACAGTGCCGGCCCCTGAAGATGAACTACAAAAACAAAGCAAAACAAAACTCTTCCCTTGTGCTTGGAATCTTTTCTTCTTTCTTAAAAGTCTGAATTGAATAAGATAAAACATGATGAATCTTTAATAAGGTCACAGAAAATGTATATTATGGTAAAACTGTACATGAATTTCAAAGTTTTTTTGCCTCAGAACAAACTTTCCTTTAAGTTCCATTTTTCCATGAACTTTTTGAAGTCCTCTCATGGTAACATTCATTTAGGTGGTGAATGACACTTATAGATTCTGTTTTTATTAATTTTTGAAATATTTTATTAAAATGTGAAAATGACTTTTTCCTCATTTTTTTCAGTCTGGGGAAGCATAAGCATGTTTGAAGTTAGAAGATGGAAGAGGACAATTTTAAGAGTCTTGGAAGGCAGGAAATAACTTATAAGCTTGTTGGCAATGAGGTATATTGGGATCCCAGCTCAGGGAGAGGAGTGATCTTGGAACTCAGTTACGTGTCCATTCATCTCATATTCCTATCTACCCTATACAACTGTTTCTCATTCATCCTTATATTTGTGGTGTCATGCTTAGAGCTTAGTAGTCAATCAGTGTTTGTAGGAGGGAAGAAAGAAAGAAAGATTGGGGACTGAAAAAAAGGAGAGAAGAAAAGAAAACCAGAAGAAGGCAATAATTAAATAATGATGAATTGGAGAGGAGAATATATAATCTGGAGATAAAATTAAAGAAAAGATAGGGACCGGTATTTTGGTGCAGTGGGTTAAGCTGCCACGTGCAGCACTGGCATCCCATATGGGCACCTGATTGAGTCCTAGCTGCTTTGCTTCCAATGCAGCTCCCTACAAATGCACCTGGGAAAAGCAGCAGAAGATGGTCCAAATCCTTGGATCCCCTGAACCTAAGTGGGAGACCTGGATGGAGTTCCAGGATCCTGACTTAAGCCTGGCCCATCCTCATCCATTGTGGCTATCTGGGGGGGGGGGGGGGTGTGTGAACCAGTGGATGGAAAATCTCTCTCTCTGTCTCTCTCTTTCTCTCTTCCTACCTTCCTCTCTCTCTCCCTCTTCCTCCCTCCCTCCCTCTCCCTCCCTCTCCCTCCCTCCCTCTCTCTCTCTCTCTCTCTCTCTCTCTCACACACACACACACACAATATCTTTCTTTGTCTCCCCCTCTCTGTGATGCTGCCTTTCAAACAAATAAATCTTAAAACAAAAGAAAAGATAAAAGATGGTGGTGTTTATTATCTGTCATAAGGTGGACATTATTGTTGGAGATGGGATAGTTTAAAAAGCTAGGATTTATATATTTTTTGAAGCACTTAAATCTTTTTGTCTTGGTACTAGAGCCTAATTAGGTCCCTAAAAATTCAATTCAATAATGTGATCGGGAAACAATGACAATTTAGGAAAAGTAATTGCCAGATGAACAGAAAAGTAAATAAGAGATAGCTTGCAGTGGTATGTTAAGGAAAAAGAGAAATAAAGAGAATTTTGTACATCTTTGGCTAAAATACAGAGTTGGAAAATACTCATTGGTTAATCAGTATGATTGAACTGGGTAAGACAGCTAGTGAACTCTTTAGTAACTACTTCTTTTTGCCTTAATGTAGAAATTATGCAACCATACACATGCAACAATGTATACCCATGCAAATAATGGCAGCACTGATAGGGTCTGATAGTTTCTTGCACTATGAATCACAATGTGTGGAGAATAGTAACAGCTCCATTAAAACTTCCACTAGAGCTATTCCCAGGACCTGCAATTAGAGTCAACTTCAACTCGGTTCTTTGGGGATTTATTCATTTAATACTATCACTGATATCAGAGGACAAAGGGCAGGGCAGGTGATGATAAGTCCTATGAAATTGTTATTTTATATAATTAAACCACCAAATAATTATGAGAGATTTTTTCAGTCAAATAATTAACAGTAAATCATTTTGAGATCATTTCAGTCTACTGTAATGTAAAACACGGGATTTTATGACAGTGTACCGAGTTTCATTGTCAAACAATAACAATTGATAGATACTTAAATTATTTAGGCCTACAAATTTTCTACACTACGTTTTCTTCATGGAATAGAAGTTCTAAAAGCACCAAGTAAATAAAATGACAGTGCATTAGAAAGGCTGAGCTTCAATTAATACTTGGCAAAACTCAATAAAGCGCATCTGGAATCCACTGCATATGACTTTAACCAACTTTGGTTGTGTTTATATCAGGTGTTCGATCTAATAATCGTGTGTTATATTTCAGGAACATATAAAAAGTCTCACTAAGGTATGGAGAACTATGGCCCTGCTGGGAATTCCAGCCCACCAATTTCTTTAAAGGTTTATTTATTTCTTCATTTGAAAGACAGAGTGACAGAGAGTAGAGAAAAGAAGAGAGAGAGGGAGAGAAAAAAAAAGAGAGAGGGAGATCTATCCACTGGTTGACTGCTCAAATGGCTGCAGTAGCCAGATCCGGACTAGGCAAAAGCCAGGAGCCCGGAACTCCTTCCTGGTCTCCCATGTGGCTGGCAGATGCCCAAGTAGTTGGGTCCTCATTTGCTGCCTTCCCAAGCACATTAGGAGGGAGCTGGATCAGAAATGCAGCAGTTAAGACTTAAACTGGAACTCTAGTGTAGGGTGCAAGTGTTGCAAGGGGTGGCTTAACCCACTGGGCCACAGCTCTGGCTCCCACCAATTTTTTTTATAACTGTGAGTTAAGAATAGTTTTCACATTTCTAACTTGATGAAAGAGGTCTAAATAAGAATATTTTTGACAGAAAATTATAATAAATTCAAATGTTTGCCTATAGATAAATTTTCTTTGGATTATCACCATCCTCATCCTTTTATATAGAACTATACTTCAAAAAGTTTTCAGAAAATGAAGTTGCAAGTTAATTTTGATACAAAATAGTTTTGATATTCATGCATTGGAGGAAATCTTCAAAAAGTTCATGAAATGTGCATTCTGTGAAAAAATCTACATGGATTTTTAACTTTTTTGGTACCAAAATAAACTTATCTTTTAGTTTCATTTTTTTCTATAAACTTTTTGAAGTCTCTCTGTGTTGTCTATGGCTGCTTTCACACTATAATCAGAGTTGAGTAGTTATGACAAAGATTGTATGACCCTCAAAGCCTAAAATATTTACTCTACGGCCCTTTATAGAAAAAGCTCGCTGATCCCTGGTCTAAATATGTTATTTTGTAATTATGTAGTATTTTTCCTTCCTGAGATTGGCATAAACAACTCTTTGGGCCACTTTACAGTTTCGGGGTTTGGCTTGTCCTCAACCATCATATTAATAGTCCTCCCAAGGCCACAAGACAGAGAATAGACAATTATCCAACTGTCATCTGTGTAGGAAATAATGGCAATAATCATGTAAAATTTCCTGAGCTTGGTAAGAGGAGCTACTGAAAGCACACTTTGATTAGAGGTCTTTGGACTCTGACTGGAGAAGAGAAGTTATTTAACCAACTTGTTGAGAATGCCTCACAAATAACATCAGTGGTCATAGACAAAGAAAACAGTCGGCATTTCCTTAGAACTCAGAACAGAAGTTTCTCGATAAATATCTGCTTTTTTCCTTCTTTAGTGTTTGGACATCAGCTTGGAAAGCTGAACTTTGTCTTGTGTATTCGACTCTTATTTTTCAGTGTTTAATAGTTCAATTTTTGAACAAAAATTCTTCCATGAAACAAGCTGTAGAAGTCTGTGCCCAGTGGTCATTTTCTCTCTCTCTTACTGTTTAATTGCCTTGTAATTTTGGCTCTGTCACAATGGTTTCTACTGTACATTATATATCAAGTCAGACTTCGAGTTTTTGTTTCAGTATGCTAAGCATTGAATGTGAAATGAAATGTCCCATATTATAAAGGAGTCATAGACACATTAAAGATATGAGGGGAAAAAAATCTCCTTGGAATTTGCCCACGTCAGAGTCACTTCTCTGCTTTGTAGAGGGAAAGTTCAGCATTGGTGTTTTCCTACTAAAACTTATTTTCAATTACTAAATTTTATTGGGACTTCTAACATTGCTGTTGGCTTACCCATCTCTTTTGAACAGATGTGATTTTGTGTTTTCATAATTGTCGATTCAGAAATACCTACATGAGGTAAAAACTTTTTTTAATGTCATGACTGTGGAACCCTGACTTCCTTTGATGGCATGAAAGACTTTTTAAACAGCCAGGGAACTGGTCAGGCTTAAAAAGCTTGAAAGAGCAGAACAGAAGTGGCAATTTCTCTATTGCTTCTGGAGAACTTGGAAAAAAGTGGTCGACACTGCTGTACTCATCTTTGACACACACCCTTGTCCAATCTTCAATATAGGATTATATATTCCTCTAAAAGAGATTACTTTTCTTTTGTAGGTTCTTTCTCTTTGCCATGTTTACCCCTTCTATCTTTCTCTCCTTTCTTTCACTTTCCATTTGGTTTGGCCTTCTCTTTTTTCTCTGTTTTTTTTTTTTTTTTCCCCTCACATGTGGTAAAAGCATCCCTGTTCCTTACTTTTTACTGGATTATGTTTTCCTAGGTAACATGAATCATGCATTCAGCTTAATTGTATAATGTTGTGTGTTTGATGGCCAAAACCATGGACCACGATGTTATGCAAATGGGGGGCACACAAAGAAAAAAATGTAAACTTATATTAGCTGTGACCAAGAAGAAGTATCAATGGGAAACTTCTTATATCTTATTTTATATCCTTACCTGATTCTGATTTACGTCTTTCCTTGTCTGTTTCCTTTGATCTTTCTCCAACTTAGTCTTGACCTTTTTTTTTTTTTTTTTTTTTACAGGCAGAGTGGACAGTGAGAGAGAGAGACAGAGAGAAAGGTCTTCCTTTGGCCGTTGGTTCACCCTCCAATGGCCGCCGCGCTGCGGCCAGTGCATGGTGCTGATCCGAAGGCAGGAGCCAGGTGCTTCTCCTGGTCTCCCATGGGGTGCAGGGCCCAAGCACTTGGGCCATCCTCCACTACACTCCCTGGCCACAGCAAAGAGCTGGCCTGGAAGAGGGGCAACCGGGACAGATTCCGGCGCCCCGACCAGGACTAGAACCTGGTGTGCCAGCGCCGCTAGGTGGAGGATTAGCCTAGTGAGCCGCGGCCCCGGCCTTGACCTGGTCTTCTCCTATACTCCATTCTCACTTCTCTTCTTCCATGGATGCCCTATTCCTTTTCTCATCACAGTGTAATAGTGTTATTTGCTGGCTATTAACGTGTAACATATGACTGCATACTTAGCAGCTCAAAACATCACCTACTGATGTCTCACAATTCTGTGGGTCAGAAGTCCAAATGGGGTTGATTGGGTTCTTTGCTTAGGGTTTCAAAAGGCTTCTCTGGAGGCTTTGGGGAAGAATCTTCCAAGTTTGTTCAGGTTCCGGGTAGAGTCGAGTGCCTTGAAGCTGTAAGACTGAGGTCCCCATTTCC
Source organism: Oryctolagus cuniculus (assembly GCF_051225735.1). NCBI lineage: Eukaryota > Metazoa > Chordata > Mammalia > Lagomorpha > Leporidae > Oryctolagus > Oryctolagus cuniculus. Next base: position 30,713,249 of record NC_142886.1, on the reverse strand, counting down.
TTGCAGGCTGTTGGGTAGGTACCTCTCTCAGGCTTTAGAGACCACTCTTAGGTCAATGCCTATGGACCTTTTGCATCCTAACAATGCCTCACTCACAAGCATCCTTCTTACACATTGAATCTCTTTGCTTTTCCCTTCAGCTACCTATTGAAGAAAATCTTCAGCTTTGGTAAGGCTTATAGGACTAGGTTAGGTATGCCAATACAGTCTCTCTATAGTAAAGTCAATTGGTTGGTAGTGCTCCTTGCCACTGCAAAATCCCCTTTATCCAAGGAAGTTTACACCATCATGAGACTCACATGAGAAGGTAGACGTCATGGGGCCACTTTAGGATTCTGCCTACCATAAATCTTTTCTTCTGGGACATATTTAGGACATTAATGATTGTGACAGCTGACCCTGTGTTTTATATGAGGAAATTCACCTTTATCCTCAGTAATGGCTGAATTAGATGTTATCCAGTACATGAGACCAAGGCAGGACCTTCTGCTCTCATGAAAGTACTTTCTTGACTACCTATGGTGCTTTCCTTATAAAAGTTGTGGAACTCAGAACTTCATTTTTCTTCAACTTTTAACACCAACACTTATCCAAATAAGCAGTAATTGTGGACTGAAAGGTAGAAGAGGTATTTGAGGAGAACTTTTTATTTATTCCCTTGTTAAGAATTATTATATGTTGAGTTGTGCTCTCATCCCCTACTAATTCATATGTTGAAGTCCTAACTCAGTACCTCAGAATATCATGTGATTTGGAAATTAAGTCATTGAGGATGTGATTGGTTAAGAGGAGGTTATGTTATAATAGAATTGTCTGTTAAATCAACAGAACTTGTATCTTTGTAAAAGGGGAAATTAGGACATAGATCCACCCGCATTACGAGCCTGACATTTGCAGGTGAAGGCAGGAGCTGGATGATGCTTCTGCAAGCCAGAGGTCAAAGATTGCATGTATACTACTAGAAGCTAAGGGAGAGGCATGGAAAATAGTCCTTCTTAGAGGACTCAGAAGAAACCAACTCTGCTAACAGCTTCACCTTGGGCTTCCTGCTTGAGAACTGTGTGAGAAGAAATTTCTATTGATTATGTCACCTGGTTTGTAATGGTGGCCCTAGGAAAACAATGAAAGAATTTCTCAAACTGATCCAATGTTAAAATTGCATGGTCATATACAAAATTTACATTTTAGATAGATGTTATCTGACTTCTAATACATGATTACTAAGTAGTCAGGTAAGAAACACTTCAGAAATTAAAGACATTTGGCTTTGGAATGGATATAGTCTATATTTTCCATACATTGAAGTCTTATTAAGTAGATGATATTAAACATACAAATATGAATGTCTGTTCACATCCTGACTTAAGAAAATTGAATTCATTCTTGCATCCCAGCCCTATCACAGTGCCAAGTCTATAGCAGGGATCCAATTGGTGGTTATAACAAAAGCAGAAGAGGAGAGTTGATTAATATAAGGTATCTGTCTATAGAATGCTATATGGGAAAAAAAACAAGGGAAAAAATTAAAGAAAAAATATTTTTAATTTAAAAACCAACATCCGAAATGTAAAGAAATCCTAAATTCTGTAAATCATCTACTCAGTACATATTTACTATACATCCAAGAACCTGCCAATTACATACTGGTAATTGAGTCAGAGTAGGGAATGAATAATACCCAATGCTATTCTCTTGGAGTTTACAGTTAAGTAGATATGACTTGGAACAAATAAATATTGGCAGATATCTAGTTCTTTGGTTTCCTCAGACACACCAGCCACTCTCCTGCCTCAGGGACTTTGCAACAGATAATCCTGAAACATTCATCATCCTATTAGATAGTCATGTGGGCTGCCCTTTCCTCTTGACCATCTTTTCTCATGTCACCCTCTCAGTGAGACTTTCCATAGCCACTCTATCTAAAATAAAGTTAAATATTTCAATATTTTCCATATTAATTTTACTTTTTTGCTTCTCTAATGAAAATATTAGCTATGGGGGCTGGTGTTGCAATACAGTGGGTTAAACTACCTCTTGGGATGCTAGAATCTTCTATGGGAGTGCTGGTTCAAGTCCTGGATGCTCTGATTCAAATCCGACTTCCTGCTAGCATGCCTGAAAAGGAAGCGGAAGTTGGCCAAAGCACCCGGGTCTCTTTCATGCATGTAGGAGACCAGGATGGAATTCCTGGCTCCTGGATTGAGTCTGGCCCGGACCTGGCTAATGCAGCCATTTAGGGAGCAACCCAGTAGATTCAGTCACACACTCTCTCTCTCCCTCCCTCTCTCTCTCCCCCCTCTTCTCCTTTCTCTCTCCTTCTCTCTTTCCCTCCTTTCCTTCCTCCCTCCGTTTCTCTCTCTCTTATTCCTTCTCTCTCTGTTGCTCTTTCAAGTAAATAAATAACTAAAAATTTTAAAATAAAATAGTAGCTTTATGCAGCCACATATTTTTCATCTGTTTTGTTCACTGTTATACCCACAATGCTTAAAATAGTTCTTGGAACATATTAAGTACACAAAATAAATATGTCAAATGAAGGAATAAACGAGTTTAACAGATTGCTGAGAGAAAGAAGTGGCTGAGAGCTTTGTTGTTAATAAAGAAAGGCCTGTATCAGGAAGTACAATGAATCTGAAATCTGAAAAATAAGGAAAGCTGAGGTGAGTAGGATGAGGGATATGCTTCAGGAAGAAGGAAAAGTATGTGTTCTGAGGTGGGAAGGAGTATGGCATGGATCAGAAAGTTTAAAAAGGTGAGTGTGATCGGAACATTCAAGGGAAGAGGAATAGGGCTGAAGCTGGGGTTAGAGAAGTAGGCAGAGGCCAATTACAAAGCACCTTGTAGGCCATGCTAATGGATCTGTACTTTTGTCTTTTGTGCAGTAGGAGTCCACTGAAAGTCCTTAAGTAGAGGAAGGATAGAAAATGATACAGTGTTTATAAAAACAACACTAGTCTATGGGGAGGGAAAAAATTGGAGGAGGGCAAGAATGATAGCAGATGAAGTCTTAGCAGTCATCCAGATAAGAGATGATGCAACCTGGACTAATCTTATCTTCCTCTAGGGTGACTTGTGCTCTATTTGCCTGGTGCCATCTCTGGCTGGACCCTGTCACAGACACGTAGCTTTAAGAGGGGCAGTAGTCTGCAGGTATTCCTCTGGATCAGCTACCAGTCTTTGGGTTCAACATGAGTGTAGTAGAGTTAATGACACATGCAGAGTTCTCTGGTATTTATTTTACTGAAAGTTCTCAAGACATTAGATGATCTTAATGGCATCTGAAAGTCAATTTTATTTTTGAGTTGACACTCTCTAATTATTATATGAGTTCTATATGTGCTGTCTGTTTTTCTGGAATACTGCTAGGCAACAAGAATAACCAAATGCTTGTTTTTCTTCATCTGACCCTCTTTTTCAAGTCCAGGACAATGAACTTCTCAGTCCAGTATCATTTGAGTTGGAGATAGAGGAGAAGAGGAATGAGTCAGCAGAGACAGTGCTAGAGGTGAAAGGAGAAACGCAAGGTTAAAAGTATTCTGAGGAACATGCAAGATGTTTTGGATGTGTATCTCTAAGGTGTTGTCATAATTGGTCATGCCTCTTCCAGCTGAGGAGAGAGGTAGCTTACAACAGCAAAGATTTTGGGATAGCAAAGTAGATTTCTCCAAAGTCCTTGGCCTGTTTTCCAAATCTAATAAATATGTAATCCAATCTGCCTATTCTAGGATAGAACTAACATTTTATTTGGATGCAATACAGTGTACAACTGCAACTGTTTCCATAATTTCAGTTACACAGAAGTTACTGAATCTTGCTATTGTACAGGGCCAGAAAAATGGATAATAGACACTATTGCTGAGTCTTAACATCTAGATATAATCAATCTAAGGCCAACAAACCAGAGTTTGGAACAATATTATCCAGGTCATGTACAGATGTAAAATGTGTGTGCATAAAATGCCTGAGGGTAGTGACTTGGTGTGTGACATTACTAAAAAGACCTATAGGTACACATGACTGGGCCCAGGGCACAAATTGCAAAATCCTGTATTTGTCATGTTGCTTACTGTCTTCAGTAATTGCTGTTCTTTCTTTTAGTGATCGCTATACTCTGTTTAACTTGTTTTCATTTACAATTTCTTTATTTATATAAAGGCAACAAATTTCATATATAATTTTCAATTTTTAAAATTTATATAAGTTGAACTTTTAAACAAAGGCTCTTATGACAGAAGCATTGCCAAGGATTTCCAAGTTTGCTAAGAGGCTTTGGGGAACCCCGCAATTGGTTAGCTGATGTCTTTAGGCCATCCACACTTGCAGATAATTTGCAAAGTGGGTTGAAGAGGCTAGAAACATCATTCCTCTAGAAATGAGGTTCTGACTGAGATCACGTGATGGGCCATTGTTTCCTTTGGGAACAGTAGGCATGAAAATGTGGTCAACTGTTGACCCATATCCTCAGTGTGGTATGCTGGTCCTTGACATATTTGTGAATTAAGCAGAGTTTGTATAAAAGACTCTGCCCATCCTCTTGAGGCCTACAGCCAAATTCCTGCCAATGGGAACAACATTATTTAGCTGCTATTCAGTACACAAATTCTGCTTTATGCAGTGCATAGTGGGTAAGCAGAGCTGACATGTCCTATGGGATATATCATATGGTAGTAAAGAACTCTGGGGCAGGCAGTTGGAATAACAGTTATGTTGTTGCTTGGGAAACCCACAACTCATATCAGAGTGCTTGGTGCCAGCTCAGCTGCCAATCCAGCTTCCTGCTAATGTGCACTGTAGGAGGTAGTGGGATGGCTCAAGAACTGATGTCTCTGCTAGCCTCAAGGGGAGATCCAGATCGAATTCCAGGCTCCTGGCTTTGGTTTGGTCTAACCCTGGCTGTTGTGGGCAGTTACAGGGTGACCCAACAGGTGGAAGATCTCTCTGCCTCTCTCTCTCTGCCTTTCAAATAAAATGAAAATAAATACATTTACAGTAAAAACAAGAATTCTAGAGACCATGTATGTGGGTTCAAATATCTAATTCATCTCTTGCTACCTCTGTGAGCTTAGCCAAGCTATTTGAATCTACGTGCCTCAGTTTCTTCACCTGTTAAGTGATGATTATAATGGCAGTTTCCACAATGGAGGAACTATCTGAAGATTAAATCAACCGATTCATGTGCTTAGTTAGAGATGTACCTAGAATTGGGTAAACTTCCAATAACAAATACTAATGTTTATGATACAACATGGAGCATATGGTTGGCAGTCCAACATGCTGTCATGTCAACAGGAAAGAAAGAGTATATGTTTTCCAGAACATCAGTTGTCTTTTATCTGCAGGAATTTAAGAGAATACTTAACCAGTGACAGGGGCTGAAAAATGTCAAGTACTTGGTGTTGAAATTGTGAAATAGTATTATTTTATAGTAGTTGTTACTTATCCGATTATCACTATATTAGTGCTATTTTGAAACCTCTATTTTATACAAATGTACCACCCAATTATGCATACTTATTGCAGCAAGAAAAGTGGAAATAAATTGTCCCATGCTACTACCTTGGCTGTTAAAATACCTTCAAGTGACCAAACACTCATATACTTCTGTTGCTCTCTTGCTAATTCTTAATTTGTTGATTCATTCATTTATTCAATAATATTTTGACTATATGATAATAATAATGATATTCTTTATTAAATATATACTCTTTGCCAATCACTGTGAAAGAAACAAAACTTTTTCTTATGTATTCTTCAGAATAAGGTGCAGGAAGAAACTATTTTGCAGATTAGACTTGATGAAGTACAAAATCTTACCAAAGTCACATAGCTTGTAAATGGCAGGATTTATACCCAAGGACTATATTACTTTGTATTCCATGTTATCAGTCCTTGTACCAAGTGCTAATGATACAAACTAATAAGTCCAAGACTTCAAGTTCAATGGGATCAATGAGGTGGGTAAGTGTTGATACAATGCAAAGATTGGTAAGGGTGGAGCAAACACACAGTAACTAATCACTTTTATTTCCTTACCGTTTTGATCCAAGTCTTTCTTGCCTCACTTTTCTTTTATCACAATTTCGCTGTTTCATGTTCCATTAGATTAGGACTCTGATAACAGATAGGCAGTTAGTGAATAATTAGGGGTAGGGTTACAGTGTCTGAGGGTTCCACATCCCAGATAACTTCCAGAAAGCTTCTAGAAGTGGCATCTTATCTGAAAGGACCAACTCCCGTAGGCATCTCAGGTACAGCAGAGGAGTCGTGAGGTTTGTGATGGGGAAGTCATCGGGCACGCCTTGTATCGAGCCATGTGGACTCTCCTGTCTGAGGAACTGTGCAAAAGGCCACTGATTTGTGCAAAGACAGACTCCTCCTCACTTCCATCTCCCACTCTCCCACTGAAGTAAATCATTCCACCTCCGCTTCTTCACCACCTTAGTTCATTTTTGAAGGCAGGGAGGACAAAAAGCCTCAATGTATCACAAAGATGGGCAATTTACTTTTGGAGTCAAATCTGGCGATTTGACTAGGAAATCTTTGGAAAAAAAAATTTCTTGGTTATTTCCTGCTTCTTTGCAGATAATGAATTCAGAAAAAGATGACCTCCCCCCACTAAGCTTAAAAAAAATGTTTACCTACGCTTCTGTTTTCCAATCCAAACTGGTATGATAACATTCAGGAGGTCAACATTTGAAAATGGGTTTTGAAAAAGAAAACCACCCACACTCAAAAAACTATTTTCCTTCCTAGTAAATGTAATTTTAAATTTCAAAGGCAGGATTTAGGTCAGTGGTTTGGGTCATTTTTTATTTTACCCAAACTGGGCCACCCTTCCCTTATTGTGCAATCCAGAGGAATCAGAAAGATGTCAGGTAATAAAAATCTTGCAAGGAAAAAATGCTGGAACACACTTTGCCCAAAAGTTGCATGCCCTTAAGTTCTGCTGACTTCAGCAGGATTTGTACTTTAGTAACGAAGGGCAGAATCTGGTCCACTGATTTTATTATCATTGAAGAGGAGATTTTTCTGACTGTAAAATGGAAAAATTTAATTTATGATTCAGACTCAGGCTGACAGGCTGAGCGAGAGCTGGAAATTTACCTGCTATGGCTTTAGATACAATGATGTGCAAGTGAGGGGAGACCAGGAGCACCCACACATGACCGAAAGGCACTTAGGTCCAAAATGACCTTTTGGCTCTGGGAGCAACCAAGGCATATGGATGCGCTCTCCGACCAGCGCTGCCTGCAAAGCTTATTACACCGTGAGCGCAAGATGAGGTGTGGTGAGCTGACTGGACAAGTGACCTTTTCAATCTGTCAATCTCTGTTATCCTCATAAATTATTTCAGTGCAAGGTAGGAACCAGGAAGACGACTTGTCACCTCATCCATAAAGCTTTAGCTTGCTAGTGCTGACACTTAACCTGGACTAATCACCTTTGATGCATGAGGAAAATATGGATGAGGTGTGAAAAGGATGTTCCTTGGAAAACCCTTTGCCATTTTCTTTCCTTTTTACCTCCAACCTTCTGTGCTTATTTTCAGATTTTTATACTTTTCACTGCCTTCATTTATTTGACCTTTTGATTCCATATGAATGTACGGCTTTCTTGTACCAACTGCTCCAGTGCTGTGGTCCCTTGGCTGATTTTTTTAGTACATTTTAGAGATGACTAAAGTGATTCCAATCAGCTGATGTATGTATTTTTAGTGTTTGTGATGCTATTAACAAATAGCTCTCCAACAAGTTGAACTTGAGTGAGCGTGTTTCTCTTAATCATGCTAACTTTCTCTTTATGTAACTCTTCTTGGGAGCTCCTATGTTTATTCAACAAACATAACCCAGTGCTTGGTACACAGTAGACATTTAATTAGTGTTTGCTGAATAGATGAATGACTTTTTATTCATAGATGATGTTATATTTGAGCTGGATTTTGAAGGATAAGTGGGATTAAATAAGTGTTTGGAGTGTGGGGATAGGGAATGGCGAAAGCAGCAAAGGTAGCAAAACACAGGCATGTGTGAAAAGCATAGACCTGGGGCTGACGCTGTGGTGTAGTGGGTAAAGCCGCCGCCTGCAGTGCTGGCATCCCGTGTGGGCACCGGTTTGAGTCCTGGCTGTTCCTCTTCCAATCCAGCTCTCTGCTATGGCCTGGGAAAGCAGTAGAGAATGGCCCAAGTGCTTGGGCCCCTGCACCCATGTGGGAGACCTGGAAGAAGCTCCTGACTCCTGGCTTTGGATTGGTGTAGCTTCGGCCATTGCGGCCATCTGGGGAGTGAACTAGTGAACCAGTGGATTGAAGACCTCTCTCTCTCTCTCTCTCTCTCTCTCTCACTCTGCCTTTCAAATAAATAAATAAAATCTTAAAAAAAAAAAAAAAACATTGGCTGGTGCCGCGGCTCACTAGGCTAATCCTCCACCTAGCGGCGCCGGCACACCAGGTTCTAGTCCCGGTCGGGGCGCCAGATTCTGTCCCGGTTGCCCCTCTTCCAGGCCAGCTCTCTGCTGTGGCCAGGGAGTGCAGTGGAGGATGGCCCAAGTGCTTGGGCCCTGCACCCCATGGGAGACCAGGAGAAGTACCTGGCTCCTGGCTTTGGATCAGCGTGGTGCGCCAGCCGCAGCGCGCTGGCTGCAGTGGCCATTGGAGGGTGAACCAACGGAAAAGGAAAACCTCTCTCTCTCTCTCTCTCTGTCACTCTGCCTTTCAAATAAATAAATAAAATCTTAAAAATAAAGCATTGGCTGGCGCCACGGCTCAATAGACTAATTCTCTACCTGCGGCGCCGGCACACCAGGTTCTGGTCCCGGTTGGGGCACCAGATTCTGTCCCGGTTGCCCCTCTTCCAGTCCAGCTCTATGCTGTGGCCCGGGAGTGCAGTGGAGGATGGCCCAAGTGCTTGGGCCCTGCACCCCATGGGAGACCAGGAGAAGTACCTGGCTCCTGCCTTTGGATCAGCGCAGTGTGCTGGCTGCAGCGTGCCGGCTGCAGCGCACTGGCTGCAGCGGCCATTGGAGGGTGAACCAACGGCAAAAGGAAGACCTTTCTCCCTGTCTCTCTCTCTCACTGTCCACTCTGCCTGTCAAAAAAAAAAAAAAAAAAAGCAGGACCCATTCATATGTTGGATGAATAGTAGTGTTAGATTTTGAACAAATAGAAGATTGAATGGGTTATAGACCTTGCATAGAGTCTAAATTCTAATAAATGAATTGGAACTATAAATATTTGATGATTTATCAAACAGATTTATTTAAGCTCCTAGTGAATACAAGGTTCTCCAGAGAAAGACAGCAAATAGAATTGCTCTGTCTCTCCCCTAACCCATCTCTCAGTCTCTTTCTCTCTCTCTGTGTCTCTATCATCCATCTATCTGCCACCCCCTATAATTTCACTGTGGAGGGCTAGCACACCTGAAATCTGCAGGACATGTATGTTTAGACACCCCCAAATCACCTGCTTTACTCAAAATCTCTTGATGTCAATGTTAATTTCATGTAAAGTGTATTTTCACAGCAACAACTAGACTGACATTTGACCAAATATCTGGTACTGTGACCGAGCCAAGGTGACATATATGACTGAAATTAACCCTCATGCCTTCTAAGTGGTAGGCGTTGTTCTGGGCACTAGGCAAATATAATGAAAAAGGTAGAAGAAAATCCTTGTGATTATGGAATTTACACCAAATCTATAAAACTCCTATTGTGCCTTGTGGGAAATATTATGAAGAAAAACAAGATACAATGAGAGAAGGGGAGCTGTAGTTTTAAATGATGGTCATAGAAGCCCTCATTGGGAAGTTTCTAGGTGAGTCAAGACCTGAAACAGGTAAAGAAGTGGCCATACAGGGAGCTGGGAGAATTTTTCAGAAGGGGAACAGACAGGAGGTTGCCTACTTTATTTGGGGATCAACCTTGGGTAAGTGTTTTCATATGTATAAAATAAAAGCAAAAATGTAGCATAGGTGAAATTCACTATTGAACTGTCATGGAAGGAGAGAGATATTTCTGAGTGGAGCCACTAGTAGGGGAACCCATGCCTATTACCTAGTACTTACAGATATTTAATTAATGTTTTCTGAATACGTAATGATAACTCGTCATCGATATTACTGTATTGGGGCTAGACTTGAACAGGCAGGAGGAATTAAACAAGTGAATACAGGGGAAAGAACAAGGAGGCTAACAGCAAGGTATGTGGTATTTGTGTTGTACACGCCAGGCCAGATGGCTGAGGCCTGACGGTGTTGGTGGGCCCTGGATGAGAAATGTAAGGAAGGTTGAAGCCAGACCGTGAAAGTCTGTGCATCTAGGCCACAGAGCTCGTGTGTCATTTCATAGCCATTTCTGAACCAGCAAATTTTTAAGGAGGGGAAAAGTGAAGTAATGTTAACGATTTAGGAAAGTATTCGCCAAAGGACATTCCATTAAACACTTATTCTTAGGATGTTGGTAGGTATATGGAAAAAAACAGCAACGTAATTTGCAAATAAATTTGGGACATGCTAGTTAAAGCAAAGAAACATACGTTTTTTACTGCAGTCATCCAAACAGTCTTTAAAGTGCTAATATGTACTGTAAAACTGAAAGAGATGGATGTCCTAGCCTATGGTCCCCAAATATTTTTAGTCATGGATTTTTCTAAAGCAGTACATCTTCAAGGACTAGTAGTTCATTGCACACAGTTCACTGGGAGGCTTGTTTTAGGAAAACATTACTGGTTGCGAGGTGATTGAGGGAGTGAATGAAGGTGGGAGGGAGAGTGGAAGCTTAGCCACGGAGGAGGACGAGATTGGTTTGCACTGGGAAAGCAGCAGAGTTGAAGAACAGAGACTTTTCCGAGGCAGAATTACCTGGTTTGCCAAAGGCAGTATTTTGAGGATGGGGTCGGGAAGTTACAAAAAAGAGTAGAGAAGAAATGTTTAATTTGTCAGAGAACAGGAAGAAGATAATGTCAAGTGAGGTAGAAAGCCAAGAAAAGATTTGAGGAAAAAAAAAAGATGAATTTCACTTATGGGAAGCCCGGTTTGTTTAATTCCTGTTATTTAGGAAATTTTCAGATTTTTTTGATTGATACAGATATTATATTTTCTATGATATCAATATTTTAAAATTCGTTTATATTTAAGGCTCAGAAGTTTATCATGTTGATTATTCCATTTGACTAGAAAATAATTTATATTCATTTATTGTTGGGAGTAGGACCCTGTTAAAGTCGATTTGATCTGGTTGGTTGACAGTGTTTTTCAGGCCTTATTCTCTCTACTGATTTTCTGTTTACTCATTCTGTCAATTTCTAAGAGATGATCATGGAAACATCTAAGTAAAATTATATATTTCTCTTGTTCTTTTAGCTCTTTCACTTTGTTTTTAAAATTTACTTGTTTATTTGGAAGTCAGAGAGAGAGAGAGAGAGAGAGAGAGAAATGAATAGATGAGTCTTCCATTTATTGATTCACTTCCTAAATAGTGCAACAGCGAGGTCTGGGCCAGGCTGAGGCCAGCAGCCAGAAACTCTGCCTGATTTTCCACGTGGAAGAAGGGAACTCCAAGCACGTGGCTCTCTTCCACTGCCTGTGTAGGTGCATTGACAGGGACCTGGATTGGAGGTGAAGCTGACAGGACTTGACCTGATATGGGATGCTCAGTCCCAAGCTGCAGCTTACCCTGCTATGCTGCAACACCAGCCGGAGATTTTTCCATTTTGTCTTCAGTATTTTAGAGTTGTGCTCTTGGGTGCATAGCAATTAATAGTTCTGTGTCATTTTGAAAAGTCTGAAATTTGCCTTATTATTCTTCATGCTGGCATGTACTTTGATATTTTTATCTGTATTCCAAGTTTCTTTTTTGATTAGAGTCTACATGTGTAACTTTCCCCATTGTTTATCTTTCTCCAGCCTTTTATTATCTATGTTTTTCATCTGACTTTAAAGTATACTACAAAGGTACAGTAATCAAAACAGCAAACTGCTGGCATAAAACTGATATTTAGATCAAGAAACAGAATAGAGAACCCAGAAATTAATCCGTGTACATACAGCCAACTGAGTTTTGCTAAAAACTTTCAAGAACATTTATTGGAGAAATTAAGGAGGAGTCTTAAAGATAGAATATAAGTGTGTGTTGTTTTTCAAAATAAAATAATAATCCAATAATCATTGCCCTTCATTTGGGATATTTAGGTCATCGATATTTAATGTAGTTGATGACAGCTTGAATTTAAATCTACCATACTGCTAGTTATCCTTCATTTCCTTCAACTAAGTTTCACTCTTCCTCCTTTTCAGATTTTTTGATTAAATTTTACATCCACTGTGAGCTTATTACTTCTAACTTTTCAGTTTTTTCAAGCTTGGTCCAGGGTTTAAAATAAAGACTATATAAATATAAATTTAGTTCTGAACAGTCTTCACTGAAATTATATAATGTAAGATACTTTCAAGAATATAACTTCATTTCCTCTCCATTATAGTTTATGATATTGTTATAATATTATAAATCTTGCAAGATATTATTTTTACTTTAAAAGATCATTTTTAATCAATTAAACATAAGAAAAATGTTAGCAGGTGCCAAAATAGCTCAGTTGGGAGAACATAGACTGAAAATATGAAAGCTATATCTTTAATACATAGCACTTTTAAAAAAGAGATTTTGCCAGGCAGAGAGAAAGAGAAAGAGAGAACGCTTCCTTCTACTGGTTCACTCCCCAAATGCCTGCAATGGCCAGGACTAGATCAGGCTGAAGTTGGAAGCCCAGAACTCAATCAGGGTCTCCCACAAGGGTGCCGGGAACCAGCTACTTGACTCATCACTACTGCCTCCCAGGATTTACATTAGCAGAATGCTAGAATCAGGAGCTGGAGCTGTGTATTGAAGCCAAGAAGAAAAATATTTTAGTAGATGTAAACTATTTACCTGATAACATATAACAGCTCATCTTGATCTTTCTTTTCTTTTGATAAAAAGAAAAGCCTAAGTAACTTGATAGGAAAAAAGTTCCTCAACATAATAAAAGTATCAGTCAGAAAGATATAATTATATGAGTAATTGTTTAAAATATTTACTTGAGGCTGGCGCTGTGGTGCAGCAGGTTAATGCCCTGGCCTAAAGTGCCAGCATCCCATATGGGCGCCAGTTCGAGACCCGGCTGCTCCACTTTTGATCCATCTCTCTGTTATGGCCTGGGAAAGCAGTGGAAGATGGCCCAAGTCCTTGGGTCACTGCACCCGCGTGGGAGACCCGGAGGAAGCTCCTGGCTCCTCACTTCGGATTGGCGCACTTCCGGCTGTTGCGGCCAATCGGGGCGTGAACCATCGGATGGAAGACCTCTGTCTCTCTTTCTGCTTCTCCTCTCTCTGTGTAACTCTGACTTTCAAATAAATAAATAAATCTTTTAAAAAAATTTACTTGACATTGGCAAGACCCAGACCTTTGTATTCCATATGATTTCAAATAATTATTCACATAAGAAAATGGGGGAAAACTGACCAAAAGTTCAGCGTGGTTACCCAAGTGCTGAATGACTTAGTGTTCACGTGAGTTTTTTCTCAACCTGAATAAAAATTTCAGAAGTTCAGAATAAGTAGAAAATTATTTTAAAAAGCATAATCATAATCAGTTTTATGTATATGTAGACTTTAGACATTAGATCAGTATTTTTCAGGGTGCAGTCTGCAGTCATTTTAGTAGGTTTCATTTGGAATATTAAAACCTGAATCCTGAGTCATACTATCTTGATGAGAGCCCTGGAAATTGTATTTTAAACAAGCACGCCAAGTTTTCTTAGTGCACGCTGACATTTGAGAATAGGTAAAGGGATTTGCTCAGCTTATGTACAGAGAAGGCATTTTGTATGGCAGAGAATAAAAAAACAATGAAATGCAGGGCCTCTGTGATTCTACTCTGTCGGATCAGGAGTAGCTTTAGATGATGTCGTTCATTTTCTCTTTCTATAGCAGAATACCTGAGATTGGGTGATGTATAAAGCAAAGAATTTTTTATTGACCTCTGTTGAGGGTCCCCATGCCACCTCTACTCATGGTGGAAAGAAGAAGGGAGGTCGGTGTGTGTGGAGGAAACGAAGGAGCCAGGCAAGACCAATGCTTTCTAAAAACTTGCTCTTGTGAGAACGAATCTGTTATTGTGAGAACTAAACTAGTCTCGTCAGAATGACATTGATTCCTCATACATGCCCCATCTTCCCACACTGCCCAAGTAGCAACCAAGTGTCAACGTGAGTTTCGGCAAGGGAAGACCACATCCACAACGTGGCGTGGTGAAGTGAGTCTCAGCAGTCACTCAGTCTCTTCTCTTCACACTTGGTGGTGTGAGTTTCCACCGGGCGCTCATACGCTGAAGGCAAGTTCTCAAAATTCTGTAAACCTTGGTTCACTAGGAGCTCTGTTAGCTTCCAGATTTTGCAATGGAAGAATCCTGTCATGTTCAGTACTGCATCCCCAGCACCTACCAGAGTGTCTGGAACATTGAAGACTCCCAATCGATGTTTGCTTAAGGAAAGAGTAATGGTAAATTGATCTGCCAGGGGTGTGTGAGATTCCAGAGTTCTAAAGAAGTCACTTGGGAGCCAGGCCTGGGTCACTTACTTCTCCTCCCACACTGCACCTCTTTTCCACATAACCTGATGGTGAAAACAAGATTTTAGAGAAATCAGAGATTGCTAATGGTTAGGAAAATCTGGATATCTGTTATCTTAAAGACACACAGAGGACTGTTGAAGCTTGAGATTCGTAGTTTAGTGGTTTTGGTTTTAGGACCCAACTAACACTGGAAAGTAAACCATGTATTAGCTGTCTGTGTCCTAACAAGCACACCTAGTTCTCTACAAACAGAAAAATACGCATTTTGTTTGGTAGGAGTAAGTACTAAAAATACTTGTTTTAAAGGTGCAACAATATACCTGATGAAGTTGAGTTTCTATTAACTGAAAAATATTCTGTGGCAATTTCATAATTCTATTGTGACAGATTGCTACAAATTTCATGGCTTAAAACAGCAAAAAATTATTATCTTACAGTGCTTGGAAATCTGGCATGGGTATCAGTATGATGAAGTCAAGGTTAGACATGGACATTTCCTTCTCTGGAGGTTCAAGGGGAGTGAACACTGAAAAATAGTTGTTTCCTTGGCTTTTCCAGTTTCTAAAGAGCGGCCCCTTCCCCATTTTTAAAGCCAATATCATGTATCTTTCAGACAGCTCTTCTATCCTTATTTCTCCCTCTCCAGTGATAATCTCAGTTGTTAAATTTCTGCGATGTTAAAAAACCTTCCCCACTGAGTTGTGCCCCTCTGAGTAATCCAGCTGCTCTTGCCACTGAAAGATCTATAACCTTTATCACATCTGCAGTGACCCTTTGCCGTGTAAAGGAACCTATTCACAGGTTCCAGGGATGGGGATGCTTCTTTTTCCATCACCGAGTTCCATGTCCTGCAGTTAAATCACATATTCAAACTGCAAATGCCAGCGGCGGCATAGAATTATCTACTCAAGAGAGGAAAAGGGCTGGCTGCTTTATTTATGAAGATGATGCTTCCTTTGGCCCCAAAAGTGTTGAACTGAGATTCTGCTCTTGCCATGAGATTTTGACAGACAAATAATTGTTTTTTTTTTAAACTTTTATTTGATGAATATAAATTTCCAAAGTACAGCTTATGGATTACAATGCTCCCCCCATAACTTCCCTCCCACCCGCAACCCTCCCCTTTCTCGCTCCTTCTCCCCTTCCATTCACATCAAGATTCATTTTCATTTCTCTTATATACAGAAGATCAGTTTAGTATATATTAAGTAAAGAATTCAACAGTTTGCACCCACATAGAAACACAAAGTGAAAAATACTGTTTGGGTACTAGTTATAGCATTAAATCACAATGTACAGCACATTAAGGACAGAGATCCTACATGAGGAGTAAGTGCACAGTGACTCCTGTTGTTGACTTAATAATTTGACACTCTTGTTTATGGCATGAGTAATCTCCCTAGGCTCTTGTCATGAGTTGCCAAGGCTATGGAAGCCTTTTGAGTTCACCGACTCTGATCCTATTTAGACAAGGTCATAGTCAAAGTGGAAGTTCTCTCCTCCCTTCAGAGAAAGGTACCTCCTTCTTTGATGGTTGATGACCTGTTCTTTCCACTGGGATCTCACTCACAGAGATCTTTCATTTAGGTGGTTGGTGGTGGTGGTGGTGGTGGTGGTTTTTTTTTTTTTTTTTTTTTTTTTTGCCACAGTGTCTTGGCTTTCCATGCTTGAAATACTCTCATGGGCTTTTCAGCCGGATCTGAATGCCTTTAGGGCTGATTCTGAGGCAAAAGTGATGTTTAGGACATCCGCCATTCTATGAGTCTGTTGTGTATCCCGCTTCCCATGTTGGATCGTTCTCTCCCTTTTTTGTTCTATTGGTTAGTATTAGCAGACGCTAGTCTTGTTTATGTGATCCCTTTGATTCTTAGTCCTATCATTATGATCAATTGTGAACTGAAATTGATCACTTGGAATAGTGAGATGGCATTGGTACATGCCACCCTGATGGGATTGAATTGGAATCCCCTGGTATGTTTCTAACTCTGCCGTTTGGGGCAAGTCAGCTTGAGCATGTCCCAAATTGTACATCTCTTCCCTCTCTTATTCCCACTCTTATATTTAACAGGGGTCACTTTTCAGTTAAGTTTCAACACTTAAGAATAACTGTGTATTAATTACAGAATTAAACTAATAGTATTAAGTAGAACAGACAAAAAATACTAAGAGGGATAACGTATTAAGTTGTTCATCAACAGTCAGGGTAAGGGCTGATCAAGTCACCATTTCTCATAGTGTCCATTTCACTTTAACAGGTTTCCTTTTTGGTGCTCGGTTAGTGACAGACAAATAATTGTTTAAACAGAAATCACTGTGTGCCTTACTTCATGTTCAGAATTGCCACCTTGTCCTTTCCTAGTTTTATGAGATTTGAGTTGATGTTGTCTGGAGTTTATGGACAATAATAGGGAATTCAAGTCTTGAGATTCTGGTGTTAAACTTCATCTGTGCTTGGAAATGACTCACTTCTGACTGCATTTGTTGAAAAAAAAAAGGGGGGGGGATCCTTGAACACAATATTATTGATGTATATTAATCATGATTCTAATTTAAACCAAACACACAGGACTCAGAGCAAGATGGCTACAATTTAATTAACACAGAGAAAGGGGTCTAGTTAGTATATTTGCACACTCTGCATTAGTTATGTGCAGAGGAATATTAACAACTTGAGGAGAGCATGACCTATATTTGTCTGAGTATGTAAATAATAAAGTCCTTTTGCCAAAAGTTAAAACTGTTTATAGCCCATGGAGAATTTCATAGTAACTATTTTTATCCTGTCATTTCTCTGCATCTTATGTAAACATCACTTGAAGAGGATTATCTGCAAGCGGGAATTAGTTAGCATTAAAAATAAGATGTACTCATCAAGCTTTCAACAGAGATACCATTTTCTACATTGACATGCTGTCAGAAGGCTTCATGGCTGCCCAGATATCGCCATGTGAAAAAAGGGGCACATGCCTAAGTGATCCAAGTATCCCTTTCTTTCTACACAAATCCTTCTTGACAAGTGGAGTGCATTCCCATGCACACTCCAAGGATGTGTGCGTGTGTGCTGGGCGTCTCTTTTCTGCCAGTGAATAGCCAATTCCACTAGAAATCATTGAGAGCATTCTGATAGTCCTGAGTATTTGGGTCTGGAACTGGCTGTTTAGGCAGTGCCTGCACTAGATACTAGTCAATATGGAAGCATTGCCTGTGCTCTAGGAATATACGCAACCAACCAACCAACCAACCAGGTGTTGAAGGGCTCCAGGTGTTTTTGTGGTCTATGTGAGTCCTGCGGTCCTGAGTTTCCATTTCCTTAATTTAGGAGTGAAAGGCCATGCAGAGTGGTCGTTGGATAAGGACCCAGTTTAAAAGGACTCACTGATTCTGCCACTTTCTAGTTGTGGGATTTAGGAAGGGCCTCCATTTCCTCATCTACAAAATGGGAATAAACCCAGTGCCTATTCACAAGTCTGTTGAGAAAATGAAATCATTTCACATACATGGGGAGCTTAGAACAATACCTGACTATCAGAAAACAAATGAGTTACTACTACGTTACTATTTCCTGTTTGAGATTGTTGTTTGGGTGAACCATTTTCATAGAGAGCAGTGTAAGTAGCATTTTACTTCGTGAATTCTTTTTAGAAAAGCTTTTAGGAGAGCTAGGTATTTGAAAGAACAGGAAATGACTTGAGTAGAGAGAAAGTACTGACCGCCATGATCCAAATAGCTCCAATTTCTCATTGGCTGGTGCCACACCTGTATCTTGTCTATATTCAATCAGTGAGTCATCTAATCGTGAGAATATAGCTCTTCACATCTCTTTCTTAACGATTGATGACACAGGACTGGACAAGGTTATGACTGTGAGGTACCATTCTCAAGCTCCAATAAATAAACACATATTTTCTTTTGTCTTAAGATTTATTTTATTTGTTTGAAAGGCAGAGTGACAGAGGGAGAGGCACAGAGAAGGAGATCTTCTGTCTGCTGGTTCATTCCTCTACATGGTCATAACAGCTGGGGCTGGGCCAGGCTGAAGCTAGAAGTTGGTAACTGTATCCAGGTCTCCCACGTGGGTGGCATGGGCCCAAGTACTTAGGCCATTTTCTGCTAATTTCTCAGGAACATGGCAGAGAGCTGGATCAGAAGCAGAGTAGCTGGGACTGGAACTGACACCCTGATATGGGATATCAACATTTTAAGTGGTAGCTTAACCCACTGGGCTACAATGGCAGCCCCAATAAATAAGTGCTTTAATGCATTATTTCAAAAATCATGATGACTGCAAAAAAGTCCATGATGAACAACATATAAAACTTTTAAAATGTAAGAAGATGAGCAGAACTGATTTTTTTCCTTTGGTCTCAATATTCAGTATAACTTAGGCAGGCTGCCACTGAATAATACACTATCTATACACTAATGCGATTTATCCAGAAATAGGTGAATCACAATCATGGTGGACACTAGTGTGACTGAGTGTTGGGCACTAAGTGTTTTAAATAAAGCAGTTCAGTTAATACAAATACCACCATTTACTGGTCATTAAACTGAGATTAACCAACTTGTGCCTGGCTGTAGAGATTCAAACCTAAGCAGTCTGAACATAGACTTACTCCATTCTCGACTTCTTCATCAGTGTCCCTCAGACAATGCAAGAATTACTCATCCTAACTACTTGTAGGTACTGGTGAGAGACTTCTAGGCACATTCCAGATAACTCAATCAACCAGGGTGAGGAATCTGCTGTTCACAAGCTCCTGCTTCTCTTCACCACGGTTTCTCCTCCTGCCCCGCAATTCCTCCTCCCTGAACTTTGCCACTATTAACTTTATTTATCATTTCAACCTTTAGCTCCATTTAGATTTCTACTTGTATGTTTTAACTTCAAGAGAGGAAAATCTAGAAATGATAGTTACAATGCCTCACAGTTATCTTTGCTTCAAAGAGAAATCAGTGTTAACAGCTTTTCTCAATGTACTTTTATAATCGTGTCGCTTGCTTATTCTTTCTTTTGGAAGCACCGATGTTTGGTTAATCGGTATGCTTTATTTCTCCAGAGTAATGTTATGATAATTTATAACTAATGTAACTATCAACACTATTGTATTTAGTTTTACAATATTTCCGTTTATTTTCCATAGGAGATAGTAGAAAACAGTTCATAAATTTTCTGTGAGTTCACTTTTCTCTTTCCCAATTTTCTCAGTTTTCAGTAAATATATATATATATATTTTTTTTTTTGCAGGCAGAGTGGACAGTGAGAGAGAGAGACAGAGAGAAAGGTCTTCTTTTGCCATTGGTTCACCCTCCAATGGCAGCCGCGGCCGGTGCGCTGTGGCTGGCGCACTGCGCTGATCCGAAGCCAGGAGCCAGGTGCTTCTCCTGGTCTCCCATGGGGTGCAGGGCCCAAGTACTTGGGCCATCCTCCACTGCACTCCCCGGGCCATAGCAGAGAGCTGGCCTGGAAGAGGGGCAACCAGGACAGAATCTGGTGCCCCGACCGGGACTAGAACCTGGTGTACCGGTGCCGCAAGGCGGAGGATTAGCCTAGTGAGCCGCAGCGCCGGCTTATCAGTAAATATATTTTATGATTCCATTATGTTTCCAATCCTGACCTAGCTAAACTGTAAAAGAATATTTGTTCCCATGGTTTACAAAGTATATGTTTAACTTGTCATAGTCTTCTTAAAATAATTTAATATTACTGCTACACATATGTTTAAGAAACTTATTGTAGTATATGTGCATCTCCTGCCTTTTATATGTCTATTATCATACATTTTACTTCTACATTGTTATCAAAGTCATGTTACATTGTTATTAATTTTATTATGCTCAATTATTTTTCAGAGATTTTAAAATTCTGAAAGATATTTTTTTAACTTTTATTTAATGAATATAGATTTCCAAAGTACAGCTTGTGGACTACATTGGCTCCCCCCACCCCCCATGACTTCCCTCCCACCTGCAACCCTCCCCTTTCCCGCTCTCTCTCCCCTTCCATTCACATCAAGATTCATTTTCAATTTTCTATATATACAGAAGATCAGTTTAGTATACATTAAGTAAAGATTTCAACAGTTTGCACCCACATAGAAACATAAAGTGAAAAATACTGTTTGAGTACTCGTTATAGCATTAAATCTCAATGTACAGCATATTAAGGACAGAGATCCTACATGAGGAGTAAGTGCACAGTGACTCCTGATGTTGACTTTACAAATTGACACTCCTGTTTATGGCATCAGTAATCTCCCTGTGCTCCAGTCATGAGTTTCCAAGGCTATGGAAGCCTTTTGAGTTCTCCGACGCTTATCTTATTTAGACAAGGTCATAGTCAAAGTGGAAGTTCTCTCCTCCCTTCAGAGAAAGGTACCTCCTTCTTTGAAGACCTGTTCCAGAAAGATATTTTTCAACATTTACTCCTATATTTAACATTTCTTATTTTAAAAAAAAATTATTTATTTATTTGAAAGACAGAGTTACAGAGAGGCAGAGGCAAAGAAAGAGAGAGAGGTCTTCTACCCCCTGGTTCATTCCCCAAATGGCTGCAAGACACAGCAAGGCTGATCTGAAGCCAGGAACCAGGAGCTCCCTTGGGGTCTCCCACACCAGTACAGGGGCCCAAGCACTTGGGCCATCTTCCAGGGCTTTCCCAGGCCATACAAGAGAGCTGGATTGGAAGTGGAGTAGCTGGCACTTGAACCACTGTCCACGTGGGTTGTGGGCACTGCAGACGGTGGCTTTACCTGCTATGCCACAGCACTGGCCTCTACCATTTCTTATATTTTTTTATGTTTTTGTGAAATTTATGTTTCCACATGACATCATTTTACTTCTCCAAGAAGAACTGCTAGTGATAAATTCTTTCAGCTTTTGTTTGTCTTAAAAAATCTTTAATTGATTTTTGTTTTTTGATATATTTTTTCTTTGTATGGAATTCTTGGCTGACAGAATTTTTGTTAAGACTTTAAAGATGATCATTGTATTGTCACTTGCATAGTTTTTCACAGGAGATATGCTGTCATTCTCATTTCTAGTGTTCTGTATATAATGCTTTTAGGATTTTTTAAAGATGTTTTTAAGATTTTCTTTCTGTTACTATTTATCAGCAGTATTAATATAATGTGAATTGGACTGATTTTCTTCATGTTTATTTTGCATGGGGAGTGTTGCAATTCAGTGATTCATGTTTATAGTTTTCTTTAAATTTGGAAGTTTGTGGGGGCATTATTTTTTCAAACATCTCTATTCTTTCTTAAATGTCCTGCTCACTTTTTAGTAATTTTCCTCTTTTTTTTGGTTTTGGATTTCAGTTGCTGTGTCATCTAGGTCACTAATCATTCCTTCTGCTGTGTATAATTTGTGATACATCTCATCCTGTTCCTTTATCATGTCACACATTATTTGATTTGACCCTTCTATATATTCCTTATCTGTTCTCATCATGCTTGTATTTTTATATGTCCTTGAATATTGAATATATTTATTGTAGCTGTTTTAATATCTTGTCTACTGCTTCTGTCATCTTAGGTCTATTCCTGTTGACGAATCCCCCCTCCATGAATTATAGTTTCCTACTTTTTTGTATGCTTGAGAAGTTTTAATTGGTGGCTTACATTGTGAATTTTATATACTTGAATGATGAATTTTTTTTTATCCTGTAAATAGTGTTTGCATCTTTTTCTGGGAGCAGTTAAATCATATTGAATCAGTCTTATTCATTTATAAGTTAGTTTTTAGGTTTTTTAGGACAAATCTAAAGTAAGACTTTAGTCTAAGACTTAGACTTACATCTAGATAGGCCTGAAGACCCAGTCTAGTTCTCCATGTGCAGTGTTGGGAGGTCTTTGAGCTCAGTCCACTTGGAACAGAGCTGTTCTTAGCCCTGTGTGAACTTCATGAATTATCTTCTGTCCCTGCTCTTCGGTAGCTTCCTATCAAACACCTGCGCATCAGTACTCAACCCAAAACTCAAGGACACCCCTTCTTCAGATTTCTTGAGGTCTTTCCCTGATGCAATTCCTGTCCTGTATTTTGTCCCCACTAATTCTGGGTGTGTTATTCCTCCTGAATTCCAAACTCTCCCTCATCGCAACTCAGGAAGACCCTGACTACTTACCCTACTTTTCTCTGTACTGTGTGGTGGGAATGCTCTGGGGAATAAGCCCAGGCAATCACAGGGCTCACCTTACTTGTTTTGCTTCTGTCAGGGATGCCTATGCTGCCAGTTGTCAAATATTTGAATATCATTGTTTCATACATTTTCTCCTAGTTATTTAATGAAGGAAGATACATCTTGTATACCTTATTTCATCATAACTGCAGTTACAAGTCACCTTAGGAGTGCCAGTTTTAAAATATGAAAATCATTATGCTTATTACTGAGTCTTCACCATAATCTTTCTGTTTGCACAAATTAGAAAAACTGAGGCCTAGGAGAGTAAATAATGCTGAGAAGTGGTGTGGCATAGAAGTTAGGAGTATAATGGAGGAGCCAGAATCCTGGATTCCAATACTGGATGCTTCATTTATCGGCCATGTGATCTCTTCATATTTGTTTCAACAGGTATACTAATAATATTTGATTGATAAAGGGGTTCTGCAGATGACATGGCTTAATACTTGTCAGATGCTCAGAACAGAACCCAATGAATAGTAAATTCTCAATCAATATCAGTTACTATTATTTCCAAAGTCACGCAGTCTGTGGTGAGGCAGGATATAAAGGGATTATTTTTGAAGTTTCTCTGTTTTCTACTATTTCATGTTGCTTCTGAAGAGAGAGACTCAAAAGCATAATGTTATGAGGAATATAGTAAAAAGCAGTTTTAATAAGTCTTCATTAGCATATTTACCTGGAATATACTACCTTAGATGATGAGGTATTAAAATAGCAGTGTTATCTACGATGTCAAGTTACCCCCTAGTGATACAAGTCAATTTAGGGGATGTGACTTGGGTTTTGGAGTATACAAACTGACACTGAAGGGTCCCAGATAGCTTTGCTGCCACTGAGAGGCCAACACTTTGGTAACTTTGGCAAGCAAATAACAGCAAATATCTTGGATACATCATTCCCTCCATTCCTTTTCCACTCAAGCCTCTCATTTGTCTTATACCCACACTATACCAGTTCAACTCAAATCCAACTTGCAGCCCATGCAAATGTTTTGGATGGCACCTTCGCCTGAATCCTGATGTCCATGGGGGCTGGATTGTTTTCTGTAATGCCCTTTCAGGTCCAAAAAATCTGTGGAGGACTATTTCAATGAATAATTAATCTTTTTCGGGAGGTCATATTTCTACTTAGATGTCTTGAGAACTTAGTGAAAAAGACATTGGGCCTTTTCTCTTTATTCAAACATAACTGAGAGAGACAGAGAAAGACACACACACACACACACAAAGAGAAAGAGAGAGATTATTTTAAACTCATTTGTTAAGACTATTTGGTGAACTGAGTGTTGAAAACCCCTGTAAAAGCCTACAGCATACTAAAGAAGGTAAGTAATTAAAGGATTAAAGCGTCAGCCTTTCATTTTTACCAGCTTCTCTATGTTGTTAAGCCCCTAAAATCACTCTCTGTTGTTTTCTTACCAACATGGCTGTCTGGTCTCAGAATTCTCAGCTGGTGGGACTTTCCTGTCAAAAGGCAAATTCTTCCAAGGGCAATCTGTTTTGCTTATGCTCTGAGGTCACTTCAGGGCTTTCAGGGTTTAGTGGGGTTAAATATCTAAAAAAAAATTTCTTCATTTCTTTTGTGTCTCTGTCATTTCCCTTTATGATTACATCTGAATGGAATTTCTTCACTTTAATTATAAGTCACCAGTGTTCTTCGCCACTTGCTCCCCCGAGCAATGAGGAGCAGCTGGTTCCTCACGAGGTAGGGAGGCGCTCAGACAGGACACTCCTCCCTGTGCCGGGAAACCTGGTGGGAAATGCACCATGTTTAAATATAAGTTCCTCTGTTTGTTTATCTGCAATTACATGCTTGACCTTAGCTAAGTGAAAACTGATGAAAGAGAAGTCAGATTCACATCACCATCCATTCCTTTTTGTTTTCTTGGCCCACTAAATGCATTTCCCCGAGTTGCTGGCATTTGATTTTGAAATTTGTTTGGAGCAACTTTTCTATTGCATATCTCAAAACAAATGCATTATAAGCTCTTTTGGGTTTGGCAAACACTGCTTTTCAAAATGGTTAACTTGTGTTATAAGGACAAAACTTTTGTGGTATTATAACTTGTCCTTTTGAAATAGTGGGAGTGCTGGGTATTTTAATCAGTCAAAGCTGAACTCTTGAATGAAAAGTGTATTCCATCGGTGTATACTTCATCGATGGACAATGAAGGGTCTTCAACTGGGATTGGGTATCTTCTTAACCATTTAGCCTTGCATCACAAAGCCATCCTCATCCGACAACTTGAATTCCCTGCTGACCTCCCTGAAATGTGTTCATTCCCCAAACTCCAATCCATACTGAACAGATGGAGGCAGCCAAGCAAATTAAAGCAAATGTAAATGTTACATCATGTTAGCCTCTTCGCTCCTGAGAATATCCCAGGCAGTGGTCAGCACTTCTTTCTCAGGAGTGTGCCTCTCCACAATTTGCTGTAAAAGTCATTAAATTATAAATATTATGTAGACCCATGAGGGATTGGGTAAAATCTGGAATACATTAGAGATGAAGGTTTTTTCATGTTTCCCTGGTCTCTCTTAGGGGGTGCACCTTGGTTTTCTACATGGGTATAACCACACCGGAAGTTTACGTAAACACATGTAGAATGGAAGCTCTTCTAAGTGCTGCTCTCCATCTGATTTAGAAATTAGCTATATTCATCCCAGTGGTCTGTTTATTTCCCTAGTCAGATTTTATGTCTAGCTTCATGTGGTTCCTATAGCAGCTTTCTTCTGACACTTTCTTGGGTGTCCAAATACCAGTGGAACTCAAAAAAGTATCTGAGCCCTACCTAAGACCTACTGAAAACAAATTTATGGAGGTGGGGCCTGGGGATTAAAACAAATCTTAAAGCTCTACTGATAAGCATCCAGTACTGAGAGTTACAGTGCACTCAAGCAGTTTCCAATTTTTACTTTGGGCAGCTTCACTTTTCTATTGATAGAACTATCAGGATGGTTCCATTAGCAGTCCATGTAAGTGAGTCTGTAATATCCAGGCAGATTTTTTTTTGAGTAAAGATATTTTTTAAAAATCTGATAGAGAATGAGATGTTATTCAATGAAAACATCTTCCCTTATTCAATCTTTTACTCTAACAAAAAATTTTAAATTTTTACTTGAAAGTTTGGAGAGAGAGAGATATTGAGGAGATTCTTTGGTTCCCCACATGGTGGCAGAAAGCCGAGTGCTTGAGTTACTATCTGCTGCCTTCCAGTGTGCCTTAGCAGGAAGCTGCCTAGAAGCACGGTAGCCAGGAATTGACCTGGCACCCTTGTTCGGTGTGGATGTCCCAGGCAGCAGCTTAAGCTTCTGTACCACAAGCCCACACTGTAGTCTTTCACTCTAAAATCAACGGCAACAACTGATACTACTTGTATTTGTTTAGGGCCTGTTCTTTCATATTCTCTGTTGGTACTTTTCATTCAGTATCACGTTGCTCTCTTCCCATTTACCCTAGAAGGTGAGTATAAATACGTCTAGTCTACAGGTGAAGCACTTGGATCATTCGTCTGAATGCCAGAATTTAGGTCTATGCTTGTCTCACTTCAAAACTTGTTATTTTTTTATTCCATCCACCTTCTCTGCTCATTTTTTTGTACCTTTCCCGTCATTCCCTTCTCAACCTCTGTTCCCTTTCATTCTTGTTTTCTTTACCCTTCTTTGCTGTCAAATATCTGTCTGGAGCATGAGGGAAAAGAATGCACAAGCCTGAAAAGTTCATGGTAACACTGATTGCCTTAGTCTTCTTGTAAAAGTTTCCACTTGGAGAAGTTCTCACAGTCACTGAGTTGACAAACCTTGGTTTGGTATTCTTTGACTAATGGAAATACTCATATTTTTCAACTATTTCATTTTAAAGAATGTTCTGGGATTTGCTCAAGAGAATATAAAAACCTGCTGTCCCTGTTTCCATTTGCAGACCCAGACATGACCCCGGTACATTGAAGCATCTGCTTCTAATTTCACAGCTTTTCTATCTTAAGGGTCATCGTTGTGAATGAAGTAAGTAGCTAACAAAACAAAAGTGAGATGAAGGTAGTGAGGACAGGGGCTTTGCTTAGGAAGTGGCAGAGATTAGATGCATCCTCCTGGGGTATTTAGGAGCTCTGTCACCTTGGCTTTTATGGAGTCATCTGTGTTCCAGCTCTCCCATCTGCGTTTGCCTCGGGTGCCAGTGCATTCAGCTACTTACCCACCTGTCTTTTATAAATACTACAAAAGAAATAT
Organism: Oryctolagus cuniculus; assembly: GCF_051225735.1. Classification (NCBI taxonomy): domain Eukaryota; kingdom Metazoa; phylum Chordata; class Mammalia; order Lagomorpha; family Leporidae; genus Oryctolagus; species Oryctolagus cuniculus. The sequence continues at coordinate 30,686,231 of NC_142886.1, read as the reverse complement.
TTTTCTCTCTACTGGGGCATGGGCTATGGCTGGATGCTACAATGCTAAATAATTTAAAAATTGATAAGATGGGCATTTGGACATAGTATATTAAGCCCCAGATTGGGATGTCTGCTTCTTATATCAGAGGGTCTGACATCAACTTCTCCCTCCACTTCTGATCCAGCTTCCTGCTAATGTATATGCTAGGAGGCACCAAGTTATGGCTCAAATACTTGGATGTCTATTACCCATGTAGGGGACCCAAGTAGAATTCCTTGTTCCTAGTTTTGGCCTGGCCTAGACCCAGCTGTTGTAGGAATTTGAGTAGTGAACCAGTGGATGGATGATATTCTCTCTCTCTGCCTCTTCCTCTCTATAACTCTGACTTCCAAAATAAATAAATAAATCTTTAAAAAAAAAAAAAAAAAAGAGTACCCCTACCTACAGAACATTTTTCACGTCATTGATGGCTGGCCAATGAATTTTTACTAAATATCGTGATCAAAAAAACCTATAAGGAAATGCTGAAGTTGACAACTAGAAGTTTAGTGCAGTAACACAGAAGCATAAATATCCATTTATGCCCTTAAGGCCATGTGTGACCTGAGCAAGTGGCATGGCATCCCTGAGGCAGTAGCTTTTATAAAATGAGTCTATGACAGCTTCCTCACAGGTTTGTGTGGGGATTAAATGAAGAGGGATATGTGAAAGTACTTCATAAATTACAGATTATGAAGAAGCAGTCGAGGAAATAGCAGAAACTCCACATCACAGATTTGTAATGTGGATTTAATTAAACGTTTGGTAGAGAGTCACCTAAGAGAATAGGGACAAAGTTACACAGACTACACATTTTTAGACCCAAAAAGCTGTTGCTGTGTTTGAAAAAACAAATTCTGGTTTAAGGTAAGATAATTTCTTCTGGGAAAGAATTATGTCTTATTTACACTTATATTTCCAACTCCAGTAGAATCTGCCCCAAAATAGATGTCCAGTGCATGTTTGAGGGGACTTGTGAGATAGACTGATGGGTTTTTGGCTGTAGAGCCCTGGAGTCATGTTTAGGTTCAGAAACAGAAAAGCAGTTTTTATATTCTATTTAGCACAGTCCAATAGAGCTTTAAATGAAAACTAGAAATCACTACCTTTGCTCAATGTTTTGGTAAGATGTCCAGCTTTTTAATCTTATTTTCCAGAAAGACAGAGGGTGGCAAGAAATGTGACTGAAAGAGCAATGTTAGTTCTGTGTGATTGGGAGTCACATTTTCTGAATTAATATTATAGTCAGCTGATGAGACTGAACCAACTGTTAAATGACTCTTAAAGCGGATAAGAATTATAAATTCTGTGCCATCAGCCTGTTTTCCATCATGGCATAGCATGGGCACTCTGCGACTGCTGGCAATGGGAACCCATGTCTGTGTTTTTTTTTTTTTTTAAAGATTTATTTTATCTATTTGAAAGGCAGAGTTACAGACAAAGGTAGAGATACAGAGAGAGAGGTCTTCCATCCACTGGTTCACCCCTCAAATGGCTATAGTGGCTATAGCTGAACTGATCCAAAGCCAGGAGCTTCTCTCAGGTCTCCCATGTATGTACAGGGGTCCAAGGACTTGGCCACCTTCTACTTCTTTCCCAGGCCATAGCAGAGAGCTGGATATGAAGTGGTGCAGCCAGAACTTGAACTGGCACCCATATGGGATGCTGGCACTGAAGGCCAGGGCTTTAACCCACTGTGTCACAGCACCAGCACCCACCATGTCCCTATTAGGTATTGGGATGGGTAGAAGGGAGTGATCTTTATTGGGAAGACAGCTTCATAGATAATTAGGGGCAATTCTGGACGACATTTACTATAAGCTCCAAGACTTATTTGAACTTATCAGAATTTCAAAAGCACCAGTTTGGCATATCTCGCGATCCGTGTATTCATTTTGGTAAGCTTGAGCTTTTGTGCCCTTGCCTTTTGCCCATTAACATTTTGCACAGAGAAGAATTGTGTGTGTGTGTGTGTAGATAGGCATACAAACTAATGGTGAATTCAACTGAGTAGCTCTTTGGTTGCACAAACTTGTTTTGATAGTTTCAAGTCCCCTGTAAAGAAGCAACTTAACAAAAATTTGACCCCTGTAGGCTAACAAGACAGACATGGAGCTCTGTGAAAACAGTCCAGTTCCTGCTATTGCTCCCATGGGGGAAGCTTTCTTGGGATATGTGAATGCATCAAGGTTAAATCTACTTAGGAGAAACAGAAGGAGCAGACAGAGAGACAAAGAAGCACAGTTACTGCGCCTACCTGTGCCGGTGGGCAGCACAGACCAGTGAAGGGTGCATCCTGGTGACTGGACTGCCGATCTCCAGTCATTAAATCGTAATCATAATGCCTGATGTGTAAAGCAGAGGGAGGCCTGGGATTATGGGGAATAGAGGATGCCTGTGGTGGGCACATAGGAATTACTTGAGTCCACATCAGTGTGTCTGAATTTAACAGGTAATAAAAAAAGCCTTTGCTTTTCCTGTCTGTAAGATCCGAAAGTGTTCCTGGTCCAGGGAGTAAATGGGTGGTCTCATGGAATTACTAGGTGATGTGTGGATATAGAGAACCACTCCCCTGCTTAGCAACAAATATTTACTGTCCTAACACTATCTGCCAAGTAGTTTTCTAGGTACTTGGACTGTAGTGATGAACACCAGAAAAACACAGAACTTAATGTTCTGCTGGAGAAGGTCAATGGTGCTCAATTAACCAGATAAGGATTATTATAGTATCAGACTGGGATAAGTGTGGTGAAGTATAAATCAGGCTAAAAGGTGGGGATGAGCTGTCATAGATTGGGAAGCACCAAGGAGGGCATCTCTGAGCAAGTGTCCATGGAGAGGAGAGCTGAATGAAATGGGAGGTTGGTCACGTGATGGGATGGGGCAGGGAGTGCTGTAAGCAGATAGAGCAGTAGCTGAAGGAGACCAGATAGTGCTCCAGGCATATTTTGGGAAAGATAAGAAAACAACTTTTGAAATGGGCAAGAGGAGGAAGCTGGGTCTTACAAAAAGCTTGGCTTGAGGCTGGCTCACAGCTGGATGGGGGAAGCAGTCAGTTTATTGTCATGACTTTGAGTCATGGGAACATTAACATTTTCCCCATGGTCAGTATAAAATGTATTTGATAAGGTCATGGAGTGTTGGATGAGAAACAGGTGTTGCTTCTTTGATGAGCTCCTCTGGAAACTTGTCTTGAGCTGTGTCAATAAAAATCACCCTTTTCTAGTGGAGTAAAAAATCTGTGCAAGCCCTCTCAGAGTTCTGATCTGTGGGTGTCAGGTGAGTCAGTGAGCCCCCACCCTGGGTGTCGACACCATCTCCAGAGCACGCGAACGTTCCTAACGTTTACAGTCACCAGGCAGTCATGCTTTGAGATCATCCGAGAAGTGCTGTGGAAGCATAATGCATTATTACTGTCATTATGACAGTAATGACTATGATTATAATGCACTTAGGGGGAGCTGGGGAGGAGCGGTTGTTAAGGGTAGGTAAGCCTTACCCCCATATATCTCAGTATGATTTTCAGTATCAGAAATTGTGTGTTTTCATGTGTGTGTGTGTGTGTGTGTGTGACAATGGTCAGTGCAGGGGTCAGGTGGGGGTGTGAAGACCTCACTTCTGGATATGTATTCAAATCCATTTTAATGAAACTGTGTTCAGGAAGCCACATTCTGTTCCATTCTGCTTAAACCACAGAGCACAGGTGGGCCTTGTTTCAGTACTAATGTGCTGGTGTGAAACACAGTTTCTCTGAGTACGATTGCACTGCGGATGTGATGCTCTGGAAGCAGCTGGATTCGGGATATAAACCTGATCACAGATAGTGCTCTAACTGCCCTGGGGAACAGGAAGAGGATGTGACAGGAAGTCCACACTTCTGCACGCTTGTCACTTACTCTGTTTTCCTTATTTCCCTTCTTGATCACCCTTCTTCGGAGTGTGTGATTCTGAAAAGCTAATATTTACCCGTTTGACAAGTGTTCGTGGAGAGCCCATTAAATTGCCTGCCTGGGGGTTAAGTTGCAGGATGGATGGGATGAACATGATTTGTTCCCTGCCTTAAAGGTTTTACAGGATAACGAGGGAGTCAGAGAAGAACATCAGTGGATTTGAGGCGTTGCATTATGTAAGCGCTCCCTGTGCCCCAGTGCCTTGATCATGTTGGCATCTTGGAAGCCTCCCTTTGGGGTTACTGAATAGGATGGATTTCAGTGGGTTCACTGGAGCGGTTGTGGAGTCCAGGTGAGACCTACATGCCCACCTGTTAAGACCTTTGGAAGATTTTTCATCTCAAGACCCAGACACTCAGCAGTATTTATCATGAGAAAGGAAGGACGGTTTTGTAGGATTTGGATTTTTTCTGAGAGTCAGTGCCTTGGTGGTGTGGCCTGGTGTAAGTAAACAAACATAAAAACAAACAAAAGCAAAAAATATTAATAACACTGGGTTTTCTTCATTTTCAGAGGTGGGAAATGTCTGAACAAATCCTCTGAGTTTGTAGAAATGTTCCTGGGTAGGCCGGCGCCGCGGCTCAATAGGCTAATCCTCTGCCTGTGGTGCCGGCACCCTGGGTTCTAGTCCCGGTTAGGGTGCCAGATTCTGTCCCGGTTGCCCCTCTTCCAGGCCAGCTCTCTGCTGTGACCCGGGAGTGCAGTGGAGGATGGCCCAAGTGCTTGGGCCCTGCACCCACATGGGAAACCAGGAGAAGCACCTGGCTCATGGCTTCGGATCAGCGCGGTACACCGGCCACAGTGCGCCGGCCGTGGCGGCCATTTGTGGGTGAACCAATGGCAAAGGAAGACCTTTCTCTCTGTCTCTCTCTCTCACTGTCCACTCTGCCTGTCAAAAAAAAAAAAAAAGAAAAGAAAGAAATGTTCCTGGTTCAGGAATAGAATCAGAAGTGTTTTGTGAGATGTTCTTAGGGAGGGCTAGAGCTGCATGTAACATTTTCGAAGTGGTCTTAAGTGTTGCCCAAAGGAGTATGCCTAAGGACAAGGATCAAATGTATTTCTTCTCTTCTCTTCTCTTCTCTTCTCTTCTCTTCTCTTCTCTTCTCTTCTCTTCTCTTCTCTTCTCTTCTCTTCTCTTCTCTTCTCTTCTCTTCTTTTCACAGGCAGAGTGGACAGTGAGAGAGAGAGACAGAGAAAAAGGTCTTCCTTTGCCATTGGTTCACCCCCCCCAAAATGGCCGCTGTGACCAGCGCGCTGCAGCTGGCACACCGCTCTGATCCGAAGCCAGGAGCCAGGTGCTTTTCCTGGTCTCCTATGGGGTGCAGGGCCCAAGGACTTGGGCCATCCTTCACTGCACTCCCGGGCCACAGCAGAGAGCTGGCCTGGAAGAGGAGCGACTAAGGCAGAATCTGGCGCCTGGACCCTAGAACTCAGGGTGCCGGCCTCGCAGGTGGAGGATTAGCCTATTGAGCTGCGGCGCTGGCTATGTATTACTTCTTTTCTTCCAGAGTGGATTGTTAAAGGAAATTTTGGATAACTTCTGAGATTTGAGAATTATTCTCGAGGCGGGGTAGAGGGAAGGGAAGAAAAGAAAGGAAGGGAGGGAGGGAGGGAGAGAGAGAGAGAAAAAGAGAGAGAGGATGGGGTATATGGGGATTTTGGAGAAGATTCCTTGTGGTTCATTTCGGGTACACGGTTGAAAAAGGAAACTAGCTCAGGGCTGTATGAGATGCACTTTGTAATTCCTTCCCTAACCTGGGAAAGCTATAAAATCTATGACTTTTGAGTCTGTACATTAAAAAAATGTCCTTATTTTGAAAGTATGATTTCAAATGGCTGAGGTTTCTTTGTATTGCTGAGAAGACCATAGTCACTCTGAATTAATGATACAGAGCCTGTATTCTGGGAACATGTTTACCCACTTGGAGATCAAACAGCTTTTGGGGACTTCTGCAACTTTGCTTATGCAAATATTTGCTGGTGATTATAAAAGAGGCTTAATTGAAATGGGCCTGACTTCATACCAGACTTGAGAAATAGTGTCTGGGGAACGGCCGGGTACTGTTTCTTCTGCAAATGAGGAATGATTTGAGATTGAACCGTGAAAGATAAAACCAGCAAGCCTTTTTCTTAGTGCAAGTAATAAAACAGGTAAACAGATGACTGGTATCAAGTTATCAAGAAAATATCTTCTTGATAGTCATTGCAATGAGACTCTGAAAAAACCTATTTGGACATTGCCAAACTCTTTTTGTGAGAATTTCAGTAACTTTTATTTCTGGTATCTTTGAGGGATCCTTTTAGGTATGGCAAAGGGACTGTATAAGCCTATTTAAGGGCCGGCGCCGCAGCTCACTAGGCTAATCCTCTGCCTTGCGGCGCCGGCACACCAGGTTCTAGTCCCGGTCGGGGCGCCGGATTCTGTCCCAGTTGCCCCTCTTCCAGGCCAGCTCTCTGCTGTGGCCCGGGAGTGCAGTGGAGGATGGCCCAAGTGCTTGGGCCCTGCACCCCATGGGAGACCAGAAGAAGCACCTGGCTCCTGCCATGGGATCAGCGAGGTGCGCCGGCCGCAGCGCACTGGCCGCGGCGGCCATTTGTGGGTGAACCAATGGCAAAGGAAGACCTTTCTCTCTGTCTCTCTCACTGTCCACTCTGCCTGTCAAAAAAAAAAAAAAAAGCCTATTTAAGCCCTGTATTATCCTATTTATGTATGTTGTATTTAATTATAAATTACCTTTGTAGCATTTGCAAAAAATTGCAAGTGTGGACAACTGTGGAATTTAGAGTTGATGGTTATCCAGTCTTTCTAACTTCTCTGAGAAGTCATCTTCCTCAGAAGCTAAGCTGGTATCAGATAGATGGGGACCCTGTCCGGGATGTGATGTCACTCCCTTCCATATCCAACAGATGATTTTCTTTTTACAATGCAGGAGGTAGTCCCTATGGAGACACTTCAGAGTGATTCAATCATACTTATTAATTATGTCTTATGATAGGTACCATGCTGAATGTTTTCATGCGCATGATCTCACTGCATCCTTTTAATTAAGTGAGGAAGCATACATAGAGACTAGTGTTTTTTTCTTTTTGAAGACACACAACTACAATGTGGCAGAATGGACCTCAGTGGGCTGGTGTTGATGTACAACAGGTTAAGCTGCCACCTGTGATGCCTGCATCCCGAAACAGAGCACTGGTTCCAGCTCCTGGTACTCTGCTTCTGGTCCAAACTCCTGTTAATGCACGTTGGAAGGCAGTGAATGATAATACAAGTATTTAGGCCCCTGTCCCCCATGTGGAAGACCCTGATGGAGTTCCAGGCTCCTGGTTTCGGCTTGGCCCAGCCCTGTTGCAGCCATTTGGGGAATGAGTCAGGATATGGAAGAAATCTCTCTCTCTCCCTCTCTCTCCCTTTCTCTCTCTCTATGTGTCACCCTGTCTTTCAAATAAATAAATAAATCCTTAAAAATAAAATGGAATTAAGAGATAAGTTTATTTAAAAAAAAAAAAAACACTTGAAACTTCAGACTTTGAGGTTCAAGTTTGTTTCTTTCCACCTGTGATCCTTTCTTCTCTCTGACACACTGCTGGGAACTCCCTGTATGTCAGACAAACAGACCAAATCCCTGGAAACTTCTCACTCTTCAAGATAAGCTCTGACCTACTCTTGGAAAATTTCTACCTCTGCCTTTGATTTCTTAACTCTTCTCTGCACCTGTCCTCTGTGAGGAGTTGAGAATTTCCAGGATTCCCTTTAAATTTCAGAAGTTTTTGTTTCAGAGATCCTAATGCTGTAATGTCAAGAAGCATGGTATTTTGAATCTGTTAGTTCTACCTCTAACATATATCCTAATTCTTTTAAGTTTCTTGCGTCACCACAGTCACTATGCTGGCCCAAGCCATTGCCATGAAAGAAGAGTCTGGGCTCCTTTTCAAGTGTTTTCATGTTTTCCTGCTCAGGGTGTGATGTCTGGACTAACAGCATCTGCATCATCTGAGAACTTAGGAAAAATGCATGATCTTGCATCCCATTTTGGACCTAGAGAATCATAATCTTTCTTTCACCAAACCCCATAGAACTTTAAAGTCAGAGAGAGGCAGGCATTTGGCCTAGCAGGTAAGACGCTGCTTGGGGTGCCTGCATCCCACTTGTCAGTGCCTGGGCTCTGCTCCTGTTTTCAGCTTCCTGCTAATACACTCTCTGGGAGGTGACAGGTGATGGTTCAATTAGTTGGATCCCTGCCACCCACATGGGAGACCCAGATTGTGTTCTGAGTTCTTGGCTTCAAACTGACCGACCCTTAGCTATTGAGGACATTTGGGAAGAGAACCAGTGGATGTAAGTTCTTTTTAAGTTCTTTTTATTTTTCTTTCCCTTCATTTCAAACCAATAAACTAAGTAAATAAGTTTTTTTTTTTTTTAAAAAAAAGTCAGAGAGTTACTGATGTAGCAGAGCTTCCTCACTCTTTGCCTCTGCCATTGGATACTCCCGTTTGTGTTCAGTGTGACAGTGATACCTTACAAATGCATGCACCATCAGACATGTCTCCATTTTAAACCTTTGAATGTTCTCCCATCTCAATTACAGTGAAGCCCAAACACCACACAGTGACTGACAAAGTCCTCCAGGGTCTGATTCTTGCCTACTTCCAGGCATACTGACTCCTTTTTTTTAAAAAAAAAAATTAAATTGTATGTATGTATGTATGTATTTTTTGAAAGGCAAAATCACAGCGGTGGGGAGAGAGAGAGAGAGAGAGAGAGATCTTCCATCTGCTGGTTCACTCCCCAAATGGCCACAATGACCAGCTCTGGGCCAGACCAAAGCCATGATTCAGGAACTTCACCCAGGTCTCCCACACGGGTGCAGGAGCCCAAGCACTTGGGCAATCTTCTGCTGCCTTCCCAGGCCACTAGCAGGAAGCTGGGTTGAAAGTGGAGCAGCTAGATCTCCAACCAGTGCCCATATGGGATGCCTGCACTGCAGGTGGTAGCTTAGCCAATTACATCACAATGCAGGCTCCCCTGACTTCCTTTTCTAACACATTCTGAGGTTGGTTCTACCATAAGACTTACCTTCATTATTTCCTCTACTCAGAATGTTCTCTTGCTGTTTATATGATGCTGATTTTACTGTATTTTAGTCTGAGTTTAAAGATAAGTTGGAGAAAATTCACCTGACCTCTAGACAGTGGATACCCCAGTTTGTTTTTCTGTTAAAACCATACTGATTTCCTTCATATCATTTATCTCAATTTGCTGTTATGTTATTTATTTATTCCTCTTCCTCAATTCTGTAACAGAAAGACCCAGGACATTTCTCTGTTACTTGGTGAATGGCACAGAGAAGCTGCTACATATATAACTTCTTAGCAGTTGAGCAAGTGAGTAAGCATATTTTAGTTACACTTATTGCTTATTCATTTTTTAGGAGTATGTTATTCAAGATAAATTGTTATTGTTTATAATTTTTGCAATTATTAATAGTTCTTTGTAGTTTAATCTGGAATATCTTCAGTTGGCTAGCTAGAGTTGAGAGGGTTTTCTAATACCTACTTTGAGCATCACAAATAGGATAGCTTTTCATTTCCAAGCTATTTATCAATGTGGTCTAGTTCTCATGTGCCTACTGCAACCAACCAACATTGTCCCCATATCCAATGTCCAGCCATCTCCTTAATAGAAACCACAGATGGTTGACCACAATTATAATTGCTTTGGTCCAGAGTTGATGAGGGAACATGCTGGGCAAATATTCTTTTTTCTTTGTGCGTGTGTTTCATGGAATCCAGCAGAGGATGCGGGGGTAATGAGTTCAAGGGATGATGTCTTTAAATATTAGGCTGCAACTGATGGCTAACCCTGGGTCAGAGTAGAAAACTCCCTTGTGATGTATCATTGCACAATTACATAAAACAGATGTGTAATAGAGGCTTGTATCTTTCCCTGAAACATCTGGCATTACTCATCATGAGAAACAGGTGCCTAGGTTGGAAAGGCCACATATCCATTCCAGGATGACACATTTCTGTTGTTTCTGGGTTGCATTTGGGTTTTCTTTGGCTCCTGACAGCCCAAGCACAGGAATGATCAAAATGATAATGCAGAGAAAGATTGCCTAAGAAAGAGGGTAAACAAAGTTAGTTGTGTCTTCTGGCAGGATGAGGTTCTGGGTTTCAGAAAAATTAGTAAGCCACCCTGTAACTGACAGCTTGTGATAATCCAGATGTAGTTGCATGTGCACTTGCTGTGACAAGTTGAATCACAGCTTCCATGCATGAGAATTGTCTCAGAACCAAGAGTTTGCCTGCTGGTCATTCGAAGTCTTTGTTAAATCTTAGCCAACCATGGGTCAGGGTGACATAAAAGTTTACTGAATTGTGACTTCTCACAGAACCAGAATATCTCAAACCTAAGATTTATGAAAGTCCTGGGACAAAGTTGTCAAATATCTATAACTTCAGCCAGGGTATATCATGTGAAAAGTCAGTAAGAGAACAAAATGAAGTCACCTGTCCTGTGGTGCCTTTTCCCTTGACTTACTAGCCTGGTGTTACCTCATTGTTGGAGTTCCAAGATGGAAACCACATGGTTATTCATGTCTTTGCGCACTTCTTGAATTGTGATCTTTTTGAATCCCAGGTAGGATTTTGCTGGAACTTGTTTGTAATTGAGGTTCTAACAATGACAGTGTTTCTTAAGGTGTGGCCTGCTGATTATCTGCTTCAGAATTGCCCAGTGGAATTATAAAAAGCAGATATTCCTGGGACTTGTACACACAGATCTACTGAGTTGAGGTCTCAAATGTAAAGTTTAAGAATCTTCATTTTCAATAAATATTCCAGATGATGCTGAATGATTTCTACAGTTTGAGAAATACCATTTTCTATTGAGGCTAAGTGTGTTATTTTTCATTATTTTCTTTCTTTTATACATACAATACTGTACACATTTATGCAGTACCATGTGATGTTTTGATGTAAGTATACATTGTGAAATATGCAAATCAGGGTATACACATCTGTTTCCTAAAACATTTATCATTTTTGTGTGTGGTGAGAACATTAAATGTCCTTTTCTCTCTTTTGAAATACATAGTACATTATCTTTAGTCACCTTACTTACTGTATAATAGAACACAACAATTTCATTTCCCTTTATTATCAAAACTTAGACCTGTTAACCAGACTTTGTACATCCCACTCTTCCATCTACTCTCCCTAGTCCCCAGAAACCATCATTCCATCATTCTACCCTCAACTTCTATGAGATTAATGTTTTTAGATTCCACATAAGAGCAATATTGTGTGGTGTTTGTCTTTCCGTGCCTGGCTTATTTATTATTTTTGAATCCACTTTAAATAAAATTGGGATTGAAATAGCTAACTTTAAAAATTGTGATTTCATAGATCAAAAACAATCTTGTAACCTATTTTTATCTGGTCAGCTATGATGCTAATGACTACTATTCCACAGTTAACCTTTAGAAATGTCAGTATGTGTGTGTGTCCTGCTTAAAAGTGACTTTTAGTAGTAAAAATACTTATTTCCAGTGTTGATTTATATGATATGGAGAGTGTGTCTGTCTGCACACACAGGAGCAAATGTAAGAAAAAAGGAATTACCTAGGGGGTGTTATATATTAAGAATTTAGATCAGTCCTTCTTATTGCAGGTCAAATATTTATGGAATAATAGGGCTAAGAGATGTTTCTCTTCTTTTTTCTGTTGTAAAATAATTTTAAGAAATTTTCTTTGTATTTTTCTTTTGCAGAAGAAAAGCTCCATATTTAAACATTTTTCATGTCTCTAGTTTTGTTGTTAAATATGTGGTATAAAGAGGCAAACATCTCCATTTAAAAGTGGTTCAAGGTATTTTTAGTCTTTACTATTGGAAGTCATTTTTTTCTAAAAATAAGATGCATTTATTTATTTGAAAGGCAGTGGAGACAGAGAGAGAGATAGAGAGAAAGAGGGAGAGAGAGAGAGAAAGAGATCATTCTGCTTGTTCACTCCCCAAATGTCCAGGGTCAAGAGCCAGGAACTCCATCATCCAGCTCTCCCAGCAGGCAGCAGGGGCCCAAGCACTCTGCCTTCTGATGCTTTCTCAAGCACATTTTCAGGGAGCTGGATTGGAAATGGAGCAGCCAGGACTTGTAGCGGTGCTCATATGGCATATTAGCATTACTGGTAGCGGCTTAATATGCTGTACCATGACATTGGCTCCTAAAAGTCATTTCTTACACGCTTTTAATGAGCTATAGCATATAAATAGACAACGTGCAAACTCAGCATCTTCATGTAGCGAGTACCAAGATCAAGAAACAGAGCCTGATTGCATTTTGAAGACCATCATGCCCCTTATTCTAATCACTAAACTTTCTAAAAATTATCATTTTCTTAACAGCTCAGTCATTTTTTCCTAATAAATATCTAATCACTTGACCTATATTTTCTTTATTTGCTTTTTGAAGATATTGGAATTTATTTGCTTTTTGAAGATATTGGAATCTTCAACATTGAAGATCAACATTTTTTATCATGAAACTTTCTGTTTGCTGACTTTAAGAAATGCCTTTCTGCTGGCTGATTTAGAATTTTGCCATTTTTCTTTCTTTGGATGCAGTTCTCTATGTTCATCTTCATTCATTTCCATTTTCTGCATGGTTTCCTTCTAACCTAGAATGTACCAAGTAGCACTTCTTCTTTTTTTTTTTTTTCTTTTGTTAATTGTAGCAACCATGCTAGACAAATTTATTAAGTTCACCTTACAAACCAGGTAGGCATCTCAGTAAAGAACTGAGAACCTAATCTGCATTCAGACTGAAGTTTTTATCAAAATGGATATGGGTATGTCATTTCTCTTTGCTCATCCCTTTATGGGATATCGCTGGGTAGAGGGCTTCCTTGGTGTGAAATTCCTCTCAGGACTTTATCAGCGGAGTGTTAATTGGATCTAATAGCCTCCTTAGTTATGGGTGGGGAAGATTTCCCTAAGCTATCTCCAGGAGAGAGCTGGGACCCACCTAAGAAGGTTATTGAACAAGGGCAATGTTTTTGATGTTCAAATGTTGGCCTGCTTCCAAGGGGTGCTTCTATATTTCTTTCCTCATTCGACCACACAGAAAGTTGTATTTTTATTCTACACCCTCTCTCCCACACACAGGCTAATATCTACCTAACATACCCCCTCAAGAGAAGTGAATATTGGGGTAGAATGGGTGAAGGTCTGTCTTCCATAGCGTCTTCAAGCTTTCAGATGGGCATAGAGCAGGTTATGGGTATTCTTATCCTGTTTTCTGTCCTATGGTGTTTGGAAGTGGCCTGGGAAAAGATTGTCCTGTGTGGTCTGGAGGGTCTGATCACATAGCCCAACAGATGAGGCCCTGCCTCATGCCCTTCTGGAACTGGATGGCTTATATTCTGTTAACTACAAAACAACTGACATTACGACACATGGTTCAAAGAGAAGTAGTAAGAGTATGGAAGCTATAGGGCAAAGGAGAGGCAATAGCCAGGATTTCCATGACCCAGTGTCAGGCCAGAAATTCTAACCCTGTTGAGCCTCATCCTGGAGTTGGTTGGCCCTACCCAAGAAATTGTGAACATGGCTTTGTGCCTGTCCAGTCCAACTGACCCTAAAAAATTTTTTGAAGCTTGGCACAGATGTCCTCTTTGGTAGGAATTGGCATGTCTAAGGCCTGCCTTTTTTGAGGGACTAGGTTTCATAACCTTAGTGCAGAGGCTCTACAGCATGGCAGCCTTTCACTGGGCAAAGGCTATGCTTTGTTCTCTTTGCCAAAAGGTCTAAGATATAGGAGTTAACTTTAAATATTTCTTCCTAATCTCATAATGCTGATTTCACCCAGAATTCAATTTCCACACAGCATTCAACATACTTATTCCTTCAGTTCCTCTTACTATCAAAAAAGTATCTTAACCTTTGTCACCAAGAATATACTTGCAAGTTTGTAGCTTCCTCTACAACTTTCTTTCCTACCTACTGGTTCCTTCAACTCACATCCTGATACAGACTTCTAGCACCATTGTGAAAAACGTTTTTCAAAGGACATACAAAATTTTAACTCAAGGTTACTTTAAGGTGATTATTGAATTTTGAAGGAATTAAGTAGGACATAAGTAAAAATTTTTTTTTACCTCTGCATACACAGTTATACTGTACCAAAGTATTGTGAACCCTAAAAGTCTCAGGAAAATCTTTAGAAGACAAAACTTTTCAGTATAGAGCCAGTGATGTTTCTATTAGAAGATGTAGCTCCTTGAATTTAGTTGCAAATATATTCAGAGAATCACAACTGGGTAACAAGAAGTTAAAGTAGCACAGTAACAACTAGATCACAACAACTCACCAATTTACCCATTTTAGAAAGCACTGTAGGATTTCATGGACTCCTATCCTTTCAGGCCATGGGACCTATAGTAGAGCAGAGCTCTCTGTGAGTTTCATAAGGTGTATACTGACCTCAACTGTAGGACAAGGGGATCCTAAATAGGTGGGCAGAGAAACTTTCGAAATTCACTAAGTGAGAAAATTTTAATCCTTTGGGTCAGAGTTGTTAGGAGGCTTGGTGTTGCTAGCATGAAGAAAAAAAAAAAAACTTAAAAGGAGTTTGGAAAACATGGCCCTGCAGCAAGTCTGGTTGGTGGTAAAAATACCCACTTAAGATGGATCAACTTAAGACCAGTTCTTGCCAGTGATTTAAAAATTGTGGCAAAGGCTAGAGGGGAAATGAGGCATGTGCAGCTCTCACTAGGGAGTATGTAAAGGTCATAGGGCCAACTGAGACCAGACTCTGGGCCTTGGCTGCTGAACAGATGCAAAAATTCCACAACTATTTGAAATGAAGGAGAAGAGGGCCAGGTGCTGTGGCCCGGTGGGTTAAGCTGCAGCCTGCAGCGCCGGCATCCCATATGGGTGCTGGTTTGAGAACCAGCTGCTCCACTTCTGATCCTGCTCCCCTGGGAAAGCAGCCAAAGATGATCCAAGTCCCTGGGCTCCTGACACCTATGTGGGAGACCTAGAAGAAACTCTTTAATGGGTAGGACTGGACCAAGCTGAAGCCAGGAACTTCATCTAGTTCTCCCATGTAAGTGCAGGAGTCCAAGCACGTGGTCCATATTCTGCTGCTTCCCCAGGTTAGCAGGGAGCTGGATCATAAATGGAGTAGCCAGGACTTGAACCAGCTCCCATAAGGGATGTTGGCATTGGAGGCTGCAGCATTACCTGCTATACCACAAAACCAGCCCCAGTGAGCATTTTCTTAAGGCCAGTAAGGTGTCTGATGCAATATTCCCTACTGCATTTCTGGCTTAACCTGTCATGAGAAACTTCTTGCAGTGAGTGCCCTGCTGGCATTTAATTGTTCAGCCTATGCCTGCACGAGTGAGGCCAAGAATCTTGGGCAAAGAGACACAAGGCAAGACTTTGAAAGGATAGATGTATTCTAGATATGGAGCATTCCTCGGGGTGAGGTTGCTCAGGACTTAACACTGGTTTCATTCTTGCCTGGCTGACTCTGCCAAATATGTCAGAGGAGATGGCTGTATCAGAGGTTCTTGTCTTTATGCAAGAAAAGAACTTCAGACATGAGACATAAAGTACCAATAAGCATGCTAGCCAAGTATAATGAGAGAATATACCTGAAACAGCAGAACTGAGAACCGAGTCCACTAACTAAAATTTCTGACTAATATAAGCTGTGTAGTCAATAACAGTTATGGAACTCAGGACAATTATTTGAACTACATGAGTTAAAACGAGTGAGAATCCTTCCCCTTATGTCCAGTGAAAAAAACAGAAATATTTGATCAACTAACAAGCCAAGTGATTGAATATAATGGATTTAATGCAATAGTTTGTTGAGATCAGTGATAATATAATAGGACTTGTTTTTTTTATTTTTCATTTTTAAAAGATTTTACTTATTTATTTGAATGTTGAAGATACAGAGAGAAGGAAATAGAGAGATCTTCCATCTGCTGGTTCTCTCCCCAAATGGCTGCAATGGCTAGGAGTGGGCCAGGCTGAAGCAGGAGCCAGGAGCTTCTTCTTAGTCTCTCACGTGGGTGCAGGGACCCAAGCTCTTGGGCCATTTTCTTCTGCTTTCCCAGGCACATTAGCAGGGAGTTGGATCAGAAGTGGAGCAGCTGGGACTCAAACCAGTGCCCATATGGGATGCTGTCACCACAGGCGGAGGTTTAACCTTCTATGCCACAGCACCAAGGCTTGTTATTTCCTGTATTAGGGAGCTGCAATTAAAAGTGAGCGTGAACCTGTTAGCAACTTCACACATGTACTTGCACATTTTTATGGGGTGCAGTGCAATGTTCACAGCATAAGTCGATCAAGCCAGGCTAGTTGCCTTTCATTTTCTAGTCTTTGTGTTTGAAGCTTATCAGCTCCTCTCTTGCAGTTCTTTATACAATATATAAAATATTATTCTGAACTATCATCACTCCACTGTATTGTGACACACCAGAGCTTGTTATTTCTATCTTTATTTTTTTCTAAAGATTTTTATTTATTTATTTGACAGGTAGAGTTATAAACAGTGAGAGAGAGAGAAAGGTCTTCCTTCCATTGGTTCACCCCCCCACCCCCACACAAAGTGGCCGCTATGGCCAGGCACTGCGCTGATCCGAAGCCAGGAGCCAGGCGCTTCCTTCTGGTTTCCCAAGGGGTGCAGGGCCCAAGCAATTGGGCCATCCTCCACTGCCCTCCCGGGCCACAGCAGAGAGCTGGACTAGAACCCGGTGCCCATATGGGATGCCAGCGCCTATCTTTATGTTTTTGTATCCATTATCCAACCTACCTCTTACCCTGCCTGCCCTTTTCAATCTCTAGTAATTGTTCTAAGTTTATATCTACTTTTTTTGAACTTCCACATATGAGACAGAATGTGTGATACTTGTTTTTTGCTTGACTTATTTTAATTAACATGAGATCTCCAGTTCCATTTACTTTGCTGCAAAAGACAGAATTTCATTCTTTTTTATGGATGAGTGATACTCCACTGCATATATAAACACCACATCTTCTTTATCCAGTCATCCATTTTTTGGGCACTTAGGTTGATTCCATTTGTGGTTATTGTGAATAATGGTACAACATACCTGGTAGTGTGGTTCTCTCTTTCATATGATGATTACATTCTTTGAATATGTACCCAGAAGTTGGATAGGTGGTCATTTACTTGATCTATTTTAAGTTTTTTTGAGGAACTTCTATAATGTTCTCCATAATGTCTAATTTGCTTTCTAATGTAATGTCTAATTTGCTTTCCCCCAGTGTGTGTTTTCTTTTTCCTATTTCATTGACAGTGCATGTTTTTCATGTTTTTTGAAAGTAGTCATCCTAACTGGAGTAAGATGGTAGCTCTGTGGTTTGGATTTTCACTGATTTGGGGCCTTTTTTTCATGTATTTGTTGGCCATTTGTATTTCTTCTTTTGAGAGATGTGTATTCAAGTTTTTTATACATTTTTCTTTCTTTTTAAAAACAATTGTATTTATTTAGTTTCATTTCATTTGAATGACAAAGAGAGAGAGAGAGAGACCTTAGGCTCCCCAAGTGCCTACAGCAGCCAGAAGCAGGGAGTTGAGTACAGGTCTTCCATGTGGGTGGCAGGAACCCAAGTACTTGAGTCAACGCCTGCTGGCTCCCAGGATGCAGTAACAGGAGGCTGGATTAGGAGCAATGCAGCCAGGATGCAAATCAGGCACTCCAGTATGGGATGTGGGCTTCCCCAGTGGGGACTGAACCTTTCTGTACATTTTCTTAATGGGATTGGATTTTTGGTGGTGATGAGTTTCCTGAGTTCCTTAATCATTTATCAAATAAATAGTTTGAAAACATTTTCTTCCATTATGTAAATTCTGTCTTCACTTTGTTGATCGTTTGCCATATAGAAGCTTCTTATGACATAATCCCATTTGTCTATTTTTGCTTTAGTTGCCTGTATTTTGGGATCTTATGCATAAAATGTAGAGTATTCCAAAATCTTGGAGTGTTTCCTCTATATTTTCTAACATTAATTTTATAGTTTTAGATGTTTCAATTATATATATCCATGTTGAGTAGATTTCTTTTTTGTATGAGGTGAGAAATAGAGATTGAGGCTCAATCTTGTGCCTATGGATATCCAGTTTTCTCCCAGCACCAATTTCTTGAAGTGATTGTCCTTTTTCCAGTGAATGTTTGTAGCATTTTTGTGAATGATCAACTGGCTATAGGTGTGTGGGTCCATTTCTAGAGTCTCTGTTTCATGGGTCATTCTATGGGTGTGTTTTTATGCTAGTATCATTCTGTTTTGGTTATAGTAGCTCTGTAGTATGTCTTGATAACTGTCATTGTGATGCCCATTTGTGTCTCCCTATGAATTTTAGGCTTGCTTTATTCCTGTTCTGTGAAAAATGTTATTGTACTTTGATGGAAATTGCATTGAATTTATAAAATTATTTTGGTAATATGGCCATTTTAGTAATAGTAATAATTCTTCTGATCAGTTATCATGGCATATTTTTCCATTTTTGGTATCTTACTCAATTTGTTTCATACTATTTTATAATTCTCATTATAGAAGTCTCTAACATCCTTGATTCAATTTATTTCAAGATATTTTATGGTTTTTGTGGCTATTCTGGACAAGATTTGCTTATAATTTCTTTCTCAGTAAGTTTATATTAATATATAAAAATGCAACTGATTTTGTATATTTTGTATCCTGTAGCTTTGCTGAATTTGTTTATCAGATCTAATAACCTCTTGGTGGAGCCATGTAATCTGCAAGCCAGGATAATTTGACTTCCTGTTTTGCTTCCTCCTTTCCTCCTAACCCTTTCAGCATTAACCTATTCAATCTTATGTTGGCTGTGGGTTTGCCATTTATGGACTTTACTTTGTTGATGCATCTTCCTTCTATACCTAATTTGTTCAAAGTTTTTATCATTAATGAATGTTCAATATCATCAAATTTTTTTCTGCATCTATTGAGATGATCATATGATTTTTAGCTTTCATTCTGCTGTATTAAATTATTGATCTGCAAATGTTGAACCATCCATGTATCTCTGTGATACATCCCACTTGATCATAATGTATAATCTTTATGACACATTGTTGAATTCAATTTGCTCATTTTTTTGAGAATTTTTAAATGTGTGCTATCCTGGAAGATGGGTCTATAATTATATTTTTTATTTTTGTGCTTATCTGATTTTTGGATCAAATTAATTCTGAACTTATTGAATGAGTTATGGTATGAAGTAAATAAGGCTATATTTCTAAAGATATGTGAAAATATATGTCACAAAGTACTTGTGACATCAATATTGTAATCAATATTGACTTCCCTTCTTTCTCAACATGATAGGAAAGATTTAACATAGGAAGGTTATTCTTAGAGAACATAAGTTAGTATTTGCTATATCTTTTTTAATACATTTTATTTATTATTCAGAAATAAGTACATTATAACATTAAAATTTTGAAGTAGATATGTGCTAAAAGGGTTCCCTTAATCTGAAATCCCCAGAGACATCCATGGTGAGTATTGGTTATTATAGGTATCCCACTTAAAACTGTATTTCCTTGGTACTTTTCAGAATGCTCTACAATAGTTACTTAACATTTGAGAAACTGAATTGTTTCCAAGAAGATATGAAAGTTGTTGTTGGAAATCCTTTATGGATTTTGACTATTGACTTAGAATGGAACCCAGCAGATTTTTGGGCCATCTATTTTTTTTTTCTCAGTGCACAAGGGTGTATGTTTGTTCTTCTAACATCTCAGGAAGCTCTAGGACCAGGGATTATAATCTCTGCTTTAATAACAGCGTAGGTATAAAATCAGATGTTAATAAGCTAAATCATTTGGGCCGGCACTGTGGCTCACTTGGTTAATCCTCCTTCTGCAGCGCCGGCATCCCATATGGGTGCTGGGTTCTAGTCCCCATTGCTCCTCTTCCAATACAGCTCTGCTGTGGCCTGGGAAGGCAGTGAAGGATGGCCCAAGTGCTTCGGCCCCTGCACCCTCATGGGAGACTAGGAAGAAGCACCTGGTTCCTGGCTTCGGATCGGCACAACACTGGCCATAGCGGCCATTTGGGAGGTGAACCAATGGAAGGAAGACCTTTCTCTCTGTCTCTCTCACTGTCTAACTTTATCTGTCAAATAAAAAAAAAATCTTTAAAAAAATAAACTAAATAATTTTATAATCCCATTTTATTAGACTTTCATTGAATTTTAAAATTAAAATTGGATTTTTCATTTCTTAAAGAAATACTTCATGGTGAGAAAAACTGAATTATTAATGCAGGAAGCTGAAATGTAGCTCTTGTTCATTCATTCATTTATTTCCTTGTCTTGGGAAGGGGTATAACTTTGACATTTTTGTGGAAATAGGGTAAATTATGTCTGCTCTGCTTTTCTCTTATGTGGTGGTTGTGGAAATCAGTCAATCCCCAGTATATATGGTCATGGTATTCATGCAATAAGGTGCTATATGTTTTTTATATTAATATAGCCATAACAGGAGAATTAATGTGTAACATTAACATGTATATTCCTGTTGGCTGTGCTTGAAAGTAATAAACAAAATTGTGTTTTCTTGATTATATCATTTATAATATAAAAATTTATTTTTTAACAAAAGTTTATTGTGTTGAACCATCCTTGCATTCTTGGATAAATCTCACCTCATCGTGTGAATGATCATTTTAATATGCAGCTGTACTCTAATCCCTAGTATTTTGTTGAGTATTTTACATCTGTGTTCCTCAAGGATATTGGCCTGTAGGTTGCATTTCTTTATTGCTGTTTCTTTGATTGGTTTTGTATCAAGATAATGCTGTCCTCATAGAATGCACTTGGAAGTATCCCCTCCTCTTTTATTGTTTGAAATAATTTAAGAAATATTGATGTTAGTTCTTTTTAAAGTTTGGTAGAATTCACCCATGAAATCATCTGGTCTTGGGATTTTCTTTAATGGAAGATTTTTTTATTTAATTTTTATTCTATATTATCAGTTTCATTACTGTTATTACTCTGTTTAGGGAATTCTATTTCTTAGTGATTCAATCTTGGTTAGGCATAAATGCGCAAGAATTTGTCAATTTCTTCTAAGTTATTAAAGTTGCTATAATAATTGTTCATCATAATTTCTAATAATCCTTTGTATTTGTATGGCATCAATCATATGTCTCCATTTTTATCTTTGTTTCTATTAATTTGAATCCTACCTCTTTTTTTTCTTGGCCTTGTAACTGTTTATCAATTTTGTTTATTTTTGAAAGAACCTGCTATTTTCTTGAATTTTTTTGTATTTTTTTGTTTCTATGCCATTTATTTGTGCTCTGTTTTATTGTTTCTTTCCTTCTACCAACTTTGGATTTGACTTGTTTTTATTTTCCTACTCCTTGAGTTACAGCAGTAAGTTGTTTATTTGAGATCTTTCTACTTCCTTGATGCAGGCATTGGTTGCTATAAATGTCCCTCTTAGTACCACTTTTGCTGTATCCCATAGATTTTGGAATGTTGCATATCCATTTTCTTTCAGTTCAAGAAATTTTTAATCTTCTCCTTGATTTATTCCTTGATCCATTCATTGTTCAGGAATAATTTATTTAGCTTCATGTAATTGTGTAGCTTACCCAATTTTATTTATTTATTATTTATTTATATATTTATTTTATCATTTATTATTTCTACTTTTATTACATCATGAACAGAAAAGATATTCAGGATGACTTCTTTTTTATATTTGTTAAGATTTGTTTTGTAACTAACTGTATGATCTGTCCTAGAAGATGTCCCATGTGCTGTTGGGAAGAATCTGTGTTCTGCTGCTGTTGGATGGAAAATTCTGTAGTTGTCTATTGTATGCAATTATGTAGGGTAGAATTTAAATCCACTGTTTCTTTGTTGATTTTTCCTTTTAGATGACATGTCCATTTATGATACTTGGGTATTAAAGTCCCTTATTTTTTTTTCCAAAAAACTTATTTATTTGAAAGGCAGAGAGAGAGAGAGAGAAAAAAAGAGAGAGTGAGAGAGATACAGAGGCAGATAGAAATCTTCCATCTGCTGGCTCACTCCCCAAATGGCCAGGTCTGGACCAGGTCAAAGCCAAGAGTTAAGAACTCCATCCAGATCATCCATGAGGGTGGCAAGGCTGTTCTCTATTGCCTTCCCAGGCCTAGTAGTAGGAAGATGAATTGCAAGTAGAGTAGCCAGGACTGAAGCCAGCACAGCACTGTGGCATGCTGGCATTATAAGTCACAGATTAACCTGCTACAGCACACCAGCCTCATAAGTCCTCTACTATTATTATTAGTGTCATTATTATTAACTATTATTGTATTGGAATATATCCCTTTAGGTCCATTAATATTTGCTTTATATGTTTGGAGGCTAAAGTATTGGGTAATATATACTTTAGAGTGTTATTTAATTTAGTGTACTTTTCAGGTGAAAGATCTCTGATTTTGTTTATTTTCCTCTCTTTCAAATCTCTCAGAATATAGAATCATTCTCTTTTTTCTCTTGAATAAAGTTGGGTTTCCTCAAAACAGCTATCTTCAAAATCTTCATCTGAGCCTCTGGAAATTTCCATTTCACTGTGGTTAGTTTTAGGCAACTTATTTTACACCTTAGGTGAGGTTATGGTCCCTGGAAGTTCTTGATGCTTGATGGTATGCACATCATTTGCACATTGAAGGATTAATTATAATAATCTGACTTTATTTGTGACTGCCTAGAAATTCTAAGCCATCTATTTTCTCTGAGCCTGTGAATACTTCTGCTGTTTCAGCACTAAATAGCACCCTGATACAGTGTGCTCCAGATTTGCTGTAGATATGCCCTTGCTAATTCAGTCTTACAGTACTCTCCAAATTCAAATTTGTCCCAAATCTTTATTTGATGTGTTATGCAGAATGTACTGGGGAGTGTCTAAAAAGGGATAATTCATCCTTACAAGTTTTTTTCCTGGAACTGTGGTGGGCTCCAAATCCTCCTTGCTTGTCTGTGAATGCCCTGATGTGGAATGCATCAGCCACAAAGACCAGTGCCCGCAAAGACCAGTGCACCCTAGGTGTAGAACTAAAGCTCACCCTACTATCATCTGTCTGCTGCCGAAGTGAGTTCACTGCCTGATGCCACACCTATTTGTCACTAGTGATATTCACTGGGGTAAAAGACTGCTCAGTTGAGCCCATGGAACTCTGCTGGGCACTAATGTTGGTCTAGAAACTACACAGACACTGGCATGGGGACAGGGACTAATAGGATCTGTCCAGTGCTGAGTTTTGCTAGCCTGACAGTGAGTCTGAAAAAGTCCTGTAATTCCTTGCTATCTGCTCCAAGTTATAGGAGCAGTGACAGAAGCTACCCCTCAGCTACTCACCCAGACCACAGGTGGGTCACACCTGGGTCTTACAGTCACCATGCCCTATGCAATCGGGCAGGTGAGGGTGGTATAACAGGCCTGCAAGAGGCTTGTGGTAACACACATAGAAACAGTTCAGGCTTAGTAGGGCTCAGGTCTTCACTTGATAAATGAGCAAGTCAAGAGCATCTATTCACAGGCACTTCCCTCAGGACTGAGCTGCCAGGATCTGCCCAATGCTGCGCTTGAGTAGTCTAGCAGTGAGTCTTAAGATACAACCTTGTCTGCCCAAGTTTGGAGGACAGTGATGAAAGCAATTTTCTGGTGACCCAGACTGGCCCAAATCCGGTCACACCTTGTTTCCACAGTCATAGAATCCCACAAAGTCCTAAGGTTGTCTACCAGCGAAATTGAGTCAACCATGCTGGAGTTCCGGTCTCTCTCTAATGCTGGGAAGGTCTTGAGGCTCAGTCTGTGAGCACTCATTAGAGTGTCAGAAATCTGGACTCTATCAGAGGCTGTGTCTTGTGCAGTAGGCCTGGCTTTGAGCTCAGACACCTGGACACCTGGTTCTAAGCTTCCTCCTCTGACCTCTTCAAGTGTGGGTGGTGTTTCAATTTCTGCAGGCAGTTGGTGGAGGATTGGCAAAGACCGTCTGGCTGTGGTGGTTCCAAATATGCACTCCACCATTATAAGCCTGGGGGCAGGACAGGGGAACTCAATCTGTCTGAGTTTTTATTTATTTATTTATTTATTTTTGCATTGATCTTGCCACTGGAATTCAGTTCATTTTTCCTCTCCTGGGCAGGAGGCCACTCTCCACACCACACTCCTTGGAACTGGGTGAGGGGTAACATGGGCGACTCCTTTTTGCTTTCTTCAATACAACTTTTCTTATGATTCTAGCAAGACAGATGCTGTGGCCTTGTACCTGGCTTCCAGGTCACTTGGTGTGTGTGTAACTGTTCACATTGGTGTCTCTGCAAGGAGGTGGTCACCAGAGTTTCAGACCCAGTCACTATCTTGCTTCTGACCTATCCTTATTTTATTTCACAAAGCATTTGCATCTTAGTTCTTACTCATTCTGGTTGAATGTATGGCAATTGCAAGGTATTCAAAGAAGTACAAAATTCACAAAAGCCAAAAGCCTTTGTGGACTTTTATGTCTGATCTACCAAATTCTAGTCTAGAAATTCACAAAACAGAATATAAATAAGAGGATAATACATTTTCTAAACCTTTCCTTACACAGGAGTAGACAGCCATTCATATCACCACTTTACCTCTGTTTCTATATTTACATACAATGTTATGGTATTAATATAACTGTTGTTTAAAGCATTGAATGGGCTACCCAACATGTATAAATAATGCTATCAACCACCAAATATAATCATGCATCTTTCAGAACTATGGTAAGACTTCTGTATCTCTGCAGAAAGAAGATGAGTTTTGAAGTCAGAACAAACTTGTTTTGAATAATTGCTTTACGTTTTCAGCTATGTGGCTTAGAGTAAGTTATTTTCTGAATCTCAGCTTCATGTGGATGAAATAGAATGGCATATGTATATCATGTCCAACATAGTGCTTTGTGAATAGTCTTTAATTATTAATTCTCCTTCCTACTTATCACAACACTAAATCATTTACTTCTTTTAACAGATAAGAATATTTGATAATCTTTAATATTTATTTATTTTACCAAGGTATAGTCTGAAAATCCATGCTTTTATTTACATCGATTAAAGTGTTAAAATTATTTTTTCAAAAAGAATTGCTTATTGGACCTTTTTATGTTTTGCAATGTACAGACATATATTGCAATTAAACCAATAAATTCAATCTGAAAATAAGCCACAGAAGGAATAGAAGAAAGGATAGAGGATATTTTAAAGATCTTACACTAGAAACCAACTTTGTTCATATAAAACTAATCCAGGGATAATAATATATGTTTATTACATTTCATTATAATAAAATTTAAGAATTCTGTATGGTTAAAAATTATGTAACAAAGAGTAAACTATGGAAATTTACTTATAATTCAAATGCAAAGCCTAATCTACCAATATATAAAGAGCTCTTACAAATCAATAAACAAAGGTAGAATAACTTATTGAGTAAGCTGAGCTCCACAAAGTGGAAACATTTAGACAGTTCACTCTTTCCCGCTAAGAAACTTATTTTGGTAGTCTTGGGTACAGGTACTGAAGAGAGAATATTAAGATGTTTATGCATGAATGGAAAACAGTGGTCTTATGTTGACCCAGTAATATTGTGATTATCTTTTTTTGGAATAACTGAATTATTATAACTGGTTAAATATCTATACCTGTAAATTTCCTAAAAAAACATGCTTTATATTTCATATTATGGATAATGTGCTTTCTAAACATTTCCACTTAGAAATATATGTACATATATATATTTCTTAATAACTCCATCAAGAAAACATTGATATTTATGACTTATGAGATTATAAAGGATGCTTACCCTTTTGCTAGTTAGGGTCAACTTTATATGCATTTTGAATTCTTAGGGAAATATTAATGTTAGTAACAAAAAGCAGTCACATAAATTGAAATTATCCTTGAAAATCTCTTAGGAAGGGTTTCACTGTGGATGAATATACAATCTGTCAAGAATTCCAGTACAGCCAGTTTTCCTTTGGCATTGAAAAGCCTTGATATTTCTCTGAGCCTTGAAAAAGTTAGTTGACCTTCAATGCATTGTCATGTTTTATGAAGAGATTTCTGTATTTAAATACTAGGTATTTGTTCTGTATTTATTCATTATATAAATGTGTTGATTATGTCCTGGTATCTGACATATACGATATAGCTAATTTATACCTGATGTGGGCAATGACTATATTAATTTTTGATACAGCTTCTTATCTCTTGCAGAGATAGAAATACTAAATGGAGACTGGTATTGTGTGCAAACAGGAAAAGAATTTATATAGCAGTGAGGAAATAAACACATTTCTGTGTGAGTGTAGGACCCCCCCCCCCAACACTGAGAAATACTGAACATAAGTGTGCCAAAAAATTGCCCATACACTAAAGAAAGGGAAAAAATGAAAACGATATTTATAGTTGGGAAAGTCCTTCCAAGAGTGGGACATGGGGAGAGTGGGAGAGGTCCGTAAGGCTGCTCTTGGTAGAAAAAGATCACAAAAGAGAGTGGTTTGTCTGAGTGTGTTCTGCAGTGGAAAGAGAGCTTTTTTCCACTTTCTACATCTTTTTATAAAGAAGGAGGTGTTACTGCAATACTGGAATTGTATATGTATATGGGGTGGGGATCTTAGCATGCACTGTGGTCCCAGATGTGACAGGTGCATCCTGGAAAGGTGGCCATATCAAATTGGCAGTTAAAGAGATAGGGTTACAATTCAGGTGTACAAGGATTCTAACTCACCCAAACTTTATCTAACTGCCTACTTACATGGTGTCATATCCACTGTACAGAAGAGAAAATGTAGCCTTTGAAAGTTAAATTCATTGCTGACAAATACATGGATTTTTATTTAGATTACTCCTATGCTATATCAAATTTTTTAGAATTTTGTGCAAAATAAGAATCAAAAGGTTGTATGTTAGGGATCAGCACACTTACAGAATAAAACGTGGAAGCTGTAGGTCTGATCCCTCGGAGAAAATGTGTACCAGCTATTCAGAAGCACAAATATCTTCTGCTCGTCCTCAGCATTTTTACTAGGGGAGCGTTTCTTCTTGCATATTTGTAGAGGTGCTGATTAGAATATGAGGTTTCCACTGTTCATAGAGTATATATATATATATATATATATATATATATATATTGTTTGACAGGCAGAGTGGACAGTGAGAGAGAGAGACAGAGAGAAAGGTCTTCCTTTTGCCGTTGGTTCACCCTCCAATGGCCGCCGCGGCTGGCGCACCACGCTGATCCGAAGCCAGGAGCCAGGTGCTTCTCCTGGTCTCCCATGGGATGCAGGGCCCAAGCACTTGGGCCATCTTCCACTGCACTCCCGGGCCACAGCAGAGAGCTGGCCTGGAAGAGGGGCAACTAGGACAGAATCCAGCGCCCCGACCGGGACTAGAACCTGGTGTGCTGGTGCCGCAAGGCGGAGGATTAGCCTAGTGATGCAGCTTGCCACACTATATTGTCTAAATACACGTGATTGAGCAAGGAATTAAAATTACCTCATCTTCTCTGGAGTCTTTCACATTTCACACCTCTATGCTATCATTGTTCTCATGAATCTTTCATTACGCCTTAGAGTTGGGCAATAGAGTTGACTGGATCAGGGCTACAAGCTATCCTGGGAGAAATGTCTAACCAGCTGATGAAATGAATACAATTGGTTATGCATGACATAACTCCTACCATGTATACCCCATAGAAAACCCTGAGTAAGGGGAAAAACCTACCACAGCGTGTTTATTTACCATTTATTCATGATTACACAGTTCTTGGCTTTAATACTCTGGAGTCAAAAATGGTGATGTGAATAGCAGGTGTTGAAGGTGAGGCTCCAAGAAACAGGAAACTTAATGTAAGCATCTCCTGTAAGTCTCTTGTAATGATTATGATCAAAGTGCTTAGTGTTCCTCTGTTCCTTCTAAGAGGGGATTAGCTAGGGAATTATTTTACAAACTTTACCTCAAGGAATTAGCTCAAATACTTGCCCAGATGTTTAAGATTTTCATGACATCTAATCTTTTTCCTATTCTCTTCTCACTGTTCGCAGTGACAATTTTCTGTGTTATCCTGAAGATGAATCTCTCTGGTTTCTTTTCAGGCATTGTATCCCTTCTCCCTGCTTCTGCACTTCGCTTTCTTCTCCCATCATTTAGCTGATCCATAGCTAGAATCAGCTTAAACAAATCTGCTAATTCATACATCCTACTACTTCATAGAGTCAGTAATTTTATTCTTTTTAAAATATGCCCACGTTTTTATAAGAACTCCTTGATTTTTAATGTTTGAACTATGATACATTACTCTAATTTTTCCAACCTCTTAGTCTAAATTACTTTAATGAATTTGTTTTATAAATTTTTGTGAATTGACAGCTCCGTGTTTTATCTTTCTTCCCTCCTCATCTTTTCCTTATATCTAAGAGAGTACTGCTATTGCTGTCCAAATTATGAAACTCCTGGTTAAAACCCCTGACAAACTGGATGACTGTGAGTTATTCTACTAACTTTTGTATTTTTTACTTTCATACTTATTTTTAAGAAGTTAAGCTGATACATAAGCATGGTATTTATGTATATGACAACATGCTATATCATTATGAACATTGTAGAATGTTCAAATAAGAGTAAACATATCCATCCTCTAAAACATTTATTAATTCTTTCAGAAGACAACATTCAAAAGTGTTAGTAGGAGGCCAGCACCGCGGCTCAATAGGCTAATCCTCCGCCTGCAGCGCCGGCACACTGGGTTTTAGTCCCGATTGGGGTGCCGGATTCTGTCCTGGTTGCCCCTCTTCCAGTCCAGCTCTCTGCTGTGGCCCGGGAGTGCAGTGGAGGACGGCCCAAGTGCATGGGCCCTGCACCCACATGGGAAACCAGGAGAGGCGCTTGGCTCCTGGCTTTGGATCAGCGCAGTGCGCTGGCTGCAGTGGCCATAGGAGGGTGAGTCAACAGTAAAGGAAGACCTTTTTCTCTGTTTCTCTCGCTCACTGTCCACTCTGCCTTAAAAAAAAAAGTGTTAGTAGGGACATTATTGTCTATAGTGACCTTACTGTGGAACAGAATACATAACTCCTTTCTCTTATCTGATTACAATTTAGTGTCGTTAATTCTTTTGCATCTCTTCCCACACCCTTACATTCCCCAATCTCTGAATACTACCTTTCTACTCCTAGCTTTCTAACAAATCTAATATTTTTAGGTTCCACTTGTGAATGAGAACCTGTGTTACTTATCTTTCTGTACTTAGTTACATTGACATCATGACTTCCACTTCCATCCACGTTGTTGAAAATTTGAGGATTTCACCAAAAATGGTGGCATAGTATTCTATTTTGTATACGTTCCACATTTTATTTATCGATTCTTCAGTTGATAGACACTCATGTTGCTTCCATTCCTTGACTGTTGTGAATAGTGTGTTACAATGATGGACCCAGCATTGAAGGACAGTGGGTTAACCACTATCTGGAATGCTGGCATAACATATGGGCACTGGTATGAGTCCCAGCTGCTCCACTTTTGATCCAGCTCCCTGCTAATGTGCCTGGGAAGCAGTTTAAAATTGCAGAAGTAGTTGGGCCTGCACCCATGTGGGAATCCCAGATGAAGCTCTGGCTCTCAGTTTTGGCCTGACCCAGCCCTGGACTTGGTGGCCATTTGGGGATTGAAACAAAGGATGAATGAGTCAGTCTCTGTGTGTGTGTGTGTGTGTGTGTGTGTCTCCCTCTCTGTAACTCTGTCTTTCAAATAAATAAATATATTTAAAATATAAAAGAATACAATAAATATGAAAGTACAGTCATCTTTTTCACAGACTAATTTTATTTCTTTCAGATATATTCACAGTAATGAGATTGCTGGATACTATGATAATTCTGTTTTTAGTTCTTCTGGGAAATGGTTTTCCACAAAGGTTATCCTAATTTATATACCCACCAACAGTGTGCAAAGATTTCCTTTTCTCTACATCCTTTCCGACATTTATCCTTTGTGCTTTTTTTAAAAGATAAAATTATTTATTTGAAATTCAGAGTTACACAGAGAGAGAAGGAGAGGGAGAGGGAGAGGGAGAGGGGGAGAGAGAGAGAGAGAGAGAGAGAAAGTCTTCCATCCACTGGTTCACTCCCCAGTTGGCTGCAACCACTGGAGCTGTGCTGATCTGTAGCCAGGAGCCAGGAGCTTCTTCTGGGTCTCCCACTCAGGTGCAGGGTCCAAGGACTTGGGCCATCTTCTACTGCTTTCCCAGACTGTAGCAGATATCTGGATCAGAAGTGGAGCAGCCAGGACTGCAATGGCCATATGTAGACCAGATAGAAGCCTGGAGCCAGGAACTCCATCCTGGTCTCCCAGATAGGTGCCAGGGGCCCAAGCACTTGGACCCTGTCTGGCTGCCTTCCCAGGAACATTAGCAGAAAGCTAGGTCAGAAGCAGAGTAGTTGGTACTCAAGCTGGTGCTCCAGTATGGGGAGCCAGTGTCACAAGCATCAGATTAATCCACTGTGCCACAACGTTGGCCCCTGTCCTTTGTGTTTTTCATAATAGTTATTCTAACTTAAGTAAGGGGATATTTCATTGTCATTTTCATTATTGATTATTTCTCTGATGATTACTGATGTTGAGGAGTTTTTTTGTTACTGTTGGCCATTTTTATGTCTTCCATTGAAAAATGTCTGTTTAGATGTATTGCCAGTTTTAAATTGACTCATGTTAGTTATTCAGTTGTTTGAATTCCTTATATATTCTAGTTATTCATCCCTTGTCAGTTGTACAACTTGCAAATAATTTTTCTCATTCTGTGGATTTCTGGGGTTTGATAAAACAAAACCCTTGCTTCTTTTGATGTGCTGAAACATTTTCTATGGTAGATTTCTGAATGTGAGCCATTCTAACCGGGGTGAGGTGAAACCTCATTGTGGTTTTGATTTGCATTTCCCTGATTGCTAATGATCTTGAACATTTTTTCATGTGCCTGTTGGCCATTTGGATTTCCTCTTTTGAAAAATGTCTATTGAGGTCCTTGGCCCATCTCTTAATTGGGTTGTTGGTTTTGTTTTTGTGGAGTTTCTTGATCTCTTTGTAGATTCTGGTTATTAACCCTTTATCTGTTGCATAGTTTGCAAATATTTTTTCCCATTCTGTCGGTTGTCTCTTCACTCTCCTGACTGTTTCTTTTGCAGTACAGAAACTTCTCAATTTGATGCAATCCCAATAGTTAATTTTGGCTTTGACTGCCTGTGCCTCCCGGGTCTTTTCCAGAAACTCTTTGCCTGTGCCAATATCTTGAAGGGTTTCTCCAATGTTCTCTAGTAACTTGATGGTGTCAGGTCGTAGATTTAGGTCTTTAATCCATGTTGAGTGGATTTTTGTGTAAGGTGTAAGGTAGGGGTCTTGCTTCATGCTTCTGCACGTGGAAATCCAATTTTCCCAGCACCATTTATTGAATAGACTGTCTTTGCTCCAGGAATTAGTTTTAGATCCTTGATCAAATATAAGTTGGCTGTAGATGTTTGGGTTAATTTCTGGTGTTTCAATTCTGTTCCATTGGTCTATCCATCTGTTTCTGTACCAGTACCATACTGTTTTGATTACAACTGCCCTGTATGTTATTTAGGTTTTAATCCATTTTGTATTGACTTGTATGTGTTGAGAGATTGGGATAATTTCATTCTTCTGTTGATGGATATCCCGTTTTCCCAGTACCATTTATTGAACAGATCACCCTTCCTCCAGTGTCTGTTTCTACACCTTTGATGTTGATCAGTTGAATTGACATAGACATGGGGGTTTGCTTCTAGGTCCTCTATTCTATTCCATTGGTCTATTTGTCCATTTTTATGCCAAGATCTTATGTTTTATTACATCTTCATAGCAAACTTTGAAGTCAGGTAATATATTCTAATGTCTTTAGCTTTGTTCTTTCTTTTGTTTTCCAAGATTGCTTTGGCTTTTCAGGATTTTATTGTGGCTCCATACAAACTTTGGAATTTTTTAACAGTTCTTTAAAGAATGAGATAGGCATTTTGATAGGATTGAAGTGAATCTGTAGACCGCTTTGGATTGTATGATCATTCTACCAATGTTGATCCTTCCAGTCCATGAGTCCATGAACATGGGATATCTTTGCATTTCTTGTGTCCTCTTCAATTTCTTTCATCCATGTTTTATAGTTTTTAAATTGTTGTTGTTGCTAATTTTTTTTAGTTATGTATATTTTTGTATCTATTGGAAATGATATTGCCTTCATGATTTCTTTTTCAGGAAAATTCTCTATTCATGTTTAGCTGCTTTGTAGGTTGATTTTATATCCTGAAAGCTTGCTGACTTCATTTATTACTTTTTTTTTTTTTTTGACAGGCAGAGTGGACAGTGAGAGAGAGAGACAGAGAGAAAGGTCTTCCTTCGCCATTGGTTTACCCTCCAATAGCCGCCGTGGCCAGCGCGCTGTGGCTGGCGCACCGCGCTGATCCGATGGCAGGAGCCAGGTGCTTCTCCTGGTCTCCCATGGGGTACAGGGCCCAAGCACTTGGGCCGTCCTCCACGGCACTCCCTGGCCATATCAGAGAGCTGGCCTGGAAGAGGGGCAACTGGGACAGAATCCGGCACCCTGACCGGGACTAGAACCCGGTGTGCCGGCGCCGGAAGGCGGAGGATTAGCCTAGTGAGCTGCGGCGCCGGCCTATTAGTTTTAATATTTTTGGTATAGTCTTTGGAAATTTCTACAGATAAATGTCATCTGCAATAACTTCATTCAAATTCCTTTTATTTTCTTTTGCCTAATCACTCTAGCTAGGACTATTTTGTGGATTAAAAGTAGTCTTTTTCTAGATGCTAAAGATACAGTCTTCTACTTTTTCATTTTCATTATGATCTTGGCTTTTAGCTTTTTATATGTGTCTGATTATGTTGGGATGTGCTCCCTCTATACCTATTTTTTCTCAGAGTTTTTATCATGAACAAATGTTACATTTTATAAAATAGCTTTTCTGTATCTATTGAGATGACTTTGCCTTTTTTTTTGATGTGGTATATCATGTTTATGTTTATTGATTTATGTATGTTGAGCTATCCTTGAATCCCTAAGATAAATCCCACTTGATCATGTTGAATAACTTAATGTGCTATTAGATTGTTTGCTAGTATTTTGTTAAGTATTTTGTAAATATGTGTTGTCTGATTTCATTATTGGGACAATAAGCCCTTTTAGAATCAGCTTGGAAGGATTCCTTCCTCTTCTACATTTTGTAATAATTTAAGAAGAATTGATGTTCTTCTTTAAATTTTTTGGTTGCATTCAGCAATAAAGCCCATCGTATCCTTGGCTTTCCTTTGATGAGAAACATTTTATTGATCCAATCTCATTCTCTTAATTTGTCTCTATGCCCTAATGTCTTCACATTCAATATTGATAATATATATGTAACCAATGATTTTTCTGTTTCTTCCATGTTATCAAGTTTTTTCATATCATCATTTATTTACAATAATTTATCATGATCTAGATGTTGGTCTTTCTGTGGTATCAGTTGTAATATCTCCCTTTTCATCTCTGATTTCATACATTTCTCTTTTTTCCTACCTAATCTAACAAACACCTATCAACTTCATTCATTCTTTCAAAAAAACAGTTCCTAATTTTTTGGTCTTTTGTGTTATTTTGTCTCTGTTTTACTCAAGTCTTCTCTAATCCTTATTATTTCTTTCTTTTCCTGATACTGATTTTGGTTTTGGTTTATTCTTGTTTCTCTAGTTTCTTGAGGCACAGTGATAGGTTGTTTTATATGCAATCTTTCTGGTTTTTTTGGAAGGCAATTATCACTACGAAATTCCCTTGGTACTATTTCTGATGTATTCCACAAATTTTGTTATTTTTTTGTTCTGATTTTTATTTTTTCAAGATATTTTGTTTTTAGTTTTTAAGACTTGTTACTTGAGAAGTTGAGATTGAAAGGGAGAGAGAAAGAGCAGTACCATCTACTAGTTTATTCCACAAATGCTTACAAGGACCAAGAAGCTGAAGTTAGGTTCCAGAAACTCAATGCAGGTCTCCTACATGGGTGGCAGGAAGCCAATTACTTGAAGCTTTACCATTTCCTCCCACAGTTTGCATTAGCCAGAAGCTGAAATCAGAAGATAGAGCTTCACTTTCATTCTGTGCATGTTTTTAGCGGTAAAGTGAGTTTCTTCAAATTAGCATATTGTTAAAATTTTAAAAATCCATTGGCTACTCAGTCTTTTAATTGTAGAAATTTGTCCATCTACATTCAAAGTAATTATTGGGTTAAGCTTCCACCTGAATTCTGCTATCCCATATCTTGAACTGGAACACTAGTTCAAGTTCTGGATTCTCCACTTCTGATCCAACTCCCTGTTGATGTTCCTGAGACAGCAGCAAAAGATGGCCCAAGTCCTT
Organism: Oryctolagus cuniculus; assembly: GCF_051225735.1. NCBI lineage: Eukaryota > Metazoa > Chordata > Mammalia > Lagomorpha > Leporidae > Oryctolagus > Oryctolagus cuniculus. The sequence continues at coordinate 30,651,756 of NC_142886.1, read as the reverse complement.
TTGTCCCATCCTATCCATGTAGAAAACCAAAATGGAGTTCCTGACTCCTGGCTTCAACCTGGCCAGCCCTAGCCACTGAAGACATTTGGGTAGTCTATCAGCAGATGGAATCTCTCTCTCTCTCTCTCTCTCTCTCTCTCATTGTCTTTCCCTCTCAGTAATCCCACTTTCAAATAAATAAATATCTTTTTCAAAATTATTTATTGTAAAGATCTCATTCTGGCCAATTTCATACTTGCTGCCTAGTTTTACTATAATTTTTCCTTTCTCTCTCTCAACAATTTTTCTTTATACTTAGGAGATTTTCTCAATAGTGTGCTTTGATTTCTTGACTATTATTTTTGTCATGCTTTTTACATAGTTTTGCTTTGTTGTTACCATGAGGCATACAAAAACATATTTTCATTATGGTAAACTATTATTTGGAACTCAGATAATCTTTATTTTTCATATTTTAAATTTTTTAAAAAATTTGATTAGCTTTTAACAGATTCAATGTGCATTGTAGATGAAGTTCCAAAAACATAATGGTATTCCCTTCCTCCCTGCCCCACTCCCTCCAATGATAGCAACTAAACATTGATCCTAAAGATAGAGAAATAAAAAATGGCACAGATAAGAAATACTAATTATAAATTCTACGCTTGTACTCCATTCCTCCAGACATTTGAATTTTTGATGTCCTATTTTATATCATCTTATATTGCATTGCAGATTTCTTAACATTGATTTAATTACTGTTTCAATTGCTTTGTTTTCTAGTCTTCATATTAAACATATGAATGATTTATGTACCGCTGCTGACAGTAGTAGAGCACTGTAAATTTGTTTTTACAGTTACTGTTACCAGTGAGTTTGTAGCTTTTGATTTTTTCCCCTACACATTGGCATCTATTTCTTTCAGTTTGGAGAGCTTCCTTTAGCATTTCTGGTAGGACAAGTCTTTTACTTTTCTCTTGGGGTATGCTTCCTACGCTTTGCCATTATCAATTCTCTCTTGAGTAACAATAAAGAAAAAGTATGTTCTTTTAATTCTTACCCAAATTTCCTATAATCTTTCTCAATTCCTCTTGATTCTTTTTCTTTCTTCTTCAATTACGTGTTTTCAAATAACCTGTCTTCATGCTGCTTAACTCTTTCTTCTGTTTTGTTTATTCAGCTTTCAATGCCTTCTGTTATTAATTTTGCTTATTGTATTTCTAGTTAATAGATTTTTGTTTGATAGTTTTTAATTAGTTGAATCTGTTAGGTTTCTATGTTAAGAACATTTTATAGATTTTCTGTGCTTTCTTGATGTTTGTTGAATTTCCTTCAATTATTTTGAACTCTCCATCTGAAACTTTGAAGATATCAGTTTCTATCTTGTTTGTCTCTGGAAGTATATTTTGTTTATTAGGTAAGGCCAGGGTTCCTGAGTGTTCTTAATACTTGTTGGCATATGATGTCTTCCATACATTGAAGAATGAAATAGGTCTTCCAGACTTCATAGTCTGGCTTTATATCTATCCTTACAGTACTTCTAAGCAATCTGATTATTTTCTCTGAGTCTTTTAAGAGTTGGGCTGTTTTCGGCATTAGGTGATGCCTTCCACCCAGATCTGCCACCTGTGTGCTACTGGTGTGTCATTGGTGTTTCAGCACTAGAGGACCCCTCAGGCATCACTTTTTCCCAGATCTGCATTAACAGAAGCATATCTGAAAAGCATAGTTCAATCTTCCTGGCCTCTACCTGGGGCTGCAGTAGGCCCAGATGCCTCATTCATAGTCACCGATCTGTGGCCAGGCATCATGGTATTCTGCCCAGCTCTGGACCTCCTGATAGAGGGGCCAATCCCAAACCCCCATGCAATGACTTGAAATCCACATGTCTTTTCCTCCCCCAATGGACAGTTACCTGCTCTGTGTTGTGTCATTTGGGATAGGTAGAACAGTGGGATGGGAAGGCCTGTGACCACTAACATCATAATGCTAAATCCTACCAGTGCGCACAGCCCACCTAAGTCACTGCAGCACAGAGAAAGGACCATTTAATGCTCACATTACTATGAACTGCTTGCTACCAAGGTAGGCTCACGGCCTGAAACTGCTGTAACCAGCCATAGCTGATACTGGCCAGGACAAAATCTGATCAATTGGGATTGCAGGTTTCTGTGTGACACTGAGGTAGATCTGGAAGTTCTGTCCATAGGCACTGGCCTGTTAGGTTTGATCAGTCTGGCACTCAGTTCCATGACATAGCCCTGTTCTTATATTCCTGTCCTATTAGTGAATGACTGCCGTTTTCTTTCTCATTGTTGTCCCAAGGTAGGAGAAAGGTAGAGGAGCCAGTTCATTGGACACCTTGGTTGACACTGTTTGGGCCACCATCTGGATCTCATGACCAAAGGGTCCTCACTGTCTTTTTTTTTTTTTTTAAGATTTATGTATTTATCTGAAAGGTGGAGTTACAGACGCAGAGGCAGAGAAAGAGAGAGGTCTTCCATCTGCTGGTTCATTCCCCAAATGGCTGGAGCTAGGCTAATCCAATGCCAGGAGCCTGGAGCTTCTTCCAGGTCTCTTACGTGGGTACAAGAGCCCAAGGACTTGGCCATCTTCTACTACTTCCCCAGGTCATAGCAGAAAACTGGATGGGAAGTGGAGTAGCCAGGACTTGAACTGGCACCTATATGGGATGCCAGTACTACAGGCAGCATCTTTACCCACTATGCCACAGTGCTGACCCCAGGGTCCTCACTGTCTTATAGATATATATCAAGACATCATGGATGTAGGACAAACAAGTCCTTCCCAATTGTGCACAGGTTCCCAGCTGATGCTTAAGCAGGTGAGCAGGCTCCATCTGAGAGCACTGATCTCGGGTAGAAGACTTTGGGCCTCATCTTGCACAGTGTCTTACCACAACAGGCTGGCACTGAGCTCCAAGGCAAAGCCCTATGCTTACTCTCCTTCTCTATTCCCTAGTAACCAGAAGTTTACTGTCTGCACAAGGTTGGGGGTGGAGTGAAGGAAATGATTCCTCTGCTGTGTGAATAAGGAGAAACTAGAGGCTCAGTCTGAAGGCACTGGCCTGGGATCCAGGAACATGGGACCCTGTCAAGTCCTGGTATCGTCATGGTAGATCTCGTATCAGATTTCATGTCTGAGATCTGGATTTGAATCCTTCCTCCTTCCACAACTAGGAAATCACTCTCTGTCCATGATGCTATCCTTGCAGCTGACACACAAAAGATGTTCCTTCTTGCTTTCATCAGTGAGCTTTTCTTATGCTAAAACTAGGCCTTCTGGTTTTCACCTTGCTCCCAGTTCTTTTGAAGGTGGTTTGGGGGCATTATAGCTGTTGGAACTCGTGTTTCTGTGCAGAGACAATTACTGGAGCATGTAACTCAGCTAGCATCTTGCTCAGTCTCTGAGTCTTAGTTTCTTAAATGCAAAATATAGATCATAAGAATAATAAGTGATGAAAATGAAGCATATTAAGTTGTTTGCCTATTGCACGTGTTACATGGATGTCAGCTATTATGATTGTCATTTCATTTCTTGGAAATTCTTTCCTAGTTTAGGCTTGATCTACAGTTTGTTGTTCATAATCACTATGTGTTATATAGTCTGGATTTAAGTTTTCTCACTCATTCTCATTCTTTCCTTACATTTTTTGTTGTAGCTACCAGTCCATTTTTCTTCTTTCATTGCCTTATAGTTTAAAAGGATATTCAATAGTAACAAGTTTGTGTTAAGAATTTTTGAGGTCTTAAGCTTTGAAAATATTGTGGTGCCAATGCCCTCTATATGCACTCCTACACAAATCAAATTAAAATTATATCTTTTGAAATGACATGAAATCCCATAACTATGTCTAGTTTAGAGATGAATCACGTGAGTTTTAAATGATGAAATTAGATTTTTCATTTTAATAATTCTTTTTTTTTATTTGAAGTACTTGGGCCATCCTCCACTGCTCTCCGGGGCCACAGCAGAGAGCTGGACTGGAAGAGGAGCAACTGGGAATAGAACCCGGTGCCTATATGGGATGCTGGTGTCACAGGTGGAGGATTAATCAAGTGAGCCACGGCGCTGGCCCCTAGATTTTTCATTTTGTTATGAGAAATTGCATAACAATTCACTATACTTGAATTTTAATATTTTGTAAAGGCTTCTGTTGTGCTGTTTAGTCTCTATATTAAATTATTCAGTCTTACCTTCATTTCTTTGAGATTTACAGATATCTACATATTCATTATCATATGCATATGACTTAAGAACACCTATGAAGTTCTTGGGAAATATATATATATATATATATATGATTTTATTTATTTGAAAGGCAGAGTTACAGAGAGTGAGGGAGAGACAGAGAGAAAGATCTACCTCCTGGTTCACTCCCCAGTGGCCACAACAGTCAGGGCTGGGTCAGGCTGAAGCTGGAAACCTGGAACTCCATCTGGGTCTCCCACATGGATGTCAGGGGCCCCAATACTTGTCCCATCATCTGCTGCCTTCCCAGGCACATTAGCAGGGAACTGGGTGGGGAGCAGAGCAGCCTGGGCTGGAAAATACATTCTGTTAGGGTATCCAGAGTTGCAGGCAGTGACTTAACCTGCTGTGCTACAATGCCAGTACCAGAAACTATACATTATAAAAAAATTACACATGGATTTCAAAATTTTTGTACCAACATGAACATATTTTAATTCCATTTTGACAATCTTTTTGAAGTCTTCTCATGTGTATTCATATGCATATATATATCAGTCTATTTGTATATCCATGGTATTGTTTAAAGTACATAAAGAATACATCGGGTAAGATGCCATTTAGCTCTTGCATTTTGGCCACTAGCCAATTGCAAGGAAGTTTATTGTTAGGTTCCTCTACATTCACGAGTCTTCTATCTACAAAAATGCAGTAATAACAGCATTTGTCAGGGTTACTATAAAGATTATGGAAGATAATGCAGGTGCCATAACTTCAGAAGTTGCTGCTCACCTCAGAAACCTTGGTAAATTAAATTTAAATGTAGCACACTTTCTTTGTCTCTTTAAATTCTGAAGATCTGCCGGAGCTGTGGCTCACTAGGCTAATCCTCCGCCTTGCGGCGCTGGCACACCAGGTTCTAGTCCCAGTCGGGGCGCCGGATTCTGTCCCAGTTGCCCCTCTTCCAGGCCAGCTCTCTGCTGTGGCCCGGGAGTGCAGTGGAGGATGGCCCAAGTGCTTGGGCCCTGCACCCCATGGGAGACCAGGATAAGTACTTGGCTCCTGCCATCGGATCAGCGCGGTGTGCTGGCTGCGGCGGCCATTGGAGGGTGAACCAACGGCAAAGAAAGATCTTTCTCTCTGTCTCTCTCTCTCACTGTCCACTCTGCCTGTCAAAAATAAATAAATAAATAAATCAATAAATAAAAATAAATAAATAAATTCTGAAGATCTGAGATCAAGGTTAGTACTGAGTAGTACCTATCCTCTGCTGTTAGGCAGCCCATTCCTGGTCCTTTAGTGAGAACACTGTCTCTTCCTCCAAAAGGAATTAATGCCACGTTGAAAGTCTTCTACCATTACAGATGAACAGCAAAGGAGAACATATGCGAAAATCATATCTACTTCATAGTCTTGTCAAAGCGCTTCAGTGTGACTATTTCTATTTGAAATATTGACAAAGCACGAAGGAAATGCCAGATAAATAGGGCTGGACTGAGAGATATTGAGACATATCTTTGGGAGTAGAGTTCATTCCAGGGTCTGTTCAAGTCATACCCAAGGTTCACGATTTGAAGTAGTGGAAGCAGCCAGAGTTACCATGAAGACATGCATAGTGTAAGTTCAGGTAATTTTCATGGGTAATACTGAGTAGCCTGGTTTATTTTTTTAAAACATAATAAATTTTTGGTGCTTCCCATGATGAGTGGGTGATATAAATTAAAAGACTTTTGTCTTTCTGAGTGTAATACTGCTTGGATGCAATTTGGGGGTGGTCTCTGCGGAAGAGCTGAAGTTTCCACCAATTTAAAGGCAGGAAGTTATTTGAAGATCCAGGGCAAATTAGAGAGAGAAAAGTTGACAATATTGGGAAGCATGTAGTGAAACTGCAAAGAATAATAAATTCTGAGTGAGCTGGGAAAGAAAAGAAATGTCTAAAGACCCTTTCAAGATTCGGTTGGATATGCAATTTAAACCTCTTCCTCCATCTTCTCTACATATCTACTGAAATTTGGACTGTATGGTGTGGATGATGCTATGTTTGATTTTCATTTCCCAACAAATTCATGTACTGAAACGTAGCTCCAAATATAATGGTATTTGAAGGTAGAACCTTTGGAGAAAGGATGAGGTCATAATGGCAGAATCTTAATAAACGGGGTTCGTACCCTTGTAAGAGAGACCCCAGAGAGCTCTAATTCCTGCTGTGCTGATGGAAAATGAGCAAGAAGTTACCTTCTGTGAGCCAAGACGTGGATGGTCTCTGACTCTGCAAGTGCTGTGGTCTTGGACTGCTCAGTCCCCAGAACTGTGAAAAATACTTTGTTGTTGTGTATAAGCTGCCAAGTCTAAGGAATTTTGAGATAGCACCTTGAGCAGACCCAGATAGATGTATCATTTAGGAGAGGGGTGATACACTGAGGTACCTTCTGAGGTTCCACAAAGTTGGTGCATTTGAGAACATCTGGATCTCGCTCTGCCTTTTCATGTCCTTTGTACTTGGACTAATCCATGATTCTGAGAGTCTTCTACTACACAGAGCAGAGCTCATAACCAGTCATTTCTGCATAGATCAGAGGTCACCTTCAAGTTAGAGTCTCATCTCCAGGAGTCTGAGTTCCACTGCAAATTGCCCTGGAGTATGTGTGTTACACTGAAGTGAGGATTTAAGTATATAGTGCAAATGCTGGCAAGGAAAGAGTACAATGGTAACGGAAGCGGCAGTAGCAATGGTCACCATCGGCTGTAGAGAAAAGTGAAGTATAATGGTCTAATGAGAAGAGATTCATGTACGCTCTGAGTTCGATCCCCTTGAATTTGAATCAAGGATTTTCCATTGTTTGCAGTGTGACCTCAATCAGCTTACACAACTTCTGTAAAAACATGTAAAGCTTTTACCTTTAGCTTATGAAAGACCCACAAAGACAGGGAGCTATGGGCAGGGTGGGGAACAGCACAAAGTTGAAAGATTGTAGTTGGACCCACATTGTGGCATACCAGGTAAAGCCACTGCCTGTAGTGCTGGCATTCCATATGGGCGCTGGTTCAGGTCCTGGCTGCTCTACTTCTGATCCAGCTCTCTGCTATGGCCTGGGAAAGCAGTGGAAGATGGTCCAAGTCCTTGGACCCTGTACCATGTGGGAGACCCAGAAGCTTCTGGCTCCTAGCTTTGGATCAGCACTGCTCCGGCCGTTTCAGCCAATGGGGGAGTGAACTAGTGTATGGAAGACCTTTCTCTCTCTCTCTCTGCCTTTCCTTCTCTCTTCATGTAACTCTGACATTCAAAGAAAAAAAAAAGATTATAGTAGAAAAGAAATTAGCTTATGAAAGCTAATTTTTCATTGTTTTAATGAGGTAATATTTTCCTTTTTAAAATATTCTGTCAAATGTGATTAGTTCTATAATATACCAAAAGAAATATACACATTGATACATTTTTTTTTGACAGGCAGAGTGGACAGTGAGAGAGAGAGAGACAGAGAGAAAGGTCTTCCTTTGCTGTTGGTTCACCCTCCAATGGCCGCCGCGGCCAGCACGCTGCAGCCAGCGCACCGCGCTGATCCGATGGCAGGAGCCAGGTGCTTCTCCTGGTCTCCCATGGGGTGCAGGGCCCAAGTGCTTGGGCCATCCTCCACTGCACTCCCTGGCCACAGCAGAGAGCTGGCCTGGAAGAGGGGCAACCGGGACAGAATCCGGCGCCCCAACCGGGACTAGAACCTGGTGTGCCAGTGCCGCAAGGTGGAGGATTAGCCTAGTGAGCCGTGGCGCCGGCCCACATTGATACATTTTTAATTGTTTCATAATGAAGTATTTGCACTCAATGAAATCTTCTGGTATTCTTATTTTATTTCAACTGTAAATACTCTGATAAGTTCACATATGATTTGGGTATTAATACAAAGACAGTATTTGTCTCATGTATTGAAACTCAGTTTTTAAAAATTATCAGAATTAAATTACTAAGAGCAGTCACAATTTTCCAGTTTTGTTAGTCACAGTCTTCTAGATGGTGATAGCTGAATATTTTCAAATCCAGTTTAGCAGATGGAATATTGGACACTTACAAGTGTATTTTGTACCTTAAACTTTTTGTTGGTTTGTTGTTCAGTTAGTATATCGACTTCAGGTATGGCTGAAGTACTAAGGTTTCAGAGGACTGCTGTACTACTTACTAGACAAAGAACATGAAATCCCTTATTCTCTTAAGTTAGCTCCAGATTGCCACTGCATCCGGTGCAGGAAATGCCAACCAGTTGGAAAAGGAAATCATCAAAATCCCTTTGCCAATATTTTCTTTGTTAGTAGAACTAAAGATTATGGCTAACATTTTGCATTTAGCTATTACTGGGAAAAAATGTAAAAATTTACTTAATATAAAGCTTGTTTACATAACAAACATTGTGGTGCTTGGAAAAGATAATAGATAACAATAGCTATCTTGTAAAAATATCTTCATTGAAAAAAATGATTTTTCTAGTATTTAAAAAGTAATGGCATAACTAACGGGTTATAGGGAAAGAACTTTCAAGCCTCTTAAATCGTGATACTTTTTTAGCTGTAGGAATATTTTTCAAGTTATGGTTCATGTTAACAGGGATAATCAAAGGCAAACCAGAGATCCCCTGAGTAGTCAATGTACAGTCCTTTAGTACATAAAAGGTAAGTTTGAAGGATTATACACTAAAGCATCTTCTTTCTAAGTAGAATTTAAAAATTACTTTAACGGGGATTAGATGATAATTATTAGAACCCATAACTCTGTGGAGGAGCTGATCTAGACTTTAACAAGCATATTCATTCATCTTCAAAGCCAAAGAAATATGCTTTTGAAATTAGGACAAAGGGAGAGTGGCTTTTCTTAACCTATTGTGTGATCTAGTGTTACTTGACTTGTCTGTTGTAGAGTAGTAGACCACAACAAAGATACAGGTGACTTGTTTACATTTCAAAGAAACACATAAAGGACTCTCATTCTGCAGAGATGAGAATTTATGTGATTCTTTCGCAGTTGGTTCCAAGCCTATTTTATGATTTTAATGGCAATAGATTTCTGGCTTTTGTAGCTATTACCTCAAGCCATTTTTAGTATATTAAAATTAAAATGATCACAAAATACTAAATGTAACCTTGGTATAATATTTTCAAATTAATTTTGCCATTCTGATTTTTATGTATAACTGTCATGTTTACAGAGTGAAGGAAAAACAGAGAAAGAAATATTCTATCCGTTGGTTTACTCCCTACATGTCTGCAAGACTGGGGCTGGGCCAGGCTGATGCCAGGAGCCAGGAGCTTCTTCCATGTTTCTCATGTTAGTGCAGGGGCCCAAACACTTGGGCCATCCTCTGCTGCTTTCCCAGACACATCAGCAGGGAGCTGGATTGGAAGTGGAGCAGCAGGGACTTGAATTGATGCCCGTGTGGTACGCCTGCTTGACAGTCAGCAGCTTAACCTACTGGGCCACAGCGCAGGACCTTGGGCCATAGATTTGATTTATTTATTTATTTATTTAGTCAGGCAGAGTTAGACAGTAAGAGAGAAAGACAGAGAGAGAGTTATAGACAGTGAGAGAGAAACAGAGAGAAACGTCTTCCTTTCGTTGGTTCATTCCCCTAATGGCTGCTACAGCTGGCTCCACACCGATCCAAAGCCAGGAGCCGGGTACTTCCTCCCGGTCTCCCTTGCAGGTGCAGGGCCCAAGCACTTAGGCCATCCTCCACTGCCTTCCCCTGCCACAGCAGAGAGCTAGACTGGAAGAGGAGCAACTGGGACAGAAACCGGCGCCTCAACCGGGACTAGAACCCAGGGTGCTAATGCCGCAGGCGGAGGATTAGCCTAGTGAGCCACGGCGCTGGCCTGGGCCATAGATTTTTAATATCTTTAATACTTTTGAAGACTCTAGCTTGTGTGCCCATAGATAATTACATTTTTTAAAATCCCTGATTGCTTCTTTATATCTTTTCTTTGTTTCACAATTAATTGCTTTCTACTTAACAGCTATGTTCTTGCTGACAACTGTCTGTAAAATACCACCATATCTTTAATTTTTCACCCAATTTGAAATAATTATATAGTCATTATTTAATAATCATAATCTTGTTATCTTATACTTAAATAATGTATAAAAGGTATTAGAGGTTAACCTCTGTATTCTATTTTTTTTTTTTAAGATTTATTTATTTGAAAGTCAGAGTTACATAGGGAGGGAGAAACAGAGAGATTATCCACCTAGTGGTTCACTCCCGAGATGGCTGCAACAGCCAAGGCCGAGCCAAACTGAAGCCAAGAACCAGGAGCTTCTTCCAGGTCTCCCCCATGGTGGTGGGGGCCCCAGCACTTGGGCTATTCTCCTCTGCTTTCCCAGGCCATTAGCTGGGAACTGGATTGGAAGTGGAGCAGCCAGGACTTGAACTGATGCTCATATGGGATGTTGGCATCACAGGCGGTAGCTTTACCATTTACACCACAACACCGGCCACTGGCCAGAGGCTAACCATTTAAGCAATCATTGCAATTCCTATCAAAATACAAGCTGGCTGTTTCTGGAGACTTGGAAAACTGATCCTAAAATTTACACGGAAACATGAGGGGCCCAGATTAGATAAGACAACCTTGAAAAGAAATATGAACTCAGAGGACCCACTGTTCCCAATTTCAAAATTTTCCACAAGGATATGGTGCTGAAATCTATTTTGTATGGATACAGAAATAAGCCTATAGATCAGCCAAATGGAATTAAGAACCTGGAAATGAATGCTAATAATTTTTGACAAAGAGGCCCAGTTAGTTCAGTGGCAGGAAAAAATAATCTTTTCCACAAATTGTGTGAATGTAACTGGGTATCCATATGCAAAAAGATGGATCTGGGCTTCTGCCTAGTATCATACAAAAATTAACTGAAAGAAGATTGCAAACCTAAATGCAAATATGAAACCTAAAACTAAAGTAAAGTAAACCTCTGTGACCTTGGGTTAGGCAATGATTTCTTAGGAATGACATCAAAAGCATAGGTGACAAAAAAATTCTTGGTAAATTGGACTTCATCGAAATTAAAGATTTTCTGCATCACAAAAGTGAAAAGACAATCACAGACCAGGAGAAAATATTTGCCTTTTGTATATTTATTTGATAAGGCACTTGAGTCAAGAATGTATGAAGAACTCTTAACAATTCAACAGTAAGACAAACAGCCCAATTAAAAAATTGGCAAAGGATTTGAATAGGCATTTATCCAAAGAAATATAGAAATGGTGAATAAGCACATGAAAAGACGTTCAGCATGGTTAGTCATTGGGGAAATGCAAATCAAACCTGCAATAAGATACCACTTCACACCCACTGAATGGCTATAATAATAATAAAAAAAAGACAGATGAAATTGTTAGGGAAGCAATGAGGAATTGGAAATCTGGTACAGTGCTGCTAGGATCATAAAAGTTGCAGCTACTTTGGAAAACCATTAAGTGGTTCTTCAAAAGGTTAAACATAGAGTTACTGTATGACCCAGCAATTTGACTAGTTGATATCTACTGAAGAAAAATGAAGGCTTTTGTTCATGTAAGAACTTGTATACAAATATTTATTTGTGTTTTATTTATGTGATTTTTAATATCTTTAATACTTTTGAAGACTCTAGCTTGTGTGCCCATAGATAATTACATTTTTTAAAATCCCTGATTGCTTCCTCAAAGTGGACACAACTGAAATGCTCATCAAGTAATGGGCAACAAAATGTGGAATAGCCCTCTAAGTGAGTATGTTTTACAATAAAAAGTAATAAAGTACTACTATGTGCTGCAACATGGATTGGTCTCAAAAATAGCATAAGAAGGCCGGCGCCGCGGCTCACTAGGCTAATCCTCCGCCTAGCGGTGCCGGCACACTGGGTTCTAGTCCCGGTCGGGGCGCCAGATTCTGTCCCGGTTGCCCCTCTTCCAGGCCAGCTCTCTGCTGTGGCCAGGGAGTGCAGTGGAGGATGGCCCAGGTGCTTGGGCCCTGCACCCCATGGGAGACCAGGAAAAGCACCTGGCTCCTGGTTCCTGCCATCGGATCAGCGCGGTGCGCCGGCCGCAGCGCGCTGGCCGCGGCGGCCATTGGAGGGTGAACCAACGGCAAAGGAAGACCTTTCTCTCTGTCTCTCTCTCTCACTGTCCACTCTTCCTGTCAAAAAAAAAAAAAAAAAAAAAAAAAAAAAAAAAAAAAAAAGCATAAGAGCCAGTCAGAAAAGACCAAATATTATGTGATTCCATATTTCTATGAAAAATGATTGCCTAGGTATGGGATATGGCTTGAAGAAGAGAATGGGGAGTTTAAACCCCTGTAATTGTTTTAATGCTACTTTCTTTCATAAATGTTTACTAATAGTCTGTTTAGGATTTTAAATAACATGTGGGCAGAGAGGAGAAGAAACATTTGAAGGCACAAATAACATTCTAAGTTCCCTTAAATAATACTGTGGAAAGAATCAAGTATATTGTCCGCAGATGATTCTGGCCAATTGGCTCTTTCGTATTGTAAATTATTAGCAAGTTGGCCAAGTAGATTTGACTTGGTAGTTTTGATGTAATAGTTATATGACATTTAAAACTTATAAGTTATGGCATGTAATGAAATATTATTTAGTTTTGAGATAGAATAACATTTTGAAATGGTTTATTTATTTATTTATTTTTCACAGGCAGAGTGGACAGTGAGAGAGAGAGAGAGAGAAAGAGAGAGAGAGAAAGGTCTTCCTTTTGCTGTTGGTTCACCCTCTAATGGCCGCTGCGGCCGGTGCGCTGCGGCCAGCGCACCGCACCTATCCGAAGGCAGGAGCCAAGAGCTAGGAGCCAGGTGCTTCGCCTGGTCTCCCATGGGGTGCAGGGCCCAAGCACTTGGGCCATCCTCCACTACACTCCCTGGCCACAGCAGAGAGCTGGCCTGGAAGAGGGGCAACCAGGACAGAATCCGGTGCCCCAACTGGGGCTAGAACCTGGTGTGCAGGCGCCGCTAGGCAGAGGATTAGCCTATTGAACCACGGTGCCGGTCAAAATTATGATACATGCTGTAATATAGATCAACCCTGAGACACTTGCTAATTGAAATAATTCAGACACCAAGTCAAAGATAGTGTGGTTCCATTTCAATAAGTCACCAACAACAGTCTAATTCATAAATACAGAAAGTAGAGGAGACATTACAGGATGATGGAAGGAGAAGGAAAAATACTTCAGTATGTAACTTTATTCATGACACTGAACTATCCACTTAAAAATGGCTAAAATGGCAAATTTTGTGTTATATATTAAGTATTCACCACAATAGAAAGGTAAATGGCGAATACAAAATAAATGATATAAAGTGAACCCTGAGAAGTGTTAGCTGATTCAATGTCTAGTAAAGACCTCTTAGATATAGTGACTTTTTGCTGTGTGGCAGAAGGGGAAGGCAGCTTTCGGGGCTCTTTATAAAAAAAATTAATTCCATTCAGGAGGGTAGAACCTCTCAGAGGCCCAACCTTCTAATACTATCATTTTGATTCTTAAGTTTCAACATGTTAATTACCTATATCAGTTCATATCACTTTTTTTAAAAAGATTTATTTATTTATTTGAAAGGTGGAGTTACAGAGAGGCAGAACCATAGAGGGAGGGAGGGAGGGAGAGAGAGAGCAAGAGACAGAGAGAGAGATGTCTTCCATCCACTGGTTTACTCCTCAGATGGCTGCAACAGCTGGAGCTGGGTCGATCTGAAGCTAGGAGGCTGGATTTTCTTCCAGGTCTCCTACATGGGTGCAGGAGCCCAAGCCCTTGAGCCATCTTCCTGCTGCTTTCCCAGGTACATTAACAAGGAGCTGGATCAGAAGTGGAGTAGTTGGGACTCAAACCGGTGCCCATATGGGATGCTGGCACTACAGGCAGGAGCTTTACTCCACAGTGCTGGCCTCTCATATCACTTTTTTTTTTTTTTAATTTGTTATAGACAATGAGAAAGAGACAGAGAGAAAGGTCTTCCTTCCATTGGTTCACTCCCCCAATGGCTGCTATGGTTGGCGCTGTGCCGATCTGAAGCCAGGAGCAAGGTGCTTCTTCCTGGTCTTCCATGCGAGTGCAGGGACCCAAGCACTTGGGCCATCCTCCACTGCCCTCTCGGGCCACAGCAGAGAGCTGGACTGGAAGAGGAGCAACTGGGATTAGTACCCGGCGCCCCAACCGGGACTAGAACCCAGGGTGCTGGTGCCACAGGCAGAGGATTAGCCAAGTGAGTCACGGTGCCGGCCTCTCATATCACTTTTGAAATGACTTCTCCATTGTAATGAGCACAAATATGTAGATGTCCTTGGTTTTGGTTAGGCTGATGTTCTAATTTTTAAAAAATAATCTCCATTTATTCTTTTACCTTACAAAATCCTTTCACAATATTTAGTTATAAATAAAACAGTTGTGTTTCAGTCTGTTTGACTTGCTTTTCTGGAAAATGGTAACTTTCAGATTTCATTGCAAAAGCATATGGTACCATTTCTGTTCTACCGTGAATAAGTTAACTGTTGTCGCTAAAGTCTAGCTAAATGCTTTTGAAGTATTTTGACAACAGTTTTGCTTATGTAAGTAATCTATTTTTATGGACAACAAAAAACAAAATAGTTTGGAATCTCAAGTGGGTGAAGTTATTATACTGAATAGTAAAAGTTAATTATCTAGTAATATCTTGTATATATGGAAAAAATTGGGCCTTGCCAATTAGTAACTAAATGGAAATGACATCAAACCTTACTAATCTAGGTTATCTAAGAGATAGACATCTAAGTGTTAAATTTGAATTCTGTTAAAAATTTAGTTTTATATTTTCTAGGTCTATACTATACAATTGGTAGACAAAATATTTGTAAGGTCATTTAGGAATTTGCTCTAGTAAATTGCTAAAAAGAATTCATAGTACAATACTTTTTAAACTATTGTTTAAAAATAATATGTTAAATCATAAACTTTCAGTTAACATAAACTTTGCTGTATCATGTAAATCAGCAATTTGCTTAATATATCATTTCTCCTTCCTTTTATCCTTTCTTTGATCTATCACAAATTCAAAGTGAACAAATTATGCATTAACTAATAAAATGCTTTTGTAACACTTCGTAGTACTCTTCAGGGATTCTCAGGATTAAAATTAAATGCATCTAAACAATTATTTACATATCAAATTATTTATATAGGTCAAAATATGTATATGTTTTTACAAGTTAGTTACCATCATTACACTTGGCAGTAACTGCCAAACAATGCTATATTATTAATAATGTGGTTTTAGATAATAAATCCTTTCACAAAACTCATTAGCAGTTCTGTTTTTCTTATTATCTATCTGGACATGTCACTCAAAAAGCTAGTAGTTAAAGATTGAAGATGCATTTTCACATTCACAGTAGACTTCATTGTGTCTCAAATGAAAAAAATCTTTGGTTCTGAAGCAAGAACCATCATGAATCTTATTTCGTCCCCTTGAGGGGTACATAAGGATGCCCTTGAGATAATTAATTAGAAGGATTCATTCCTACATCAGGGTTGTTGTAATTTGCCAAGTGAATATAATACTTAGCTGATATTTTAAATTTTATTATTTGCAAATGTGTAAGTAAAGTCCCACATTCTCTGCCATGCCATCCACCATAAGGCTTCCAGAAATATTCTTCAAATGATATTTTCATAGTAAGATTATGCTTATCATTCTTCACAGTAAATTTGGAGATTCCATTCTTATCCTACCATGATTTTGGGAGACCATCTCTATTTTATATTTAATTCTCTGTTAACTGACTTTGCTATGTCATCCATTGGCTTACTTTAAATACTTGGATAATGTCGTTTCTCTTTCTTGGCTAGAATCTGACTTGCAGGGGGACAGAGACTTCTGTCTGTTTTGTTTCCTGTTGTACCCCTAGTGTCTAGAATAATATTTTATGCACGGTGGATGCCCAATAAAGTTTGTTCAATGAGTGAGTGATAAATGGAAATCCACTTTTTTTTCATAAAGCACCAATAGAGAAATACACAGATGGCAAATTTCATGAATTCCTCTCCTCAACTTAGAGTGTACACATTGGGCAACTCAAATTTGTCACTGCTTGATACGTGTCTGTAGATAGCAGCTAAAGTGCCTTATATATTCATTTTGGTGTTACTTATAAATTTTAGTGAGTAAGCAGATTTGCACAATTGGACCTTGCAAATAATAAACATCCCTTATGTCTTTCCCTGCTTCTCGTTATTTACTTCAAATGCTTGTTCCTTTCCCAGATTGCTATAGTATTTACTTACCTGTTATGATGTTTTCATCATCTCAGGTCTCAATTTAACCCTGTTTGGTAGAACTCAGAGTTGATCTTGTCACACTACAATGTAAAAACATTCAGTGCTAATCCTATTGCCGAATGAATGTATGTGTTTAAATATATCAGCATAGCATATGGATGAGCCCTAACCTACTTTTACAGTTCTGTCTTTCATACCCATATACATTACTTTCTCTTTGAACAACTATTGAATGTTCAATGAAAAGTATGAGGTTTTTTTGACTTTTAACATTGTTTACATGCTCCGTATTATTCTCATCCCTCTTTGCTGTCGAATAAAAGTAGGCCTCAAGGGCACTCTGCTTTGAGCAGGTGGGTGGTTGTCTATCACCTTGCTCCTATAAATTATAATGAACCTAACTTGATTGTTTGTTCAGGCCTTCCCACATACTCTGTTCTCTTTAAGGTCAGTTTCGTAGGCCGTTCCTATAATTTCTTCTTGCCAAATTCAATTTTTAAGATATCGCTAGTACCAGACTCAGCATTTGGCTATTAGTTTCACAATAGATACTTGTTAAACTGTTGGATAAATGAGTAATAATGGAACTTTGGTCAATTTAGAAAAAGGATTTTTGCCTTGTAATGTATTTTTTTAAAGATTTATTTATTTATTTGAGAGGCAGGGTTACAGACAGAGAGAAGGAGAGACAGAGAGAGTGGTCTTCCATCTGCTGGTTCACTTCCCAAATGGCTGCAATGGCCAGAAATGGGTCAATCTGAAGCCAGGAGCCAGGAGCAAGAAACCAGGAGCCAGGAGCTTCTTCCAGGTCTCCCACATGGGTGGAGGGGCCTAAGAATTTAGGCCATTTCCCACTGCTTTCCTAGACCATTAGCAGAGAGCTGGATCAGCAGTGGAGCAGCTGGGGCATGAACTGGTACCCATATGGAATGCCAGCACCACCAACAGAGGCTTAACCTACTATACCCCAGAGCTGGCCCAATTTTGTAATACATTTTTATTAACAGCTCATAAGAAATTATAAAGTGATAGACCAAAACTGTCTATGTAATAAAATTAAAGTATATAAGCACATACAGGCATTTTTCTTATAGTATGAACTATCTATGATTATATCACATATCCTGTTGAATAAAATCAAGAGAATAACTATTCTGAAATTAACTCTGAGCTGGTACCACTGTGTTAAGTTAGTTTAGGTTAATTACCTGGTTTTTCTTTTTCTTATATTTTTTTCCCTAATAGGATTGTTTAGAAAGCAATGAGAAAAACTGTGCTAAAATTCTGAAGTACATTGAGTTATACACATTATCTTGTATTTAGTTTCTCTGGAGGAAAATCATAAAGCAGAAAATGATAATATCAAGAACAGTTCAGTGAAATAGTCTGTAAATGATAGTGAAAAACTTTATTTATTTTCCTTGGTAAGTGATAACATTTGAGACATGGGCGTCTTTTGCTGTGATTCATCTTCACATCCCAGAAAAGTCATTTATATGCTGATGAATTTAATACCTTTTGCCCTCATTTTTAGATGAACATCATTGGGTTACTTGATGTTAGCAAGAAAAATTAAGCTTCTGAAATGCTTCATTCAGGAATAGAAATTGGGTGTTTTATTAGATTTTTCTCTAATGGCTGAAAAAGTAGAAAGGAAGCATTTTTATCTATGGGAATCTTGTCTTTTATGTCTAAAATGTGTTTTACTATTGCTTGCCAACTATAATAAAGCTTTTATCACTCCATGTTTTCATAAATGCTGGTGTATATGTATCTGTACAAGATAAACAACCCACAAGGCTTATGTATGTATGTATATCTATTAATTTCATTTCCCTCTGGGACTGGGATTGCAATCAAATACTTAAAAAGAGAAATGGGGCTGTGCAGTGTAATGGGAAGAGCAGTTGTTCTTGACCTTGACGCTGGTCTTAACTCTATTTTCAGCAATGAAAGTGTGTTGCTTGGAATAAGGTCCTTAGTATCTCTGAGCTTTATTTGTTCTCATCTGCATGTGATTCAATTGAAAAATGTAATTTCTAAGATTACTTTCATTTTAAAATTCTTTGATGAAAGGTGAAAACTGAGTGCTACAGGGTTGGGGAAAGATTTATTGTAGGCATAGAGTAGTCATTCAACACACTGAGTGCATATTTGTTATGAAAGAATACTATGTGATGGTTACCTTTATGTTGCCTACTTAACTGGGCCATGGGGTGTCCAGCCATTTGTCAGGTATTATTCTGGGTGTGTCTGTAAAGATTTTGCCAGATGAGATAAACATTTGTATTGATACGAATAAAGCAGATTTCCTAATGTAGATGGATCTCTTCCAAACAATTAAAGACTTGAACAGAACAAAAAAGGCTGAGTAAGAAGGAACTGTGCCTGACTAATTGATCTAGAAATATTAATCTTTTTTTTTTTTTTTTTGGTAATTGAACTTAGACTGAAATATCAACCCTATCTGTATCTTGAGCCTGCTGGCTTTCAAACTAGGATTTATGCCATTAACACTCCTAGTTCTCAGGCCTTCGGATGTGGACCAAACTAAACATCAGTTCTCCTAGGTTACCAACTTGCCAACTGCAAATCTTGAGCTTTTTCATCCTTCACAACTGTGTGATTTAATTCCTTGTAATCAATCAGTCCCTTTCTCTTCCCTCCCCTCTCTTTTTCACAAATTGGTTCTGTTTCTCTGGAAGACTCCAGTTCTCATTGAATATGTTCATAACCCCTTAATCTCTATACTTAATTAGTAATTAACCTTTATTAATTCAGTTTTCAAAGTATCTACCATCTTTCCAAACTAGGCTTTACTGAATTAAATATATTTTTAAGTTTTAAAACAGAAATATTTTGTTCAATTAGTCTTCTTTCAAATATATAAGTTAATCAACAATTTCCCAAAATATGCCATTATGAATAAGTGCTTTTTTTGAGAGTTTTTGAGTTTTTCATAGCATGTAGTCTAATGAATTAAGACACAGACTATATGTATAGATAATTTAATTATTTAAAATATGAAAAAGTCACTTTGTATTTAAAATAAAAGGACAATGGGGAGGAAATTGTGAATCATGCAAACTATTGGCATCAGGGTATGTAAAATGTAACAACAATGAAGATGTGAAATTCTATCTCCTCTTCCTAACAGCATAATTCATGCAACAGATGATGTGCTAGGTTTTGGAGAAGCAAAGGTGAGAAATCTGTGGCCAGAGTTAACTCTACTGGAGGAGAATAGATATCCATTGTATTCTAGGGAATAATCTAACACAGTAACAGGGTTGGTTTCCTCTACTGTTACATGGGATGGTAGTCGTAGTGCTAGTAGTGGTAATGGTAATAATACAAATACTCATACTGTTTTGAAGTTTGGATTGTATGGCGTTGTATTAGTTAATGCCAAATATTCCAGTGGCTTAGTCAACACGATCTGTGTTTCTTCCATTTTTTTTAGATAAAGGCTGTTGATTATCTGTGGTTGTGTTTGGCCTGACTAGACTCTACTAGACCCTACATAATTTTCTCACTCTTTGAGTCATAGTAAAGGAGTATTTTGGGACATCCTACTACCTTCTAGATTCTTCTCACAACTAAAAAGAAAACAAATAATTTTAGGCAAATAATACAATCTATAAGACATCATGCATCTGACACAAGTATTTGCACATAGTTTGGGAATTATATGATAATAGCAATAATAATGACATAGAAACAGAGAGGGTATAACAATTCATCCTGCCAAGGGAGCACTGGAAAGCAATACAGAGAAGAAATAATGGACCAGTAATTCGGGGAGAAGGAAAGGAATGGTATTCCAGACTGAAATGACCTAACGAACAAAGATGCAATGGCATAGATGGGGATTAATCTAGAGCCTAACTAGTTTTGGAATCTCTGTCCCTCCCTGGAAGGAAATCTAATGTGTAACTTGTTATAACATTTACGACTTATCCACAAGTTACATAATATTTAATTAAAGCTAGCTTTAATTACAAGCAAATATATTTTGTATCACTAAATAAAAAGTGAGACTCAAGGTGGGGATTATCAAGTTTAATTTACTATTAAGAGGATGTCCTTATCTCCTTGGAGCTTTGCTTCTTGTTCTGCCCGCTTAGCTAGATGACTTTTGTCTGTCGTCTCCTTGCCTATATTCTCCAGTTGGCTTTTGAAGCCCTGGGTATCATATCCTCCAAACGCAGCATCCAAATGCAGGATGGACGTCTCTCATTTTGCATCTCTTGTGATGAGGCAAGAAAACATTTTTCAGAAATCACCCTTCACTGTTTAATTCTTATGTCTCATATTGTCATAGTTTAGATGTCCATTCCCAAGTAATTACTCACTAAAATAAATGAAATTATGGTTAAGTTGGAGCAAAGGTGTGTCCAGGGAATTCTCACTTTCTCTGAAAACCTTGCTTCTCCTAAACAAGAATAAAATCAGGATTCTGAGGATAATGGCTGTCAGTGGAATCTTCCATATACAGTTATGAAATTTGTCTCTTCAAGATTAAATATTTTTTAAAGATTTAATCTATTTATTTGAAAGACAGAGTTACAGAGAGAGGTAGAGACAGAGAGAGAGGTCTTCCATCCACTGGTTCACTCCCCAGATGGCCGCAATGGCCAGAGCTGCGCTGATCCGAAGCCAGGAGCCAGGAGCCAGGAGCTTCTTCCAGGTCTCCCACGCAGGTGCAGAGACCCAAGGACTTGGGCCATCTTCTACTGCTATCACAGGCCACAGCAGAGAGCTGGATCGGAAGAGGAGCCGCCGGGACTAGAACCAGCGCCCATATGGGATGCTGGCGCTTCAGGTCAGGGCATTAACCTGCTGTGCCACAGCACCAGCCCCAAGATTAAATCTTTGAAATGGGTGTCCATCTTAGTGAATAGTATATTTAATAATTTACATAAATTGTCTTCTTGAAAAACTTCTCACATTAAATTGTGCTAAAGAAAGAATGAAGGAAAACAGGTCAGCCATTCAAGTGTGTGGCCAATAGGTTGTATTACAGACCATCTGTATTTGTTGGCAGTAGAATCACAGCATCCAGGGATGTGGTTTGTCCCTTACCTTTGATTTCAAAACCTCTTTGAAATGTAGCAAATATGTGACCTGGTTTATATTATAAGAAATAAATGAACTTGATTGGAAAAATAAAACATCTTCTACAATAATTATTATTATGCAGAATAAATGTCTTATCTTTTTTCCTTTTAATGTATTGTGGCAAGCTTTGTCAATATTGACGATTTTATAATTTTCTTAAAAATACCTTCTACTTCAAGTAAACCTAAAGGTCAGCAAACAGTATCCTCCCTTGAACTGCACTCAGGTTTGTCATTACAGAGAGCGGTTGGGACATTCCGTCAGCTTGTAGCTTTCTTGGATGTTACCCACAGGTAACTTTAAAGTGAATATTAAATGCTGTCAAGATGCCATGAGTCAACACATGTACTCACCCCCTGCATCAAGACAGAAGTTTTTAAGCATGATTTATACACAGTTTAAAAAATGAAGTTTCTGAGCAAAAGGTAGAGATTCAACTATTTTCTACTGTATATATGCTAATATTCAGACAGCATGGTGCCCTGACTCATTTGGTTAATCCTCTCTGTTTATGACACATTTCAATGCCCACACATTTTTAGTTCTTTCACATGTTTGAATTGATTATGTGAGCTATTCATCAGTGTATTGGGAAAGCCCCTCCCCCTTTATCCTTCACTGTCACTCAAAGTGAGCTCTGGGCTTTCCTACCCTACTGTGTGATGAAATCTAAGTCACAAAAAGGAAGAAATCACAATGCATGGGTTTTATGAAATATTAACCATGAAAGACCAGAAAAATATATGGAAACACCAAAGAAGGAGAGATTAAAAATGGCTGTTTTTCCTGGATGGATTCTTTGAGAAGGCTGCCTTGGTAACAAAGGAGATACAATGGTGAAAGAGGAACAAGTCTTAGCAACACAGTTGGTATTTATTGGGTAAATTATGCCTTTTCCCAGTTTGAATTATTAATTTTAATTTAAGAAACATTGAACAAACAAAAATTTTTCTAGGCATTTATGTCAGGATTTATGGACCATCTCAATATTTTCTGCTAAAATTAAGCAAAATAATGGAAGAGTAGATACATTTTTTAAAATTCATTTCAACAACTTACCATTTGATATTTCAACAACTTTCCCATTATATTCTTGAAAACATTTAAAGTAGAAGGCTATTTTCTGGAATTGAATACCTGCCAATACTCAACCATTGTGCTATGCAATTTCTGTTCATCATCCCATGTAGTCATCTCCAAATCCTTGGTCTCATTTTTATGTGTGAATGAACTGAACTTCACATAGTTCATGCACATGCAATATTTATTAATGTAATTAACCTATTTGGAAAGACATAGACATACAGGAGAGAGAGAAAGAAGAGAGAGAGAGAGAGAGAGATCTTCCATCCATTGGTTACTTCCCAAATGCCTGAAACAGCCAGGGCTCTGCCAGGTGGAAGCCAGAATTAGGAACTCTGTCTTTCTCTCCTATGTGGGTGGCAGGGATCCAACTATCTCAGACAATGCCAGCTGCCCCCCACTGCACACTTTAGCAAGACAGTGAAGACAGAGAGCTGATATTCAAACCCAGGTACTCTGTTGTGGGATACAGGTGTCCCAAGCAGCATATACTAAATGCTATACTAAATGCCATCCTCACTTTTCAAATGGGGCACATGGACTTGAGCCCACCTTTCTCTCACTCCACTGCCTGTCCTAGCTGTTCTCTACCACTTCGTTAAAGGACTAGATGAGGTTTTAAAAAAATAGGTTGAAAGAGCATAAGAATGAATGTATGCATAAATGTACTGATTTAGTTTGCTCACAAATTTAAGAAAAGCTATGCTTCCTTAATTATTATTGTAATTTTATTGTTCTTGCTCTCTTCTTGGTTGGTTGCACCAGAAGCAGAAATTGGTATGTAGCAATCACTTAAGGGTTTGCATTTTGTTTTTTAATCAGGGTAAGCTTATTGCATGAGTAAGAGGGCAAATTGGTACAACCTTAATGGAGACAAGTTCATCATGTATATTATGTATCTTAAAAATGCATAGGTCCTTTAATAATTATCCTATATGCTTAGCTTAAAGAAATAATCTGATTTGTTCTCCAAATTATATCAAGGATGCTTGTTTTATAAATATAACTATAATTGCAAACAACTTCAATGGCCAAATGACCAATGGTGACTTATAAATTGAATTATTTAGAATACAGCTGTGATGAGATTCTATTCACTAAAGATCACATTTTTGGAAAATGCTTGAGATGATTAATGGAAATATTATTTATAAAATAACATACATCGTATAATTCCAATTTTTTAAGTTTTTCAGAATTTATGTCTGAAAAATATAATGAGCATACATCTCAAAAGGTTAACTGATTATCTGGGTAGAAATATCATGAAGCATTTTAATTTTTCCCTCAACTTTTTCCAAAGTTAATACAATAAATATATGTTGCCGTGTGGTCTTAAATAAGTGACAAGGATGGCGCCGTGGCTCACTAGGCTAATCCTCCACCTGCAGCGCCAGCACACCGGGTTCTAGTCCCGGTCGGAGCACCGGATTCTGTCCCGGTTGCCCCTCTTCCAGGGCAGCTCTCTTCTGTGGCCAGGGAGTGCAGTGGAGGATGGCCCAAGTACTTGGGCCCTGCACCCCATGGGAGACCAGGAGAAGCACCTGGCTCCTGCCTTCAGATCAGCAAGGTGTGCCGGTCGCGGTGGCCATTGGAGGGTGAACAAATGGCAAAGGAAAACCTTTCTCTCTGTCTCTCTCTCTCACTGTCCACTCTGCCTGTCAAAAAAAAAGTGACAAAATATTAATATTTTGGAGAATTTAAAAAATGTTTTCAAACATAAAGCACACAAAGAATTAAACCCTTCAAGATTTTGTGGCTCATCTATTTCAACTATTTCCACTTAGAGCTAGAGATTTTAATATGCATTTGTCATGAATTTTTTTTGAGCTACATTGCTTTGTCTATAACTTGAGTCAGATTTCCAAACAAGTCATGAAGCAAGCTCATCTGTCCCAGAAATATTTGAAGGAAGCTTTGCAATAGGAGGAAATGATCCGAGGATGTTCATCTCTTGGAAAATCAAAAATCTAATTTTTGAAAGCTTTTAAGAAAAAATAAAAATGTTAGATATTTCTGACTTTTGTTATGTTCCTTGAGGCAGTCGACAAACGCTAGACTTTCTGATTGCATATTAGGCTTTTTTCTCTTGTTTTATTATTTTTGGAATTACAAAAAGTCTTATAATTTATAGATACATTTCATGTAATAGTGTTTCAACCCCACCAAAACACTTTTACAATTAGAACATATAAATGCAGAATATGTGGGTATCATCTAGAATGTTTATCTACCACCATCCAGAATTAAACACACATGCAGTCTTAAAAAGTCCATGGAAAATGAGTGCTATTAAAATGATGCATGAATTTTATGTTTTTTTGCATCAAAAATTTTAACTTTTAATTCCATTTACTACAAACTTTTTGAAGTACTCGTGTGTGTGTGTGTGTGTGTGTGTATGTAATCCCAAGATAACTCCAATTCTTTCTCTCAAATGTTCATGCTCTAAATGAGAAATTAAAGATGGGAAGTTGAGGTCAAATTTCAAAATACTCACCAGAGGGTCACCTTGACTTTGTAACGGTAATCTCTGTCTTCTTGTCTCACACAGACAATGACTGATGGGCAGGATAGGGAATTGCCTTTTGTTTGTTTCTCAGAAGCTTTCCTTGCTTGTTGCTCTTTAAATCAGTTTTCATTCGGAATATATGCACATGGTGTGTTTATGTTTTGTTTTCAGTTATGTTTTGGCTTCACCTTCTCACTATACCCTTTCCACTCTCCTCTCTCCTCCACTATTTCTTGCTTTTTCTTAAATGCTTATTTCCTGATTTTATTTATTTGAAAGTGAAAGCAAGAGAGAGGGAGAGAGAGAGAGAGAGGAAGAAAGACAGAGAGAAGGGGAGGGAGGAAGGGAGGGAGGGATGGAGAGAGAGAGAGAGAGAGAGAGAGAGAGATCTTCCATCTATTGGTTCACTCCTCATATGCCCACAAAAGCTGGGGCTGGGCCAAGGGAAGCTGGGAGCCTGGAACTCAGTATCAGGTTGCCCATGTTGGTGACAGAGACCCAGGCATTTGAGCCATCATCTGCTGCCTCACAAGATGTGCATTATCGGGAAGCTGGATTGGAAGCCAAGTAGCTGGGACTTGAACCAGGCGTTTCAATCAGGATGTAACCATCCCAAGCTGTGGCTTAACTCCTTGCACCACAGCATTGGCTGTCTCCTAGTTCTCTAAACGTTGCTGTCTCTTTTCTTTTCCCTGAGTCAGTTTGGAATATCTGAACTGGGTCTCAACATTTGACAAAACATGGCAGCAAGAAACCAGAGGAACTGATTCTATTTGAATAATCCATGGGTTCAGAGCCTTTGAGTTTCTTCCCATAGCAGTAGGAACAGGGAGGCCCTCCCCATCGGCTTAACATTCTCTGTTGCAAGATTCAGGTGGGGAGCAGATGTAATAATACGCAGGTAACTTGTTTACAACCTTCTTCTCCAAGTTTTCTTTGGAGTCCAATATCCCATATGACTTTGTCGACAGGTCTGCAGAGTTTGTTTCTGTTACTCACGGGTGGTTTACTGATTTGAAAAAGCCAGAGTAAGTCCTAGAAGGCTGCCAGGTGGCTTTCAGATCCTGCCAGCGACTGTGTTTTCATAGGTGGCACTTTGAGGGTGTACCTTTCCCCAGAGTACCAGATTCTGGATGGAAACAGACCCAGCATGCCTGGGCTCTCAGTCGTCTCATGTAGGGACGGAGCCTAGAAGTGTCAGGAAGCATTTGGCAAGCACAAGCATTGCATATTTCACTGGGGATGTGAAAGAACAGTAAGGCCATTTTATTTATAAGCAATGGTTACAGATAGATGTATGTACTTTGTTCCTAAGGATCACCCCAAATTACAAATACCTTTATAACTATTAACAATAACAGAAATCACTTACAAATCAAGTACTTTATATATATTCATTTAATTCTTATATAACCCTTTCAGTACTATTATTATCAGCAACCCCATTTGATAGATGAGAAGATTGGCTCAGAGTACATCACCCAGAGTTATGCAGCCAACAAATAGTGGAGCCAGACTGAGAATCTGGGCAATTGGTCTGCATTGTCTTGCACAGCCTTTGGTGAATGAAGCTGCATTTCTATAAACTACAGTATTGTGGGGTCAGATTTTAGCAGTATCACCACCCCACACATCTATTGAATAAACTACAGTTATTCTGGAGGATGATATTGTGTTGGAAGGCAGACGAGTTTAACTTTGCTGAAGGCTGATGTAAAAGGAATCCAGTACTTGAAAGAGAGCCCAGTCTTCCTAGGGATCCATATGGCACACACAAAATAGAAGTTTGTATCCTTCAGGAGATTGTCAGTGGAGTCTTTGAATTGGAACAAAGAATATCAGAATCTGAGCTGAGACCAGCCAAGCCAAGCTGAGGGTTGTCTTTTAGATGATGTTAATGTGCCTGGTTTGAGACTAAAATTTTCTCAAAATGTTGTTCATTGGTGTTTAATCTTTGGTTCCACCATTTATGAAATGGATTACTTTATTGACTTTAGCTTTTCTGGTTTGTTTTTCACGATAGTCTTACGTACTTCTACGGCTGATAGTCCTTCAGTCGTTTCTGTTTGGTGAGTAAAATGTAAGCCCACGAACATGGCCCACAAAGACTTGTCCCTGCCCCCTCTCTCAGTCTGACAGAGCTCCCTCTTTTCGGTTTCTTCACTCGCCTTCAGCCTCATGGGGCTTTCATAAATCCTGATGCTCTGCACAGGGTCCTTCCTTTGCCAGACACATTTCCCCACTCCTTTCCTCCTGGAGGTCTCAGCTTCGGCATCCCTGCCTGGGAAAGGCGGCTTTCCCCGAGTTAGCTTCTGCTTTATTTGCATACCTTACTCCTCCTCCCCTTTTATATGTTGATTTACATAATTTTATCCTTTACATTGGTCTAGGTCATTATTGTTAGCTTTTTGTAGGTGCAAACTAGGGGTCTGTTTGGTTCCACCTCTTTAACACCTAGCACAGTAGGTAGCAACTAATGGCATTTGATGACTATTTATTTAAAAAGTGAATCAATTTTAAGATCTTCATTTATAAAAAGGACTTTCTAGGTTTGTTATGAGATCAAATGAGATGTATTTACAGATACCTGCATTCCTACTGTCAGCCATGGCTGTCTCACATTGGTAGAACCTGAGTAAATAGTAATATCTCTCCGCTAACCCTTGATGGCAGTCACCCCGGTTTGTGCTTCTTAGTTACTCATATGCCATGAGTATAGATGATGACTAATGCCTGGTAAGGGTGCTAGAAGTAGGGGATATGGGCATTCCAGGAAAATAATACAGCATGAATAAGGCAGAGAGGCAGAGCAGTGAATGAAAAAATTTGAAGAAGGGGGCCATTTTGCTTGGATAAATTTTTCAGGGGCTAGGTAGAAGAGTTATGGTAGAAAAACCTGTAAAAAATAGACCTGAACTATATTTGGAGGGTCTTGTTAAGCAGCTTAAAGACAGCTTTCACAATCATACTGATTTTGGAGTTGAGAGAGTAGGAGAGTCTAATCACACATTCTTTTCACTTGTAGTAAGAAAGAAAACAGGGAATGCAACCAATTTGCAGATAGCTTTATAGAACTGGTTATCATTTCTTCTCCCTTGCTGACTTCATTTTACCAACGAAGTGCTGATAACTTCCTGTATTCTGGATTAGGGTTATTTTCCCCTTAGTCTACTCATTATCTTCAAGTATTTAATCTATTTTCCTAATAGAAATATGTGATTAGACTATCTCCTGTATGCCTATGAGTGTCCAGTCTGTGTTTCCCATTTAGAATATAATTTCAGATTCGATTAGCTAACATTTCCTAGATTTTCCTGAGGTATTCCTATCCCACAAGTGTGATATTTAACCTACTGTCCCTCCCATCTCCATGGACCCCTTCCTCATTGGCTTCTCTGCAGGATATGGCATCATTGTCCTCCATTCTGAACCCCATCATAGTCCTGGGAGTCATCTTGAATTTTTTTCTGTCCCTCCCTCCATCCCATATGCAGTTAACATTGTAGCCTTTATATCTTTAATCTCAATCACTCTTCTCCACATCCTCTTTTCCACCCTCATGATGCCACAGGACCACATCAATGCTTACCTGCCCAACAACAATCAGGTTTTTGTCTCACCACTTTCAATTATGTTTCTGAAATGCAAATTTCTCTCATTCCCTTGGTTAATAACATTCTTCAGTATCCTTTCATTCATGGGATGAAGTCCAAAAGGTTAGAACTCTTCGTTATAACTCACCTGTTCCCAGGACAGGTTATTCTATAACCCCCTTCAAGTGGAATGTCCTTTTACACTTTTGGACAATACTCAGCCCATGCTTTCATTCTGGCATCCATAACATTTTACTGTCCTATTTCACCCTATTTAAAAATAAGGAAAATTTTTCATGTATTGGTTGGACACTTCTCAATAGCGAATTTATCTTTGTGAACCTAGTACCTAGCACACTGCCTAATAAATACAGCAGCAGGATCTTAATTAATGTTTGCTGAAATAATATGTCATGAGGATTGGAAACACACTTGAAAATGCCTTTTACAAGGGATTTAGGAGGAAAAAGCAGAGTCAGAGGAAGAGCAAGAGAAGAGGACAAGAATCTAAAAGAGAAGTCGATGAAACTGGAGAAGGACAAGAGTGCAAAGGAAAGAACTCAAGTTGTCTTTGGTTTCTGAAGAAGGAAGACATCAAAAGTGTCAAAGGCAGCAGGAAGATCAAAGAAGAGGAGTGAGAAAAGAGATTACAATTGGGCAATTAAAAGTCAGGGGTGACTTTTGAGAAAAAAATTTTAAGAATTTGTGGGCTGTAGGGAGACGCCACAAAATAAAAATTGAGAAATGTTTGGTGCAAAGGTTGAGGCTGGTATCCTTACAGAATTGTAGTCATGAAAGGAAGTACAGAAATTTGGAGTCTAGATTGTATGGAGAGAGTAGAAAAGGATAGAGATTGCACATGAAACTTACTCTCTGATTAGCTTTGCAAAATTAGGGAATGTGTGAAATGGACATTTAGTACAGTGGTTAGAACGCTGCTTGAGATGCCCACATCCCATATCAGAGGGCCTAGTTCACGTCTGGCTCCTCTGCATCCTACCCAGCTAATGCGCATCCTGGGAGGCAGCAAGTGGTGGCTCATGCGTTTAGGGTCCCTGCCTCTAATGTGGGAGACCTGGATGGAACTGCAGGCTTTTGGCTTAGGCTTGACCTACCATCAGCTGTTGTGGGCATTTGGGGAGTGAACCGTGGATGGAAGATCTCTCTCCTTTTCTCTCTTCTCTCCTCACTCCTACCTTTCAAACAGGTAAATAAAATTATTTAAAAAGTATTTAAAGTTAAGGAATGTGATGTAATCATATGTTATACATTCTTCAGCACATCGACTACATCTGACTCTTGGAGAGATTGTTAAGGTAAGTGCTGAGTGTGGAAGGAACTGGACTTAGTCTGGGAAAAGTATACACACCCCAAACACACATACAGACCTAGGGGCTGGAGAGATTTTTGTATTTAAGTTATCTACTTACTTTTTGCAATTTTTCAAGGAATTATGTGTATTTTAAAAGTAATATATTCTCATTATCATTATAATATAGTCGCAAAAAAAGAAAATAAAGTCACATGTCATTCTTCTACCTATTAATATACACTATGTGTATAAATATTCCTATTGTATAATAATTTTGGCTTCCTAACTCAGAGTTTTAAGGTTAAATAGGAGTGTAGTAGGGTCATTTATGGTTGCATTAAACTGATTCTTTTTTTTTTTTTTTTGTAACTAGCTTCCCTCCTCCACCCAATGGAAGCTTCCAGTGTATTTTACATTTAATGATTATGCTGTTTAATCTAACACTGAAGGATTTATGACAGAAGTTTGTGAGCAGCAAACTAAGGGCAGAGTTTCTTTGTTTAATGACCCAAAGAAAGGTGATCAATCAATAATATGATGTAAAAATTGTACAGAATAAATAATTCAGGCTTTCTTCTTCCACCAGAATAAATTTAGTATCTGTATGGTTGTCGCTGGACTTGACATTCCCAGAATGCTGCCCTGACTGAGATCAGAGCTCCTCTGTTTCTGGGCTGATGATATTTTTAGCCCTCCAGTCAGTAGGATTATAACCACTCCTGCCCCCAAACTCCCAAATGGAGGCTGTTCTTAGGATTTTCTGAGACCCTCGCAGGAAGTAGCGATAGAAACAGAGCCATAGCTCTGGCCATTACTTGTCATAGTTCTATCTGGATTATATGCAACCCAGGATTTGGTTTTTCATTAAGACTTTTGGGAAAACTTGGATCTAACCTTAAAGTTCCATCAGTTGAAAGAAGAGAGAAAGAAAGGCTGGCACATTGTGCTGCCTCTACGGAAACTATAGCTTCAGTGCACCAGTGTTTAGTGTTGGGTTGAAGCCTGCCACATCATATGCCGGGAGATGAAACCAGCCTAACTTCGAATGCCAGCCACACTCTCAAACTGCTTTCCTCTCTGTCTTCTACAATGTTCTTTACATGTCATGCCAGAAAAATAATAATTCTGTGAACCTTTTTACCCCCGATAAGTGCTCACACAACGAATTTAATTAAAATCCCCTTTATCTATTATGCTGAAAACAAGGAATTAACAATATCCATTAAAATGACTATTACATTCACATCAAATGGATTTCAACACCCAACTAAAATGATATGAAGGAAGCCATAATCATATGAGGCCCAATATGGTGTATAAATTTTAAACCTTGTGAAGCCCTAAATTATTTTAATCTCCAAATGTAATTATCATAAATGTCAGTCAAACTTTCTCCAGGCTCATTTCTGTTGAACAGAAAAAAACAAATGAGACTGTGAAGGCTTTAAGCTTCACAAATTCTTGGTTAACTCCTCCATTCCTAGGAAGCTCTCAGATTCAGTAGAAAGAAGACATTCTTATGTGTGCTATGAGGCCTGAAATGTAGTCTGCCAGAAAGATAACCAGAGGATTATGGTCAATGGGTTATGGCATTCCTGGAATTAAACTAGTTTGGTGGATAGTGCCAATAATCATCTAACGAGAGTGTGCATTTTGTGCAGCTTTATAAAATATTTTATAATCACTGTATGCAAATGTTCAGCTTTCGGTAATGGTAAAATTGTTCCTCCCCTTGGTACCTGCAACAAGAATATTCCAGAACCACATTTCAGGTTGAGACAAGAAGTAAATAAAGGTGGTCATCTTCTCTCTTATGAAGTGAAGGAGTATATTTATCAAAACCAAAGGGAAAGAAACATATCATTTCTTGAGATGCCGGAACCAAGTTTTGACTGAGACATTGTACTAGATGATGATGTCAACAGGTGAAGCACAAACTTATTTTGATCTATTCCTTACCACCATTTCCAATACGTTTTACCCAAATTGCATGTCTTAAAATATTACTAGGGCTGAGTATTTTTGTTACATTGTCTGCGACTGGACACATGCACAGCTCCCTCTTCAGGGCAAGTTTTTTGTAAATTCCACCCCCCCCCTTTTTGAAAAAAATATTTATTTATTTATTTGAAAGGCAGAGTTACAGAGAGACAGAAGCAGAGAGAGAAAGGTCTTCCATCTGCTGGTTTAACCCCCAAATGAACACAATGGCTGGAGCTGGGCCGATTGGAATCCAGGAGCTTCTTCTGGGTCTCCCACGTAGATGCAGGGGTCCAAGTACTTGGGCCATCTTCTATTGCTTTCCCAGACCATAGGAGAGTGGGATCTGAAGTGGAGCAGCCAGGACTCGAACCGGCTCTCAGATGGGATCCTGGCACCACAGGAGGCAACTTTACCTGCTATACCACAGTGCAGGCCCTTCCATCTCCCTTCTAACACTAATCATGACACAGTCCTATTTCAAAATTTCAATTAGAAACAGAGTATCTCTCAAGCATCAGTCCAATTCTGCTCAGGTTATAAAGTTTTCTGAAAACTGTGTGTTAGCCTGTTCAATGTATAGGTTGCACCTTACAGACCAGAAGAGCAGCTTTGCTAAAACTCTCCTCACATCACTTCCACTTAATCACATCAGCCCTGGGCTCAATCTTTATTCTTTTTCTCTGATTATTTTATTGCTTTATCTGGTACTTGTCCTTTTCTTATTGTTGGTAGGGTCTGAAAGCCTGCTGCTACTACATTATTTGCTTTGAAAAAAAAAAACACTATTATGTTATCCTAATAAGCACAGCTGTACAAGCATCTATCAGTCTCTTTTATTGTGGTCTAATTTCTATTTATGAAAGTAATTTGCTCTCAGTTTCCGTTGATGATTTCCATTGTTTATATGGACACATTGCTCAACTCTCAGCCCTTTGCTCTTATCTGCACTCTCCTTCCCTCCTCTTGCCTCCCACTGGAACAATTTTAACCTTTGTTCCAAAACGCTACTTAAAAATAAGTGAAATGCAGGTCGTCCTAGCCCCTAGGTGACCAAAATGGCAGTGTAAAGGGGCTGACACACTGTCCCCGGAAAAATACCTGCTCTGTGCCTGATTTCTGAGACATAATCTGCATAATTTGTGAATTGCAGTGTGGACAGCGTTCTCAAGGATGTTAAGGAATTTAGTGGGAACTCAAGCCTGGAAGCTGCCTTTTAAAAAACAGATTTATTTATTTATTTGCAAGTAGAGTTGGGAGTTGAGAGTGTGTGTGTGGGGGGAGGTGGGGGAGAGAGAGAGAGAGAGAGAGAGAGAGAGAGATTGATTCCATCCAGTGGTTCAATCCCAAGATGGTTACAATGGTGAGGACTGGGCCAAGCTGAATCCAGGAGCTAGGAGCTTCATCCGTGGTGGCAGGGGCCCAAACACTTGAGCGATCTTCTACTGCCTTTCCCAGGCTATTAACAGGGAGCTGGATCAGAAGTGGAGCAGCAGGAATATGAAACGGTGCCCATGTGGAATCCCGTGTCACAGGTGGAGGCTTTACCTGCTGTGCCACGATGTGGATCTCTGGAAACAACTTTTAAAATAATAATAATAATAACTTTATTTTCATTTTATTTGGTAAACAGACGAATGTAGAAACAGAAGGACAGACATAAAGAGGTCTTTCATCCATTGGTTCGCTTCCCAAATACCCACAACAGCCAAGACTGGGCCAAGGTGAAGCCAGGAGTCCAGATCCATAGCCAGCTCTCCCACAGGGATAGGAGAGACTCAAATACTTGAGCCATCTTCTGCTGCCTCCCTGCTACCTCCCACAGCGTGCATTAGCAGGAAGTTGAATGGGAGGCAGAAGAGCCAGCATTCAAACTCAGACACTCAAATATGGAAGGTGGGCATCCCAAGTGACATCTTAATAGCTGTGCCAAACACCAGCCCCTGGAAAGTACCTTTGAACTCTGTTACAGGGACAGCAAGTGGGCCTAGTGTTGATACTACAGGTGGGAGTTAGCCCATGCTAAAGGTTTTTGCAGCAGAGACAGATCCTGACCTCAGATGCGTCTGTGAATATTGAATTTGCAAGACATGCAAGGTGATGGTCTTACCAGTGTTTTCTTTTCTGGACAAGACTCTGGTTGAGGTCCTGAAACAGAAGAAGCAGAATAAGGAGGAAAATATGTTACACTCATATGTTTTGCAGTTTGTGAAATTTCCACATTGATGAATTATGAACTTAAAGTTCTAAGAGGTGAAGAGCAGAGTCAAGATTTAGACTCCAAACCTCCCTTCTCCCCATTGTGTCTCCAGAGAAGAGCTTGAAGACGCCCAGCCTCTCTGGGGGGACATCAGACCAGGGTTTTGTGATGGCAGAGAGGTGGCAGTAACTCCTCCTGGGCAGCCTAACATTCGGGCTCAGACAGGGCAATGCATTTGTGAACCAGTGACATATCTGTAGTTGAGTAAACCGGATACTGGTAGTCGGAGGTGTCTCTTGTGGAATAATTGTCTGCTCAATGCTCAGTCACAGATTGCCACAGCATTTGCAAATAATGTCTGCAGTTCCAGATCAGATTAAGTCAAGGGCTTCAAAAATATTGTCATTAGCTGTATCTGTTTGCGGTGTGTTATGTATTTGTGTGTGTATCTGTGTGTGTTCTTAGTGTTGTCACGGGATTATCCTGATCCTCATTTAATTTGTAATAAAGTTAAAACGTAACTTCACAGGCACAGAGGCCAAATATTGTTGGCTCTGCCTTTCAGAATTGTTCTGTAATCTGACTTCTGTGCACCACCTCCACTGTTACCATCTTAGCTAAATTCGTAGCCATCTATTGCCTGGTTTGCACTAAGAGCTTTTGTCAATTTTCCATGTTCCACTACATTCTGTTTCTACCTGAAAGAAAGAAGTGTCCGTTCTAAAATATAAATTTGATCATCTTGTGTTCCTTTTCCAAGCATTCAAATGGGCCAAATTCAAAATAGCATTCGGCACAAACTCCCTCAGAGATGCAAGCTTTTGAGTGGTCAGAACTATACCTTTCTTTCTCCTCTTTCTATGCCCTTACTCTCTCTTCTTTCCTACATTGGTTTCCTGCTGTGTACACACATCAAACATGCTTACATATCAGAATCTTTGCACCTGCTATTCTGCCAGCTGAATGCTTTATCCTCTGTGATGTTCCCTTGTGATGAGAAAGTGTTTCCTTGCCCCACATTCATACCCAAACCTACTCTGTACCTTCACTTTCTATCCCTGGCCATGATTTTTCTTCATAACACTTAATACTATTCAGCAGAGCTACTATTTTAGATTTATAGTTTATAAAGCTATTATATAAGCTTTAAAAGGAGAAGGAGTATTTTTGGTTTGTTCATCACTCTGTCTTTTGTGCCTAAGTGCTAGACACATGCTTTGAATAAATATCTTTAGTGGATTAATGAATGAGCAACATTTATTAAAATATTTAAAAGGTCATATGTATTTTGTACTTCTTTCAAGCCAGTGAGAAAGTGGTTTTTCAGAGCTGCATCACACTCCTAACAAATGTTTAATGAACCTAAACTAGGTATTGGTGTGACAGGTGCACATAAGGCAGTCTGTCTTTAAGGAACACTCACTGGAGGGAAAGAAATACGTATATAGAAAAGCATTACATAAGAAAGAAGTAAAAGTGACCATAAACGTCAGGTCAGGAGAAGCTGCCTGATTCAGTCAAAGGAGATTAAAGAGGGAGAAAGTCCACTAGGTTTCCTAGAGATTTCTAGAAGAGGTGAGAGGTCAGCCAAGTGCTAAGGAATCTTAAGGATTGGTCTAAAAGAGAACGCAGGAAATGACAATTTAAGAGGCAGATGAAAGAAGTAGAGAGGAGACTGACCAAGGAATTATAGTCGGTCCCTTTCATGCCCTTTCATTCTCAAATGAAATAGAATGGGAGTACCAAGGGGTCCTGATTCAAGGTAACAGGTAGCAATTTTCTTGAGGAAACAAGCAAAAGAAAGACTCTTCCCTAAAAGACTTAAAGAACTTCATATTTACTGAAATTTTTGGAAATGGTTCATGATTCTGTATAGCCAAAACTCAGCCAGTATAATTCTTCTTTTTCTGTTGTCAGGAGACATTTTTGAATCACTTAATTTACCCTAGATATACATTTTGACATTTTAAAGAAAGGATAGATTGTTGTTAATATTAAATTATACACATATACAACACACACACACACACACACACGGTCAACTCCTCAGTGGGTTATAAATTTCAGCTGAGTTCCAAGCACTTTGGCTGACAACACAAAGATAAGCCTCTACTTGTGGGGAACAACTCGGACTATACTGTTACTGGAATTAAGACTTATTCTATGCATCTGCTCTCCCACAATATGGTGCTGGGAGAGGAGGAAACAGCTTCTACACAGCTGCCTCCAGTTCAACCAATAAACAGCAGGACCTGCTCCTGATTGGAGGAGAGCAGCGTACTCGGCGTGTGGGTAGCAGAGTTGGGATTGGTGGAAGAGGACTATAAAGGAGGAGAGAGACAACATGCACCAGGAACATCTATCTGAAGGAACACCTGAGCAGCCCCCCAGAGAGCCGGCCGGCGGTGTGCCGCTCCCCCGCGGAAGTGGGGAAAGTGGCAGGGGGAACCGCCCTTCCACGGAGGCAGAAGGGACGGTAGCCAACCCGGGAAGAACCAGCAGCAAACCCGGGGAGGGCTGAGCAGACGAAAGAACAGCGCAGGGTCCTGTGTCGTTCCTCCACGAAGACGGGGAGCGACATCTACTGATGCTTTAATTGACATGGGCAGTTTAAAACCGAAGTTATTCATGTTTTGCATTAATGTCGGTCTCATCCTAAAGCCTCCCATAGCAGAGAGCATCATACCCTATGACTGTACCTGGAAGCAAGCGTTGAATAGGACTTTGAGGATTTGATTTTAGAGCATGTACGTTTTCTACAGTTGGTGCTCAGACGACTCAATGACTCCCCTAGGTCTTCACCATTCTGCCACTAGAAGAGCACAACATAAATAATCGATGCACAAATACTGGTATTTTGGGGTGGTTTGTTAGCATCCTCTTGAAACTTAAACTTTTGAAAGCAGAGATGAACTCAAGCCTGCTAAACTGGCCTAAAACTCTAGTATTGACTCTTCTAAGATGATCATATTATGTAGCAAAATCTCAGACATTTTTATTATATCCAGTTGGAAAAATGAAAAACAAAACCAGATTCGGTGAAAATAATATTCACTTGGTTAAACTCTGGTTGTTTTTTTCTTTTTCAAGCTTCTGAGGAGAAAGCTTTTAGAATCTTTCCAAGCTGCATATTCTTTCAGAGTTCATCGTGACCAAATTCACAAAAATGTTCTCTGGCATTACCGATAATGAAACAAACAGCTGTACCACATAATGATCTTGATGGTTATGAATTAAATAGTATTGAACTCTGTCAATACTTTAAAGAGAAGTCTATAAGACAGCTCAAAAAAAACTAACTTATTTAGTAAGGAAGAGCTGAAGAGACCTGGAGTATAGTAATCATCCAATTGGTTGACTAGAAGTTTATTTATTATCCCTGACCTCAACTTAAAAATATGACAGTAATAAATTATGTACATTGTTAATTTAAAATTTTGACAAAAAATGTTGCTTGGTGGGTGGGCAGTGTTGGGGCATAGCAGATAAAGCCTCTGCCTGCAGTACCAGCATCCCATATGGACATGGGTTTGTGTCCTAGCTGCTCCACTTCCAATTCAGCTCCCTGCTAATGACCTAGGAAAACCAGCAGAAGTGACCCTACATGGCAGGCCCAGAAGAAGCTCCTGGCTCTTGGCTTCAGCCTGGCCCAGCCTTGGACATTGTGGCCATCTGAGGATGAGGAGTGAACCAGAAGATGGAAGATCTCTCCCTCTCTCTGTCTCTTCATCTCTCTCTAACTCTGACTTTCAAGTAGATAAATAAATCTTAAAAAAATGATGTTTGGTGTTTTTAGGAACAGATATGGGAGGCTGAAACAAAGATTCAACTGTAATTTCTATGCAAGTAGTACCCTTCTTCATAAAATAGACAAAACAAAACTGAATCTGTTCTCCATCCTTTATTTTCATCTGTCTGCTAGAAATATCAGACATGTTACATAGGGAGAAAACTCACTTTCTTTCCTTCCATAGGCCAGCTAGTCTTTCCAAACTCTGTGCTTTCTAACCTAAAAAATGCTGAAGCTGTGAGGGTACAACAGATGTAACGTGAGGTGCTATCGTTGACCCAACCATGTCCCTCATCTCTCAAGTCCAAGAAGTTGTTTTGGAGTATCATTTCCTCCTGAAGATGTGTCTTGAATCTACTTCTTCCTCTTCATTGCCATGGCTTTAGTTTAAACTCCCATAACCTTATTTCACATCTGGAGGGTCAAAGCCCTCTAACATGCCCTCTTTGCCTCCCCCTTCTCCCTTGTAAATATCCTTGAAATCATACGCTCCCTAAAAAACCTGCTTTGTCGTGACACCGTGGGCATAAAATTTGTGCTCTATGCCTTCGTTCAATCGCCTTTGTTGGTCTTCCAGTAGCAACATCTGCTGTTCTTGCTGTGGCTTAGTATGTTTCATTCATTCCTTTCTAACTCTCTTTTTTGCATATCCTGCTCATTCTGTTAGGAAACTTATCAAGAGCACTGGATTGGAATTCAGGAAGTCTGGGTCTTAGTTCTGGCTGTATGAAATATCTATATGAACTTTAGCCTGGCATTCAATCTCCCTGAACTTCAAGTCAAATATTAAAAATAGCTGCTATAGAAATACCACTATCAGTGCTGGTATTATGATGCAGCGGGTAAAGCTGCTGTCCGCAGTGCCAGCATCCCATGTGGGTACCAGTTTGAGTCTTGGCTGTTCCATTTGCAATCCAGCTCGCTGCTAATGGCCAGGGAAGAGCAGCAGAAGATGGACCAAGTGTTTGGGCCACTGCCACCCCCATGGGAGACCTTGATGAAGCTCTTGGCTCCTGGCTTTGGCCTGGCCCATCTTGTGGCCATCTAGGGAGTGAACCAGAAGATGGAGGATTTCTCTCTCTTTCTCTCTCCCTCACTCCTGTTGCCCCTTTCTTCCTCTTTCTCTGTAACTCTGACTTTCAAATAAATAAATAAGTATTTTAAAGAATATCATCATAACTTTTAAACAATATCATTATAACTTAAACTCAAATGAAAAAAATAATTATCTAAGATTTTGAGAATCACTGAAATTGATGAAAGGCTAGATTTACCTAGAAGCTAAAATAGTCTCAATTGCAATGTACATAATTACATTACTTCAAAATCTTGAATCCAAAGTTGAGAGGATTGTAGGAAAAATGTCCATAAAACACCATTAAGGTTGACCATACAGTTTTTAGTCATTGATAACACAAGCCAACTAAAATGTTTGTATGTCTAAGTGTATACAAGATATGAAAAGCAAATTCAGCTAACTTGCCCTAATTTATATATATGAAACATTATTCCAACAATTTAATGACAGCCCTTCCTTTCGAGCTTGTGTTAGATATTTACATATGCACTGCATCATAAAGTTATCCACAACAGAATTCAAAAGCATTGATAGCATAAAAACTATGCTATTTGATCATAGCGCTTGCTATCAAATTAGAGATTATTGACACCATAAAACATACAAAGATTACAACTTGAAAATTAAAATATATGTTATAAATATACTCATGCATTAAAGAGTAAATCATAGTAAAATTTAGAAAATGCTTATAATGTAATAACAGTAAAATTCTGTTAAAACTTTGTTATGCAGCCAAAGAGCTATTAAAGGGAAATTACTAGACTGAAAAAAAAAGAGGCTAAAGCCTAAATAGACAAGCATCCTAGCCATTTTAACTTAAAACATTGAACAGGAAAATAACCCTAAAAATGTAGACACATGAAAGTATAGCAAGTAATGACATATAAAGGAGGAAAGATAGGAAAAATACAGCCAGAAGCTCATTATTTGAAACTATTAATAAGTTTGATGAACTTTTCACAAGATTAACCCAGAAAAGTGTGGCAGAAATCACAAATAAACAATGATAGAATGAAAAATTGGAGAGATATTATGCAAGTTAAGAGGTCATTATTTGGGGCCTGTGCTGTTGAATGGGTTGAGCCACTGCCTGCGGCACCAGTCCCATGTGAGTGCCAGTTTGGGTACCGGCTGCTCCACTTCTGATTCGGAATTCTGCTGGTGCACCTGAGAAAGCAGTGGAAGATGGCCCACGTGCTTGGGACCCTGCTGCCTGCCTGCATGGGAAACCTGGAGGAAACTCCTAGCTCCTGGCTGCGGCCTGGTCCAATTGTGGCTTTTGAGGCCATGTGGGGAGTGAATCACTGGATGGAAGAGGTCTCTCTCTGAGGCTGCTTTAAAATAAATAAATCTTTAAAAAAGGAAAAATGCACCTTGTGAAACTGACCCAAGAATAAATACAGTGTATGACCAATTATATAATAACATTTAAGA
This sequence comes from Oryctolagus cuniculus, assembly GCF_051225735.1. NCBI lineage: Eukaryota > Metazoa > Chordata > Mammalia > Lagomorpha > Leporidae > Oryctolagus > Oryctolagus cuniculus. Next base: position 30,611,172 of record NC_142886.1, on the reverse strand, counting down.
CAGACACTGAAGAACAGATACCATAGTTTTCCCTGATTTATGGGCACTAAAAGAATTAAGAAAAAGAAGAAAGAAGAAATGCCTGTATTAGTTTTGTTGCAAATACAGTAAAATTTTGTTTTAAAATCTCAAATTGGGCCGGCACCGCGGCTCACTAGGCTAATCCTCCGCCTAGCGGCGCCGGCACACTGGGTTCTAGTCCCGGTTGGGGCGCCGGATTCTGTCCCGGTTGCCCCTCTTCCAGGCCAGCTCTCTGCTGTGGCCAGGGAGTGCAGTGGAGGATGGCCCAGGTGCTTGGGCCCTGCACCCCATGGGAGGAAAAGCACCTGGCTCCTGGCTCCTGCCATCGGATCAGCGCAGTGCGCTGGCCGCAGCGCGCCGGCCGCGGCGGCCATTGGAGGGTGAACCAATGGCAAAGGAAGACCTTTCTCTCTGTCTCTCTCTCTCTCTCACTGTCCACTCTGCCTGTCAAAAAAAAAAAAAAAATCTAAAATTGATGAGAATTGTATACTATTATAGTTTTAGTGGTTTTATGACTAATTTAAAATTTATCTGATGGAATATCATGTCTTTTCATTTGATTATTTATAGTTCTTGCCTATTTTCCTGGTGGACTACAATGTTTTAATTTGTCAAGCCCTTCATTTAGGAGAGCCACAAAAATAATAAAATGCTAAGTTTAAAAAAGAGAATTAAACATTTTTTCACAAAGGAGGCACTAAACTCAAATGGTTTTATTTGCAAATTATACCACATTTTCAAAGAAAAGATGATTCTAGACTTGAGCTCTTTAAGAGAACCAAAAATATCTTTCTCCAGATTATCTAATGAAATTAATGTTACCGTCACAAAATAATAATACCATACAAAACAATTTAAAAAATTCTAGACTGGTTGCATTATTGAATGTGAACACAATAATAGCAACATGATGAGATATATATGAAAGAGATGTTTACAACAAAAATGGCTTTATTTCAATAACAATCTATCAATTAAATAAATTATTGTATTAACAGATTAAAGGAGAAAATGAAATGTCAAATTAATAAATAGATAAAAGAACATTTGGTGGAAATGAATATCTTTTTAAAATAAAAATCCTAATGAACTGGAAATAAAAGGAACTTTCCTTAATTTAATGTAGTAGCTATCAAAATCCTACAGTTAAAGAGCATATTTAAATGTGAAATGTTGAAAATATTCTCTTTCATATTGGGATGAGGTTAAGGTTTGCACAGAAAATTTCAAAGACTTTATAGTAATTTTGCTACGATTGATATGGATTTAGCAGCATTGCCACATAAGAAGATCAATATACTAAACTATTATTAGATATAACAACAAAATGATATAATAGAGTGTATGACAATTAAATTGGATAAGGAGTAGAACGCATTTATCATCTGGAATTCAAATAATTGAAATGTTGTGGATATGGAAAAGGTCAATTGTATTTGTATACATAAAGAAAAAACAGAAAATAGTCTTAGCTTGAATTTCATCAAAAACAGAACCTCACAAAAGGCCCTTGTACAGGAAGGTAGTTTGAGAATATAATCCTATGAAGCAGTTTTGAGGAATAAGGAAATAAGTAAAGACGAAAAGCCAGCTAAAGTTAGTCTGAGTTATTGGCCATAATACCTTCTAAAGAGTTTATGAAATGCTTCTCAGAGCTTTCCTGTGTGATGAAAGATGCAAGCATTCTTGGGTTTACTCCTGTCCCTCAGGGTCTGGATGAACCAACAAGTGCTAACGCCTTTGCATTTCTAGCCTCTGCACAGATGAGTGGGGGTGGCTTTCCTGTGTGTTCACCAGTGTTGGGTCAGGGAAGCTCAAGGGCAGGTGAGAGCCGATAGACTATATGAACAAAGGCACATGCCATAGGGCTGTTTGTAATGAAGCTGGGGAAACATTTAGAAAGGATCATGCCTGCAAAGCTAGGCTAGAAACGGGGCCCAGAGGTTGTGACATCATACACAAGAGATATTTGGTGTGAATGTTGTATTAGAAAAACAAAAGGCTGTGGGAGGTGACCGGGGCAGCAGTTAAGATGGTGCTTGGGAGGCCTGCATCCCATATTGGGATGTTGAGTTCAGTCCTGGATCCACATCCAGTTCCTGCTAATGAGCACCCTGGGAAGCAGCAGGGGATGACTCAAGTACCTGCCACCATGTGAGAGACCTGGATTGAATTCCTGGCTCTTGGCTTTAGCTTGGCCAATTCCATGTGTGGTGGGCATGTGGGGAGTGACCTAGAAGATGAAAGATCTCTCTTTCTCAGTCCTTTTCAATAAATAAAAATTTAATAAAAACATAAAGTATATAGAAATCAATAAATGTAATGAAGAATATTTAAAATTTCTATGACCCAAACTTTTAAGGTTATTGAAAAAAAGTAAAATCAAGAAAACAAAAACACCTAAATAATGTTCTTCGGTAGGAAAACTCAATGTTGTGAAATTTGTTCTTTCAAGTTAAAAGGAAGCCTCTAAAAAAATTTCCATCAGATTTTTTTGTATCACATTGTTTTGCTTTTGTGTACTTGATAAGCTACTTCTAAAATGTGCATGACAGAGCAAACACCTAAGAAACTAAAACCTTATAGTCTTAAAAAGAAAAGCTAGTGTGTGTGTGTTTGTGTGTGTGAGTAAACATTTTGCCCTGACACATTTCAAGACTAAAGGAGACTGTAACAAGAATATATGATATATATGCAAGCACAAATTTATTGAAAAATGAAACAGAATAGAGTTTCTCCATATTCTCATGATATATATGGAAATAGTTTATTAAATGATAATTTTTTTTATTTGACAGGTAGAGATATAGACAGTGAGAAAGAGACAGAGAGAAAGGTCTTTCTTCCATTGGTTCACTCCCCAAATGTCTGCTATGGCCGGTGCCGCACCAATCTGGAGCCAGGAGCCAAGTGTTTCTTCCTGGTCTCCCAAGTGAGTGCAGGAGCCCAAGCACTTGGGCCATCCTCCACTGCCTTCCCGGGCCACAGAAGAGAGCTGGACTGGAAGAGGAGCAACTGGGACTAGAACCCGGTGCCCATATGGGATGCCAGCGCCGCAGGAGGAGGATTAACCAAGTGAGCCATGACGCTGGCTCCTATTAAATGATAATTCTTTATATCAGTGATTACTATATGAAAATGAACTGAATTCCTACCTTCACCATAAATATCTGTTCTGCGTAGAATACAGACAAATGTCAAAGCCAAAACTTATAGAAAAATTTAAGATACATTAACAAATATTTATTAATTCCGGTTAGAAAAGGAATTCTTTAAAATGTTACATAAAGGTTCTATGAACCATAAAGGAAAAAGATTTATAAATGCTTCTAAATTAACAGCTGAAGATAATAAATTTAAATTCCCATAAATAATGCAAAGAGACAAGACAGTTCAGGAGATCACTATAAAATAAACAACCTAATAAAGACTAGTATTCAGGTATCAATAAGAAAAACATAACTCGATAGAGAAATGGGAAAAAAAAAACTTAAGGAGGTCTTAAAAAAATGAAACATGTGGTTCTTAAACATGAAAGCCACTCAACCTCATTTTTTTTTTTATTTGACAGGTAGAGTTATAGACAGTGAGAGAGAGAGACAGAGAGAAAGGTCTTCCTTCCGTTGGTTCACTCTCCAAATGGCCACTACGGCCGGCGCTGCACCGATCTGAAGCCAGGAGCCAGGTGCTTCCTCCCGGTCTCCCATGCGGGTGCAGGGCCCAAGCACTTGGGCCATCCTCCACTGCCCTCCCAGGCCACAGCAGAGAGCTGGCCTGCAAGAGGAGCAACCAAGACTAGAACCTCGCGCCCATATGGGATGCTGGCGCTGCAGGTGGATGATTAACCAAGTGAGCCACGGCACCGGCCCCCTCAACCTCATTTGTATTAAGGAAATTACAGATTGAAATTGTAGTTAGATACATGTCACACATACCTGATGAAACATTTTAAAAGTTAAATATACAAAGGAATGGCAGCACTAGGAGGTGATGGAAACTCTCCCAACACCGACTGAAAGGTAAATTGGCACACCTTTGGAACTTCTGGTGTTACCCAGTGAAGTTTACTTGCTTTCTAACCCGACAAACTCCTGTGCCTCAGTAAGCATATCCACACACCTGTATAACTGAAAGCAATTTAAATTGCATTAAAGGCTTGACACATTGTGCTATATCCATATAAAAGTGTAATATAGCATACTGAGAACAATTGAACTCTACATGCACCAGCACAGATGAATCACAGAACTTCTTGTTGAGGAAATAAGCCTAAGACAGAATAATATACAAGCAGGACTAACTCAGGTAAAATTCAGTACTAAATAATGTATTATTCAGGGCAACGTACAAACATAGTAAATCTGTTAGAAAAACCGAAGTATTATTAACATAAATTTGAGATCTCTCTGTTCCATGGGAGTTTTAAAAATACTTCTAATATCCCACCTTTATGCTAAGTACATGAACCTTTATTACTATTGTTCAAACTCTTAAGATATGTTTAATGTACCACTTTATTAAATTTTAAAACAACAACATAAAAAGTTTGAATGACAGGTCTCATGGATAACTAACTCTAGCTTTGGGCATGTCTACCTTATAATCTATTTATTTATATTAAGTTGAAGCTTTCAGCTCATATTTCTTATTTGGGCTATAAAGTTTCACTGAAAATTAAATCCCTCTTGTGCATGATAACCTTGTAAATACTCCCAGACAGTTGTCTTGTCTCCTGTTAGGTTACAATTTTTTTCCCCAAGAATCAACCATCCTTAAATCATGGTTTCCAGACACCTCACTATTTTGGCTTTCTTCCTCTGGACACATAGCCAGAAGGGAGCACAACATTCCAGTTTGTTCTGGCCAGTGAAATGTCTGATGGGACTATTAACTTTCTCGTTCAAGACACTCTATTTATTGATATAGCCTAAAACTGACCCAAGTTTTTGTAGCCTTGCACACCATATTAATTTATATGGGGATCCTTGTTATTTCAAAACTCTTAAGTATTTTTCATATAAAGGTTTGTATAATAAATTCTTTCTCGTCCTATACTCATGAGGCTTGCTTTTAAAACTATGTTTGGGACTTTACATTTATTCATAATGTTTTATCCTGGAATTCAGTGATGGTATTTCAGTTTTTAATATTGAGAGTTTTTCAATACTGATTTATTTTTTTCCACATATTATTAGCAAATTTATACTTAGTTGATTAATCAGACTTTTATTGCAAAACCACCATGTGTAAGGCAATGTGATAGGTGATGTGTATTTGTCTCAATAGTTAATAAAAATGAAACTAGAGATATCCAAAAGTAGACTTCTCCAAATACATAATCAGTGCACTCATAATGGAAGAATGTTGATGTTTGAGATAAATTGGTACGTATTTGCAGTTTATATTTCCTCATCTTTATTATGTATTCCCCACTTGCTGTGAAGTCTTCAATTTTTAGCAAGTTAGTTGACAGGGCCTAAATCTATAGCATTAGCCTTTACAGAATTTTTATCTCTGATGGATTCCTGTATTGTGTTACCACAATCTCCATCCACAAAGATAAGCTATAAAGCAGATTTCATTTTTGCCAGAATCTATCATTTTTCTTCATTGATTCATGGCTTTAACATATTCTCAGATACTCAATCCTCAGAAATTTATTTTTCACTTTGAAAAATTCAAGTGACATCTTAAAATAGAAAAGTGCAGGCTACTGTTCTTTTTTGAAGAAAAATTAAGACTATAAAAACAAAAATAAGTATAATTAATAACCTCAGCATCAAGAAATGATCGTTTTTCATTAGTGTTTACACTTCCAATTGTTTTGTGCAGTGTAGATACAAAATGCAACACACATGCCTAGATCAGCGCATGTTTTTACATGAAGATGAAAGTGTGTAGCTAAAAGAGTAATCACAAAAGCAAACTCTATGTAACCATCACCCATGTCAAGAAATAGATTATCACTATACTCAGATGCCCCTAGTGCTCCTCCTGTGTTACTGTCCTCTCTTTTCTCCCCAAACACTTGCATCATGCCTCAGAGTATTTAGTTCTGTTTTGTCTTAAAAGTACCGTCTAAATGAAATGATATGTATTCTTTGTATATAGGTCATTCTTTTGTTCTATGTTGTTTGTTAGATAAAACTATAGCAGTTTATTCATTTCCTTGTTGTATAATATTATATTGAATTAATATGCCACAAGTTGTTTATCTATACTTTGAACATTCTTGTGTATGCATTTATCTTTTAAATATGCCAAAAACAGAACTGGCTAATTGTACAGGTGAATATTTAGCTTTAATATGTAAACTATGTTTTGGAGACTAGTTCTTCCAATTTCTTTTTTCTTTTTTTTTTATTTTTTATTTTTGACAGGCAGAGTGGACAGTGAGAGAGAGAGACAGAGAGAGAAAGGTCTTCCTTTGCCGTTGGTTCACCCTCCAATGGCCGCCGCTGCAGCCGGCGCACCGCGCTGATCCGATGGCAGGAGCCAGGATCCAGGTGCTTTTCCTGGTCTCCCATGGGGTGCAGGGCCCAAGCACCTGGGCCATCCTCCACTGCACTCCCTGGCCATAGCAGAGAGCTGGCCTGGAAGAGGGGCAACCGGGACAGAATCCGGTGCCCAGACCGGGACTAGAACCCGGTGTGCCGGCGCCGCAAGGTGGAGGATTAGCCTATTGAGCCACGGCGCCGGCTTAGTTCTTCCAATTTCAATACCACCAATTGTGTAAGAATCATAGGTGTGTCACATTCTCACCCACATTTAGTTTTATCTGTCTTGTTATTTCAGTCAATCCAGTAGGTATGTGTGTGGTTTTGGCTCCTACTTCCTGACACATCCTGATGTTTAGTGTCTTTTCACACAGAGATCTTTTGTGTAGTTTCCCTCTGAGTCTATGCAAACATCTTCTCCCAATCCCTGGCTTTGTTTCCACTCAGTGTTTCATTGTAATTCCTTTCCTTTTAGCATTAATGTTTATATATCCTGGTTAAGAAATTTTTTCCTACCTTCAGAGTACTGAAGCTACTCCTCCACAGTTTCTTATGGAAGCTTCATTGTTTTGTTTTCCACATTTAGATCTATAATATACCAATAGTTGTTTCTCTTGCTGTACATACACAATAAGGAATATTTTCTTTTATAATGAGCCTGTCTTGATGACCTAGGACAATTTATTAGAATGACCATCACTCCTCTGCTGCTTTGCGGTGCTACGTTTGTCATAAATCAAATGGGTGCATATGGAAGGATGTTACTGGAATGTCTATTACGTTCTGTTTGTCTACGCATCTATTCTCTTAGCAATACCATGCTGTCTTAATTATTGGAGTTTTAAAATAACATCTGTTATGTGCTTTAATTCTATTCTTCTTCAAGATTGCCTTGACAGATTTTTGTCTTTGAATTTTTATTTGTTTTAGAATAGGCTTGTCAATGTCTAAAAAAGGAATTCATGAATTCCTGCTGAGTTATCAATAGGGGAAAATGGATACATTATTTATATATTTTAATACTGATGTATATTATTACTCTGATAGTTCAGATTAGAGGTCAGCAAACTATCATCCATGGACTAAATACTGCTCTCTACCTATTTTTGAAAATAAAGTTATATTGGAACACAGATGCACCATTTGTTTACATACAGTTCTGTCCCTGCACTGGCGTTCTGATGTAGAGTTGGGTAGTTTGAATCCTAACTGTAATCTGTAAGGGGTAAAATAAGTATTTTTTATGTTTTATGTTTTTAAACACATTTATTTGAAAGGCAGAGTTATGAAGAGGGGAGAGGGAGAAAGAAAGGTGGGGGGGAGAGATCATCTATCTGCTGTTTCACTCCCCAAATGGCTGCAATAGTCAGGTTCAGCCAACTGGAAGCCAGAAGCCTGGGACTCCATCAGCTCTCCCACATGGGTGGCACGAACCCAAGCATTTGGGCCATCTTCAGCTACTTTCCCAGGTGGATTATTAAGAAACTGGATGGGAAGTGAAGCTGTGGGGACTAGAACCGGTGTTCATATGTGATGCCAGTGTCACAGGCGGCAATTTAACTCACTGTGCCAAGTAGACTCCATTTTGGATGCTTTGTATTTCTTTCTTTAATGTTTTATTTTCTTCTTTTTGTGATGCTTTACGTATTTTCTGAAAGGGTAACAGAGACTGGAGTGAGTGTTCTGTGCTTATGGTAAGTCGTGCCCTTCTCTTTGTTGGGCAGAGTGACCGACCGCTTTTTTTACCATTTCTGGCATATGTAAAATAATTCTGCAACATTTGAAGAAAGAGAAAAATATGATCCATCAAAGAGAAAAAGGTACAAGCCAGTACTTCAGATAATCCAGATAATCTATATCCCTGCTGAACTATGATCTTTTTATCTTATTTGTTGAACTCTCTGTTTAGTGGAGTATTAATCCTTACACTATAATATAAATTAAAAACACATTATCTCCAAAGTAATAAATAAAATATTAAGGTGAAAATAAAAAGAACTCAGGGAATGGCTTAACATTAGATAAACACTCAATAAAATTAGCCAACTCAAAGGCAAGTGCATAGAAGTTGCCCAAATACAAAAGAAAAAATGAATAATAATAAAAAAAAGAATTAAGAAATTTGAAGGATAAGAAAAGAGAGGGAGAATGAGACTTAAGCAAATAATTGTAGAGATAATGGGCAAGAATTTCCCACAGCAACTGAAAGCTATCATCACCCCAGAGAGGTAAGAATTTGAATTCACAGGTTATCTTCAAGATGAGACTCCTGAGAAGGCAAAGTCCAGTTTGCATATCTCTGAGGCAGAGTATCTCACTTGGACCAACACTACAGTGAAGTGAATGTGTGCAGAATTAAGATGTCCTTGTGTAGTTATTTCGCCAGCTACTCTGTTGAGTACGTCATTGTGTGTGTTTGCTGATTGTATGCTTATGGCCTCCGTGTCCCCCTTTTCCCATTAATATCATCACTTTGTTGTTTTCCTGGAAGAAGTTACATAGCTGCCTTTCTGCCATGCTTCGTGGTACAAGGAGAAGGGAAGCATGTGGGGTAACACCGTTGGGACGGGAGTGTTTGCACAGGGCGCACAGCCTTTATGCTTCTCCTTCAGGTAGATTTACTGTGATGCCTCACTTTGCAATGTGCTCACATAGTCATTTTGTTTTGCAATATTTACGAAGCAAGGTTTTTTTCATCATAAGTGATTGAAACACTCTGTCTTTACTTCCTGACTTCTATCCCCTTTTATCTGTTGTGATCAGTAGTCGTCAGCAAGCATTTTAAGAGAAATACATTTAGTTTAACCCTGGTGGAATATATCTGTAATTTACAGTCACTGTTCATGTTGCTAGCTGTCCTCATGTGGGGATGCTTCTAGGAATACTGCCTTCAAATGTCAAATCACCTGATATCGTGCCAGCAAGGTTCAGGACCAGAGGACCGAGAGATGTGGTTGTGGGAGGAAAATAAGGTTGGAAATGTATAGAAACAGAAGCTCATCACTGAAAAATCCAGACTTACAACTCTCATATGAAAGAAAATTTGCAATCCCTACTAAAATTTTACATTGCCTTTAATGGGTTATAAAGCAGAAAATCTTCTAAACAATCAATAATAGTAAAAGACTTTTATTCGTATTTGCAGATTTGCAGAAAAGACTATTTTCTTTTTATTCTCTCTATAGAAAGTTATGTGACAATCTTATTGTATTATGAAGAGGCAATCAAAGTATATATAATCACAGAATGTAAGAAATGTATCAGATAGTTAAGTAAAAAAAATACTGTGCTATTTTCCTGGATGTTGTGATTTTTGTGGTATTTCTAAGCAGTTTATAGTTTGTCATTTGTCATAATTTCTTTTCACATTCAGAATAACCAAACACTTTTGTACTTAATTTTTGTATTTATTTTTATGTATTCTTTTTTCAAAATGAGGCCCCTAAAATGTAAAAGCTTCAAGCTTCGTAAAACCTGGATTTACCCATGTTCCTCTATATTCTACATTATTCACCGTGAACTGATAGATAAAGCTCCCAGTTTCCAAGTCAAAGTTTTTGCCTCTGCAAAGTTAATAAAAGATCACATGAGACTGCTATTTTCAGAAACTGTAGTGCTCCCCCCTCACTTTTTGGGTGCGGTGGGCGGAGGGGGAGGGATACCAGCGTTTTGGCAGGTGAAACTGCTTGCCTGATCCGAGCAGTGACGAAGATTGCCAGCCTCTTCCGACTGGAACGGTCTCATCAATCAGCCTGTGCATGAACTATTAGCACTGTCAGCTTCCTTTTAAGAGATGACATTCAAGGGTAGCTTTCCTCACCCACCGAAACTCCCACAGTCAAAAGAGCACAGCGCTTCAGCAGGAGGAGGGGTAGGAGTCCTTTCTCTTGCAACGACTGGCCCCAGCTCCTTTCAATCCACATAGCTTCTTAAACTCATTTTTCAATGACTGAAAAACACCCTGAGCAGACGCCCTTAGCTTGCTGGTACAGGAGTTGGGGCAGGGCTTCTGTCCTTTGCCTTGGAACGGAGAGGTAGTGATGCCAGGATCTGGAAGGTTACAGCTTTGCCTGTATGATGTCTGATTAAAAATAATAACTGAACACATGCCTACATTTGTTCATGCATGCACTATCTTTGTGGGATGTGTAGAAATGAATTGCTGGCTAAGTATGTTTGAAATGAAGGCCAGCTTTGTCCTTAGTTCATAACAGGAACGAGACTGTAATGGGCTATCTTCTAGGGTTGTGAGGATGATTAAAACAGTTTTATAATTTTTTGTCCCTAAGATAAATGGGATAGATGTGTAAAGAGTATTATGTAACCTCTGGTGTGATGAAATGATTTGAAGAGAAATAACAGTGTGGTCAGAAGCTTCATAGAGTTCCAGCCACACGGATGATGACATTCCTGCATCACAAGAATCCATTCCATTAATAATTTTTAAAAAATGTATGTGTTTATATAGGTTCCCTATTATTTTGGAAATAAAGGGCTGAAAATCTAACTCACAAGTTTTTGTATCTCTTAATGATAATATTGCAATTGGGAACTTCTTGGTTGAGTGTCGCTTAGTTTGATTTGTGTGGAAATAATGGACATCCTTGTTTGAGGGGAAAACAGAGAAAATGCATGTCAGTATTACTTTTCCTAGTCTGTTTTTTTTTTTTTTTTTTTTTTTTTTTTCACCTTACCTCCCCTCCAAAATCACCCAGGACATTTTTTTAAAACGTGCTTGTTGCCCACTTAAATTAATGAAAGAGCTCATGTCTAATACAGGAATATTTGTTCTAGATACATACATGAATAGAACTACTGTGGATGCACACCTGCCCTGAGCATCAGGGTAATCCATGTAAATCAAGGATTGGCTTTAAAACCTTCCTTCCCAGAAACCCAGGGTGAGAACTGTTGAAGAGATTTGAAACATGAACAGGCTGTCCTTTGGTTTAGAGGTCAGCCGCAAAATTGGCTGATTAAAAAGAAATTCGCAGTTACTCTTGTAAAGAAGTCTATCTTTCGTGTTAAAGGAGACCCTTCTTGGCCTGTCTTATGACTTTATTATTTTTCTTAATGCTAGATCAATGTAAATGAGACCTGTGTTCTGTGCTCTTTTTCTTAATGTATACCATTTCAGCCATTTGGTTGTACTACTTAGTATTAATGCTTGCTTGAAAACTGATTTTCAACTGGAAGTACTTTGTTCCCCAGGGAACAAATGACAGTACTGGAGACCTTTTTGATTGTCATGCCAGGCTGTGGGGTGGAGTGATGCCAGAAATCTTACAAAGTATAGGACAGGCTCTCACAATAAGGATTACCCACCCAAAAAGTCAGCAGTACTTGAGAAATCATAACCTAAAATAGTGCATAAAACAGAAAAAGGGAAGTCTTTGGACTGCAATGTGTTGAAAAAGTTTTACAGGTACGTGAAGGTGCAGTTCTTTTCTTTTTATTTTTTTTCCACTATGATGTCTAAGGTCTCTTGTGTCACTTTTAATTATGGCTACAACAACTGTCTTGAATAAAATAGCTCTGATAGCTAGACCTTATTTTTATTTTCATTTAGAAAGACAAATGGTTTGGGGTGGACAGCCTCATGTCTGTTGTTATATTATATTGAAAATACTCTGGTTGCTGGTTCAGAGTAGTCACTTTGTTGATTTGAAATCTGCCAGACCTTAGGGCAAGTGACTATATCTGTGATTTTTATAATTTTTAAGTAGACTAATAACAGTCATGATATATGTTATATTAATTGTTGTGCAAAAGTCTTATTTACTATCATGTAGCAAATATTTGTTTCAATTTAGTATATTATCTTACAGATTGAATTTTAAACCTAGGAGTTATCAATGATACTATTTAACAGTTTATAAACAGTTTAATTGGATGATTGTAAGCAATTTCACAGGTTTGATTACTATTCATCGGAAATATATAATCGTTGCTAATATCAGAGGATTTTTATTGCATTGATAATTTTTAAATTAAAGATTCAACAAAATTTTGAAAATCATACAGTCATACCTACTTCAATAGATTCATTAATTAGTCTCTTCATTCTAGTTAGTATTGAAAAAAATGTAGTTTCTTTGAAACTTGGAACCATTTCTGAGTTTTGCAACTATAATGGGATATCAAAGAAAAATTGGAAAAATAATCATAGTTGGCCCTGTTATAAAGAGACTAAATAAATAAGCATTATTCTGCCTATGGAATGTAAGAATGATATGAAATCACTTAAAATATGAAGGACTATTGGGCCAATGTTGTGGAGCAATAGATTAGGCTACCACTTAATATGTCAGCATACTATATCTGAGTATTGGCTCAAGTCTCAGTGGCTCTGCTTTGGATCAAACTCCCTGCTAATGAGCCTGAGAAAGCAGAGGATAATGACCGAAGTACCTGGGGCCCTCCACCAACATGAGAGACCCAGATTGAGTTCCTGGCTCCTGGCTTTGGCCTGACCCAGCCCCAGCTGTTGTGGCCAACTGGGGAGAGTATCCACAGATGGAAGATCTCTCTCTCTTTCTCTCTGCCTCTCTCTGTCACTCTGTCTTTCAAATAATATATATATATATATATATATTTAAAAATATGGATGTCTATTGTAAAGGACGAAAAAAGAGCTAATATTTGTTTCTATAGGTGGCAGGTTAAACAAAAGGGATGGTTTATAAATTAAGAGGGCCAATTGATATAATAGTGTATTACATTCTTCTTTAGTTACAAAATAGAAACATTTAACTTTTGTTCAAAGGATTGAATACTCTTTGAATCGCAGCCCATCTTAGTTCCCAAGTCTTCGATAAAAGAGTACTGTTTGTGGTTGATTTAAAACAATGAACATTTTTTTCTCATACTTTGGAGGCCAAAGGCTGAAATCAGTATCATTGGACCAAAATTAGAGTGTCTGTAGGGTCATGCTTGCTCCAGAGGTCTGGAGAATAGGTTCTTGCTCTTTTTCAGCCCCTGGTGGCTGCTGGCATTCCTTGGATTGTGACATTCCTTAGGTCACATCACTAAAATCTTCAAAAGCGTCTTCAGCTCTCATTCTGCTCATCACCTTGCTGCTTTGTGTGTGTGTGTGTGTGTGTGTGTGTATGACCCCTCTGTCCACATTTTAAAAAGATGCATTTAAGGTTCTCCTGAATAATCTAGGATAATTTCCCCATCTCTGGATATTTAATATAATCACAACCATGAAGATCCTTTTTCCAAATTAAGTAATATTTGCAAGTTCCAGGGATTAGGACACATTGTCTTTGTTTGGAGGGGATGAAATTTTCAGCCCAGCACCTAGATTGGAGGATGAGTGATTGATCACTTCATGGCTATTTCCAGCAATAGGATTCCTTTAGGATTCTGTAAGCCAGACTGTGACCTTTGATGGATTGCTTCACCCTTAAGTGTTGGTTTTCTCTTTTACACATTGATGCTAATAATGATATTCAAACTTTTAGATTGTTATAAAAATTTAATTACTTATTACTACTGAGACATTTAGAGAAATGATTGGTATATATTAAGCTCCCTACAAGTGTCCACAATTATTAGCTGTTGAGACTTGTTGATAATATTACTGTTACAAAAGAGAATTGTGAGAAGGTGATCCAACCCTTGCTTGGTGGCTGGTGATATAATCTACAATTTTTTTACTCTTACTTTATTTTGTTTTGACAAATTTAAGTAGATGATGGAATTAGTTAAAGCTGTGACCTGATGTCTAAAGAATGTATTTAATCTGCTTTATTGAGTTTATTCTACTTTGTTTACAACAGATGAAGATGAAGCTAATCCCTGCATTGAGGAGGCAACTGAGAAACCCAGTTTACTAACAAAAGATCTCATTAAGAATAATAACCTTGGAAATAACAGGAATATGTGATTCACTCAGAGAAGAAATCTGACTCTAAAGTGTTTGATTCACCTTTTCAATATTTTGTGGATATAAACCAAAGATCAAATTTTTGAATGTAACAGAAGTCCTTTTGGCTGAATTGAGTACTATGCCTAACCCAGCCTTGATGGAATCAGTTTCTCATTCAGGCTGCCTTTCTACCTCTAAAACTTTGCATCGCCTTCCTTTTTTCCCATCATAGTAACTTTGATAGAGCATGCCTAATTTATCAATAGCAGAATAGCACATTGCCTACAAACCCTTATATAGCCCAAGGTTTAATAGATATTAGCATTCTATAGCCTAACATACAGTTTAAATGTGTAGTCATTTTAAACAGAGTACTACTATGACTATTGTACACACTGGGTTGGTAGGGTATAGGATTTCTTCCAGGGGTTGTGTTAAGCCAATGTCACAGTTATTGGCAGGGCAATTATCAGAATTGGTTTTGCCATTATTAATGATAGAATTAAAAAGTAAAAAGTAAAATTCCAAATAATATGTCATGGGTGCAGCATTGGAAACAATAAGACACTCTGTTCTTTGTGCATTTCACCAAGAAATAACCACATACAGTTCAAAAGCAATTAAAATCTGCAGATCTTTTGCTGTTTGGAATAGTATTAGGTCAAACCATATGAAATAGCTATTCTTGCAGGGCAAAAAAAAAAAAAATGAATGTGATGATTTCAGGTGGAAAAGGTAATCAGAATTCCTGTGAAAAAGGAGCTCAATTTTCCAGAGCTATTAAATGAAAGCAGCTATATGAAACTCTCAAGTATATAAGGAAATTTTGCATTTTCCAGCTACTTATTTCTCCCAATAAATATCAACAGAGTTCTATTTCACATTCTTTACTTCAATGCCAATGATTATGGGAACATACATTGTTAAAAGAAGAGAAATGAATGAAAGAAATTCATGGTGGGGAAAGCTAGGTAAACAGAAAACAATGAAAAATTCAGATTGCCACAAACTTTATAATCATTTCTGTTTGACAGTGTTTATCTCTTTTTTATCTTCTTCCCCATTTTTATTTCATTTTTATGTGTCTCATAAAGTTGGATATCGCTCGATGTTTCGCTCTTTGGTGTCTGATCATGGAAAGCAGATTGCCAAGGCATTTTATATACTCTAGGAAAAGAAAATCATTTTCACATATTGAGGTTTATTATTTGAATGTTTTTCAATATAGCGAAGCACACCTATGAAATTTAATGTACATGCATATGTAAGTACATGACTAGTATGGCATCAGGTAGACTTTCATGCCTTCTTTGGAGAAAATAAAGAGAATCGAATAGATGCACACACTTCTCTCCTCCTACCCCCATCTCTGTCTTAGTGATTGGTGATATGGGGAAGAGTATTGTATTTTCCATAAAACTCTTGGAAACCTCCATTCATCATTTTTGGGGGACAGGGAATTGTACTGGAATTTAACTAGTTAAGAGGCTAGATCACTAATGTAAAGGATTATTACCAGTGAAGAAAGTTCTATGACTTGGGTAAGGAGAATGACTTTAGAAAATAAGGCACACAGACCTATCATTATGGGTTTTACTAAGAAGTCAAGTGTTATATTCATATGATATTTGTTTTTAGGATAAATTTTATGATCTTCTTATATCAGTGAACTTTCCCAATGGTACGTTTGGTGTTGATAATCTACATTAATTGTTATCTTCTGCTTCTGTTCTATCAGAATTGTCAGATTCTTATGACCTAGTTGGTAATTTCATGTCATACCTTGTAGTACATTGCATTTTGGGATAGATGTAAATGAGTAAACTGAGACCACCTCATAATTTAAAAAGCAATTTCACTCTCAGTCAGCATGTGTATTGCATACCATTAAAAATGAATGGAAAAAAGGAAATGACTGTGGTTCAATAATTTATGAAAAATGCTATTTGCCTATGCATTTTTTAAATAACACCTGAGACTATAACACAGAGGTACTCAGACAAAAGATTGGTTTCTAGCTCAGAAATGATGAAGAGAAATTTCTATTTTCATTTATTTCTTAGCAGGTTGACAGATGATTGTCAAAGAGAGAGCAAAAAGGTAGATATTAGTATGAATCAATCAGCTAGCTAATTTATATGGTTTTTTTTTTTTCAGGCAAAAAAAAACTCACATAGCCTATTGTAGATATTTTCAGAAAATCAAGAACTTCATTGAATTTTCATCAAAGTTGTATTGAAGTAGGAAAGTGGATGGAAGTAGCAGAGATGAAACAAAATTGATCATGAGTTTATGTTGATTTATTCTGAGTGAATTTTTCCACAAGAATTTTTCTTTTAAATCCAAGTATTATTTCCCAGTGGAGATTTATATTCTAAATGTGGAAATGGAAATGTTCACTGGGGCTGGCGCTGTGGCTCACTTGGTTAATCCTCTGCCTGTGGCGCCAGCATCCCATATGGGTGCCGGGTTCTAGTCCTGGTTGCTCCTCTTCCAATCCAGCTCTCTGCTGTGGCCCACGAGGGCAGTGGAGGATGGCCCAGGTGCTTGGGCACCTGCACCTGCACAGGAGTCCAGGAAGAAGCACCTGGCTCCTGGCTTCGTATTGGCACAGCGCTGGCCATAGCAGCTATTTGGGGGGTGAACCAACAGAAGGAAGACCCTTCTCTCTGTCTCTCTCTCTCATTGTCACTACATCTCTACCTGTCAAATAAAAAAAAAAAAGAAAGAAAATGTTCATTGTGCATATGTACTATATGCTCTGTATTTCACAAATATTTCCTAAAATCTTGATTTCTATGTTTCTTGATCTGGCTCTAACAATTCTCCAAGTAAACATTCTCCATGATACCACTCACTTCCTATGCACTATCAGGATAATTTGTCCCAAGAAGACAAACTTAATAGCCCTTACATGTAAAGAAGCAAGAGGGATACCATGAGATATGGACTGAAAAGAACTGGAAGAATGAGACTTTAATGTCATTCAGAATTGATAGATCCATTTCTCCTTCCCTTACACCCAAAGCAGCACAAAACTTCCAAAGGCTACAGTTCAAGTCAATCACTATTTTGGAATCTTAGTGTGTTTTCTTAGCATGTCTTAGAAAGATATGTGGTAAAGTCAATAATGAAAAAATGGTCCAAAATATATTAGTGTGGTCGTAGAGCACCAGGACTTGATTTGGTGACTGCCATCCTTACTATCTCTTTAACTAGAAGTATAGAGCACTGCCAAGAACTGCAAGCCCATTGCTATAGTATGTCTGCAACATTTAGATGTGGCGGGCGATTAAACTTGTCTCTGCTAATTAATTTTTCTGTCAATTGAAAAGATAGAAAGAAAATACCTAGATCCCTGTCCTTGGCAGCTACTGCCACTCTTTCAAAACAAAGCTCTAAAGAAACTTCTTTCATTTTGTTAATTTGTAACAGCTTCATCTTTATCAAGAGAAGTATCCATTGCTATATAACTTGTATTTTAAGGTCAAGAAATACTTTACAGTTTCATGCAAAAGAGACTGTTAAGAAAAATGTTACAAGGACAAGATACCAAACTGTGTTCTGTCACTGAGTACCACACTAATGAATTTGATTTTAAGGTAGTACATTTACTTGAACCTGCGTATTTTCTTCTTTCACCCTTTCTTGACTCTTGCTGCAAGCAGCATTGGCTAGTTCGTTACTGCATGCTGTATTTCATTCCACTGTAGCACCTATGACATCGTGTTGTTCTCCTTAATTTACCTATCTGTCTCCTGCTCCCCAACTCAAGTTTTTTGAGACTGAGGCTCATTTTAAATGTTCAGCACAGTGACTACCTGTTCATAGGTTTTAGTGAATATTTATTGTAAGTGGATGGCTAAGTAAATGACCTGCATTGGCTAATCCGTACAGTGATTTTGAACTGATTTTAAACATCAGCAGATGCCATTTGGATTATTACTGTTGCTTTATTCACATATCCTATATCCTTTCCCCAGGGGCTAGGTAGAGGAAGGAAAGTGTCTTTCCTACTAACATTCAACTCCATAGTCTTTCATTGAAGGAGCCTCTATGCTCTCTATATTTCTCTACCTTTCTGTCACCTGTTACTATTTATGCTCAAGACAATCAAATGCTATTTGTTTTCATGATGTTCACCCCAAAGTCATTATTATATCCACTCTTCTTAGTCCATTCCTATTTTTTTTGCTTTGGCCTTTTGCCCACTAACTCCTAAAAGAGTCGTTCTGTCCACAGGAAGACCATCTTTGTAGCTCTTTAGAGAGTCATAGTTGTGAGGGCCCAGGACAGTATGGAAACATTTCTAAGTATAACAAATAATCCATTAAAGAGGAAGTAAAGTAGGACCAAAAATATTGGAAGATTGAATTTATTGAGGCTTTAATTTGACCAACACGTTGTCCATTAGGTTAAAATGGTTTTCTTCCTTTGTTTTTGAAAGTTTTTCTATTCCTGTCTGGCCCAGGAAACTTTAGACAACAGTTCTTTTCTAGGATCAGGGATATTTGGGCAGTTTTTCTTTCTATTCTGTGTAGATACATGGAAGTTTTGGATTGCTACCTGGTGAACGATCAAGAGTCAAGGAACTTGCTTCTACTGAGAGTTCAGTTCAGAATTGAGTTTGGGCTGATACAGGTTGATTATTACGAATCTTTCAGCATAGTATCTATCCATTTTCAAATTTGATAGACAGTTCCCAATTCCTGTTCACTGATTCATCCCTCCTCCACATACTCCCCCTCAAATGCAAGCAATGGCTAGAGCCAGGACTGGGTTGAGATCCAAGCTAGAAGCTGGGAAATCAATCCAGTCTCCCATGAGTAGCAAGGAGTCAACGACTTGAGCTGTCACTTGATACCTACCATGGTGCGCGTTATCAGTAAGCCGGAGTCAGGAGCAGGAGTTGGGACTCAAACCCAGGCATTCAGATGTGGGACATAGGTGCCTTAATTGCTAGACTACATGTCCATCTCTCTAGTACCCATCTTTAGTAGTCCCAATTATAGGTAACCCTTCCTATTTCCTATCATGTCTGTAGTTCATGTCAAGTTAGGGGAAGGAGGCTGGTACTTCATAAGATTGTATCTGACCTAGCAGGCACTCGTTTTTTTTTTTTTGTTTTGTTTTGTTTTGTTTGTTTGTTTGTTTTTGGCAGAGAGATTAAATTGAAAGAAACCTATAGACTTAGGCAAGACCAAGGAATCATCAGACAAGATGGCTTTTTAATGTATTTTTAGAACAAAGCTAAATTTGTTATAAACTTTATACATCAACATAGAATAAATATAAGGAAACATTTCAGCTTCATTTTACAGCTGGAAAAATAAAATAAAGGATTTGTTTCTGGTCATAGGAACCCACAGGGCCCCATAAATAGGTTCTGTGCTTTAGGACTGCAGTTCCTGAGAGTATCACATAACTCCTGATAAGAGGCGAATGCCAAATTGCTGATTGAACTGATATTATTTAACATTTTTCTGGAAGCAATAGAGATATTTGCTGTGAGGATCTTGAGGTCTTATATTTGTGTATGATTTAGCTCATTACTGATGTAAGAATCATAAAGTGTTTGGTTTTATTTTAGCAAGGTTGATGAAACGCCTTTAAAGTGTGATTGAAAACTCCCCTGAGAAAGCAAAGCGTGACTGTTCAGGAACTTCCTTATACATCTATTTTGAAAATAATCTTCTAGCTAAGTGACTGTGTCTTGATAAAACACTCCTAGTGTCCATCTAATAAATGAGACTGGATTTAAAAGTAGATTTGAAATTGATGCTTTATAGTTCATCTTTGGAAGATAGGGTAATCCTTTCCTATTTACTACCTCCTAGAAAAGAAAAGGAATTCATTTAATCTGATAAAACATCTGAAAAGTTGAAATAGAAACAGGGCAATAATTTATGAATATGATATTGTGCCATTAGCCCCATTTTGTGGTTTTATGTCTGTGTACATAGTTAACTTGTTGTAAGCCATTATCTTTATAGACCCACAGGCTTAAAGAGGTTTTGAGAAATTATCTTATTAGCCTTTCTCTCTACCTTCAGAACAGGTCATAACCTTCCTTGGTAACACACCTCATTGTACAATCACCCTTACTGAAAGTACTTTATCTCCATATCAAATGTGAATTTTACATGCTACAGTTAATTCTATTAGCTTCATCATCTCCACTGAGAACACAATAGAATATCTGGTTCATTTCCTCTGTGCGTTGGTATCTGCTGGTTCTTCAGAGGAGAGGTGTGGCACCTGGGCCCCTGGAATGACATGAACCAGCATGTATCTGAGTGTATTTAGTCATGCCCTTGTTCATTTACTCAGTACTTGAGTGAGGTGAGCTTTTTTTAAAGACTGCTGTAAAACCATTTAGAAATACCTGCTTTATTTTAGTGTATTGCAAAAACACAGTATCATCTAGTAATTTCCTATGAGATGTGGAATGAAAGAAAGGAAAACTTTTCTCTAAGATGAGTGTTTTTGACCATATTCTTGTTTCTTTTGGTCTATTGCACCAAGGATGCTGGGGAATGAAGGGGAGTAGTGAATTCACTTCCTTCGTTCTGAGGGCATTTTGCCCTGAAGGAATGTTCCAGGTCACCATTATAGTCCCCCCCCCTCTATTCCTCTACCCGTCCCTCCTCTACACCCCAAAATTTGAATGTTTCTGAGTCAATAAACTATTCTAAAAACCACACAACTCAGAGAGCTCCTTGACACCCGGTGAGGTGTGCGTAGCTGGGGATGAGGAGTGGCCATCAATTTCCATCCAGATGAGGTCAATAGAAAATGAAAGCTGTTGTCTCCTAACAGCTGTGCAGTGGCCTCTGAGAAACGGGGTGATGGCTCCCATCCAGTGTCTGGACAGCTGTCTCCCTCGCAGAAAGCTTCGCTACCACTGACATTGACTTTCTTGCTGCCAGCCTGCACGGGCAACTCCTTGAATCTTTCCCTTTTCTCCTACCGTCGTTATCTACACTTTCTTCATTTTTGCTTTCCTCCTTTTTCCTTCTGTCTTTCTTCCTGGTCTTACCAGTAGGTGGCCAACAGGGAAAAAAAAAAAAAAAAAAGAGCAGCCACAGCCAAGAGGCAAGAACGCATCATCACCTCAGACTGCGTTCTGGGCCAGCACCTGCCCTGGGACATAGGAAGGGTTGCTGGGATGGAATGCTTGTACCTCCCACAGCGCCTGCCTGCCCTGCCCCAGCCCTAAGTTGCTTTTTGCTCAAGGTGTGTCAGAGTTTACTCTGGGATTGTGTGTTTGATCCCTTGAGCTTCTCCTTTCATCACAAGGCAGGGAACAGAGCCGTGTTTGTAGAATGGATGGGCCCACAGGGGATTTTAAGCAATGCCGCAGTTGTGGTGTAAAGCCTTGATCATTACTGTCTCGGGCACAACCACAAATCACTAGAGGCACAGAGCTGTACAGTTTGTGATTCTTTTCTCTGATAGGAGCTGTACCATTTCAGGAAGACATGTATGGTAACCATAATCCCAGCCCCAGATCAGGAAACCTGTCCTTTCCAGACACTTTTAGATTTATAGTCCTATTTATTGGACTAGTTTTTAGTGAAATAAAAAATGATACGTCGATTTTTTTAAATGCATTTGACAAATCAATTAAATTAAATGGAATAAAATTCTATGGGCCGGCACCGCGGCTCACTAGGCTAATCCTCCACCTGCGGCGCCGGCACCCCAGGTTCTAGTCCCAGTTGGGGTGCCGGTTCTGTCCTGGTTGCCCCTCTTCCAGTCCAGCTCTCTGCTGTGGCCTGGGAAGGCAGTGGAGGATGGCCCAAGTGCTTGGGCCCTGCACCCCATGGGAGACCAGGAGGAAGCACCTGGCTCCTGGCTTCGGATTGGCGCAGCGAGCCGGCCACAATGCGCCGGCCATAGCAGGCACTTGGGGGGTGAACCAACGGAAAAAGCAAGACCTTTCTCTCTGTCTCTCTCTCTCTCACTGTCTAACTCTGCCTATCAAAAAAAATTCTATGATACTCAGACTGCTCTAAAAGTCAGTGGCATGAATTGTAAATTTCACAGAATTCTTTGGATGCTCTTTTGCTCTTTCAGACAAGAGTAAGGAAATAGTTCCATACTTATTAAAAAGCTCAAAGCATTTTGCCCTGGGCTTCCTCTCTTTGGAATTTAAAATCTGCGTACAACATTGTATGGAGAAATGCAACCAACGTGCCACAAGCTACTTTGGATTTCATTCCCTACAATGTTGATTGCTGAAAACACTTAAATGACCAAATTGACACCAACCCTTTTAAATCATCATATGAAATCTAAGGCAGGAGCTTGTGTGGGAGCAATATTAAACACATGCGAAATCCCTGATATCATTTGCAATCTGGAAGATAAAATTACTAGTAAACCACTTTGAGCAAGAGTTTTGGTTCCCAGAGTAATAACCAGGGTCCACAAAACAATCATTAAGGAAGGAAAGTGAGGCTTAGAGTTCGGGAAAAGATCCCAACACCAGCTCTGACTCTGCGACCTTGGCCATCCACTTTCTCTCATTTATGTGATGGGAAAAATCATACTCTGCCACTGTATGGTTATTTTGTTACTTAATGAGTATAAAATTACTTGAGGATCAAAGTGCTCATAATTAGAATAAGCAACTGCGAACCACACATAAAAAGAGAAACAGCTTTAGAAAACTATAATTTCTGGGATGAACAGACAGATTGTCTGGTAGAAAAATGGCTCTCAGTTTTGTGATTCATCTAGTCATTCGTTTAGAAAAAAACAAATAAAAGAAGAAATTTGAGAAATGACACTACTGGATTGGCTAGGCGCCTACTGGTACTCTTATTTACAGAAAAAAAAAATTCGCCTCAAACATTTCTGACCTCAAAAAAAAAAAAAAAAAAAGTAAAAACAAACACAAAGGCCCCAATGGATTTATAACCAGTTGTAATCCTGGTGTGCTTTAAGCTCTCCATCTAAAAGGAAAGCTTTTCCTGATTTTTCTACACCCTCTCCTTGAGAGAAACAAGAGAGGAAGAACTGGTTTAGAACTGCTGAGGGCTCCAGCTCAGAAAATTGATTTAATTTAAACAGGGCGAAACGAACATCTGAGAAGTGGTAAGATTTTAGGGCTTGGGCAGTGAGTGGAAGCGTCATTTCCTGAGTCCACACCTTCTTCTGTCATTGTTGGCTGGACCTTCGTCTGCCACGGCAGCTCTCCCGTGGACACCAGACAAAATACCGTGTTGTTACCCCTCTCTCTCTTTGGCCCTCCCCGCCTGCATAAGGACGCTGAGAATTTTGAGAGAATGAATGTGTACATAAGTGAGTATATGAACAATAAAATTGAATACTATATGAATGGTGATATTCTTTGGCTCACAGCATATGTTAGTCCTAGTAGAGAATAATTGTCTATGTGATTTGCTATGTTTGTTTTTCAAAGCTCTGAGTTCTCTAAAAATGTAGTCCATGGGATGCAAATCCCAAACTCATCATGGGCCAAAGTCATGATCAAAATGAAAGAATCAACTTGGAAGCAGTGGTGAGGGTTGTGTCACTGGGGAGGACCTCGCACAGAACACCTCTTAGGTCATATTGCATGTGAATGGTGCCCCCTAGTGTGGAGCAGGGCAGAGGCCCTCTACATACCCTGTGTATCCATTTGTTCGAGACATCCTCAGTGAGGGTACTGGGGGCCAAGCATGATTCCAAGTGCTGGGGAGATAGCAGTGAACAAAGAGCCTAAAAATCTATGATCTCACAGAAACTAAAGGGCTTCTCCTTCAGTTATTTTTTCCATAAAGGCAAAAAGGATCCCACCAAATGATGTGCATCTGTTTGTAGAGTTGAGCCTATGGACCTCCCCGTTGATGAGTTCTGGTCTAGGCTTTTATTTCTGTAATCTTACAGGTTTTGGCCACAGGACAAAATATAGCAATAGATTAAACACAGGCTGCATCCACTGCGTAGCTCATGCTTATCACAGGCTCTGTACACACAGAAAACTTGGCTAATTAATTTTCAGTTAAAATTTCCCACCCCACCTCATGTCTCCAAGACACCCCTCCTTCATCCAAGAAAACAATCTCTAATGGTAATCTGATAGTTAAGAGAGGGAGGAGAACTAGAATGAGATGGAGGTTGTGAGATGGAGGTTCTATCAAAGCACTGTCTGCCTGAATACCTGTCTTAGAGACTAATGGGAGAGGAAAGTCATTGAATAATGGTCGATGTGCACCTTGAACCAGTGGTTCCTAATTACCTATGTATTAACTAAGTTTATCTTTCAAGCAAAAAGGAAGATTTTCTAAAGTGTCATGTCTCTTAGGGGTTATGCTAACAGAAGCAAAGGAAGTGCTGAATTTAAAGAGCACTCTTATAAATAATGTATTTCTCAGCCTTATGGCTCATAATGCCATTCAATGAGAAATTTTAATTTTATCTGCATAAAGACAAAATAAAGCTAAAAGAAGGTCTGGTTACCTAGCTCCTTCATGTCTAGAGTATTTTTTTTTTTTATTTTTTAGCATTGGGAACTTCAGTAAAATCAAAAAGAAAATTTGTATTTGGCTTCTGCAAGAAGATTTAGAAAAATGCAGTGATGTTACTCAAATAGTTTTAAACATTTCCACCTCATAACTCACTTTGCATTTTCTTAAATATGATTATGACTCAAAAATATTCAAAGGACTTAGGTCACCTATCTAATGAAGGGGCGAACTCCTGGTAGAAAGGTGTAACAATCACATGTTAAGCATTCGTGTCTTCCAAGAGCTGGAGCAAAGATTATCTATGATTACTCTTGCTTTTTGCTACCTGTCTTCCAGGACCCTTTGTTTCCAAAAGAAAAAAAGTCATGAATGAATAATGATCATCAGAGGAGAGTGTATAACCCCAGCCATCTACACATTATATTAAATTACTTTCCCCAAAGTTTGGAAGCATGTCCTGAAAGCTGTCAAAAGTATTAATTTTTTTCTCTCTCTTTAAATCACAAAGCAAGATTCCACTGTCTTTCCCTCACCCTTTCTTAAAAAAAAAAAAAAAAAAAGTTGTCGAGTTTTGCTTTTCTATTCACTGCAGTCCTGGCCAAAGTAAAGCCCTCTTTCTCAATGACGTCAAGATCTTTACCAAGATTAGGCTTTCATTTCTCTATTGCAGCAATTAGCCAGGGAATGTATAAAAGGCTTCAGAGAGACTCACTGGGCTGCAGAGAGAGACACTTTGCACGACAGATAGCAGGAAGGAAAAGCCAGAGGGAGTGAGGAAAAAGAGGAATCAGTCGCTCCTGGAGAAGGGAGAGAGGGAGACAGGCTGGGAAGAGGACAGAAAGTGTGTGTAAAACGGAGTAAGGAAAGAACAACAACAAAAAAACTACCCTTAAAGCACATTTTAACAACTCTGGCAACTCAAGAAAGAAACAGGCTACGTTTAAAGAACATAGAGACAATGAAAAGCTAAAGAAAAATTTGCAACCTCTGCCACAGTCTCATAGGTGCTTGGAAATGAAAGTAGAACTGCCTGTCTTTAACGGACTCTCACAGGGGTAACTGGATTAGGGACGGGTACGCCAGTTTTTTTTTTTTTTTTTTTTTTTTTTTAAATCTTAAATCCTGAAAAAAAAAAAAAAAAGCAGCAGCTCGGAATTGAATGAATTGATGGGCACACTCCAACTGCTGGGCTGGAGAGACTGAACTTGGGCTTGCCATTTCTGCTTCTTTGAAAGAGGAGACAGCTTGGGCTTCCTTTTAATTTAGTTTTTCTCCTTTTCCCCCACCTCCCAACCTTCCCCCTTACCTTCCCCACCCCCTCCATCACCTCCCCCCTTTTAAATAAGAGGGTGAAGGGGAACCGGAGCGCACAAGGGGACTGACTCAGGAGGCAGAGAAGATGGGCATCCTCAGCGTAGACTTGCTGATCACACTGCAGATTCTGCCAGTTTTTTTCTCCAACTGCCTCTTCCTGGCGCTCTATGACTCGGTCATTCTGCTCAAGCACGTGGTGCTGCTGCTGAGTCGCTCCAAGTCCACTCGCGGAGAGTGGCGGCGCATGCTGACCTCAGAGGGACTCCGCTGTGTCTGGAAGAGCTTCCTCCTTGACGCCTACAAACAGGTGAGCTGCGCTGAGCAGTGGGTTTCCCCCTGGGGCAACAGGGGCGGGGGCAGGGACGTTGTGGGCTGGAGGCCATGGGGAGCCTTTGGGGTGAGCATGTGCAGCCCCGTTTGGGGGCTGCCTCCTGGTTGTGGATAAGGGAGTCTTTGTGTTTAGTTTCTACACCTGTTGCACAGGTTAGATAAGGCTTGGTGGCATAGTGAGCCACAATGTGTATTTCTGCATAAAGAATCTTTGTAATAAGGAATATTAATAGCTTGCTGTGATGTTGGAGTGGAGACTGTTTGTGCCCTTAGAATAACTTCTAGAAAAATCAGAGGTGTTGGGGGAGGGGAGACTGCTGCATGTATTCTGCTTTTGTCATAAACTGGAATTTTGCTGTTTTGCTTATTGGGAGGCTATGTGAGGAGCATTGGGAAGGGCTGGGCATTGAAAAGCAAGGCAAGAGAAATGCCTCCTGAAAACTCACAGAAACACACAAGTTAACACACACAGCAAATGTGACTGAGTGTCACAGTGGCTTTGTTTCTGGTAGAGGCAAGAGTTAAAGCTTCTACGCTGATTTGGGTTTGGACCCGCTGGACAGCGTTATTAGGCTCTGCGTCCTGAGTTACTAGATATCAGTTTGCAAGAGGAAGACCGGTCAGAAACCCAGACTTTCTAGGGGCCACCACATTTGCTTTGTTTCCCCAAAGTAGCCCAAGTTGTCTTTGGAAAGAGTTCATCCCTCTGCCAAAGCTATGTAGCCTGAGACTTGGGCACTACAACAGCGCCTCCCTTACCTGCCTGTGGAAGCTGTGCCGGTGCCACCACCCCCCGGGGATCCCACCAGGCTCCAGAAGACTGAACTCATCTGGCAGAAGCTGCTGTCAAAGCAGACAGTTTTGGTTTTCCCTCGTGGTACTGGGGGACCTTGTCCACTGTGCCAGGGAAGGAAGGTGGAGAGGAATAGCGAAGCCAGGTGTTCAGGGCCGTTGTGGGCTTTTGGCAAGCAAAACCAAAGAAACAGAGACCAGAAACTCAGAATACCAGAGTGGGAAGCAAATGAGTTCTCTGCAGTAAACCCTAGAAAAATAAAGCTGTATACCAGAGAAACAAAAGAAATAACTTGGAATCAGAAAAGATCCAGGGTAGGGCCGTTCCACTGAAAATTGAATCTTTAAGAAGAGAATGTCTTCTGTGAACTAGGGAAGTTTTGCTGCAACCCACGTTTGTTCTGAGTTAGCTGTAGGATGTTTGCACTTTTGCCTGGACATGTGATACCAAGCAGTCTTACTAGTAAATAGAAATGCCTTTCTGAGACTATGAGTTGAAACTTCCACTTGTACTCGTCAAAATTCATGTATGTTACAGAAGGATGTAGTGGGGGCAAACAGAAGGTGTGAGCGCCTGGGTTCTGAAAGGATCATTCTGTTTCAAGTGTATGCACTGAATGCGAAATTTCTCGGTTTTGTTTCAGGGGTGGGGAATTTGAAGCCGTGTAGGGGAGTACACCAGTTTATCAAACATATTATTATTAATCTGCACCTGTACTTTGTGTATGTTAGCAGGTAACATGGGCATGTCAGTGGTTTGAGCTAAGTATATTTTTACTTGTTTGAAAGAGAATTGTTGCCTAGGAAAGAGAAAAATCACTTCTCTGATGAATTTTACTTATTTTTATGGATAGTGTACAGAAACATTATCTGTCACATAAACCGTGGGCACTCTAACATCATCCACAAATGTTAAGTAGAGGTTGTTTCTCCCATTAATCAGCTTACTGAAGTAAACACGGAAAAGCAAATGAATACCTCTTTAATAAACTTTCCTATTTATTTTTTCACTAATGTATCATGTTCCACTATTTGGCAATATGTTGTTTATTTCAGGAATTTAGGAAGGATGGGTGTTTGATTTTTCTTTGCGCATAAGGTTTTTCTATTCCTCTTCTGTATTTCTTAGTCTCTGCCAACTGATCTGATGAGTGACCAAGTTCAAGACTGATGTTCTTAATGTTTGCTTTTGATGATTTATATAATAGCTACCAGGAACAGAAGCAGCCCCAGGACCCATAAATCCAGAGACACGATTGGACTGGGTGTGTAGTCAATGGAAACATTGTGAACATAGCTTGAATTGAAATGGGGTCTCTTTCTGTCTTCACTTAGAGCAAGGCTGACGGTGGCTGTAGTGGCATTTGAGGGTCCCTCAGAGCCTCCCTAACAGGTTGAGTAACATCCTGCGTGAGGTTGGCAGCCGCGCCTCGGTCTTTGGGTGTGGCCATTTCTAGAGACACTGGAGGAGGCTGTGTCTGAGAGGACGTCACAGTGTTTCACACTCCTGACTTGTATTATTTTCAGGCCGACACCTCCAGAGGCAAAGGTTTCCAGGCGGAAGGGTGTGTCCACCTATGACAGAATTAGACATGATTCTCCTTGTCAATGTCAGGCACTTTGGAAGATCTTTAGAGAAAGTGCGGTGGAATTTTTATTCTTGTGATTGCTCCCACAAGAGGCAACACAGGAATAAATAAATTTAAGAATTCACATAGAACATAAAAAAATTGTCTTCATGGAAACGTTGAAAGGTTTTCAAATTTATAGGGGAGTTTTCAAAGATAACATGGATTTGGTGAGAGAGGGTTTCCATGTACAATTTTGATTGAAAGGACACTGGAGACCAGTGAGAGATTCTGAGGTGAATAACAGATATTTGTGATTTAAGGCTCTGTAGTCAATATCATTGCATCTGAACACTGTGTCCTTGTGCTGGTGTGCAACCAATAAGCCAACTGTCCTGTCTGGGAGCCTGGCTCTTACCTAAATGAAGTGTAAAAATAAACACACAGTATGGATGCTGACAAGCCGTTTGCCTTCTGCACGGTTAATACTGCCGAGCACAGAAAACATATTCATTTGAACATATAATTTTGGTTTTGAAAGGGTCTCTTGACATTCCCCTCCTCCTCTTCATTCACCTCCAGCCTTTTGACATTAGCTTCTACAATGGAAAAATGGCTTTTTAAAGAGAGAAAACAGCCCCAGAAGAACACAAAGAAGGCCACAGCCAGACCCCTTGCGCCTCTTGGATAAAACCTTGGGAAGTGATAAAGCCGAGAGTGCTATTTTCAAGGTACAAGTCCAAAAGAGAAGAGCCAAGAGGGAGCTGAGTTCAGAAGTAGGTAGCCTGTTCTTTGGCTCTGATTTAGTTGGCCCATCTGAGCGGAAATGGTTAAATCTGTTCCTAATGATTGTTTGGCCACGTTTCTAAGTTCATTGATGTAGCTTGGTCATTATGTCGAAGAATTTGAAACTTCCTGATAGTTAATGAAGACATTTCCAGGGCTTTGGGTAGCAAGAAGTATGTGTAAAACTTGGGTCACACATCCACTCCCATTTTTATCATTTGCTTTACTTTTTAATCATGAGCTTATGTGATAGTTTGCCCAGAAGCTTTTTTTTCAAGCTGTGGAAAAGAAAAAAGAAAGAAAGAAAAAAAAGAAGGTTAGTAGTATATGCTCCATTTCCAGCTTCCACTGGATGAATGGCTCTTTTTTCCCGCTGGCCCTGCATTTCACAGTCCGCATGCCACAGCAGAATTATCCTTTTCTCCATGCACTGAACGCTGTCGGTGAAAGGAATCCATCATCAAAGGAATCAAAACTTGTGTTTGCTGTGTATTCATACTATTGTTCATATTGATAAAATATGTCTGCGGCAACCTTTGGACTTGGCCCAGAGGTGTCCCCTGTGGTAAACATGGAAACATGGAAATCCTTTATTTACTTCCTTTATTGGTATCCTGTTGATGTTGATTGCAAAAAAAAAAAAGAAAAAAAAAAGAAAGGACAACTGTCTAGTGCAGACGAGAGAGAGAGAAAAGTCAGTGATGACGATACCACATTTTACGTCTGTCCTTTCTGATCCTTGCAAAATAAAGGGACCCTTTGGGAACATCGGAACTTCAAGACCAATTAGTGGCAATGATGCTTCTTGTGTTTGAGCATTAAATACTGGGCAGGGTTCTCTTTAGAGCAGCTAATGCTGGCAGGGAAAGAGGTACCGACCTAATTACTCTTCCGCAAGAGTAAAAAATGCCTTTTGAATGCCTCTTTGGCAAATATGTCTCATTAAGGACAAAAACCAAACACAAACCCTCTAAGAAGGAGAAATTAAGATGATAGGTAACTTGTGGCCAGGAGACTTTCTGTGCCACTGTGGGAAATTAAAACAAAGTTTGGGAATACCAAGGGATAACTTGTTTTTGTTGAGCTTCTTTCCTGCAGCCTACATGTTATTATAGGACCAACTTTATTTTCTTCATCATTTTGGCTCTGGGTCAAGGAATGCTTTGCTCCTGGGGACAGCAAAGAACCTTCCATCACTGAAGGCACTGGTGATTCTACCACTGCATCTCAGCCGAGTGTATAACCAAGCCAACCAAAAAATTCTTGGTTTGAAACTCTACTGTAATAGAAATTTAATATTCATTATTATCAAATCAGAGCAGGGCTGGGAGATGAAAATGAACAGTAATGTTCTTTCTTTTCTTTTCTTTTCTTTTTTTTTTTCTTTTTTTTTTTTTTTTTTTTTTGACAGGCAGAGTTAGACAGTGAGAGAGAGAGACAGAAAGTTCTTCCTTCCGTTGGTTCACCCCCAAAATGGCTGCTACGGCCGGCGCACTGCGCCGATCCGAAGCCAGGAGGCAGGTGCTTCTTCTTGGTCTCCCATGCGAGTGCAGGGCCCAAGTACTTGGGCGTTCCTTCACTGCCTTCCCCGGCCACAGCAGAGATCTGGACTGGAAGAGGAGCAATCGGGACAGAATCCGGTGCCCTGACCTGGACTAGAACCCAGAGTGCTGGTGCCGCAGGTGGAAGATTAGCCTAGTGAGCCACGGCGCTGGCCAGTAATGGTTTTTTGTTTTTTTTTTGTTTTTTTTTTTTTTTTTTTTGACAGGCAGAGTGGACAGTGAGAGAGAGAGAGACAGAGAGAAAGGTCTTCCATTGCCGTTGGTTCACCCTCCAATGGCCGCCGCGGCCGGCGCACCGCACTGATCCAAAGGCAGGAGCCAGGTGCTTCTCCTGGTCTCCCATGGGGTACAGGGCCCAAGTACTTGGGCCATCCTCCACTGCACTCCCGGGCCACAGCAGAGAGCTGGCCTGGAAGGGGGGCAACTGGGACAGAATCCGGCACCCCGACCAGGACTAGAACCCAGTGTGCTGGCGCCACAAGGCGGAGGATTAGCCTAGTGAGCCGCGGCACCGGCCCAGTAATGGTCTTTTAAAATGTGTTTATTTATAGCTTAAAGCAAAATTTTATTTTTTAAGTTTCCAAAGATTTTTTTTTCTCCCTCTCTTCTTCTCTCTTTCTCTCCCCCCACCTCTCATTTTGGCTAAGCTGTCTTCTATCAGGTTTAACAAAGATGGACAAATTTGTGATTATGATGTGTATAAAAATGGACTACTGGTCTGCTCACACATGGACTTCTGGATCCTAGATATGTGTTTTCCCTTCTTAGTTTTTTTTTTAAGATTGTATTTATTTATTTGAGATTGCATTTATTTATTTAGACAGAGACAGACAGAAAGAAAGGTCTTTCATCAGCTGGTTCACTCCCCAAATGGCTGTAACCGCTAGAGCTGAGCCAATCCAGAGCCAGGAGCCAGGAGCCTCCTCCAGGTGTCCCTTGTAGGATCAGGGGCCCAAGTACTTGGGTCGTTCTCTGCTGCTGTCCCAGGCCATAAGCAGGGAGCAGGATTGGAAGAGGAGCAGCAGGATCAGTGTCCATATGGGATGCTCGTGCCACAGCTGGAGGCCGGCCCCCCTCCTTAGTTTTATTGACACTGTTAATCTTACCCACACATTTTCTCTTACCTGGTCATCCTCAGGCATAGTGGTATACGTTTGTGACATTCTCGTTGGCTGCTGGGTACCATAGCCACACAAAAACAGAAAAAGGCCTGGCTTTCTTCCTTACATTCACTGATCAGCTTAGGTGATCAGGATACATCAATAACACTGGGTACTGGATTTGGCAAGATTCTATAGGAGAGCTCCAGGGTTCCTGTTTCTAAATTTATCTGCTTTGGTGAGCTTATCCCTCACCCAAAAATGATGACGTTCATTGCAGGTCAAGGGTATCATGAAGTGTGAATTTACTCACTGACCTAGGTTTGTAAAAGCTAACGTTCATTCACTAACTCATTCAACACAATTAAAAAGAAAGATGTTTCAATCCAACAAAAAATTTAAAGTTCCCACACTGAGTTATGTATTTGGTAACTGTCCTAATATTTCATTTTAGAATGATAGCATTGTATGTGTCTTCAGTTTCCTAAGGTGGTATGGGTTTTGGAAAGAATTCAGTGCCTGAAAAATACATTGTGTGTCAGAAGGAGGAGAGTGCCCTAACTTTCTAAGAAAATTAGCTGCAGGTAACAAGGGAGTCAGCTAGTGACTGAAGCAGCAGATCAGCTGATTCAGTTGAATGGTCAAGAATAATGCAAGGATCAACAGGTCTGCTTGGGTGAGGATCCGAGGTCAGAGGCCCATTTGTCAAGACCACACAGTAGCTTATAGGTCACAAAAAGGGCTCTGCCAGGCAGATGGCTGTTTTTACATTCTGACAAGAACTTACAGTTCTGTAGTTTCGAGGTGATTTTTCTTCTGTTTCCCGGTTGCTTACTTAAGAATTTGCTGCCAGAACTCATATGACTGTACTCAGGCCCTTTTGTCGTGGTATGTTGGGGAATGTAACCTAGAATATTGTTAGAAGCAGCCCTCCTAGAATAATTATAACTATTTTAATTGGGAGACAGCAAATGGCAAGGTGATAGGAGTGCTACATACCGCCTAGATCTACAAAAAAGTACCTAAAACTCAGTTTAGAAGGTTTATAATACCTTTAAAATGTGTATCTTAAATTTGAAATTTATGTTAGTAGCAGATCATATGAAATAATCCAGTAAAAAATGGCTTATTAGATTTCTCCATGTGGTGTCATTTGCAAAGTAGCCAAGAAAATTAGTAAAAATAAATAACTTTCTCTCTGGTGGTGACTGAAAAAAAAATCATTTATTTAAATCACACCAACAGCTTCCTTTTCTAAGAAGGAAGGTTATTATTTTAATATTTGTTTTAGAAATCAGTAATCTAGTTTCACACCTCCCTTGCTGGGAGAAAGAGCTTTGGTTCTCTGCAGTTAAAAGACGTTCTGCGTTAACATTAGACAGCGGCTCTGACTAAAAGCCCTAGAGTGGTTTATATCAGTTTGGATTGTTGCATCTTTAACAATTCACTTCTAAGTGACTTCAGTTAACAGCAGTGTAATGTGTAGCTGTATTTATATGAGAGAAAGAAGCTAATCCAGTTGGAAGGGTTTTGTAATGTTAAGGATAGTATATAAAAATCAATTGTTGTGTTGTAAATTTTCCCAACTGTTACTGCTTTTGATTAAATCCTCTTAAGGGAAGATCCAGTTGTGTTAATTCACACTGAGGTATTTGATTTTCTTAGTTTGCCTGCTTTTTGTTAGCAGTTTACAATCCAAAGGCCTTAAACTGTCTTTAATTCTGTGATCACCCGTTTAAGCCATGTGCGCAGGGAGCACGCGGAGGAGTTTTTGTCTACGCCTCTTCTGTCTGGATATTTTGTAATTCAGAGGAGCCTGTTTTTTTTTTTTTCTTTTATTTATTTATTTATTTATTTTGACAGGCAGAGTGGACAGTGAGAGAGAGAGACAGAGAGAAAGGTCTTCCTTTGCCGTTGGTTCACCCTCCAATGGCCGCCGCGGCCAGTGAGCTGCCACCGGCGCACTGCACTGATCCGAAGGCAGGAGCCAGGTGCTTATCCTGGTCTCCCATGGGGTGCAGGGCCCAAGGACTTGGGCCATCCTCCACTGCACTCCCGGGCCACAGCAGAGAGCTGGCCTGGAAGAGGGGCAACCGGGACAGAATCCTGCGCCCCGACGGGGACTAGAACCCGGAGTGCCGGCGCCGCCAGGCGGAGGATTAGCCTAGTGAGCCACAGCGCCGGCCCAGAGGAGCCTGTTAATAAGTCATATGGAAGAAAAGTAAGTGGTTTGTTTCTCTCTAGATAAGACAGAAAGGTGTACCAAAACACACAGAAAATAAGAAGTTGACTGAAAGCGGACTTCTGGAATGGCTGTATGTTTTTGCAATGGAAATTGTGGAGTTCCAGTAACAGAACCGCTACAGGAGCCGTAGCAGTGGAAACTTCAGGGCAGATGATCTCTCTCAGGACCTTTTTTTAAACACAAAATTGCCCGGGGAAGAGGGCATCTTGCTTCACTTACTGGGAAGCATCTGATAATGGCAATGCACACCCACATAATGTCTTATAGCGCAAGCTGTCTTCAAAAAGTTCACAGAAAGTGTGTATTATGAGAACATGGCGCATAGGTTTCAAATTTTTCAAATCAATCTTTCACTTCCTTTGTACCTTGTGTACAGAGGGCTCTTTTCCTTCTGTTACCTTCCAATAACCATCTTCCAGATGAGAAATCTGAGGCTCTGAACAGGTTAAATGGCAGGAACTTTGCTTATAGGTAGAGTGCCTCTGGCATCATGGTCCACTGATAGAGATTAAGCGACTTAACATAATGGAAGAAAATAAAGTTCCTACCTGAGTACTCCAAAGTTCAGAAAGAGGCACTGTGTCCAAGACGCGGTAATTGGTCTTGACGTAGACCATTCCCTAATAGCTTTTAAAATGAAGTCAATTAATCATGTGTTTTCTAATGTGCATGAAGTATTGACAGCAAGGATAGTAAGGAGATTGAGTTTCAACTTAATTATGAAAAGAGTTAACTTCAGTGATGAAAATAATTACTTTTCAAGACCATAAAGAATGAAAAAGATTTTTATCCTTTTCGGAGCCTTTCTTTACATTGTCTGCCCTGAGGGTCCTCTCCGCTCCCCCCCCCCCCATCAGTATATGTTTATCCTTTGCTTTCAGGGAAATACCGCATTCTATTAGGACCAGTTGCATTAGAGTGAATTGAAGTGGCAACGTGTCTGATGTGGCATTCTCTCCCTTTCTCTTGTTTTTCACCATCAGGTGAAATTGGGCGAGGATGCCCCCAATTCCAGTGTGGTGCACGTGTCCAGTCCTGAAGCAGGTGCCGGTGCTGGGAATGGTGCTCAGGACAAGACAGCGGATGGAGCCGAATGCCACCTCCTTGACTTTGCCAGCTCCGAGCGCCCACTGGTGGTCAACTTTGGCTCGGCCACTTGACCTCCTTTCACCAGCCAGCTGCCAGCCTTCCGCAAACTGGTGGAAGAGTTCTCCTCTGTGGCTGACTTCCTGTTGGTCTACATTGATGAGGCTCATCCTTCAGATGGCTGGGCGGTGCCTGGGGACTCCTCTCTGGCTTTTGAGGTGAAGAAGCACCGGAACCAGGAAGACCGATGTGCAGCAGCCCACCAGCTTCTGGAGCGTTTCTCCTTGCCGCCCCAGTGCCGGGTTGTGGCTGACCGCATGGACAATAATGCCAATGTAGCATACGGGGTAGCCTTTGAACGCGTGTGCATCGTGCAGAGACAGAAAATTGCCTATCTGGGAGGAAAGGGTCCCTTCTGCTATAATCTTCAAGAAGTGCGGCGTTGGCTGGAGAAGAATTTCAGCAAGAGATGAAATCTAGATTAGCTGGTTAAAGGTATGATGGTAATAGAGCTTTTTATTTAAAAAGAGATTTTGTAAAGGAAAAGAAATTAAGAACCGAATCCACTCTTTGAATGGAATCCCCTGGCCTCACTGAAGACTGGAATTTGCCTGTCAGAAGAACATAAACTTCTAACATCTCAATAATTTTTTTCGCCGTTCAAATGACATTGGGCTAACTAGTAGTCCTGTCACCTCTTTTCTTACTGAAAATTCCTGACTGAGAAGATCCCACAAGGGAGAGGGGGAAATCCTGGTTCAGCGTGTGTTCATTCTGCCCTGGGAAAGACGTGATATAGCTGACTCATGCTTTGGGACCAGAAAAAAAAAAAAAAAGATTCATCTGAATAATTACATTAGGGAAACTCCTGTCTACGTTAAGAGGAAGCATAATGCTTAGGCTTTATTCATGGGTAGAGCCCGGCCGAAAACCCCCAGATGCTACCTGATAACAAGTCCAGGAAGCCAGGCCATGTGGTCAGGACCTTCATATTTCATTTGTTAGGGTAGTTTCTGACATTGTAGTTTGTAGCTATGCAGGTCTGTGTGCCAGTCTACGTAACCCAGAAGCCACAAGTGCACTTGTTGACGCCAAGAAGGATCCCTCAACCTGGAGGGGTAGAGTGATCATCCGAATTCTGAGGGTTCCTTTCCAGGCAGAGAGGAAAGTACTAGAAGAAGATGAAATTGACAAGCTAGGAAAGAAGAGGCAGAAAGCTGAGGGAACATCAGGGAGTGTCACCATGAAGCTGTGGAGGTTGATACTGATTCGTTAGCCATGAAGCAAAGAAACATACACAAGGCCAGAGAAATAAGCTCATTTAAAAGTGGCATAGAGAATTCACAGATGAAAACAGGGTCTTTAATTTATATTTCTAGAATGAGGGAGAGAGGGGGGCTGTAAGGGAAAAGTACTTAAATATTTGTGTTAATGAGGGAATTTTTTTTTTTGTGGAAACAATCACTTTTTGAAACATGTATGTGGTCTGTATATTTTCATTGGGCGAATGACACCCCATGATACCTATTAAAGAAAAAACC
Organism: Oryctolagus cuniculus; assembly: GCF_051225735.1. Classification (NCBI taxonomy): domain Eukaryota; kingdom Metazoa; phylum Chordata; class Mammalia; order Lagomorpha; family Leporidae; genus Oryctolagus; species Oryctolagus cuniculus. Next base: position 30,573,976 of record NC_142886.1, on the reverse strand, counting down.
AGTGGGTCCTGTGGTGCTAATCTGTTCCTCTCCATTCCGACAATCCCAGTGTGGCCCCACTCGTTCATAGTCAGAGTCTCTGCAGCGTTGTTCTCACTGAAGGCTGAGCTGAAGGATGCTCACATGAGGGTTCTTCAAAAAGATCGTGGAAAAGTGGAATGCAGAAGAGAGGTTTATTTGGCTGCCAAAATTTTTGAAATCTGGACAAAATTTTTCATAATACTATTTTCCATGAACTTTTTGAAGACTACTTGAGTATCTATACTCATTCGCAGGAGTATATATACTCAGTACACACAGACGCATGCACACACACACACAGACACACACACACACACATACACCCATTCTCAGTTTCTGTGAGAGGCATGGATCCTGGCTATTCGGCTCTAGCCCTGTTTTCCTCCCAAAGTTGTTGAACAATAAGGAATGATAGATGAAAACTGATGAACTGTCTTCAGTTGCAAAATAGAACAAGAAAAAGTTGGTTTCAGATAATTCTGATAAGTAATTTTGGAAGCTTTGATATAAGGCTACCCTCAATATTATGGAATTTGGTTAAATTGAATTTCACTTGACATTTGAATTTGGAACTGGCTCTTCCTATCATCCCATTATCTGAGGATTAGTAATCTAAGGTCATATATTATTAAAATGCCATATATGTATACATACATATATATGCCATGTTTTTCTTTAAAATAGACAGTATAGTTTTACCCACACTTAACATCTGAAAAGCGTAACTCCCAAAAGAATAGATCAGTTTTGGTATCATATTTTTGTGTGTATATTGAGGATACTATCAAATTGCCATATATCATTGTACTTAAAGATACAAAGGTTCACATTTCCATTGTGTTAATAACTGAATCATAACATAAAACTAATATAAAAGATAATCTAAAGTTGAAAGTATATTCTTAAATTAGGTTCCTAAAATGAGAAGACATTGGGAACTCGGGTGCAAGAACCAAACTTTTTAAAAAAATTAAAGCAACATATCTGTCATATCACTAGCTGGTATATTGTTTGGATATCAAACTCTATTGTAACATTTTATGGCAATATATAAGTTTTCCAAAGTTTTAAATTTTATTAAAAACAGAATTACAGTGAATTTTGAAAATGTAATGTTGTCTAATTGTTGGATAATGATATTGAGAATATATTATTTCATATTCCTTAATTGTTTACAGTCAAGACTTATCAGTGGCCACATTGATTTTTACTTTCAAAATACTGTAGAGATTTATGTGGCCCCCTAGAGAATTAAAACGAAACATTGGCTGTAGCACACCCATGCCATTATCCTTCAATTTCCCCTTTTGTTATATGTGTGTGATAAAGGAACAGGATGTCAGAGAAGCTGGTGGGGGGATGAGATTTGGCTATGGTAGTGCTAGGTTTTGTTGGGGAAAGGATGATGGAAAAATCAGCCAGTTGTGCTCTATTTTAAAGTCAGAGAAGGTTGTGTGTGCACGCAGAGAGTTCTCCCTGAGGGTAGTCCAGTGGAACAATGAGGCAAAGGAAGTGAACAGTTAAGGATCTCAGGCCGTCAGGGAGAAACACCTGTGGAACAGAACGTGGAAAAGTTACTCGAGGAAAGATTGTTGAAAGGACCATTGGTGAAAGTAGACTGACAAAGCCCAGGAATCCTGCAAGGTGTAGAAAGGTTTGGTGACATCAGAGTTATGAGAAGTTTGTGATTAGCTAACATGTGTCTCAAATGAACTTCATCCCTTCATTGTAAGCATCTTTTATAAAATTAATAGAACTTATTATTTGAGATTCAGAAGAATCAGTGATATGCTGAGAGAAACTGTCAAAATCTGCCCACCTATCATGCCTTTTGAAAGTTTGTTACTTTGAAGAACTGTATTTCTTTCACAAGGGAAAATTTATATAAGGATATATAAATTTTGTATCTATTGTAATACTCTGAGTATTTTTCCTTGATACCTAAACATTTTCCACCCATAGGTTATGTTTACATGGAACCATCAGTTTAGCCTTTTAAGGTGACTTAGCTTGCCTATGATTGCAAGAGTTTCCAAGAAATTTTAGATATTATAGCATCTGGATTTATTCAAACATTTATTTTTTTGGAAGACATACATCTTGGAACTATCAACAATTTGTTTTATTAGAAAAAACGTTAGTGGAATCAACAATGCCATTCTTAAATGGGCATGAATGAAATGCTTGCACAGTGATGTAGAAGTGTTTCATACAGCTATTGAAATTAACTGACCTTCTTAGAGACTTTTCACTGTTCTTGTTTATGAGTTTCTTTATTCCCTCTTTGGATCTCTGATCCTGTGTCATCACCTCATTTATAGAGTATGTATCTGATTTTTGGTAATAACAACTTCTAAATGGGTTATTGATTTAGTTAAACTCTTCCCCTGTTAACCAGGAAACACTTATTCCCTGATCAAGCAGCGAAGAAAAGGCTACCATCCTGCATTTTGTCTGGGTGTTTTTCACCATCTGGATTCTTGAATTCAAATGATGAAATATGCTGAGGTGCTGCCTTGCTGCGTGAATTACCAGAAGAGTAGGTTAAGGACCATATTTATAGCTTTAGGAAAATTCCCATGTGGACGCAAGATACCCTTGCAATGCCTTATGGGGCATGTCCACAGCAAGAGAATTTACTGATTTATAGGACTTCCCATTTTGTCAGTCATAAGAAGATGGACTGGACAAACATTTCACCTGACCTCTAACTGGCATTTTGGGGAGGAAGTTTTGTTAGACTCAGATGGCCATTGCAAAGCAGAAAATGCAGACACCTGATTTCTGTCCCATCGGTGGATACAGAAAACCTTTACTAGCATTTTGAGCGGTTCAGAACATGCCCAATGTCAAGTCTGTCAGCGTTAGAGATTGACAGTGAAGCTTTTAATTTGATGAGCTTTTCTTTCTTTCCTTTTTTTTTTCAAGTGGTTGCCAAAAATCAGACTAATGTTTACTTGGTGATATTTGAACTCCTTCGCCTTAAAAATGGAATTCATCCCCACACTTGAGATGTCTGTCCAGTATAGGGTGGAAGTACCAATCCCTGGTTGGTGAATGGTGCTGTCTTCTAGAGTCCTCTGACTCTAAAAGGCCTTCTGTGAAGGAGGGATCCCAGGCTGGGAGTGCTAGGAAGTTGCTAACTGTGAAGAATGCGACTTCGAGGTTTGGTCTGTTGGTTTAGGAAGACCTGAAAAGAAATGTCTCATGATTGGAGAAAGGCTGCTGAATGTCTTTGAGTGACTTTAGGATGAGCAAAACACGGGGCCACTTCCTTAGTCCCTGTGTTCCGGATAGCACGAGAATCATGATCTCAGACTTAACAGACCCAGCTCTGTTTCAAGGTGAGTCTGAACCCTTAGAAAGCAAACATGTACAGATACCCAAACAAGACGGCTCATGCAAGTTGGGGCTTGCAGCCTGACCTAGCCAGCAACACCAGAACTCCAGGGAGTTTCTTGAATATTTACTGAGGCTTTGGAGACGCAGCAAATGTTTAATGAAGTCACTATTTTGGCTCAAATCTCCCCTCCCTCCCTCCACCACTACCCCCCCCCCCCAAAAAAAAAGCCAACAGGTAAACACATAAATGAAAGAAGTCCACAGAAGGGGATGGGAAATAAATAAAATTCTGTCAAGATTTCTCCAGACCATGTCCCTGGTCAGTGTGGTTTTTATGTGTGTTAGGATTGGGGGGATGTGAAGACATAAGTATCCCGTACTTTATAACCAAAGCAATTAAAAGATATTGGGTAGGGAATGTTGGCCAGTTTTGTTTAGTTTTGCATCACATTGCCACCAGGCTCACTAGCCCGCGTAATCAGGTGCCCGAAGAGGGAGACTGGGATGTGCAGAGTTGACCAGTGTGCAAATGATAACTGCTGACGAAAGAGTCAGTGACTCAGTCAGTGGTTGGATGTAGTCACATTAGTTTGCCTCTCCCCATCGTTGTCTCCCTAGCAAGGAGAATATTCGGGACATGATGCTAAGAGTACTGGGTAAATGTGGTGAGAATGCACGTATGTACATCTCTGCTTCTCAGTTGCAGAAAAAGAAACGCTCTGGAGATTATAATAGAAAGAATGTTATTATAATGGTGCTGAGTGGTATGTGTGCTTTCACAATTCTTGTATTTTAATAAACTTTGAATAAAAGAATAGAGATACTCTTTGGTTCTATTCGTTTGTTTTTAAATTATTTTCTAGACTTTGCCCCAGGCCAGGCCATATTCATGGTGGGCAAGGGAAAGGGAGTTCATCATTCTAGTATTTATTCTGTTGTATGTGTGAGCAGAGTGTCTGGCAATGTCAGATTGTTCTAATCTCATGCTGGGTGCCTAAATCTTCAAGGAAATCAAGACAAGTAAAAAAAAATTTCCAGGTAATTTCCATATTTTTTGGTGAAGTCACACACGGCATTCATGAGAAGAGGAAATTGTGGAGCAGACTTTTACTTTGTTAGACTTAGACCTCAAATCTTATAAAAGCAATAAATAAACCTTCCAGGAAGTTGATTAAAGCAGTACACATACATACATATGGAATATACATCTGCTTTTATATTATTAGTTACATGAGTGGTTGTGCATTAATATATAATGGAATAAAACATTTGAACATATGTATATAAAATGCTTTTTGTTATGAGAAAATATAAAGGATATGAATGTTACATGAAGTAGTAGCTTGTTAACGTTAAAGTACATGTTTGCAACATGGTTAAATATATGCATTTGGTTCCTGAAAACAGGTGATTTAATCAAAGTATAGTACCTCTTGAGACGCAACTTGCTCATGATTTCTTACACAAAGTAATATCATTAATAATTTGTAATATCCTATATTATATTCTAGAATACTAATGGAAATTTAGAAAAAGTCATTATTGTATTTTTTGCAGGGTGCTATCTAGGTGTAATGGGATGTGTCAAGGCAATATAACTAAACTCAGGAAGAACGCAATCATTCAAGGAGCCTCCTATGGATTCATCAGGTCCCTGCAAGTGACAAACTCAAATTAGTCTAAAGTATGATTTATTGGCTTACATAACCAAACGTTACAAACCATTGGAATTGAAGTTGCCTCAGGATCTACTGGATCCAGGGACTTAGAAACCTTCAATGCCTGCTAGGACTTCTGTCTCTGCTCATCTGAGTGTCAGCTTTTTCTGTCAAATCAATTTCTCTTTATGTTGGGTGGCCTGGCTGAGGGATGCTGCTGACTTACATTATAATTATAAAATGGTTCCATCGGAGTTTGACCCTATCCAAGGAAGGACTCTGATTGGACAGATTTGTGTAACGGTCATACACTGTTGCCATGTGGGTACAGATCTATCACCAGAACCAGGAGAGGAAGAAGGGCTGGGACTATATGAGGTTCCAGGAGTTAACTTAGTGCCATTTTCTAAATAAAGAGATTGTTATCTTAGAGCAGTTTTAGATTCACAGCAACACTGAAAGGAAGGTGCAGAGATTTCCCGTGGATCCCCTGCCCCGTGTGTGTGTAAGCTCCCACCAGAGGTGTACATTAGTTAAGCTGACACACCACATTCACCGAAGGTCCATAATTTACATTAGGGTTACTCTTGGGTTTGTATGTTCTAGAGGTGTGTGCAAATGTACTCATATAATGGCATGTATCCATTATAGTATCATGAAGAGTATTGCCTGAAGCATCCTCTGTGTTTCACTTCTTCACCTCCTGCTTGTCCTGATCCTCAGCAAGATTGATCTTTTTATCATCTCCATAGTTTTATCTTTTCCAAAATGTCATATAATTTTAAAAATACAGTGCAGAATTTTTCATATTAATATATTTCACTTATATGCATGTATTTAAGGATCTTCCATGTTTTTTCATGGTTTGTGAGCTGATTTCCTTTTTAATACTGAATAATATTCCATGGTCTGGATGTATCACAGTTTCCTTATCTATTCACCTACTGAATGACATCTTCAATTGCTTCCAAATTCTGTCAAATGTTATGTATGAGCATGGGCATGTTTTTATGTAGATGAAAGTTTTCAACCCCTTGGGTCAATTGCAATGACTGCAATGGGCCATGTAGTAAGAATATTTTTCATTTTAAAGAAATTACCAAATTGTCTTCCAGGGTGGCTACAGCATTTTGAATTCCTACCAGCAATGAACAAGAGTTCCTGATGCTCCATATCCTTGCCAACACTTGGTGTTGTCAGTATTCTAGATTTTTGACACCCTAGTATGTGTGTAGTGGCTTTTCATTGTTTACATTTGCTGTTCCCTCATAACATATGATGTAGAACATATGATTTTCTTTTCATGTGCTTATATACTGTCTATATACTTTTTTTATGAAGTATCTTTTAAAGTTTTTTGTTCACATTTTAATCAGTTTATTTTATTGTTGGGTTTTCAGAGTTTGTATATTTGGTTAGAAGTCCTTATTGGATAAGTCTTTCACAAATATATTCTCCCAGTGTGTGGCCCATCTTCTAATTCTTTTGATAATGATTTACACAGACTGAGAGTTTTTGATTTTAATGAAGTCAAACTTAACAATTATTTCTTTTATGGGCCATGCCATTGTGTTCCATCTAGAAAATCATCACTGTATTCAAAGTCATCTGGATTTTCTGCTGTTTTCTTCTACATGTTTTGTTTCTTTGCATTTTTTTTAAAAATATTTATTTATATATTTGAAAAGCAAAGTTATAGAGAGGCAGAGGCAGAGAGATAGAGGTCTTCCATCTGCTGGTTCACTCCCCAGTTGGCCTCAAAGGCTGGAGCTGCACCATCAGAAGCCAGGAGCCAGGAGCTTCTTCTGGGTCTCCAAGCGGGTGCAGGTTCCCAAGCACTTGGGCCATCTTGTACTGCTTTCCCAGGCCATAGCAGAGAGCTGGATCCGAAAAGGAGCAGTTGGGACTCTAACTGGCGCTCATATGGGATGATGACACTGCAGGCAGTGGCTTTAACCCACTACGCCTCAGTGCGAGCCCCTGTTTTTCTGCATTTTACATTTCGGTTTCTGGTCTCTTTTGAGTTAATTTTTTGAGAAACATGAGGTCTGTACTGGATTCTTTTTGTTCTGCCTATTTTTTAATGTAGATATACAATTATTGAAAGATTTCCTTTGTTTTATTGTACTGCCTTTGTTCATGTCAAAGGTCAGTAGACTTTATTTCTATGTGTCTGTTTGTGCACTCTCTATTCTGTTCATCAACATACTAACATATTCTTTTACCAAAACCACTTTGTATTGGTTATTATACTCCGAGAGTAGGTTCCAAAGTCTGGTAACAGCAGTTCTCTGAGTCTAGTTTTCCTTCAACATTGGAAATGTTGGAGAATGTGGGCTTTTTGCCTCCTCATATGAACTTTAGAATCAGTTTGTTGACATCTATACAATAACGCTGTGGGATTTTGGTTTGGATTGCTCTGAATTTATAGCTCATACTGATAAGAACTGCCATCTTGACAATATTAAATTTTCTTATCCACAAATACATAAGGCTTGTCCATTTATTTATTATTTGATACCTGTCATCAGATTTTGATAGCTTGCCTCACATGGAATATACATATATAGTTTTATATATCTGTATAGAGTTATAGCTAAATGTAAATGTAGATTTACTTATCTGTATAGTTTGAGTTATGGCAAAATGTTTCATTGTGTTGTATGCTAATGTAATTTGTAATATTATATTTTAACTTCAAATTTCTGTGATCCTTTGCTGGTATATAAGAAAGTAATTGACTTTTGTATGTTAACCTGTATTCTGCAGCGTTCCCATACTTGCTTATTGGTCCGAGGAGGTTTTAATTTTTAAACTATATTTTTTTCATATTTCGTACCTGGGTAATCATGTTGTCTGCACACTAAGATGGTTTTGTTTTTTCTTTGTTTACCCACATCCCCAGCCCCTTTCTTTTTTGTCTCATGGAATTACCTGCGACTTCCAGGACAATATTGACAAGGAAGGGTAAGAGGAGATGGTCTTGTCTTGTCTTCAATTGCTTCCAAATTCTGTCAAATGTTATGTATGAGCATGGGCATGTTTTTATGTAGATGATAAGATGGATAAGCTTTGAGTTTGTCACCATTAAGTGATGTTGACTGTAGGAATTTTGTAGTTGCTTTATAACAAGTTGAAGAGGTTACCTTCTATTTGTAGTTACTGAGTGCTTGCTTTTATTTCTATCATGAATAGATGCTGAATTTTGTCAGATATCTTTTCTGTATTTGTTGATATGGTTATGATTTTTTTTTAGTCTGTTGATGTAATAGACTATTACATTTGTTGATATTTTAATGTTGAACATTGTTTAGACTTGCATACTTGGCGTAACCTCCCCTTGGGATGGTGTACAATTCTTCTTATACTCTGTTAGGTTCAACTTGTTAATACTTTGTTAAGGATTTTTATACCTATATTCATGAGAGATACTGATCTGGAGTTTTTAATTGCTTTTTTCCTTCTATTAGGGTAATTCTGGTCTCATAAAATTAGTTAAAAAGTATTACTCTTATTCCCTGAAATATATTATAGAAAATTGGTATAATTTTTCCTTAAGTGATTGGTAGAATTCAGCAGTAAGCCCATTTGACTCTGCTGATTTCTGTCTGGAAGATTATGGATTGTTGGTTTGATTTATTTGATAGATTCAGGTCTATCAGCTAGTCTAATTCCTCTTATATGAATTTTGGATTTTTGGGGGCTTTTAAAGAATTATTTTACTTTATCTAGGTATTAATTTTTTTTTTGGACAGGCAGAGTTAGACAGTGAGAGAGAGAGACAGAGGGAAAGGTCTTCCTTCCATTGGTTCACCCCCAAAATGGCCACTATGGCCGGCGCACTGCGTGATCTGAAGCCCGGAGCTAGGTGTCTCCTCCTGGTCTCCCATGCGGGTGCACGGCCCAAGCACTTGGGCCATCCTCCACTGCCTTCCTGGGCCACAGCAGAGATCTGGACTGGAAGAGGAGCACCCAACTGGGACTAGAACCCGGGGTGCCGGCGCTGCAGATGGAGGATTAGCCAAGTGAGCGGCGGTGCTGGCCGATATAGGTATTAAATTTCAACACATAGAATTGTGCATGCTATTCCTTTATTATCCTTTTAATGTTCATGGGATCCATCTATAGTGATGCCTCTTCTTTCATTTGTGAAACTAGTAATTTGTGTCCTATCTTTTGTTCCCTTGGGTTAGTCTGGCTAGAGGCTTATTAATCTCTCTGATTGTTTTAGAGAAATCACTTTTCATTTCATTGATTTTCTTTTGATTTCCTGTTTCCAGCTTCATTGATTTCTTATTATTTATTTTCTTCCGCTTATTTTGGACTTAATTTACTCCTTTTTTTTTTTTTTTTTTGATGAAGGCTATTTGACAGGCAGAGTGACAAAGATAGGGTGAGACAGATAAAGAAAGTGATCTTCCTTCTGTTTGTTCATGGCCCAAATGGCTGCAAAGGCCGGGTATGGACCAGACCAAAGCCAGGAGCCAGTAAGTTCATCCTGGTCTCCCACATGGGTGGCAGGGCCCAAGTATTTGGATTATCTTCTGCTGCTTTCTCAGTTGCATTATTAGAGAGTGGAATCAGAATCAGAGCAGCTGGGACTTGAACTGGCCCCCAATATGGGATGCCATGAAAAATGGAATTAAAAGCTGCATTTATTTTCATGTAACACATTTTGAAGTCCATGCATAGTTTTTTCCATAATACACATTTCCATAGATTTATGAAAACCCATTATACATACATTCAATGCTGCGAATTTCTAAGTACTGCTTTCAATGCATCCCACAAGTATTTTTTCTTTTTAGAAGATTTATTTATTTATTTGTAAAGCAGTGTTGCAGAGACAGAAGAAGAAACAGAAAGAGATATTCCATCCACTGATTTATTCCCCAAATGGTCCTGGCTGAAGCCAGCAGCCAGAAGCTTCATCAGGATCTTCTATGTGGGTTTCAGGGGTCAACCACTTGAACCATCTTCTGCTTCCCCAGGAGCATTAGCAGGGAGGGAGCTGAATTGGAAGTAAAGCAACCAGGACTCGAACAGGTGCTCATATGAGATGCTGCATTACAGGTTCTCAGCTCCAGCTTCCTGTTGATACAGACCCTGAGAGGCAGCAGGTGATGTCTCCAGTAGTTAAATACCTGCCATCCGTGTGTAAGACCTGGATTGAGTTCCTGGGTCCCAGCTTCATCCTGATTTATCCTCGGCCATTTTTAGCATTTGGGGAATAAACTAGCAATGAAAACTCTGTCTTTCTGTCTGTGTGTATCTCTGTCTGTCACAATCAATCAATCAATCAATCAATTTAAAAATGTGTTGTTTAGTCATCATGGATTTTGGAATTTCCCAGTTATAATTCAATTATTTCTTTCTACTTTAATTGCACTGTGGTCTGAAGGCAGACATTGTGTCATTTCTATTGTTTTAAATATGTTAAGGTAGGTTTCATGGCCTAGACTATGTTTTTTATAGAAGATTTATTTTTTATTTATTTGAAAGAGTTACAGAGAGCGGTAGAGACACAGAGAGAGGACTTCCATCTGCTGGTTCACTCCCCAGATGTCTGCAACGGCCGGAGCTGCGCTGATCTGAAGCTAGGAGCCAGGAGCTTCTTTCAGGTCTCCCATGTGGGTGCAGGGGCCCAAGGACTTGGACCATCCTCTACTACTTTGCCAGGCCATAGCAGAGAGCTGGATTGGAAGAGGAGCAGCCGGGACTAGAACTGGTGCCCATATGGGATGCTGGCACTCCAGGCTGGGGCTTTAACCTGCTGCGCCACAGCGCCGGCTCCTAGACTGTGTTATACACTGGTGGGTAGACAATGTGATCTTAAGAGGAATGCATATTCTGCTGTTGAATTAGTTTATGGATATCATTTAAATCCAGTTTATTGATATTGTCGAGTTCATGTGTGTCCCACTGATTTTCTACCTGCTGGAAATGTTCATTTTTGATAATGCATGCTTAAATGTCCACCTGAGGTCATGGGTTTGTCCATTTCTTTTTGCAGGTCTATCAATTTTTTGCCTCATGTAGTTTGTTTGATACTTTGTTTATAGATGCATGTGTGTTTTGATATTTAGAGGGGATTTCTTATGTAAAACATGTAGCTGGTCTCGTTTTTTTTTTCTTTTCACCCACTTTGACAATCTCTGTCTTTTAATTGATATGTTCAAAGCACTGATGTAAAACAAAACAAAACAAAACAGGCTGGCACAACGGCTCACTAGGCTAATCCTCTGACTGTGGCGCTGGCACCCCAGGTTCTAGTCCCGGTCAGGGCACCGGATTCTGTCCCGGATGCTCCTCTTCCAGTCCAGATCTCTGCTGTGGCCCGGGAGTGAAGTGGAGGATGGCCCAGGTCCTTGGGTCCTGCACCCGCATGGGAGACCAGGAGAAGCACCTGGCTCCTGCCTTTGGATTGGCGCAGCGCAGCGGCTATAGCAGCCATCCATTTGGGGGGTGAACCAACGGAAGGAAGACCTTTCTCTCTGTCTCTCTCTCTCACTGTCTAACTCTGCCTGTCAAAAAAAAAAAAAAAAACCCACTGATGTACAAAGTAATTGTTGCTATAGTTGGATTAATTCCTACCATATATAGTATTGTTGTCTATTTGTTGCACTTGTTCTTTGCTCCCATTTTTATCTTCTATTACATTATTGCTTTTTGTATGTATATTTTAATTTTAAAATGTTTTTATCTTATTTATTTTAAAGATAGAGACAAAGACACAGATACACACACACACACACACACACAGAGAGAGAGAGAGAGAGAGAGAGAAAAGAGAGAGAGACCCCTGTCATCATCCGTTGGTTTACTCCCCAAATGCCTGCAACAGCCAGGGCTGGGCTAGACTGAAGCTGGGCATTGGGAACTCCATCCAGGTTTCCCTTATGGGTAGCAGGCATACAGCCACTTAAGCCATCAGCTGCTGCCTCCCAGAGAGCACATTAGCAGGAAGGACGAATTGGGAGCAGAGGCAGGACTTGAACCCCAGCCCTTTGACTTGGGATTTGAAACTTCCAAGTGGTTTCTAAACTCCCCTGCCAAACACCTGCAGCCGTTTTGGTTTTAATTGAGCATTTTATGTAATTCCATTTTCTCTTTTTCTTAGCATATAATTTATCTTGTTTTATTTGTTTAAATGGTTGCCCTAGAGTTTCCAATGCACAATTACAATTAAATTGAGTCTGCTGTCAAATGACATTCTATCACTTTACAGGTAGAGTGAGTGCCTTATAATAACAAAATAATTCTAATCTCTCCCTCTTTTCCCTTATGCTGTAACTCATTTCCCCTTTACAGAAGTGTACATAAGTGTGTGTGTGTATATAGTATCTATCTATACATATAGCATGCTGATTGAGTACATTGTTACTATTACTGTTTTAATTATTTTAGATAAGTTAGGAATAAAAATGTTTTTATCTTAACATTTCTTCTCTAATGCTTTTACTTTCTTTATGTAGATCTAAGTTTCTGATCCATGCCAGTGTTATTTTCCTTGTTTCTAAAGACGTCTTTTAACATTTTTTTTTGGTAAGGCAGTTCTATTGGCAACAAATTGCGTCAATTTTTGTTTGTGTGAGAAAGTATTATCGCTTCACTTTTGAAGGATAATTTTTAAGAGTACATAATTCTAGGTGAGTTACTTTTTCTTCTTTCAACACTTTATCTCACTCTAGTGTTCTTACTTGCATGATTTCTGGAGAGAACTCAGATGTATTTCTTACCTTTGTTCCTCTACTTATATAAGTAATGTGTTTTTGTCATCCTTCAAGATCTTTTTATTTATCTTTGATTTTCTACAGTTTGAAAATATATCCCTAGGTTAGGCGTTTTTTATTTTACATTCCTCTTGCTTAGTGTTCTCTGCGTTTTCTGGATCTGTGGTTTCTTGTCTAACGTGAATTTGCAGAAATTCTCAGTAATTATATTTTTCAAATATTTCTTATTTCCTTTCTCTCTTGTTCTGTTGATATTATCATTACACATATGTTATGATTTTGTAGTTGTTCCTCAGTCCTTGAATGCTTTCTTCTGTTTCTTCAATCTTTATTCTAATTTTTTTTTTTTTTTAGTTGTAGAGGATTCTATTGATTTATCCTCAACATTGGAGATTTCTTAGCCATATCCAATCCACCTATAAGTCCATAAGGGGCATTCTTCGGTTTTACTAGTTTTTGATTTATAGCATTTATTTTTAGTTCTTTCTTAGGATTTTCATCTCTGCTTACATTGGTTCTATTTTCTATCAGTTAGAGTCCTAATCAGGGGAGTGGGCATTTAATCTATTGGTTGAGGTTTTCATGCCCTATATTGGAGTACTTGGATTTGATTCCCAATCTGACTTTTGACTCCAGTTTCCTGCTAATGCAGACTCTGGGAGGCAGCAGTGATGGCTCAAGTAATAGGGCTCCTGCTATCTATGTAGGAGACCTGCATTGTCTTTCCATCTTCAGCTTTGGCCTCAGGCCAGTTCCCCCCCCATCCCCCAGCCCCCATTATTGTGGGCATTTTGAGGAGTGTAGACTATGCAAAAAGTTGAACACTTTAGGTCAGGAAATGTAGTCTATTATTTTGATGATAAGGAGGTGTCTGGAGAGAGCTTCCACATCCAGCCATTGAGAGTTCAAAGGGTCTGCCTACAGAGGCCAAGTGTGGCTAGATTTCTGTTGCAGTTTGACTGCAAGCAGAACACATGCTGCATTTGTGCCTGCAGCTTAAATATTCAGGGGAGTAATTCTAGGTTCCGCAGCTCCCTAGGTCTTGGAGAGTAGTGGCAGGTTTTCTGAGTCTCTCTTGATGAATTGTAGCCATTTTATCTGGTCCAAGCCAGGGATCCATGAAATCACCTGTTCTCATTCTTGGTTCAGAAAAGGGAATCTGAGTTTAGCTTTGCCATTCTCTGCATATTTTCATATTTGTTCCAGAAAAGATAATGTTAGCTTGAATGTGGTGAATGTAGAGATAGGATGACATGTAGCTTACCATATGAATATAGTTTTATAGTCTCTGTAATTCAGGCTCAAATCATTATCTATTTTATACAACACACATAATGCAATTTAAGCAATTTGTTAACAAGAATCCAAGCCACAAGGCTAGGTATCCTGATAGACCACCTGCACAGGAGACAGTACCCCCACTTAAGGCTACAGGATAGTTAATAATCAGATGTTCTTGCTTCAGCTACCAACTATTTTTTGCATTTTTATATTTCTGTTTACCTGTATCTTACAGGTGATCTTTGTTACCTTAACTATCTTAGGTTTAATTGCTTCAGTAATTGCAGTGGGAGAAGGGATGCATTTTAAATATTGGACATCCTTAAGTTTCTTCTAAGTGAAGAAAATCCTAAAAGACATTTGAGGAACTCCCACCTTCTAATTATAAGAGGGGAAGTTACTCTGTCATTTCCAACAGTCATTATGTGGTGACAAACTCCCCCAACCTTTCAACAAGATTATTTATTTGAAGGCCGGCGCCGCAGCTCACTAGGCTAATCCTCCACCTCGCGGCACCGGCACACCGGGTTCTAGTCCCGGTCGGGGCGCAGGATTCTGTCCCGGTTGCCTGTCTTCCAGGCCAGCTCTCTGCTGTGGCCAGGGAGTGCAGTGGAGGATGGCCCAAGTCCTTGGGCCCTGCACCCGCATGGGAGACCAGGATAAGTACCTGGTTCCTGCCATCGGATCAGCGCGGTGAGCCCGCTGCAGTGCGCTGACCGCAGCGGCCATTGGAGGGTGAACCAACAGCAAAGGAAGACCTTTCTCTCTGTCTCTCTCTCTCACTGTCCACTCTGCCTGTCAAAAAAAAATTTTTTTTATTTGAAAAGCAGAGATCTTTCATTGGCTAGTTCATTACCCAAATATTCTTAAGAGCTGGGGTTGGGCCAGGCTGAAGAGGCCCAACTGCTTGAGCCATCCTCCACTGCCTTCTCAGGGACATGGGCAGGGAGTAGGATTGGCCACGTGGTTGCTGGGACTTGAATCAGCACTCCAAATGGGATGATGGCGTTGTAAGTGTTGGCTTCACCCACTGCACTATATATAAGTGGTCCCCAGACTTCCTCTATTGTTGTAATAGCTGCACTTTCCTTCATACACTCAGCATTGGTTTTGTCAGTGCAACTGCTGAATCTACCAAATTAAGGATTCTCCAAGTTACACTTCAAGGATGTGGGAGTGTGGCTTATGAGTTTTAAATACTATAATGACTGGAATCCCCTAAATTCATTCCTTACCACTGCCTGTTATTGCAAAATTTCTTTGGGTATTTGTGTTCTTTATGCACACTTTTGAAAAGTACCTCCTTTGAGTATGTCAAAGAATGTGTACCGTTTTTTTGCAGAGTTCAGAGTTCTGGCCTGCAAGCACTTCTGCATTCCTCATGCTGGAGCTGAGGGCTTCTCTCCAGAGATGGGTGGTTAATACATTGCCCACAGTCTAGTTAGACCTATAGGAAATTTGTCATTTTCTACTACAGCTAAATATTTATGTACATATATATAAATATCTAGCTGATAGTAGGCTACTTCATTCCATGGTGTGCATTGGCTACCTTCCAAATCCTTGAGAATAAAAGAATGCCTTCATAGACTTAAGGGGGGAAGTTAAGCTCCAATTGAAATGGCAGCTGCCATCATAGTGACCAGGTAGAGAAGTCCAGACATGTTCCCACAGGGTGTGCCATAATGATGGAATAGACGTCAAGAAATGACACAAAGCAAGGGCTATTTCTCTTGATGAATCAGGTACACCTAGTAACACCCGTAGCCCAGAAACACCAGACTTGTTTGTACTCTGGTTCTGTGTGCAGCTGGAAGGCTTCCAGGTAACGTACAAGCAGTGATAATCCTTTGAGTGCTGTGTTCTTTCATTGACTTCTTAATCACTCTTTGGAAACAGCCCTTGCAAGTCACCATGACCTCTTTCTAATCTAGACAAATCCAGCAGTGACTTTTTTCAGTCCTCACTTTCCACATTTCAACACCATTTGCCAATCCCATATTCACAGCGTCTTCTCTCTTATTGTTCCCTCTTCCCATGTAGTCTATTAACAGTGAATGTGCTATAGAAATATTTCTATGTATTCCATTTTTCTCTTCTGTAGTTCTTTGAAGTAAGGAAAGAAGAAAGATTATTGTAGGTTAGACTAGTAGTCATTAGGTTTCACTGTTGGGGAACAGAGACCAGAAATAATGACTTCAAGACAAGAGCTTATTCCTCTTTGTCATGCAAAGTCTTGAGGGGGCAACCTGGAGCTCATGTGGAAGTTAGCTCCTGGAAGTCTTCAGGGACCTCACCTACTTCAAGCTTTCTGCTCCCCCTCCATAATGCTGGATTCTGTCCCAGGTAGGAAAGTGGAAAGAGGAAGAGAAAACAAAGAAAAGTATATACTATGTGTATACCGACTGTTTTTAAGGAGGTTCTTGGAAGCTGCTCTACTGACATTTCCATTTAAATCCCATTGGCTAGAAATTTCTCACCCAATGACCATACTTACCTGCAAACAAGGTTAGGAAATGTATTCTGTACAGCTGTGCGTTGTATACAAATTTTATTACTCTAGAAGAGCACAAAAAGTTGATGTGAAGACATTCTCTATTTTCCTCTTTAACATTTGCTTTTCAAAAAATGCATATCTGCCTGCAGCTAATTTTGTTTATGTTACTAGGTTAGAAATATAGTTTGACTTTCCTGTTGGGTAATTAATTAATGGCACACTTTATTAATTTTCTCTCAGGGATCTCTAATGGACGTTCTGACAAGTTTCCAAATATGTGAGTCTGTCCCTACAATGTATAGTTTAGATTTTCCTTGCGTGTTGTCTGTTCATAGTATCAATATTAGGATATCTTCATTTTTAGATTGAGTTGTGAGAAATTGACAGTATTTGCTTTTTACTTACAAAATTTCAGTTTCACATGATTCAAACTAATAACACTATAATTTCATGGAAAGGTTTGTCACAGCCAGTTCTTCTCTGTTTCCTTATTCATACTTTTCCCCATAAGAAACATTTTGGTTATTATTAGTACTTTACTGACTTATAACGATTTTAACTAATTAATTTTTAAGAACAATTTTGATTTTTTTATTGATATAATTGTACTAATTTATAAAATGGAGTGTGATGTTTCAATGGATGTATACATTGTATGATATCAAATCAGGGCATTTAGCATATATACTACCTCATATTCATCAATTCTTTGTGGTGAAAACATTCAAAAACTCTTTTAATGATTTTCAAATATTCAACACAGTACTGTTAACCATAATTATCTTACTATGCAGTAGAATATCAGCGCTTATTATTCCTATTTAACTATGACTTTGCCACATCCTCCTACCTTCTTCAGCTTCTGATAACCAGTCTTCTACTTTTTATCTCTGTAAGATAGGGTTTTTGGGATTCCAGGTAGGAATGGGATTATGCAGTGTTTTTCTTCCTGTGATTGGCCTACTGATTTAACATAATATCCTCCATGTTGATATGGCAAATGAAGGATTGCATCTTTTATTTATGGCTTAGTAGTGTACCAGTGTGTACAAATACCACTTTTTTCTTGATCCATTCATCAGCTGATGGACACTTTGATTCCATGGGTTGGCTGTTGTGAATTGTGCCGCAATAAACAAGGAAATGCCATTATCTCTTTGGAAGACTGATTTCATTTCGTTTGGAGATATGCATGGGAATGGGGTTGCTGCATCATATAGTAGTTCTATTTTAGTTTTTCAGAAATATCAATACTTTTTTGCATAGTAACTGTATTAATTTACTTTATTACCAATAGTGGGAGTTCCTCTTTTTCCATACCCATGGTAGCATTTGAAATTTTTCTAACTGGGATAGGTGATAACTCACTCTGATATTTTTTGTTGTGGTTTCAATTTATATTTGATGAATTTTATCATGTACTTGCTGTCCATTTCATGTCTTCTAAGAAATGTCTTTTCAGGTCATTTGCTGACTTTTAAATCAAATTATTCTTTTATTGATATATATTCTCCATCTTAACCCTTAGTCATATGCATAGTTTGCAAATATTTTCCCTAATTCTGTAGGTTATCTCCTCACTTGGTTGTTTATTTGGCTGTTAAGAAGCTTTATGCTTGATGTAATACCTTTGCCTGTTTCTTTTATTTGGCTTTGGTTTTCTGTGCCTTAGAGTTTCATAAGAAAATTATTGCCCAGACCAGTGTCAGGTCACATTTCCCTTGGGTTTGCTACTAGTGGTTTTATAAAGATACTTCAGAAATTTCATGAAGTGTAGAATTCACAGAAGAGGTTATTTTGGTGTAAAAACCTTTTTGAAATCTATCACAGTTTTCTCAGAATATAATTTCTATGAACTTTTTGAAGTATCTTTATACATCAAAGTCTTTAATTCAGTCTCAGTTGTTTTTATTTGTAGTCAAATAGGGGTCTAGGTTAACACTTTTGTATGAGGTTGTCTGATTTTCCTGGCACCATTTGTTAAAACACATTGTTGCTTTTCCATTATGTGTCCTTGGAAGTTTTATTGAAAATAACCTGGATGTAACAGTACGGGATTATTCCTGTGTTCCTTATTCTGTTCTATTGGTCTATGTTTCTTTTTATGCCACTGCCACTCTGTTTTGGCATAGCTTTGTAGTATCTTTTGAGGTCATGTGGTAGATGCTTCCAGCATTTCCATTTAAGAAGAATTTATTCATTTATATTTATTTGAAGGGCAGAGAGTCAGAGAGAGAGAGATTGATCTTATATGCATTGTTCATTCCCCACAACAGTCAAGCTAGGCCAGGCCAAACCCAGGAACTGGAACTTAAATTGGGTCTCCCACATGGGTGGCGAGGATCCAAACCCATGAGCTATCGTCTCCTGCTGCTTCCCAGGGTGCACATTCACAGGAATCTGGAATTGGAAGCAAAGGCAGTACTTGCACCCAGGTGCTCTGCTATGGGATGTGGGCATCCCCGGTGGCGTCTTACCTACTGTGCCAACCCCACCCTGCTTTATCTTTTTTGTTTAAGATTGCTTTGACTATTTGGAGCCTTTCATGGTATCATACAGATTTTACAATTCTATTTTCCATTTGTATGAAAAATATTTTTGATATTCTGGTAAGGATTATAGTAAATCTATTCATCACTTTGGGTATTACATTTTAACATTATTAATTCTTCCAATTTATGAACACGAAATGTTTTTCCATTTGAGTTTTCATCAGTTTCTTTCATCAGTGCTTTATAGTTGGCAGTGTAGAGATATTTCATCTTTTTAGTTGATTTTATAGCTGAGCATTTTTGATAGCTATTGTAAATAGGATTGCTTTTTTGATCTTCTTTGTCAGTTTTGCATTAGTTTGTAGGAATGTTAACATTTTTGTATGTTGATTTTATATCCTGCAATTTAACTCAATTGGTTTACTTGCTGTAACAGTTTTTAGCTATGTATTTAGATTTTGTACACACACACACGCACACACACTCCTTTCTTTCTGTCTCTTGCTTGATTGATCTGGCTAGTAGTTCCAATATTTTGTTGAACAGAAAATGGTTAAAAGTAGGAATCCTTGTCTTAACCCAGATCTTGAGGAAACTTTGAGCTTCTTATTTGGTATGACTTTAGCTGTGGGTTTTTTCGTATATTTCTGTGGTCTTTATTGTATTGTGGGTACATTTGTTTCATACCCAATTTGTTGAGTTTCTAGCGTGAAAGGATGTTGACTTTTGTCAAATGCTTTTTCTGCTGTTATTGAAATGATCATATGGACAGAGAACCAAGATGGCTGAATAGGGAGTAGCCACACTAACTTAGCTGTTCCATGGTAAACAACAACAACAACAACAACAAAAGCAAAGGAAGGACTACATACCCAGGGGTCTGGCTGTCAGAAATTTTCAGTGAAGAAGTGAAAAAACAAAAACAAACAAAAAACAAAAAACAAAGACTCTGTGGGACAAGAAGAGTGAACAGAGTAACCCCTGTAGCCAACCACATGGCATGACCAGCTGCCGGCTGTGAGCTGCCATCTTTAGCACATGACGGCAGGGAGAAATTGCCAGGCGCCCCGCCACTGGCAGTTTTAGCTGAGAGGGAAGTCCACTGTCACCCACTGACTTTCACTTCAACCTGGAGAGCAGACTGAGATCTGAGCACCTGCTGGGCTAGTAGCAGGACAGCCAGCTTGGTTCCTTCTCTCCCCCACTCCCGCCGAGCACCATACTTGGTAGCAAAAGTCACGCGATGTGCCTCTGCACTGCTCCTGTCAGCATCATAGAATCTAGGCGAAGTGTGGCACAAAGGACACATCCCCTCTAACCTGCAAGTTGGGGAGTTTTGGGGCATCTGCTTCAGAGCTGTGTTTATGCACTCCATGTGAGCCAGGAGGATTCACCTTAACTTCTGGGGGCTAATAGCAAAAGTGGCCCTTAAAAAATCCACTCATAGCCTGGGAGATTTGGTTAACGACCCCACTATACCCTGCAATACCAGGAATGTAACGTTTCATTCTAAATTTCTGGGTGCCACTGGAGTCTACCCAGTGGACACATGGGAGAATTTACCTGCATTCTTCTATCCCTGTGAACACAACTCTGTTATATGCTGCCTGCATATATTTGAAATCTTTCTTCATTTTTGATATTTTTGTTAATTGCTACAAACTACTCTCTTAGAACTGGTTTTGCCATATCACATAGGTTTCAGTATTTGTGTTGAAATTTTTTTCTGTTTTAAGAGATTTTTAAATTTCCCTTTTATTTTTGATTGATTCATTCATTATTCAGGAGGATGTTTTTTAATATCCGTATATTTGTTCAGTCTCTAGAACAACTCCTCTTATTGATTTCTAGTTTTATACTTTTGTAATCAGAAATGATCCTTGATATAATTGCAATCTTCTTAAACATAAAACTCATTTTGTGGCATAATATATGATCTAACCCTGAGAATGTTCCATGTACTACTGAGAAGAATGTGTATTCCTTAGTTCTTGGTTGAAATGTTCTATATACACCTGTTAGCTACATGTGCTCTAGAATGCAGCTTATATCTAATGTTTCTTTGTTGACTTTTTTGTTAAGGTTACCTGCCCATTGCTGTAAGAGGGGTATTGACATCCCCTATTGATTTTGTATTGTGATACATTTGTCTCTTTGTATCTATTAATATTTGTTTTATAAATTTAGATACTGTTGTTGGTTATATTTATTGTTATATAATGATGAAGGGGTCAAATCAGCAAGAGGATATAATGGCCTTTTCTGTCTTGTTTTGTGGTTTAAAATTTTTGTGCAGGCATTGTGGTACAGTGGATTGCTCACATCCAACTCCTTCACTTCTGATCCAGCTTCCTACTAATGTACCTGGGAAGGCAATGGATGATGCTCCAAGTACTTGGAGCTGGAGAACATAGCTGCTGGCTTTTGCCTGTCCCAGTTCTAGCTGTTGTAGGCATTTGGGAGTGAACCAACAGGTGGAAGACTCCCTCACTCTCTTTCTCTATTTTTCTCTGTGTGCGCTCTCTGTGTCCCTCTGCCTTTCAAATAAATATTAAGAATTATATAATATATGCTTTATCTGATAAAAGTATAGCTATTCTTACTCTATTTTCATTGCAAAAAATATCTTTTTCCATCCTAGTCTACATATGCCCTTACTGGTGAAGTAAGTTTTGTAGGCAGTACAGAGTTGTTGTTGTTTTTTTTTTTTTTTAATCCATTAAGCCATTTTGAGTCTTTTCATCAGAGGATTTAATCATTCAGGTGAGGTAAAGGACTTACACTGACATTATGTTCTCTGTTTGCTAGTTTTGTTACGCGTCCTTTCTTTTTTTCTTAGCCTCTCATTGTCTTCCTGTGTGGGTAAGAGATTTCCAACAATAGTATGTTTTGATTTTCTTTTTATTTTTAGTGTCTCTATTATAGACTTTTGCTGCATGAGCTTATAGAAACAGTAACAACTTAAACTGTAGTTTAAAAACTCTACATTTTAGCCTCACATTTCTTTATTTTTATGTTGCATTTATATATTTGCATATTGTACATCCTTTAATTTATTACAGTAACAATTGTTTTTAGTAATTTTGTCTTTCAGCTTTCATACTGAATATGTAAGTGATTTATCCACTGTCACTACAGCATTCTGTATATGATTGTGTATTTACTTTTACCTGTGAGTTTTTATACTTCACTTTTCTTTAAGCTTGAAGAACTCCTTTTAGCATTTCTTGGAAGACAGAGCTGGTGATGATGTACTCCCTCAAATTTTGTTTGGTAAAATATTTATCTTTCCTTAGTTACTGAAGGACACGTTTGCTGGATAAAGTACTCTTGGTTGGCAGTACTCTTGGTTGGCAGTTTTTTTTTTTTTTTCTTCAGCACTTTGAATATTTCTTCCAATCTCTTCTGTTTTGAAGAATTTCTGCTGCAAAATTCATCCATAAGTCAGATTGACTTTCCCTTATATGAGATGTATTTTTATATCTTGGTGCTTTTAGAATTTTTTCTTGTGTTTAATTTTGAGGATTTGATTGTTTTATCTCTTAGTATGCTCCTCTTTCAATTGAATCTGATTGGAGACCTCTGTGCTTCATAAACCTGGGTGTTGGCATCTGCACCCAGATTAAGGAAGGCCCCAAGTGGGGCTTAACCTGCTATACTACAGTGCCTCCCCTTAAACTTCTTTACAAGTAGTATTTTGAATTCTTGGTCAGACATATCATAGACAGGAATTTATTTGAGGTCTATTATTGTTGGTTTGTTAGTTTCTTTTATAGTAGTCATGAATCGGTGGGTCTTTGTAATACTTGCATCCTTGTAATAGTTTCTGAGTCTTTGTGGAGACAGCCCCCTCTTCTGTCAAGTAGAGGTATTCTTCGGAAGAAATAGGGCTTTCCTGTATAGTCTAGCCTGTGGTTCAGTAGAGGTTAGCGGTGACCCAGGACAAGAAGAGCTGTGAGTTGTCCCATTGGCTGGGTCTCTGCCTCTGCTCTGAGGTTGATAGGGCTTCTGGCCGGTTCCACTGATCAGTGAGACCACCGGTTGTCCTTTGCCATCAAGTAAAGATGTTTTCTAGGTACTATAGTAGCTTTCAGTTTGACTAACCACAAAATATATTACCTGACAGGCTAATTCCGTTATTTAGAATTTTCAGCACAAATTGCATTCTGAAGTTGCACGCAATAACTGTTCTGGTCGGGTAGGACCCTCGGCTATACTGCTCCTAAATGCACACTTGGGGATTTAATTCCTGTCTAGGAGAACCAGTGGTGTGAGATTTGGCTAAGGTGAGTGGTTGTTTCACCTCCCCGATCTTGGAGGACTAGCCCCCATATTTCTCCGAACAGCACAGATGGGAGTCCCCTTGCCTGATTAAAGGCAATGGGTAAGCTTTTTAGCTGTGTGGAGTCTGTCCGCTGACATCAAGTCGGCATAGTCTTTCACTTGCCTGAGATCTTCAGAGCGGGGGAGGAGTCTGCCTGCATGGGTGGGGTTGTTTCACCAGCCTCTTGGCTATGTGGAACCCTGGCTTATGTTCCTTGGTAAAGGCATTCCAGCCACTTTGCTTCTGTGAAAACCACAAAAGAGGGGATCTCCTTGAAGGACAGGGTTGTTCGCAATGACTGGACTGGGGAGACCAGCAGTCTAGGGATTGAAGCTGGACTGTGTGCTTCACTCTGCTCCTAAAAGCAACCAGTTCAGCTTTGCAGGTACACCGTGAGATTGGCTGTTGTCTCATCATCTGATGGAGTGCAGTAGATGTGTTATGGGTTGAGTAATACTTGTATCCCTAAAAGTCAGGCAGATGTTTAAACTCTGTTGTCTTAATGTGAATTGTTGATGGATTAAGGGTGGAGATTTGATCTAATTATGGCATCTGAGAGGTGAGTCTCGTAGGAGGTATTTAGTCATTGAGTGAGTTTGGAGGACTGTTCTCATGATAGCATTGGTAATTTGAGTTCAGGTTCTGTTCTCTCTGCTCCTTGGTGCACCATGTGATTGTTCCCATGGTGATGAGCTTCCCCAAAACACTAGATTGCGGGGCTGGCTGATCCTGAACTGTAACCTCCAAACTGTAAGCTGAAACAAATCGTTCTTTCCCTAGACGCCCTTCTCAGGCATTGTAGTTAAGATACCAGAAGTGACTGGTTCAAGCTGGCGGGGATACAGAGGTTCCAATGAGGTCCATGTGCTTGGTCACTTTGTCTCTTTGTGTCATCTCCCCTTCTGTTCCCTGTGAACTGAGCCCAAAGTGAGTGTCCTGAGAAGTGTCCCTGAAGGCCGGGGACCATGAGTGACTTCCTCTAGATGCCTGTTTCTCCTAAACTACCTGGGCCATAGGGAATCCTCTCCAGCTTAAGTTATGTTGACATCAGGAGGAGGAGAGTGTTGTGTAAGAGTGAGACGATTTCTCCCATCCTAATCTTCTAACTCAGAGCTTGCTCAGTTCTGTATATCACATGGGTGACTCAGGCTTGTTTCCAGGTATTGGGATTTTCAAAGGATGTTCTAGTTTGTATATCATTGCTAGATGAACTTTCTAATGGAGGGAGTAGGGCCCAGGACTTCTTACTCAGTCATCTTGCTGAAGCTGCTTTATATAAAGTTAAGAATGGACTAATTACCAAGAAAGAATCCTTTTAGCATTTTAATTTGAATTTTGTTGGATTTAACAGCTTTTTTGAGGCCTTTGGAGCTAATACCTGCTGGTATTTCTGAGATAGCTGTTGGACATTTGTTGACAGCCTGTTACCCATTTAGGGTACTTTTTCTCACTGCAGCTGTACTTCAGTTAGTTTATCATTAGTTTGTTGAAATTTCCCTTTTATGTGCTTTTACTGATAATTATGCTTCAGGAACTGAAAGTGTATGTCTTTCATGAACTCTGAAAAATCCAGAGCCATTGTTTACTTGGGTACCAGGTCTCTTGCATTTTTCCCTTGTTAAATACAAACAGATGTATGTACACGTCTTTATTATTCCATTTTCCAAGTCTCTGATGTTCTCCTTTTTTCATTTCAAGGCTGCTGCATTGTTTTTAAGATTCTGAAGACCTTTCTTGTGAGTTCTTCCATGCCTTCTCTTCCTGTGTCTAATCTGTTGTTTAATCAACCCCCTAAGTTTTGAAGTTCAGCATAATATTATTTAGTTATAAAACTTTTCTTACCTGTTTCAAATGTGCCTGCTTATTGCCTTAAAATGCTTTATTCTATGCACTTGGTTTTAATTCCCTCCTTCTCAAACATTTAAGGCCTGTTTTTGATCATTTATACCTGATTCCTCTAGCATTTAAAGACCTTGGGTTGTTTACCTGCTGACTCTTATTTTTAGTGCATTGTTGAGCTGGTTTTTTATGATTTTCTGTTAGATCCCTTCCTCTGGCTGGTATTAGCTTGTGGAGATTCTGAGGAATCTAGGTTAAGGAAATATTTTTCTACAAAGGGTCTGTGCTTCCTGCTGCCAGGTGTCCCAGACTACTACAAACCTACCTGAAAAACCTAGATCTGTTTGAATGCAAGGATAACAAATGTCCAAGTCTGCAAGACTTGAGAGCAGGCTTGTCAGCATGAATTTCCGTGAGCAAGGGGACTCATTTTTTCCTTTATACCAGGGCCCAAGGCAAACTGGATACTTTCCTGCTGTCTTTCCCAGTAGGTGGAATTTTTTCTTGCTTACATTTTTAAAGGGACTGTCCCTCTCAGTAAACCACTTTTCGGCACGAGTCTCAGGTTTGACTTCTCTTGAGGCAGACTGAAGTCTATCTTACCTTGCTAGCACATTACCATTAAAGCCCGGATGTCTGGAGTCTTGCTCTCAACACACACCCCAGGGAAATCTGTGACTTTCGCCCTTGATTACAACTTGTTTGCAGACTCTCTTACTGTGCTTTTCATTTTAACCTGGGATTTTCTCTAACTTTATTGTTGCTTGTCCGTGTATTTGGGTTTATGGTAGAAGATTTTTTTCCCAGAGTATGTAGCCAATCATGTGCTGCAAGCTGAATTTGCAGCCATTCATTTCTTTGGAATGTTAGTTTCCAGGGTTATCTTCCTCAATACGCTCGCACTCCATTCAGACCTAAATTCTCAATGATTTCCATTTTTCATAGGTATTTGGAAATATGAACTGGCAACTTGAATATTTCATCACCTGTTTAAGGTCAAGGTGTCCAAAGTAGAATTTATCGTCTTCTACAAATTGAATTTTCAATTAAACTTTATTATTTAGTTATTACAGCATGTCAACATTATTCTTACTTTCTATCATGTAAACTTTGTAAATACTCGAAATGTTATTGCACCTTCAGATCCTCCAGGCAGTCTTCCGCTGAGGCCTCTCTGTGATAGCTCTCTCATAAATTATTGCTTGTGATTCCGAGCAAGAATACAAGGTCCTAACCACTTCACTTGAGATTCATTCAATATTGTTTCAGTGCAACTAATACAGATTGATCATCTGCTTTGTGAAAGCTAGTATATAAAGTGCAGCAGGTTATACAAAAGGCATATATGATTTGACCCTTTCCTTAAGATTCTTTGTATTGTAAGACTAAGAGATTGCCTGCTAATTTCCTATATAATTATTTAGTTAAATATTGACTAAGTATTGTCAATTGCCTAAATATCTAGGTCGGGTAGTAAGTGCATTGTTGAAGTAAAGAAAGGAGGAGTGCCAGTATAGAAGTTAGGCGGGAAGGCAGCAAGGGAGAGTGGAGCTGCAAGCTGAGAACAATGTGCTTCTGATGCCATCTCAGTGTCTGACTCAATAAATTCTCCACCACTTCTTTATTGTTTATTTCTTCTTTTTTATTTTTTTTTAACTTTTACTTAATGAATATAAATTTCCAAAGTACAGCTTATGGATTACAATGGCTTCCTCCCCCCCATAACATCCCTCCCACCCGCAACCCTCCCCTTATCCACTCCCTCTCCCCTTCCATTCACATCAAGATTCATTTTCTATTCTCTTTATATACAGATCAGTTTAGCATACATTAAGTAAAGATTTCAACAGTTTGCTCCCACACAGAAACACAAAGTGTAAAATACTGTTTGAGTACTAGTCATAGCATTAAATCACAATATATAGCACATTAAGGACAGAGATCCTACATAAGGAGTAAGTGCACAGTGACTCCTGTTGTTGACTTAACAAATTGACACTCTTGTTTGTGGCATCAGTAATCACCCTAGGCTCTTGTCATGAGTTTCCAAGGCTATGGAAGCCTTTTGAGTTCACTGACTCTGATCATATTTCGACAAGGTCGTAGTCAGAGTGGAAGTTCCCTCCTCCCTTCAGAGAAAGGTACCTCCTTCTTTGATGACCTGTTCTTTCCACTGGGATCTCACGGAGATCTTTCATTTAGGTCATTTTTCCCCCCCAGAGTGTCTTGGCTTTCCATGCCTGAAATACTCTCATGGGCTTTTCAGCCAGATCTGCATGCCTTAAGGGCTGATTCTGAGGCTAGAGTGCTGTTTAGGACATCTGCCATTCTGTGGGTCTGCTGTGTATCTCACTTCCCATGTTGGATCGTTCTCTCCCTTTTTTATTCTATCAGTTAGTATTTGCAGACACTAGTCTTGTTTCTGTGATCCCTTTGGCTCTTAGTCCTATCATTATGATCAATTGTGAACAGAAATTGATCCACCATTTCTTTATTGTTAATTTCTTCTTGATGCTGTGTTTTTCAACTTCAAAAAACAATCTATGATTTTATTCTAGCCATCTTTCATTCTCCCTTAGGGATTGGGTTGGAGTTTGTTTCTGTATTAATAGGAATCCTAGTACTCCATCCCCCACTGAGGTTTTGATCTTCAGGATCCTGAGATGTTCGCCACTTTTCTCCTGAACTCATTGCCCCCTTGAAACTTCATTCGATGCCTTGCTTTGTTTTCTTTCCAAAATAGGAAGAGTTGCCAGCCTGAGTAAATAGTTTTTATGCAGGAATGCAAGTCTAGTTTGATCAGTTCTTTAAATTTTAAAAATGAAGCCTGAAATTTGGTATTTTATGTGAATTTCAAACTTTTAAATATTGGCTATAAAGTCAAATAGCTTTAAAACATAGTTCAATTCAAACTAAACACAATAGCAAGTTGGGCTTGGCCCATGGACTGTCACTTTTATGTATGTTTCAAGCCCCCTCCCCCCAACTTAATGTTTCATTTACTGCTCGCTGGTCAGTGATTGACAGCTGTTGCGCATTATTTTCCGGCTACCTCCAGTAGTGGTAGCCCAGTAGAGCTGGGTCACAATATATGAAAGTGTAATGTTCCCGTTAAAGGGTGAGATAGCGAAGTTATGTTATATATTCCCTATTCAGAGAATTGTCCCATTATTTAGGAAAAGAAAAGAGATGTTTAGAAAGTGCTTCAGACTCATCATAGCCAGCAACTCAGTAGAAACCTTGAGGCTGATTGTAGAGGACATAAAGGAAGTTCAGTGAGGGAGGAATGCTGTTTTATATCTAACCCAATAAAGCTGCTTCTGCAAGTTTTATGCTCAATGAGGTCATCTTCACTGAATGAAAAAATTAGTTGAATCAGAATGATGTGGCAGAAAAGTCACATAGACGCTGGAGTCAGACTTGGGTGTGAGTCCAGTTGCAGTCGCTAACTGGATGACCTTAAAGCTATCCATCTCGAGTGTGCCTCAGATACTCCTTTTACAAAAAAGGATGAGAATACTTATTTCTGAGAACTGACGTAGCAAACAGAAATAACACAGACATATGGAGTATATCATAAGATAAGTAAATTTAAATTATAGTCCAAGAGGACTTCAAAAAGCTGATTGAACATGTATATTATGAAAAAGTATGGATTAAAGAAATTTCTACCCAAATTTTACTTTTAACTCCATTTTTGGTCAACTTCTGGAAGTGCCCTTGTGCTTCTTTGTGGAGTCACTGTTGTGTGAAATGTCTCTGTGCTGTATGGAGGAAATAAACACTACAACAGCATTATTTCTGCTCTCAACCCGTGAGTGCCTAATTGGAGGAATGAGTAAAGCCATATTTGACTGTAACTCATGTGATACTCCAGTATTTATTGATAAAAACCTGAACGTGAATGCATATATCAGAGCATTCTCTCCATATGTTGGCTCTTTTGTGGGCAGTTTGGCCTTGTGTAACACCTTGTGGAAAATTGTCTCCATCCTTTCAGTAGGAAAAGGTAGCTAAAAAGTCATGCAAGCGGGCCGGCGCCGCGGCTCACTAGGCTAATCCTCCGCCTTGTGGCGCTGGCACCCCGGGTTCTAGTCCCAGTCAGGGTGCCAGATTCTGTCCCGGTTGCCCCTCTTCCAGGCCAGCTCTCTGCTGTGGACCAGGAGTGCAGTGGAGGATGGCCCAAGTGCTTGGGCCCTGCACCCCATGGGAGACCAAGAGAAGCACCTGGCTCCTTTAGGGGTGAACCAATGGCAAAGGAAGACCTCTCTCTCTCTCTCTCTCTCTCTCTAACTCTACCTGGGGAAAAAAAAGTCATTCAAGTGAAGACCTAGAAGAAAAATACAGTGTTTGTGGGGTGCACTTGGAGCAGTGGCCGAGACACCAGTTGGGTCCCCATCAGCCGTATTGGAGTGCCTGAGTCTGAGTCCCAGCTTGCTTCCTCATTCCCGCTTGCTGATAATGTGAACCCAGGAACAGGAGGTTTTGTCTCCAAGGACTTGGCTCACTTCCACCAATGTGGGAAACCGCGATTCTGTTCTCTACCCCTGGCATCAGTTTTGCCTAGTTCTGCGTTCGGGGGGCATTTGGGAAGTGAACCAGAGGATGGTATAGTTCATTGGTCTGTTTACCTCTTTTGTCTCTCTGCCTTTTAAATAAATAAAATATTTTTTTAAAAAAAGAAAAAGTATGAGAACTTGTATAATTTGCAGGAAAAGCAGGCATTAGGAGAGTGATGGGAATTGATGGAGATGGGAGATAGGAAAGAGAGGTTTTGGAAAGATGGTGGCAGTAGCAGAGTTATACTACTCCCCTATCAGTGGATTCCAATAGAGATAGCAAAGTAATGCAAAAATGTGACAAAACTAGAAATTGTGAGATCATCCTGAAAGAACATTAAGAAATTTGAGCTAAATGTAAAAAAGTTCATGTGAAGCTGGAACAACTTAAAATGTTCCTTCCTGCAAAGGGCAGGTACCTGATGCCTGGGAAAATGGAAATCAGAGCATCTCAGGTTTGGGAAGCAAAAAAGAGATCAGGGGCCGATGCCTGCAGTGAGTGCATCCTATAGGGGCGCCAGTCCGAGTGCCAGCTGCTTCACCTTCCAATCCAGCTCTCTGCTATGGCCTGGGAAAGCAGTAGAAGATGGCCCAAGTCTTTGGACCCCTGCACCCATGTGGGAGACCCGGAAGAAGCTCCTGGCTTCTGACTTTGGATCGGCGCAGCTCTGGCCATTTTGACCATTTGGAGAGCGAACCAGTGGATGGAAGACCTCTCTCTCTCTCTCTCTCTCTCTCTCTCTGCCTCTCTGAAACCTCTGTAACTCTGCCTTTCAAATAAATAAATCAGTCTTAAAGTTTTCATCCTAAATAAATGGAGGAAGTTCTCTCTCCTTCAGCTTTTTCTGTTCTGCAAAGAGCAAGAGTTATTGCTGTTCATTCTTGGTCTATGAATAGGGACACACCACCAAACACACAAACATGCTACTGTAATTCAGAAGGCTAAGACAAACTTCTCTTGGGTGGAAGGAGAAAACTTCACATGTATCTTGATACTTATTATTAACATGATTGAAGAAGTTGTCATAGCTAAGAACACTGAGCAAGGAGTTGTGAAAAGGGAACACTGACATTTTTTAAATGCTTAATTAAAAGGAGGCATTGAAAATAGGATTGAATAAACTGAAAAGTGAATAATGATTGAAATTTTTGAGATTTCTTCAAGAAGGTAGGTGGTAAATACATAGAACATAGAAATTTGTGAGAGGAGAAAAGAAAATTGAAGATGATTCAGAAAACATTCCACACATAGAATGGATTTTTTTTGAGGAACAAAGTAGCAAAATGGAAGAAGTAAAGACACAAAAGAAATTATTCTATACTGAAGCAAACCAAGTTTTTTTTTTTCCGAGAAGGCTCATGAGTTATTTAGATAAATTGGATGGAAATGTATCAGTACCTTGGGATAGCCTGCTGAAATTTTCAAAAAGGATGAAGTAAATGTAAAAGCATGGAAGCTAATTGAAATAAGTTCAGTAAAAAATAACTAAGATGAGCCTGGTATCTTTCTTCACCAAAACACTAAAGATAATGAGGACAGATAATGAACAAAGTATTTTTGGATTTTCAAAGACTATTAGGCAAGAATTTGTAGACAATGAAGTAGTCATAAATATATTTCAGTAAAGACAAGATATTTCATATTTGCAGGGCCTCAGAGGGTAATATAATCTCAGAGGCTCATATGGCACTTGAAAAAATAAATTACTTAAATACACCTTTTGGGAAGGCAAAAGAGAGTTAAAATAAAATCATGAACTAAAGAATAGAAATGTCATAGTTTAAAAAAAGCTTTGGTACTGAACAATAAAATTATTTGAATGTCATTAATTATTTCTTGTGCGATAACACATTGTGCTTATAAAGTCTTTATAATTTCAGATTAATGATAAGAAAAGTAATAATTCTGTCTAAAAACTCAGATTATATCAACACAAATGGAGGCAATAAACGAGTGATGAAGTAAAATCATGTCGTAAAATCATGTCACAATGAATCTTTTTCATTCATAATATCAACACCTAGAGAAACTAGGTTCTAACATACTAAAAATATTTGTGAGGACGAGGAAGACAGGGCATTTTCCCATCTGCTGACTTACTTCCCAAATGTCCACAGTGGCCTGGAACTCAGTCTCCCACATGAGTGGTGTTAGAACCTATGAGGCCACTGCTAGAACCATCAGGCTACTGGGCCTGGAGCTCCAGGGCAGCTAAAACTGAAAGCAGAAAGGTTAGCAGGATGGTTATTGCTCTGCAAGTCTTGTACCTGGGGAGATTCCAGACTGCTGACAAAGCCCTGTAGACTTCACCAAGGAATCTTTGTGCGCATCTCCCCTTCCCCGCCCTGCCCCCACCTTACCAGGTTCCATGTGATGTTCTGCACCTCCCCCAAGAAGAAGCTTCAGAACTCTCTGCTGCTCAGAAGGAGTAAAACCTGGCTTCAAACCCTCTGCCCTCTGTCTCCCGGGCTGCCCATACCACTCAGGCTCCCTCCCATCTGATTCCCATGGAATGTTCTGGAATGTGCAGGTCCTCTGCATGAAAGCCCTGCTGGGTCCCAAAGCCTTGCTCACTATTCCTGCTGGCCAGGGCGGGCATCTGTCTCACTAGTAAGGAAGTGAGGCTCAGCTCTCACTCTTTACCCCTCCACATTCTGTCCCCCTAGAGTCAAGTCTCTTCTACTTTAACTAGCCACCTCCTGGCTTTCATTGAATCCTAAAATCCTAAATCTAACAGGTGGCAGAAACCCAGTTACTTGAGCTGTCACTGCTGCCTCCCTAGATCTGCATTAGCAGGAGGCGGGAGTCTGGAGCAGGAGATACTCTGATATGGGACATGGCGGTCCTGTGCAGCATCTTTACTTCGAACCTAGGCACCTGCTACCTGTTTTCAATAATGGAAGTTAATGTGTTGATTGCTGGTAGAAAGAAACTGTGAGGTAAATGTTTTGAATGACTAGGGAAAGAGAGAAAAGTTAACCTCAGATAAGTGTTATTATAAGTCATTCCCTAAAGTAAGCAGTAGCTGTCTATTGTAAAATGTGAGCAATGGCTGGTTCAACGTTAACTATGGAATATGTTTACTTGTTTGCTTATGTTTGTATCTTGTATACTTGTACAGTAACATGGATCCATTCCATAATAAGAGCAAATAATTTATACTTTTGAATCAGCACACTAAATGGTATAAAAGAGCAGAAGTTACTTTTAGGTATGAAAAATGGTGATGATAGTCTATTAAAAGAAAAAGATGAGAATCCTCCTTCTTTACTAATTAAGAACATTTAGGTACTTCAACAAGTTTTGGAAAATGAAATTACAAGGTAAATTAATTTAGGTGCAAAAAATTTTTGAAAACCATGCATCCAAGATATCTTGAAAGAGTTCATGGAAAATACATATTATGGAAAACTTATTTATGATTTTACATTTTTGGCACTAAAATAAGCTTATCTTGTAATTTCACTTTTACATGAACTTTTTGAAGTATCCTCCCATGGATAAGACAAAAATCTCTTTTTAACATTTTTATGCTTGTATATACATATGTATTTATAAAATATGAATATATGTATACATGTGTTATTTATGAGGCAGAGAAAGGCAGAGGTCTCATTTGCTGGTTTATACCTTAAATGTCCACAACAGATGGGGCTGGGACAGGCTGGAGCTAGGATCTGGGAACTCAATCCAGTTCCTCCCTTGTGGATTGGCAGGGAAAAGTATTTAAGTCATCTGCTATCTCCCAGAGTGGACATTATCAAGAAGCTAGGCCCTTGAACCCAGGCTCTCCAAAACAGGATGCAGGTGTCTTTACCTGCTAATGCAAACACCTACCCCACAAAATACATCGAATGATGAAATGAGGGGTTAAGATATTTAAAAAATCATTTTTCATACCCCTCTAAACCATTTTTTTCTGCAATTATATTTGAGTAACATTATATTATAAATATATGTTTATATTATATATGTATATGTTATTTTAAACAACATTATTTTAAATTAAGAGCAACAGAAGAAGTGGGTGTTTGTCACAATGGTTAATACATCACTCGGAACGTCCATATCCCATTCTGGAGTATTTGGGTTCAGCTATGCTTCTGATCCAACTTCCTGCTCGTGTACACCATGGAAGGCAGCAGGTGATGTTTCAAGTACTTGGATCCCTGAATGGAATTGCTGGCTTCAGCCTGTCTTGTTCCTGAATCTTGTGAGCGCCTGGGGAATGAAGCAATGCACGAGAGATCTCCCTGTCTCTTTCTATCTCTGTATCAATCTCTCTGCCTCTCTAACTTTCAAATAAATTAATTAAATAAAAAAGAACAACAAAAGCAAAAAATAAAATAATTTTAAAAATAAAATAAAACACATAGCACTTGGCTGTGACTGGACTGTGAAGGATTTTTGTTATCAGCTAGCCTTAAGCCAAATTACTATTTCGGGTTCTTGTCTCAAGCTTAGAGAAGCATTCTAAGTTCAGACACAAATGAGACAGGCAACATGGTAAAGTTCAGGGTTTATCTGGGGAAATGAGAGAAATGCATAGGAATGCAAGGGCTTTATTAAGGGAGAAGGGTCAGAAAGGTTATATGGGACATTTCATACCAGCCTTTTCCAGGGAGACTGCAAGTGAGAGGACACGTGGGTGGGAGAGCGGCTAGCGGTGGTATGTGAAAGGAGGCATGAGAAGTGGCAAAATGGCCCCACACACCAGAGGCCCACTGGAGAGCAGGGCAGACCCAGCGTGCTCCATTCTTTACTCACTTCCAAAAGGGGAGTGGTTACATAGTCTGACATGTGGTTGGATACAGGTGAGATTATGGGGTGGGGGGGAGAGGGGCATGAGCTCTCCATCTCATGAATCTAATCAATCTGATCCTATCTCCCTGATCAGGGGTCCCCTATCACTTTCATATCAAATTAGAGGATTTGGACACATTCTTTAGTCAATAGGGAGCTGTTGAAGCTTTTTAAGAAGGGATGTTGAAGGAATTATTGCTTAGGTTGGATTCCAGTGGAAAACTGAGACTTATCATAATGATCTAGACAGAAATTACTCGGGGCCAAAACTGTATTTAGGCAATGGAGAGAGGAAAGGATAGCGATCTTAGATACAGTAGAGAAGAAGAGTCACAAGGGCTTGATGACTATGTTCAAGTCAGTGCAGGAAAGAGCCAAGTCATGATAAGGTTAGGTTAGTGAAAGAAAGTGGAAGAGACTTTCTAAGAGGACTAGAAAAAAAGGATAATTAACTTGATTTTACATGCTAAATTTCCAGTGCTGAAATGATTAGCACTCCTTGGGCTTTTCAATGGGATAATGGCTGCAAGTTTGATTTGCATACTCTAATAGACCCCTCCCTACCTCTACCCCCACACCTGTACCCCCACCAGGAGATCTTCTAGTGAGCCTGTAATGACCTGATTGGATGATTCTTCCCTTCCTTGGCAGCACATGGGCAGAATAAACAAAGTCCTTTGGCTCATGATCTACACAATGCCTTTGTCCTGCCAGAGGTTGGAAGTATACCTCCAGCTCAACACCCAAATACCCATGTAGGCCTGTAGGTTCATAAGTGATTTCTGATATTTCCAGGCAGGACTTAGATTCTATCAACCAGGTCCCTGCCCTAAACTTGGCACTTTAGAGGGCTGGCATCTTCCACAGGGTTTGAGGTGTCTGCTTAGTCCAGGGATGTGACTGCCTACCCTGCACCTACTGCTCTCTTTTCTGTCGCTCTGGTCTAAACACTGGCTAAAGCTAGTGTTCAGGGCTTGCTCAGCCCTCTTCCTCTGTCCTCCCAAGAGTGTTTCTCTTGACCCAGAAGGAGGCCAAGAAATGATTGTTTTGGAGGAGGAGTATGGGTTAGGGTGGGTTTCAGCAATCATTCCATAAACCTAAGGCTCTTTGTGGTGAAAGATTAAAGAAGTATGGGAATAGAAGATGGTGTGTCTCAGTAGGGGGCCTTTGTTTATAATCTTTCTATGAACTACACAATAGGGGCCAATCCCATAGAGGGCAGGTAGAGGCAATGAGAATAGAAATTAAGGGAACTCTAAAACCTCAGAGCAGTTCAACGTTTAGATGACTGGTGCTAATACGCTCAGCATACTGCATGATAAGGGAGAAACTAGGCACCGATTTTTGAGAAATCCTCACAAACCACAATTAGAGGTCCATGTAAGGAATCTCCCAATTGCTTTGTGACTCAGAGCAGCCTGAAACCACCATTTCCTTTAGCCTTGTTGAAGGGAAATATAAGAGGGAGAAGATGCATCACACTTTGTTCTACTGTGTTTTTCTGCTTTCATGGCGTGGTTTCTATATAAAGAAAATCATTTCCCTGATGCTTCTTCTCAAACCATGCCTCCTTCACATCCTCAGAACCAGTCATAAAGCCCAAACGGCTCTCAAAGGGTAGATTTAGCCCCACTTAAGTGACTTTCAAACTTGCGCCTCTACACAGAACCGTGCTGCTTTGTTTTATCATGAGGCTCTGCATTTAATGGCCATAGATGATTGGATCTATAGGCAGGCACTTGAACCAATGTTCCTAGGTACTAGAAAGTGGTTATGGTGCTTTGACTGAGATGCTGTGTTGGACCTTTTGCAACCAAGTGAGACCAGACTAAATAAAGAAGAGACATAGTGAGGCTAAAATGCTGATGCCCATGGTGCCCAAGAGAAACCAAAAATCGCTCCACTTCTAGACTTCCTTGGATCCAGTTCTTATTCTTTCGTAGCTCTGCTCTTCTTTTCTACTCTTAGCTGTGAAATTTCCTGTGCTTCCTTTTAGTACATATCTACTGCATAAGCTAGCTAGATTTCTGTTCTTTGTAACAGCTAATCACAAAGACTTTTGGAGAGCTTAATTCTGGACATTTAATTACTGACTCTACTGGATTTGGATCATGTTATTTTTCATATAAAGATGCTAGACTACAAGAGAGGATATGTGTTGTCAAGGACACTGAGAGAACATGGCAGATGTGTTTCTCATATAGGTAAGGAATCTTGGCTTGGTTTTCTTTCAGTTGTCATCATAGTAAACTCTGTTCTACACTCAGTGCCTACTTCATAAATACTAAAATGATATCAGCAACAACTTATCAAAAATATCCACAAGCCCCTTCATACCATGTACAAATTTAGTATTCCCTGGATAACTAATTTTTTTTCCTTTCCTTTATATTCAAGCTCTTCTTTCTAGTTCCTCCTGAATATTATGCTGAATTAAGAAGACAGTGAACAGAGATTCTGTATGCATATCTTTTGTCCTTCTGATTTCATATCACTTGAATAGTGTTCTTGACTTTGCTGGAAACTGCTCCCTGGGAAGGCAAGATAATAAACTAAACTTCATACTCAACTCAGTCATATGTCAAAGCTATTAAAACTTTTTAGCAGTACATTAGAGCTCTCTCACTGACCTTGGGTTTCAAAACTCAGCTGATACTCAATGTGGACAGAGTCACAGATGGTGAGAGATGTGAAGCCATTTTCTTTATCCACTGGATAAAGAGGTCCTTTGTTGCTTTAATTGTGGGGACCTCGGGGATGGGCTGCCCAGGTTACCCAGTAGGAATTTTCTACATATCAACCAGGGATTATATGTAGTCCACTGTGAAATTGCACTTAGCATAACACATGATTGGCACACTCTCTCCGACCTGCTTCCCAGATAATTTGGCTCACATATCCAGATGTTGCATTATATTTCAACCCTCATAGCATACATGTAGGTAAAAGGGTAAAAGGATCCAAGCTAGGATTTCAAATTTTATATGGCATTTTGAGTTGCAAAATGCTTTCATATGTATAACCTTACTTGTCCTCACAAAGCCCTATGAAGAAAAAGTAGATACCTGTTACCTCCATTTTATAGTTTAGCACACTAGACTCAGAAAAGTTAATGACTTCAGTAAATAGAAGAGCTTGAATTTCACCTCCAAGTGCAATATTTTTACTCATTCCTTTGATCACTTATTCAACAAGCGTTTCTTCACTACTTATGTGGTGTGGGTGCTGTGCTGGGATCTAGGCACACAATAGTCAACTTCTTTTTCCAGTATGAAAGATCAGAGGAGACTTGACTGTAGGCGTGGCATCCAAGCAGAGAAGGGAAGAAATGGTAGATATTATTCAAAGTGGGAGGTCTGGGAGCATTCCTGGCAGACCAAGTTTTTATCTCTATATTATTCCAATGGATCTGAAAAATAGAAATTAGTCATAGAAGCTAAGAATTAAAGTGCCGCAATTGTGCAACCTCATACTTAAAAGATGAAGAGATGCATCAGTTAGATTTCCTTTTCCCTTTGAGTCATATTGAATATCATCTCAAGGCCAAAAAAGACTTTGACACTTTTCAAAACAACTTTTAATTTGTTTTCTCTGACTTAATTGACAAACTGGTTTGTTTTCAATATCTCAGTGATAATTAAAGACAATATTTAATGTGCCCCTTTTGCAAGAAGACTGAGGCTGCCTCCTATTTTTATGAAGGCTAGGACCTACTTTTGCAAAAGCCAACTGTAGCAGTTGGCATTGTAGGTAAAGCTGCAGCCTGCAATGCTGGCATCTCATATGGATGCCCATTAGAGTCCCAGCCGCTCCACTTCTGATCCAGTTTCCTGCTAATGAGCCTGGGAAAAGCAGCAGAAAGTTGGCCCAAGAGCTTGGTGACCTGTACCCACCTAAGAGATCTGGAAGAAGTTCAAGTTTCCTGGCTTTTGTCTGGCTCAGCCTAGCCATTGCTCACTCTCTCTCTTTCTCTTTCTCTCCCACCCTCTTTCTCCCGTCTTTCTCTTTTTCCTCCTCTGTAACTCTGCCCTCCAAATAGATAAATAAAATTTTTTTTTAAAAGTCAGTTATGGGGGTTACTCACACAAGAGACCTTGGAAAGAGGGATACTTGCTGCTGGATCAGTGATTGTTCTGGGTATCCCATGGAACATTTATGCAGAAACACCTCCGAACAGCTAAGCAAAATTCTGGTTTTTTTTTTTTTCTTGCTACACACAGGTTATCTCTTACCACAGTGGAGACCAACAAAGCCACAGGCAAGACCAAAAGGATAGCCTGAATCAACACCCACATGATGAGACTTGCCTCATGCTCCATTTTATCCGAAGTTGGCTAGCATTGGTATCTTCTCCTCCACCCTTAGAAAATATGTCCAAGTCAAGGTTCCCTGGGAAAATTCTCATTTTGCTTTCTTTTTTATGATTTTATTTAAAAAGTCCACTCTTTGCAGCACCTAATAATGTCTTTCCCAGCTCTCTTAGGAAGCAGGGCCCTGAAATTTTCCTTACATATGAGCCCCAGTGGACCTTGTCTCCATTTCAAAGAAACATTGCCCAGAAATGAGCTCACAGACCTTCTCATCGTGGCCAGAGGCAAGTATTACTGTCTGGGACACCAAGAGAGAGGTCAGAGGCAAGCTCAATTGCCTAAAATAATGCACTGATACTTCAATTCCAGAGACTAGTCATAAATGGTGATGGAGTGACTCAACTTTGTCTGAGGCATGAAAGAAACAGTTTAGGGCCATGCTGTGGCACAGAGGATAAAGCTGATGCCTGCAGTGCTAGCCTCCCATATGGGTGCCAGTTCAAGTCCCAGCTACTTCACTTCCATTCCAGCTCTCTGCTATGGTCTGGGAAAGCAGTAGAAGATGGCCCAAGTCCTTGGACCTTTGCACCCACGTGGGAGAAGTAGAAGAAGCTCCTAGCTTTGGATTGGCCCAGCTCTGGCAGTTGCAGCCATTTAGGGAGTGAACCAGTGGGTGGAAGACCTCTCTCTTTCTCCCTCTCTCTCTCTCTTGCTCTCTGCTTCTGCCTCAGTGTAACTCTGCTTTTCAAAAAAATGTATAAATAAGTCCTTGAGATTCCTTAATCCCATTGTCTAGGATGGCCAAAGAAATCAGTCATTGTGTACTTTCCCCCTTGTGTCTAGCGTTGGCCCCTGGCTGACGCCCTGACTTCTACCTTCACCCTGCCAATACTTAACATGAATGGTAGATAAGATGCCACTGCACTTGACCTGGTAATTTTCTATAAGGTAAATCCTCAATTGTATTGTTAATCCTGCAAATCAGGGATATAGCTTCAGATAAGGAATGTGACAATAAAGACCAAGAGAAATTTTCACAAGAGATACCATTTGGTATGAGATCTTTGTTAGTTTTGTTAGTCCTTAAGCTTAAAGGAGTAGGCTGTGACAAGTTTGGATGCCAAAGGGTAAGTTGAAAGAAGAAGCCATTTCTCTTCACCCATTTTGGCAATAAATGACTTAGGGTCTCTGTGAGATCCGTTGTAGGATATAGGTATAGGAAGATGCCATATGTCTTTTGATGGAAAGCCAAGGGAGGTCAAGATACATGTATCATGTAGCTTTTGTTTGCTTTGTATCATCATCATCAGTATCGTTATCTTCACCTATTTTTTTTTTTTGACAGGCAGAGTTAGACAGTGAGAGAGAGAGAGAGAAAGGTCTTCCTTCCATTGGTTCACTCCCCAAATGGCCGCTACGGCCCTGCGCTGCACCGATCCAAAGGCAGGAGCCAGGTGCTTATCCTGGTCTCCCATGCGGGTGCAGGGCCCAAGCACTTGGACCATCTTTCACTGCCCTCCTGGGCCACAGCAGTGAGCTGAACTGGAAGAGGAGCAACCAGGGCAGAATCTGGCGCCCCAACCAGGACTAGAACCAGGGGTGCCAGCGCTGCAGGTGGAGGATTAGCCTAGTGAGCCGTGGTGCTGGCCCACCTATTATTTTTATAAATCAATTTTTTTGCTCATTTCTTGAATTTTATAAATTTTGGTTGTTAGTTGTGTTTACATTCTTTTTACTAAAAGTCTTTTAGGCAGCATGGTTCAACAGAAGACACTCTGTGTGTGTGTGTGTGTGTGTGTATGGAAGTTCAGCCTTTGCTTGAGTACAGGTAAATTGATAAGTCATTATTAAACTCATTATAGGCTGGATCATTACCCACAATTCCATCTGCAGGTATTTTATCAAGCCTCTTTCTATTAAGGAGTCATTAAATTACTTCTTGTGGGAAGCTTATAAATCAGCCCATATGACAGATAAGTAGAACACCAAGTAAGTTTGTTTTAATGTCCCTGCTACCACCTAGCATCAGTCTATTTATTCATTGACAGCATTTTCATTAAAGATACCCTAAAACTGATGTTGTAAATTAAATTGGGAGAAAAATATAGGATTGCACAATGGAATAAGGATCTGAATTCCATATGATTCTATGTCTATAAGGCAATTCAGAGTATGGTTTAAAATACAGACCTCTTACTGGTGGAATATGATTTGTTAATGTGAGGAAGAAAATGGAAGTTAAGAAGATTTTGCATTTACCTTGACATATGAGATGTAACTTATAGACTCTCACCTGAAACCCAGCTAAACATACTTTCCCCAGTGCATGGGACCTGTGTTTCCTTCAGTATGTTTCAATTTGTATTAAACTCATATATGTAGCTCAGCCCTCTTTGTTGTCCCATTCCTCCCCTGTGCCCTGCCATTTCATGTGAGCCCTTCCTGTTCTAGTCCTTACTACTTGTGGGAGTTGCTTGTTTTAAGTTTGGATGCCTTGGGAGCAAGGGAATGGGTGGTTGAGCTTATCCAATCAAGGGACCAGGCTAAGGGTTGAGTTTTTTATTGCTGAAGCAAGACAGGATTTTCATCCAAGACAGCTAGAGATGTTGAGGCCAGTGGAACTCACTCAAAAACACTAAGAATTGAGCCATGGACCAAAGTTCAAGTGAGAATGGAAAGACAAGCTAAATCTGGAGGGCCAAAGGTGGGAACCAATATTGGAAAACTAGAATCAAGAGTTTGGCAGATAATATCAAACTACTTAACCAGTATATGCAGGTTTGGACAGTAAACCCTTGCTTAATGCAACCCTGAAGCTCTTTGTGCAATACCATTCTTTGTCCTACTCAATAAGTAACTAGACTTTAGACTTCGGTCAATTCATTGAACAGTCTGTTTATAGATGAAAGCGCAACCTCAC
Organism: Oryctolagus cuniculus; assembly: GCF_051225735.1. Lineage (NCBI taxonomy): Eukaryota > Metazoa > Chordata > Mammalia > Lagomorpha > Leporidae > Oryctolagus > Oryctolagus cuniculus. The sequence continues at coordinate 30,532,196 of NC_142886.1, read as the reverse complement.
AAGATGGTTGAAATTGGAAAGTGCTGAAAGCATTGTGCAGCTGTATGTCATTATCAGATAATTAGTCACTCCTCAAGAATACTCAGAACTGCACTAAAAGGGAAACAGTTTTAAAAGTGGATATTTGCATGGCCTACGTAACCATCTAAATGGATGAAAATCTGAGAGACTAGTGAGTTAGTACATTTTCATTGTAACAAATTTTGATGGAATATCTTTCATGGAAACCAATTGTTAATTGATTGAATTGACTAGTTGTAATTAAATCGAAGGTGCTGAACCAGCTCTGTATAGACACATCAGATGCATTCCTTTCTGATGATAGTGGTTCTTCCAGGGTTTTAGGGCTTGCAGCAAGGAAAATACTGAAAATCAAGTTTCCTTTAGCTCTCTGTAGGTGAATGATTGATATATTATGAATTTCACCTTCTGTAATGGTTCTACCCATTGAGGAGCTTCTGTTACTTTTAATTATTTATTTATTTTAGAAAACTTTTATTTAATAAATATAAAGTTTGGCCGGTGTCGCGGCTCAATAGGCTAATCCTCCGCCTGCAGCGCTGGCACCCTGGGTTCTAGTCCCAGTCGGGGTGCCAGATTCTGTCCTGGTTGCTCCTCTTCCAGTCCAGCTCTCTGCTGTGGCCTAGGAGTGCAATGGAGGATGGCTCAAGTGCTTGGGCCCTGCACCCGCATGGGAGACCAGGAGAAGCACCTGGCTCCTGGCTTCGGATCAGCACAGCGTGCTGGCCGCAGCGGCCATTGTGGGGGTGAACCAATGGAAAAGGAAGACCTTTCTCTCTGTCTCTCTCTCTCTCACTGTCCACTATGCCTGTCAAAGAAAGTAAATATAAATTTCAAAATTAGAACTTTTGGATTATAGCTGTTTTCCCCCCATAACCACCCACCCACCTACAAACCTTCTCATCTCCTACTCCCTATCCCATCCTGTTCTTCATTAAGATTCATTTTAATTATCTTTATATACAGAAGATCAACTTAGTATATACTAAGTAAAGATTTCAACCGTTTGCACCCACACAGACACACAAAGTATATAGTACTGTTTGAAGACTAGTTTTACCGTTAATTCTCATAGTACAACACATTAAGGACAGAGATCCTACATGGGGAGTAAGTGCACAGTGACTCCCGTTGTTGATTTAACAATTGACACTCTTATTTATTATGTCACTAATCACCCAAGGCTCTTGTCATGAGCTGCCAAGGCTATAGAAGCCTCTTGAGTTGACAAACTCCGACCTTATTTAGACAAGGCCATAATCAAAGTGGAAGTTCTCTCTTCCCTTTAGAGAAAGGTACCTCCTTCTTTGATGGTCCCTTCTTTCCACTGGGATCTCACTCACAGACATCTTTCATGTAGGTCATTTTTTTGCCACAGTGTCTTGGCTTTCCTTGCCTGAAATGCTCTCATGGGCTCTTCAGCCAGATCCGAATGCCTTAATGGCCAGTTCTGAGGCCAGAGTGCTGTTTAGGACATCTACCATTCTATGAGTCTGCTACATGGGAAGAATCATTCTCTCCTTTTTAATTCTATCAATTATTATTAGCAGACACTGGTCTTATTTTTGTGCTCCTTTGACACTTAATCCTATCTTTATGATCAATTATGAACTGAAACTGATAACTTTGACTAGTAAGATGGCATTGGTGCTTGCCAACTTAATGGGATTTGGAGTCCCATGGCATGTTTCTAGCTTTACCACTAGGGGTAAGTCTGAGTGAGTGTGTGCCGAACTGTACATCTCCTCTGAGGGGCTTCTGTTACTTATGTTCTGTGGTTGCAATAAAGAAAACCACCAAATCTCCATTGCTGAGAACCTGGTTCAGTGTTTAACATTCAGTTGGCACATTTCTTCTACTGGTGGTGCTAGCTAAGTTTCCTTCCCATGAGAAACTTCTTATGGATCTTGAGAATTGGGCAGTTCGTTGTTACTGTTTTTGTTTTAATTTCCAGTCCGGGAAATTCTGAGACAAAATGTTTGCTAATGTAAACCAGCGATGTTATACATCTTTGCTGACATGCTTTGCAATTTGTGTTCCATTTTCCTACTTCTCTAATGCTTATTTTTATTTATACTTTTTCCTGATTTTAGTTTTTTAAAGTATTATATTGAAATTTAAAAAATGTAATATGTTTCCTATTAGCTGGTACTAACGCACTGTGGAAAATAGAAATCTAAACAACTACTAGTTACCCTGAAAATAATTTTGCAATGTATACATAAGACCCCAGTGTATCTATGTGAAAAATAGAGTATTCAGTCATGAAGTGTTTCATTTTGTCAGCTGGATTTTAGAAATAACAAAGTAAGTTTTCCCTTTTCTTCTCTAACAGAGGCATCCTTGTCCTTCGTGTCTTAGCTCAAGTTCTGCTTCCTTGGTGAAGCCTTCTTGGCTGTTCTAACCAAATGCCTCTCTTCCTGGAGTTCCACAGTACTTCAGCTCAGTGTGCAGCTTAGTATTTCATGATGCTGCCATGAATTTTCCTTCATTGTTTCTTCTCCAACCACCCCGGGCTGCTTCTTACTGATCGCCTTTGCCAAGTGCTTTCCCAATTGGGACTTTGTTCTTGCTATTTTCACAAGTCTGCAATGACCTCCTCTGCCCCCTTCTTATCACATTCTACCTACTAACTAGGATCCAGGTCAAATAAATTTGCTCCTTGAAGCCTGAAAAGTCCAGTTCAGCCTAGGACATCTGTTCTCGTTCATAGGGCCTATCATCTATTGTATGGAAACTAGTCCTAGATATTTTTAGGTATCTTTAATATGATCTTTATAATTCAGTATTATTATAATTATAAATTTAACTTGAGGAATTATGGGAAATGCATAGCTGTTGCTAACATAAGATTCATGTCTATTCCTATGCCCTATGATAGTAGTGTTTCAAATTAGCTGCACAGCAGAATCAACTGTAGCATTAAATCAGTACGTGGACATAAGCCTCAAACTAGACCAGTGATTGGTGATCTCTGGGGTTTTGGCCTGGTTATCCGTGTTTTAAATATAGTCTTTATTTTGGTTCATGGCCAAATATAAGAATTGCTGGTATATGAAGAGATTTAGGGAGAATAACTTTGAATAGTTTATAAAACTTCTCCCTAAATTTAGATATTCCCAGAAAGTGATAATCAGTCACTCCATAGATAGCAATACATGTCAATGGTAAGAGAAGAAGCTTAGTTATTAAAATATGACACATCCTTAATATGTTCCTGGATTTGTAACCCTCTTCATTGTATGTTTCCCAGTTCTTTCCTCTTGTACTGTATAGTCTGAGCCTCTCTTCTGATTTTTTACAACGCTATAAAACAATGAAATCATCTGAGTCCTTACACGTGGGGTTTAGGACTTGTTCTTGGCCAAATGTTTATTCCTATACCTAAGACTCATATTTGTCTATACCATTGGTTGTGAGTGACAACATATCTAATCAAATAAATTGAATGAGAAATGAGACTCTTCGGAGTTTCCAGGCCATGGCAGGGATATGTTGGCTGTACACCAAACCCTTGCTCCTTTTGTTGGTACTCAGCTGTACTAATATCTCAGCCACCTTGCAGTTGGGCATGATAACTTGGGTTGTGTCAATAGAATGTGAGCATGATTGATAGGTACCAGTTATTGGCCTTCCCCATGAATTATACCCATGTGCAATACATAATTTTCTTTTGCATTTGGTTTCTGAATGGAAAAAGCCCCAAAGACTTGAAAGAGGAGGAGCCACAAGCTGGATAGCACCCGAATGCCTGAATTCTACCCAATGAAAAGCCACCCAGAGGAGCTGTGAAACCAGGATGGACTATGTAACATAAAAACTGTATTATGTTAATTCACTAACATTTTAAAATGGTGTTAGCCATTGATTGCACTGCGCATCTCCTAGACAAAATAGAAAAACAAAACGAAACTGAGAAGTGCTGCTATGCATTCGACTTCCTCAGAAACAGTCGGAACCATGTTAAAATGTTTGTCAAGTTTACAGATCTTGGCTTACTTATTTCTAGAGGGTCATTAAGTCATTTTTTTCCAATCAGTAAGGACAGTGAGAAAGATCATGTGTCGTAATTTTACTCAAAGAAGAAAGATTTATTGGGATGTAAATACAAGTACAAAAAAATGGCAGAAAAATGGATTCCAGAGACATTGGATGAGATTCAAAGAGGGCACACTGAAGCTTGGTGCAATATTAATTGGGCCTTGAATTAATGAAAATTTTTCTACCTCCGTGGAGGGGAAAGAGTGAAAAAATCTGAGTGCTTGAATAGGGGCTACGACCCGAAACATAGCCTCAGGTCCAGTATACAATGCGAATTGTTGAAGTGACTTTTATACATTTAGACTAAAGGGATGTATGTTTTACTTTTACACATCATTAGATTTTTTTACTCTTATTGATTACTTGTCTGCCATAGAGAAAACTGTAGATGTCCTGTAATATTTATTTTTAACTCTGCTGTCTTGTTTTGATGAACACTTGCTATATTTTCTCACTGATGGTTTATTGATTGTTGTTTCCTTTTTTCTCCAATCATATTTTGTTTGGAGGTAAAATTCAGGTTATAAATTCCATTAAATTAGTAAGTGAAGGCAAATCACTACTTGAGAGAAAACCTGAATTAGAAATATCTGTTCTGGACTAGATAATACATTGCTTCTTTGTATTGTATTAAGTTAGGAATTTCAAATCATTACACCTGATCAAAGAAATTTAAATATCCCTTACTCCCTATTGAATATGCCAAGAAATGCTAGGATTTTACCTACTGTTCTTTTAGTTCTTTGTTGAATGTCAGAACCTTCAAGAGTCACCAAATAATAACAAATATATCTTTCTGTATTACAAATGAATCACATAACCACAGTAAGTGGGATGGCAAAGAAAAGAGCTAACCTACATAATCTTAGGAAGCAGTATTTCATTGGACTGTGAAAGGTTAAAAATAAAAAGAAAGTGCTCATACACACATAAATATTGTGCTCTGGTTATTATATTTGTTTTTCACACATATGTTAGTTAGCAGTTCTGATATTTCTTTATTTACATTCTTAAATTGAATATATAAGTGAATAAATGATAGACAACTGAAGCCTACTTTGTTGTCAAGGAAAGAACTGCAAGTAAGTAAAAAAGAAAGGCTAAACCTAGCCCTATGCTGGTGGGTTGGGATCAGAGGAATCTGTTATGAACTAATGGTATTTAATACATGTATAAATAATGTTTTCATATGAAACATTTTAATTTCCATGGAAATGAACATAGGTGCATTTGCAGGCATGGGATAATATAAAACATGCGTTTTGTAGCTCTGCTACTGAGAGAGCCTAGCAGTAGTGTCATCTCAGTAGCAGAAGCAACACATAGTATTCAGATCTTGCTTTCTAAATACACATTTCCTGGTTAACTGGTGAACTCCTTGGAGAAATATCTGACTCAGTAGTTGGGGTTGGGAAAACATGAGATGATTCTAGACTATTCTATGATCCACAAGATGAGAAAGAATTAAAAAATGATAGGAGCATGTCAAGGAACCTGTTTGAAGGAGTTTCCCCAATAACGCCTCTAAGTCCATTTATATGATAAAATAGATGATAGTGGTAATGATTTAAAACACATAAACAGTCATGTCCATATAGATATGAATAATTAGTGGTTCAAAAATGAAACCTTTGAAAGATCAGGTCCAACTACTAAGTGAGGAAGGAGTAACAGAAATAGAGTAGTGAGAAACTGTAGCAACTCAGAGGAGCTTAAGGAGCCATGACAACTACATGAGTGGGATTCTGGAATAGAGAAGGACATCAGGTCGAGCTAAGGAGATATGAATAAACTATGGTAATCGTAATGTACCAATATTAGCTCATTACTTAAAAACAAATATATTAGTATGTTAATAGTAGAGGGAATTTGGTGTGAGGTGTACATGTATTTTTAAATTGTTCTAAAACTAGTATGTTAAATTTTTTTAAATCATCATTTAGCAAGCACCATAGTAATAACTGTTGTAGTCAAGTATCCATCAATGCTGAAATTAGTTTAAAAAGGTGTAAAGTCTATCAGAACAAAATGTTTCTTAACTGAAAAGTACAGTAGTTGTCTCTGATCTATAAGGATCATGTTCCAAGATCCTCAGTAGATGCATGAAACTACAGAAAGTATTGAGCCCTGTATATGCTATGCTTTTTCTATACATACCAAAGATGATGTTTAATCTATAAATTAGGTACAATAAGAGATTAACAAAAATTAGTAATATTTAAATAGAAAAATTATAATGATACACTGAAATAGAGGTTATAGTATATTATGAATGCCTTCTCTCTCTCAAAACATTTTATTGTACTATAGACTTTAGCAACTTATGTATATTATTACTTTTTCATTTGTACTACATTGAGAATTTTTACCCTTTCCCTTAAGAAGTACTTTGCAGATTCTTTTTGACATCCCCAATTACCAGCATCACTACTCTCGTGTGTTGAGAGCACTGAGTAAAATAAGCATTACTTCAGCACACCACGATACCGTGACTGTCAACTGATGGTTGAGGTGGCTGCACATGTCTGATCAGCATGATACGCAGAACAAAGAGGATGATTCATGTCCTGTGCGGGAAGTGGGATGGGACAAGGTTCTGTCATACTACTCAGAAAAACATGCAATTTAAAACTTGAATTGTTTATTTCTGAAATTTTCCATTTAATTCCTTCAGATCATGGTTGACCAATGGTAACTGGGACCAAAATGGTAGGTAAGGGGGTACTACTGTAACGTTATAGTGTAGAGACTTAACAAACTCTACATTTTTCAAATGAAGACCTCAACCATTTCACTAATGAATGTTTGTATCTGCACCTCCTAATACAATGCAATGCTTCTCAAGTGTTATGTATTTATGGGAATTGCCTAAGGATCTTATTAAATATAAGATTCTGACCGGGGACAACTGGGCCTGAGATCCTGATTTTCTAATGAGATCCCTGGTGATCTGATGCTGCTGTCGAATGGACCATGCTTTGGGAATCAAGGTCTACATGAGAACCTACAACCTTTTAAAAGTGGGTAGGGGCCGGAGCCGTGGCTCAATAGGCTAATCCTCCGCCTAGCGGCGCCGGCACACCGGGTTCTAGTCCCGGTTGGGGCGTCGGATTCTGTCCCGGTTGCCCCTCTTCCAGGCCAGCTCTCTGCTGTGGCCAGGGAGTGCAGTGGAGGATGGCCCAAGTGCTTGGGCCCTGCACCCCATGGGAGACCAGGAGAAGCACCTGGCTCCTGCCATAGGATCAGTGCGGTGCGCCAGCCACAGCGGCCATTGGAGGGTGAACCAATGGCAAAGGAAGACCTTTCTCTCTGTCTCTCTCACTGTCCACTTTGCCTGTCCAAAAAAAAAAAAAAAAAAGTGGGTAGGCACTCAGTGGGGTATTCACTTCCCTTTTCTGACCTTTCTTCAGATTTTTCTTTATCCCACTTGGCATAATAAGGGATGCTTTTCTTGCCATAATGCTTCTATAGCATCAGAAATATCCAAAGTTCAAGTAGTTAGCACTAGTATTTCTAAACGAAAAGCTTTCGGTGAGAGATTTACATATGTTGTATGTGGTGTGAGTTTCCTTTTCAGAAGAGATTTGTAGTGCATCTGCTTTGCAAGAGGCAAGGTATCTAAGTATCCTTTACACGGCAGTAATAGCTGATATTCTCAAACAGTCAATGTATTTATCTGATGTCCACGATGTCTGATGTCCACGATTTCTCTGATATCCATAGCTGCACTGTGTACAATATGAGGAGAGCACATGTAGTACCACTTAGGGTATTAGCTTGACACCTTACAGTGATTATCGTCAAAGTTCAAGTTCTGCATTAACTTGAGCAGAGAGACATGTTCCAGCGTTTACAGAGCAGCACATGCAGAAAAACATGGGTATAATTTTAAGTTGTTTGCAGTTGTGTGGATTCAAATAGAATTCTGCATCCTCCATTGTGGCTGAGTGCTCAGGCTTCTCATTAGCTAGATAGATGGTTACTGGCCTGGACAATATTCTTTCCTTCCCATTTCAGAGATAGCAGCCGCCTAATGTCCAACTAATGGGCCCTTTTGAGCAGGAGAATTTGAAAAAGCACCTGAGTCATTTTGTTCTTGGCCTTAGCTGATGCACTGGAAAGATCCTTGACTGTAAGCAAACAAAATGCTGTTGCTGCCTGGTGTGATTGTATGTTGTGTTTCAAGGTTGTATAAGAATTCACGAGAGCTGAGCGAACCACAATGAAGCAAGTAAAATTGGGTGGCCGAATGTCCACGAGTCAGGATTTTGATAAGCCTTCCTCTCAGTCAGCTACTGGCACCAAGTGGAAAGTGTCTGGAAGGAGTTTATTTAATTTATGTCTTTGTCACAGGACTTTATTTTCCAGTTCCATATAACAGAAAACAGTCTCTACTTCCATTTCTTTTGTTCTTAGCAAACTTTCCTAGTTTTGACCCTGTTCTATCAGGGCTAAATCAATGATGATTTGAAAAATCTGCCTGGCTTTCAATTGATTCCATCCCCTTCCCACTCCTTTCCAATGTGGCGTCTCCAGCCATTTCTAACCTAGAATCTGATTCGAAGTCATTTCCACTGTATGCAAGTGGAATAAACTTGTATTAAGAATGTCCCCCAAAAAGTAGGTATTATGTTTGACAAAAGGTGTCTTGAAAAAGTGCTCAAAGATATGATGCCAAAATAAGGGATAAATTAAAAAATACATCTTGATCTTCAGGATCAAGGAAATGTGGAAAGCAATACAAAAGAGGATTAAAAGGAAGAGCCAAAATTTTGGTGAAGGGAGGACACAGAAAGGCAATTGTGAAAGAGATCTCAAGTGCACCAGCCCCACTTGGGCCAAGAGGGTCGAGGGCCTGAGGAGGAAGGAGATTGAAACCTGTTGGAGATTGAAGGGAGGTAGAGTGTGCTGGGGCGAAGGAAAGGAATGTAGAAAGCTCACACTTCATTTCAACTTTGTAGTGTGAGAAGGTTAAGAACGTTTACACATGCAGAAGCTAATAGCAGGAAGAAATGGCTACAGGAGCTGAAGTGTCGGCCACTGAGGCTGAGACCCATGTGAAAAGGAGCACAAAAAGGTGTATTTCTTTTTACTGTTGTTGAAAATCTCGGGAAAATATCTGATATTTAAATATACAGTGTATAGATGAAGGTATGTCAAAAAGTTCATGGAAAATGGAATTAATAGAAGATTTTTTGGTGAAAAACTTTAAAAATCCTCCTATGAAGTATCTTCTAAAACTTCAGTAAAATGCTTGTTATATAAAAACTGCATTAATTTTAAATCATTTTGCTCTATAGTAAACTTACTTTTTTTCTTTTTTCATTTTTTAAGGTGAACAAATTTCATATATACAAATTTAAGAGAATAATACTTTACACCCTCCCTCCCTCCCACCCATATCGCCACCCTCCCTCCTCCTACCTTTTCATTTCTTCCTTTAATTTTTACAATGATCTACTCCCAGTCTACTTAATATTCATAGGACTGACCCTACACTAAGTATTCAACAAATAGAAGGAAAAAAAAACACTGATTGTCAGCAGTAGAGACAAGGGCTGTAAACAATCTTTGAATCTCAAAATATCATTTTCATTCTTATATATTACATTTTTGGTGCTCTATTACTTACCACAGATCAGGGAAAATATATGGTGTTAGTCTTTTGCGTCTGGCTTATTTCACTAAGTATAATGGTTTGCAGTTATATCCATTTTGTTGCAAAAGACAGGATTTCATTCTTTTTTATGGCTGAGAAGTATTCTATACTCTCTCTCTCTCTCTCTCTATATATATATATATATATCTTAATTTCTTTGTCCATTGATCAGTTGATGGACATCTGGTTTGATTCCATATCTTAGCTATTTTGAATTGAGTTGCAATAAACATGGGGGTACAGATAGCTCTTATAAATGCTGATTTCATTTTGTTTGGGTAAATGCCCAAGAGTGGGATTTCTGGATCATATGGTATACTATTTTCAGGTTTCTTATTGAATTCCATACTGTCTTCCACAATGACATTACTTGTTTACATTTTCATCAACAGTGGATTAGAGTACCTTTTTCCCCACATCCTCTTCTGCATTTATTGTTTGATTTCTGTATGAGGGCCATTATAACTGGGGTGAGGTGAAACCTCACTATGGTTTTGATTTGCATTTTCCTGATGGCTGGTGATCCTGGGCATTTTTTAGTGTGTTTGTTGGCAAGTTGAATTCCCTCTATTGAAAAATGCCTGTTCAAGTCCTTTGACCATTTCTCAACTAGATTATTTTGTTGTTGTTGACTTTCTTGAGCTCTTTGTTGATTCTGGATATTAATCCTTTATCAATTGTATAGTTCACAAATACTTTTCTCATTCTGTCCATTGTCTCTTCACTTTGCTGAGTGTTTCCCTCGCAGTGAAGAAGCTTCTTAGCTTCATGTAATTTCATTTATCTATTTTTTATTTTTTCTTTGATTGACTGTGCTTCTCGGATCTTTTCCAAGAAGTCTTTACCTATGCCAAATGTCTCGCAGAGATTCTCCAGTGTTCTCCTCTAGTAACTATCTAGTAACTAGTAATCTATCAGGTCATATATTTAGATTTTTGATCCATTTTGAATTGATTTTTGAATAAGGTGTAAGGCAGGGGTCTTTTTTCATACTTCTGCCTGCAGAAATCCAGTTTTCCCAGCACCATTTGTTTAAAAGATTGTCTTTTCCCCAGGGTTTGATTTTAGCTCCTTTGTCAAATGTTAGTTGGTTTTAGATGCACAGATTGATTTCTGGTGTTTCTATTCTGTTCCATTGCTCTGCATATCTGTTTTTGTGTCTCTACTCTGTAGACAAAGATAGATAACAAGATAAAAAAAAAGATAAATAACTTATTCCAAGTCAGAGATACACACAAAATACTATGATGTAGAAAGTGATCATAGATATTGCACATGATGCTCTGGGGGGTATGGAGGAAGGAAAAATGACATCACTGTGACTGGATCAGGGAAGTCATTGCCCAATAACCTGTGTAGGCTGGTTTGCTGTCTAGTTCTGATAATTCTTTTCTGTTTGACAGATGTACATGAAAGATAACCTGTTTCTGAACTGTTAAAAATTCTTTGGTTTATCAGAGATTTGGACCTCTAGAAATATAAAAGGAGAAGAACACTCCATATTAAAAAGGAACGGTATATAGATTGTAGAAATAGTGTGACAACGGGTGTGGGAGGGAAAGAAAAGTTTTGCATTGAGCTATAGAGTGTGTGTAAGAGATTTGGACTATGGTTCATAGAGAGCAGTGATTATTCAGAGCAAATGGAACTGTTTTACCAAAGTAAGTGAAAAAGATTCTGAAAGTAAACTGGTTTGTGAAGAGTCTGGGCAACAGTTGGGATTATCTTTGTTTTTCCAGGGCCTAGCTAGTGTCTGGCTTGGAGTACGCATAACTCACTGGAATAAAACCAGTCACCTATCCTAGGAAGCACACACTTAGGTGGCCATTCGCTAAAGGGCCATCATCATGTTGCTGCCACTAGAACCAGCAATGCTGGTGATGCACATTTATTGAAGTTTAATACATGCTGTACTCCATTCAATGATAGTGGCTTCTATAGGTGTATTATTAGCAGGTTCATTTTGTGGATAAGTAAAACTTAGAGAAGCTAAGTGACCTACAGATTTTGGAAGATATCTTTGTTTATTTTAAACTATGCAAATTTCAGATAACCTATTTATAAAATTGTGTAGCACTTTAAAAGGGTCATGATAGTTAAGATTTCTTAATTTTATTCTACAAGGAGCACATATTGCTGTTTCTTCTTTTTTTCGTGTTTCAATTAAAGTTCACCAAATTGCATGCATGTGATCCTAATTTTGGCGTGTGCAAATATATCTTGAAGAAAATCTAACATTACGGTAACAGTACCATGTTTCATCAAACAGAAGATGGCATTAGATAGTACAATGATGAGATAACATTAATTCATGCACCACTTAGAGATAAAATTGACTGCCAATTAAATTATTGCAGTCTACCAATTATAATGCACAACCCCATTTCAGTTTTCTTAAAATATGAAGAAAATGCCCATCTTATAGTAAATATAGCATAATTATACATGGTTAAAATTATCTTTCTTATAATACATGCATGTTTATAAATCCTCAGCAATTGAAATATATTACTTTTATCTTTAGAAAAACTTTATTTTATATTTAGTATATAAAATATATTCTTAATATAAAATATTTAGAATATTTAGAACATCCCCACAATAAGAAACATAGATACTAGGTATCAGTAATTGATACTGTTCTTATTTTTTAGTTGTTTGACAACAGCTTTGTGACTGACATGTGAGAATAAATTCTCTAGAATATACCACTGTCACATAGTTTAAAAGAGAAAGATTTTCTCCAAAACAAAATTAGAATTCTTCTAATTCCTACTACTACTACCCCATGTTAGAAACACAATGAACACAAAAAATTAAGTAAATGCAAAATCTTACTTGCACTGAAGTGTAATGATGATTTTAATACCCAACACAATCTACAGGTTGAAACTACCTGTCAAACACAGTGGGACTTATATCCAACAGAGGGGAAACTCTGAAAGGCAATATACCTGTCTCTGGGCCTTGAGGCAAATACTGTGTTCTGATGTGTCCTTGCAGTGATTTTTTTAAAATTTGGGATAGTAAAGATCGAGAGTGTAGGTAGTCATTAGAAATGTAAAGCACATGGCTGTTTGGTATCTACTGCTAACCAAACATAAACACTAAACCACCAAATAAAATCCTGTGATAAGATGCTTGACAGTCATCCCATAGATTGTTGGGGTGATCTGCTGCTGGGAATTGTCCCCAGCATGCAGCGAATTTGGTAAGATAGGCTTCAGAGATGATAAACCAGTTGATACAAGTCGTATACCTGGCCTGTCCCCATACTATGCTTTAGGAAAAAGTAGGCCAGACTAGAATTGCTAATGTTCAAAGATGAATGATAAGCAGCAGGGATCCAAAGCAGGACCTTGGCACAGATGCTACAAAAATAAAATGATAGAAGATACATAATTTATAACAAAGGGCAAATAAAGGTATCCTTTAGAACAACATAAACTTCCTAGGAAATAGAAGAAAATGTCAGCCAAATATTGCTTTGCACCCGTAGAACATCAAACACAAGGGTATATTTTGAAAAAAAAAAAAAAAAAGAAAGAAAACCCATGAAATAAAATTGATTAAAAAAAGAGATGATGATAATGTTATTAGGAGATAGAGGGTACACTGGAAAAGCTCAAGAATGAAATTAAGAAAAAAATAACCATAGTACACAATGAGAAACTACATTAGAAGCAGCAGCAACACAACAACAAAAAGTAGAAGGTATTATTGAAAACATTTCATGGGCCAAGATTGTGGTGTAGCAGATTGCTGGCATCCTACTGTGTCAAGTCCTAGCTGCTCTGCTGATCCAGGTCCCTGATAGTGTGCCTGGGGAAGCAGCTAGAGATGGCCCACGCATTTGGGTCCATTCTGCCAATGAAGGATACCTGGATAAAGTTCTGAACTCCTGACTTCTGACTAGACCAGCCCCAGGTGTTAAAACCATTCAGGGTGTGAAACAGCAACTGGAAGATCTTTATCTCTGTCTCTCCATTTCTCTCTGTCACTGTGCCTTTCAAATAAATAAAATCTTGACAACAGAGTTCCAAACCTCAAAAGTATCATGTTAGTGACACAATGCTGTGGATGACACAAAGGACTATTTACCTAGAAAGTTGGTAAGTAATGGAAGACAAAGAAGATTTTATCATACATTTAAGCTATCTGTACACATACATACATATATGTACATACATATATATACATACACTCATATAATTAGGGTATCTAAGGTATAGAAATTACAAAAATTAAAATACATTCAATGATCCAATACAAGAAAATTTATTCCATAAATAAAGGAAGGCAAAAACTTCCAGTGGGTAGGAGTAGACATTGTCAGAACAACCCAGTATGTCCTTAAGGGCACTTTGATCTTAGAATTTACTTATTACCTGAGTAATAGTAATAGTGAGATGAATGTACGATATAAGAATTCTATTATTTGCCAAATGTGTTTTTGTATAAAACCCACAGGATTGTATTCATTAAAAAAGCAGGCAATCATGAAACACAAGTACTCACAAACCCTTCTAATTTAACAAAATCAAAATTAGCAATTTCCATATTGATACTAACTTCAGCCTCAAGTTGAGACTGCTATCAACAGCTCACTTGAGACCTTCGACAAGCCACACCAAATGTTTACCTGGTTCTCTAGTTTTCAGATGGCTGTCAGGGGACTTTTGAGTCTCCATGATTTTATAAGCCAGTTCTTCAGATAATACTTCCTCATCCCCATATATCTATATCTCTCTATATTCTTTTGTTCTTTCTCTCTGGAGAATACAGACTAATCTACCAGGAAGAAGCTCCATGTCGATTAGTTGAAGAACAGTTTGTTTTGTTCCAATCATACCACAAAATACAGAGATTAGCAAAAGGCTTAGATTATCACTTTGTCTACCTAGTCTTCTAGCCATTGGTTTAAATACATACATACACATACTAATATGTAGATGTGGCTAACATATTCTGTTGTTAAAAAAGAATCAGTTACAGAATAATTTATACTAGTATATAATTGATTAAAAAGCTTATATATGATTGGAAATTCTGGAGTAATATCAAGAAAATGTTTCTTGAATAGCAGAATCCACTTTGTTTTCTTGTTTAAATTTTCATGAGGATTACTGTATGACTTAAAATTAACTTTGAAATATAAAAATATCCTCTTCTCTAAAAGAAATATTTTCATCTTGTTCACTGAAATTTTGTGTTTCATTCCACTAGAAAGAAAGCATAGAACTATCATTTGGTAGTTAATATCATTTGATAATTAATTATAAATCATTGGCTAAAATAGTAAAATATGTCAAACGCTCATTTTCTATTTGAACTAGCTAAATTCATGCAAATATAGAGTGAACATAGCACATATTCATTCTTATCATCAAAACTATAGTCACAATTTTAAAGTCAAATCATGTATTGGGGAAGAATATATTTTTTGATTTTTTTAAAAAAGAGCTATTTTCTAAAATTAACAAATTTTTTTTCAAATCTTGCAGATAAGAATTTAAGGGAAGTTGAAATACTTTAGAAAACACTATTAATGAGGAATACTAAAGGGATTTCAGATGATTTTCTCCTTTATTTTACAAATTCTACAATTAACACATTGTACTGGGAGGGAATATGTTATAAGAATGTAAAATTAAATGTAGGTTAGAAATTTCACTTAAAAATGCGCTTCTCAACTGTGAGGGTGTTTTCTTTCTTCATTGTTAGCTCTACTTCCCATCCTACCTCCTTTCTAGCTAACACTGATGAATTCCCCAGTAAGTACTAGTATCCAAGTAGGAGTTAATATTTCAGTGGCAAAGAGACGCATAGCTACAGAGAACAGTGACATGATTCAGTGTGTTTCATAGTAAAATACTGAGGAGTACAGTAAAGGACTTAATTGAATATATAGGCTTGGGACATTTAGCGATGTTTAATGGAGGACATGAAAATGGATTCTGAGGAAAGATGATTTTGCCACTCATTGAAAATTCAGATGCTAAAGATTCAGACTTGGGAAAATAATGAGAAAGAATGAAATATACACCATAAGGCATGTAGCTTGGCTGAGACATGCTGTTTTTTTCGGGTGTGAAGGTGGTAGGATTAGAGATGCAACCTGATGAAGGAGGGGCAGGCGGCACTGTGGCATAACAGGTTAAGCTGCTGCATGTGATGCCAGCATCCCACATGGTAGCTGGTCTGAGTACTGGACACTCCACTTCCAATCCAACTTCCTGCTAATGTGCCTGGGAGAGCAGCGGAGGCTGCCACTCCCGTGGGAAACCCAGATGGAATTCCAGGCTCCTGACTTGGCCTGGCCCAGGCCTGGCATTACAGACATACAGGGAGTGAAAACCAACAGATGGAAGATCTCTCTCTGTCTCTCCTTCTCTCTCTGTAATTCTGCCTTTCAAATAAATAAATCTTTTTTTTTAAGGAAAAAAAAAAGAAAGAAACGAAATACAGCCTGGGATACGCTAATGAAGGGACTTGTGAATTGTATCTATGGGGCTGGTGAAAGGGTTAAAGATGTTTTTTAAGTTACTAATATTTATTTTTTTTTCCGGAAGGCAGAGTGACTCAGAGAACTATCTGCTGGTTCACTCCCCAAAATGACTGCAATACTTGGGGCTGACTCAGACCAAAACTAGGAGCCTTTAACTCCATCTCGGCCTCTTTTGTGGGTGGAAGGGAAGTATCATCTTCTGTCTTCTTAGTCACAATAGCTGGAAGCTGAGTTGGAACTGGAGTAACTGCGTCTCCAAACAGGCACTGTGATTTGAGATGTGGGCATCCTAAACTATGGCTTAACTCAGTGACTCATGATGTCTGCCCTGGGCTAAAGTTTAATGCAATAACCGTAAGGATGAGTGGGAGGATTGCTAGACTTTTATGTTCCTCAAAAGAAGCTTGAGTTTTCGATCAGATGAAAATTAGTAGGCAGTGAAAAGCCACCACAGATTTCAAGTCAGAAAAACACACACAGGGTAGTTGACTATGAAACTGACAAGGTTTACATGTCTGAGACCTCCCAGAAAGCTGTGAGGCTTCTGAGAAAATGGAATTGAACATATGAGTTTAGTTTGGTGTAAAAAAAAAACTCTGAAATCCATACATAGGGTTTTTTTTTAAGATTTATTTATTTATTTGAAAGTAAGAGTTACACAGAGAGAGGAGAGGAAGAGAGAGAGAGAGAGGTCTTCCATCTGATGGTTCACTCTCTAGTTGGCTGCAATGACCAGAGCTGCACCGTTTCAAAGCCAGGAGCTTCTTCCGGGTCTCCCACGTGGGTGCAGGGGCCCAAGGACTTGGGCCATCTTCTACTGCTTTCCTGGGCAATAGCAGAGAGCTGGATGGGAAGCGGAGCAGCCGGGTCTCGAACTGGCACCCATATGGGATGCCAGCACTTCAGGCCCGGGCATTAACCCGCTGCACCACAGTGCTGGCCCCATGCATAGTTTTTTTTTTTATCATATTTTTATTCTATTATCATATTTTTATACTATTTTCCACATGGTACAAACAACATCCTCCTTCACCATTTTTTGAACCAAAATGATTTCATACTTTCCATTTAGTTTTTCTCTGAACTTTTTCAAGTCCAGCTGTATATACTTCAGTCCTGACAAAACTTGATTCCACCCCTACTGATCCCTTTATACATAAGCTCAGTAGATGTCTCATAGATCATGTGCTCAAATGATGGTGCTTGTCTGTTAAGGAAATTATTTCTCTAACTTATCTTTCTTTACTTTCTCCTAAACACTCCCTGCCTTTGTCTTCTTAGTGAGTAAGAAAATCAGGAGCAAGCAGGATGTCCACATGCTAGGTGGCAACCTTTTAGGGTTGGTCTTCTCTCCCAGGCCCTTTGCAAAAGCAAGAAGACAGATCGAATGGCCTGGGTGGGATCTGGGCCTCTGTGTTTTTCTTTCAGATTCTATTCAAGCTGGAAATCCATCAGATGCTTGACTATTCCTTGCTGTTGCCCGTCTCAGCTCTCTTGTGCCGGCTCATTCTTCAGTTAGGTTTGGAACTGTCCTTAATCTCTGCCTGGAACCTGCTATTACTAATCCATATATAGCTTGACGCTATTTGCTGGTTATCATAATAAAGCTGAATGACATAAAAGTTACTGTTCCTGGAAGTAATTTTATATGTGAATTAATAATATGAAAATAATAGTTTATTATAATAATATATATTACACTTATATTATTATATCGATTATATAAGTATAATATATATAAATATGATATAAATATATAAACATTATATATTATAGTATATATTATAAGAATATAATATTATATTATTTAATAATATAAGTAGCATAAAACTATTGTTATACTAGCATAATAATGATTTCAATTATATAAATAATAGATACATGTCTATAATTATATATTATAAATAGTTACATACTCAAATGCATATTAATATCTAATATTTATGATACTTTAAATTATGTTTTACAATACATTAACAAAAATTCATTATCATTTTTGTAATTATTTAATCTACATGCCAGCCTTAAAGAATGTAAACTTATCTGCAGATCCCTGAGCAGAAATTAGAATCTAAAACAGAGCTGCATTAAATTCTTTTCCTGTTTTATAATCTGTTAATTGAATGCATACCTTTATGGTGTTTATCTTTTTTATTTTTAATTTTTAAATTTTTTTTACTTATTTGAAATAGTTACAGAGAGAGGTAGAGACAGAGAGAGAGGTTTCCATCCACTGGTTCACTCCCCAGATGGCCACAATGGCCGGAGCTGTGCTGATCTGAAGCCAGGACCCAGGAGCTTCTTCCAGGTCTCTCACGTGGGTGCAGGGGGCCAAGGACTTGGACCATCTGCTGCTGCTATCCCAGGCCATAACAGAGAGCTGGATTGGAAGAGGAGCAGCTGGGACTAGAACCGGTGCCCATATGAGATGCCGGTGCTTCAGGCCAGGGTTTTAACCCACTGCACCACAGCGCCGGCTCCTCTGGTGTTTATCTTAATTCCACTGTAAACAGAAGAATTCAATCTTAAGTGAAAGTTCAGAAAAAATGTGGAGATGAAAGTTGAAAGGAAAAGCAAATAGGAAGTTTTAAAAAGGCAAGAAAATGATGCAATAAACTGGATAGAAAACCCCAAATGTTTAATTTGTTAATGATGATTAAAATAAGAAACAGTAGGTTTAATTATAAAAGAATTATAAATGCAATGATGACAGGTCACCCCCACACATAACATGTTAAACAGTACCAATCAGAGATTAAATAGAACCAGGTAGTCTCAGATATTGTCTTGTTTTGTCTGTAACACTCAGCATTAATAATAAAAAAGGATATGAAAAACATAACTTTTCCTTAGACCATCAGGTCCTGGATGTCATACTAGAGTTAATTCAATTCGCACAATTACCTAATTAATATTAATTAAATATAGGCCAGTTGGATCTATCAATGAGCATAAGCTTTTACTGAAGTCAGGGTTATGAACTCAGTGAGAAGCAGTTAAGTTTTACCTATTGGAGAATACATGTGTCTCTCTTAACACTAGTTATCTATGTCATAATGTACTTTATCATAAAAGTAATGGAGTGGACATAGCAAGAGTCAAGAAGCAAGCAGAGTAAATCTACTTTAAAAGGAGAATGTGCATGGTTTATAATTATATAAATGTTACTGTATTGGCAAAACTATTTAAAAAAATCCGGTGTGGTGAAGATAAGTCACTATCATCACCTTTATTTCAAAGTACAAGACATGGTCATTGCTAAACACCAATGAGTTGCTCAACCTTATACTTCCTATACATTAATATACTAATGTTTATGGATATTGAGATTTTTGGGTGCTTCCCTGTTCCTGGGTGATTTTCACATAGATGTAGTGAAATAGATTTTGTTACTGTCCAGGTAAACAAAGCAGGGCTAGGAAGTGGCCTTGCAACACAATTAACGTGTTTGGAAATTGACGAGTTAGAGATGCCTAAAGGAAGGCAGTGTTTTTTCTGAAGTCTTGATTAATGGTTCATATTTAAACATAGAACACTGGAGTCAGTAGTGTAGCAGGTTAAGCTGCCGCCTGCAACACTGGCATCCCGTACGGATGTCAATTCATGTCCTGGCTGTTCCACTTCTGATCCCAGCTTCTCTGCCTTGGAAAGCAGCAGAAGATGGCCAAATTGCCTTGGCCCCAGTCACCAATCTGGGAGACGTAGAGGAAGCTCCTGGCTCCTGGCTTCAGCCTGGCATAGCCCTGGCTGTTGAGCCTGTTTGGGGCATGAACCAGCAGATGGATGCTCTCTTTTTCTCTGTCCTTTTCTCTGTATCTCTGCTTTTCAAATAAATAAATGCATCTTTTTCAAAAACCACAAAACAGTGAAGCCTCCAAATAGACAGTGGATTAAGAATACACACTGGTAGATATTATAAAATTGTAGGAAAATAATAGATCATGGAAAAGTTGAGTTTCAATGAGAACATACTGGGCCAATCCTGAGATCAGAAAACACATAGTTCATATCTCCTTAAATCTGTTCAAAGGAAGTTACAGACCAATAACAAACAGGTTGTTTATATAAATGCAAATACTGCTGTACACAGAAACTACCTAAATATATATGTGTGAATGTGTTTGTATGTTTAGACCCAAGTGCATATCAGTGTATAAGGCTCAAGTAAATACCTGTATTTAAGAACAGTGTAGTGTATTATATTTTCACTTTTTCCTCTATTCAGGGAATAGTTCCTGAGACTAATAATTCCTTATTCAAAGGCTATTCTAGAAATGTCTGAAAAATTTTCTCATCTCAGCAATTTTTGGAGAATTACAGACATTGAGAACTTATCACGTATAAGGTCCTTGACACTTATTTTCAATTATTTAATTTCCTGCAATAACTCTATGGACTCTGAACAATGGTTGTCCCTATATTATAAATGAGGAAACTAAAGCTAGAGCCGAATAAATAAGGTACCCAAGGCCTCTTGACTAAGACGGAAGGACCAAACTGTGTCTGACTCCAAAACCCATCTTTTAATTTTGTGCTATACTGCCTGCTTTATGTGTTTTATCAGAACTGGCAGACTTTGAAAATATATCTATGGGTTTAGGTTGTAAAATTTATGTGGTGCAAAAGTGCTTGTGAAATTTCAAACAACATAAATAAAGCTCTTAATTTTCATAGGAGATACTCAAGGCAGATGAACTTACTTAAATAAATAAGCAATTAGACTTGAAAGGAAAAGGCTAAATAGAAATAAATACAAGTGTGATTTTATTACTCAAATTAATATCACTAAGGCTAATAGCTAGCTTTCTGTGTTAGCCAAAATATGAACTCAGCATAATGAATTATGCATTTTTGGGCTAAACCTGATTGTGAAATACTCTAAAGAATTTACTTGAATCCTGTTTTTCCAGTTAGAGCTTTTATTTGCCTAAGGGAGAATTTGGTAGTGAGGCGAATTGCACAGAAAAGAAACCTTTCCTCTGAAAAGACAGGACATTTCTCTAACCCACGTCACTAAGGAATATTTAGGAATTTATGAGCATACTATCATAACGAAAACAGGTAAAGAGAGCAGAATAGCAGGCCTTTCTCGAATACTTAAAACAGGTAGGCTTTGTTTCAAGGGCTTTACGTATGTTAACTTGCTAAATCATTACAAAACCAAGGCAAGAATAAGTATGATCAGAAACCCCGGGATTATGAAACCTCTTTTTCTGGTACAGGTGGACTCTGCTTAATGAAAATATTGGCTGTATTAATCATATATGTAGGCTGTCATTCATTTGTTATGTGCAAAGAATCATTATAGAGTTTCTTGAAATATCAAACTTGCTGATTTATTTGAAGTGTGAATTTATAAAACATGGATTTAGATTGAAACTTTCAAAGATATTCTTTTTCAAAATAAAAAAGATACCATTTGTGCTTCATGCCTGGCTGAGCTTTGGAGAGATCAGGTTAACTAGTAAGGGAAGTTATTCTTTTTGTTGTTTCTTTTCAGGGGTGTTATTGAAGTCACTTACTAGATGGATACTAAGTGGGCCATGCAGGAATATTCTCCAGCAAGGTTCAGTTCAGTCATTCATTGATTCATTCATTTTATGTTCTGTTATGTGGTTCGCTCTCCAAGTGCCTCCAACAACCAGAATCGGGCCAGGCTAAAACCAGGAGTTAGAAAGTCAATCCATGTCTCCCACATGCGTGGCAAGATCCCAATTACTGGAGCCATCGCTGGCTGTCTCCCAGGTTATGCATTAGCAGGAACATGGAATAGGGTGCAGAGTCAGGCCTTGAATCCTGGCACTCACGTAGGGGTTGCAGGCCTGTCACAGTGTCTTAACTACTGGGCCAAATGTCCATTCCATGACTCACATCTACTTCTCTATGGCCATGGTCCATGTCAACACAAGCAGGTGCTGCTGGTTGCTTGTGTTCGTCAATGTTAGAATCACAGAATGCTTAATTTGGAAGGAATAGACTATATATCATGCAGAGGTCTACCTCCTCTTTATTCCTATATAGAGGAGAAAAAGTAATAAACTAGAGAGAGGTAAATTTTTTGAATTTTGCTCAAAAACACTTTTTGCTAATTCATTTTTCTGCATTGATCGAATTGTCACACACAGTTTAGACATAATTAGTTTTGTCTTTTGTCTTTGGAAAAATGAAAGTATAGGAGAAGTTAGAAAGTGCTAGACTCAATTCTTGACCATATGTCAATGAAATCTTTAGTTTGATTGTTCTTCACCCCTTATTTTACTGATAATGTAGTTATTCTTTCAAAAAGAACAATTTGACTATTTATAGTTCATTGTCTGCATTTCAGATTCCATTAGCTTGCATCTAGCTTTACATATGTTCTTGTCCCTCCTCCTTTTTCCCAGTAACTCACCGAGTATAAAGTCATGAATATATTGCAGATCATACTCTATAAGGTTTAATGACTTAATTATTGTCAAGTTGTTTATAATTTCTCTCAAGAATGGCACTGGATCATCTCACTAAAACACTAGCTAAAGAATATTGCCTGATTGGGCCGGCGCCGCGGCTCAGTAGGCTAATCCTCCGCCTAGCGGCGCCGGCACACCGGGTTCTAGTCCCGGTCGGGGCGCCGGATTCTGTCCCGGTTGCCCCTCTTCCAGGCCAGCCCTCTGCTGTGGCCAGGGAGTGCAGTGGAGGATGGCCCAGGTGCTTGGGCCCTGCACCCCATGGGAGACCAGGAAAAGCACCTGGCTCCTGGCTCCTGCCATTGGATCAGCGCGGTGCGCCGGCCGCAGCGCGCCGGCCGCGGCGGCCATTGGAGGGTGAACCAACGGCAAAGGAAGACCTTTCTCTCTGTCTCTCTCTCTCACTGTCCACTCTGCCTGTCAAAAAAAAAAAAAAAAAAAAAAAGAATATTGCCTGACTGACACTTCCTTTTCAGGGAAAAACAGGGAGATTTTTAAAATAAATACTTTCTACCCTAAGACACGCAGAGATGTAAGGGATTGATCTCTGCCTTTAAGGCATTTCTGTGGTACTGTGACCCAGGGTGAGGTGTTGGTATGGATGAATCACAAGAGGAACGCAGCAGTGAGATCAAGTACAAAGGAGGAGAAAGCTTCCATTATGAGGTGAGTGATGACCTAGGTCCAAGTGGAAAAGGATGACTCTTATTTATTGAGATCTTACTTGATATGAGATGGCTCTCTGAGCACTTTACTTGTACTAATAATGTATGTGTGGAATAATCAGTTTATAATAACCTAATGAGGTATAAACTGCTATTTTCCTCACTTGGCAGCTGTATATTGGAAAGACGGATATATCAGTTTAATGGCTTAAGAGCACTGCCCTAGAAAGTGAGGGAAACACATTTCAAATCCAGGCAATATGACATCAGAAGCCAAGTGCTGAATCAATATACCACACTGGTATGAAGACCATTGAATAACTGATCTGTGACAAACATTTAATTGACCCATACACATAAATGTTTTAAAAAAAAAAAAAACACAAGAGGCCATCTTGTTTCCTAAATACCTACAGAGATTGCAAACATATTTCCATTTTATTTAGTTTTTTTTTTTTTTTTTTTTTTGACAGGCAGAGTGGACAGTGAGAGAGAGAGGCAGAAAGAAAGGTCTTCCTTTGCCGTTGGTTCACCCTCCAATGGCCACTGTGGCCAGCACACCGCGCTGATCCGAAGGCAGGAGCCAGGTGCTTCTCCTGGTCTCCCATGGGGTGCAGGGCCCAAGCACTTGGGCCATCCTCCACTGCACTCCCGGGCCACAGTAGAGAGCTGGCCTGGAAAAGGGGCAACCGGCACAGAATCCGGTGTGCCGGCGCCGCAGGCAGAGGATTAGCTTATTGAGCCGCGGTGCCAGCCCCATTTTGTTTAGTTTTACAGATGTTTTTAAATCTCTCTTTACTTAGCATAAGGGAATGTGAAGAACCATGTATTTTGAAGAAAGAAATTATTGGGAAATTATCTATGTTAAATAATAGAATTCTATTTTTAAAAAATTTTAAAATATTAAAATATTTTAAACATTTTCTTTTTAATAAACTCATATTTTAGTAAAATATATTCAATGGAAATATAATGAATATATATTTACTTAAATCTCTTTCTCTTTCTCTCTCTCTCTCTCTCATTTTGGCTAAGCTTTTTTCTCTACGAGAGAGGAAGAAAGAGAGAGAGATCATCCATCTGCTGGTCCACTTCTCTAGTGCCCTCATTATTAACCTTGGTCAGATCAAAGTCAGACTCAATCTGAATCTCCTACATGGGTGTTAGGGTCCCGATTATTTGAGCCATCACCTACCTGTTGCCTCTTGGGGTTTACATTATCAGGAAGCTGGACTGGGAAACAGAGAGCAGACTCAAATCTGGCACTCTAATAATGCATGTGGGTATCCCAAGATGCATCTGAGCTGCTGTGCCAAATGCCCTCACCTAGTTAGATCTTTTGAAAATATATGCATTACATAAAAGGATAAAATTGGTTTTGCGGCCTTTTAGCCTCCAGTAAGGGAGATATCCTAGTTAGGGCATCTCATTTTCAGTTAGACTTTATTAAAAAGGTGGAATTCCCAGTGATAGGAAAGAGAATGATGCATGTATATAGTATATTTGGAGACAAACACTATATTAGATAAAGGTAAGAATATAAAACAGGTAGTCATAAGTGGTGATATAAATTCTGTAGTTGCTATTCATTGAAACAAGATTGCCATCCTATGTACTCATTCTCTTCTCTAATACCTTTATGCCTCAGCCTATTGAAAGAGACATAAACTGGTGTTTAGGTAGATAAGTAATCTTCTACCACTTCATTTCTTTCCGAGCAATTGGAATAAAACCACTGTCATGAAGTCTGTCCTTCTCCAAAGATCATAGTCACCTTAGTTAAACTTCAGGTCCAACATTATCAAAGACTGCTGATTTTTGAGATAATTATCCAAGATAAACAAATACTGTCCAATTCTTTCATGAGGCATCAACTTTTTAAACACGGTTGTTTGAATGTACTCCAAAACTATGAGTCAGTGAAAATTTTCAAGGACATTGGGAGAGGCTCAGAGGGGTTCCCATGTTTGTTCCTCAAAATGTATCATAATACTTCATCTGTAAATTCATCACTCCATTCTTTGCAAGAGCTGAAATTGTATAGATCATGGGTGGATCACAATGTCTAAGACATACTGCTCTCCTGTTCATATCAAAATACCCAAGTGATGTAAATCAGGTAGGCTTCAATGACAGTGCAATACTTGGGCCAAAATCCAAGGTAGGAATTGCTTAACAGTTACTAGTACATATTTCCCAATGCCTTGGCCTGTGATCGATCAAATGAATATCTTCATCCCATATAGGCATGGTAATACAATGTACTCTTTCTCACTGGGGAACTCTGGATGGGGTAATATGTGGTTGAATTTGTCCTATAACTTTTCCTGACTTGCTGCTAAAGCACTGACACCATGATCAGATTTAGTAAGTAAAATCTTTCCACACAATCTGATTGTGTGTTCATTTTGTCCTTTGAAAAACAGCTTTATATACTGACACTCTTAATATCATGAGGAGATAAGGATCAGAAGCTGGATATATGTAAGACTATGGGGTTGATCATTTGGACTAACGTTGTCTGTCACTGAAACAACTGGTCATCCTAGTAAAATTATAACTCAACCAATAAACTATGATTTTAATTCATTGCTTGCAACAGATAAGAACTTGGTTCTGGCAAGGCACATAAAGTGGGCAAATGTTGTGAGTCCCACCTTCCATATCCATTAAGTACTGAAATTATTACTGGTGATTCGTCTGACTGGAATAGTTCCTTGGAAAAGCTTACTTTGCTAACTGAAAATTGCTATTTGAAACTGATATAAACTCTTCAAAACATTAGCTATGATGGTCAAGACAACCCAGTAGTTCTTCATTAGGTTCCTCATTTCCCGTATCCTCCTTCCCACACAAAACATAACTAATAGTACACAGCCTGCTATTTGAAAGAAATGACCATACTTTGGTTATCATTATAAATCTGCCTCATCTAGTAAATACTTTTTACATCTTAGTTGAAAAGAACAATCTTTCATTCAGATTTGGAGGTCAAAGGGCAGATATTTTGGGAGTCAGAACGATATAATTAGTTTGATTTCATGTCAAGTCCCTTTGGATCCTCTTAAAGAAGTTTCCCGTAGTACTGTGTAATTACACAATTTCTCCATGAATGAATCTCTTCCTTACTACCATTATGGAGAATTCTTTTGTCCTTCTAAGACTGTCAAGTATTTCCTGCACTGGGGGCATTGTCAGAATTCAGCTCAAGTTTAACAGCTAGCTATTCTATAGGATAGATGGGAGAATTTGCGGCTTACTACTACGTTTTATCGCCAAAGTTAATCTCATTAAACATTATTGGAAATAACATATTGTTTTACTATATATTATCCTAAAGGATTGCTAAAGACTTTTATATCTCTTACAAGAAGACCATTAGACTATTGTGACAATTCAATTGAGTTATGTATGAAAATTTTCCAGTACTATAGGTGACATAGAGTGGATGGTAGGCAAGCATTCTTTTTTTTCTACCACCAGGAAATGTGTATAAAGCTAAATTTCATTAAAAGATAGGATTTATTTTGGTAAGAGGTTACTTTGTCTCCCCCCTCTTTTTTATCATTTTGTTGACATTTGCATTAGAGATAGAGTTCCCCTCTCCAGAGGGGTAAATCTGTAATGTTGAGTTTCTGAATCAGTCTCTTTGCTTAATATTGGGAATGCTGAATTTAAAATTTTAGCCATATTCCAACAAAGATTTTAGAGTTTGTCCTTTCTTCTTCATAAACCTGACAGTTGAGATTCTCTAGGTTATTTTTCACTGGGTAGTGTCATCTCCAGGCCATAATGTTAGCCAGCTGTGAAACAGCTGCCACTTTCCAGCCCAGAAAAGGTTGCAAATCATCTACAAGTAAAGAGCCCTAATATGACGGTCTCTCCGGAACAGAATTCCAATTTGTTGGGTTTGTGTTACTACCCAGTCTTGGCTTTTATGCACAAACCAGCTTGGGGATGAAACAGAGATTGAATTCAGTTTCTTCCTTTTAAGTAACTGAGTTTAACCTCTTTATTAGTTTTCCTTTCCCAATATTACCAGTTTTATTTCCTCTTCAAATTATTGTGTCTAAATAGACAGGGCCTTGGAATGAGATCACTGAGTTAACATTCCATTATGAATGTTTTTTGACTGCAAAGAGTAGAGGGGAAAGGATGGGGTAGAGAGGAAGGAGAGAGAATTAAGTGTGAAAACATCCCAGACAAGAGCAAACATTGGTGCCCAATGTCAGAACACATTTCTAACTGCAGCTGCCTGGAACCAAGCACTCTCATATTTGATTTAGGGATGTTTAGTAAGGTCCACTTAACTTTTCTGGAATGACTTCTCCTATGTCCATTCCTGTGGCCAGTCTGTACCCTGAACTTCTTAAAAAACCTTTCCGGAGACATGGATTGAAAAGCAATTTTTGCAGGTTTCTTTAGAGGAGTTTCCATCATGGACTCTTCCTTTACTGGTATTAATTTGCTGAAGAGGAATGGAAGTTTCTTGACTTCTTCACTGACTCCTCTTCTTATTTCTGCTTTTTTCTTCTCCTTTTCTTTGCCTTCATTTGCTTTCCTTTGAGCTGATCCTCAAACTAAAGTTGTCATGCATGGGGAAGGAAAAATGTACTTGATGAATAAGCAGACAGGATTTAGTTCATGCCTATAGTTAAAAGAAACTGCTCATTATTTCTTTTATGTTCCAATTTTCTTTGTTTTACAAGTATGCAACTTCACAGGGAGCTATATGAAACGCAGAGTAACTACAAAGTGACAGAATGATATGCAAAATATCATTCAGTAGAATGGAACTCTCCTTCAGTTAATATGACCAGTACTTTTCCTAGAATATAGAAGAATCAATAAAGAAATTGCCTTGACCAATAGGAATAATTAGAGAAAGTATGATAGCGAATACACATCCCACTGAATAGTATTACAAAGATTTTTAGTTAATACTGCAACCTAGAGCTAGCTGTTGAAGGAATTTAAGAACAAATATTATATACATTTATCTCAGAAAACAACCATCTCTTCCATTTTCTTTTATATAATATAATGGGCTCCTTCTTTAAATATATGGTTATTAATTAGTTAGGTCTTTTAAAATATTGTATGTAATTGTGCCTAAGTCATTTAAACCTTCTGACAATTCAGTTATTTACTTTATAAAATGAAAACAATTATCTTGTCTTTGTCAAATATAAGTAAGGCTATTAAATGTAACAGTGTTTAAAAATACTTTGAAATATCTGGAGTCATCATAAAAAATTCACATTATTTTTTTAAAGATTTATTTTATGTATTTGAAAGATATAGTGACAGAGAAGGGTAGAGCCAGAGAGAGAGAGAGAGGTCTTCCATCTGTTGGTTCACTCCCAAAATGACCGCGACAACTAGAGCTGAGCAGATCTGAAGCCAGGAGCCAGGAGTTTCTTCTGGGTCTCCCACCCAAGTGCAGGGTCCCAATACATGGACCATCCTATACTGCTTTCCCAGGCCATAACAGAGAGCTGGATCAGAAGTGTAGCAGTCGGGACTCGAACCAGTGTCCAAATGGGATGCCAGTGTGCAGACTGTGGCTTAACCCACTGTGCCACAGTGCCAGCCCCCATATTATTTTTTAAATTTATGGGAGAGAGAGAGAGAGAAAGAGATAAAGGACTCTCATCCACTGTCCCAATTCACAAATGTCTGCAGCAGCCATGACTAGGCTAGGAAGTGAGGAAGGCAGGAACTCATTCCAGCTCTCCCATATGGGGGGCAAGGATGCAACTATTTGAAATATCCCAGAGACGACTCTAGATGGCAACAGGAATTGGGAGTTGGAGCTGGGGCCCAAACCCAGGAAATCTGACATGGATACACTGGTATTTGCTTGATCAAATACCTGCCCTTTTAAATGTGTCTTTTAAAACAGTTGAAACATTATTTTTTTACTGGAATCATTTTTCAGTAACTTACAAATTTTGTTGAGAATATACTATATCAGACACTTTGCTTAATTCTGTGGTTTTAATAATGTTTTCTAAAATGTTACTTTTCTACCTTTATGCTCCCACAGAAGCAAGAGTCTAATGAAGAAGACCAGTAATAACAAGGAAAATGGAGTTAAGGAATAAAATATGCTCCGTGACTTTGTAGTGGGAAGAAGTCAGGTGGATAATAAACACTTAAAGCCACCAGGCTGATGTAGAGAGCTGGTGAGGGGATAACGTGGTGATATACTAAAGAAATAGGAATAGACAGTGAAGGGCTTTGTGGGCAGATGCAGTTTGTGGTTTTATGGTTCTCAAACTAATAAGGGAGAATAAACAAGTAAGTAGACAAATACATAGATAAAATCACAGGTTATGATAAATAATTTTTATCATAATTTGTGTGCGTTATCTGCAACTGTTGTAAATCACTACTCACAAATTTAGCTGTTTAAACAATAGAAATTTATTCTCTCATAGTTCTGAAGGTGGTAAATTTGAAATAAGTATTGTGGGATTGAAAGCAAGAGGTCAGCATGGGGAGAATCCATTCCTTGCTTCTCTGATTTCTGATGGCCGTTGGCAGTCCTTGGTTTGTGGCTGCATCACTCCAATCTCTTCCTCTGTGGTCATACTGCCTTCTCCTCTTCTGGGCTGAAATTTTCTTCAGTTGGCCTCTTATAAGGACACTTACACTTTGATTTAGAGCCCAACTGGATAATCTAGGAAAATCTCTCCACTAGCTCAGAATCCTTAATTTAGCCACATTTGCAAAGTTATTTTCTTCTGTTTAAGGCCACACTGACAGATGTCAGGGATTAAGACTTGGCTATCTTTTGGGGGAATATTTGGCTGCCTACCACATGCATGTTGATGGAAATAAACAGAAAACTATGATGAAGGATAATGATGAGGATTTGCTCATGACCAGAAAGCAATGATGAGAAAGACTGGAAGGAGCTAAACTGAAGAGATCAGCTAAGATAGGATCATTTAGAGCTCTGCAGGTGTCCAGATTTTATCATAAATGCATTGGGCACTCATCCAAAGAATTGAATTAGAAAGGCAATGGGGTTTGATTTACATGTTGAAAAAGATTATTTTAGCTGCTGTAAAGAAAATTGGTAGGAGATGGATGACAATGGAAGAAGGCATTATGCCAGGAGGCTACTGTGTGGAGTGCAGCAGAGGGGGATGGTGGTGGTAGAGATGTGGCACCATGGACAGAGCTGAGGTTTATGTTACAGACTAAATAATCAGGATTTGGATGGGTTGATATAGAATATGAAGGGAACAAAAATGAATAAGGGCTGACACACTTATACCATTAGTGATTACATGGATGGCTTCCTGATATGAGGAAGGGAGATGCAGGAGGAAATTTGGGAAAGCAAAGCCTGAGCTGACCATAAGGCTTCCAAGAGGAGCCGTCGGTAGGTATAGAGTAGAGATCTTGAGCTCACAATAGACTCATGGGCCAATCGTGTAAATGAGGAAGCCAGAGATAATAATTAATAAAATGAAAATAATTCAGTCACTTAGAGTTGTATGAATAAATCTGAAAAGAGCCCAAGGCCATCCCCTGAGAAATACTAATACATTTGGGTAATGGAGAAAACTTGAGTGAGAGATAGAGGTGACCAATAACACAGAAAGAGGGTGACTCTCAGAGGATGATCTCGTTACAGAAGTCAAGAGAGAAGACGGATGACTTTCTTTGTGTTTTGTAACACAAAGGTCACTGCTGACTTTGACAAGAGCAGTTTGGGTGGAATGATGGGATGGTAGCCATGCTGGACTGGAGCTGCCAGGACAAGCAAAAGGGTGAGAGTAAAGAAGGGAGTGGATATGACACATAGGCAATTTTCTGATCCTATAGAAGGGAGCAGAAAAGAGAGAGAGATTTTCACTTTAAAGGGAGAGACAGCTTATGCTTATGCTTATGCTTCAGATCAGGGATGATACTTGTACGAGAGAGAAACAGATTTGGTGATACAGTAAAACTATATATAAGGCAATCTCATGATGATTTTCAATATTTGAGAAAAAGAAGACCATGATCTGCAGCAGCCCCCCGCCTTCCTGTGCCCGGAGTTTCATGTGTTCCCATCCTCCCCTGGAAAGAGAACGAACACTTCTAACGTGAACCAGGTTATCTGTATCTGTTTGAGGGCTGTGCTATACCTGTGGCTTTCTCAGCAGAGCCTTACCACTGATTTTTCCATTTGAAAAGTACTATAGTTTATTTTATGAATCAAGAGGAATATTCTTTTTCTTAAAATTTGTTTAGTTATTTGAAAGAAAAGGAGACAGGAAGAGACAGAGATAAAAAAGAGAGAAAAGAGAGATTTTCCATCTGTTGATTGACTCCCCAAAGGCCACAACAGCCAGGGCTGGGCCACACAGAAGCCAAGATCCAGGAACCTCATCCTGGTCTCCCACATGGGTGCCGGGAGGCCATCTGGGCCATCTTCCACTGCCTTCACAGGTGCACTAGCAGGAAGCTGGATCTGAAGCAGAGCAGCTGAGACTTAAACAAGCACTCTGATATGGGATGCTAGTGTCACAAGTGGTAGCTTAACCCACTGGTCCACAGCACTGCTCCATGAGTAATAGTCTTAAAGTTAGTTTTGGCTTCATTCCTGTATTATTTGGTGGGATCCTTTTCCTGGGAGGTGGCTTTGGGTGTGTAGAATTCATCATTCTTAAATTTTTTGGAATGAGGGTAGTCCAGCATACGACATTCCCTCTGCATCTTCTACTCAGAGATCCCAATTGCATGACACTCCATGCTTCACCCAATATGTACTTGTGATATTTTTCCAAAGTTAGGCATCCAGTTAGGGGTTTGGCTGGATAAAATTCTCCAGAACATTGAATATTTACATGTCTATCTCATGCCTTTAACCACTTTACCCCTGAATCTTGACAGATACCAAGGTTTGAATATCAGCCCAGCCATTTACTGTTCTCAGACACCTGACCATTAGCTTCTTTGCCTTCTTTGTAAAGATGAAATTCAGTAGAATAGATAGCAAGTAAGTGTAGAAAACATTGCAGGAAAATGTAAACATTGTGGCTTTAATCCTTGAAGAAATGGGATTCAAGCTTTCAATCAGGTGTTGTGTGATTAAGAAGTGAGAATTGGCTTAAGGGAGGTTAGCACAGGAAAGAATTTCCCCTTCTCTTACCACCCCTTCCTGGTATTTGAGTTTCCATAATCCTGTAACCGGAAGACAGGATGGAATTTGTAAGCACCATCCTCTATGTTCCTGGTGTTTACACTTGGAAGTGCTCTCGGTCAGGGAATCTGGCAATGACCTCACCATGAAGAGGGGAGCCCTGTTTTCTAAGATATCAGGAAAGGTAAAGGTCAAGATGATATTCCACTAAAATGATAGGAAGAAAACTTGAGGTCCAGGCCCTGTTCTCCCCAAAACACATGACTTGATCCTGAAAGTCAAAACATAAAAGTAAGGCAAAAGTCCACTCTTGCAGCCACAAGGCAAATATCGGGCTTGATAATGATGTTCACAAAACTGTGACATGGCAGTGCCCCAGAGTAACCTGAATAAGAGTGGCAGTTAAGGGCCAGCTGCCCCGTGGGGACGCATTCTGCACACTGCGGCAGTTTGGAAACACTTCTAATCTCGGGTGAGTTTAGCAACTCAGCCATCCCTAGTGACGGAAAACAGTAACCCCAAGGAGAGTATTAAGGTCAAATGTAACTGCTCTTCTGAAACTGGTCATAGGAGAATCACCGTTTATATTTTGAATACGTGCATTTTAAAGTCTAATTTTGTCTTAGGAAAACTAATACATGCTCATGGAGAAAGTTTCTTTACAATAAATGCAAAAAAATGGCATAATCCTTCATTTCAAGATATATATTTATCCTTGCCTAAAATTTTCAGCATTCTCCAAAAATGCTCTTAATTGGTTGGTTTCTTAACAACAATTCTTAGAACCAGCATAAAGATGGGAGAGCAGGATCCAGAGAATATAGTGACTTTCTTAGTTTGAAGAGAATGTTAAGATACACCTCTGATATTCTGATTCTACAGTAAGGGCTGCAAACTCCAATCATTAAGTACAGATCTAATGTGATTTTCTGCCTACTATTGGTGAAATTGAAAGTCCATAGTTTTTCCAAGATACCATAATAGGAATTTGGGCAACCTAGGATGATACCAGTTTTTAAATGTGACTATGAAGCTACCTACCATGCAATCGGAGTGCAGTAAGCCAGGATTCATGTCCCTCTAGTTCTCTGATATCTCCTGCCTTGTGCTCCTTTTCATTCCTTGGCTGGCATCTCCTTGGGAAGAAGGCAAAATGAGCAAAGCAAATGAGGTGACCCGGCAGGGAGAGGACATCACAGCCAGGGATATCACCCCTCTGGGCTCTACTTCAAGTGGTTGTTTGTTTGGTTTGAGTTTCTCCTTCATTCCCAGAGAGAGCCCTCCAGAGCCTCATCTGATTCCAGTTATGACTGTGGTTTGTATAGAGAGTGACTTGTCAAAAGCCAGTGGAGTACATGCAAGTGAAATGGAACAGATACTCAAAACTGCCAAGAAAGCAGAAGCAGCACTTCATTTCATGACCAGATTCTGACAAAAGAAAAGCCAGAAGGCCCAGAATCTGAGCTGCCTTGGTGACTAGGCATCCAGACCTCAGGCCATGAAGTAGGACACAAGAGTTCAGGGTGAACTGTGTCTCACTGGAAACCCAGGTCAATTGAATTATACTGAAATTTAAGGTGGAAAAGACAAAACCAGGTCAACGTCTGCATTTGCCAGCATCTGGAGAAAGACTACAGTGTTCTCTGACATTTCTTCTCCTGTGTTATTCCAGGCCAAGCAGAAGAGAGAGGATCCAAAAGTTTCTGTAATTCATGGAGGCAATAATCACAGCCCATTGATGGAAAGCATTACTTGACATTGAGGAACCAGTCCCCAGGGCCACATCATCTCTTGGCTGCCATGTCCTTCAATCCTAATCAGTTGCTTGATCTTCCTTGGTGTCTGCTTCTTTCAAATGTTGACTGTTACTTCTTTATTTTCAAGCATTCTCATGTCCCAGGTCAGTCCTTTCATGAATGAACAAATATTTCCTACAGGGGATAAATCTCTGTGCCAGATGCTGGACAGGGAATACAGAAGTGAGAGGGTAAAGACTCTCCTACAAGGGACTTTTCGGTGTGCTCTCATTAATGGAGCTCACTGTGTCTCTCGATATTACAGTATAAGACAGTTGAGAGTAAATGCCCAATAAGAGGATAGTATGGTGATAGTTATAGTAGGCATTGGTGAGGTTGTCTGATTAAATCAATGTTGACTCATTGTAAGGACTTCTTCTTTTTAACCTCTGACTTGATTGTATTTTGAAAGAATAAAGAAATGACTTTTATTCTCCCCCTTTCCTATGATGGTATAAGAACTGCAAGAGGAAAATCATCTGCTAAGTGGGTACCTGACTACCACAAATCCTAACAACTAAGTAGTTTCCTGAGAGGTGAGAGCTGCGGGGCCAAGTGGACTGGGGAACTGAATTAACTGTCCAAACCTGAGGTTTTTGGCAGATAAAATACACTTTGTCTCATAGGTTATCATTGAAACCATTTTATTAGATTTAAAGTTTTCCGTATTCTGGGGTAGTACCTTGATGCTTGGCAACGTAAGGACCAATCAATGACTATTGGAACAACATGTTCTTTGAGCACATGGCCAAAAGTACACTTCTTCCTGGAAGCTTCTCTGAGCACCTACACAACCCCTACTCCCTTACTCCAGACTGTAGTGCAGGAGGAAACTCATTCTTTACCTTCAATTTCAAGTAGACCTCATCTCCTTTGGAAGCCTCCCATTCTCCTCCCTCCTAATATTTTGGCTACTGGGTTCAGACAGTGTCCTTTCATCTTCCTAGTTAAGACACATACATCACAGGATTATCTGTTTTCTCCTACAGCATCATAAACTCAAGGGCAGGAAGTGGTTCTTGAGTTCACATGTTTAACAAAATTCCCCAGGGCCAGCTTGGAAACTCAGTAGATGTTTGTTGTTTGAATGAATGAAAGTGTAGATGAGGAATGAATACAGGTGGGTGTCATGGAGGCATTGGTGAGGCTGATTGGAATGTGCTGTGATCTCCATTCCATCCCTCAAGTTGGCTCCCTTCATTTATAGCCGCCTGGGCAGTCTCATTTTGAGTGATTTTCAAGGAGGTGTGATCATCAAGGTGTTTATTGGGCCATCCTCTCCCAGTGTTCTTGCTGTTACTTCACAGACATGGAAGAATGGGCAGGTTACAACTAACCGCAGTCTTCTCATTTCAAGCCAACTGACCCATGTGTATTGACTTTTCTCAGTGCACGTTCACTGCTGCACTTGACTTAACAAAAACCTTTACAATCACCCTCTGATTCTATTTCTACTCTTCCCCCAAGTTACACGCGAGGAACAGAGTTATGTAACCTGCAGGAGGTCAGGCCAGGCTGATGACGGATGGTCTCTGAACTGGAAGGTTTGCAGACTGTGGCAGACTGCTGTTCCCCCAGCTGCTTTGCAAGTTTCAGTTCATTATCTCCTGTCAGTAAGGAATGAATGAGGTAAAATATCTTCGATGTTTGACTTGTTATCACCTGTTTTAGAACAATAAATTCAAACTTTTCATAATTACTCACTTATTAACCAAACTAGCTTGCTGAGTGACTTAAACACTTTTGGAATCAGCTGTTATATTCACAACAGCTATAGACAGGAGAGAATAGGATTTTCACAATGTTAGTTTTAATTTGCTTTCACCTTCTCCTCACCACCCAACCCATGCCCATCTCCCAGAAGGCATGGCTGCCTCTTGAGGGATCTTAGGAAATTAGAATGTTCCTTTCTCTGGAATGTCTCTAATTTTATTTTCCTTTCTTTTAGACTTTAGGCTTAATAAGAATGAGTACCCTGCATCTCAGAACTCCGTTCCATCTTCCCACCAAGATCCCTTAAATTCCTCCCAGTAGGGACAAAGCATTTCTTTAACAATTAGTAATAAATTTTTAACTAAAAATACCCAGGGCTACAACACCATTGAATTTTGCGGTGGTCTGAGTGATCGTGTGCTGCTAGAATTTGCATGTTGAAACATATTCCCATTCCCAGCATCTCTGAAGGTAAAGCCTTTGAGGGTGGTTAGGTCACGAGTGCACCCTCAGGAATGGGCTTCACGTTCTCATAAAACAACAGGAAGAGCTTCCATGCCCCTTCCTTCACACGAGGTGCCAGTGTGTGAGAAGATAGTTCTACATGAGGGAGCAGGCTTTCAGATACACAACACGCTGGCTCTTGGACCTTGAACGTCCCAACCTCCTGAACTGTGAGAAATGAACTTCTGTAGTTTATATCTCTCCATGTATGGTAGTTTGTTACGGTGGCCCCAATGGACCGAGACAGCTATGTGTCAAATTAGTCCCTGAAGCTTGAGTTTTAGGGTGGACAAGGAATCTAGTACTAGGTACTGGTTATTCTCTAGGGCAGGTATAAAAGAAAATGTTTTTAACTCTTTCTATACTCTTGCAACATGGCTGGCTACCAAAATGTGTGTGGTATTTTATCCATATCAATTCTTCAGTGCCAACTGGGAATCCTAGGGTTCAATTCAGTCTTGACATGGTCTACCTGGAGTTAGACTTGGATCCCTCAGGTTAGGGAGTCAATCTTATAACACTGTCTTCTACCCAGAGGCCTAGCTCAAGTCCAAGACTCCAGTACTTCTGACTGCCAGCTGTAAACTGGGGATTCCTATGTCCTCCTCTTCAGATTTATTCCCATATATATGGTTCACCAAGTTTAGGGTAATGTTTTACTTATGTTTAACTGTTTATTATTAAAGTACATAACTCAGTAACAGCCAGAGGAAAGATAGGCATAGGGCAAGGTATGAGAGAAGAGGTGTAAAGTTCTGGGCCCCCTCTAACATCCCCCAATCCCTCCACATTCTCAGAAAGTCAGAAGCTCTTCGCACTCCATATGTTTCACATTTTGGGAGGGTTTTTTTTTTAAATATATTGTTTTGTTTTGTTTTGTTTATTTGAAAGGCAGAATTACAGAGAGAGGGGGAGATTTTTCCATCTGCTCGTTCACTCCCCAAATGGCCACAAAGCTAGTGCTGGGCCAGGCTGAAGCCAGGAGCCAGAAGCTTCATCTGGGTCTCCCACATGGTTGGAAGGGACAAAAGGATTTGGGCTATTTTCTGCCGCTTTCCCAGGTGCATTACCAGGGAGCTGGGTCATAAGTAGAGAAGCCAGAACTTGAACTTGCACCCATATGGGAGGCCACAGTCACAGACAGTGTGGCTTAAACCACTGCACCACAATGCTGGCCGCTTAGGAGTTTGAATGGAAATTTTATTACGTAGGCAGGATTATTAACTCCATTTCCTGTCCCTGTTGGTTCCCTGGAGGACTCTGGTGGAACTAAAAGTTCCAAGCTTTTAATCCTGGATCGATCTTTCTAGTGACCAGGCCCACATCCAGAAAAGCACCAACAGTAGCCTCATTGGCATGAAAGTCACTGCTATCACTCAGGGAATTCCGAGGGATCCAGTATCTCTGTGTGCACCTCCAATTACTCAGGAAACTCTTAGAAGTTCTATGTCAGCAAATGGGTCATAGACCATGCTTTAGAAAAACAATCTCTTAGCACTCCTATCTGTAAGGTTTTATGAGTTCTACCTCAGGAACATAGGACAGAGATCCAGTATGTGTTTCTGTTAAGTTGTCTCTGACAAGAAGGGAATAAAATTAGAGGTTGGGGGTGCCCAAAGAACTTGTCAAGTTCAAGGTTTGCACATAAACAGCTTATTCAAAATAGTGTTCAAACCTCTGTCTCTTCTGTATTCTGAACTTTCTGATGAAGAAAAAGGTCTTGGGCATCATATTTCTTTTGTAGAAACATCGTGGATACAGTGGTAAGAGTGGCACAAATGACCAGTCACATCTAGCTATAGCCAAAATCCTCCTACATTAAGGATTGTTAAAACAGGGGAAAGAAGAGGAGGAATCACTTGTGGTCTTTATCTTTGATGCACAACAAGAAAAGCTGAGTGCAGGCAGTGTTCTTTAGCCAGGGGAATAGGGCTTCTCAGGCAGTGGTCTTCTCCCATTGATTGTTGGCTCCCAGGACCTAACACTACAGCTGCCATTTTTTTATGTTCTTAATAAATCTTTGCTGATTTGTTGTTCATATTGATTTCCTTGGAAATTTTTAAAAATTTATTTAAATAAGGCCTCCCTACCTGACTTCAAAGCATATTATAAAGCTGTAGTGTGGGACCGGTGCTGTGGCTTAGTGGGTTTAAGCCTCAGCCTATGGCGCCAGCATCCCATATGGCAGCCAGTTTGTGTCCTGGCTGCCCCTCCTCCAAACCAGATCTCTGCTAATGGCCTGGGAAATGCACTGGAAGATAGCCCAAGTACTTGGGACCCTACACCCACGTGGGCGATCTGGAAGAAACTCCTGGTTCCTGGCTTCAGATTGGCCCAGATCCCACCATTGCGGCCATTTGTGGAGTGAACCAGTAGATAGAAGACCTTTCTCTGTCTCTTCTTCTCTCTGTCTGTAACTCTACCTCTCAAATAAGTAAGTAAAATCTTTTTTAGAAGGTACTGTAATTAAAATAGCATGGTGCTGGCATAAAAACTGATTCATAGATCAATGGAACA
The DNA here is from genome assembly GCF_051225735.1 of Oryctolagus cuniculus. Taxonomy (NCBI): domain Eukaryota; kingdom Metazoa; phylum Chordata; class Mammalia; order Lagomorpha; family Leporidae; genus Oryctolagus; species Oryctolagus cuniculus. The sequence goes on along the minus strand of NC_142886.1, from coordinate 30,493,181 downwards.
GAATAGAGAGCCCAGAAATTAATCCACATATATACAGCCTAATGATTTTGACAAAAGTGCTCAGACCATTCAGTGGAGTGAGGATAATCCATCTCTCTCTCTCTCTCTCTCTCTCTCTCTCTCTAAGACTTTTTCATTTATCTGAAAGATAGAGTTAGAGAATGAGGGAGGGAGGGAGGGAGGGAGAGAGAGAATCTTCCATCTGCTTGTTTACTCCCCAAATGGCTGCCATAGCTGGAGCTGGGCCAGGAGCCAAGAGCCTCCTCAGGTTCTCCCATGTAGGTGCAGGGGCCCTAGGACTTGGGCCATCTTCCACCATTTTCCCAGGCCATTGGCAGGGACCTGGATCAGAAGCAGTGCAGCTGAGACTTGAAGCAGCACCCATATGGGATGCCAGCATTACAGGCACCAGCTTTACAGACTACACCCCAGTGCTGGTTCAGGATAATCTCTTCAATGAAAGGTACTGGCAAAACTGGATGTATTTATGTAAAAGAATAAAATTAGACCCATTCATCTCACCATACACAAAAATCAACTCAAGCTAGATCAAATTTAAGACCTAAATTTAAGACCTGAGACTATGAAGTTGCTAGAAGAAAATGCTGGGAAAACACTCCAATGCATTGGTGTAGGGGAGAACTTCTTGGACAAGATTCCCAAAGCACAGGCAACAAAAGTAAAAATGAACAAATGGGACTATATCAAACTCAGAAGCTTTTGCACAAAAACAAAACAAAACAAAACAAAACAAAAACAACAACAACAACAAAACAATCAATAGAGTGAAGAGATATCTAACAGAATGGAAAATATATTTGCAGACCACCTACCTGACAGATGATTTATTTCCCGAATATATCAGCAATTTAAAAAAAACCCAGTGATAAAAGAAAATCCAGTTGAAATATGGGCAAAGAACTTCAATAGACAGTTCTCAAAAGAAGAGATACATATGGTCAAAATAGAAGAAAACATGTTCAACATCACTAGCCATCAGGGAAATGCGAATCAAAACCACACAGAAATAATACCTCATCCCAATCAGAATGGCTAAAATCCAAAACACAGAGATTAACAAATGCTGGTGAGGATATGAACAAAGGAGAACACTTACACACTGTTGATGGGAGTGATTAGTGCAGCCACTGTGAAAAACAGTGTGAATATTTCTTAAAAAATTAGAAATAGACTTGCCATATGATCCAGCATTCCCCCTACTGGGTATATAGCCAAAGGACTTGAACAAAATGTATAAGTGCACCACCATGTTTATAGCAGTACTATTCCCAATAGCCAAAAATTGGAATCAATCAAGGAGTACATCATCAAATGAATATATAAAGAAAATGTGATATATATATATCTGAATATATACAATAGAACATTATTCAGCTATGAAAAGAATGGAGTTCATATTATTCAGCTATAAAAAAGAATGGAATTCTACCATTTGCAGCAAAATGGATGCAACTGGAAGAAATCATGTTGAGTGAAATAAGCTGGTCCCAGAAAGACAAGCAGTGCACATTCTCCCTTAAATGTGGGAGCCATAATTTAAATAAAAAACAAACAAAACAGAAGGAAATATCTATATTCGTATTGCTGCCAATATAGTTTTGTAAAACTTTGTTTTAAGAAGAAACACATTTAAACAAGGAGATGAAAGATCTCTATGATGAAAAAATTACAAAACATTAAAGAAAGAAATAGAAGGCACAAAAAAGGAAAAATCTTCCTTTTTCCTGGATTAGAAGAATTAATGTCATCAGATATCCACACTACTGAAAGTAATTTACAGATTGAATTTGATCCCAATCAAAATATCAAGACATTCCTCTAAGATATAAAAAAAGCAAAAATTCATCTGCAAACATGTGACCCTAAATAGCTTAAAGCAATTTATACACCTAAAAGAAAGCCTAGGGCATCAAAATACTAGATTTCAAGATGTACTACAGGGTAGTTATAAAAAAATAGCCTGGTACTGGCACAAATATAAACATGTAGAACAATGGAAAATAATAGAAACTACATAAATCAACTACAAAAGTCACATCTACAACCAACTAATCTGATAAATGAGGTAGAGTCGACCTCTGGAGCAAGCGCAGACTCTTCAACAAATGGTACTGGAAAAATTGTATCTCTGCATGCAGGAGTATGAAGTATGAAGCAAGACCCCTACCTTACACCTTATACAAAAATCAACTCAAAATGGATCAAAGATCTAAATCTGTGACCTGATGCCATTAAATTACTTGAGAACATGGGGAGACTCTGCAAGACGTTAGCATAGGCAAAGGTTTCTTGGAAAAGACCCCAGAAGCACAGACAATCAAAGTGGAAATAGACAAATGGGTTTTCATCAAGCTGAGAAGCTTCTGCACTCAGCAAAGTGCAGAGGCAACCTGCAGAATGGGAAACATAATTGTGAACTATGAAACTGATAAAGGATTAATAATCAGAATCTATAAGGAGCTCGAGAAACGCAACTTCAACAACAAAATAAGCATTCCAGTTAAGAAATGGGCAAAGATGACACTGGGGCAAAGAATGTCCTACATGAAGGAACTCTTTGGGTCAGACCCTAGTGGTAATCAAAGAAGGATGTACTTTTCTCCGAAGGGAAGAGAGAACTTTACATATGGCCTCGTCTAAATACCGATGGAGTTTGCGTGTTCAAGAGGCTTCTATAGCCTAGGCAGCTCATCTCAAGAGCCTTGGGTGATCACTGACGTCCTACATAAGCATGTTAGTTGTTAAATTAACAACAGGAGTCAGTGTGCACTAACTTCCCATGCAGGACCTCTGTCCTCAAAGAGTTGTATTATGAGAGTGAACAGTAAAACTTGTTCTCAAAGATTTATTTTGTTTTAATGCATTAAGTGGAGGATTTTCTTATGTCTCATAAGTTTTAGTCATGCCAGAGTGTCCAACTCCATTGCTTGTTTTCTTAAGTGCTTCTTTAATTAATGATAAAACTTGTTCTCAAAGACTTGCTTTCCTTTAAATGCATTAAGTGGTGGTTATTCTTATGTCTCATAAGTTATAGTTATGTCTAAATGCTCACAAAAGATGTATCATTCTTGGGTATTTTTTAAAGTTAATTAAATTTCTCAAAAAAAAGTGAAATTAACTTCAACATGCAATGACTTTGACAGCCCTGTCTTGACTGTTGAGGAATAGTTTTTTTTCTTCTTCATATAAATTGTTGAATTCTTTACTTACTGTAGAGTCGATCTTCTGTGTATGAAGTTAATTGAAAATAGATCTTACTAAAAAATAAGACTGGGAATAGGAAAGGGAGGAGGAAGAGTGGTGGGAGTGTAGGTAGGACGGTGGGTACACTGGGACGAATCACTATTTTCCTAAAGCTGTACTTACGAAATGCATGAAATTTGTATTCCTTAAATAAAAGGTTTCTTTGGAAAAACATAAAAAAATTGGCAAAGGACTTGAACAGGAACTATTTAAAATTTTTTATTTAAGGTATACAAATTTCATGAAAATAGGAAATTGAAATGGACAACAGGCACATGAAAAAATGCTCAGGATCACTAGACATCAGGAAAATGCAAGTCAAAACCACAATCTCATCTCACCCCAGTTAGAATGGCTCATACAGAAATCCACAAACAGTAAATGCTGGCGAGGATGTGGGGAAGAAGGTACCCTAATGCCTTATTTGTGAGAATGTAAACTAGTACAGCCATTGTGGAAGACAGTTTAGAGAAACCTCAGAAAGCTGAAAATAGGAATACCATATGTCCCAACAATCCAACTCCTGAGAATTTACCCACAATAATGAAATCAGCATATGAAAGAATAATCTGTACCCTGCTCATCTCACAATAGTTTTAAAATATGGAATCAACTCAGATGTCCATCAACTGATGACTGGATAAAGAAATTGTACAATTCAGTCCCATCAAGGTGGCATGTACCAATGCCATCTCACTAGCCCAAGTGATCAGTTTCAGTTCATAATTGATCATAATGATAGGATTAAGTGTCAAAGGGATCACATAAACACGACTAGTGTCTGCTAATACTAACTGATAGAATAAAAAAGGGAGAGAACGATCCAACATGGGAAGCGGGATACACAGCAGACTCATAGAATGGCAGATGTCCTAAACAGCACTCTAGCCTCAGAATCAGCCCTTAAGGCATTTGGATCTGGCTGAAGAGCCCATGAGAGTATTTCAGGCATGGAAAGCCAAGACACTGTGGCAAGAAAAAAAAAAAAACCACCACACAAACAAACAAACAAACAAACAAAAAACCTAAATGAAAGATCTCTGTGAGTGAGATCCCAGTGGAAAGAACGGGCCATCAAAGAAGGAGGTGGAGGTATTAGCCGGTGCCGCGGCTCAATAGGCAAATCCTCTGCCTAGCAGTGCTGGCACACCTGGTTCTAGTCCCGGTCGGGGCGCCGGATTCTGTCCCGGTTGCCTCTCTTCCAGGCCAGCTCTCTGCTGTGGCCTGGGAGTGCAGTGGAGGATGGCCCAAGTGCTTGGCCCTGCACCCCATGGGAGACCAGGAGAAGCACCTGGTTCCTGCCTTTGGATCAGCGCAGTGCGCTGGCCGCAGTGCGCCGGCTGTGGCGACCATTGGAGGGTGAACCAACGGCAAAGGAAGACCTTTCTCTCTGTCTCTCTCTCTCACTGTCCACTCTGCCTGTAAAAAAAAAAAAAAGAAAAAGAAAAAGAAAAAAAGGAGGTATCTTTCACTGAAGGGAGGAGAGAACTTCCATTTTGACTATGACCTTGTCTAAATAAGATTGGAGTTGGCAAACTCAAGAGGCTTCCATAGCCTTGGCAACTCATGACAAGAGCCTAGGGAGATTACTGATGTCATAAACAAGAGTGTCAATTTGTTAAGTCAACAACAGGAGTCACTGTATGCTTACTCCTCATGTGGGATCTCTGTCCTTAATGTGCTGTTCAATGTGAATTAATGCTATAACTAGTACTCAAACAGTTCTTTAGACTTTGTGTTTCTGTGTGGGTGCAAACTGTTGAAATCTTTACTTAATATATACTAAATTGATCTTCTGTATATAAAGAGAATTGAAAATGAATCTTGATATGAATGGAATGGGAGAGGGAGCGGGAGATGGGAGGGTTGCGGGTGGGAGGGAAGTAATGGGAGGAAAAGCCATTGCAATCCATAAACTGTACTTTGGAAATTTATATTTATTAAATAAAAGTTAAAAAAAACTAATGGAATTATACACTTAAAATGAGTGAATTTTACCATATATGAAAAAAAGAAATTGTGATATATATGTTCTGGAAAACTCAGCCATAAAAAAAGAATGAAATCCTATATTTTGCAACAAAATGGATGGTATTGTAAACCATTATACTTAGTGAAATAAGCCAGCCCCCAAAAGGCAAATACCATGCATTTTCAATAATTTCTGGTAACTAATAGAATAACAAAAACGTAATAATATTGGAGTGAAATTTATGTTTTGAGATTTTATGATTGCTTACAGCCCTTTGCTGTTGAGGAATAGTGTTTTTTTTTCTTCTTAGTATTTGTTGACTCTTTGCTTAGTGTAGGGTTAATCTTATGAGTACAAAGTAAACTGAAAATAGATTATTTTAAAAATTAAGAGGGGTAGTAAGAGATTAAGGAGGAGGAAGGGTAGGAGCATGGGCAGGAGGGACTATAGGGTGGGAAGTATCACTATGTTCCTAAATCTGTATATGAATACATACATTTTTATACCTTAAATAAAATTTAAAAAAAAATTTTGACAGCAAAAAAGAAACACAATACCAAGTATTCTAAAAAAATAAATAAATAGGGTCTTCCTAGTTTTCATATTTCACATGGAAAAGGCAAGGTTGTTTCTTGAAATCTTTTAAAATATTTTTGCCTTTTTATTTAGAACAGATCTCTTTCTTGTGAGACTCTTCTTCAAGAAATTATGTAATGTATGTTAAAGGAACTGATGACAGCAGAGGTAAATTACATAGTTGAGCTATTGTCACTATTGCTATTTTTATTATTTTACAAATGGTGATAAGAGTATTTTTTCCACTGCACTGAGTGTAATTGCACAGCTTGGTTCACCCAGGATAGTTCCATTTATGCCTATTTTTCTGAATAATTATCAATATCCATAATGTCTCATCCTGGAAAACAAATCATAAATCTCATAGAGTGCAGAGACCTAGGTGTGGTATCTGACTGCCTGCTTATGACCTCAGACCAGATACTTACCAACCTTCTGATCTCAGAGAAAAGAACCATATCCTCTTAGGTAAATCAAACTCCAATTATTTCATCCAAACACTTGTTACTGTGTTATTCAAATCACCTTCCTTCCCTAAGTCCTTCCTATCATATCCCCCAAGAGTGTCAATTTGTTAAGTCAACAACAGGAGTCACTGTATGCTTACTCCTCATGTGGGATCTCCGTCCTTAATGTGCTGTTCAATGTGAATTAATGCTATAACTAGTACTCAAACAGTTCTTTACACCCTGTGGCATTTTCTTATTTACTTGTGTGTTCACTATCTTTACCCTTACTCCTCACCCTACTTGCACACATAAGTAAATGTAAGTCCTCACTTTGTTTTATTCATGCTTAAAATCGCAGCATCTAGAACAGTAGCTACCACAAACCAAATATGTGATAAAATAATGTTTGCCAACTAATGTCAAAATACTTTCATTATTGCCTAAGATGGTAGATGATGATAGGAGAAAGTATGATATCCTCCCCCCCTTTTTTTTTGACAGGCAGAGTGAACAGTGAGAGAGAGAGACAGAGAGAAAGGTCTTCCTTTGCCGTTGGTTCACCCTCCAATGGCCGCTGCAGCTGGTGCACTACGGCCGGCGCACCACGCTGATCCGAAGGCAGGAGCCAGGTGCTTCTTCTGGTCTCCCATGGGGTGCAGGGCCCAAGTACTTGGGCCATCCTCCACTGCACTCCCTGGCCACAGCAGAGAGCTGGCCTGGAAGAGAGGCAACCGGGACAGAATCTGGCGCCCCGACTGGGACTAGAATCCGGTGTGTCAGTGCCGCAGGCAGAGGATTAACCTATTGAGCTGAGGCACCGGCCGTATTCCCTTTTCTTGATGATGTCGTGTGTTTCTTCATTGTAGTCTGAGTTAGAACAAATCAAATAGTAGACGTTGAACTTGACTGAGTTGTAGAAGAGGGTCTTCTACATGCCAAGAATAAAACATCAAAGTTAGAAAAGAATTATTATTTTATCTTCTGTAGAAGTCCCTTCCCTGTGATGGAGACACTCACACTTTTTTCTGATATTTCTCCCTAAAGGAAAGCTCTATACATCGTGCAGTTTGCATTTCCTTAATAATGTCTTTGAATGTGGTAATATCATTAAATAAATTTCAGCTTATATTCTCATCTGAGAGATTAATAAATTTTATTTCTTCTCATAAATATCTGACACTGTGACCAGTAACTGGAAGGAAAGATAAATTTGGAGTCTTTTTATTAGTGACAAGAGTGAAAGGACAGATGGTATACTTCAAATCAAAGCTGTTTGGAAGTATTTCTTCTTAGAAAAGTAAGGTTTAAAGCATTGATCGACATTGTACTAATGAGAAAAAGACATAATGTATTTACTTTGATATGTTGTAATATACAAGAAGCTGAATCCCTGTGACGGAGATTTGGATTATGATATTTTGAACTCACAGGATAAAATTCATACTTCTTCATGGGAAAGCATAGCCTCAATTTAGTTAGTTTACTGTAAAATATTATGAGAACCACTGGTGGTTATGTGACTCAAATGTCATGTGGAGAAATTGAGTGAAACCTAAGAAAATAGTCTGGGCTTAAAATACCACATATTTATTATTGTTGCTGACATTCTGTATAATTCCTATGTCCAAACTTTCTTGGGTTTTAACTTGAAAAGGAAGTCACGTATCCATTTATACTCAAATTATGACAGCAAGCTCAAGTAGGAAATTAGCAACTATCATGATATCGGCTAGTTATTTCTCAGAGTAGCCAAGGGATTATTTGCCTCGTGTCTACGAGATAGTCTTTTCAGCTGCACCATCATTTTGTTAGCTGCTGTATTTTTGTTTTTGTGATACAGTAATTACTACATCCCTGAGAACAGCATCTGGAGGAAATCTCATCATCTTTATGAGAAATTCAACATCCAAGCCTCTAGTAGATTTGTTTTATTAGTGCTTCGTCCTCACAGTTGACTTTCATTTCCTCATACTTATGGTTTTGCTCTCTCAGATTCCAGACTTGACCATAGTTGCTCTTCTGGTCAAAGGGATATCAGTGAGCATGTTTCGAGGAGGGGCCTGAAAACTGCTTTGTACATTGGGTCTTTTTCTACCGGAATATTCATTTTTGGAAGATTATTGCTATCAATAAAAAAAATCTAGCCACCTGGAGATAGATTACTATGCTATGAGGAAGTCCAAGCTGGGGACATAGGCCATTTGAAGGCGAACTGAAGAAACTTGGTGATAGTTGAACTGAGAGTCTAGATGCAGGAATCCTGTTCAAACATCCTTACTAGCTAGAGTGACCTTTTCAACTGAGGTCTCAGATACTGGGGAGCGGATATGAACCATCCTTACTGCGCCTGTCAGAAGTTCTGACTCACAGAGAATAAACAAACAAAATTGTTTTCTTAGGACACCAAGTTTCAGTAGGTAGCATGTTGGCAGCAGGAGATAACTCAGAGTCCCAGAATGGTGCTAGACCCATATAGAGGTGGGAAAAAATATGACTGATTTCCAAAGGTTACCTAAACAGAGATTCTTCCCTCCCGGCAACTTATAAATTCTTACACAGTTTTACCTCTCCTATCACACAGCTATTAAGAGAGAATGTGAGAGTGGGGAAACATATGTATGTTATCCTTTCTCTATCCAAATGTCTTTAATGAACAACTTTTCCTTCAATTAAACTGTTTCTCTTTTAATAACCTGGCCAAATAATTAGCTTGACCACCAATTCCATGCATGTTAAAAGCAACCAAGAGATGGTAAATGTAGTAGATGGGGCTCTGTAGGAAATTGGCTAACAGAGTTAGAGCCTCAGCTCTCTCTAAAAAAAAGTCTCTGAGGGTTTCAAGCACAATTATAGGTGGTTTTATAATGGTGTTGCTTCTCATTTCTCTTTTATTTCCACAAATATGCACTAAAAGTCTAACCAAGGGAGTAGGTCTTCCTTCCTTACTCATTCAGCAGACCAAGATAAATTTAGACTTAAGCAGATTATTTCCCCATTATTTGATATTTCCCCATGGAAGGTTCCACTTAATCATACTCTGGGACCCCTTGATTCTGAGCAGAGATAACTTGGAGACTCACAAACTGTATTAGATAGGAATCTTCCCATTGCAGGTGCTTGAAATTCAACTGAAATAAGTGTAAGCAAAAGTGGGAGAATCCTTGTCCCATGTTATGGAAAAGTTTGGGAGTGAATATGACCCATCATGGGCCTAATGCAATCTAAGGGCTCAATGAAGCGCACCCTAATCAGGAATATAACTCTTCCTTTCTCTTGTCAAATAGTATGCCCCATGCCTTCTCATTAACTTTGAGCTTACAGACTACCAGGTTAGTTTCAAAGAGAGTAAAGATCGATCATCTAGTTTCAATAATTGAAGGAAAATTCCCCCATCAGAGACTCACTGAGCTTAATTTTGTCACATGTTGATCAGTGAATCAGTCATGGTGGCCAAAATATTTGTCTAGGCCATGGCCCCTTGCTTATTGCTTGAACAACTCACTTGAACCACTGAGATAGGGATGGTGTTTAAATAAAAGGAAACAGACTGTAAAAAGGCACAAATGATAAATGTCCACTAAAGAAAAGTCCACGGCACCAAGTGCTGATCCATTGTCTGATATTCTAATGGTGAGAACCTCTTGAAGAAGAGTCATCTTTTCCATGGTAACTTCATTACTCTTTGATTAAGAAGGACCAGAGGGAAGAAACACTGGAATCTGATGCAAGGCTGTTCAACAGTTTTAGCCACCAAGATTCTGTATGTTTTACAGCTCTTGGATTCCTAGGCAGCTTCTGCAGCCAAAAGGGCCACCTTCCATCTTTGTCTCATCAGGATTCTGATTCCTTATTTCTGGTATATTGGTTTGGTCAAGACAGTTTGTGTATCTGTCTCAGATCCGTTAAGTGATGGAGTTGCACCTCGCAGGGGTTCCTGTTGTTCTCTTGGTCTCACTCTGATTTCAGCCTGAATTTACTGAAGACTTTTCTTTAAGACCTGAATTGGAATGGGACACGTAAGAAGCAGTTGGTAGGCTTCTCTGCTCCAGGATCCAGTCCACAGTACATAAGGTCATAATCTTCCCTCAATCAAGAGATTAAATTTTTCTGGGAAGGTTCAGTATTCTTGTCTGCAACTTGAGATTATTAACAAAAAAAATCTATGTTGATTGCAAATGTGGAGTTGGCAGATTGCAAGAACGAGGATAAATGGTGGAAATTATTTGTATTTTTTGTTACAGAGTCCATATGCTTTGCTTCTGAGATATAGAATAACAACACTTAGAATTTCCTTTAGAATATTACTTGTCCCTTACTTTTGGTCTATGACCTGCTCCATGCATAACCCACATTACCTATATCCAACCTTGTGAATATTTTCTATTTTTTCTTATCTTGCCATATAAACATATGATGGGTGTTCAAAATTTTCATGGAAAGTATGAGAGTTATGAGAAAACTATGCATGAATTTCAAATTTTTGAATGAAAATAAGCTTATCTTTTAAAAAAAATTTATTTAATTTGAAAATCAGAGTTACACAGAGGAGAGGAGAGGCGGAAAGGGAGAGAGAGAGGTCTTTAATCCACTGGTTCACTCCCCAATTGGCCACAACAGCCAGAGCTGCGCCGATCTGAAGCCAGGAGCTTCTTCTGGGACTCCCATGTGGGTGCAAGGGCCCAAGGGCTTGGGCCATCTTCCACTGCTTTCCCAGGTCACAGCAGAGAGCTGGATTGGAAATGGAGCAGCCAGGACTCGAACTAGTGCTCATATGGGATGCTGGCACTGCTGGCAGTGGCTTTACCTGCTACACCACAGTGCCGGCCCCAAGTTTATCTTTTAATTCCATTTACCCATGACGTTTTTTTTTTTTTCTTTTTTTTCTTTTTCTTTTTTTCTTTTTTTTTGACAGGCAGAGTGGACAGTGAGAGAGAGAGACAGAGAGAAAGGTCTTCCTTTGCCATTGGTTCACCCTCCAATGGCTGCCGTGGCTGGCGCGCTGCGGTCGGCGCACTGTGCTGATCTGAAGGCAGGAGCCAGGTGCCTCTCCTGGTCTCCCATGGGGTGCAGGGCCCAAGCACTTGGGCCATCCTCCACTGCACTCCCAGGCCACAGCAGAGAGCTGGCCTGGAAGAGGGGCAACCGGGACAGAATCCAGCACCCCGACCGGGACTAGAACCCGGTGTGCCGGCGCCACAAGGCGGAGGATTAGCCTAGTGAGCCGCAGAGGCGGCCCCATGAAGTTTTTGTAGTACCCTCATATGATGTAATTTTTACTGATGAGAGGATTTTTGTCAAAAGGTATTGGGAGAGACAATGCACTATTCTGCTGCTTAAACTTGTATTAATTTATGGAGATACAACCTCAACAAGACCTGACCAAGGGCGGCATTAAGATGAGGAAGACCAGTTTAAGAAATGAAAAATGAGAGAACTAATTCTGATGGCATTATTTGAATCCCTGGATCCAACTGTGCCTAAAGCCAGTTTTTATGTGGAAAGCCTGATAATTTCTTCTTTTGCCTTCAGCCCGAGTGAAGGCTAAAGATGAATCTCAGTGAAAGTCAAGCAGAAATCCCTAATCGCCTTCCACCCTGGACTGACCAGTGTGTCACACTTAGGTAGGTATAACTGAGTGAGGGGGCCACAGAAGATTTTGGTTTATTTTGACACCAAACATGCCAGGAACTCTCTCATTTTGTTATGAGATATTCTTCACTGACTATTGCATTCCCATTTTCTTTAATCAATTCTTCAAGATTCCGTAGAGGAGATGCAAATGTCAGCATCTCAACATGGCAGATCTAATCATGTCCCTAGCTCTGGCGACTGCTCAAAGCTTGTAGGACACGACCAAAACATCTTAGCATATTGAAAAGGCCCTTTGTGTTCTGATTTCAATCTTACTACCTGTTACAGTTCCTATTTCTTTGGTACCTTCTACCTGTACCATCTTGCTTCCCATCACCCAGACATCTTCTCTCTGTGTCTAAGACTTATTGTCTTTTCCTCCCCATCCTCTAAGCAGCTAGTTTACATGGTCCCTGGCTTGTACCTTCCCATCACAACACTTGAACAATTGGAATTTCAGTTACAAAATAGTATAAATTCCTGTTAGCTATTCTAACATGCTGCTTCAGCAGGGACCATGACTACCTCATTCGCTAGCGTGTTTTAAAAACCGAGGTGATGCCTAACTCACATGGTTCAATAAATGGCTAGATGGAGGAGTGAATGTATCGATTTGGAGCCAATTTTATGCTGACTTGATTTGTTATCTCTTCATGTTAATATCTTTGTGTTTTTGAAAGCCATAAGTAAAGAACTCATATTCTGCTTTCATGAATTTCTTTTTTTTTTTTTTTTTTGACAGGCAGAGTGGACAGTGAGAGAGACAGACAGAAAGGTCTTCCTTTGCCGTTGGTTCACCCTCCAATGGCCGCCACGGCTGGCGCGCTGCGGTCGGCGCACTGCGCTGATCTGAAGGCAGGAGCCAGGTGCTTCTCCTGGTCTCCCATGGGGTGCAGGGCCCAAGGACTTGGGCCATCCTCCATTGCACTCCCAGGCCACAGCAGAGAGCTGGCCTGGAAGAGGGGCAACGGGGACAGAATCCGGCACCCCAACCCCCGACTGGGACTAGAACCCGGTGTGCTGGTGCCGCTAGGTGGAGGATTAGCCTATTGAGCCATGGCGCCGGCCTCATGAATTTCTGTAATGGAGGGAAGTGATTCTTCTCCATGAACAGGATTTAGCATGAACAGATAAGCTGCTCTTCCACATTTTCCTCACCATTCTCCAAGGATGAGGAGCTATGAATCTGAATGGTGAGGCCCTACTTCCAGTGAGCCACATTACTTTGGGGAAGGCACTGCACATGCATAGAAATGACTCCTCATCTTTATTTCTAGGACCAAATACTCATGTGTGGCATGTAACCCTACTCTCTAATTCTCTCCTCTAGCTTCTCATGAGTGACTTGGCAGTTGTGTCAAATGGGACCAACTATCTTTAACACAGGGTATAGTGGATTGTATAGAGGCCCCTTAAAATATGTGTTCAACTATTAAGCTCCAGAACATCTGAATATCACTTTATTTGAAAAAGGGGTCTTTGTGTATATAATTACGAATCTTGAAATGAAATCATCCTAGACCTAGGATGGATCCTAAATTCAATGATTTGGATCCTTAAAAAGAAGGCAGAGGAAGATTTGAGACAAAAACACAGGAGAGAAAGCCTTATAAAGATGGAGGCACATGCAAGAATTATATAACCATGAGATATCCCTAAAGCTAGAAATCCTAAAGCTACCAGACAGTGAAAAGGCTTAGTATATATTTTCACTCAAAACATTTGAGCCATGAGTGACTTCTTTAACATCCTAATTTTGTACTTCTGGCCCTCTAGAATTCTGAGAGTAAATCTATGGTTTTTTAAGCTATCAGGCTTCTGATAATTTCTATGGCAGTCCTAGGAAAGTAGAACACAGGTGGCAGTTAAAAAAATAAAACTAAACAAACACAAAAACTTCTATGTTGTTTCAGTCTAAGAATTGTGCAAGAGCACTGTGCTGGTCCCTTATGAAGCTGATGCTAGAACACTTATCTGTCAGCTTCTGATTTTTGTTATGTTTTCTATCTCACAAAACCCTGAAGCCAGAGAAGTAAGTGGTTAAATTGGGAGCTTGATGTAAACTCTCATCTTTTGGATTGAAACACTGGGTAAGGGTCTTGGCATTCTAGCCTCTTCCTGGTCTTAGCTATGACTGGTCCATTGAAACATGGTGGAGAGGTTGGCTCCAGAGGGGTCAGAGCTCTTTGGTTATCTCAGATCTGTCAGTCCTTTGAAATCTTTCAGCATTCAAGTCCTACCTCTTCAGTGAAACTATTTTCCTTGCCTAAAATAATGTTGAAAATTCTGTGACACTAATCATTTGCATGTGTCTTGGTATTTACAAAATTAACACATCATTTTCAATGTTTGTGGTGTCGTGCCCAAACCTTTTTGTGAGCTCTTTGAGGGGGAAAATCTCAACAAATATATATGTGTAAGTAGTGTTTTAGGAAATGTTCTGTTTCTATTGATAATGCATAGTCCAATATCTAGTATGAAGGAGGTAACCAGTAAATTATGACAGAAAGAAATTATGATTCTTAATCTTTGAACTGGATGGAAATTGCAATTTTTTTCCACCCAATGAGCTTTTCCTTCTTACTAATGAACTCTTCCAGCCTTGATCACAACTGTTCACATTTAATTAAAACAAGAGAAATCTATCCACGGATTCATAAAAAGACATTGGGAAAAAGAAAATATTTCTTTTTCTGTGCTAAGTTTAAGGTGACAGGAGTGTATTCACTACCATCAAGCAAGCTTCTCTGTAGTAGGCAATAATTTAATTGACATACAAAAGGAATCAGTCAGAGACAAGATGCATAGAGCCTAAGGACCAACTGACAGCTTTGTGATCCCAGGTCCCAATTCCATATCCTGAATTCCTCATTCATAGGAGGACATTTTCTGTAATTCCTTTAAGTATCCTGGATTTAATTCTTGGCTTTATATGCTGCTGTATTTCATTAGGTATGAACCTAAGCTTCTTTTACTTGGGTTTCTACCACTTATAACTGAAAGAACCTTAATACAGTTTCAGAATCTTCAAATCAAAGAATACTTTAGTCTCTCTGAACTGTTTTAAGGATCCATGAGAATGATCTGTGTGTGTGTTGTACTGTACACACTTAACACATACAGGTATAATTTAGGTGTTAAGAGAGATTGGAAGTTTAATATGTGTTTTGTCTCCATGCTGATGCTTTATAGCTTAGTATTAAATCTTAGTATTAAACCAACATTGAATTAAAAATGAAAAATTCAAATATTGGAAATCTAAAAAAAATGAAATTTTCTTGGATTTTTTTTATTTTTTTAACTTTTATTTAATGAATATAAATTTCCAAAGTACGATTTATGGATTACAATGGCTTCCCCCCCATACCGTCCCTCCCACCCACAGCCCTCCCCTTTCCCACTCCCTCTCCCCTTCCATTCACATCAAGATTCATTTTCAATTATCTTAATATACAGAAGATCAGCTTAGTATACATTAAGTAAGGATTTCAACAGTTTGCTCCCACACAGAAACATAAAGTGAAAAATAATAGATGATTTTTTTTTAATGATGATGAAATCAGATCAGACCTATTGTCATGTTTAATCCCAGTGAGAGTCAAGTTGGGAGTTGATAATTTTTTTTTTTTTACAGAGGATCAGTTTAGTATGCATTAAGTAAAGATTTCAACAGTTTGCACCCCCATAGAAACACAAAGTGAAATATATTGTTTGAGTACTCGTTATAGCATTAAATCTCAATGCACAGCACATTAAGGATAGAGATCCTACATGAGGAGTAAGTGCACAGTGACTCCTGTTGTTGACTTTACCAATTGACACTCCTGTCTATGGCATCAGTAATCTCCCTATGCTCCAGTCATGAGTTCCCAAGGCTATGGAAGCCCTCTGAGTTCTCCGATTCTTATCTTGTTTAGACAAGGTCATAGTCAAAGTGGAGGTTCTCTCCTCCCTTCAGAGAAAGGTACCTCCTTCTTTGAAGACCTGTTCTTTTCACTGAGATCTCACTCACAGAGATCTTTTGCCAGAGTGTCTTGGCTTTCCATGCCTGAAATACTCTCATGGGCTTTTCAGCCAGCTCCGAATGCCTTTAGGGCTGATTCTGAGGCCAGAGTGCTATTTAGGACATCTGCCATTCTATGAGTCTGCTGAGTATCTCACTTCCCATGTTGGATCACTCTCCCCTTTATTTATTCTATCGGTTAGTGTTAGCAGGTACTAGACTTGTTTATGTGCTCCCTTTGACTCTTAGTCCTTTCATTATGATCAATTGTGAACTGAAATTGATCACTTGGAATAGTGAGATGGCATTGGTACATGCCACCTTGATGGGATTGAATTGGAGTCCCCTGGTATGTTTCTAACTCTACCATTTGGGGCAAGTCAGCTTGAGCATGTCCCAAATTGTACATCTCTTCCCTCTCTTATTCCTACTCTTATGTTTAACAGGGATCACATTTCAGTTAAATTTCAACACTTAAGAATAACTGTGTATTAATTACAGAATTAAACCAGTCATATTAAGTAGAACAGACAAAAAAACTACTAAGAGGGATAATGTATTAAGTTGTTCATTAACAGTCAGGGCTATGCTGATCAAGTCACCATTTCCCATAGTGTCCATTCCACTTCAACAGGTTTCCTTTTTGGTGTTCAGTCAGTTGTCACCAATCAGGGAGAACATATGGTATTTGTCCCTTTGGGACTGGCTTATTTCACTCAGCATGATGTGTTCCAGATTCCTCCATTTTGTTGCAAATGACTGGATTTCGTTGTTTCTTACTGCGGTATAGTATTCTAAAGAGTACATATCCCATAATTTCTTTATCCAGTCTACCGTTGATGGGCATTTAGGTTGGTTCCAGCTAAGGCTATTGTGAATTGAGCTGCAATAAACATTAGGCTGCAGACCGCTTTTTTGTTTGCCAATTTAAATTCCTTTGGGTAAATTCCAAGGAGTGGGATGGCTGGGTCGAACGGTAGGGTTATCTTCAGGTTTCTGAGGAATCTCCAGACTGATTTCCATAGTGGCTTGACCAGTTTGCATTCCCACCAACAGTGGGTTAGTGTCCCTTTTTCCCCACATCCTCGCCAGCATCTGTTGTTGGTAGATTTCTGAATGTGAGCCATTCTAACCGGGGTGAGGTGGAACCTCATTGTGGTTTTGATTTGCATTTCCCTGATTGCTAATGACCTTGAACATTTTTTCATGTGCCTGTTGGCCATTTGGATTTCCTCTTTTGAAAAATGTCTGTTGAGGTCCTTGGCCCATCTCTTAATTGGGTTGTTGGTTTTGTTTTTGTGGAGTTTCTTGATCTCTTTGTAGATTCTGGTTATTAACCCTTTATCTGGTGCATAGTTTGCAAATATTTTTTCCCATTCTGTCGGTTGTCTCTTCACTCTCCTGACTGTTTCTTTTGCAGTACAGAAACTTCTCAATTTGATGCAATCCCAATACTTGATTTTGGCTTTGACTGCCTGTGCCTCCCGGGTCTTTTCCAGAAACTCTTTGCCTGTGCCAATATCTTGAAGGGTTTCTCCAATGTTCTCTAGTAACTTGATGGTGTCAGGTCGTAGATTTAGGTCTTTAATCCATGTTGAGTGGATTTTTGTGTAAGGCGTAAGGTAGGGGTCTTGCTTCATGCTTCTGCACGTGGAAATCCAATTTTCCCAGCACCATTTATTGAATAGACTGTCCTTGCTCCAGGAATTGGTTTTAGATCCTTGATCAAATATAAGTTGGCTGTAGATGTTTGTGTTGATTTCTGGTGTTTCAATTCTGTTCCATTGGTCTATCCATCTGTTTCTGTACCAGTACCATGCTGTTTTGATTACAACTGCCCTGTAGTATGTCCTGAAATCTGGTATTGTGATGCCTCTGGCTTTGTTTTTGTTGTACAAGATTGCTTTAGCTATTCGAGGTCTCTTGTGCCTCCATATAAATTTCAGCACCAATTTTTCCAGATCTGATAAGAAGGTCTTCGGTATCTTGATTGGTATTGCATTGAATTTATAAATTGCTTTTGGGAGAATGGACATTTTGATGATATTGATTCTTCCAATCCATGAGCATGGAAGATTTTTGCATTTCTTGGTATCCTCTTCTATTTCTTTCTTTAAGGTTTTGTAATTTTCATCGTAGAGATCTTTAACGTCCTTGGTTAAGTTTATTCCAAGGTATTTGATTGTTTTTGTAGCTATTGTGAATGGGATTGATCTTAGAAGTTCTTCCTCAGCCATGGGATTGTCTGTGTATACAAAGGCTGTTGATTTTGTGCATTGATTTTATACCCTGCTACTTTGCCAAAATCTTCTATGAGTTCCAATAGTCTCTTAGTAGAGTTCTTTGGGTCCCCTAAATAAAGAATCATGTCATCTGCAAAGAGGGATAGTTTGAGTTCTTCCTTCCCAATTTGTATCCCTTTAATTTCTTTTTCTTGCCTAATAGCTCTGGCTAGAACCTCCAGAACTATATTGAATAGCAGTGGTGAGAGTGGACATCCCAGTCTGGTCCCAGATCTCAGTGGAAATGCTTCCAACTTTTCCCCATTCATTAGGATGTTGGCTGCGGGTTTTTCATAGATTGTTTTGATTGTATTGAGGAATGTTCCTTCCAAACCCAGTTTGCTTAGAGTTTTCATCATGAACGGGTGTTGTATTTTATCAAATGCTTTCTCGGCATCTATTGAGATAATCATATGGTTTTTCTTCTGCAGTCTGTTAATGTGGTGTATCACATTGATTGTTTTGCGCACATTAAACCATCCCTGCATACCAGGGATAAATCCCACTTGGTCTGGGTGGATGATCTTTCTGATGTGCTGTTGCATTCTATTGGCGAGAATTTTATTGAGGATTTTTGCATCTATGTTCATCAGGGATATTGGTCTGTAATTCTCTTTCAGTGCTGCATCTCTTTCCAGCTTAGGAATTAAGGTGATGCTGGCTTCATAGAAAGAATTTGGGAGGATTCCCTCTTCTTCGATTGTTCTGAATAGTTTGAGAAGAATTGGAGTTAGTTCTTCTTTAAATGTCTGGTAGAATTCAGCAGTGAATCCATCTGGTCCTGGGCTTTTCTTTGTTGGGAGGGCCTTTATTACTGTTTCAATTTCTGTCTCAGTTATGGGTCTGTTTAGGTTTTCGATGTCTTCCTGGTTCAATTTAGGTAGGTTGCATGTGTCCAGGAATGTATCCATTTCTGATAGGTTTCCCTGTTTGCTGGCATACAAGTCCTTGTAATAATTTCTGATGATTCTTTTTATTTCTGTGGTGTCTGTTGTTACGTTTCCTTTTTCATCTCTGATTTTATTGATTTGGGTCTTTTCTCTTCTTTTTTTAGTTAGTTGGGCCAATGGGGTGTCAATTTTGTTTATTTTTTCAAAAAACCAGCTCCTCGTTTGGCTGATTTTTTGTAATGTTTTTCTTGATTCAATCCTGTTGATTTCTTCTCTGATTTTAATTATTTCTCTTCTCCTACTAGATTTGGGTCTGGTTTGCTGTAGGTTTTCTAGATCCTTGAGGTGATTTGAAAGCTCATCTATTTGGTGCCTTTCCAGTTTCTTGATGTAGGCACCTATTGATATAAACTTCCCTCTTAACACTGCTTTTGCTGCATCCCATAAGTTTTGGTATGTTGTGCTGTTATCCTCATTTACTTCCAGAAAGTTTTTGATTTCTCTTTTGATTTCTTCTATGACCCATTGTTCATTCAGGAGCATGTTGTTCAATCTCCATGTGTTTGTGTATGCTCTAGGGATTCCTGAGTTGCTAATTTCCAACTTCATTCCTTTATGGTCTGAGAAGCTGCATGGTATGATTCTAATTCTTTTGAATTTGCTGAGACTTGCTTTATGGCCTAGTATGTGGTCAATCCTAGAGAAGGTTCCATGTACTGCTGAGAAGAATGTAAAATCTTTAGCTGTAGGATTGAAAGTTCTGTATATATCTGTTAGATCCATTTGGGCTATAGTGTCGTTTAAATCTACTGTATCCTTGTTGATCTTCTGTCCTATTGATCTGTCTATTTCTGAGAGTGGAGTATTGAAGTCCCCCAGTACTATTGTATTGGGGTCTAAGTCTCCCTTTAAGTCCGTTAACAAATCTTTTAGATAAACCGGTGCCCTGTAGTTAGGTGCATATACATTGATAATTGTTATATCTTCCTGTTGAATTGATCCCTTAATCATTATGTAGTGTCCCTCTTTGTCTCTCTTAACGGTTTTTGTGGTAAAGTTTATGGTGTCTGATATTAAGATGGCTACGCCCGGTCTTTTTTCATTTCTGTTGGCATGGTATATCTTTTTCCAGCCTTTCACTTTCAGTCTGTATGGATCTTTGTTGGAAAGATGTGTTTCTTGTAAGCAGCAAATAGATGGGTTTTGTTCCTTAACCCAATCAGCCAATCGGTGTCTTTTAACTGGACAGTTCAGGCCATTCACGTTCAATGTGACTAATGATAAGTGGTAACTTTGCCCTGCCATTTGCCAAAGATAAGTTCTAATATATGCTTTGAATTCCCTGTGATCTTTTGCTGTGAGCTTTCCTTCCTTGGTTTCCTTCCTTTACCTTCTTTCATATTGATGACCATGTTTCTTTGTTTCTGTGTGTAACACATCTTTAAGCATCTTTTGCAGGGCTGGACGAGTGGCGACAAATTCTTTCAATTTCTGTTTGTTATGAAAAGTCTTTATTTCACCTTCATTCACAAATGATAGCTTTGCAGGATATAATATTCTGGGCTGGCAGTTGTTCTCTCTTAGTACCTGGGCTATATCTCGCCATTCCCTCCTAGCTTGTAGAGTTTCTGATGAGAAGTCAGCTGTGAGTCTGATTGGAGATCCTCTGAGAGTAATCCTACGTTTCTCTATTGCACATTTTAGGATCTTTTCTTTATGTTTCACTGTGGAGAGTTTAATTACAACGTGTCGTGGTGAGGATCTCTTTTGGTCATGTTTATTAGGGGTTCTGTGAGCTTCCTGTACTAGGATTTCTCTGTCCTTCTCCAAACCTGGGAAATTTTCTGCTAATATCTCACTAAAAAGGCCTTCTAATCCTTTCTCCCTCTCCATGCCTTCAGGAACTCCTAGAACCCGAATGTTGGGTTTTTTAATAGTATCCTGAAGATTCCTGACAATATGTTTTAGATTTCCAATTTCCTCGTCTTTTCTTTGGTTTGACTGTATCCTTTCCTGTTCTCTGTCTTCTAAGTCCGATATTCTCTCTTCTGCTTCTCCCATTCTGTTTGTAAGGCTCTCTATTGTGTTTTTCATTTGATCTATTGAATTCTTCACTTCAGTCACTATCCCAGTTTCCTGTTGTACTAGTTGTTACGTTTCATTTTGATTCCTCCTTAATATTTCATTTTCACGAGAGAGATTTTCTATCTTGTCCATTAAGGATTTCTGTAGTTCAAGAATTTGTTTTTGAGAACTTCTTAATGTTCTTATCAATTTTTTGAGATCTGCTTCTTGCATTTCTTCTATGTCATCATCCTCATAATCTTTAATTGGGGTGTCTTTTTCATTTGAGGGCTTCATGGTGACTTCCTTGTTTTTATTACCTTGGTTTTTGCGTTTGTTATTTGGCATATTGGAGATATTTGGTTTCTTCACTGTGGTGCTTTTTCTTGTTATACTATGACTCTAGATTAAGTGGACTATCTGTTTTTGATGGAGCCTTAGGGCTTGAGATGGGTGTGGCCTGAGAGCTCTGTTTGGTGTGCCAAAGGTGACACTCCCAGGTTAGGCGTGGTAAACCTCTCTCTCTCTCTCTCTCTCTCTCTCTCTCTCTTTTTGATTCAAAAGGGAAGTTATTCTGCACAGCTGAACGAAGTTGGAGGTAGTTAGCAGGCAAATGATATACCCACAGGAGCCAGAGATCGGAAGCTCTTTCCCAAGGACCACACAGGGAATCTGTTCGGCCCTCAGAGTGGGCTCAAATTCTCCTTCAGTCTCCCACTGGGTTGCCAAAGTTACGGAATTGTAGCGTCTCTGGAGAGTGCTCACGTGAATTCCGTGAGTTCTCTCCCCCACCATCTCTTTTTTCACAGTCTCAGTTCAGTAGCACCACAAATTTACTAGGTCCTAATCTCCTGCTAATTCGCCCTGCCCAGAGTCAGGTTTTTCTGCTAGGCTCAGGGCCAGTGCAGACCTGAGGTCGCTCTGCTTATGACGTATGTCCAAGATGGCGCCTGCTCTTTGTCTTGCTCGCCCTTGAGAGGTGAGCGGAGAGAGAGAAACCCGTGTCCGTACCAGTCACCTTTTTTTTTCCTCTCTCTCTCTTCCAGTTAGCTTGGTGAAGTCCCCCTCCCCCCACCCCGGGGGTCGTTCCCTCTAGTCTCCTCTCTCCGCTTGCCTGCCAGTGTCTCGGGCTATTGAGGTTCGGCTCACCTCGTGTTCCAGCGCTGGTGTGTTGAGTCTGCCGCTGGTGTCCCGAACTGTGGGCTCCCATGCTCTCCACGCAGGTCCGCTCCCCTTCCAGCGCCGATGTGTGGACTCGGAGCCCTGGACGTCCCAAGTCTCCCCGCTGTTGTCTGTGTGGCACGCACTCCCCTTCGAGCACTTGCGCGCAGACCCTGCAGCTTGCGCAGCTCGGTCCCACGGCTCGGCTTCCGCCTCTTTGATTTTTTTAAGTGTATACTATTCCATAGTTCAAAGACATTGTAGCAAGAAAGATTGTATAGCCACTGTCTCTGTGTACTATGGCATTACAATAAGGTGATATAACATAGAATGCTGGAAACGATGCAAAAATAGTAAAGTTGGTGAATTAATGTTGGTCCATAGGTCACTAAAATTTCATTTATAGAAATTTAGATATAGTTAAAATAGTAGCAGTTTCTCTTTTGTTTATCGCCTTGTTATTAACAGCAAGGAAAGAGGAACTGAGGTAGTAAGCATAGTGGCGACACTTTGGGCAAAGGGCTTTGTTTGGGGCATATGTGTGCCTTTTCTGCTCATACTTCCTTCTTTTAGAATGCTGGACCTCCAAAACCATCTGGAAATTTCTGGAGAGCAGCTAGTGATTGTTCTTATACCTGCTAAGATCCTCCAGTAAATGGTATTAATTAATGCAATTTCCAAATGTAGAAAGTATGC
This sequence comes from Oryctolagus cuniculus, assembly GCF_051225735.1. Taxonomy (NCBI): domain Eukaryota; kingdom Metazoa; phylum Chordata; class Mammalia; order Lagomorpha; family Leporidae; genus Oryctolagus; species Oryctolagus cuniculus. The sequence goes on along the minus strand of NC_142886.1, from coordinate 30,470,193 downwards.
TTTGCTAGGTGGATCCTATTGTTATATGAGATATATAAAATCCATATATAGAAAATATATATATATATATATATATATATATATAATCCATCGGAGTGCCTGGAGTGTTGCAGCAGGTGTATTCTAGGGGATGGAGCTGCCATGGTGAATATGACAATCAAGGTGCTACCTACAGGCAGTTGATACTCTGGTGAGGGAGGCAGGTAATACAATGAGAAAAAAAAGCTTAAAAATGACTAGGGTTAGAATATTTCTTTAAATAAAGTAGTCATAAATGATCTCTCTGGGGAGGCCACATTAGGTCTGAGAATCAAATAATAATAAGCCATTTGCATCCAGGGTTTTAGAAGAGGGGGTAGCTTATAAAGAGTTTGAATTTATTCCAAGTTTAGGGGAAGACACCAAAGGTTTGCAGCAGATAAAATATTCTGACTTCTATTATTAAAAGATAGTATAGACAAATGACCAAAGATGCTCTGAATTCAAGAGTCTTATTCCTTCTTTCATTGAAAGCAGCTTTTCTGGTTTAGCTTCTGTCACTAAAAATCTGGAATACACATGGGAGACCAGGAGGAAGCACCTGGCTCCTGGCTTTGGGATCAGTGCAGCATGCCAGCCATAGCAGCCATTTTGGGGGTGAACCAATGGAAAAGGAAGACCTTTCTCTCTGTCTCTCTCTAACTCTGCCTGTCAAAAACAAAGCAAAACAGAAACAAAAAAATCTGGAATACTTGTTAATGAAGCCTTCTTTACAGCATTGAACAATTGACATTATTTATTTAAAAGTTATCTGCAAATAAAATGAAAACTAGGACTCTGTCACTCTCCTTTCTAGACAACCAGGATGGTAAATTGTACCTGAAAACAGTCTGTAGCATTTCCCCTCTGTCCCTAGCAAGCTTCTGTGAGCATAGACAGGCTGAACACACATGATGAGGCGGGGATGGAGGCCTGTGGACAGAGTACCCAGCTGTGATTTCAGTGGTGAGGGAAGTGCCAGCTTGCTCCCTGCCTCTTCAGTGTGGAAAGCCAAATTACTCAGGGGCCAAGCAATCGTACTCCATGCATGGTTTGCTACTAATTGTGCAATGGAAGAGGACTGAAGCACCTGGTGTGTGTTTGCAGTACATGCTAGGAAATGCAAGAAAATAAGGATCCCTGATAACATTGGTGATGGCATATTTCAGACAGCACTAATTCTCTAACCTCTGTGCACTCTACCAGCTAGATGTTGGCATTTTAAACTCTCTACTTACAGTTTCATCACTACTGATCCTGGGAGATGGGGGACACCTTCTGGACCAGAGGAATGTACCTTTCCCACCAGATTCAGCTAAGCATTCTGTGTATTTGATTTCTTCTCCTCAATTCCCACTCTATTAACTGGTAGAGGCAAATATACGAAGACATGGTTGATGTTGAATTAAACTAAATAAAAAGTGTTTGGTGTTTTGGTTTCTTAAGAACTCTGAAATAGCACCCCTCTCTCCATGTAGGTTTTGATTCCATTAGAAATAAAACAAAGGAAGGCCAGAGGGAAGATGGTGTATCTACCATCTGTGAAGTCACAGGGTGCAGTGTGAGAGCTATGACGGGTTTAAATCCCTTACAAGAGTGGACATGGGCAAGTGGAGAGATCCCACCAGAGAGGTGCAGCAGAGGGCATGTTCTGAAGGGGAAGGAAGGAGAGCAGCAGCACACTTTCAAGAAGGGTGAAGCTGGGTTACCCCAGCTGCATTTATTCTTCAGATTAGTTAGCACTTCTGGAACCAATGAGTCATGAAGCATAGGCCAGGTGTTACACTAATTTGTACCTTACTACCAGAAGGAATCATTGGGAATTAGGAAGAAGGATTCCTTCTTCGTATTTGGTAGAGTTGTTTAACTGGTTTTAATTTCCAAATAGCTAAACTAATACTAGGACAGAGTAGAGTGAAAGAGATACATAGCAAAAGGGGAAAATAAAGGAAAGGTGTTCATGAAATATAAAAATCAGCCCACATAACATGGACATGGGAAGCAGTTAAATGGAAGGATCAGGAAATGATGGACATATTTCTGTAGAGTGCATCCAATAGTAACCTGTTTCCTGGGGCAATGTATTGCGTATATGGAGGTAACATCCAGTCTTTGAGTTCCAATCATTTGCTTCAATCTGAATGATGATAGCAAAAAAAATGAGCACTACCAAGGATTTCGTTTATTGCCATAGTTTTTGATGCTTAGCTTTTAGAATAAGCTTATTTAAAGATGTTGCTTCCTCTTGGGTAGTAACAGTTGATCGTAGCCAGCAGACAGCCTTCCTAGTATTTTAATTCCTAAGTGATTTTTTTGAAGTAGGAAGACTAGTAGTGTCCACATTAAGCTGAATATGTGAGTCTATGAGAACTTTTCCATTTCTGCACCTTACACTTCCTTCTGGACCTATGGAGGATTCTAAATACTCATTTCTTACCTTTTGTATCATTTTCAGATTTGTTCTCTTTAGAATAAATAGAACTAGAGTCATACTGACTACTCACTCAAAGTTGACATTGATTAGGTTTTAATATCGAACATTCATTCCTTTGATTCCTTGTGAAATTCCTTCTTTGAAGTGGAAATGACCCAGCTTGTTTTGTAGTTCCTATTACCTGTAGGCCGTGGTCTCCTCCCTGTAAGAACCTTTCTCTTAGCCACATCTGGCTTGTGACCCAAGCACAACAGAACAGCACTTTGTTTCTTTAGTTAATGACACGGAAAAATTCGAGAGCAGATTTGACACAAGGATAAGGGCAGGAGTCACAGTGGCAGGTGAGGCAGCAGTGTAGTCAGTGGCAATGGGAGGGACATTCATATCAGCTTTCTTTGCCCAAGGGACAGTACTCTTTCTTCTCTAGTTTAAACATCTGAGGTTCTCTCATTTTCTGCTACTTTCAAGTGTAATCTCCCAGCATGCAGTGGATTTGTTAGGGAAGACCTGCCTCCACCTACCTCTGAAATCCTTCCAGTAAATCTACTCTGACTTCAAAGAGACAGAATAGGGGTAAAGTTTTGCTTGTAGATAAGAAAACCTACAGATTGTCCTTGATCACTTTCAGGAGGCAATTCATAAGTAAAATCTCCCTGATAAGAAAATGAAATTTTCATAGATGTGGCTATCAATTCATTTAATATTTATCAAATGCCTGCTATTCTTTGGGTCCTGGGGCATGAAGGTGGAAAGTAAAATATATGATAGTTTACATTCTCTTGGAGCCCGGAATGGGATTGGGAAGAAAGTCACTAAAAAATCATGAATAACTATAAAGTTACACCAGAAATAAATTAAATGAAGAAAAATGATGCTATAAGAGATAATATGGGAAAGAATTAATCTTATCAAGGAGATTACAGAAGTCTGGTCCATTTTAGTGATCAGGGAAGAATAAGTATTAACTAGATACAGGAAGGGGAGAGGGAAGGTGAGGCTCCCCTGAGAGAAAAGAGCCAGCAAAAGACCCTACGACCTTTGAGATAAGGCAATAAAGAGATTTTAAATTACAAATTTTAAAACTATCTAGAGAAAATATATTATGCCATTAGCTTCTATTATTAACTAAGTGATAATTAATCATATCAACTCTGTTTGGAAAAAATGGAGCTCCAGACAGATACATTTGCAAGTACATGTGAGTGAACAGTAGGGCTGCTACCGCCATGGGTGATCAAGAATAGAGCACCTCAGTTACTAGTGGAGGTTTCCTTCCATCACCAGGTCAATGAAGAAGTAGACTGCCCAGAAGCAAGGAGACAATTGAGAAGACTGAGATGCTGCTGCCAGAAGAATGAGGGGGTGCTGAAAGTACTCTTCCATAATTTTGCTCAGAGTTGACCTAACTGGAGAAAAAATCAGGAGGAAATTTCAGGAAAAAAAAATATTGTTTAAGCTGTTTATTTTAAGCAATAGCACAAATGTTTGGTGCACCTAATCATTTGTAAAGATTTTTGACTGTGAAAAGTAATGACCAAGTGATAAAGGAGAAGTACATAGCTCAAGCAGAAATGGGGCATAGACCAAACTCTAGTTGGCGATAGTTGGAAAAATTTATATAGTATTCACTTATAATAAAATGTAATAGAATTGTTTATTAACTCATCAATTATCCCTACAAAGTTGACATTAGAAAACACAATATTCTTTTAAAGATTTATTTATTTATATACCAGTGTCTGCTAATAATAATTGATAGAATTAAAAAGGAGAGAACGATCCAACATGGGAAGTAGGTCATACAGCAGACTCATTGAATGACAAATGCGCCTAAACAGCACTCTGGCCTCAGAATCAGTCCTTAAGGCATTCAGATCTGGCTAAAAAAACCCATGAGAGTATTTCAGGTATGGAAAGCCAAGACACTCTGTCAAAAAAAAAAAAAATGACCTAAATGAAAGATCTCTTTGAGTGAGATCCCAGTGGAAAGAACGGGCCATCAAAGAAGAAGGTACCTTTCTCTAAAGGGAAGAGAGAACTTACACTTTGATTATGACCTTGTCTAAATAATATCAGTTTGTAAACTCAAGAGGTTTCCATAGACTTGGCAGCTCATGACAAGAGCCTCGGGTGATTACTGACATCATAATTAAGACTGTCAGTTGTTAAATCAGCAATAGGAGTCACTGTGCACTTGCTCCCCATGTAGGACCTCTGTCCTTAATGTGTTGTACTATGAGAATTAACGATAAAACTAGTTTTCAAACAGTACTTTAGACTTTGTGTGCCTTTGTGGGTGCAAACTGTTGAAATCTTTACATAGTATAGAGTTGATCTTCTGTATATAAAGATAATTAAAAATGAATCTTAATGGGGCCGACACAGTGGCTCACTAGGCTAATCCTCTGCCTGCGGCACCGGCACCCCAAGTTCTAGTCCCGGTCGGGGCGCCGGTTGCTCCTCTTCCAGTCCAGCTCTCTGCTGTGGCCTGGGAGTACAGTGGAGAATGGCCCAAGTGCTTGGGCCCTGCACCTGCATGGGAGACCAGGAGGAGGCACCTGGCTCCTGGCTTTGGATTGGCGCAGTGTACCAGCCACAATGTGCTGGCCATACCGACCACTTGGGGGGTGAAACAACGGAAAAAGGAAGACCTTTCTCTCTGTCTCTCTCTCTCTCACTGTCTAACTCTGCCTGTCCAAAAAAAAAAAAAAAAGAATCTTAATGAATAATGGGGTGGGAGAAAGAGTAGGAGATGGGATGGCTTGCAGGTGGCAGGGTGGTATGGGAGAAGGAACTGCTATAATCCAAAAATTCTAATTTTGAAATTTATATTTATTAAATAAAAGCTTTCAATAAAAAAGATTTATTTATGTTTATTTGAAAGGCAGAGAGAGCAAAAGAGGTCAAGAGATCGATCTATTCACTGATTCACTCAACAAATGCCCCCAGTAGCCAATACTAGGCCAAAGCAAGGATGCTGGAACTCAGTTTGCGTCTCCCATATGAGTAGCAAAGAATGAAGTACTTGAGCCATCAACTGCTGCCTCCTAGGGTGTGCATTGGCAGGGAGCTGAATCTAAAACAGCCAGGACTCAAAGCCAGGCACTCTAATAGGAGATGTGGATTTGTCAAGTGGCATAATAATCACTATGCCATATGACTGCCCCCATATCTTTTTTTCCCTCCACTTCATGGAAGAGGAAGTTGAGGCTCCATGTGGTTAAATGACTTGTCCATATTCCTGGGATTAGTAACTGACAATACAGGAGAAGAACTCAGATTGTCTGACTGCTAGTCAGAACTTACTCCAAAAATCAGTCCGGAGATCCAATTTAACTAATCTTTCCCCAGGGTACTGCATGCTCAAAAACACAGCAAGAGATTTTTATCAAAGTAGCTGGTATACATGAACCAGTGTGGAATAACCCCCTACCAGTAAGGAATTCAAAGTGTTTAGCCTAAGAATGGAAAAATTGAGTCCACTAACCAGAAAATGGAAGAAAAGGAAAATCACAAATAAAGCATTCTAACTATCACTTTTTTCTTGCAACATTTTTGATAAGGATGTGCTAATTTTTGCAAGTTTAATTACAAGATGTGATGAAAGAAGTGATCAGATTGCATTTTTTTTTATGTTCACACCCTTAATAATCACCAGGTTGAGGGCTATTTGGAGATGCCAAGGGAGGATACAAATGTTTAGTTGTATAAAAAAAGCAGCATCTTAAAGGATGCCTTCAACCTACATTCAACCTATAAAGCCAATATTAGATTAAAGAACTCTTTAGAATTGCTTTTTAGTGGACACATTTTGATTGACATTGAAGACAACTGAACATAAAAAAGATTAAAATGGTGGGGGAAGGGAGATGAAGAGCATTAGAAATACATCTAAGGAAGTTCTTGTACCCACTTTCAAATTGGGTCCAGGAAATTGATATCTTTGTACCGCCCTATATAATATTAAACAATTATGTGTTGAATAGAATCAGTGCTATTGAGTGGATATGAAAAAACACTTTTGGAAATGATTCACAAACTTTGGTGAGTTTGATTTTGGCTTCAAGGTTTTGCAACTTCTTTGGATTGGGGCAAAGTTCCAGATATATAACAATCATTGAACAGTATCCCACATTTATGTCACTGAATTTTAAGAGGAAATTTTTTTAAGAAGTCACAATGTTCTGGAATTTTACAGGAGTAATTGGAAGCCAGACTCATATGGAGATGTTTCTCCCTTTGAAACAACCCCTAAACTTATTGAGAACAATTCAGTATGTCAAATACTGATATTCTACTACTAATAAAATTTTACCCATATCTGTAAGGACATAGCCATATCATTTACCCAGAAAAAAAAACTGGAACCATTTTGAATTAAAACTATAGATATGTAAACCTTAAAATATTAGTTCATCCCCACACTATGAGTTTCTAATTAGGTGATTCACAGCAGCTTGTTCGCAGAATGTCCAGGTACCATCTTTCATTGTTAGCAACTGGTAAAAATGACAAGATGCTGTTTTAGACATCTCTTTGTCTTTTTGAAAAAATAAGAAATCAACAAGAACTGTGAAGCCCTATTTTATTGATTACTTATTAATTCACCAAATATTTATTAGGTACCTACTTTCTCTAGACCAGCACTGCTCAGGTGCCAAGGTTACAGCAAAACACTTAGACCACCTTACTTCATAGAACTTTCACTAATTAGCACACATAAGTAAAGACTGTAGTATGTTAGAAGGTGATAAGTGCTAAAGGAAGAAAATAAAATTGTAAAAGGGATTTTGCAATATAAAATAGAGTCTACAGGGAAGACTTAAGAAGGACAATAAACGTAAGGGAGCAGATAACTCTTTCATATGTTGATTTCATTTCAGTTGGGTGGATTCCTAGGAGTGGGATGGCTCAGATCCATTTTCATATTTCTGTGGAATTTCCATATTGTTACTACAATGGCTATACTAGTTTGCATTCCCACCTACAGTAGATTAGGGAACCTTTTCCTCCATATCATGGCCAGCATGTTTGTCGATTGCTGTGTGAGAGCCATTCTAACTGGGGTGAGGTGAAACCCTATTGTAGTTTTTATTTGTGTTTCCTGATAGCTAATAGTCCTGAGCATTTTTTCATATGTCTGTTGGTCATTTGAATTTCCTCTTCTGAAAAATGCCTAGTCAAATCCTTTGCCCATTTCTTAACTGGATTTTTTGTTTTGTTGTTGAGTTTCTTAAGCTCTTTATAGATTCTGGATATTAATCCTTTATCATTTGCATAGTTTGCAAATATTTTCCCATTCTGTTGGTTGCCTCTTCACTTTGCTGAGTGTTTCTTTTGCAGTGCAGAAGCTTCAGAAGCTTCTCAAATCCCATTTGTCTATTTTTACTTCGATTGCCTGTGCTTCTGGCATCTTTACCAAGAAACCTTTGCCTATGCTAATGCCTTGCAGAGTTTTCTGAATGTTCTCTTCAAATAATTTGATGGTATCAGGTCATAGATTTAGATTCTTAATCCATTTTGAGTTGATTTTTGTATAAGGTGTAAAGTAGGGGTCTTGCTTCATACTTCTGCCTGCAGAGATAGAATTTACCCAGTACCGTTTGTTGAAATGACTGTCCTTACTCCAGGGATTGATTTTATGTCCTTTGTCAGAGATTAGTTGGTTAAAGATGTGTGGATTGATTTATGTAGTTTCTATTATTTTCCATTATTCTACATGTTTATTTTTGTGCCAGTGCCAGGCTATTTGTATTATAACTACCCTGTAGTATGTCTTGAAATTTAGTATTGTGGTGCCTCAGGCTGTGGCTTAGTTGTATAAATTGCTTTAGCTATCCAGGATCTCATGTTTGTATAAGAATTTTAGCTTTTTTTTTTTTTTTTAGATCTGAGAGAAATGTCCATATTTTGAGTGGGATCACATTGATCTGTAAATTGCTTTTAGTAGTTTGGACATTTTGATATTTATTCTTCCAATCCATAAACATGGAAAATTTTTCCATTGTTTTGTGTCTTTTTCTATTTCTCTCTTTAATGTTTTATAATTTTCATTGCAGAGATTTCATGTCCTTGGTTAAATTTATTCCAAAATATTTAAATTTTGTATAACTATTGGGAATGGAACTGATCTCTTTTTTTTAAATATTTATTTATTTATTTGAAAGAGTTACACAGAGAGAGAAGGAGAGGTCTTCCATCTGCTGGTTCACTCCTTAAATGGCCGAAACCACCTGGAGCTGCACCAATCTGAAGTCAGGAGCCAGGAACTTCCTCTGGGTCTCCCATGTAGGTGCAGAGGCCCAAGGACTTGGGCCACCTTCTACTGCTTTCCCAGATGATAGCAGAGGGCTGGATAGGAAGTGGAGCAGCCAGGACTCGAACCAGTGCTCATATGGGATGCCGGCACTGGAGGCAGCATCTTTATCCGCTGCACCACAGTGCCAGCCCCAGGACTGACCTTACAGGTTCCTTCTCAGCCATGGTATTGTCTGGGTATACAAAAGCTATTGACTTGTGTGTGTTAATTTTACATCCTGCCACTTTACCAAACTCTTCTATGAGTTCCAATAGTCTCTTAGTGGAGTCTTTGCATTCCCTTATATATAGAATCATGTCATCTGCAAACAGGGGTTGTTTGACTTCCTCTTTTCCTATTTGTATCCCTTAGATTTCTTTTTCTCTCCTAATGGTATTGGCTAAAACTTTCAGTGCTATATTGAACAGCAGTGGTGAGAGTGGATGTCCTTGTCTGGTTCATGATCTTAGGGAACCTGCTGAGCTGTAACAAAGAGCGAAATCCTGTCCTTTGCAACAAAATGGATGCAACTGGAAACCACTGTACTTCATGATATAAGCCAGTCCCCAATAGACAAAGACCATATGTTTTCCCTGATCTGTGGTAACTAATAGAGCATAAAAATATCTAATGTATAATTATTTGCACTGCAATCTGCATAAAATGATTCTTGTGCATAAACTGTTGAGAGGAATTGGCTTAAAGTCTAAAAACACATAATTATTATTTTGTAACCACATAGGAAATATTTAGATGTTACATTGTTATTGGTTATATTTCATTGAAAGAAATTATGAATGACTGAGAAAAATACTGTATATTTGTGAAATGTTCGTATTTCCATCCCATTATTATTTATCGCTGTTGTCTATAGTCCCAGTAAACTAGGATCTTTTTGCTTTTTACTTGTTAAACTTCTTATTCTATGAAGTATTAAGTCTTTTTACTGCAATGCCAATTTAAAATGTATCTCAAAAACTCAAAAAAATAAAGAACATAAAGGTAGAAAGGAGTGTGGGAGGGAGGGAGGAAGGGAATATCATTACATTCTTAGACTTGTATCTGTTGAATCTGTTAAAATTAATTAAAATTAAAATAAAAGGAGAGAAGTCAATTCCTTTGAATGTCTGAAGAGGGTAGGGCATTCTAGTCAGAGGGAAAAGCAAATGGAAAAATCCTTTAATAGGAGAGTGCCTGGAACTACTAAGAGTAACAAGGAGGAAACTGGTGTGCCTGGAGAGGAATGAACCATGGTGGGGTGGGGACTGGGGAGATGAAGATACTCCCTGCCCAGTGGGGTAGGGGAGAGAAGGACAGATCTCCCTCCCTCTCAAGGTCATTGTACGGAATTTGACTTTTACTCTCAGTGAGATTAGATCTTTAGTAAAATATTTATATTTATAACAAAATGCAGACATGCGTTTGTAATTTCAGAACTTGACCTTGATACAAAACATTTTAAACTCTAGAATAGCTTTCTGAATGCATTTTGTTTGAGACATTTAGCTTTATGCAAAAAAATTTCTATTCAGCTTTGTTTTTGATTTATAAATCTCAATTTTTAAGTATTTTATATGCTCTAGAGAAGAAAAATTTCCACTAGAGGACTGCTCAGGTAAATTCCCTTATAATGGAATTGACTTTTAGTTTACTACCTTATAAGTTTGGGTTTTCCACGTCAGTTTTGGCTAGATTTAGGCACACTGCATAATTAAATTCAAGTTTTAAGATATGTTCAAGGAAACTTTAAACTTTAATATATATGCTAGTCACTTTTATTAATAAATGAATTTACATTTATTGAAATGTCCTAGGCACAGGGGTAAGTAATAAACCTCTTATGACCTCAGAATTCCATGTTTCTTTTATTGTAACTTGTTCTGAGCCTGTTGATTTCAGAGACTTTTCCAATTTGCCCAACTTCTAGGGGTTATATTAGAAATTCATAGATGTTACATCCAATTGCATAAAATCCCTAGAGTTGGAAGTGGACCATCTTTATAGTGGAAGATATAAGGCTGGAGAATTTAAATGACTTTTTTCCAGTTAATTACTAGCTTCATCAAGATGACAATCCATATGTCTGAGCACAGAATTTGCTGTATTTCCAACACAATCCCTGCATTTCCTTGGTCTGTCAGTGTCAAGCTTAGCATGGACAGACCCCCATGAAACCCTCATGGGACTACTCCATTCTCCTTGGGAAACATCTTTCTGCTTGACCTTTCTCCCATCCTGACTTGGGTGTTCACCATGGTTCTTGTCCTCTTGTTTTTGTGTCCGGCACAACTTTAGTCTGTTCTAAAGACTCTTGCTTTCCATCCCTGCCCTTTGAAGGCCTTTTCCTATAGTTTTCTCAATTCTGCATATATAAAATCTGATTTCTTTTCCATGTACAAAAGAAAGAATGGGGTTATCTGTCACATTTGCACCTCTTGGTAATTTTATCCTGGTGATTTTTACAAGTCCCTTGATATTGTCCCCATATTTCCTGCTATATAATTTTCCCCTTTTCAAATGATAGAGAAATTGGGCTTCATGAATTGAGCCGAAGGGGGTAATAGAAGTTCAGGAGGTCAGAGTTAACACCAGCACTAATTTATTTTTTCTGGTCTTCAGAGTTCTGGCTTCATGCAGCAGACAGAAGGTGAATCTGGTCTGATTCCAGTTGTTGAAAGCCAGCAGATTTATAGGACGTGTGCAATCATTTTTATGCTATTAAAATTGGCAGGAAGGACTTTGCTATTACAAGCATTTTGAATATTAGATCTCATCTTTTATATATTGCTACTTGCTAACAACATGTGGAATAAATCCTAGGTGGCCAGAGAGATTCTTGGAGCTAGCAAGCTCCATTAATTTAAAAAGATATAAGTGCCACCTAAAATGACTTTCTATAAAGCTTTCCAATTGCACATTGTCTTGGCAAATGGCACCTTTTGAAATTCAGCTCCTCTCTTTGTCTTTCTTCCCCTTTTATTCTGTATCCAAAATGAAAGTTAACTATTAAATGGCCAAAAGTTTCCTTATGAGGTTAGGAGTTGAATTTTAATTGATAGTAGAATGGAACCCCTGGCTACCTGACCAGGTAAATCGTTTTGTGACAATGTAGCCATTTTTTTAAAGATTTATCTATTTATTTGAAAGTCAGAGTTAAATAGAGAGAGGGGAAGGAGGGAAGGAGGGAGGGAGGGAGGAAGGGGGGGGAGAGAGAGAGAGAAAAAAAGAGAGAGAGAGAGAGACAGGTCTTCCATCTACTGGTTCACTCTCCAATTGGCCACAACAGCCAGAGCTGTGAAGATCTGAAGCCAGGAGCCAGGAGCTTCTTCTGGGTCTCCCAGATGGCTGCAGGGGCCCAAGGATTTGGGCCGTATTCTATTGCTTTCCCAAGCCATAGCAGAGAGCTGGATAGGAAGTGGGGCAGCCCTGTCTTGAACCTGTGGCCATATGGGATGCTGGCACTGCAGGCCAGGGTGTTCACCCGCGCACCACAGTGCCGTCCCCAGTGTAACCATTTTCATACTTGTTGTGCATGTGTTCTTTTACCCCCAGTGGATGAATAAAAAATTCATAGATAATAAACAATAATAAAGATAATAAAATTAATAGATAATAAAAAATTCTGTATATATTGCTTCTTTTGCTAAACACCTATACACAAATTCCATGCCTTTTAGGTCTTAACTAAACACTCATATGTACTGTGGTCATAACTTTTGCAATCTAAGGTGAGACAACAAAACTAACATGAATCTTTTTCCTCCCTCACAGTGCTGTGGATAGAAGATTCATCCATTCTATAGAGCCCAGGAACCTCAGCATATCATTTTTTATTTTTGCTTATTAAGTTGGTAACTTTCATTTTTTCATTTAAAGGAAGTTTCTCTTTGGCATATCTGAATTGCCAGCCTCCCTACCCTTCTATTTGGGGCCATTATGAAATAAAAGAGGGCTTACTTGAGTACAAGTACTACATTACCATACCCTCCCACTCTGATAACCAAGACTGCTACTGAGGGACTAATGGTTAGGTGGCATACACAACTTGGATGCACTGGACAAAGGAAGAGTTCAGTCTGTACAGGAGCAGAAGGGCGGGAGATTTCCTCATGCTACTGAGAACTGTGCACAGTTGACAATTAATGAATTGTTTACTTCTTGAATCTTGCATATAATATGCTTTCACTGTGGTTGACCACAGGTAAGTGAAACTAAGGGTCGAGCCGGACTGCTGTTCTGCAAACCCTAAGTTAGTTGTGATGAATACATTTGGGACCAAATACTGTTCTTTGAATGACTTTCAGATTAGCTGGACCATGAAATTCAGAACAACTGTGAAATGATCCTGGCATCCAAGCCATCAATTTTCCGATACAGTAGATCTTATTTAGGCTCTACTTAAAGTGGCAGAAACTTGCAGTTAAAGAGAGGCTCATCCCATTGGCAGCTCAAGCACATGGTCAGGGTTCTGTTTGAAGACATGTGTCAGGAGCCAGCAGGGACACATCCATTTCAGTTTGGTGTCCCTTACAGGTGGTCTTTGAATACATCTGATAAGTCACACATGGTAGTTTCGTGTCTGTCCCATCCTTCCCATTCTGTTAGCAATGGTCTAGACCAGCTCTTTACTTCCTTTAGCGAGACTATCACAACAGCTTTTTAGTTGTCTTTTTTATTATCTCTTCTGTGTTCTTGTCCATTTTCCAAATTAATGTTAAATTGAACTTTCAAAACCCAAATCTATTCTATCTTACTTCTATACTGAATAATTCTATTTTTTAATATTTTTTCTTTTTTGAGGCATTTATTTTTTAAAAAGTTTTTAATTTAAATTTTAATAGATTTATTGTAATTTGTAGATACAATCTAAGAACATAATGACATTTCCTTTCTCTCTCTCCCACTCTCCATGCTGCCTTCTTTTCTCTTCTCTTACTTTGCCTTGTTTTTTAGTGTTTGAGATAACATATCTTAAAATTCCATTACAGTAAAAAGGCATAATACTTGACCAAATAAGAGGTTTAACAAATAAACAAACAGACCCTAGTTTAGAGGGAATATAGATACTGCTATAAACAGTAATTGAACAATTCTACATGACTTATCGCCTGGGCTTTACCAAGAGTTTTGCTTTCAGGTATTCATGATGGGAGTAAAGTATACTGGAAATGCTCTGAGCATTGGCATCAAGGAGATCTGGGTTCAAATCCAGCTCAACCTACTTCTGGCTGGGTAATTTGAGGAAATTTCATGTTTCTGAAGTCTAGTTTCTTCACATATGATATGATGATGATAATTATTAAATAGGACTCTTGGGAGGATTTCATGAGACATTCATCATAGTAGTAAGTAATTGAAAACAGGATATGTCTGTATCCTGAATCTTCTACAGGATGATTCTATAAGCTTGCTTCCCATTATTTATTTATTTGAAAGACAGAGCTACAAAGAAAAGAGAGAGAGAGAGAGAGAGAGAGAGAGAGAGAGAATATCTTATGTCTACTGATTTCACTCCCCAAATGGCTGCAACAGTCAAGGCTGGGCCAGACTGAAGCCAGGAGCTAGGAGGATTGTTCTGGATCTCCCACATTGGTGCAGGGGCCCAAGAATTTGGATCATCTTTTGTTGCTTTCCCAGGCACATTAGCAGAGAGCTGGATTGGAAGTGGAGCAGCCAGGTCTCGAACCTGCAGCGATATGGGGAGCTGGTATTGCAGGCAGAGCTTAACCTGCTATGCTACAACAGCAGCCTTCTTCCTATTATTTTGAAAGTCAGGATCCTATATTCCAGCACAGCCTCTATGATGTGTGCTTCTATGTGCAATATTTAGTTGCAGCCTTCTTTGAAATAGAGATGATGTCTTCATAGAATACATAGTGATTTGTGAAGATTAACTGTTCAATAAATATGTGTTGAATGTGGTGTTCTCAAATCGGTTTACTACCAGAAACAGACATTTCTCTTTGGCAAAATTTTAAATTGCCTTGCTGAATGTAATTGACCTCATCTAGTTTTGGCAGGATGAAATTATTTTCCCTTCATCAGATCCTCCATGGTTTAGCCATCCATTAAGGTTCTAGATAGATATGGATTTTTTTGGTTCCCTTATAGCTTGAGGTGAACATAATGATGGGTCTCCCTTTGCTGTGGGTTGAAGTTTTGCTTTAATGGATAGCAACACATAAAGGCATGAGTTTTCTTTAGAATGACTTGACAGTTGTGCAAAGGACAAGATTTCTTCGAGTAGATCACTCTGCCTCGTCTGTGGCAGGTAAGTCCTGATGGGGTGAAGATTGAGCATGTGCTAAGAAACAAGAAAGTCCCTAGCAGATGTTCCTAAGTGGCTTTAATTGATCAAATGTTTGCTACTCTTTTTAGAGAGAAAACAACTTTACAAGACATGCATGCAACAAAGAATCATGAGAAGAAATGAAGTTAATATAGTAGTTGCACACCTATAGTCACATTTCCTTCTTCAAAGAACTTCATGAGGCACACAGAGCATGTGTTATACACACTCTCTGCCATCCTTACACCCCTCTTTCACTCCCTACCTTCTGCCTTGTCTTTTTAAAACTCTGGAGAAGAGTAAGGGAGTTCCCTCCAGCTTGTATCACCAGTAAGTGTTAGAGGAGGATGAGACACAGTGTTTCTGCTTCCATGATTCTTTCCAGTGCAGTTGAGAACAGAGGGAACTTGACTTCTGATGATAGCAACACCAGGGGCCCCGCTATGCAACCATCTGTCATTTTGCATGTGTAAACAGTGAGCTTAGAGTAATGGTAATGGCTGTGGTCATTTATTTAGCACTTTACATGCATTTGTAAGTGCATAACTGTGCACACATATATAGTTGTATATGTATAATATAACTCCTTGTACTATCTGTTTCTTTCTTTACTTTGTAAGGTTAAGAGTTTTTTAAAAACTAAACATCAGAGAGGTAGACTAACCACCAAGGTCACACAGCTAATAAAGAGATCAATGTTAGGATTATAGACTGACTGCAGAGGTACAGCTATATGAACCAAAACCCCATACTTTTGCCACTATGTTCTCTGTGTTCAGGAGTGTGTGAGCCCCCAGCTGACCCAGACTGATGTGAGAGCCAGTCACAACTCACCCCACCCAGCATGATGGGACATAATGGGACACACTGGATCCAGTTGTTTCCAACGTTCTGAAGTAGTTTCCAACTGAAAGGTGGCAAAATACAAGCATCCATGGTAAGATTAAGCTTCTTCCTTCGATATGGTTTACAAAATAGGAGGATCTTCCAGTGCTGCCCCTAAGATAATTTCCTCAGGAGTGACACAGAGTAGAATGCCTATTTAAGACATTGGGGAGAACTAGGTCTAAGGGTTAGACAGGCTCAGAATAAGAATCAGGTAGCAAGAGACGGTACACTTGACTCTTTACCTGTGATGTAAAGTTTTTTTTTTTTTTTTTTTTTTATAAAATGAGATAAGAGAATCCTTCCTTCTCAATGCTAATTAATGTAGAGATTATGCTAGAAGCCAGTTTGTGCAAGTATGCTGCCTAAACAGTAAAAAGAAAATTAAAAATGACCTTTTTAAAAAAGATCTCTGAGCCTCTGGTGTTATGGTGGTATCTCATAGAACGTGAAATGAGAATAGATTTCCAAGTTGCGTGAAATCCACATTTCGGTTGCTTGTTGGCGATTGGTTCCCCTTTATTTTTAGAAAAATAAAAGGAAAACACTATAAGGAAACGATTCATTCCTAAACTTTCTCCACTGCCAGTGAGAACCTAATGTTCTCACACCCGATAGTTAACTACTTGCTCTCACAGGGGACTTCCCTGACACTACTTTAAGTGCAGTAGAGAGAAATCGGAGAACTTGGCAGGCAATAGAAGAGGTTCCACCTTATACATCTCAGATATATTCTTGTTCTTAGAAACGAGGCTGTGCTTTTCATTCATTGAACACCTTATAGATCCTACAACATGTTCAACATTCTTGTAATACGTTTACAAATATGGAGGGATCTCCAAAGAGTCACATAAAATGTGTATATTAAAAAATGTATGATTTCAAGCATGTTGTACCAAAATAGTTACCTTTTAATTCTCTTTTTGATGTTCCCTCATTTTTACCCATTCCTCACTTCTAACTCATGATGCTAATATGATACTTGTTTTAAGGGTAAAAAAATTGGGGCCGGCGCCATGGTACACTAGGTTAATCCTCTGCCTGGGACGCCGACATCCCTTATGGGCGCCGGTTCTAGTACTGGTTGCTCCTCTTCCAGTCTAGCTCTCTGCTATGGCCTGGGATAGCAGTAGAAGATGGCTCAAGTCCTTGGGCCCCTGCACTCACATGGGAGACCAGGAAGAAGCACCAGGCTCCTGGCTTCGGATCAGCACAGCTCTGGCCTTTGCAGCCATTTGGAGAGTAAACCAACGGAAGGAAGACCTTTCTCTCTGTCTCTCTCTCACTATCTGTAACTCTACCTGACAAATAAATAAATAAAATTTCTTTAAAGATGGGTAAAAAATTGAAAAATAATGATTAATATTTTACATTTAAAGATTTATTTATTTATTTATTTGAAAGGCACAGATACAGAGAGATAGAGGGAGAGGGAAGGAGAGGGAGAGGGAGGGAGGGAGGGAAGAGGGGAGAGAGAGAGAGAAAGTCTTCCATCCACAGGTTCACTCACCAAATTTTCACAATGGCCAGAACTCAGCCAATCCAAAACTGGGAGCCTGGAGCTTCTCCTGGGTTTCCCAAATGGATGCAGGAGCCCAAAGACTTGGGCCATCCTCTACTGTTTTCCCAGGCCATTGCAGAGAGCTTGACTGGAAGTGGAGCAGCCAGGTCTTGAACCACCGCCCATAAGAGATGCTGGCACTGCAGGCGGTGGCTTCACCAGCTCAGCCACAATGCAGGCCCCAAGATTAATACGTTATTAAGTGAGGGTTCTAGCTCACATTCCACAGCTTACTCATAAAAACTTATCAAATTGATTTGAAATGGAAACTATTTTAAGGGCTTCTTATTTCCTGTATCAACTCTAAATATCCCTGTCTGGGTTTCCAGTCCTACATTTTTTAGACTCTACTTGCCACTTACTATTTGATTTTTACCACCACTTTCCTTTCTTCTTAATGACTCTAGTCTCTTTGTTTTCTGATGACTATTCCATACCTAGTCCCACATCCGTGCTTTTTATTAGATTTTTCCCCCTAACTTGGAAAGCTCGTCCACTTCCCTTTTTCTAGTTAAAACTTAAATTCCATTTCAAGTTCCATCCACAAGAAAATTTTATTCATAACTCCAGACCTAACTGATTTTAGTCTGTTTTAAATTCCTTTAGTATTTCTCTTTTCCCTTGCAACGGGTAACATGTTTTTAAATTTTTTACATATTAATGTTTCCTCTTCCATGTAGGTTGTAATACTCCTGGATTACAGTATGGGATGCACTTTTAAGATGTCTTGCTTCTCCTAGCAAAATGCTAAGGATATTCTAAATGTTCAAAAAACAATTATACTTTGTAATTATCTGAATGTTCCTGGCAGAAGCATTAGCTAACCTCATTTATTAAGTTCATCATTTCAGTTTGGTTTGTTGTTTGTTTGAGGGCAGAAATGTTTTGCCTCTGCGGCTACTCCACTGGCTTGATCATGGCTGCCCAAGGATACTGTTGACAATGGTTTCCAAGTGTTATGTCTTACACATTGCTAATTAATCACAGAGTTCTTTCCTTCTGTCAGGGGTGTGGTATGAGAAAGGGGGGAGCTGTGCCAGCCAGCACTGAATTGACTGACCCTGGTTTGATAAGAGGCATAAAAACTAATCTGTTTGTGCTGCAAGGAGGCTGCTTTCAGCCTAAGGACACTGTAATATACATTGTTTATAAGTAGAGCAAAGATTAGAGCAATGGAGATTGCTTTTTTTTTTTTAATTCATTTGACAGGTAGAGTTGAGAGAGAGAGACAGAGAGAAAGGTCTTCCTTCCATTGGTTCACCCCCCAAATGGCCACTACGGCTGGCGCTGCGCTGATCCGAAGCCAGGAGCCAGGTGCTTCCTCCTGGTCCCCCATGTGGGTGCAGGGGCCCAAGCACTTGGGCCATCCCTGTACTGCCCTCCTGGGTCACAACAGAGAGCTGGACTGGAAGAGGAGCGACCGGGACTAGAACCCAGTGCCCATATGGGATGCTGGCACCACAGGCAGAGGATTAACCTAGTAAGCCACAGGGCTGGCTGGAGATTGTTGATGATGAATTATTTGGGGGAAATACTACCAGAAAGAAATATTTCATATTCTATTAACTAGTTTGGTTTTAGGTTTTACTTATATATGCCATGAAGTCTACTAGTATTTTTTAAACAGTTATCTGTGAAAGATCACTTCTCATGGTTCAGCAACAATTCTGAAAGATGTATTTTGGTATCCAGTAGTTTCATGTATAAAGTTTTGCTCTTATATGATTCCAAAGCAATACAAAATACATGTATGTTACACAAACTATGAACATGGAATGTTATGATATCCTAAATTTGAATTCTATAAAAATACAAAAAACACAGATTTCAGAGAAAGAAAACTTAAAGATAATTCAAATTCCAATTTTTGGATGAATTAAATGCCTCCCAAATTATGAACAAATTAAGTTTTATTCCTTAGAAGGAGAGTTGTCCACAATTTGGTATGGAATTTGGACAGTCATGTAACAGCAAGAATTTTTAGCTGAGGAAATTTGGATGGGTTAATAAGTAGAAAACTATTTTATTACAAAAATCTGTTGTTTTTTTGTCAGCCAAAATCTGTTTTTTTGACATTTCTTGCTTGCGTGTTTGCTTTTACTGATTTGATTTTAAAACTCAATAAAAACCAAACAATATAAAACAAGGATTCAGGAAATTGGCTTGGAATGTCTAATAAGCATTCCTCCTTTTCTTCTTCTGGCTTCCTGGTTTTCATTCTGAAGTTAGCAAAAAAATTATTCAGCTAGAGCAGAAGGAACTAATCAGCCCAATTAATTCTTGGGTGTTTGGTAATTCTGTTCATAGAGGGTACAAAGGCTTTGTTCATGCCTCCAGTGGAGTTCTTTCCTTGAACCATGATAGAAGAAGAAGATTGCTATAACCTGCCTTAAAATATGTTTTGGGCCCTGGTTTAAAAGATGGGAATTGGCCGGCGCCGCAGCTCACTAGGCTAATCCTCCGCCTGCGGTGCCAGCACCCCGGCACCATCACCCCAGGTTCTAGAACCGGTTGGGGCGCCGGATTCTGTCCTGGTTGCTCCTCTTCCAGTCCAGCTCTCTGCTGTGGCCCAGGAAGGCAGTGGAGGGTGGCCCAGGTGTTTGGGTCCTGCACCCACATGGGAGACCGGGAGGAAGCACCTGGCTCCTGGCTTTGGATTGGCGCAGCGCACCAGCCATAGCGGCCATTTGGAGAGTGAACCAATGGAAGGAAAACCTTTCTGTCTCTCTCTCACAGTCTAACTCTGCCTGTCCAAAAAAAAAAAAAAAAAAAAAAAAAAAAGTGAAAGATGGGAATGTTTTCTAGAAGAGTTGCCACTCCAGGAGTTGGCAGAGGTTTGCAAGATGAAGTGCCCCATGGTTTGTGACAACCATATGGAGAAATATTTCTGTCTGGGACTCAGATAAGAGCACAGTTTAACTGTCTTGTTCCTATACATGTAGAGTCTAGAACAGTTCCTTGAACATTGTAAATGCCCCCAGAATCTCTGTGAAAAGAAGAAGAAATAAGTAAATAAATACATATCCCATTATGAGAAGCTCAGTCAAGGTGGTTCTTATTTGAACACCCAAATCATGAACTGTTGGTTAATTAGGTTTACCTGAATTCATGAGATTTGTATAACCCTTGAATATTAGCAGTTGGGAAATTTTGTTTAATTTAGGTGAATTAAGGAAATACTTTACTGACTTCCAAAAACATGACATTTGATGAAAACTCCTCTTTTTAAAAGATTTATGTATTTGAAAGACCTAGAGGCAGAAAGGGAGGGAGGTCCACACAACACACACACACACACACACACACACACACATAACAAGAGCGAGTGAGAGAGGGAGTGAGAGAGATCGTCCATATGCTGGTTCACTGCCCACGTGGTTGCAACAACTGGGATGGGCCACCCCAAAGCCAAGAGCAAGGAACTTCGTCAACATCTTCCACCTGAGTAGTAGGAGTCCAAGCAGTTGGGTCATATTCCATTGCTTTCTAAGGTGCATTGCCAGGAGCTAGATCCCAAGTGGAGCAGGTAGCACTGGAACCATAGATCTGCTTCAGGGTGGTGGCATCACCAGTGGCAGCTTAAATATAGTGCCACAATGTCGACCCTTTATGAAAACAATTAGACTAACTGGAGGGTGATTTTAATTCATCACCAATCCTTTGCAAAGGAACTGTGGAACCTACTAGGGCAGATTTCAATACCAGTCTGCTTACCTTTGAACCATGCTGATGCTCTCTTTTTCTCAATACTGAGTTGTCTTCTATTGCAGTCATATCTCCACACATTGGAGTAGAAATGGCTTCAATTAAACTAATTGAAGTTCAGCTCCATATACACAAGTTATCATCTTCATCATGATTACTGCTCTCTTGCCTCCCCTTGGTTTCTGCCTTAGTGCACATATATATATCAAGTATTAGTTTACCAAAGTGTATTAATTCTCTAACAGAAAAAATCTATAGTACTTCTATACATTTCTTGAACTTTTCGTTGAGAGCATTGAAATCATCTATGTTTTTCTAGCTGCTGGAATAGGTTAATCTAAGCTGTCTTTAGCATTGCTTCTCAATGCTTCCCTTTTTCTTTGGTTTTCTAACCTTTAGGACAGGACTGAGGAGCCCAGTCCTATAAAACACTGGTTCTCAGTGCACCACTGTTATTTATGAGGTATTAGCAAACTGTAATTGCTAATGGATAAAATAGCAAGTACCATAAATAATCTCATTTTAAATGGATAAGTGTCAAATTAGGTAAAGGAAGAGAATCGTATTTCTTTTTTTTAATTTTTTTAATTTTAATTTTAATTTTTTTTGACAGGCAGAGTGGACAGTGAGAGAGAGAGACAGAGAGAAAGGTCTTCCTTTTGCCGTTGGTTCACCCTCCAATGGCCGCCGCGGCCGGCGCGCTGTGGCCGGCGCACCGCGCTGATCCGATGGCAGGAGCCAGGTGCTTCTCCTGGTCTCCCATGGGGTGCAGGGCCCAAGGACTTGGGCCATCCTCCACTGCACTCCCGGGCCACAGCAGAGAGCTGGCCTGGAAGAGGGGCAACTGGGACAGAATCTGGCGCCCTGACCGGGACTAGAACCCGGTGTGCCAGTGCTGCAAGGCAGAGGATTAGCCTAGTGAGCCGCGGCGCCCGTGAGAATTGTATTTCTTATGAGAGACAAAGACAACAGAATTTGCAGTTCATCAATATAATCCTTAGTGGAATTATTTCAAAGTCAAGAAGAAAAATAGAAATTTTGGAATTATTCAGGCTTAGTTGGGAACAATGGCATATGTGATAATTTAGAAGTTTTGGAAGAAAAAAATTCAAATAGTCTTGAAAAATTCCTCTTCTTAGATTTCGATAGTTGCTGGTTCTTAAAGAGTGTTTAAGGTAACATTCTTGACATTTTAAAATATAAGTAAATTCTAAAAATGTTTACTTTTACCAAACTGTATTTTTGTATATCAAGGTATTGCTTTTAATTTTATGTATCTAATTGAATACCTATGTAAAAACATAGAATAATTTAGCAATTGTATCTTATTTTGTAACACTATGAATATAATAGTGAAAAATAACTATGTATAATAATGTATATCCGTGGAAACTAATTTCAATTAAAATGTTAATAAATGAAATTTTTAAATTACAGCAAGCTCAAGAATACCTGCATAATAAAATTATTCTCTGGAATGTTCTTTGTAGTAAGAGAAACAAAAATGGAGTTACAGCCAGAATGTGTATACCATGAATATGGTCATTGAAGTATATTGTCTTAGTTTATGTTCTATAGAAATCTATCAAGAACCTCTGTTCTAAGGACCCTGGTATTTGGTGACAAAACACCAGGGTCAGTGACATCATTGATAGTGTGTTATTGAGCGCTAGGCTACCAGGTCTTCATAGAACAGTGTGTCTCCATGGCCTTTTCCTGGTGCTCATCACAACCAAGCTGTTCTCATCCTTGGCCTCCAGCAATCCCTCCTTCCCTGTCTGGTCTCTCCTCTCCGTGTTCTAGGGATGGTTCTGTCCTTTGTTTTGCATTGGAAGGGAGGCCTTCTCTGTAAGCTACTCCAGGTTTTTAAGTTGCATAGACTGCCCACACTGTGCTGCTCCCCACATTACTAATTTGGAACTCTGTGATCTCACAGACCAGGGATGGATCACTAAGTAAAGAATTCAACAGATAGCAAGAAGAAAAAAATGCTATTCCTCAATGGTAGAGACAAGGGCTGTAACAATAATCAATTCTCAAAATGTTAATTTTGATCTTATACATTATATTATTTTGTACTCTATTAGTTATCACAGATCAGGGAAAACATATAGTATTTTTCTGTTAGGACTGGATTATTTCACTAAGTATAATGGCTTCTAGTTGTATCCATTTTGTTGCAAAAGACAGAATTTCATTATTTTTTATGGCTAAGTAGTATTCCATTGTGTGAATGTATGTGTGTGTATGTGTGTGTCACATTTTCTTTATCCAGTCATTTTTTGATGGGCACCTGGTTTGATTCCGTATCTTAGCTATTTTGAATTGAGCTGCTACAAACATGGGGTTACAGATAACTGTTTAATATAAGGATTTCATTTCGTGTAGGTAAATTCTCTGGAGTGGGATGGATGGATCATACAGTAGATCTATTTTCAGATTTCTGAAGAATCTCCATATTGTCTTCCACAATGACTATACTAGTTTGCATTCTGTCCAACAGTGGATGAGGCAACTTTTTCCCACATCCTCCTCAGCATTTATTGTTTTTTGATTTCCATATGAGAAATGTTCTAACTGGGTGAGGTAGAACCTCATTGTGGTTGTGATTTGCATTTCCCTGATGGCTAGTGATCCTGAGCATTTTTTTATGTGTCTGTTGATCATTTAAATTTCCTCTTTTGGAAAATGCCTATTCAAGTCCTTTGCTCATTTTTAACTGGATTGTTTGTTGTTGTTGAATTTCTTGAGCTCTTTATACATTCAGGATGTTAATACTTTCTGAGGTTTCTTATCATGATATAATTGCATTTGTCAGTTTTGGCTTTGTTTGCCTGTACCTCTGGGGTCTTTTCCAAGAAGTCCTTGCCTATGCTAATGTCTTACAAAGTTTTCCCAATATTCTCCTCTCATAATTTGATAGTATCAGATTGTAAATTTAGAACCTTGATCCATTTTGATCCATTTTATCCATTTGTGTAAGGTGTAAGGTAGGGGTCTTGTTTCATACTTCTGCATGTAGAGATTCAGTTATACCTTTTCAACAATTTGTTGAAAAGACTGTCCTTACTCCAAGGATTGATTTTACCTCCTTTGTCAAAAATCAGTTGCTTATAGATGCATGGATTGATCTCTCCAGTTTCTATTCTATTCTATTGGTCTACATGTCTGTTTTTGTGACAGTACCAGGTTGTTTTGATTATAAATGCCCTGAAGTATATCTTGAAATCTGGTATTATGTTGCCTCAGGCTTTGTTTTTCTTCTGTAAGATTGCTTTTTCATATTGTGGTCTTTTATGTTTCCATGTAAATTTTAGCATTGTTTTTTTCTAGATCTGAGAAGAATATGGTTGGTATTTTGATTGGGACCACAATGAATCTGAAATTGCTTTTGATTGTACAGATATTTTGATAATATAAATTCTTTCAATCCATGAGCACGGAAGATTGTTCCATTTTTTTCTGTCTTCTATTTCTTTCTTTAATGTTTTATAATTTTCACTGTAGAGACCTTTCAGTTCCTTGACTAAGTATATTCTAAAGTATTTAAATGTTTTGTAGCTATTGTGAGTGGAACTTATCTTACAAGTTATTTTTCAGTCATGGCATAGTCTGGGTATACAAAGCTGGTTGATATATGTGTATTAATTTTATATCCTGTAACTTTAGCAATTCTCTTATGAATTCCAATAGTCTCTTGGACTAATAGTCTTTTGATTCCCCTTAATATAGAATCATGTCATCTACAAACAGGTGTACTTTGACTTTCTCCTTTCCAATTTATATCCCTTTGATTTCTTTTTCTTCCCAATGGCACTGGCTACAACTTCCAGACAATATTGAATAGCAAAGTGGTGAGAATGGGCATCCTTGTCTAGTTCCGTATCTTATTAGAAATGCTTCCAACTTTTCCCCATTCAGTATGATGCTGGCTGTGAGTTTGTTATATATTGCCTTGAGGAATATTCCTTCTATACCCAATTTGCTTAAGGTTTATATCTTGAAAGAATGTTTTATTTTATCAAATGCCTTGTCTGCATCTATTGAGACAATGATATTTTTTGTTCTTCAGTTTATTAATGTGAAAAATCACATTTATTGATTTGCAAATGTTGACCCATCCCTGCATACCAGGAATAAATCTGACTTGGTCCATGTGAGTGATCTTTCTGATGTGTTGTTAGATTCAATGGCTAGTGTTTTGTTGAGAATTTTTGCATCTATGTTCATTGGTGATGTTGGCCTGTAGTTCTCTTTTCCTTGTTGTATCTTTTCCTGGTTTGGGAATTAATGTGATGCTGGCCTCATGAAGGAGTATGGGAGGATTACCTCCATTTAAATTGTTTTGAATAGCTTGAGAAGAATTGAAATTAGTTCTTCTTTAAAAGTCAGGTAGAATTCAACAGTGAAGCCATCTCCCAGGGAATTTCTTTGTTGGGAGGAACTTTATTAGTGATTCCATCTTCATATTGGTTGTTGGTCTGTTTATGTTTTCTATATCTTCATGCCTCAATTTTGGTAGATTTGCAGAGACACTGTCTCGGCAGTGACCTTGGTGGGCATCTGAAAACCATCATGAAAATAGAAGCATATTTTTTTGCCTAGGTTTCATATTTTTTGTGCCAAAAGAGAGCTCATCTTTTAATTTCATTTTCCAATAACTTTTTGAAGTACTGCATATTTTCTAAAACTAGTTTGAAGGATACTGACTCTCAAATTTCTTTGTAAGTATCCCCAAGTTGATTCTCATGAGTGGATTTTGTGTTTAGATGAAACTCTTCAAGAACATGCACTTGGCAATATCTTCTCTCTTCTGTTTCTTGTACCACTTGGTCTATTGTCTGCTGAGTAGATGGTAGAAACTGCTTGTGAACCAGCTTCCATACAGCCCCCTCCTGTGCCTGGGGTAGGTGCTTGGTGTATTTTATTGAATGTGTGCCTGACTTTTGACGTTCATTGTTCCTTTACATTACATATCAAAACTCTCTCGCATGCTGTGATACTGTGCCTTTGATGCAAGGATGTATAATTTCAGGCCTTCTATCACACAAATAAACAACTGAAAAGTGGAATTTTATAAAGATAAATTGCCCATGCTGTTTACATTTGCTGGAGAGGAAGAGTCATGAATTTTTGGACCTGAAATAAAGGTAATTATGAGGATGCTAATACAATATCAAAAAGAAACTGGGTTTTCAGTTAGTATCTGATATGCTCTTATTCGTTGCATTGAAACTTTCATTCTGCCACCTGTCGTATTTATATTTGGGTATGTAAACAGCCAGTAAGGCATCTCTTTTTGCTGTCATTTGGTGGGAGCCGGGCTTAAGAGCAAACAATTCAATGGTGGGAAGTTTATCTTTTAAATTTTTTTAATATAATGATGTTTAGCTAATTAGTAACATTTTAAATAACCTGTTACTTTTTTTCTACTTTTTACTACTTTTATAATAAAAATAGTGTGATTATATGACATCACCTAATAGTTTAATTATGTCTTTTTGTTTATTTGGTCAATTAATGATGTCATTGTGACACATAGTCTGTGTCTATTTATTAGAGATCCAACAGCTTTTAACAGAGCTAACACATACAATTAAAAACCTACATTACAAGAAATTTGTAATACTCATTTAAAAATATCTTCTCTATGTAACTTACTGTTTAAAACTGCACCATTTTTTATGTGGGTGCTGTGTTGCAGCAGTTGGATTGCTTTTAGAGGTCGCTTTCTCCCATCCTCATAGACTGTGGAATCTCTGAGACTTTGGGACACTCCGGTGACTTGGCTGGGAGAAAGTTCTTGCCTATTCAGTTTTTGCCACTGCCTTTGGCACCTACAGGCCTCCTTCCTCTTCCCCTCCTGGGTTTCTGTATAATAAGTGTGTCTGGGTTTCTGTTGCACGGAACGTCCCAGAGCAAGAGAGACTCTAGGGCAGTCAAACAAAGGCAGGATTTCATTCACCTGGCACGCTGACCCCTTGGATCCTGGCTGGAAACTGGGCACCAGGGCCCAGGGCCGAGAGCAGAGACTTACATAAGCACCAATCCTTGCAGCTGTTGCCTGCTGTCTGCCACAAGGGAGCTGTTCTCTCACAGTACCAGATTTCTTCTTCTTGGACAATGCATTTCTCTGAATAAAAAAAAAAAAAAAACACAGAAAACAAAAACTGCTGTCTTCTGCAGCTGCCCCTGTGGGCACCCATACTCTAGCATCTTAGTTCAAATAGGAGAGGAAAATTTACACATTCCAGATTACTTAACTGTTGGCAAATTTCCCTTATGAATCTGCTTCAACCTTTTCTCTTTATGTCTCAACTAAGGTCATGTTCAGAGAAGTAACAGGAAAAGATCCTAAATTCTGTCCCATGTACGCATTCACAAAATTGAAGACGGGTGATCATGAGACACTGGAAGCAGAGCTGTGTGCACCTGGGTAGTAGTCACTGTCAGCCTCTTCTCTGCACTTGAGAAGAAGGAAAGGAGGTTTCCACACAGTATTGATTGTCATTTTAATTGCCCAAATCTCCCCCATGGAGGATCCAACATCTTCCTGTCTACCGGCATCCTGGTAGACATGTCAATGTAAGATTCTTCCTTTCCTAAGGCATTCTGGGAGGGTAGTGCCTGCCTCCACTTTGGGGAACAACTTTAATTCCCCTGTCTCAAGCAAACTGGAGTCAAAAGGACTCCTTTTACCACTTGCAGAAGGAACCGGACCACAGTCACACTGAACCTTCTCATGAGCATTCACATGCAAGGGCTCTTATTTTTTTGAAACTTTAAGACTATCATTATTACAGCTAATTTAGGATTATGAGCTTTTTCCAGGGAGAGTAATAAACCAACCTTTTTTTTTAACAGCTAGTTTTTAAAATCTACCACAGCAAAATGTTAGAGGAAAAAGATAGTCTTAAATGTTTTTAAATTTACAACAAAAGGGTTTATACGCTTGCCATTTTTTATTTTGTCTGTGCTTGTAGGCTGCTGCAGTTTGTACTTCTGCATATAATTTCAACACTTCAAACCCTGATTTTTAGGTGGATAACTTGGTCAATTTGATTTTCTGCCTGCTGTCTGCTAATCTTTTTGGTCTCATTAACATTGATGCCTGTTTTTTCAGAGAGGTCAGTAGATTTAGAATTATTCTACCTATCAAAAGGCTGCTGAGTGAACTTGACCTTTCTCTTAAGCTTTTGTTTGGCTGGAACTTCACATTTTATGTTCTCAATTTGGAAATGGACATTGAAATTGAAGGTGGATGATGTGATGACTTATTTCCTAAGTAGTGGTTTGCTCTTCCATGGTAGGGAATTAAGGTTGAAAAATAAAACAAGACAAAAATCTCCAGATTAGAAATCCAGAGAGAGCAAATGAGCCTGTGATGCTTGAAGTGGGTGGAAAAGGACTTTACTGAAACACCCTTGCACAGTTCACACACCCTCAGTGTGCTACTGAATTAGGAGCACAAGTAGGTGGGTCATGGGTAGAAAGTATTCAATGCTTGTTCCCCCTATTTTCACAAACACAAATATTAGTTTTTAAGGCCAGAGGATCAGTAACCAGTGTCACTATGGAGGTACCTGCATGTGAGAGGGCTAGACCAAATCTCTAAGTAGACCAAAAATCTAATCCTTATCCAAGTCCTGTATATAGACTTTGAGTAGTAAAATCTACTCCTCCCTCTCTGGACAAGACCCGAAGTAGACCTTTCCAGGCCACTGGGATGAAGTTGAGTCTAGAATGAGAAGGCTTTAACAGAGAGTCCTGCACTCGGGAGGAATCATGTGCTCAGGGACCAGTTTTTGCAGTCACCAGATGCACTCCAGAGACTCTCCTGTTACCCATCTTGGGAATAGCAGTGGTTTGCACTTTGTCCAGTTCTGGGCCTCATGTTTTCAATTCCTTCATCATGGCCATTAGAGGCCCCACTGTTTTCTGCAAGTTCTTGCTTTTTGTATTTCTTACAGCAATGGGTGTCAGCGAATCAAAGAAAAAAATAATAACAGTTAGTTTTTGGGATGTGGGGAGTGTGGGTGAAAAGTCACTTCCTCAGGCAAACACATGAATTTGGGAGGAGAACTATGGAATTTGGTGAAGAAAAAGAAATAAAATTAGTTTATTCTAGTCTCATGGGAGCTACATTTGACCAATTCCTGAGTTAATAAGGAAATCCAACCCTCCAAATAGTCAATGCTATGTACCTAAGACAGACTGCCGAGGCTCTCATGAACATTTTGAACAGTTGTCTGTTTAGGACAATTGGACTGTTTCATGATTTAATGTTTTCCATAGTTCCTTGTCCAAGGGAGGCCCTCGTAAAGGCAGAACACTTTTCAATTGAAAGAGTTCCTCAAGGCCATGTATTTGTGATCTAGGTCCCCAGAGATGACGGACATCACTGATGTATGTGAACATCTTCATAAGAAACCTCAAAGTATAAGAGAAATATTTGGTAGACCTAATTTCTTTTCTTTTTTTTTTTTTTTTTTTTTTTTGACAGGCAGAATTAGACAGTGAGAGAGAGAGACAGAGAGAAAGGTCTTCCTTTTTTCCGTTGGTTCACCCCCCAAGTGGCCGTTATGGCTGACACGTTGTGGCTGGTGTACTGTGCCAATTGGAAGCTAGGAGCCATGTGCTTCCTCCTGGTCTCCCATGCGGGTGCAGGGCCCAAGCACTTGGGCGATTCTTCACTGCCTTCCCCGAGCCACAGCAGAGAGTTGGACTGGAAGAGGAGCAACTGGGACAGAATCTGGTGCCCCAACTGGGACTAGAACCCAGGATGCCGGCGCCGCAGGTGGAGGATTAGCCTAGTGAGCCTCAGCGCTGGTGGGAAACCTCAAAGTATAAGAGAAATATTTGGTAGACCTAGTTTCATCAGCTGCTTCCTCAAATAGCAACTAGGTAGTAAGATCAATCCTGTATTATGGGTGTTAGCATGATTCAGCATGCTGGGATTTTGGAGCAAATAGATCTATGACCTGAAGAGAGGATAGAAACATAGGATAAGAGGAAGTTGAAAAGGGGTTATCAAGTTCACCAGGGGCTGTGGATGGTTCACTAGCTCTCTTTGCTCTCTGCTCCTAAAAATTGGACTAACTCCAACAATCAGGAGAAACCAAACTTAGTCTGAGTTCATGGGAAGTGTAGAAAATTTTCCAGGCTTTGTGACCCAAAGAAAGGTGACTACAAGTAAATCATTAATCCAGTTCACACAGAAATATACACATTGTCATTCTCTGCCCATTAACGTCCCTTGACCACTTGGAAGATCTTCATAGCTCTCAGTGCTTGCTACAATGGCAATGATAATGATTTACTCAGTGCAATTTTACAGTGCATTACATGCATTCTCATACATCACCCTAATTTATATTATCACTTTATAACAACCTTTTGAAATAGACAGTAATGTTTTATTAGCCTCATTTTTTTAGATGAGGAGATTGAAGTGTTTGGAAGTTAATGGATTTGTCCAATGTTTTGCAGAAAGGGAATGACAAAGTCAGGGCCAGAATCCAGGTTTCTTGGCGGCTAGTCCAGAGGCTCTCAATAAGAGCTTAAGAACAAAATTTTAAATTTTTAAGTCATTTTATTCATTTTTGAAAGGAAGATACTTTTGAAAGGGAGGGAAGGACAGAGAGAAAGAGAGAGAGATACAGGTAGAGGTAGAGGTAGAGGTAGAAGTAGAGGGAGGGGGGAAGGGAAGGAGAGAGAGAGAGAGAGAAAGAGAAAGAAGGAAACAGAAATCTCCCATCTGCAGATTCACTCCTCAGATGCCTGCAACAGCTGTGTAGGGGCCAGGACAAAGCTGGGATTTGGAAACTCAATCCGGGCACCTCAGATGAATGGGAGTGACCCAACTTGAACCATCACCTCCCAAGGCATGTCTTAGCAGGAAGCTGAAATCTGGAGCAGAGCTGGGACTCGAACCTAGATGATCTGACAGGGGATATGGGAGCCCGAAGTGGTATGTTAAGCACCACAGCCAACACCAGTCCCAGGAGCAAGTTTTAAATGGAAGATGAAAACATTGCAAGTCTCCCAGGGAGTGGCAAGCACAGGCTTTTGTAGGTCACAAATAATAGAACACTCAGCTCCACTTCTTTTGTGGAAAAGGGCATTCATTTTTTGATGTGACTGGGGCATCTGGGAATACTGGTTGGCATAACTGAATCCAAATACTCCATTGTGTTGTCTGGAATATTGTAGTTCAAATCTCTGAGTATTATGTTGTTTCATTGAGAGGCAAAACTTTTCTCTTGATGTAGAAATATGGATAAACTCTCAGCTTTATTATCCTCTAATTAAATAATATCTATGAAAGCAATTCCTTTTCCCCCCAATAGTTTCAGTCCAAATCATGAGACTGATTTGTTCATTGGTGGCCTGGTTTGGGTTGTGTGCTCAGAAATGATGTCTGATAGGGTAGACTTGTTCATGGGGCTACCCAAAGATGTGAGGGTGGGATGGGAGGACAATGCTAATAGCACAAAATTAGAGCAAGTCTTGTGGTTTCTTAACTACAATATGACTGTCAGGGTGCTCTTATCAGAAGGGAGAAGAGATGGTTGGCCAAAATAAAACAACAACAACAACAACAACCAAAAAAAAAAAAACAATAAATATACTCTAGAAGAGTTTTTTCAGCTGGCATATGTGATCCACCCTCCTTACTGAGAGAGATGAATATATGGGCAGCAGGGGGTGTTTATGTGTGAACAAGCATTCCAGGAGGTTTTGATACAGCTCTTCAAGCGTTCCAGGAAGCTCTGATACAAGTCTCTTCTGCTCCTATACTCTTATTAAATCTCTAGTCTGCACCCTCCCAGCATACTGTTTCTCACTTGACTCATTTGCCTAGAATACTCTTGTCTTTCTTCCAGACTTTACTTACCTATTCTTTAAACTTGATTCCAAAATCCCCTCTGATCAGATACCATTATGTACTTGGTATTTGTGTTCTCCCAAAATTCATGTTGAAGTCCCAAGCCCCACTGCGATGGTATTTGGAAAGAAGGTCCTTTAGAGGTAATTAAGTTTAGGCAGGGTGGAAAGGGTGAGTTCCTTATGGTGGTGTTAGTATCCTTCTAAGAAGTGGAAGAGACAAAAGCTCTCCTTCTGTGTTGTGTGAGGGCACAATCAGAGGGCACCATCTGTAAGCCAGGAAGGATGACCTTACCAGCACCCAACCATGCTGGAACCCTGATCTCTGACTTCCAATCCCCAGAATTATGAAAAATAAATATTAAAAATAAATATCTACCATTTGAACCACTAAGTCTGTGGTGCTTTCTAATGGCAGCCCCAGCTGAGTAATATGCATAGGATAGTTAAAACCTGTGTTCCATAGTCACCTTCTCTATCTCCTTGCTATCCCTGATGGAGAGAAAAATACCACTGGAATCTGATTTTGCCAAAGCTACAATGTCTATTTTTTTTTACTGTGGATATTGCTACAGACAAGCATTTCCCATAGAAGAAAAGTGTTTTAAGTGGGTTCAGTTCAGAGTTTCTGTTGCTACAAGTGTTCTCTAAGACTTAATGAAAAAATTTATTCGTAGGAGTCTGGGTATAATCCTGCATCCTGATGATGCTCTAAGGTCAGCATCCTGAATTTGTGGAAAAACTTCAAGATGCTAGCTTTCAGGATCTGGTTGAAGCAAAGGGGGAAAGGGTAGCTCAGAAGCTCCCACTGTTCTTTTATGAGGGCTGCTGGTACATATCTCATTGAGGATAAAATATGCATTCCATGAGGTGCCCTTCCGAAAGCAAAACCATAACTTCAGCAGCTACTGAGGCCACTCAGTTTGTGCCATGCAGTACTTCCACAAGAAGCACCAGAACTAAGCCTCTTTATCACTTAGTAGAAAAAGACACTTGGTGGCAATGACTCATGACTTTTCAATATGGAGGCACTCTCAGGAATGCAAAGCAGTTACTGAATTTCAAGTTTGTTCTAATACTTTACAAAGAACATAAAACATTATTTCTTAGCATTGATTTGTCTCTTGGCACATGTGACATGTCTGTTGGTACAAAATGCCACCCTCGTAATACCAAGGTTCCAGCAACTTAGATCTCAAGAACATCTTCTTCCACATTTCTGTTTCTGAACTGTTATGTATTTGAAATCTTATTAATAAAAATAGGATCAGTCATCAACCACCCCTCTTGAAAGACCTTTAAATTTTATTCATGATGGCAAATTAGGATGAAGAGAGGTCTAACATTAAGTACAACAATCTCTAATAACTTATAAGAAAACATTTAAACAGGCAGCCACAACCTAACCTCTGGATTGTCTCTTGATGCTGGGATGACTGAAGAACCATACATTTGCATGTTTTCCCTTGAATAAAGCATTTATGCAAAGTAATTTCTGCAATGATTTATTCTATTGAAAAAAAAATAGTGTGGCAAAGACCAGGGTGATAAGGACCTCTTTCTCATAGAAGAATCAACACTACCCCTGCTGCAATATATATATAGTGGTTACAAACTCAGTGGATTTTGCAGGATCATTTCAGAAGAATATCTTAATTATATTAGACTTCTTCCCAAAGTGGCTCCATGGGATAGGCAACATGCTGCCTGCCTTTCACTATTGTTCCTGAAAACGAGAAGGATTTCCTAGTCACTGCAAACGAGGATAAAGAATTTATGGCCAAGCTTCTTCAAAGTCATCACTCTTTCACTCTCCATCATATCACTGTCAACTATGTGATCAGTCTGAAAGAGAAAGAACAAACCAGGGATGACTCAAAGCAGGTTGTAGGAAGAAATGAACCAAATAACCAGTCAAATTTCCCATGAAATGTGTTACTTAAGGGGACAGTTATCCCACTTTTATGGATCTACCATATTTTGTTTTCAAACATGATAAAAGATGTAGAAAAGGATGATAATAAGAGGTTTGTAATTAAATTTGCAAAGATTTGAAGAATGTACTGTATAGAGCAGAATTAATCTGACCCAGTGTGTCACAATGCTCTGCTTATCCCAGGCTTGTTTGGAACCATAGTTCTGAATTAAAAAGGGATTAATGTCCTGTGCTAGCATCTGAGACAAGTCGGGAGCAGCATATTGATAGAAAGTGTTCAGGATAATGGATGGTTTGTTCCTAATTTTCATTATATTATTTTGGTTCTGTTATTGGACCTGGTCATACTATTTGTTTTGGCCATGTGATGTTAAAGATCTTTCCTTGATTCAAACTGTAGGACAACTAAATCTCACAACAAAATTGGTGTGCAGGTAAAATTGTCTTCATTTTTAGTAGTGTTGGCATGAACTAACACAGTATATGTAGCATATGAACTTAGTTTTAAGACCAAGGTCCTCTATACATTTACAAGCTTCTGCTAAATTAAAATGTCTGAAACCTGGTTGAGGACTTAAAGTAAACCAAGGATCGATTTCAGAAGAAATTCAATGTGCATATGTTAATCTTTGCTGAGATCAGTCTCAGAATGATGATTGCCATCTAGAAGGCCTGCTAACGGACTCCTTTCCTCTGATTTTTTTATTGACTCCTACAGATCACAGCCCTGCTGTTCATGCATCATCCTTAATAAACAGAACCATGTACCAAGAGAGAAATATTAATCTGTTTATAATCTTTTCCTTTAAATAATTGGTGAAATGGGCAAATAGCACTATGGAAAGAAGCTGACAAAACAACTCAGGAAAATATTTCATTGTAATATTGATACCATTTCACTGACAAAAAAATAGACATAAAAATACTCCCTGTATCGTTTGTGCCAAGAGACCAATAAAGTAATCATATGCTAGGTTTTCCTTGTTAGTTCAGGTAATCTAAATTTAGCATTGTTGGTTGGATGCTCATTGCCTGTTAGAAGAATCCAGGAAGGGTCATTCTTTTTTTTTTTTTTTTTAAAGATTTATTCATTCACCTGAAAGTCAGAATTACAGAGAGAGATACAGGGGAAGAAAGAGGAAGGAGGGAGTAGGGAGGGGGAAGGAGTGAAGAGATCTTACATTCTCTGGTTCACTCCCCAAATGGCCACAAGGGCCAGGGCTGGGCAAGACCAAAGCCAGGGTCTTCATCCAGGTTTCCCATGAGGCTGCAGGGGCCCAAGGACTTGGACCATCCTCCACTGCTTTCCCAGGAACATTAGCAGAAAGCTGGATTGGAAGTGGAGTCAGAACTCTAACCAGCACCCATATAGGATGCCAGCTCTGCAGACAGCAGCTTAACCTGCCATGCCACAGCGCTGGCCCCTAGAAGGGTCATTCTTTTACAAATGATGAGATAGTAAAAGTTGAAGCATATTCCCTTGCACCTCTACACTTGGCACACTCTACTTTCCCTATTTCAAGGTGCCTAATTATAACAATATTTTCCTTTTATATGAAAATCTACTCCCAAGAAAGGATGTAGCAAGCTCACGTAGACAGCCTTGGAAAGCCAGGACCATGTCTGCAGGACACATTCTGCTTGTTCCTTCATACTCTTTCTTCATCCTCCTTCTTCATTTGTTTTGCTCCACACAACTATCTTTATGTGAAATACCACTTTGGTCCCCTGGCTCCTGGTTTGGTGTGGCCAACAGAGCTCTATCGCCAGAAACCTAAGAGAGAAATGAAGGGCAGGTGTTTAATCCCCTGGCTGTCTCCTGCAAAGCACCTCTGCAAAGCTGCTTCTTTTCCGTGAAAGTCACAACTCCTCGTAGGACGCCTTTTTCACACGACTTTTACCTTCCAGGTCCTGATAACTCTTCCACGTAGCGTAAGTGTTGGGATACTACATTATGTCTTGTGTTTGTGTTTATGCTCTGTATACCCACTTATTGATAACCGTTCTCTAAAACTTCATGGAATCATCTTCATTTTCTTACACCATGTTTTCTGTGTAGTACAACCAATAGTGTATTCTACATTGTAAAAGAACAATACACGGGCCAGAATTGTGGCATTGCCTGTGAGGCCACTGCCTGCAACATTGGCATCCCATATTGGTGCGTTTGTGTCCTGGCTGTTCTACTTCCAATCCAGTTCCCTGTTGAAGCACCTGGGAAAACAGAGATGATAGCCTGAGTGCTTGGGCCTCTGCCACTCATGTGAGAAACTCCTGGCTCCTGGCTTTGGCCTGGCCCAGCACTGGTTGTTGTGGCCATTTGGGGAGTGAACCAGTAGACTAAAGATCTCTCTGTCTGTCTGTCTGTCTGTCTCCTCTTTGTCACTTCCTCTCTCTCTGTAACTCTTCCTTTCAAAGAAATAAATCTTTTCTAAATATAAATGGACAATACATGAAAGCCTAAAGAACCAAACTTTAATTATGCAATTTTAATATTCAATAAAGAGTTCTGGGTTCTATCAATGGATATATTGCCATAGAATTTCATTGGTATACAACAATTAACAGTTATTCACTTTGTGACTACAGAGATCTGTTGGTAAACTGGTAATCTCTTCTGGCATAGCTTAGTCATCTGTAGTTAGCTGCTGCTGGCATTCTAGGTGACTGCTAGTCTTGGCTGAGCTTACTCACACATCTATAAGTCTTCTGGCAGATGAAAGATCTAAGCCAGCATCATCTGGGGCAACTGGGCTGCTTGGCTCTGAACCATAAATTTCTCATTGCAGCAGATTGGCTAGACATGTCCTGTGCAGATGGCAGAGATCATGCAAGTGCTTTTCAAATCTCTCTTCATGTAATATCTGAGAAATCTCACTGTCAAAGCAAATCTCATGGCCAGATTCAGAGGTAGGATGGGAACATCTGTCAAGTTTACATGGCAAAGTCTCATCACTCAGGAAGTGGTAAGGAATTGGAGTTACTGAAGCCATCAATCAACATCAGAAGTCTTTACAGCTATCTGGTCCTTGAGAGATGAGTAAAGTATTCTAAGGTGGAGTGAGACAGTAGGTACAAAGCTTATTAGTGTAAAGTGCTTGAAATACTTAGAAAATGGCGAACAAATAAATATGCTTCTTTGTAAATACCTTACATAAATGAATCATACATTAAAGATTTTTGTGTCTATATAACATGTCAATTTAATGGAAGATTCAATGATTTAATCCATTATGCTTTATTACTGAAACCCCCATAAAAACCCATAACAATTGGATTTAAAGAGCTCCCAGTATGGTGAACATATCAAGGAGATTGGATAGCAGGGCACCTGGAGAGAAACAAAATCTTCTCCCTAATACCATAGCTTCTGCATCTCTTCCATTTGGTGCTTCCTTAGTTGTGTTCCTTATAATAAGATAGTAAGTCAAGCTCTTTCCTGAGTTCTGTAGTTTGTTCTAGCAAATTACCAGGGGAGTTGTGAGAATCTCTGAATTTATAGCTAGTCAGTAGAAGTATGGTTCAAAAACAAACTCATGACTGACATCTGAGGTGGAGGTAGTCACATAGGATGGAGCTGTCAACTCCTCCAATCTAACCCAACTCCAGGTAAATTGTATCAACACTAAACTGAATGTCTGGACATCCACTTGCTATGTGGAAAATTGGAGAATTGGTTGTATGAAGGAAAATAGCCACACATTTGGCACCAGTAGTGGTGTTGGAAAGCAGTGTGGAAATTCCAATCAAACAATCAGCAGGATTCCTTCTTAGAGATTCATCAGCTAATTGTAATATTTATATAAGAGCCAAACATCCAAGAGTAGAAAAACAATCCTGAAAAACACAGTTGAAAGAATTACACTACCAGATATGCTCCTTGAAGATGATGTACCCTTCCATTTATTTGTGTTCTTTGATTTCTCCCAATAATATTTTTTTTTAGTTTTCAGCGATCTTAAAGATACTAGTTTTTCACTCCAATGTCCTTAGCGTAGAACAAACCAATAGAGGGTGCAAAGATGAAACTGATGAAGATTATTTTCTCCATCTTTCTAATGTTCTTGTGCAACCAGATGAAAGGATTATGATTTGCAGAGTAGAGAGAGATTTTTTGAAAAGATTATGAAATCATAAGGGAGTCTTGTGCTGTATTCCATTTGCAAGAAGAAACTTGTTTCTAAAATTGAAACCATGATTTGTGCACACTTGGAAATGTCTTCCTGTCTATAAGTTTTTGAGGGCAGTAGGTCTACTGATGAACATGGAACATGAGCAGGAGGGAGGGTAGGATGAGAAGTATCACTATGTTCCTAAATCTGTATATATGAAATACATGAAACTTATAAACCTTAAATACATTTTAAGAAATAAATTTTAAAAAGATTTAGTAGAGAGGGCAGATTGTGGTGCAAAACTGATTTTTATTCAATTATACAAAAAAACCCCACAATTCCTAGAATTTTCTCACTTGAGTTTTGTGGGCTATTGAGACAACAAAGAGAATGCTCATTAGAGTCACATTTTAAAACAATGGTGATTCAGGGAAGGACTTTAACCTTTGATGTAACCTATGTAATAAATACTTTCAAG
Source organism: Oryctolagus cuniculus (assembly GCF_051225735.1). Lineage (NCBI taxonomy): Eukaryota > Metazoa > Chordata > Mammalia > Lagomorpha > Leporidae > Oryctolagus > Oryctolagus cuniculus. The sequence continues at coordinate 30,431,587 of NC_142886.1, read as the reverse complement.
CAGAAAAATCACATGACTAGCTCTATTTTATAAATATTTTCCAGTAGCTATATGCCATATGCTTTGAGGGAGAGTGACTTTGTCAGCACATTGCATACGAGGCATTTTAGAAATCTAATCAAGAAGTGATGAGGCCTTAAGCCAGAGAATTGGCAAAGAAGATGGAATAGAAGGGTGTAAGATATTTTTCAGGAGTAGAGGTGATAAATACCATTTGGAATCATCCAAAGTCAAGCGAAGAGGTAAAGACTGTGTGGCATGGCCAGAGGCGGAGGAATAAGAAGAGGGTCAATTTTTTTTTTTTAGAGATTTATTTTATTTATTTGAAAGACAGAGTTACAGAGAGAGGTAGATACAGAGAAAGAGGTCTTCCATCCGCTGGTTCTCTCCCCAGATGGCTGCAATGGCCAGAGCTGCGCCGATCGAAAGCCAGGAGCCAGGCGCTTCTTCCAGGTCTCTCACATGGGTGCGGGGGCCCAAGGACTTGGGCCATTTTCCACTGCTTTCCCAGGCCATAGCAGAGAGCTGGATCAGAAGAAGAGCGGGACTAGAACCGGTGCCCATATGGGATGCTGGTGCTTCAGGCCAGGGCTTTAACCCGCTGCGCCACCATGCCGGCTCCAGAGGGTTAAGTTTAAGAACAGAGATACTCAATACACAATTATTCTTAAGTGCTGAAACTTAACTGAAAAGTGATCACTGTTAAATATAAGAGTGGGAATAAGAGAGGGAAGAGATGTGCAATTCGGGACATGCTCAAGCTGACTTACCTCAAACGGTAGAGTTAGAAACATACCAGGGGATTCCAATTCAATCCCATCAAGGTGGCATGTACTAATGCCATCTCACTAGTCCAGTGATCAATTTCTGTTCACAATTGATCATAATGATAGGACTAAGAACCAAAGGAATCACATAAACAAGAATAGTGTCTGCAAATACTAACCGAAAAAATAAAGAAGGGAGAGAACGATCCAACATGGGAAGTGAGATGCGCAGCAGACCCATAGAATGGCAGATGTCCTACACAGCACTCTGGCCTCAGAATCAGCCCTTAAGGCATGCAGATCCAGCTGAAAAGCCCATGAGAGTATTTCAGGCATGGAAAGCCAAGACACTCTGGGGGGGGAAAAAAAAACCTAAATGAAAGATCTCCACGAGTGAGATCCCAGTGTAAAGAACGGGTCATCAAAGAAGGAGGTACCTTTCTCTGAAGGGAGGAGAGAACTTCCACTTTGACCATGGCCTTGTTTAAATATGATCAGAGTCAGTGAACTCGGGGGGCTTCCATAGCGTTGGCAGCTCATAACAAGAGCCTAGGGTGATTACTGATGCCATAAACAAGAGTGTCAATTTGTTAAGTCAACAACAAGAGTCACTGTGCACTTACTCCAAATGTAGGATCTCTGTCCTTAGTGTGCTGTACATTGAGATTTAATGCTATAACTAGTACTCAAACAGTATTTTTCACTTTATGTTTCTGTGTGGGAGCAAACTGTTGAAATCTTTACTTAATGTATGCTAAACTGATCTTCTGTATATAAAGAGAATCGAAAATGAATCTTGATGTGAATGGAAGGGGAGAGGGAGTGGGAAAGGGGAGGGTTGCAGGTGGGAGGGACGTTATGGGGGGGAAGCCATTGTAATCCATAAGCTGTACTTTGGAAATTTATATTCATTAAATAAAAGTTAAAAAAAATAAAAAAAAAGAACAGAGATACTCCATTCAATTTGGTAAGTGGACTTGAGGTACTATGTAGTACTGAGGTAGGCCTTGTCTTGGGAAGTGAAAGGCATAGATCAGGAGCTCAGGGGAGTTTGAAGGCTACATTTGAAGATATGGTGGCTGATTACTTTCTATGCACCAACTCTCTAAAGGGCGATTTTTACAGAAAGGGAATAGAAAATCCAGTCAGCCCTGTCCTACTTCATTGTTTGAGCAGATGATGATTGGTGGGACTCCTAGTACAGATACCAATGTGGTATCTAGTAGATAAACTGTTGAAATCTTTAGTTAGTAAATACTAAGTTGATCTTCTGTATATAAAGATAATTGAAAGTGAATCTTGATGAAGAATGGGATGGGAGCGGGAGTGGGAGATGGGGTGGTTGCGAGTGGGAGGGAGATTATGGGGGGGAAGCCACTATAATTCAAAAGTTGTACTTTGGAAATTTATATTTGAAAAAAAAGAAAGTGATTATAATTTCAGATACTTTTTATTGCCATGAAAGGATCTTTGATGCTGACACATGCTTCCCAAGTTTTACTCACACAGTACTACCAAATGTAAAGTGGAAGTACAGTCGTATCCACATATTCTTGTCCCCAGTATCCTTTTCTATTATTTCTCTCTTTTTCTTCTCCTCAAATTATTTTTAAGACAGGAAGGACTTCAGTACTATAGCATGTATTGAATATTTGTATAAAAAATGAGTCATGTGACAATGTACTTTAGAATAAATATACATCTCTTTTTAACTTTTATTTAATAAACATATGAGAGGACTACAAAAATTCATGGAAAAGTGAGATTAAGATATAAGTTTATTTTGGGTCACACACATTCTAAATTCTGTGGATCATTTCTTCATCATACACACTTTCTGTGAGGTCCATTATGTATTGTCATCTTCTGGTGAAGCTCAGCCACGGCTCTAGTCCACTGGCTCCTGGAATATGCACTTGAGGCATATCCTTAGTATATGGTATGTCATGTGTGTACCTCTCCATTGGTGATAGAGTTGGATTTAGGCCGTGTTCCTAAAGAGGCTCACTGTGTGACTCTTCAAGGAAACTGAAAGCCACTGGGTTATAAAACAAGGCAGCAGATGCCTTACTCAGTGGGTCTGAGGGGAATGGTGCTTTGGAGAGGCCAAAGAGCTGCCATCTCAGACCGTTTCAGGATTTGTAACTGACAAACAGGAATTTTAGTTTTTCTGGACACCTAGGACCCTACTTAAAAATTCTAGCTTGTTCTGTTTATCTGAGCTATAAGATCTTACATCTCTCTGTGCCTCCTTTTCTAAATCTGTAAAATAAGGATAGTGAAGTCAATTTTATAAGGTTGTGTGAAGTATTAAATGGCATAAAACATTAGATTAGTAATGTGCTTATCATGTCACATGCAAAATCTCATTGGATGGTGCATGTGTGATGGTAGTAGTGACTAGCGTAGAAAATCAAATCCGCCTTGCTAAGCTTTCTGAAACACGCCTTCCTTTAAGTGTCTCCGTGGAGAAGGGAGGGATTCAAAAGAAATCGCACATGGAAAGTGCTGATCATGTGGATCTGAAACTTGATAGAAAGTGAAATGGAACTGAGCAGTTCCCCCATCACTTGCCCAGACCAGAGAATTGTGCATCTTCATAGCATTCTTCTTACTGCTTGGCCGTTTGTACGCATGACGTAACCTCACAATGAGCACGGAAGGGCGAATCATCATCAATAGTAATCCCTGACAACTGCCAGATTGCACACTGTGTTCAAAAGGTGCTCCATGCAGGCAGTGACTGCAATTTCATAGTGAAAATCACGTGTTCCACTCTCGTAGCGACTTTTCTGATTTGCTTGGGCCACCTCCTCAGAGGCGCATGTGATTTCAGTCACTCTTTCAAAGTCGTATATTTTCATACTCTGATGCGGGTCTTTTTCCTGTGGCTCTTTGTTCTGAAGGTCTGCCCCCTCTGCTCCTGAAAGATCCTCCTGAAGGCACATCCTTAACATATAGTAAGCTACATCTTTGGTTATAGAGTTGAATCAGAGCCAGTGATTTGTGAAACATATCATTTTATCTCATCAATGAAATCACATTGTTTGCCTGTGTTTGGGGAAGGACGTTGTAGACTTTAGGGAAAGCCACAAAGAAAGGATGTTGTCACTTTCCCTTGCATATAAGAAAAACAAAGATATTTTTATGTGTTCGGACACATGCAAATTTAGCACAGTTAAGGAAAAGATTAATTTTCAAAGTGCTCCTATATTAGACTAATGAGATATGACTACAAAGATGGTAATTGATTGTGTTAACCAGTGTAACTTGTTAAAGCAGGTCACATCTGTTGTTTGTGTGTGTGTATGTGTTTCTATGTGTGTCCCTTAAAGGCATTTTTTACCAATACATTTAATTTTGAAGAAAGTTCCATTGATTGTAAAAATAACTCCTATACATTAATAAAATTTTTAAACGCCTTTCTACTTTGTTCCATAGTGTTTATAAATGAATATCTAGAAAATAGAATATCACCTGATAGCAAATAAATTTATTTGTTTTATAAAACATTGTTTACCCATGAGCATTAAGAGCTATACCTCTGCACTGTAATTTCTAGAATCTCACACCAGCAAAATCACCCGCGAGGAATGACTTTCTGAAGCTGTCTCCTTTATGAAATTTTCATATTCATAAAGTGATAGCTTTCTCTTGGCAGGCCTTACCCTCACTCAGCTAAACTGGAAGTCATTTATCTGAAGAGAGAGCCACTATTGGAACGAGCTGAACAAGAACTCACATCACACATAAAAAGCTTTTGGAAAAGACCTGGGATTGGCTCTGGGGTGGACATAATTCAAATGCAAATGCATTTCATCAGTGGTTTGCCTTGGATGCCAAACTTTGGAGCAAAAGGAGGACTGACTATTGATCATTTGCTCTTTTCTACCAATAAACAGAATGCCAACAGTAGAACGAATATCCTTTTCTTTTTTTTCAAAGCAATGTCATAAGAGACTGGAAGAAATCAGTCATCAGTGCAAGGCTCACTATTTCAATGCAGAGAGCAGCCCCCAGTGATGCACATGGACTTGGGATTTTACAAATAAGGAAAACTATTGACTATATTTATATTTATGGAAATTAAAATATACAATATGAAAAGAATCAAGTAACCGCATGGTATCTGCCTCTAAATGCAACACTACTTAAATTTTAATGAATTTCTTTCTAGTTGTCTTTTGTTTCTGAGTATTATTTAGACTGATATTGTGGTGGTTTTTCAAAGCTGCTTTGTTTCCACTTAACAAGAGAAAAATCCCTCCTTAAACATGTCTCATTGTTTGTATAATATTTCATAATGTATTATTCTAGAATTTGCTTTACCTCAGGGAAGTAGTAGAAATTGAGATACTTTAAAAATTGTTTTAGGATCATTTCCTCTGATCAATTGCCAAGAAGTAGAATTAACAACTCAAAGGTTATGAACATTTGCTAATGTTCATAACTTAACTTTTGATAAATAGTGCGAATGAGTTTACTCCTTATGGCAGTACACGCAAGGGTCTGTTTGCAAAGCTTCACCACAGCTGCTAGTTACTTCTAATTCCCTTGTTACATCACTGGTCCAAGTGACAACTGTGCTTGCTCTCACTCTTTTGCCCATCCAGGGGATGTCTGGCAATGTCTGGAAACATTTTGTTTTTCACAGCTGGGGAGGTGTTACTGGCCTCTGGTGGGTAGGGCCTGGGGGTGCTTGCTAAAGATCCTGTAGTACACAGGGCAGTGTTCCACAACAAAGAATTATCTGACCTAAAATGTGATTCCTTTCTTCAGACTCCCAGTTGAAAATTGGTTATTTTATTAGGAAAATATTGGTTGAGAAAAGATGCTTGGAAGGCTCTTCCAAGGGAGGAAAATTCCATGAGAAACTGCTTGTTTGCCAAAAACACAGGGCATTTAGTGGACATCCAAGAATACCCACAGACACTATCAAATGTTCTCTAACAGTCAAAATACACAGTCGTTTTACTCCTAGCTTATACTATACACAGTCGTTTTACTCCTAGCTTATACTATTCAAAATTCCTTGCTCTTATATGATGCTCAATAAATATTTTTATGAATATATGAACTAATGATTTCAATTCTGTTATTAAGTTGTGGAGGTACTAGTCCCCTCCCTCCTTCCTTAGAACTGTAGCTTTATTTTATTATTTAAATGCAACTGATGCCTTTAACTGAAAACTGAGCAATGCAAAGATTATTGAGAAGAGTAATACAGAAATTGTTACATTTATAAGTGGTGAAATCACTCCACATTCCTGGTAAACAGATAGGGCTTTTTATTTCAAGAAAGAAATTAAAGTGCAGGGATAGCTGACCCATCCAAGCTCACACAATAATTTTCTTGCTGTAACTAAATAATACTTACTTCCCCTGGAATATACAGTTTTAGTCATCTTCCTATTCATCATTCCACCACTATCTTCTTTCTCCAGCCCTATTCCCTGCTATAGAAATGCCCCCTTGAAAGCAAGGACTGGATCTTACATCTGTTGTATTTTCCATGGTCCCAAGAACAGTGTCTTCTACAAAATAAATATTAAAGCAAATGCAATTTAGGCCGGTGCCGCGGCTCACTAGGCTAATCTTCCACCTTGCGGTGCCGGCACACCGGGTCCTAGTCCCGGTCGGGGCGCCGGATTCTGTCCCGGTTGCCCCTCTTCCAGGCCAGCTGTCTGCTGTGGCCAGGGAATGCAGTGGAGGATGGCCCAAGTGCTTGGGCCCTGCACCCCATGGGAGACCAGGATAAGTATCTGGCTCCTGCCATCGGATCAGCGCAGTGCGCTGGCCGCAGCACACTGGCTGCGGCGGCCACTGGAGGGTGAACCAACGGCAAAAAGGAAGACCTTTCTCTCTGTCTATCTCTCTCACTGTCCACTCTGTCTGTCAAAAAAAAAATAAATAAATAAAAATAAAAATAAAAAAAAATGCAATTTAAATGAATAATGTTTCCACTTACCCAGGATCTAATTTCCTTTCTATGTTGAATCAGAATCCGTATCTTCTAGCTACTATAGATCACCATCCTCATTAACCAAAATGAAGATCAGCCACGCCTCTAGATTGATGGCTCTGGGAGTCAGTGAGATGCACCTTTCTGTCTGCTCTCCAGATGGTGTTTGGGACAGATGCTCCACGAGGTCATCATTTGGAAGCCTGGCAGCACCCTTTGCAAAGTGGGGAGTCACAGTTGGCATTTCTCTGAGCATTTTGTTGCTTAATAGATGGTCTCAGAGTGGTCACGTGCTACTGTCTGGGCAACAGTTCTGAGGACCGATCTTGACCCGGCAGGCTTTGGTGAGAATACTTGGCTGACTGGCTGTTTTCTTGGATACTCAAGTCAACAAATATTTATTGAGGTTTTACTCCATGCAAGATACTTGGCTAGGGACAGTAAGAGGTAGAGCCATGATTTAATAGCACTAAACATTAAAAGGAGCTCAGAAGCTTGAAAGAGAGAGAAGTATATAAATTAGCATAAATCAAGAGCAGATCAAGTAGAGCTGTAATATGGACTTGTGGCGGGGGGCAGCAAAGAGGAAAAGGATCAAGACCAGTTGGAGGATCAGGAAAGACTCAAAGAAGGAGCCAGCATTTGTCTGGGTGTTGAATGCGATGGGTTTTTGATAGCAGGAGTTCAAGAGGAAAAGTAAACAAATTTATGGTGGTTAGGCAGCACATGACAGTATATAAGAATAATTTGACGATTACTATGCATTGTGGTACTATCAATTTTTGAAATATTTTATTTATTTCAGAGGTAGGGTTACACACAGAGAGAGGGAGACGCAGAAAGAAAGGTTTTCCATCCACTGGTTCACCCCTCAAATGGATGCAACAGCCGGAGCTAAGCTGATCTGAAGCCAGGAGTGAGGGGCTTCTTCAGATCTTTCACCCAGGTGCAGAGGCCCCAGTCCTCAGGCCATCTTCTACTTTTCCCAGCCATAGCAGATTCCTCAAATGCCTGCAATGGCCATGATGGGACCAATTGAAGCTGGGAGCTGGGATCTCAATTCAGGCTTCCCAAATGGGTGGCAGAAACCCATTACTTGAGCCCTCACCACTACCTACCAGTGTCTACCTTAACAGAAAACTGGAGTCAGGATCCAGATCCAGGAATTGAACCAAGTTACCCCAATCTGAGAGACAGGTGTTCCAACTGACATCCCAACAACCAGACCAAACACAAACCCCTAAAATACAGATTTTGGTATTACTTTTGTGTTAGAAGGACCCATGAAGTCAAAGAAGCACTGAACCTATAAAAGACATAATGATGCCCTTCAGTCCTCTCAATCCTTTGTCTAAATCTCCACTCTATACTCCAAATCTATTCCTTTCTCTCTACCTCTATTGTATGAAACAAAAAGAAGCAGCTATAGGCTCCTGTGTGCATTACAACATGAGCTCATAACTAGTTGTCTGCTTTTGTTCTTCTTTCATATAATCCGTTTGTTATACAATCATGTAATGGATAATGATTTTTCCTCTGCTTGTGAAATCCTACTGGCTTCCTATTACACTAAATGTAAAATTTCATTTTCTTACCTTAATCAAAGGACTCTGACTAATAATCTGAACTGTTTGTTTTATTCCTAACACCATTACATGATGCCCCTGGCCATGCTGGTCTTTTCTCTCTTCATTGAACACCCCTGCCTCAGGACCTGTTCACTTAAGTTTCTTTTGTCTGTAATATTCCCACTCCCTTTAGTTTTATTTTAAATTTTCTCCCCAATATTTAAATCTAAGTTTGTATGTGACTTCCTCAGTTAACACAAAATAAGACTCATAGATCATCCCATTTTAATTTTTTTTTAAACTTTTTACTTTTATTATTGTCAGTAAAAGGTGATGTTTTAGTAGAGGTATACATTGTGCGATGATCATGTCAAAGTAATTAGCATATCCATTACCTCAAATATGTATTGTTTGGGGTATGAAACATTTAGCAACATATAAAATTCAAACGTGTATTTATTTGTGGATTTTTAAATTGCTTATTTTCCTTGACCAAAAGGTGAACTTAATGAGAAGAAAAAGGGTTCTATCCTCTGAGTTTAGAGATGTACCAGGTAGATAACAGATACTCAAATTATATATGCATGTAGTATACTTCATATATGGCATTGGAGTTCAGGGTAAAAAACATAAATTTTGTCCCTGCCTTTATAAAGCTCACAACATAGCAAAATTTACATTTATTATATCAATAAATTCTCACATGGCATAAGTCAGGAACTGTCAGAATGCCAATTCTCCAAAGGTCGACACTGAGAATAGACAGATTGGTTTCTTCTGCTGGGATTTGAACCCAGGTAGCTTGTTTTCAGAACTTGTCCCTTAATTACAGTTTCAGTTCCCTTCAGTAATGGCCTTACTTATCTTGAGTTTAGGAAATGATTGGAGTTGCAGAGTTAGAAATTTTGAAATACCTTACATATCAAGACTGAGAAGATTTTTTTTAACTAAACGAACAATAAGAAGTTGTTAAAAAATTTCAAGCAGATATGTGACTTAGAGAGAATCCCCTGTGAGTGCTACAGGGGGCTATTGTGAGCAAGGGAGAATAGAGGTAGAGAAGAGTTGGGAGACTGTTGCCACAGTCAACCACCCACCTTATTTTAGGAGCTTAATAACAGTTTGAGTTGTATGTTGTTTGCACACATTCCCTTAGGAACAACAGCTAGAAAAAGGAAGGTTCATTTCACACAGAAAACCCTGCAATTCTTTTATAGAAATATCTAGTTCACACATTTTCAAATGAAAATGACCATTGCTCTCTTTGCCCAAAGATGGTATAGCTATTCCTCATAATAGTTGAAAGCTGTGGCCATGAATAATTTTTATGACATCCATACTGTCTTGAAATAGCTTTCCATTTCAGGTTGTTTACAACCAGCCAGCATTCATTTCTTAATTTGTTAATCATACATTTATTGCACATCCTGTGTTTGAGAATGCTAAACTCCCAGTTCAGTGGAGGAGAGACGCATCTTCCCCCGTCTAGACGATTCTCTCGGATGTGAGGTCACAATACAAGAACAACAACACTTCTCCCCATCTCCATGAGCACCACTCTTCTCACCTGGTTTCATCCTGTAGTAACCTTGTAATTAACCTTTCTGCTTGTATACGTCTTCCTTGTTCTCAACACAGCAAGCAGAGTGATTCTTTGCAAATGTAAATTAGGTCATGTCTCTCCTCTACTCAGTATCTCTGCAGGCTCACCACTGCTCTCAGAGAAGTAGGTCCTTACAGAGACCTACCCAATCCCCACAGTCTGACAGCCTTACTGCTCTTCCCTACTCACCCTGTCCCATTCACGCTTCTCCAATCAGCCTCATTATTTCTCATGAAATGTCCCATGCATGTGCCACTTCTATTTGCACTTCTAATACTTCTCCATATCTACAAACTCCCAACAACCTATGTCATTTGTTTTTTAAAAGTTTTTTATTTATTTGAAAGTTAGAGAGAAAGAGGGACAAACAGAAAAAAAGGACTTCCACCCTCTAGTTCATGCCCCAAATGGCCACAATGCTAGAGTTGGGCCAGGCTAAAGCCAAGAACCAGGAGTTTCCTCTGGGTCTTTTGTGTGGATGCAGGGGCCAATGTATTTGTGCCATCTTTCAGTTGCTTTCACAGGTGCATTATCAGGGAGCTGGGTCAGAGGTGGAGCACCTGGGACTTGAAATGGATCCTACATGGGATGCTGGCACTGCGGGTAGTGGATTTATCTACTACCTCACAACACAGGTCCCTGTTTGCTTTTTATAAAGCTAAAAATGTAGGGGATGGCATTGTGGCATAGCAGGTAAAGCTGCTGCCTGCAGCGCTAACATCCCATATGGGCGCTGGTTCATGTCCTGGCTGCTCCATTTCTGATCCAGGTTCCTGCTAATGTACTTGGAAAAAAAAAAGCAGAAGATAGCCCAAGTGTGTGGGCCCCTGCCACCAGGGAAGAAACTCCTAACTCTTGGCTTCAGCCTGGCCCAACCCTGGCTGTTGCGGCCACTTGAGGAGTGAACCACTAGATGGAAGACCTCTCTCTCAGTCTCTCCCTGTTTCTCTGTAACTCTTTCAAATAAATAAATCTTATATTAAAAATTAAAAATTTAGAGCTTCTGCTTATCAGAACATACCACTGAGAGAGTGAAAAGGCAAACACAAGGATACAACAAATCAGCCATACATGGAGGTAGCCAGAATATAGAAAGAGCTCCAGTTTACCTCACCTTACCTCCCTCTCCTGGACAGCACCTTCTATGTTGTTCATTGTGGATTTTTCATGTACTCAGGAAAATATTGACACACAGCATGTGCTCTAAAATATTTGTTGGAAGAATAAGTAAATATACAGATATTAAATGCAATGTGGTGGTGTCAGGGAATAGTGTTTGAGAGAGTAGGCCAAATAGAATCTCAAGTGAAAGGAATTGTGGAAAGAATTCTGAGAAAAATAGCCACTGTTAAACAAAATATCTAATATTCTGATTCACTAAGGCATATTTGGAGGGAAGAATCATCCTTCTCATTTTAAACAGAGGAGGAGACTGAGAACATTTCGAACACTGGCACTGTCATTGCCCTCTAAAGACCACACCAACTCCACTTCTAGCTGCCTCACCACATTGCTTCTCTAACAATGGAAGACTAATTGCTACTGTGAATAAATGCAGGCTTGGTTTACTGTACTATTGCTTATTTGTGTGTCACCATCAATATTTATTAATGATGTCTTAGGTCAGTGCAGCCCTAATGTATGGACTGGAAGGTAATATTCAGGGCCCAAGAGAGCTTTTCCTTATCCAAAATGTCCTTCTTATAAACATTCAACAGAATCTTAACATTTTATCAATGGGAAATGTGTATTATTTGGAGATGTTGTCGGCTTCTGTTAAAATGTAAACACTTCTGCTGTGAATAGTCTTTTGAATGAATATTAAATATCTTCAACCAATAATTGTGAAAGAAGAGTAGGCGAGGTGAGACAGAAGAGAAATATATATTAGGGGGTGTTTATGGGAAGGGCTATCTTTCAGGGGATATAAAAATAATAATTTTGTCTGGTTGTGTGTGTGTGTGTGTTGAGGTGTGCGGTACAAGACTAGGTTAAAACATGTCAGAGTTTGCAGATGAGGACAATAGAGTTTGCAAGTGGGTGAGAGGTTGGGGTCACTGCCCAGGATGCTTTCCTCCTGCACAGTTGAGATTGGATCCAGCATTGTCCTAGTCCTGGAATGCAAGGTGCATCACAGTGCTCTGAGCAAAGTGCCGGGCACCTAGACTTTATCTTGAACTTCATGATTTTCCATTTTTGCCACCTGGGTTGTGATTTCTTCATCCATGTGGCAGAGATTTTATTCTTCAAATGTTAGGATAAAATGCTCTAACCCGAAGACAAACTATGGAACATTCTAGAAACTTAAAGAGGTGTTTCTCAAAGGAGAGAGGGCATGTTAGAGTGACTCCAGAGCTGTATTCAAGTTATACTTCCTCCCTCCCCCAACCCCTCAGTTCTTACTTTTCATTGATATTTTGAGAAATCCAATTATTTATATATAAAACAAAAGAAGGAATACTGTAATAGCTAGCAATTATTCATGAGTCAGTTTTAACTATGATCAGTACAAAACTTGTTCATCAACATTTCCCCACTACTTATCTCTTGCTATTTATTGTTTTTCTGCTTTAGAAGGTAAAATTTACATAACCACAATGAATGCATTTTAAGTACACAATTAGATTTTTGTCAATTTATGTAATTGTGTAGTCGTAATCACAGTGTAGTTTTAGAATACTTCCTCACTCAAACCAATTCTTTCTTGTCTGAGTATGGTTCATTCCTACTGCCACTCCTAGTCCCTCTATTGCTTGAATAAGTCTTTTTTTATTACTAATATATTGAGTTTTTATTACCAATGATGGGAGCATTTTTTGTCAAATATCTTTGTATGCATCTATTGAAATGACTGTTTTTTTCATTCTATTAATGTTAATTTATTTTTTGAAAAGTCATACACCTCTTGCATTACATATATAAATCCCACTTGGTCATATTGTATAATCCTTTTAATATGGTGCTGGTTTTAGTTTTCATATTTGTTAAGGGATATTAGTATGTATGAGGGATATTGGTCTATACTTTTATTTTGTGGTATTTGTCAGGCATTGGTATCAAGATAATTCTGGTCTTATGGAATGAGTGGAAAATTGTAACTTTTCCCTCTATTTTCAGAAAGAATTTATAAACAATTGAATTATTTCTTCTCAAAATATTTGTGGTGAAACCATCTGGGCTTGAGCTTTTCTTTGTGGGAATATCTTCAATCACTAATTTGATTTCCTTTCTGGTTATTTGCTTATTCAGATTTTCTAAGTTATATTGAATCTGTTGTAGTTATTTGTATTTTTAAAGAATTTGTCCATTTCATCTAAGTTAACTTATTTGTTGGCATTAAATTGTTCATAATGTTCTCTTTTACTCATTTTATTATTGGTAAGTTTGTTAATGTTGTCCCCTATCTCATTCTGACTTCATTCATGTGTCTTGTGTCTTTTTTCTTGGTGAGTCTGCCTGAAGATATTTCAGTATTTTGGTCTTTGCTAATAACTAATTTGTTAGGTTCTCTACAGAAGCAAACACAACAGCATAGGGCCAGTGCTGTGGTGCAGTGGGTTTAGCCACTGTCTGCCATGCTGGTATCGCATCTGAGTGCCAGTTTGAGTCCCGGCTATTCCACTTCCAACCCAGCTCCCTGCTGATGTACCTGGAAAAGCAGAGGAAAATGACTCAAGTGCTTGAGCCCCTACCACCCACATGGGAAACCTGGGTGGAGTTCCAAGCTCCTGGCTTTGGCCTGACCCAGTCCTGTCTGTTGTGGCCATTTGGGGAGTGAACTAGTAGATGGAATATCTCTCTGTCTCTCCTTGATGCTCTGTAACTCTGCCTTTCAAACAAGTAAATAAATCAAAAAAAAAAAAAAAAAAACTCAAAATAGCATATGTATGTGTATGTGTGTATGCAAAAGAAGCATAATTATGGAGGCTATGTCCCATAATATGCTGACTGCAAACTAGAGAACCAGGAAACCTGAAGGCCTGAAAACCAGAGGAGCTGGCACTGTAGCTCCCAGTCTGAGGCTCAAGTACAGAGAACTGGGAGGGTGCTGTTAGTGTAGGTCCCACAGCCCGAAGGCTCAAGAGCCAGGAGATCTGCCTGAGGGCAGGAGAAGATGAAGGCTGTAGGAGAGAGAGCTCTTCCTTCCTCTGACTTTATTCTCAGTGCATTGGATGATTCCAGTCTGCATTGTGTTCACAGCCCAGCATGAAGGCAGCTGAGGCTGCCTGTTGGGCAAGAAGGGCTGGGGCTGTGGGTTTTATTGATACTCTTCCAACCCTGGAAGATGCAGAGAATCAAGTACTCTCAGATCCCTCACCTTCTTTTGCCTTTTCTTGCTTCTTGACATAAGTAGATTCTTATTTCAGGACCCGCAACTAATCTAAACAGTTCAAATAAAAATGCATAGTTCTTTTTTGATGGACTGTAAAAAATTTAATATGCCTTTAAATATGTTTTTCTTCTTTGATTTTTGATAGATTTACTGATGTGTTTAGGTGTAAACTTTTGGATTTCATCTGATTTGGAATATGTTCAGTCTCTCTTAAAATAACTTTTAGGGGCCAGCACTGTGGCATAGCAAGTTAAGCCACTGTCTGCAGCTCCAGCATCCTATTTGGGTACTGGTTTAAGTCCTGGCTGCTCCACTTTCCATCCGGTTCCCTGCTAATGGCCTGGGAAAGCAGTGGAAGATGACCCAAGGCCTTGGGCCTCTGCACCCATGTGGGAGGCCTGGAAGAAGCTCTTGGCTCCTGGCTTTGGCTTGGCCCAGCCATGGTCCTTGTGACCATTTGGGAAGTGAACCAGCAGATGGAAGATTCTCTCTGTGTGTGTCTCATCTTTTCTCTCTTTCTCTCTCTGTCTCTCTCTCTCTGTCACTCTGACTTTCAAATATAAATAAATTTTAAAAATTAACTTTTAGTTACGTTTGGGAAGGTTTCAATGGTCATGTCTTCAAATTTTTTTCTACCTTTTTTTCTTTATTGATTTAGGACTTCATTGCACATCAGCTTGATGTTTTCGCACAGGTTTTTTAGTCTGTTTGCTCTTCTTTGGTTTGGTTTTCTCTCTGTCCTTCATTACTGGTTGTTACTATGTCTGAGTTCACTGGTTCTTGTGTCATCTCAAATTTGTTATCATCTCTAATTTTAAATTTTCAGTTTTACTTTTCACCTTCCGAGATTTCTATTTGAATAATTCCTATCAATTTATCATAATTCTCTGTTGATTTTTTTAAAGAAATAGTTTTTAACAGATTCAGTGTGCTTTGTGAATACGACACTCAGAACATAATGATACTCTTCCTCTCTCCCTTCTTCCCTCCCCCTCTTTCTCTTCCACCCTCCTTCCTTCTACCTTTCTATTATTTTTTTAGTCTTTGAAATAATGTATTTTGAGCTTTTATGATCATATTTTATTTAAGTTCTGTGTATATATCTATATATGGAGAGATTATATATAATACATATATATAATAGATATTTAATACTTATATATATAATACATACATATATATATATGTAATTAGAGACAGATTTCCTTTGAAATCTTTATCTGCTAATTTCAAAATGTGGATTGCCCCATCAGAGAGTTTCTTTTTATTGCTGTGAGGGTTAATTTCAGGTTCATTTTGTGTGAATTAAGGAATGTCTAGAGAACTGATAAAGAGACCTCATTACTCTGGGCATGTCTGGGAGGGTGTTTCCTAGGTGTCCCTTGTGTACTGGAAGCCTCAGTAGAGAAAACCTGCTGCTAAGGTGAGTGGATGCCATCCAGCTGTCTCGATAGAAAACAGCAGAAAAAGCCAATCTTCCATGTCTCTGGTGTTGGGACATCCTCCTTCTGCTGCCCTTGGCTGCCAGCACTTCAGGCTCTCTGCCCTTTGACTCCAGGACTTCGACCCGTGGCCCCAGGTGCTCCCAGGCCTTTGATCTCACACTGAAAATTACATCATTGGCCTCTCTGTTTTGGATGCTTTGTACTTAGATTGAGCCTTGCTACTGGCATCCCAAGTCTACAACCCGCAGATGACCCGTCACAGGGCTTCTCAGCACCCATAATCATGTAAGCCCGTTTCCCTAAGAAATAGCATCTCTCGCTCCCTCTCTCTCGCTCCCTCTTCCCTACTGCTTTTTCCTCTCTGAAGAATATTGACTATAATGCATTCCTTCTTCTTTTTTTATTTTTTGTGAGAATAAGACACATTCTATCTATGTGTCATAATTTTTGTTGTTGAAAATTGAACATTTAGACAGTTAGTATAGGAATTCTGGATTATAATTTACCCCAAAAGATTACGCTTCTTTAGTAACTTTCCTGAACTGTGTCTGTGGCATTTCCTCCTGTTATATAGACTTACGTCTATACTCAGTAAAATGTCTTTTTAAAGATTTGTTATTTCATTTGAGAGACAGAGTTATAGTCAGAGAGAGGGAGGGATAGAGAGAAAGGGCTTCTGTCTGCTGGTTTGCTCCCCACATGGCCCCTACCATCAAAGCTCGGCCTATCCGAAGCCAGGAGCCAGAAGCTTCTTCCAGGTCTCCCACATGGGTGGGCCATGTTCCACTGCCAGGCCATAGCAGGGAGCTGGATTGGAAGTGGAGCAGCCGGGATTCGAACTGGCACCCATGTGGGATGCCATGGCCACAGGCAAAGGCTTAGCCTACTATGCTGCAGTGCTGGCTCCAGTAAGTTTTTTTTTTTCTTTAATTACTGTTTAGCATTTTAAGTATGACTGCCAAGGAGTTACTTCTCTCTACGTCTAGTATTTCCTGGTAGAATTTCTGGCTAGTTTGTTGGTCTGTTATTTGTCCCCGCCGGGTCTGCAGTCTCAGGCTAACTTAGCTGTGATTGTCCCAGTTCCCTGAGATCACTAAGATCACAGCTGTTACAGACGGAGCCCTCACTGTGGGATCTGCACCGTGATCCAAATCAGGTTATTCCTCTTTCCCAACAAAGCTGCTTATCCTTCACCTGCCCCTTCATCGGTAGAATCACTGCGCAGATGCAGATGGAACTGAGATGGGAATGGAAATCGCTCCAGGGAGGAAAGTTGTAGACTCACCGTTCTTACCCAAAGTTGTCTGAACTTGTCATCCCTACATTCTTCTTCTTCTTCCTCCTCTTCTTCCTTTTGATGTTTTTGCTTGAACAAAATGTGTCATCGTATGTGCAGAGTGAAAACTCTAGGTTAGACATTTTTTAAGAGGGTAAACCTTACTTGGATCTGAATAGAGAAGTTCAACATACCAATGCACTTTCTTCCATGTACTTTTCAATAGCTAGGTTCCATTGATTTCTCTTCAATTTTATTTCAGTTTTTATGGAATGATAAAGAAATTGAGTAAGCTAAAAGGTGAAGTAACATCTACTTACTTGTCTGTTATAATATTTTCTTCACTGTTCACTGTGACAACAATCCCGATTTATCCAGAAAAAAAATACAGTGTTAGTATACAAGTTCCATCCTGGGAAATTCTTCTGTCCAAGACATATTGTGAAAGATGTTCACCTTCGTGAGTGTTCCCTTTGAGGAACCCTACATTGCAGTTGCACCAGTCCCAGCAAATATTATCTCTCTCACAGCCAAGCCTGCAGGCATACTGCCCCCTACAGGGATTGGCCTTCAATCAACTCATACCCATTTTCTGGTAAAATTTTGTATATTATCACAAAACTAATTTAGGCCTCAGTGTTTCCAGATGGCTCTCCAAAATCTGTTTTTTTTTTTGGTCTCTGGTTTCCCTTAATACCCAGAATATTCTTTCATGGGGTAACTGGCACCATTATGTTACTATCATTGTGTTTTATCAATTTTTCAGTCAGTTATTTGCTCATAAACTCTTAGCAAACAACCACATCTCAATAGCATGCAAAAGTAAGCACTTCTTTTAACTTAAGTGTATGCTGGTTACCGTAGTTCAGCTCATTTAGGCTGCCTTCAGCAGCCTGGCCTGAGGCTTTGCCTTTGGTGTCAGGTCTGGGAAAGAGCAAATGTTCTCAGGATTGATCAAGAATGGCTATTGCAGTCAGAGTTCCGGGCGCCGCATTTATCATAGCCTGTTCCACGTGAGCTCAGCTTTACCTCATGGTCATGGCAACCTACCTCAGTGTGCACTGTGTGCCTTCCTCTTTCATCTCCGAGGGCCTTGTGCAACATTATGGGAATCCACACCACAGGTAAGGGACATTGCCCTGGGGACAGTCCTCAGACAATAGGGATAAGAGTTCATGGATACATGTTTCAACCTTCCATGCTTTAGGGGGTATTTCCTAAGCTTGTCAGGAGATCCCAAGAGAGTTGAGTCCCAGCTGCAGATGGTATCTCTGTTGACTGTTCATTCTTCCTTTTCTCACTTGGCCCACTCCCTCTATGGTTTTCTGGGATTATTCATAAATAAACTCATTGCACGTTTTCTCAGGGTCTACATTCTGAGAAATCTAAGCCAAAGTGTGTGTGTGTGTGTGTGTGCGCGTGTGTATGTATTTAACCCTTTCTTTTTTTAGACCCTAGTTCACCCCTCTCTTTTTTTTTATTTTCTTTTTTTTTTCACCCCTCTCCAAAACTGCCTTGTAGTCCTACTCTAGAACCCAACACTTCTATTTGGGAGTCTGTGTTAACTCAGTCTCTCAAGAGTTTGTTAAAGCTCAAATAAAATGCATTTTATATTATGAAAAATGTAGGGCTTACTTTTGAATATTAAAGTGTAATGTGAAAATTATAATTTTGAAAAGGATTTTTCTCACTATTAAGACCCCTTAGGAGTATTGACATTTTCTTTCTTTAATGAGAGGGTGTATTTCCTCTGGTTAAAATACAGCCATCAATATGATCACGTTTATATCTTCATGAAAATCTTGTCCTAGAGTCATGAAAAATACTTCAGTGTTTTCTGATCAGTTGCTGAGTTCCTGAGGCATACATGCCTATAGAAGGAACTCAGCACAGTAATTGTTATCTCCGCGTAATCCTTTCTGTAAGTGTATTTCAGTACTTTTTCTGATAAAGTTATTCCAGCTTCTCTGTCTTCTATATTGTTCCATCTGATTTTGCAATTTAAATTTTGTCCATTTTAGAGGAAGTGCCCCACCCCCCATTCATTCTCTTTAAGCATCTTCAAGACCTTGCTACTCTTGATTCTTTAGATATTTTTCTTGGAATTTTCCTATTAATTTCTTGCTGATCAATTAGGGTTTTTTTTTCTTAAAAATTCATTTATTTATTTATTTGAAAGGCAGATTTCAGAGAGGCAGAGAGAGAGAGAGAGAGATCTCGCACCCGCTGGTTCACTCTCAAAATGGTTGCAATTGCCAGGGCTGGGCCATTTCAAAGCCAGGAGCCAGAAGTTTTTCCCTGTCTCCCATGTGGATGCGAGGCCCCAAGTACTGGGGCCATCTTCTGCTGCTTTCCCAAGTGCATTAGCAGGGAGCTGGATTGGAAATGGAGCAGCCAGGATACAAACCAGAGCCCATAAAGGATGCCGCATTGCAGCCAGCAGCTTTACCCACTATACCACAGTGCTGGCCCCTGGATTAGGTTTTACCACTGTTTTGGTTCCTCGGCAGGAATCTTGCCCTTGATGTCATTTTGTTCTTCCCACACTCAGGTTTGCCTCCTGAAATTCCAGATAGGTCTATTCCCCTAGCACCTGAGCCTTAAGAAGGAGTTTGGACACTTTTACTACATCAAACTTCAGATTAAACAATGACATACCTTTAAAATAGTGGTGCATCCATGGGTACCATTCTTTTTTGTTTTGTTTTGTTTTTTAAGATTTATTTTATTTATTTGAAAAACAGAGTTACAGAGAAAGGTGGAGACAGAGAGAGAGGTCTTCCATCCGCTGGTTCACTCCCCAGATGGCCACAACGGCTGGAGCTGCACCGATCCGAAGCCAGGAGCCAGGAGCTTCCTCCAGGTCTCCCACATGGGCACAGGGGCCCAAGGACCTGGGCCATCCTCCACTGCTATCCCAGGCCGTAGCAGAGAGCTGCATCAGAAGAAGAGCAGCTGGGACTAGAACTAGTGCCCATATGGGATGCCTGCGCTTCAGGCCAGGGCTTTAACCCACTGTGCCACAGCACCGGCCCCTGGGTACCATTCTTGACTCCATAATCCTTCCTTCACTCTTGCCTGTAGACAAAAGACTCTTCTCTGTTTAGTAAAATGGGAAGATGAGCTAAACTCATGACCATCTTCCCTATCTCCCTGTTCCCTCACCTTGGAGCCCTGTGGTATGCCTGAATTCACATGAGCTCCTTTTCAGTTGAGAAGCCCATCTTTATTTGTGCTGCCAGTGGAAATGTCTGGGTAATTCTGGAATGCTGTATCAGGATGCATGTCATTGACCCACACTTCAGCCATCTTCACCAGAAATGTTATCTCTAGCAAAGGAGACGGTTTCACCTCCATCTACCTGACTCATGTTCTTCTAGATGACTTGTTTCTAAAGTGAGAAAAAATTCTAGCAAAATTTCAACATAGAAAATGAAGGAAACACTTTCTCTTAAACAGATTTATTTATTTACTTGAAAGGCAGTTGCACGGAGAGAGAGAGGGAGAGTGAGGGAGAGGGAGAGAGGAATCTTCCATCTGTTGGTTCAGCCTCTAGATGGACGCAATGGCCAGTGCTTCTGACAGGCTGAAGCCAGGAGCCTGGAACTCCATTCAGATCTCCCTTATTGGTGGTAGGGACCCAAGCCCTTGCAACATCTTCCACTCCTTTCCCAGACACATTAGCAGGGGACTGAATGGGAAGTGGAGCAGCTGGGACTCAAACCAGCACTCATACTGGATTCCAGCATTCTGGGTGGCAGCTAAATCCACTGTGCCACAGCACTGGCCCCAGAAAGACCTTTTTCAAAAAAAAAAAAAAAAAATTAGTAACACAGTAAGAGAATGGTCATAGATATAGTCAATAAAAATAGTAATTGAGTATTCCTAAATGTTCCAGTTGACCAGAGTTTGGAAGATTGCTGTGTTAGTAGGGTTAAATGAACAATTAGGGAAATGTAGTTATTTAAGTGGATGGAGAAGAAAATAATCCATAAGCTTCACTATCATAAGCTTTTATTGCAGTTCTTAATATTAAAAGAGACCACAGGATGTAATTCAGAGCACTCATTTACCAAAATGTTGCAACCATGTTAAAAATCATTAGTCCGTTTTTGTTAATATTCAAAAGTCTTTTTTTATTCTTACCACATTTTCACAAAGTAATCTTGGTTCTTTTTAAACTCCTTTGATTCTAAAAATTACCAAATATGCTATTTCTCAATGTTTCAACACGGTCTTTTGATTTCTGCAGCTTGTGTTGTAATATAAAGCATAGCAGAGCTCCTATCTTAGGATTGTCAAGCTTGTTATTTGCACACATTGGAAGAAGTGAAGAGGCTGGATAGGGAGCAATTGGAGTTCCGTTTGCAGTTTACTTTGAAGTTGAACAGCTTAGTTTTCCTGGATAGATTTTAGTTTCCGAGCTTATTGTTTGTTTCTGTAAGGTACAATTTTTGTTGTTAGTTAAAACTTATTTAAATTTTGGTTAAATAACAAGATCTGTAATATTTTTCTTTGGAATTTTTAAGATTCTATTTGAAAGTTAGTAAATTATTACTTGAGTGCCTTAAAATAGTATATGTTTTATTTATTGGATATGAAGTTCCACTGACATAACTCTTAGATTAATCTTGGTAATCATTTTTTTTTTCATAAATTTATTTGAGAGGTAAAGTTACAGACAGAGATGGGGAGAAACAGAGAAAGGTCTTACATCTGCTGGGCTGTCTTCTACTGCTTTCCCAGACCAGGGCATGTATGGGATGCGTGTGTTGCAGGCGGAGGCTTAGCCCAGTACACCACAGCACTAGCCCCAGTCTTGCTGATCTTATTTGAATTTACTATACTCATGAATTTTTGTCATCTTTGTGTAGTTTCTGGGAGGAGAGTACTGTAACCTCTACTTACTTGTAGGTTTGTCAGTTTCTCTTTGTGTATCGCATTAGTTTCTGCTTTATAGATTTTGATTTTAAACTGATAATTGCATTTAAATTTGTGGTAAGTGACTAAGAAACTAAACAAAAATGCATGAGTCATTTATTTTCATGTCAGGTATAGTTAGCAGCATAAGACAGTGGCCCCTAAGTGTAAGAAGAAAAGAAAATGAGCCCTAAAATTAGCCTGATTTTCTAATGAGAGGCACATTCTTGACTACATTGTACGGAGGGAGCTCCCAGATGCAAAATGACAATCTCACTGAGTCGGGGTAAATATCAGGCATCTTGGAGATAAATATTTTTGGCAAATCTCAGAGAAGAAAGAGCTACTGCTGCTACTTCTAATACTACCAATACTACTATTACCACATACACACATACATAGTTCCTGAAATCTGCATAATCCTTATTATTAAGCTCTATATGTATAAGATGAAATTTAATGAGATTGAACAGGCAACAACTTCCATGGAGCTATAGTCTGAAATATTTCTAGAGTGCACAGAAGGTGGGGAAATTCTCAAGTTCTGACCACCCAATTAACTAAATAATCAATGGAGACTTCCAAAGGGTCAAGTCTAATAGTACTAATAGTAAAAACAGCCCTGGGAAGAAATGCTTTTCTGGACTTTCTGAAATAAAACAAAACCAAACCTCAAAAGGATACAGCTTGATTTGCAATTAATTAGTTCTCTGCATAGCAAAGGGAAACAAACTTCAAAGGAAAACAACAAAATCCAGACATACAAGGCATCAAGGCATACAAACAAAAATCCAACATCTAATAACAACATTTCTAGGCATGTCAACAATTACCAAAATAGGACTCAAAATCAGAAGAAAAAAAAGCTAATGGAAACAGACACAGTAGTGAAATAATAGAATTAACAGAAAAGGAGTTTTAAAATTGATGTTACATATAGTATGCTTAAGGATTTAAAGAAAAATGGGAACATGAAGAGGAGGAGATAATTGAGAGAGATGAAAACATGAAAAGATTATTGGCCGGCGCCGCGGCTCACTAGGCTAATCCTCCGCCTAGCGGCGCCAGCACACCGGGTTCTAGTCCCGGTCGGGGCGCAGGATTCTGTCCCGGTTGCCCCTCTTCCAGGCCAGCCCTCTGCTGTGGCCAGGGAGTGCAGTGGAGGATGGCCCAAGTGCTTGGGCCCTGCACCCCATGGGAGACCAGGAAAAGCACCTGGCTCCTGGCTCCTGCCATCGGATCAGCGCGGTGCGCCGGCCAAAGCGCGCCGGCCGCGGCAGCCATTGGAGGGTGAACCAACGGCAAAGGAAGACCTTTCTCTCTGTCTCTCTCTCTCACTGTCCACTCTGCCTGTCAAAAAAATAAATAAATAAAAATAAAAATAAAAAAAGAAAACATGAAAAGATTATGTAACTATGAAAATTAATCATTTAAAATATTATATTGAAAATTCTCTTGATGGCACCTGCAACAAAGGAGACTACACTAGTATTAGTGGACTTAATTTTATGTAGCTGCAGAAAGTTTTCTAACTGAATTGAAAACAGAGAAAAGAAAATTGACGAACATGAGTATTGACTCAGTAATGAGACAGTATCTAGTGATTTAAGACATATATAATTGGAATATAAGAAAGACACTGGGGCCAGCATTGTGGCGTACTAGGTAAAGCCACTCCCTGCAATGTCAACATCCCATATGGGTACTGGTTCGAGTCCTGGCTGCTCCGTTTCCTATCCAGCTTCCTGCCAGTGGCCTGAAAAAAGCAGCAGAAGATAGCCCAAGTGTTTGGGTCCCTGACACCGATGTGGGAGACCCAGATGAAGCTCCTGGCCCTTGACTTCATCTTGGCCCAATGCAGCCCATTGTGGCAATCTGGGAAGTAAGCCAGCAGATGGAAGATAACTGTCTCTCTCTCTCTCTAACTCTGACACTTTCAACAAGTAAATAAATAAATCTTAAAAAAAAAAGAAGTACATCAAGCAACATGGCAATTAAACTCATGAAAACCAGTAATAAAGGGATAAATCTTAACAACAAGAAAAACTCAAATTAGTTAGATAAAGGTGAAGAATTATCACATTTTTTAAATTAAGAACCATGTTTGTCAGAAGACAATGGAAATCACTTCTGCAGTACTCCTGACAAGAGGGCATAACCCATATGTAACCACGAGGAGATGTTCAACATCCGTAAGTTGAGGGACATCTGCAAAATAATTGCTATGTGTTCGTCTAGAATTTTTATGTCATTATTGACAAAAGAGACTTAATTCAGAGATGAAAGTAATATGATAACAGAATGCTGTCTGTGACCCTGAAACCTATCTTTTATTTGTTATAAATGATAGTATTGGAAAAATCAGCAAAATTGGGGTTAATTTTGTAGATTATAATATCCTGTTATTTCAGTGTCATTGTCCTGATTTTAATTTTACAGTGGTTGTGAAAATACAAATATTTAGCAGTAAAGAAATAATATTTCTGTAATTTTCCCTCTAATGGTTCCAAAAAAGTGCAATATATATTTACATATCCAGAAGAAACCATGAATCAAATGTAATAAATGTGAACATTTTGATAATGTGAATGGAGTGTATGTAGGAGTAGTTTCTATGCTTCATATAATTTTCCTACAAATTGCAAATATCTCAAGGTTACAAAATGACCCCATTGTCCCCAGGCAGTCATTGTTACTGAACTCCCTATTACAGTTTCTGCAGTGAAGAAGCCCACCTTTCCCCTTCTTCCAGCAGTGGGTCTGCCCCGTCCCCTGCCTCGGAGGCATTTCCAGTCTGGAACACTACAAGAGCCAGCTCTCTCCCTGGCCCAGCCAGCTCTTGACTCAAGACCTCAGAAGTCTTGAGCATGGGAACTGATTTCCAACCATAAGGGATCACATGAGGCTTCTATGAAGAAGTGGATTTTTAACTAGATCTTGAAGAATGATGTCTGTAACTACTTGAGGAAGAACTTAGAATTTAGACTTGAGTTAGCTCGAGTTATGGGAAGAGCAACTTTGGGAATGAAGTATCCATATTTCAAAGGGCAATTTACTTTCCTAAGGAGGGGCTTATTTGGCTACTTTATATATTCATAATGATTGGGTTCTTTTTCAATCTACAGTTTTTTTGTGTGTGTTTTTTTTTTTTTTTTGTTTTTTTTGACAGGCAGAGCTAGACAGTGAGAGAGAGAGACAGAGAGAAAGGTCTTCCTTTTTCCGTTGGTTCACCCCCCAAATGGCCGCTACGGCTGGTGCACTGCACCAATCCGAAGCCAGGAGCCAGGTCTTCCTCCTGGTCTCCCATGTGGGTGCAGGGCCCAAGTGCCATCCTCCAGAGAGCTGGATTGGAAGAGGAGCAGCCGGGACAGAATCCGGCGCCCCAACCGGGACTAGAACCTGGAGTGCCGGTGCCGCAGGCAGAGGATTAGCCTAGTAAGCCGCGTGGCACCGGCCCAATCTATAGCTTTTTTATACAAAGTATTTATTTTCATTTTATATGAGAAGCAGACACACACACACACACACAGAGAGAGAGAGAGAGAGAGAGAGAGAGAGAGATCTCCATCTGCTGGCGCTGGTTTTCCCCTAAATGTCTGCAATAGCCAGTGCTGGGCCAGGTTGAGGTAAGAGACTGGGAACTCTGTCTCCTCAGAGGTGTCAGGGATCCAACTACTTGCACCGCCACTTTCTGCCTTGCAGAGTACATTAGCAAGGTGCGATAGGAGGTCGAGTTGCGACTTGAAGACAGGCCCTCCAGTGTGGGATGGAGGCATTCCAAGAGTCATCTGGACTGCTGTGACAAATGCTCACCCCATCCTTAGCTTTTTTTTTTTTTTTCCATTCACCACCTATTAGTTTGTAACTCTTTAGTTTGACTCTTCTGCATAAAGTCAGACTTCTCTTGATGTTTTACTGAGTGCTAGCTCCTTGCTTAGTCTTTGTTATTAAAGGGATAATGATCTTCAAGAAAATCCCAGCTGGGAAAAGAAAAAGGAGCAATTTGTGGCAATCTTTTTTAATATTTAGCAAGTCCCTTTTAATGAAAAAGAAAGCTCTTAAAATGTTTATTGCCTCTCAAGGAGACAATACTTTTCTTTCAGCATCTCCTCCTCTGTAATTATATGCTCTGGCAATGTGGCATACTAGATGTAGATTTTGGAATTCTAATAGGAATACAAATCCTGGTTTTGTTGCCAATGCTGTATGACACATCCTCAGTGTCATGTTTCCTTGGCTGGCCTAAGTGAGGACGATCCTGTGAACCCTTCAGTGTTAGGGAAACAAAAGAGCAAATTAAGGAAGTCAAGGTGTCCAGCTAATTTACATGGAGTTAATCAATAAATGTTATTTCTCTCTCCTTCTCACTGCTCTCTCCCCAGCCAGGTTTGCACTCCTTTTTCTTCCCTTTCTTTGTCGTTTACTAAAATCCTAGTCATCATTCAAGTCCAGCTGTACCTTCTGTGGCTCCTTCCCTAAATGCCCTACTATGGTAGTGATTTAAACTTTATTTTGTGTTCCAACAACACATGAACTTCCCTTTAGTACTGAGCAAGGACTAACATTTCTGAGGGCTTCAGCTAAAAGAACCAAATCAAGGTGCTTGGCGATGGTGTTACTGCATCATATTGATTAAATAGACAATGAATGCAAAAAAGCCTGAGTCTTGGAATGGAGGTCTGACTAGGTCTAAGAGTTATCCTAATTGTTTCAGTGATTAAGGAAGAAACTTTTAGACTATGAAGAAATACTGAATTTAGACCATAAAGAGTTAAAAAAAAGATCATATTTTCAGAACTGGAATTTATAAGAACTTGAATTCTTGAAGATAATTTTTATAGTATATAACTTGTCTTAGGTGTTTTCTTTAGAAGTAAGTGTTGTAAGGTATGTCTTTGTGTTTCATTCCTTCATATTTATCTCTTTTTAAACCACATTATAACCCCTTGAGGATCAGAATTATAGCTGGCATGCAGCATATGTTTAATGAATATTTAACAAAATTAAACTTGAAATTGAATGTGGTAGAAAAAGAAGCCAGAAGGAAGTCAACAGAGACCCTGGCTAATTTTTATTAAAGGTTTTACATATATTGTTTTCTTTAATCCTCACAACAGTGGCATTTGATAAAAAGTTATGACCTCAACCTTACAAGAGAAGAAACCAAGATTTAGAAAGAGTTTAAGTAACTTGCCTGAGGTTACACCACAGGCACAGGATTCACATGCAAATCTAAGGTGACATCAGGGAAAGGTGAATCCAGCCACCTTACCTTCGGGAAATCCTCTTTCCTCAGCGTCCTCTCTAGCAGACTTGAAGACCCTTTCTGCACAGTCACAGGCTAACCAAAAGTAATCATTTTATTTTCCACTACATGCAGTAATGTAGACATGGACCTACTAACATTTGAAAAACAGGCCATATGAGGAACAGTTGCTGTCTTCATTAATGTTGAAAAATCACAGTGTCCACAGGAATAAATCACATCAAAACTGTTAGTCTCACTATTGAGATTTAAAGAAGAATCTGCCAGGTTTTGAATTTGTGGGAATAAGTCTATTTTTCTGGTACTACAGATTGTATTCACCTTTAAAGTGCTATGATTCATGTAGGTCAGCTTGATTCTGTCTGTGCTGATGGAGAAAAAGCATGGATGGAGGTTTCCGGAACAAATGTTTTCGACAATTACTTTTCTGGGAGAATTAGCACAGTGCTCACTATTCCTATAACATCTGAATGGACACACAGAAGGTTGCCTTGTGAGGGAGGCTAGCGGGGTGCTTGGCCCAGAAAAAGACTGAAGATGAAAGAGGAAGAGAAGACCAAGAGAACCTGGCTCCCTTGAAAACAACTTCTTCAATAGATTTTTGCCCAGGAAAATGTTGGCTTTGGCTGCTCTCTAGTGGTGGGCAGTGTTCACTGTCAGCAATTTCTTCTGCAAGGATTGCAAGATGAAGGGCAAAATGGAAACATTCAGGCATTTGCTTGGACACTTGGAGATCAGTCTCTCTCTCTCTCTCTCTCTCTCTCTCTGTCTGTCTCTCTCTCTCTCTCTCTCTCTCACACACACACACACACACACACACACACGACACGTCTGCACAACATGCCTGGGGAAGAAGATAGGAGAACAAGGTTCTTAGAGAAGAAAATGGAACAGAACCAGGAAGATGGAGTGCTCTGTGGGCCAGGAGAATGGCATGAGGAGAATGAAGAATGCCGCACTTAGGGCCTTGGACTTCTGCTGATTGTGTTCACTGTCGGCATCCATAACTGTTGAAAGCAACCGTGGAAAGGGCTCATGCACCTCATTGTGGTGCAGTTCAATTTTACATAATAGCGTTTCCCAAAACTGGAGCTGTGCTGGTCCTGAGGCTGTAGCCGGTGCTTGAGAGTTGACTTCCTCAGCAGTCTTGCAGAAATGTTAACAGTCCTTAGCAAGAGGAAGGAAACATTGCTCTTGCCCCTGTGCTATCCCTCGTTCTGGAGGTAATATGTAAGTGCCTTCTTTTCTCCTTGTCGCCTTTTGCAATAAAAGGAAGGAAAGTACCACCTTGGGAGAGGTAAAGGACCTGTGCAGCTACTCATCTCAGTTGTCTCTAGGCCATATTTTATAGATGGCTGAACTGATGTTTTGAATTTCACATACATTTAGAGAAAAGATAATTCAGTGAAACTAGTTTCCAATTTGGGGGAAGGCACAGCTAAATCACACCTTGCATTTGGTCCAGTCCCTACACTGGTATTTCTTTGAAAATGTGTGTAATGACTGAGCCATTAAAACTCAATTACTAGGGCTGGCCCAGTGCCATAGTGAATACAATCTCTGTTTACAACGCTGGCATCCCATATGGGTGCTGGTTGGAATCCTGCTGCTCTACCTTTGACCCAGCTCCCTGCTAATGTGCCTGGGAAACCAGCAGGGGATTGCCCAAGTCCTTGGACCCCTACACCCATGTACAATCATAGCCCGCTAGAATGAGGTCCTATGGAAAATCTGTTTGGTCCTCCCAATTTCTAGACCTGTTTACTTTGTGTTGATATCTATATGTGAAACAAAGTGGAGAATCAAAGCAATTATTTGAGTAATTCAAGCAGAGAAAAAAATCTACAACACCCACATCTGCCGTAATTATGTAGACATTTCAGGCAGAAGTAAAGTTCAAACCCAAATAAATGATCAGGAAGTGCTTCAGTTCTTCTGAAAAACCAGAAATGCTAATTGCATAACGCTTGCAGTGTAACTTCACAGTGGATTGATGAGCGAGCAATATTCTTGCTTGTCATGCCCAGCAAAGGACGGCATAGAATAAGAACATTCCACATCAGTTAAACCTTGATGGAAAAAGATAAGGATAGTGAAATGGCTAATGCTGAAATGGGTTGTGCAGTACAACAGAACGCTTTTGTAAGTATGCCCACGGGAACAGAGACCAGGGGAAATTAAATCTGCTAATCGGTGAGGATGAGTGTGAAATTGAGGATGATTTAAAAGTGGTTGAGAGAGTGAAAGTATTCTCGGAAACCAGTTTTCACAGGAAAAATGAGGAAACAAGCATGGACTATTAGGATATAATGAAAACTTTGCCAAAAAACTACTGACAAAAATCTGACGAGGGAATATAGAACCTGGAAGTTCTGCATATTTATAAATCTGCTACGGGGCTGGCGCTGTGGCTCACTTGGTTAATCCTCCATCTGCGGCATCGGCATCCCATATGGGCACCGGTTTCTAGTCCCTGTTGCTTCTCTTCCAGTCCAGCTCTCTGTGGTGACCCTGGGGTTGGGGGTGGGGCAGTGGAGGATGGCCCAAGTGCTTGTGCCCCTGCATCCGTGTGGGAGACCAGGAGGAGGCACCTGCATCCTGGCTTTGGATCAGCACAGCACCGGCCATGGTGGCCATTTGGAGGGTAAACCAATGGAAGGAAGACCTTTCTCTCTGTCTCTCTTTCTCTCACTATCTAACTGTATCTGTCAAATAAATAAAAAATAAATTAAATAAAATAAATCAGCTGGACAGGCACCTAAGATTAAAATATTCAACCTTATACCATTTAGTTGACGTTATCTGCATTGGTCAGGGTTTTCCAGAGAAATAAAAACAATAATAAATGAGGAGATAGATCACAGGGATTAGCTTGCATAGTTTTCAAACCAGGAAGTCCCTTTTCTTTCATTTGTGAAATGGAGAACCTGGAACTGGTGGTATAATTCATTCCTGGTCTGGAGGCCTGAGGTTTAGGGAGCTGATGGTCTAACTCTCAGTCTAAGTCCGAAGCCCTAAACCAGGAGCAGGCTGGGGGAGTGGATCCCTCAGCTCAAGCATTGAGAGGGAATTTACCCATCTCTACCTTTTTGTTCTAGGCCTGCACACATCAGTGAGAGCAGGCGTCTGTACAGTCTGCTCATTTAGATGCTGATCTCTTGAGAAACAACCTCAGATACACATGTAATGTTTCACCAGCTACGTGGGCATCTCTTAGCTCAGTGAAGTTGAATAAAATCAGTCATCACATTAGAGTAGGTTTTTGTCTCTTGAGAAATTCCCCTAATATATTCCCAGAGTACAATAGTTCGTTATATGGTTTCAGATTCTGCAATGTAACTAACTTTTAAGAAACCACACATTGAGTTCCATGGGGGAAAAAAGTGGATTATTTATCTAGTAACTCAAAAATATTATAAAAGTGCTTTTCTGTGATGCAGCCACCATACTTCAGTATGCAATAGAAGTGTTCAACACAAGGGGTCTTCCAAAAGTTTGTGGAAAAATATGTGCATTTAAATATTTTGGTACCAAAATAAACATTTTCACTGCATTCTCCCACAAACTGTTTGAATCATCATTGTATGCATATCCTATTTTGTTCCCCAGAATAAGGAAAACATGTAAATAGGAGTTGAGATTAAATAATGATAATTACATTTATGGGTTCAAGAATATTCATAATTGAAACTTGTTTTTAAACCAGAAATGCACTGAGGTAAAGAATACAATAATTAATACAGTTTTGTGCTACTGCATTGATTCATGCTACATCATCAGAAATTTTACCCATAATTGCTTTTGCACCCTTCGTGTAAATGTCAATACTGTGAAACAGGCAAATAAGGTCTTATTATTATGAAAATAATTTCGGCATTGTGAAACCCTTGAAAAAGTCTCAGGGACCCCTTCTGATTCTATAGATCACATTTTGAGAACCATTGCCTCGTTTAGTCCTACAGATAAAGCACAGCACTTACGGTTCTGTATTCAGACATTTTGCATTTTCATGACGTCTTTTCCACCTTGGCAGGTCAGATCTTCATCACCATCATAGTCTATGTTAGCTCTGAGGATTCTTTTGTTCATTATTATTTTTTTTAAGCCAAGACTCCTGGAGTTTCTTTTATTTTTTTAGATTAATTTATTTATTTGAAAGGCAGAGATACAGAAAGAAAAGAGAGAGAGCGAGAGTGAGAGCGAGGGCGTGAGAGAGAGAGAGAGAATCTTCCATCTGCTGGTTCACTCCCCAAATGGCTACAGCAGCCTGGCCTGGGCCAGGCCAAAGCCAGGAGCCAGGAACTAGCATCTTCGTCTGGGCCTCCCTGTGGGTGCAGGGGCCCACCTTCCACTGCTTTCCCAGGTGCATTAACAGGGAGTTGGATTGGAAGTAGAGCAGCTGGGACTTGAACTAGTGCCCATGTGGGATACCGACAATGTAAGCAGAGGCTTCACCCTCTGCACCACAGTGCTGGCCCTAGGAGTTTCATTCTTGAATACTGGAAAGACTTACATAGATTATTCTGCCATTGTTCTAGAGTTTTTGCATCACTTCTAAGCGACTCACCGTCTGATCTCTGCTCTCCAGCTCAGCTTGCTATAGTCTTTAAAATGCCCTAAAGTAGAAATCTTATGAAAGCACAGTGTTAATCTCATTTGTTTCTCTTCCTTCAGATACTGTGGTGTTTTATTGCCTGTTGCCAAATGTCTGAAAACAGTGAAACCATATGTGTGTGTATGCCATATATTCCAATTTTCTAATTGTTCACTAAGGACAAATTTTATTTCAGTTACTGCATCAAGTATCAATAGAGAAATCAAACTGTTATATATATTCTTAAAAATGTATTTATTTATTTGAAAGTCAGAGTTAGAGAGTCTTCCATCCACTGGGTCACTTCCCAAATGGTCACAATTGATCAGGGCTTGACCAAACCAAAGCCAGGTGTCAGGAGCTTCATCTAGGTTTCCCACATGAGTGTCTGGGGCCCAAACATGTGGGCCATCTCCTGCTGCTTTTCCCAGGCCACTAGCAGGCACCTGTATCAGAAGTGCAACAGCCAGGACATGAACTGGTGCCCATGTGGGATGCACAGCACAGTATCACAGGTGGCAAATTTAGCTGCTATACCACAATGTTGGTCCCAACCTGTTATATTTTTAAGTCTATTATTCCCCTTAGTCTTTTGAAATGGTTTTGTTTTCTTGTTTTATAATGGTTATATTTTCTGTTATCTTCTGAAGTCTTTTAAAATCCTAATCCATCTTTTCTCTAGTGCTCTTGAGATAGTACATAAAATTGCAAGTCCTTGTGTGCCTTTTGAAATAATCGCTTGTCCCCAAGGGCAACAGCTACCTGACTGCTAATATGGTTTAGAAAAGAACCTAGAGACAAGCACTCATCCCATTGGAATCTTGTGATTTTTAAGCAAAGGGGAAGGAATGAGAACACTCAGGTTTCCAAAAATCTGCTGTTTATCATTTTCACTTGCTGCCTGCTACTACCATGCAATTTTCCTGGTCATGGTTTCATCTTCCAAACCTTGAGTAAACAGTGAGAGGAGACAGTTTACTTAGAATATATCAGCCCCAATGGTTTTGATCCAACGGTGTGGGTGGGTGGTGAATGCCAAAGGAGACCAAGTTAACCGTGCTAATTTTCATCGGCTCCACACTCCAGCAGTTTATCCTGCTTCTATCCCTCAGAAGTCTGCAGCGAAGGTCTGCTTCACTGCTGTGGGCTTCTCCTGTTAAAGTGGTGACCAACGATTTTATTAGAACACCACAAGTGGGATGGGCATTTGGCTTTTTAGTTAAGCCTCTGGTTAAGATGTCCGAATCCAACATTGTGGAATGGTTGAGTTCTTTTCCTGACTCTGGCTTCCTGACTGTGAGAAGCCACAGTGATGGTTCAAATAGTTGGCTTCCTTGCATGCTAGATTGAGTTCTTGGTTCCTAGTTCTTAGCTTTGACTCTGACCCAGCTTTAGTCACTGCAGGCACTTGGGGAGGAAACCAGCAGATGTGAGCTTGCTCTCTCTCTCTCTCTTTCTCCCCACTCTCCCTTACTCCCTTTCTCTGTCTACCTCTCAAATAAGTACATTTTTAAAAATTTAAGACACCACATGCAAATCACGTGAAATATCTTAATCTTCATTTTCATGCTTGGAAGCCTCTAGGCTTATTTTTCTTTCTTTTGCTGGATTTGCCAACCAAAAATAGCTCAGGATTTTTCACGTTGCTTTTGTTGTCATCGTCGTCATTTGCTTAGATCCATATTTTTCTTTTATTTCTAAGATTTCTGCAGGACTGATAAAATAGCAGTGGAGTAAGCCATCACTTCTATTTTGTTATTGAACTGCAGCTGTATTTCTCAATTCTGTTTTCCCTTTTTAAAAATGGTTGGTATTTATTCATACCTATCTTAGAGTTTTGAAAAGATCAAATGAAAAAGCACATGTAACTCACCTAGAAAAAAACTCAGTAGGAGCTGTTTTTATCTGTATTAGTCTAATCATTAACTATGAAATATTTAGCATAATAAATCCAAATATGATGTTAGAGGTTTCCTTCTACATGTATGTCCATCTATTGCCATTCGTTTAATATCTACAATAC
Source organism: Oryctolagus cuniculus (assembly GCF_051225735.1). NCBI lineage: Eukaryota > Metazoa > Chordata > Mammalia > Lagomorpha > Leporidae > Oryctolagus > Oryctolagus cuniculus. Next base: position 30,397,830 of record NC_142886.1, on the reverse strand, counting down.
ACAAACCTAAGCCACCTGATTGTACTGCTATCCAGGCATGTTTTTCTATATCTCATCCAAGCATTTTGTGGGAGACGCCTTGCTGTGTTAACATTCAGCAGCATTATCTCCAAGTGAAGTTCTGTTGTAATCTCCCAAGATAGAAACTATCCAAAAACAAAATAGATGGATCTGGTAAGAATTCTCCATTGTGAACTCCGTTTTAAAATGAGATAATAATTACTGTGAGCAAAGTACTCATAAACCACCTTGCAAGTAGTTGATTGCTCCAACTTGTGAATAACACAATCTAGCAGCCACTCACAGAACCACATTTGCTCATCTCCTGTCCTCTGGCAAAATCTTTGTACTCATAATTTTTCAAACATTATCATCATTGTTTTAGCATTCTTATAAATAACTATTCTCATTAGGCAGGCAAATCACTTACTTCATACAGGAGGTTTATTTTTCTTTAAGGGAAGGACAAGACAGCAAGAAAAGCCAGAAAAATGAGAGAGAGAATTCCATCACACATGGGTTCACTCCCCAAATGCCCACAGTGGCCAGGTCTGTGCTGGGGCCTAAGCTGGAAGCCAGGAATGCTACCCAGGTCTCCCATGTAGTTGTCAGGTCCCCAATTTCTTGTGCCCATCACTCCTGCCTCCAAGGGTCAGCATTGGCAGGAAACTACAGTCAGGACCTGGAGCTGGGAATCACACCTGGGTAGCTTAACATCTTAAATGTTACACTAAATGCCTGACTCGGGAGATTTAAACTCAGTTAGTGAAACAGTTTTTAAAAAATATTTGTTATTTATTTTGAAAGTTGGAGTTACAGAGAGGAAGAGATAGAGATCTTCCATCCACTGGTTCACTCCCCAAATAGCTGCAGCCACCAGTGCTGAGCCAGGCCAAAGCCAGGAGCCAAGAGCTTCTTCTGGGTCTCCCATATAGGTGGCAAGTGCCCCAGTACTTTCACGTATTTCCCCAGGCTATTAGCAGGACACTGGATTGGAAGTGGAGCAGTTGGGGCATGAACCAGTGTCTATACAGGAGACTAGCTTTGCAAGTGGCAGCTTTACCTGTTATGCCACCATGCCAGCTCTGAAACCAGTATTTTAAAATATCCTCTCTGCTAATTTATTCTTTTTCATGATGATTCTAAGAGGTTCTTCTGTTTATTGCCCTTCACTATCATCAGTGCATCACTCCTGGGTCAATTTCTTTTTTGATTCTTTTCTCCAAGTGTAAATTGTAAATTTATTTGGCTATCTTTTTTTTTTTCTCATTGCAAAGCAAAACATTTTATGTATTTGGGGTGTACAACATAATATTTTCATATAAGTATACATTATGAAAAGGCTAAGTTAAGCCCTTTAACAAATGCATGCCCTCTGATACTTTCCCTTTTAGAGTTGAGCACACTTAACACCTTATCCCTTAGTCATTTTATAATATAGAGTTAATAAGTATAGTCACCATGATGGACAGTCAATCTCTTCAACTTTTTCCTCCTAAATGATTTTTTTTCTCCTTTGACCAATACCTTTCCATTTTTCTCAGTCCCCAGCCTCTGGTAACCACCATTTTACTTACTGTAAGTGTGGATTTTTTTATATTTCACACATGAGCTCACTCATTTTTGTGCCTGAATTATCCACACTGTTGCAAATAAGAGAATTTCCTTATTTTTTAAGACTGAATAGTATTCTGTTATATATAAATATACTATACTTTCTTTTTCATTTGTTGATAAATACATAGATTGATTCCATATCTTAGCTATTTTTAAAAATTTTTATTAATATAAAAGGAATTTGTTTCAAGGAATATTTTGATTTTCCTATTGATTTCTTCTTTGAACCATGGTTCATTCAGGAGCATTTTGTTCAATCTCTGTATATTTATACACTTTCTGGAATTTCTTATGTTTTTTTTTTTTTTTTTTTTTTTTTGACAGGCAGAGTAGACAGTGAGAGAGAGAGACAGAGAGAAAGGTCTTCCTTTTGCCGTTGGTTCACCTTCCAATGGCCGCCGCGGCTGGCGCACCGCGCTGATCCGAAGGCAGGAGCCAGGTGCTTCTCCTGGTCTCCCATGCAGGTGCAGGGCCCAAGCACTTGGGCCATCCTCCACTGCACTCCCTGGCCACAGCATAGAGCTGGCCTGGAAGAGGGGCAACCAGGACAGAATCCGGCGCCCCGACCGGGACTAGAACCCGGTGTGCCGGCGCCGCAAGGCGGAGGATTAGCCTAGTGAGCCGCGGCGCTGGCCTTCTTATGTTGTTAATTTCTAATTTCATTCCATGGTGGTCAGAAAAGATGCATGGTATGATTTCATTTTTTAAAACTTGTTGAGACATTTTTATGGCTAGTATATAGCATATATATATAGTATATATATAGTATATAGCATATCCTATAAGTTATTCCATGCACTGATGAAAAGCATGTATACTCAGCAGCTGTGAAATGATATGTTCTGTAGATATCAATGATAGTTTGGCTAATAGTTCAGATAAGCTTTGTTTTATCTTTGTTGAATTTTTTCTGGTTGTTCTCTTCTTTGATGAACGTGGGCTGTTGAAGGTAACTCATTATATTTGTATTGGACGTATGCCTCTGTTTGGATTCATTAATGTTTGTTTTAAATAGCCACATGCCCTAACCTTGAGTGCATACTATAGTCATTTTTTCCTGTTGAGTTAATCCCTTAATCAGATAAGATTGGGGGCGTTCAAGGTTGTAAGGTTGTAAATGAATTAATCTGTAATCGTCACATAATGATCTTTGTCTCTTTTTGACAGTTTTGTCTTTTTAAAGATTATTTATTTATATGAAAGTCAGAGTTAGGGAGGGAGAGGGAGAAACACAGAGAGAGGTCTTCCTTCCACAGGTTCACTCCCTAGCCTGGTTCAATGCAGCTGAGCCAGGATGAAGCCAGGAGCTTCATTGGAGTCTCTCCTACATGGTGGGAGGGACCCAAACACTTGGACATCATCTACTGCTTTTCTCAGACCATTAACAGGGAGCTGGGTCAGAAGTGGAGCAGCTGGGACAGGAACTGACACCTGTAAGTGATGCAGGGATCAAAGGTGGCAGCTCCACCCAGTATGCCACAGTGGCAGCCCTCAGTTTTTGTCTTAATGTCTGTTTTGTATAATATGAAGATTGTTACACCTGTTCCCTTTTTGATTTCCATTTTTATGGAATATCTTTTTCCAACCTTTTGCTTTCAGTCCATGTGTATCTTTGTTGTTGAGTGTGTTTCTTACAGATAGAAGTTAGATGGATTTTGGTTTTTGATCCTATTCAACCTGTGTCTTTTACTTGGAGACTTTAGTCCATTTACACAGAAGGTCATTATTGATAGGTAATGACTTCGCCCTACTATTTTTCCATAAATATTCCTACTATTTGTTGTGGATATCCTTTGATCTTTTATTGGGAGGTTTTCTGTCCTCACACTCTTTTATGGTTCAGATTATCTTTCTCTAATTCTTTACATCTTTAAGTATCATTTGTAAAGCTGGCTGAGTGGTGACAAATTCTTTCCATTTTTGTTTGTTTTGGAAGATTTTTATTTTACTTTCATTTATAAATTAGCATTTCACTCTGGCGCCGCAGCTCAATAGGCTAATCCTCCGCCTAGCAACGCCAGCACAGCGGGTTCTAGTCCCGGTCAGGGCGCCGGATTCTGTCCCAGTTGCCCCTCTTCCAGGCCAGCTCTCTGCTGTGTCCAGGGAGTGCAGTGGAGGATGGCCCAAGTGCTTGGGCCCTGCACCCCATGGGAGACCAGGAGAAGCACCTGGCTCCTGCCTTAGGATCAGCGTGGTGCGCCGGCCGCAGTGTGCCGGCCGCGGCAGCCATTGGAGGGTGAACCAACGGCAAAGGAAGACCTTTCTCTCTGTTTCTCTCTCTCACTGTCCACTCTGCCTGTAAAAAAATAAAAAATAAATAATAAATAAATAAATTAGCATTTCATTGGGTATAGTATCCTGCATTGGTAGTTTTTTTTTTTTTTTTTATTTTTCTTTTGGGACTTGTACTATAACTCTCCATTCTCTCCTAGCCTGTTAGGTGTCTGATGAGAAATCTGTTGTCAGTGTAATTGGAGATCCAATTTATACAGTATAATTTGGTGATCTGGTGTTTCTCTCTTGCACATTTTAGTATGTTCTTTGTGTTTTAATTTTGAAAGTTTGACTATAATTGAAGATCTTTTCTGATCATGCCTATTTGGAGTTCTATGTGCTTCCTGTACTTGGATGTCCATATCTTTCTCCAAAATGGGGACATTTTTTGCTATTATTTCACCGAATATGTTTTCTAAGCTCTTCTGTTTTACCATTCCTTCAGGACACACATATTTGGTCATTTGGTGAAATTGCATAGATCCTGAACTACTACTTCCAATTCTGGTAAAACTATTTCTTCTCCTTTTTGTCTGACTGGGATATCTCAATAGGTTTGCCTTCTAGCATAGTTATTCTTTCTTCTGCCTCACCAAGTCTTCATGTTTCTTGTATTTCTATCTTTATTGTTCTGCACCTAGAGAATTACCTGTTGTTATCTCCTCAAGGCTTTGTTCTTAGAAATGTGCCTCTCTGGCTTGGTGGAATTCCTGGTGCTTAGAGTGGATATAGATTTGTGTGCTGGGTGGCGTCAAGGAACTCTGGCCTGTATCTGTGGGTGGGGAAAGTGTCTGGAGTGATAACCAAGTTGGGCTTGAGAGATTTCCACTGATTATCATCAGTAGAGGGGAGGGGATGATTAGGCTGTCTGGTGTGTTTATAGCTTCAACCCTTCTTTGTGTCAAGGTGAATCAACTAATTGCTGCCCAGAGTAAGCCTACAGTACCCGCACACCTCACCCACTCAGGTGGTGAATTGCACGTAGCCCCTATGCACTCTATAGTGTGAATGCTGGATCTTCTGGAAGATCCATCCCTGGCCATCAGGGAGTTCTGAGGTTCTGGAGTTGCACTGGGCAAGTGCCACGCAACCAGCCGCAGCCCACACTCTTAGCTTTGTGGCGTATGCAGAACTTGCCTTGTCACAGGATTCTCACAGTCACAGGGTACAGGGCTTCCATAGTCACAAGTGCAAGGGTATCTGCTTTCTTCTCTTTGAGCTGCCCCATGCCCCGGAGCAAGTCACTGGACTAAGAGGGAGGTTGATTTCATGGAGTTTTCTCTAAGACAAAACCACCAGTAGCATGTGGGATGTTGTAGGGCTCCTCCCTTCTCACTCTGGGAAATGGCATTTCCTCACTGGTCCCCAGGCTATTCGGTGGGTAGAGGGGAGGAAAGCAATTGGCCTCACTTCGTGGAGCTATGTTGATGCCAGGTCTCCAGGCCAGATCTGAAGTCAGTGGGGATCATGGAGTTCTCCTGCTGACAAAATCTGCTATGGTGTGTGGGCCCCTACAGCCAAGCCTCACCTTGCTCTGGGAAGGTGGTGTCTCCCCATGAACTGGCTGCCGCAGAAGTCAGTGGTAGTACTGCTGGCAGCTACGTGTTTGTACTCTGTGCTTGTGGTTCCATGGAGAGTCTGTTTCTTCTGTGGGTTTTCCACTGCAAATTGTTCTCCAACTGTGCCCTGGGAACAAGGACCTCCCTTTGTTTTTCTGGCATCTTTCCATGGTTAGAGTCAGCATGTCTTCTCCCTATTTGACCATCTTGGATCTCCATCCATAACTTGGTCATTGTAAATAATAACGCTGCCGTGAATATGAGAGTGCAAATATCTCTGTTATGTTTATATCATATCCTTTGGATATATATCCAACAGTGAGATTGTTGTAAAATATGGTAGTTCTGTTTTTAGCTTCTTGAGGAATCTTCATATTATTTTCCATAATGGCCATGCTAATTTACTTTTCCACCAACAGTATACCAAGTTCCCTTTTCTCTAAATCCTTTTTGTCTTTTGTCCTTTGGATAGTAGTCATCCTAACATGTGAAATGAGGTCACATTGCTGTTTAAATGTTCATTTTCCTGGTTATTAGTTGGGCATCTTCTCACATACCTGTTAGCCATGTGTAGGTCTTCTTCTGAGAATAGATATACCACCTAGAAATATATTCTCATTCTGCAGATTGTCCCTTTATTACGTTGATACTTTCAAGTTTGATGTAGTATCCTATTGGTCTTTGTTTGCTTTTGTTGACTGTGCTTTTGAAGGTTTTGCTCAGATCAATACCTTGGAAATTTAATCCTGTTTTCTCCTAGTGGTTTTAGGGTTTCATGTCCTATGTTTAAGTTTTAAATCCACTTTGAGTTGATTTTTTGATAGAGTTTGAGACAAGGACTTAATTTCATTCTTCTACATAAAAATAGCCTGTTTCCCCAGTGCCATTTATTGAAAAGACCATCCTTTTCCCATTGTGTGTTCTTGGCATTTTCTTGAAAATCAATTCGCCATAAATGTGTGGTTACTTTCTTTCTCTGTTTCTTTTAATTTTGTTTGATTGATGCATGTGTCTGATTTTATGCCAGTAACATGCTATTTTGATAATCATAGTTTTGTAGTAGATTTTCAAATCTGGTAGTGTGATGTCTCTAGTTTTTTTTTTTTTTTTCTCCATACAAATTGTAGGATTGCTTTTTCTATTGAAACTTCAATAGAAAGTGGACCTAATATATAAGTCATGTTGGGTACTATAGGCGATTTAAAATTATCAACTGTTACAACATCTGAACCGGAGATAAATTTCTTTTTATTTATGTTTAATTTATTTCATCAGTTTTATAATTTTAACTGTACACATCTTTCATCTCCTTTGTTGAACTTACACCTAAGCATTTTATTTTCCTTATCTATTATAAGTGACATTTTTTCTTGATTGTTTTTGAATAGTTCATTGTTCATGTATACAAAGACTACTGGTTGTTTATATTAATTTTATATTCTACAAATATGCTAAAATATTTGTTAGTTCTAAAAGTCTTTTGGTGAAGATGAAGGAAAAAAACCACAGCATACCAGAATTATGGGTCATAAAAAAGACAGTGTTTAGGTGAAAACTTATAGCTTTAAATACTTACATTAAAAAAGAAGAAAGATCTCAAGTCAACAACTTAATTTTACAATTTAAGTAGCCAAAAAAGAGAGAGAAACTAACACTAAAGCTAGCAAAAGGAAGCAAAATAATAAAAATTTGAGTGTAGACAAATGAAAACAAGACTACAAAAACAAAAGAATAAATCAACAAAGTCAAAAATTAGTTCTTGAAAAAACTCCACAGATTGACACACCTTTAGCCAGATGAGTCAAGAGGAAAGTCATCATTTAGAAGAGTGTTTTCTCTGGTGCCTTCTGTTTGAGCTAGCCTTTCTGGAAGAAAGTCACTGTAAGCTGCAAGCTGTGCGTGTTGCTAATAGAGATGATTATTGAACTGAATAGAAGTGAGGACTTTTGGTTCTTTTATTCTGCATGCAAATATTATGCACTTAAATGTTAACATATTTTTGGAAAGAAGAAAAGAAATTCATTTATACAAAACTACTTTTTGTTGATTCTTCTTTTCAGTCAATAATTACTGGAGGTGAATATAACATAATGGGAACATGTTTGGACTCTAATGTCATAGAATAGGTTAAAATCCTTGTTTTTGCTACTCAGTAATCATGGGGTGTGGCTTGAACCTCCTACTCTTCTGATTTTTATTGATAAAATTGGATTGATAGAATGTTTCTCTCATAGGAGTTTGTAAGGATGAAAGTACCTGGCATGAGGAAAGACCCAGAAACTTGGCTATCATTATTAAGTAGCTTGAATGTACCAGGCTCAGTGCTAAACCTTGAGGTGAAAAAGATAAATAAGATGGATTCTCATCCTTTCCCTACCTCCTCCAATCTCTTAGAGAGGTGAGACTCTGGTGAGAGAGACAGTATCTGACCTTGAAGGGTGAGAGTAGAAGAATTTACAGATGTGATACTGTCACTGAATTAACTAATGGCAAGAACATGCAGCTGACAAAAGCTGAGGGTAGACCAGTTGTCCTCTTCTATTAACACGAACTGTATCCACAGATTAGCCACTGTAGTTGATGTTGAGGTGCCTGGGGGAAAAGAAATCTCTTATCTTTCCTCCATAATGCTTTTTATTTTTTTCCTGTTGGATCCTTGTTACCTAAAATTCCTGGAACAAGAGATTTCTAAGTTACTTCTGATTCTAGTTTCTATTCTACAATAGAACATTTTGTTTGTGCCAACAGAACTACATAGCTTAAAAAATAAATTTCTTTGAGTCAGGGGAAACAATTAGACCACATTCATGTGCAGTTGTGCAGAACTGAGAACCGATTCTTTCTCAGAAACAGCCTGAAAGTGGGGTCCTTTGAAAAAGGTGAAGAAAATTTCTTGAGGGTCTGAGATTTTAGCATGGAAAAGCAAGATACAACAAGAAAATGAAGTACCTAGGTTTGTGAGCTGAATAGTGATTTTCCATAGAGCATCATGGTTATGTGGAAAGAGCAGAGTAGAACAAGCAACAAGGATCTTCGGTTCTTTAGAGTCCAAGGAAGTCTCAGTGCTCTTGGTTTCAACTGATTGGACTAAAATTAAGTAAGAATAATAATATTTTGGGCCTCCTTGTACTGATGCACATGACGTCCATCACTGTTTTCTTTGCTGCCTTCTGTGGTTAAAGACACCAAGTTCAGTTCTCCCAGCAGCAGCCACACTTGGCTGCAGGATTTTTCAGTTGCAATATTTCCCAGATGCCTCTGGCACTTCCTCAGCCCTCAAGGGATTCTGTGTGAATCCTGTGGTGTTGCTGTTTTCCCTCTATGTGGGGTCCTTGTCTTGTCTCACAGTGCAGTGTGATTCTGTCCAATACAGGGATTTCTTTCGTTATTCAATTTTTTCATTTGTTTATATAAAAGGAGCAAAGTTCATGTATTTCATATATACAGTTTGAAGACCACAATGATACTTCCCACTTTCCCCGCCTGCCTTACTCCCTCTCTCCCACCCTCCCTCCTCCTCCCTTTCTTATTTTTCTGTTAATTTTTGCATTGACATATTTTCAATTTACTTTATAATCATAAGCTTAATCTTCCACTAAATAAATAATTCAACAAGTACTAAATAGAAAGACCACTGTTCCTCAAGAGTATAGATAAGGGCTGTAAACAATAAAAAAAAAAAATTCAAAGATGCAAATTTCACTCTTGTACATTAGATCTTTCTAGGGTACAATAGATGTTTTTATAAATATTTGTATTTATATAAAGTGAAAAAATTTCACATATACATATTTAAGAGCATAATGATATTTCCTACCCTACCCTCCCTCCCATCCACATTCTCACCCTCCTTCTTCCTTGCTTTCTTATATTTGCTTTTAATTTTTACCTGCATACTTTCAGTATTTTATAATCACAAACTTAACCCTCTACTAAATAAAGAATTCATCAAGTAGTATGTAGAAAACCTACTGTTCCTCTAGAGTATATACAATGGCTGTAAACAATAATCAAATATAAAAACGTCAAGTTTGCTCATATATATTACATCTTTTTACACTCTGTATATTAGTTACCACAAAAATCAGGGAAAACACAGTATTTGTCTTTTTGGGTCTGGCTTGTTTCATTAAGGATAATCGTTTCAAGTTGCATCCATTTTGTTGCAAAAGTCAGGATTTAATTCTTTTTTTACAGCTGAGTAGTACTCCATAGTGTATATATACCACATTTTCATTATCCAGTCATCAGTTGATGGGCGTGTGGATTGATTCCATTTCTTAGCTATTGTGAGTTGAGCTATAGGAGGTACAGATGATTATTTCACATGCTGATTTCATTTTGTTGGGGTAAATTCCCAGGAGTGGAATATCTGGTCATATGTTAGATCTGTTTTCAGTTTCTGAGGAAGCTCCATACTGATTCCAGAATTGTTGTACTAGTTTATATTCTCACCAACAGTGGATATACAGGGATTTCACCAGCAATAGAGTTTACCTGCTTCTCTCCTTGCCAGGAGGAGCACAATAAAATCCCCTTTCCATTCCAGAGACACAGGCAGGGTACAAAGGCAAGACCTTGAAGGTGTCTGGTCAGTGGGTGCACCTAGAGTCTTCTGGAAATGATTATATGAGTTATCTGTAGCAGGTATTCTATAGAAGCAGTAACTAGAATTAAAATCTTTTAAACCAGGCAGGTGTTGTGGTGCAGCAGGTTAATCTACCACTTGGGGTGCCCGTATTTCATATCAAAGTGCCTGGATGAAGCACCAGCCACTGTGCTTCTGATCCAACTTCCTGTTAAGCTTCCCAGGAGACAGCAGATAATGGCTCAAGTACTTGGATTCTTGCCATCCATGAGAGAAACCTGGGTGGAACTCTTACCTCCTGGTTTCAGCTTGACCTAGCCCTGGCTGTGGTGGACATTTTGGGAGTGAACCAGTGCATAGAAGTCTGTCTGTCTGTCTGTCTGTCTCTCTCTCTCTCTCACACACACACACTGCCTCTCTTCCTCTTTCTCTCCTCTCATCCCATCACTCTGCCTTTCAAATAAGTAAATCTTTTTAGAAAGCTTTCCTAGCAACAGAGTGGATAAAACTTGTTACTTGAAATTTCACCTCTAATTGACAAAACATGGAGAACAAAAGGCCTGACATAAAATGTGACATCCTAGGCGAGTTGCTGTGGGGCAGGAACTGAGTGGACTGAACTGAAGTGAATCAGCAAGGCTTAGTGCGACTTGGAGAACGTGATGTGTATTAGAAAGGAGACTCTTAGGAATTCCTAGTAAAGATTATTCAAGGACTCCTTAATAAGAGAAATGGAAGTTTTCCATCAGAACCCAGTAGACATCATTTATGCTTTTATTAAATATAGCTAAGTATAAAATAATAAATAGTAGGAAATATATTAGCTTTATTTTCTCAGAATATAGGTTTATGGAGGTAAAGATTTAAAGACCCTTATTGTTGCTATAGATAATAAAGATTTGACCTATTACCAAACTAAAGATTAATTAATTAATCAAGAAAACATTTATTGAACAACTCTGTATGTTTGAAAGTCTTCTAAATACTTGATAAAAGGGTCCATAAATAAGACAGAACAACACCAAAAAAAAGTCCTGTGCTCTCATGCCAAAGCCATTTCCCGTATAGAAAAGAGAAAATTAGAGGAAGGTCAGTCTATCTATGTATCTATCATCCGTTTTGCTATCTATCTGTTGACAGGTTATATATGAGTGAAACATAAAGGAGCCTTACTCTTTATCCTAAAATTTCACTTCCATGTACTAGCCTGGGTTTGTGAAACTAGCTCATTAATGCAATCAGATAATAGATATTAAGTAGATGTTAATGTGTCAGATAGGTGTTAGATACGAAGTCATTTGATATTGTCTATCCCATCCAGATCCTCAGACCTCAGATAGACCCCATTATCAATGCGTAAGGAATCATTCGGGAGCTCTGGAGAAGGGAAGCTGAGACAGTGTCTCCTCTCCATTTCCCATGTGGATTCATGGTTTTTTCTCTTCACCTGCTTTCAAGTCCAGTAATTTTGGTGGGTTTAATAAGCAAAACTGGAGGCTCACAGGGTACAATTTGTATTCTGTCCCACATGAGGTAAATTCTTGTAGAGAGAAGTGGAAGAGTGGAAAGAGCTTTGGGCAATAGAAAAAAAGGAGTGAGATGGTGGAGAAACAGGAGTGAGTAAATAAGGACATCAAGAGTGGAAAAGTAGTGAACTACACAGTATTTGCACAGACTTTCCTCATTGTAGATAAAAATATGGTGATGATGTTCTGTTTTATGCTTTTTTCCCCAGACCCCCTCAAGCCCTCAATTAGGCCTTGAGAAAGGAGTCAGTGCACCCTCAAAACTTTCCGCTTAATCATCTATAGCGAATGCTCATTTAATGATTGTCTTTTTTGTACCAAACAAGAAGTAACAATGCTTTTAGCAAAAGAAATGGAATGAGAAAGAAATTGCCTAATCAGCCCTGCTCATGCAGTGCTTTGTGAGAAAGATTATTGAATTTTCAGTCTCTGCAGAATTTTAATGAAGCTCCATCTTGCTGGAAAATCCAGCTCTTTGTCAATAGAGTTCAATAACTCGACCACCCATGTAATAAGATGTACCAGTTGAAATCTTTCACTCTGCCAAAGCCAGAATGTGCCAGAAGCACGCTGGAAATATGGAAATGTGTGTCTGACACCAAGGATAAAGCTCTGGAAATCATGACTGAAATGCTATGATGTAAGTTGTATGCCACCATAGCCCTAGTTAAATGACATTTGTAAAGACACAATAATATTAGCCATAGTTAGGAGCCAGACACTTTCTAAGAACAATAACACTATCACTCTTCTTATCCTCACTACAACCCTAAGAGATAGAATTTTCACTACTTCTACTTTGTGCTTGAGAAAATGGATGGTATGGTAGATACAACAACAATCCGTTGCCCCCATCGTGTAAGCATCCTAATCTCTCAAACCTGAGAATGTTTCCTGGGAAATTTAATTCAAACAAAGGGTCTGAGGATGAGAAAGATTATCTGGATTATCCAGGTTAGTTGGGTGCATCACAAGGGTTTTTATAAGAGGAAATTGACAGAGTTGGAAACATAACCAGGTATGTGGAGCAGCTGGAACATGAACTGGTGCCATATCAGATGCTGGCATTGCTATGCCACAACACCAGCCCCATGCTTGGATTCTTTAGATCAAGAAAGGTACTTTTTAATTATTACTGTGTACTGATTTGTGAAGTCATACTTAGAGTGCAAATGCAATTGCCAGTTATGAGTCAGAGCTTGCTTCATGGGGAATATAAGTCTTGGAACTTGTATATTCCAAAAAACTTAATTTTAAATCTTTGCAAATCCTTTGACAGTTATCAGGTTAGGCTTTCAATGCAAGATGTTTATTAGGGATCAACATCTGTGAAAAGTAAAGGGAGAGTCATTACTAGGCGGAGGGGTAAAGTTGAACTTCAATGAACCCTAACAAATCCATACCCCAAATGACAGAACTCTATGGAGAAGATACTGTTCATTAAAGTTTTTCCGTATTGGGTTGAGCTGACCAAACCTTTGTGCTCAGTCAGTCACACAAACTCTGCCACATGGGAAGTTAATGACTTTGGACAAGGTAGCTCTATGCAGCTGCAGTGGATATCAAAGGAGATCACTGTACTCCTGTGTCTTGTGTGGCAGTTCCATCTTTGAAATGGAATCTAGGCAACGTATTTCCATACTAAAAACATTCATTCATTGTCCTGCTCAGGTCCACTTCCTAATATACCTTTTAGGAATAGTTCTTTCAGACTGTAGAAGCCTCTTCTTTTGAATATAAACTTAGAAATGGTAGTCTAGGGGGGTGAGCTTCCACACAGTGGGCAGGCAATTGGTTTAGAGCTTAAGCTGCCATACAGATTGCCTGAGTTTGATTCCTAACTCCAACTCCTGATTGCAGCTTCCTGCTAACACAGACCATGGGAGGCAGTGGTGGTAACTCAAGAAGTTGAGTGTAAATATGATGCACACTATTCTCTATCACTATCCATTCTACCTTCTTTGAACTTCAGCTATAATTTTTACTGAACTTGGTGGCTTACCTAATATTGAAACTCAAATTTTTGTTCCTGATGGCCATAAAATCCTTGTTATCATGCCCTTATGCAAGATTATAGTACCCAATCAATGGAAGTAATGGTTCTCATTGTGTAATAGTAGGATTATCTCTTCCAATTCATCTGGGTCAGTTTTTCTTGCCAAGATGGTTATTCCAGTTGTCAGCTATTTGTGCCTATAGGCAAGAAGCCTCAATAGCCTGTTGGTCATAATTCAATGGTATGCTTATAAAGTGTGTTCCCTTTATAAGCCAGAACTTCTAAACCATATAGAAAAAAAAGTCATAAGTTTCTCAATAGATCACTCAAAGTAACTATAAGTAGGACTACACCTGATTCCTAGAGCCATTTATTTTATGCATAATACATAATATAATACATAAACTTTTTTCCTTAGAGGGTGGCACTCCATCCTTTCCAAGTTTAGCCCATGAACTGATGCTTTGGATTGGTTTTTGGCAGGCTACTCTACCGTCTGGAAACTTCCAGGTGGTAGAATCCCCATGGTCATGTCTCTCCTAGAGAAGCAGTGTTAACTGAGCAAGGTGAGGTATGAAATGGGCATTGGTATTCCTTGGAATCCATCATATTGTGCTGAGCTCTACATCTCAAGTTTTCTTGGTCATTAAGATTCATATTCATTTGAAGTATTTTTGAAGTTTTATTCATTTTATAAATACATATTTTCATAGATCGGGTTTACACAATTAATTTCATCTGGTGTTGCCATTTAACTATGAGATTTCTTGAATTAATTTAAATAGCACTTTCCAAGAGAAAAAGCCACATGGAAAGATTAAGACTCTATGCTGGGGCCGGCGCCGCGGCTCACTAGGCTAATCCTCCGCCTTGCCGCGCCTGCTCACCGGGTTCTAGTCCTGGTCAGGGTGCCGGATTCTGTCCCGGTTGCCCCTCTTCCAGGCCAGCTCTCTGCTGTGGCCAGGGAGTGCAGTGGAGGATGGCCCTAGTGCTTGGGCCCTGCACCCCATGGGAGACCAGGAGAAGTACCTGGCTCCTGCCATTGGATCAGCGCGGTGCACCGGCCGCAGCCCGCTGGCCGCAGCGGCCATTGGAGGGTGAACCAATGGCAAAGGAAGACCTTTCTCTCTGTCTCTCTCTCTCACTATCCACTCTGCCTGTCAAAAAAAAAAAAAAAAAAGACTCTATGCTGGGCTAATTCATTAGATTAACAGCTGTGGAGTTTTGCACTTATGGAAAAAGAAAATTATCCTGGAAGCTTGCTTCTCTTACCACCAGTTTATTGTTCCCTGTAGATCAAAGTTCACTGCATGATGCTATATACTCCCAGAAATTCCCAGAATTGGTAGCACAAGTCTTACAGCAGAGACATGAACTCCATGATGTAAACTAGAAAAAGACCCTCATTCAAATGACAGGAATGACTTTTTGTTAATATTGGTGCACATAATGCAGTTTCAATTTAATTTTTATTAAAATACCTTGATAATGATAATTATTTTATGCACATTTTTATCCTATAGCTTGAAAAGCGTAATTCATGTTTTATTTCATGTTAGTAGTATATGTAATTACATGATACTTTAATAATATTAATGTGATAATGCCATAATGGATTAAACAGTAGAGAAACAGATGAAGACTCTCAGATGTCTAGTGGTCCTGGCTGAAATTCCTATGACCTGAAGCAGGATAGTAGCATCAGAGACATTACCTTAAGGTGTTTTAGAGAGGTGATTTGTTTTCATGGAGAATCATGGGTTAGTAAAAATTCTGTTTTTGAACTTGTGTAACTGAAACAGTGAAGGTGGTTTCTTGAGAATTAAAGAATAGGGAAGAGTGTTAGGTTGACATGCAAAGTCACAGTGGAGCCAGTGCCATGGCACAGAGGGTGAAGCCATGGCCTGCAGTGTTGACATCCCACATGGGAGCACTGTTTCAAGTCTCGGCTGCTCTGTGTCTGATTCAGTTTCCTGATAATGTACCTGGGAAAGCAGCAGAATATGGTCCAAGTACTTGAGCGCTGGCCTTGTGTATGGGACATGCAGATGGGGTTTCAGTCTCCTAACTTCGGCCAGGGCCATTGTGGCCATCTGGAGAGTGAACCAGAAGATGGAAGAGCGCTCTCTCTCTCTCTTTCTCTTGCTGTCTCATCTCTGACTCTCACCCTGTCATTTATTTATTCTCAAATAAATAAATAAATACATTTAAAAAACCCCAAATGTTAAGTCATCGCTTTACATTAGCCCAGAAGAGATGGGTTACTGTGGCTATACAATCCTGAATGCTCAACATACTTCAAAAGCTTCCATATTCAAGTTGTTCCCACTGATGTGTTCTTATTCCTTCAACAGATATGTGGTGAATGCTGACTCTGTACTGTTTTGCCCTAGAGAGTATCAAATACATCTGGCTAAATGATAATTGGATCAGAATACAATGCAATAAATCTAATACAATATTGTTCAAAATGAACACTGATTCAGTTTGGGCCACTTACTGATTTATAAATTCCAGCAGCAGAAATTCCCTTGAGAGTAAGGCTCTGGTTTATAGAGTCTTCCACTGAAAGCACTAGAGTGGTAAAGTATTATTAGCCACTTATATGTTAAGTTTTGTTGCTAATGAAAATGGAGGAGACTAGTGAGCAGCCAGGAAATACACCAACATCTTCAGTTTCTCCACAGTCTAGCGCTGACCAATCTCAATGAAGACTGTTTCTCAGTGGGACAGATAAAGTTGAAAAAAGGAAAGATTATGCTTAGAAAGTTTGGCCTTCCATATGGGAAAAAGAAAATACACTACTATGAGGGGTAGGTATTTGATCTGGAGGTTAAGCTGCACGAGGATGTCCATGTGCCGTATTGAAGTGCCTGGGTTTGCAGCTCCTCACTCCAGCTTCCTGCTAATGCAGATTCCAGGAGTCAGTGGTGATGACTCAAGCAGTTGATTCCTGCCTGCCACATGGGAGACCTGGATTGAATTCCTGACTCTTGGTTTCAGACACTCGGCTCCTAGTGGCTTATGGGAAATGAGGCCGTGGATGGGAGAGCTCTCTCTCTTTCTCTCTCTTCTCTCTCTCTCTCTCTCTTAATCTGGAAAAAATACAAAATGAATATGAGCACATATTAATCATGTGCTGGCAGTGGGTAATTATGTGAGGATTTACTGAGGTTTTTTGGTGTTCAGGTATGTTTATTTATATCCTGTTCTCTTGAAACCAAAACCATCAGGTTTTTTTTTTTTTTTCAATCAAATCTCCATTTGGAAAAATCATACACTTCCCAAATGAAAGGGAAGAGAATTACTACTTCAGTGATTAGTGGGTTCAAAGTGGGATGGCTTACTCTCTTGGTTTGCCCAGGACTGAAAGGATTCCTGGGATGTGAGACTTATTTATTTAAAACCAGGATGGCCCTGGACAAACAAAGTGGAACTGTTCACCCTCACGCATCAAAGAACAAGCTGAGTTCTAGGAGCCACAAAATCTGCAGTAGTTGTAGCTACTGCAGAACATGAAGCTCTTCCTCGTGGAACAGTCTTTATGATTCCTGGAGATACGGCTACCGGTCAGAGCCTCATGTTGGTGTTCAGTCTGTGTGTTGCCATGGTGATGTTGGACAACTGTACTCGAACATAAGAGAGTTTTTAGAAGTATTTTTTAAAAAATTAAAAAATAGATTTGCTTGCTTGGTGAGTCGAGGAGATGCACACACACACAGACACAGGGCTAGGGGAGAGAGAGAGTAAGAGAGATCCATTGCACAAATGTTCTCGAAAGCTGGGAGGAAGGAACTTAATCCGGGTCTCCCATGTTGGTGGGAGGAACTGCTTCCTCTTAGGGTCTACATTAGTAAGAGGCTGGAGACAGGTGCCAGAGGCAGGCCTTGAACCCAGCACTCCATCCTGGTATATGAGAGGCTTAATCTGTGTTAAACACCTGCCCTGAGCAAGAAAGTCTATTCCTCCTAAGTCCTGTGGCTAAGAATATGGTTTTTGAGTCAACTGATCTGGGAACATGTTTCCATAAGCCAGTTTAATTATACACTAAATCTTGGTGATTTGTTACTTGATTCTACATGGTTTTAACTCCTTAAGAGAAATCGATATGTATGCAGTGAGAAGTGCAGAGGGTTTTTATATTTTTAATAATAAGTAACAAAAAGTCAGTTCTGGCTGTCTAGAAGAAAAGAAAATTTGTTTGGCAGGTCACTAGGGTATGTCACTTAGCTTGTTCAAAGAAGGAGAACTCTCAAAGAAATACTTTGGTTGGCAGAGGTTGGGGCAGATGCATAGACCTGGACAATCACAGCTGATTGTGACCTACAGAATAATACTCCGTGAGTTGCTCAGTTCATGTGTCTAGGAAGTGTAGCACAATGGGACAAGGGATGCTAAGTGAGAAAATCTACTATAGGTTTCAAATATGGGAGCATGGCAAAAGGATGCCTTATTATAACTTCTAAAAGTGTTTCACAAATTGGTTTTTAGACCAGTGGTGATGTCACCTGGGGTTATGCCAGGCATAGAAATCCTTGGCCTCAATCTAGAAGTTCTAATCAGAAATTCTGTGGATAGGACCCTGCCATTTATTTTAACAGCTCATAGTACATGCCACAGTTTTGTATATCACTACCTTAGAAAATAAGAGCTATTTTTTATTTTTTTAAACTTTTATTTAATGAATATAAATTTCCAAAGTACAGCTTATGGATTACAATGGCTTCCCCCCCCCATAACGTCCCTCCCACCTGCAACCCTCCCCTTTCCCAATCCCTCTCCCCTTCCATTCACATCAAGATTCATTTTCGATTCTCTTTATATACAGAAGATCAGTTTAGCATACAATAAGAGCTATTTCTGTGTGTTCCAATATGTATTTATTTAGTCATTTTTAAATTTTAATTAGTTTCTAAGAGATTCAGTATGGTTCCTAGTTACAATTCTTAGGCAATAATGATATTCTGTTCCTCCTGCCCCTTCCTTTTTTCCTTAATTTTTGAGATAACATATTTTAAATTTATTTGACAATAAAAATGCTTAATGCTTCACCATATAAGAAGTTTAACAAGTGAAAAGCAAAAAGTCCCCTAGCTTAGTGGGAATTTAGGCAATGGCTGTAAACATTCAATAATTGAATGGAAAACATTTCACCCATATACAATAAATTTTAAAGTAATCACAAATATTAAAACTATAGTAACAAAACCTTCTTAACCATTGGTTTGAGGTATAAAACAAAGTTTTATAAAACTGTTTCTGTAGCAATACTGATACACATGAGCATTTCTGTATTATTTTGTTTCTTGCTTTTTTCTTTTTTAAATTTTAGCTCCCACATATAAGAGAGAACGTGTGATATTTATCTTTAATGTGTCTAGTTTATTTCACTCAACATAATCCCCTCTAGATGCAAGTGGTACAATTTCATTCTTTTTTTAGCTGAATAATATTCCATTGTCTGTATATATATGTGCGTGTGTGTATGTATATATGTGTATGTGTACATGCATATATGTAAGTATGTATATATGTAAGAATATACATATATATACACATACATATATCACATTTTCTTTATTCATCTGATAATAGACACTTGGCTGATTCCAAATTTTGGCTATTTTCAACAGTGCTGCTATAAGCACAGTGGCACAAGTATCTCTTTGATACTATGTGTTGATGACTTTTGGGTATATACCCAGTAATGAGATTGCTGGATCATACAGCAAGTCTATTTCTAGATTTGAAAGAAATCTACATGGTGTTTTCCGCAGTGGCTGCTCTAATTTATATTCCCACCAACAGTGTGTAAGTGTTTCCCTCTCTCCAAACTCTCATTAGCATTTATTACTCTCTATCTTTTGGATTTTTGCCGTTCTGACAGGGATATCTCATTGTGGGTTTGATTTGCAATTTGATTGCTGGGGACTGCCTGGGTGCCATCTCATCTCAGAGATCCCTTGAGGAGAGCGTCAGTAACATCTTGTCTGCATTCCTTGGAAGGCCAAGGATGCTGGGAGCAGTCAGTCCTTTCATGCTTCAGGTTTTAGGAAGGCTCATGCCACAGAGGCCTAGGATATCTTGTTGCAGGGTAACAGGCAAGAGTTTTTTGGTCTCACAAAGCATTCCTCTCATTCTTGTGAGAGATGGCCTGATGCATACCTGATGCAGACAGCCACGTAGACAAAATTGTGCTGATCTGAACAAATATATACTTGCTGACTCAGCAAGGCTGAGTGTTACCTGGAGAGAATAAAAGTCTCTGCAGGGGCAAAGAGGCTCCCTCTGGACCCTTCCTTTTCCATAGTCTTTTGTCTTTGTCTTTATTCATTGTACTCTGTCCCCTCTTCACCCTGGAAAAGTTGTCTGCACTTGATGGTTAGTGATGTTGAGCATTTTTTTCATATATTTGTTGGTTATTTGTGTTTCTTCTTTGGAAAACTATCTTTTGAGGTCCTTTGCCCATTTATTGATTGGTTAATTTTTGTTGCTGAGTTTTTAAAGTTGCTGAAATATTCTGGATATTAATACTTTGTCAGATATTTAATACTTGGCAAGTATTTTTGCCCATTCTGTTGGCTGTCTCTTCATTCCGTTGATCATTTCCTTTGCTTTATAGAAGCTTCTGAGTTTGATATAATCACATTTGCTTAGTTTTGCTTTTGTTGCCTGTGCTTTGGGACTCTTGTCCTAGAAGTCCTCCCCATACCAGTGTCTTAGAGTGTTTTGACTACATTTTCTTCCAGGAACTTCATAGTTTCAGGTCTTAAATTTAGGGCTTTGATCCATCTTAAGTTGATTTTTGTAAATGGCAAGAGATGTGGATCTGATTTCATTTTTCTACATATATACATCTAGTTTTGACAGCACTATTTGTTGAAGATATTATCTTTACTACACTGTATGGTTTGAGGAGTTTTGTCAAAAATAAGCTGGCTGTGTTTATTTAGATTAATTTCTGGGCTCTCTGCTCTGTTCCATTGATCTATGTGTAGGTTTTTATGTCAGTACATACTGTTTTAATTACTATAACTTTGTAGTATGCTTTGAAGTCAGGTGTTGTGATGGCGCCACCTTAAGATTCTCTCCTTAACTTATAATGATTTGGTTACAATTTGTGTTAGAAAAGATTTTTTTTTCCAGTTGAGTATGCTTGGGATCCTTTGAGCTTCGTTTATCTGGATATCCATATCTCTTTCAAGGCTTGGGAAATTTTCAACTAGTATTTCATTTAGTGGGTTCTCAATCCCTTTTTCCTTTTTTTCTCCTTCTGGAATACCTACAATACAATTTGGTCATTTAATGGTATCCAATATTTCATGTAGACTTTCTTTATTCTTTTAAAACATTTTCTCTTTCTGTTTGTTTGATCGTGATTATTTATTTTTTTGACAGGCAGAGTGGACAGTGAGAGAGAGAAACAGAGAGAAAGGTCTTCCTTTTGCCGTTGGTTCACCCTCCAATGGCCGCCGCGGCCGGCGCGCTGCAGATGGCGCACCATGCTGATCCGAAGCCAGGAGCCAGGTGCTTCTCCTGGTCTCCCATGGGGTGCAGGGCCCAAGGACTTGGGCCATCCTCCACTGCACTCCCTGGCCACAGCAGAGAGCTGGCCTGGAAGAGGGGCAACCGGGACAGAATCTGGCACCCCGACCAGGACTAGAACCCAGTGTGCCGGTGCCACAAGGTGGAGGATTAGCCTGTTGAGCCACGGCGCCGGCCGATCGTTATTTAAAAAAAAAAAAAAAAAAGATTAATTTATTTGAAAGGCAGAGTTACAGAGAGGCAGAGAGAGAGAGAGAGGTCTTCCTTTCTCTGGTTCACTCCCCAGATGACCGCAATGGCTGGAGCTGCACCTATCTAAAACCAGGAGCCAGGCGCCTCCCTAGGTCCCCAACGCTGGTGCAGGGGCCCAAGGATTTGAGCCATCTTCCATTGTTTTCCCAGGCCATAGAAGAGAGCTGGAACAGAAGTGGAGCAGCCAGGACTCAAACTGTTGCCCATAAGGAATGCTGGCACTGCAGGTGGCAGCTTTACCCGCTACACCATAGCGCCAGCCCACAATTGGGGTATATCAAAAGTTCTGTTCTTAAGATCATAAATTCTTTCCTACACTTAATTTATTCTGTTGTTAAAGCTCTCAATAGTAATTTTATTTCACTGATTGAAGATTTAATCTTCAAAATTTCTATTGGCTCTTTATAGTGAGTTCTACTTCCTTAGTAATGTTTTCATTCATATCACTCATTGATTTTCTCATCCTTTTAATCTATCTGTATTCTCTTGCATCACATTCAGTTTCCTTACAATGAATATTTTGAATTGTATTTCTGTCATTTCATAGGTTCATTTCAGTTCAGGATCTAATTCTGGTGGATTATTGTTTTCTTCTAGGTGCATCAAGCTACCTTGCTTCGAGTCTCCTGTGTCCCTGGAGTAATTATCCCTTCTTTATGAAGTAGGTTTTTTTGGAAAAGGGTTTATGTTTTAGCTGGAATGCAGGGTATCACTTGGTTTGTTGCTTTGGATTTGTTTCTAGGTGAACGCAGGAGTGTAGTCTGAAAGATTTCTTTTGTCCTAATCAATGTCAGTTGTGTCTATAAGTGACACAGTGGTCTAGTCTTCTGCAGTTCCTAGGGATAGAAGTGTGGCTTTGAGTTGAATATGGGTTTCTTAGGGTATGTGTCTTCGGTCTACAGAGAGACCAGTGTTGGTCTCCCTGGGGACTGTGATAGTCAGGGCTTTATTCTTGGTGCAGAGAGAGACAAAAGTGTCTCTCCCCTTATGCCCTTGCAAGCCTGAGTGATGCTGTCTTGTGGCACAAACTGCTGTGGCTCTGGGCCTGTGAGATGCGGATGGGCCTTTCCTCAGGTCCTGCTAAGAGAGGAACTGGTGCTGTTTAACCCTTAGTTGTGCAGAAAATCCATTAAATAGAATAATTGGCTTCTTGTGAGTATTACTCAGTTCAGGGTTTGAGGTGTTAACGAGTAAACAAGAATAACATATTAAGAAAATGAGATGCTAATCTCATAAAGGAAGTTATTATAACACTAGCGACCCTCATCCTGGGGCTAGGGGATAGGAACTGAATTCTGCTCTAGGCTTACAGGATGACTACAAAGCAAACAAGAAAGTTCTCTGTAGCAGGTGTGAGTACAGAGACGTGCAATGTACATAACTTCTTACCTGGGTCCAACAGGTAGATTCCAGTGGGATTGAGAAACTTACAGCTAATTGTTACAGTCCTGCTGGTGCAGGCTACAGTGAGGTCATTGCCTAGATCTCCCAGAGTGGGAGTGGATTTTTTTTACTGCTTCTCGTGCTGTGCTGGCCTCTAGAAGTTAGGGGAATCCCCCTGGCTCATGTAGCGTGCATGAGTGTAGCTCTGGGGCTAATGCCAAAAATGCCAACAGTTGCAGGATGCAGGGAATCTGTGCTTTGCTCCACACATTGTCCTGATTCTGTTTGATTCTGGTAGGAGTGGGACACAGGCCGGCTGTGTGACGTTTTGCTGCCGAGGAAGGAGGCAATGCATCATCCCTTCTCTAAGCATGGCGATGATTCAGACCCCAGTGGGCTCCCCAGGCTGAAGTAACAGTCCGTGGGTCCTGCAGCATGCTCTACCCTCACGCTGTGAGAGGTGGGGTGCACGGCCCTTCCTCCCTACTTTGGGTCAGGTGGTGGCTCAGAGCCGGCGGCCGACTCACAGTGTGGCAGGCCGCCCCGGTGTCTCTGTCTTCTCTCCTCTTGTCCCAGGAAGTCTGCTTGGCTTTGTAACGTCTCTGCTGCAAATCTGTCAGTCAGACCCTTGGAAATGTGGTCCTCTGTTTGTTCTTTTAGTCTCCCGGAGCAGCTGCGGTCAGCACGGCTGTACCCTGTTCAGCCATGTTAGATCTCCAAGGAGCTCCTTTGGAGTAATGAGAACATTTGTGAATGGTTTGGGCAGAGCTGGCACAGAGGGCTAAGGAAACATGACTTGTTCAACAAAACCTCTTCTCCATCCGGTCCTCTTGGCAGAAGGGGGTTGTGCTTTAAACTTCCTGTATGAGACGAGTATTTCATTTTCTTAATTTCTTATTCTTCGTGACTCAGTAACTCCTCAAACTCTAAAATGAATTATATGCACAAGAAGTTAATTATTCTATTAGTGAATTTTCTGGATAACTAAGGGTTAAACAACAACAAAAGAGGAAAAAAGAACTCAAAATAAAATACAAATTAGATTTTCAACAGTGCTCCCACAAATGTGTTTGATTGTATTTGCTCACTCACGTCTGCATCTCAGCAGAGGAAAGTGAACCTAAGTGAACTCTTCGAGGATGAGCAGGTACCGTCAGTCTTCTCATCACATTATTCCAAGCGTTACTGATGTTTTATAGTAATAAAAGGATATCTTCTAAAATGATTGTTCTTAAAAGAAATTCTGCTCTTCTTTGTCTGTTTTGCTCAAATCAGAGAGCAAAAGCATACTATTTTCCAAATGTCTTATATAGAATCACTATGAAAATAGTAATACATGTAATAATATGAAAAGTAATAAATAGTAATAATTAAACTATGCTTGATCAATCCATGTGGAAGCAAAGTTGTATATAGTTAACCATATACTTGAAGACCTGGTAGTCCTTTTGTTCATTTAAAAAATAGATTGAAATTCAATGCAACCTCTTTTTAAAACAAAGGAATGAAGAGTTTGGCTTACTGTCTCAGTATTTCTTTTTTTAATTTTCTTTTTCATTCTCAGCTTTATGATATTTAAAATTTCCCCCAATGTCTGTATTACAGAGTTGAGGTTAGGTTGCTTGATTTTTAAATTCTGTCAATTTCTGTATTAATTGGAAAATTATTTCCCTTTAGAAGTATGGCTCTCCTTATCATAAATCTGGGAATATTAACGTCACTTTATAAGACTACTGTGAAAAACAAATGAGATGACACAGTCAAGTGCTTAATATACTACCTGGCATGTGGCGAGGGCCCTGGTGAAGCTAGTGACTATAGCTGTTCCTTCTGGGAGGCGTTGCTTCACTTTCCCTTGATCTTCTGTCGATAGGCTCAGAGAAGGACTTGACCATTTTCATTCACAGCTTGTAAAAAAGCAAATAAATACCTGGGGAAAGCAGCAGCATTAAGAGTTCCCACTTTTGTAGGTCACTGTGTCATCCAATAATAAACGGCACTCTGGAAAATACACCATAGGTTCCTAATTCCAGGCTTAGGAAGGAATAAATTCACCCTGACCTACAAGGTAGAAGAGAATCCTATAATGTTAAGAACCACATAGAACAGACATTATGATTTCCCGTGTGCTGTGTTTAGAATCATTAGTCAAGCAAAAATATGAGAAATCCCTTTTCACAGAGAGGAATCCATTTTGATTTTCTGTTGTTGAAGCAACTAGAAGATCTTTGTAGAACAATTCGCTGACTTTTCTTCCTGCTGATAAAGATGATGGAAAGTAAGTTCCTAGTGATAATGTTAAACATATCTGTGCCCTGTCGTAAGTAGACTCTTAGTCACATTGAGATTATGTAACTTCATCATGAATTTGCTTGGCATCACAATTCCTGGGTCTTAGAGAAAGGTAGGAGTTATCTGTGTGTTTTAATGGTGCAAGTTCTTATTGAAAGAATTTCGTGCAGAGCCCTCTGGTTGTCCAAACTGGGAGGAAGTAGAAGGACGTCAAATAGAGCAGCTGCTTTATTGCCGCACAGTGATGCTGCATAACAGTGCAGCGAAGCGGGAGACAAAACCTGCTTCGCGTTCTCACTGCACTGGGCATCTCAGGTAGACCGAGTGTAATTACTTTCTTTGGCGTTTGGCCAAGATGTCTGGGTTACGAGCATCTCGTTTTGGACAATTTGTGCTGTGGGATCATTAATGGCAAAATGTGCTCAGTGCCAAAATGCTTGATGTTTCACAGCAGCACGGAAGAAAGACACTTGGGGAGATTATCTTATTCATCACTCTGACTCCAAATGGAGCAGGCGCAGTGCAGAGTGCGCTCTGTGGGTCTCGATAGGATCTGTGGAACTTTTCAGACAGTTTGATGATGAGTGTGAGCAGATGGAGTCATTAATATTCCCTGTTCATCCTTCACCTATGTTCAAAGGGACTTGTAGCAACTTACAGATATCAGCAGTGCAAAATAAGACCTTAGGGGATAAAAGAGAATTGAAAGAATAGATGCTTTCAGGCATTGGAGTTAAGTAGATGATACCATTTTAGAAAGGCATTTTGGTTTTTGTTTTGTGGCTGCATTCCGGTGATGAATACACACCAACGTGTATGACTTTGTTTCATTGTTACCTTTGGTTGAATCAAATGTATAGTAGGTGCTCACAATGCTGACAAAAAGAAAAGTCAACAGATAAACCAGCAGTGATTTTTCTTATTATAGAATCCAAACAGGAACCCATGTTGTTGTTCCTTGTTTTAAGACCATAGAAGACAATTTGGACAGTAACCTTAGGCGTATTTCTGCAAAAGAAATTACTTAACAAGCTAGCATGCTTAAATCTTTGTTATATTTTCCCCCAGAATTCCAAAGTTCAGGTATATCTAGGAATGTCTGTAAAAATTTAGGAAAGAAGTAACATAAGTAACATAGGAACTTAGCTACTTAATTCCACAGTATGTGAGTTTTTCCATTGTTCTAATGATATATAAAACCCAGTTGTGGTCTTGAAATATGAAAACCTGGACAAGAAACTTACATAAATACTCTGCTCCCTAAAAACAAACTAGCAAACAACAACAAAACCCAGAAGACAAATGCCAAATAGAATGAGAAATGCAGTGCATAATATTACAGTATCATCAAAAGTACAAAGTGCTTTGAGGTGGAAGTTGAGTGATTTAAAGGAGGAATAGTCCAGTGAGTGATCGAGGTGAACAGTATAAATGAGCCTAGATACGTGGGTTGGATTTCTGCTGTAGGAGGCAATAGGAAGTGGCTGTCATTTCCAGGAAGAAATCAAAAGCAAACTGACCCAGCTTGTTCAGATATTTCAAAATGTATAGTTTGTTTCAATCATTGGATGTCTCCCTATGGGAGAAAAGTAGCATTATATAAATGATTGGGAATATATTTTGATGATCTTAAATGTCCAAATAAGGATATAAGAAGTTAAAGGAAACTTATAACATCACTTTACTTTCTCAAAGGTGACTGTTATAGCAAAGTAGAATAGAGAAAACTTAGTACAAAATGAATTTGAGTTTTTTAAATGATAAGGAACAGCCGGCGCCTTGGCTCACTTGGCTAATCCTCCGCCTGCGGCGCTGGCACCCTGGGTTCTAGTCCCGGTTGGGGCACTGGATTCTGTCCCGGTTGTTCCTCTTCCAGTCCAGCTCTCTGCTGTGGCCCAGGAGGACAGTGGAGGATGGCCCAAGTGCTTGTGTCCCTGCGTCCGCTTGGGAGACTGAGAGGAAGCACCCGGCTCCTGGCTTCAGATCGGCGCAGCGCCGGCTGTAGTGGCCATTAGGGGAGTGAACCAATGGAAGGAAGACCTTTCTCTCTGTCTCTCTATCACTGTCTGTAACACTTTCTTTGTCTCTCTCTCTCTCTCTCACTGTCTAACTCTGCCTGGCAAAAAATAAAATAAATAAATGATAAGAAACATGAGCCCAAATTTGGGCAATTTTAGAGACTTTCTGGTCAAGTTTTTTTTTTCCTGGTAAATAACTTACATTTTCTTTTTTAAAAGTTTATTTTCTATTATTTGAAAGGCTTAGTGAGGGGCCAGCACTGTGACGTAGCTGGTAAAGCTACTGCCTGCAGTGCCAGCATCCCCTAGGGGTGCTGGTTTGAGTCCTGGATGTTCCACTTCCATTCTAGCTCTCTGCTATGGCCTGGAAAAGCAGTAGAAGATGGCCCCAGTCCTTGGGCCCCTGCAACCACGTGGGAGACCTGGAGGAAGCTCCTGGTTCCAGGCTTTGGATCAGTTCAGCTCCAGCTACTGGGACCATTTGGGGAGTAAAGCAGCGTATGGAAGACCTCTCTCTCTCTCTCTCTCTCTCTCTCTCTCTGCCTCTCTATAACTCTGCCTTTCAAATAAATAAATCTTTAAAGAAAAAAAAGAAAGGCTGACTGAGAGAAGAACAGAGAAATCTTCTAATTAATTCCTCAAATGTCCACCAGAACCAAGACTGGGTCAGTCCAAAGCCAGGAGCCAAGAACTCCATCTTGATCTCCCAAGTGGGTGGCAGGGACTCATGTATGTTTCAGGATGCATTAAGAAGCAGAACCTCTTGGACTCATACTGGCATGCTGATGTGGGGGGAGGTGTCCCAAGCATTTGTTTAACCTCCTGAGCCACAACACCCCCAAGAGGTGAAGTTGTTCTACAAACTGGAATACTTAATCCTATCAGGATTCTCGCTTTTGTTGACATTGGTTAGATTTTTGTAAAACATTCATCTTGACAATTCCCATAAGGGAGATATGTCCATTGCTTGTGTTCTATTACTTAGGTAATAGGAGATAAGCTTATTGGAAACATTTTTTCAAAATCTTATAATTAAAATTATTTTAAGGCGTAGGTAATCCTTTTTGTGTTGTTTTACTTTCATCTTCGATTTTGACCTCTCATGCCTTTGTGTTGTTATATTTTATAGCATATTTTACATTTGTGATTTGTAGTGTAATTTTTCTTTATAGTCAATAAGACAGTGTGATTAACACAAGAGCCATCAATTTCAACACCAGAATCCATGAAAGGACTAGGTAGGGACTTTAGTTTAAGGGCCCATGGTGGGTGTCCTTTTCTTTCTGTTCTTTTTAACCAACTCAGAGGAGAATCACACAGCTATGGAAATTTTCAGCAAAATTAAAGTGTACTCAAAGATTAAATGCATGCTTCTAAAACTCATACACTTAAATTTGTGCTGGATGTTATAAAAGTGTGAGCTCTATAGTAAACAATAAAATAGAAAAGAAAAAGAAAGAGGACTAAAGGGGCCAAGTGAGGACCTGTGAAAAGGAAAAAATTATACCTAAGATCAGGAATTCCAGGTGTTCTCCCTCTCTGTAATCAAAGGGAAGATGGTAAAGTGTAGTGTTAAGAGAGCTGTATGCTATTGTTCCTGTTCTTGCTAAAATGTGATTTCATATTTTAACTGTCAAGAAAAAATTGGAAGTGAACTAATTTTGATTGGGACCGTTATTGATGAGAACGGAGACCAGTTTGAAGTACTTCTTCAAAGGAACTGACAGCGTCATCATTGAATGGAGATGGCATCTTGCTTCTAACATGTTACATCTCAACATATACATGTGTAAATTAGATATTATATAAATTTTTTAGTGTTTAATATTATAAAATGTTCTTCAGCCATCACATATAACTGTGGCAGAAACTGCTTTAATTATTGAATGCCTTTGGAGTCATTTGTTTCTGTACAACTTGGAAATGACACTTCATTATGCAAGAATCTATTGCATGTATGCTATCTGAGAGGAAGATTTGACAAGCTAATTAATTTCTCTTTTCTTTTATCTAAATGCTTATGCTGTGGCTCCAGTACTTTCTACTCTAAAGCAGTGCCTTTCTCCAATGTCTCCAATGGCACAATGAGCAAACTTTTATGGAATTGGAATAGAGGTGACTTTCCCGTTGATAACATGGAGCCAGAGGTGTGGAGAAGGCATTTTGCTGGATCCTGAATTGCATTCCCAGTGACGATGGACGTGGGAGGTTATGTGCCAGGGTTGAGCCCGACTTCTAAGTGACAGAGGCATCCAAGGGTTCTTCAAAGAATGTGGTTTGTAACTTTGGATATGTAAGATGCCCCTCATCTACAGACTCCATGGCGGAGGTCCTTTTTTCTGAGTTTGGATGATAATGACACCACTGGATGAGGAAGCACCTGGCCTCCTGGTGCATACCTCTCTCATCCTGGAGCCTGCGCCGTCACCACTCGACTGCTTTTTTAGCAGCTTCTTATGTTAGCCTCTCAGTCATTTTGAACCTGCCTGGAAGGGAGGTGGGATAAGGAACACATGCAACTTTTTTCACCAGTGATGGAAAAATGGGGTATTAAACCCTCTAGCAACCTTTACTCAAAGCCTTCCTCAAATATGAAGAGCCAGAATGAATAGGTCAATTGTGTCACTACAAATGAGGTTTTCAAACCCTCTTTGATCTGAGTTCATTAAAAAAAAACATATTTTTGTTGTTATTTTTTAAATAAAAAATCCTATTTGAAGGCTGTCATTTAGCCAAAGAGCTGCTTTGGAAAACTGATTGTTAAGTTAAAAACAAAAAAAAAGAGTGTTTGAGAAAATAGCAGGGACCCTTGTCATCACTCTGTTCAATTAAGAGAAAGTCTCCCCATTAGTGCAGCAGTCCAGTGTGTGACACACAGTTCTGTAAACGAAGGCGAGGCTACAAAACAGTCTTCTGTAGCTCAAGTGCCTCAGTGAGTTCAAGTGCAAACAAAGGAATTGAATGGAAGGCCAGAGTTGGTGGCCTCTCAGAGCAGAGTTTTCATAGCTTTAAGAATGTGTATGTTCTGTGGTTGCCACATTGCCAGGAAAAAAAAAAATCGAGAAAGGATACGCATATTAATTAGACATAAAATTCATTTTCTTTCCTCATCTTCCAAGTATGTTTGTATAATAATGAAACTGGTCCTAAAGTAGACACATTTCCTTGGTGGTATAAATGCTACAAAACCATGGATAATATATACACTTTAAGGCATGGAGAAGAGATGACAACTGATTCCATGATGTTCTTCCCAGATTTTTTTTTCTCATTCAGAGCATCTCAGGAATATGTATCTTTATTTTCCCCAGACTCTATAAAGTAAGTATGTTATCAGAATTCAGCTCAGCAAGCTGAGATCTGCAAATATTCTCAAAATGAAACTATTCACTTATAGCTCTTGCCGTACCCATGGCACCTTCCCATTGTAATTGGAGTGATGAGTTAAAAGAATAATATTCCAGTGTAAGTCTTCCAGCCTTGGCTGTGATATTCCAGTAGCTGTGAAAATTGCATGAATTTTATGGTGGACCTTTGGCCCTGCAATTTATGTGTCTCTGGCATCAGAAAGTAAATGTCCTTGTGGACAGCTGCAAAAGCTTTTGCCTTTGCCTGCATCTTCTTGTGACCAAGTCCATGAAATATTTCAGTAGAAAACAACTTGTCATAGTATCTGGTCTGATAATGTCACTTGAGAGATGAAGAGAGCCCAGAGAACTTAAGTGCTTTTCTGGAACATGTACTGAGCTAGGATCACTTTTGGAATGAAAATGTCACATCTAAGACCATGAAGAAATGAACTGAAAGGCAGATACTCCCACCAGCCTTTTAGAGCTCCTTTAATACCCTAAGCTGTTTTTTTTTTTTTTTTCCTAAAATAAATATCCAAGGCCCTCACATTGTTCTCCTAGCTGCATGGGAATCCAGAAGAGGCTGGATTAGCTCACTTTGGGCATCTCCTTTGCTTTAAGGCTATTTTCTCACACATTTTCCTTTAAGCTTATTGAAAAATACTCATATGTCGTAATCCATACCTCCTTTGATCCCAACTACATCTGCAGATACTCATCTGGTAAAACACATTTATAATAAGGACATAAAGGTTAAAAACTGGCTGAAAAAATCTCAAAAATACTATTAACAACTTTCCAAATTTAAAAATATATTTTAATAGGAGACCATTGAAGATCCTTGGCACAAAAGGAACAAATTGTAATCATGACCATCTCAAGAGTAGGGTTAAAGATGAGAAACTATACCCTTACTGACAAGTGTAGGGTACTGCAAATAACTCATGGAAAAATAGATTTAAAATACATGATTTTGATGCAAATTTTTTATGTCTATGTATAGACATTTCATAATATACATTTTCATGAATACTTGAAAGTGTCCTTGTATGGGTAGAGTTAATAATATTTTTACATCAAGATAAGCTTATCTTTCAATTCCATTTTCAATGAAATGTATGAAATACTTTTATATTCTTACATGTATATAACTGCTCATTAAATTTTATATAATTACTTTGGATAGGCAAGTCAATTAAAAATAAGTACATTAAAAATAAAAAGGACATGCCATAGAGAAGTATAAACAAACCAGATGTACAGCTTCAATTTTAAGTTTCTGTAGATGAGGAAGATCTGTCAAGGTAAGCAGCTCCTGAGTATGCTGCCTCAACAGGGGCATTGCTGTCTGTATGAGCTTTATGGTACAGTGGCAATGCCAATGTGGAAATAATACATAAGATAAAGTAAAGCCCTAGCAGGTACCTCTGCATTTGAATTACCATGGATGCTGATCTTCATATGCATATGCTGAGACAAGTGATATTAATGCTTGACCCATGCAGAAATTCCCACTCAAGCCTTTATCTCCCACTCCTGGAAACGGACCCATTGAGCTTGCTGTGATTTTTTTGGTTGACTTTCCTTTCAAAGGGGATAAAACTTTATACTCTAAAGATCCACACCTTAATAAGATATTTGTATCACTTATGACAAAATGTTCATACTCATACACATATTGTGAAATCTGTCTCTCTGTAATTTCCAGCAAAGCATTTTGATTTTCTTTCAGCTTTCTGAACTTGACTGTCTTGGAAACATAAGCACTGTCACCGAATGGAGAAGGAATGATAGAGCAGTCAGTTCTATTGGTTCTGCAACATTCAAATTCATGATTGAAATTCATGAAAAATGCAAGAGAAAATTCTATTGTGGGTTATGCTATGTTCTTTAGTATAAAATACCATTCAGTGGTAGTTCCAGCTTCCAAAGGAGAAGATTTTAAATCTTAAAGACAATTGCCAAGGAGAGCCTTTCCCCAATGTGAAAAAAGCCAAACTGGGCCTGGGAAGGCAGTGGAGGATGGCCCAAGTGCTTGGGCCCTGCACCCCATGGGAGACCAGGAGAAGCACCTGGCTTCTGCCTTTGGATCAGCGCGGTGCGCCGGCCACAGCGCACCAGCTGTGACGGCCATTGGAGGGTGAACCAACGGCAAAAAGGAAGACCTTTATCTCTCTCTCTCTCTCTCACTATCCACTCTGCCTGTCAAAAAAACAAACAAACAAAACAAAACAAAACAAAACCCCAAACTGGGTTTTCTCGCCCTTTATGCACTAACACCATGATCGCTGGCACCAGAACAGTGGAAGAAAAGGAAAGTTTATTGCAAACTGCAGAGCAAGGAGATTTGGAGCTATGTTAATTCCCAGGCTTCTTGAAGGGCTAGGGGTGAAGAGCCGTATAGATTGGAGTTGGGGCTGAGAGGTGTGAATTCAGCATGCATCTAGGTGTCTGGTTGGTCAGTAGTGCTTCTGGCCTTCTTTTGATTGATTGGTGATACCATGTTCTTTAGGGAATTTGTTTTTAAAGATTTGTTTATTTATTTGAAGGGCAGAGTTATGGTGAGAGATAAGGAAAGAAGGAGAGAGAGGGGAGGGAGGGAGGGAGGGAAAGAGAGAGAGAAAGAGAGACAGAGGATAGAGAGATCTTCATCACTTTCCAAATGGCTGCAATAACTTGGGCTGTGCCAAGACAAAGTGAGGAGCCAGGAGCCCCTTCCAAGTCTCCCACATGGGTGCAGGGGCCTAAGCACTTGGGCCACCCTCTATTGCCCTCCTAGGTACATTAACAGGGAGTTGGATTGGAAGTGGAGCAGCTAGGACTCGAATTGGTTCCCACATAGGATGCCAGCACTGTAGGCCGTGGCTTAACCCACAGCACCACAGTGTTGACCACAGGAAATTTTTATTATGGCAAAGAGTACTTCAGTCAGTCTGAGGGCTATGTGCAGGTGCTAGTTAATTTTTGTTCCAGGTCTTGAGTTCCCAGAAAAGAAACACCTTGTGATGAGGTAGACTATCAAGATATTATCTATTGGAGAATCAAATGACCACATATGAGTCCAGAAATTAGGACATTGTGGGGTCAGTGATTAGGGACTTTGAGGGCCAGCAGTACCACTCCCTCAGTTCAGTGTGTCAATTTTAGTAAGTGGTTGATTTGCAATTGTAAAAGTAGGGTTAGGAAACTTTAAGCTAAGGAAGGGAGGCTAGGAGAATGGAGTCTATATTCAATATACTGTATAAGGGCTCTGTTTGACAATTAATTTTTGGTATTAAAGTTGACTTTGTATTGGCATATGCCTCATGAGCTATGGGGAAGGATCATGCAAGTTCAACAAAATTGCAGGTGACTATATACCTCCATTTTTTAAGAGAAAAATGGAGAAACTAAATTCCTCCAGGGAATAGGTGTGCTAGATAACCCACACTTCAGTGTGACTGTTCAACTTGCTTCCTTTCTATATTAAAAAAAATACCATATTTTAGGAAGTTATGAGAGATAAATGTGTAATCTCAATGCTTCTTTACTTTAAGGAAGAA
This sequence comes from Oryctolagus cuniculus, assembly GCF_051225735.1. Lineage (NCBI taxonomy): Eukaryota > Metazoa > Chordata > Mammalia > Lagomorpha > Leporidae > Oryctolagus > Oryctolagus cuniculus. The sequence continues at coordinate 30,363,888 of NC_142886.1, read as the reverse complement.
TAGATTATGTATGAAGTTGTCTGCCTTGCAAGGAACAATTCCAAGATCCTAAAATGTAACCCACATTTATTGAGTGTTGACTCAATGATAGATACTCAATGATAGACACAGATCTTAGATGCTTGATGTACATCACCTCGTTCAGACTGCTGTTTTCATTACCATTTCTCAGCAGAGGGAATTGAGACTCAGAGATCTGATATGATGGGCTTAGTACATGGTCAGCCTGGGATGTAGATTCAGAACTGACTCCAAGTCCCATGTGTTTTCCCACGGACCACGCTGCCTTCTTTGCATCCCACCTTGAACCATGTCAATGTGAAGCTCTTAATAAATACGTGGTAAGTGAGTGTAGAAAAGACTAGGTTCCTGAAATGTAAACAAAGGATGTGTGATGTCAAACTGTGCCAAGTAAAGACCTATGTTGGAATTCCGGCAGGTGAGAAAGATTGAATAAACTTGAGCCATTTGCCAGTGACTTTCCATACTGCCATAATCATCCATCAATAAATGTCTGAGACCCTCTTAAAGATACAAGTTTCTCTCTGAGTTTTCTATCATTCCTCCTTATTAAAGTTAGTTAAGAGGCTTAGGTTTTGTAACTCCAAGAGAGCTTAGAAAGCAACTGCAATCTGCAAAAACGGGTCTAATAGCAAGTTGAGGCAGAATCAAGGCTATAAAAACAGTCTGTTCTGTTTATAGCAGCCAGAGAATAGTCCTCAGTAACAGTCACATCTTTCACTTAAAGCCTTCCTGTGGCTTGCCACTGAACTTCAAATAAACTGAAAATCCTTATGGTCCCCAGGAAGGTACTTTATGGTATGACTTCTGCCTGCCCTTCAGCCACATTGGATGTCTCTCTTTGCTTTTCCCAGTTTTTCTGGTCATATAAGTCCCCCGATGGCTCCTCACACTCAGTCAACTTTTCCGGATCTTCTCACATGATTTCCTTCTGGTTGGATTCATCCGCATGACTGTCTGCTGATCATCCTTTGGGCTTTGAATGAAAACTCTTCTCAGAGAGATAGACCTTCTCTGATCAGTCTATCTCATTAAAAATTCTCATCTCTGAACTTTGTTCCTATCACTGTATCCTGTTTATTTGACTCCATGGCAGGCACCACCACCTATTAACTTGTCAGTTTTTCTCAACAGTGTAGAAACTCCCTTAAGGGCTGAAGCCATTTCTATCACATTCACGAGTGTTTCTTTCCAGTATCATACTTATGCCCAGAAGATGTTAAATGGTCATTAAACTTTTGTTGTGTGAATGGATGAACCTGAGTGTTCTGACTACACCCCAGTCCTCTTTCAACTACACTGAACAGCTTGGCTCCTGTTGCCTGCTTATGTCACTTCCCTATAATTTTCTGCTAATGTAATGCTTTATTAGGCATGTGAATTATAAATAAATGTTTATAACTTTAAAAATGATTATGCCTAGCTTAATTGAAATACAAATATTTATATTCCCAAGGAAGTCTTTATGAAGGATATTAATAAAGTTTTAGGTTCCATAGCAACCCATTGAAGGAAACTCTTAATCTCTGTGTTACATGAATGTTCCCTCTGCCAGCACTTAGGGTGGTGGGAATTTAAACCACCAGTTTTTTCTATGTGACTCCATGCAGGAGAGTGAATATCTAGCCCAAATGGGCATAAAATAACTTCCCAGTAAAATTTGAGCTTTAAAATCTGTTCAGGGCGTACATGATAATGTGACCAAGAAAGTGTCATAGACACTTGCGGAGCTGGATGGAACTCTGGGAGCCAGTTTAGAAGCTGCTTCTTTCCACCCAAACTGTTAGACACTGAATATAGAGAAATAGAAGCTGTTCCCCAGTGACTGGTAGCTGTAGCTAAGTTTGTTGAAGGAGATATATCTTTGGGTTTCATTCCTGCAGTACTTACAAGGATTAGGGATAAAGTCTTTTTTTTTTTTTTTTTTTTGACAGGCAGAGTTAGAGAGTGAGAGAGAGAAACAGAGAGAAAGGCCTTCCTTCCGTTGGTTCACCCCTCAAATGGCTGCTATGGCCAGTGCTGTGCCGATCTGAAGCCAGGAGCCCGGTGCTTCTTCCTGGTCTCCCATGTGGTTGCAGGGGCCCAAGCACTTGGGCCATCCTCCACTGTACTCCCGGGCCACTGCAGAGAGCTGGCCTGGAAGAGGAGCACCCAGGACAGAATCTGGCACCCCCACTGGGATGAGAACCCAGAGTACCAGCACTGCAGGTGGAGGGTTAGCCTAGTGAGCCGCGGCGCCGGCCAGGGATAAAGTCTTTACAAGCAGTTGAAGAGCCTATATTTGGTGTTCATGGAATATTTAGTTGGGTATCATGGAGCTTATGCAACAATTATCCTAAATTCAGACTGACTATGGGGCACTTAGGTGAAGGTAAAGTTACATAGAAACTGAGAGGAAGAGAATCCAAAAGTTTCTAAGAGAATATTTTCCCCACTGAATTTGTATCAGATTTCACAAATGGCTCACTGAAGAAGATCTGGAATTAAAATTTGAATCCAGTGATTGTGGTTTATAATATTATATTAACTTTGCTTCTTTAAACCCATTCTAAGGGTAAAATGTACTATCTTTCTAGAATGAGACTGTTTTTATCTTCAGTAAATTCAGAGTTTAAAGAATCCTTTATAGGATATGAGTATATAAGAACATTCCTTTGGGTAGAGGATGTACTTTATTCCTATGTGTCACTTTTAACAAATGTTTCCAGGCTGGACAACAACTCAGTGGTAAGTATAAAAGTGGAAATCTATTATTTTTAAAAAATGCATTTAATTATTTGAAAGACAGAGTTATGGAGAGACAGAAACAGAAAGAGATCTTCCAACTGCTGGTTCATTCTCCAAAGGGCCACAACATCCAGAGTTGGACCAGGCTCAAACCAGGAGCCTGGAACTCCATCCAGGCCTCCCATATAGTTGGCAGAGGCTCAAGTCCTTGTACCATCTTTTGGTGCTTTCCCAGGCACATTAGCAGGAAGCTAGATTGGACTCAAACTAGCACTTATACTGGATGCTGGCATCATAGGCAGTGACCCAACCCATTGTATCACAAGGAATAAATACAGGAGAAACTAGAGTGGGAAAGTCTTGGAATGATGCTAAACCATAAAAGAAAAATACTTGACAGATTTCATAAAAAATTTTCCCAGAATGAAATAATAAGTACCATAGTTTAAAAATGCAGGATATCAAATGGGAAAAATCAGTTACAAAATATAAAAATGGTTAGTATTCTTCGTGATGATGCTGAATGTAATGATAATAGCTAACATATAGTGAGTTCTACGTGGGAGTCATTGTGAAAATCATATGGTAACTCACTCAACAACCTTGTAAAGTGCATTTTATCATTAGGCCCATTTTACAAATGAGTAAACTGAAGAAGTAAGAAATCTTTTAAATGTTTACAAAGCATGTGAGTGGTAGAAATGTGATATAATTAACTTTCATAGATGAAAAGGGAAGGCAGACATCCTCTAGAGAGACAGAGATACTACAGTTTGAATGTCCCTGCTGAGCTTCATCTAGAATTTAAATTCCATTATGATTCAAAGAGGCAGGACCCCAAAGAGGTGCTGGGTCATGAGAGCTCTGTCCTCTGTCCTCGTGAGTGGATTCATGTCATTATCTCAAGAGTGGTTAGTTAGGGCGAAAGTGGGTTCATTCCATCATACCCCTCCTACCTCTCTGTTTCTCTCGTCCTCTCTCACCATGTGGTACTTTCTGTCATGAATGTCCCCTGTCAGGTGCCAGTGAATGGTTTAACACAGGACTCCGGGAGGAAATCAGCTTTGAAAAGGCAGTGAGAGATAAGCAGGCACCGGGTAGCTGAGAAAGCGTCTGGTTGGTGAACATAGTCAAGAACCTTAGAAAAAGTGAAGTTTGAAACTTTAATTGGTTGGCTGTTCTAGGTTGTGAGAATTGGCTGTCTCCAATTTTTTTAAGCATTTACAACTTGAAACAAGTTTATGTTAACTCTGTGTTGATTAACAGAGGAGTGATATCTGGTGGATGTGGAGTTGGGGGCACGTGATGTTGAGTAAGGACTGGGGCCATAGGAAATGAGCTAGTGAGTGTCACCAACCCTACATGTACTGAATTTTCAGAACTACAAGGCAAGGGCCACTGTTACATTGGATGTGTGGAGAGATCATCAGGGTGGTGCACTTTGGAATTATATGAGCAAAACACTTGTAGAGTCACTTGGAAAAATTTAGACAGCAATTGAACGATAGAATGCAAAAGTAAAGCTCTTCAATACTACTAATTATTGAAGAAATGCAACATTTTACAAGGAATTTTTTCTATTGAAACAAATTTTTTAAAGGATTGACAATCCACTTCAGCACACTGTTATTAAAATATTATTTCTGAAGTGCTGGATAGAAAAGGGTCTATGAAACTCTCAAATTTATGTGTAAGCTGAAGCCCCAGGACTGGTCATTCTGACCAAAAACACTTTCCCTCTTACAGTTTGAGTGTTTTTATCCTCTCAAAATCCATCTGTTGTAACCTCATCCCAAGTGCAGTGCTTTCAAATGGTGATGAGGTCATGAGAGATATACCCTTGTGAATGGGGAAAGCGCTCCTATGAAAGAAGCCCCACATGGAGGCAGGAAGCAGCCATCTAGGAGGCAGAGAGTGAAAGCTCATTCACCTGACACTGAAGCTACTGGCAACTTGATGTTGGACTTCTCAATACCAGAATTGTAAGCGTTAGGTGCAATTGTTAATAAATGACTCAATTTAAGGGATTGTGTTAAAGCAGCCCTAGTGGATTAAAACATTTTTTTGCTATGATGTGAAAAAGAATGGGAAGTATCCACTTAGTGTCTAAACTAGTACAACCATTATAGACTAGGTTGGCAGTACAGATCAACAGTTGCAATGTACAATTTGACCTGGCAATCCTATTTCTAGAAACCTAATGAAAATTACTGGAAAGTGCACAAAGATAGATGTTGTTTATTGTAGCAATGATTGTGAAATCCCTTAAAGAGTAAAAACTGTTACTCTCTTTGGGAGCTACATAATGTAATGGTGTTCATCCTTCTAAAAAATGAAACTAGAAGCAGATATTGTGATACAGTGGGTTAAAACAACTTCTTGAGACATCCACATCCTGTATCAGAGAGCCCTGGCTATCTATCAAGGACAGCTCTTGTCATCCGCTAGTGATATATAGTTTAGTCAAGGATGCAGGTTTTGTATTTCTTTGGAAATAGGAATAGGAGGAATGTGTCTTACTACTCTCAAGTTAATTAGACAAATCTGCTTTTTTATTGCTGAATTCTGTGAGTATTCATCTCTTAGTATTTTTTCCTTTTCACAGGATTGAAGAATTTGTTTAGAGAGATTGTTCAGCAGATTTTTATCGGGCTTAGTTTGTGGCTTTGCCAAAACTAGAGTGTGTATATTGCACAAATACAAGTTTTCCTTCTCTCTTCTTCTGCCAAAACCCCAAACACTGACGACAAAGACATACAATGTGATAAAAGCAAAGACATAAGTTATGTGGAGTCTGAAAAGGCAGCCAATCTTTTTGTAAGAGCTAAACATGACTCATCATATTCTAAGCTATTAGCAAAACACTTCCTTTGCAAATGTATTGGTTATCTTCCATGCGCACAGTATTCTTAAGAGCTTCCTGGGTTATAAAAATCAAGACAGAGTGGATAGTGTTATAGGTTTATAGGAGAAAACAGGTCATACTGGTCGAAAAGTTAACACTACACTTACTCATGCAAAACAGTTGGGTTCTTTGTTTCCATGACTGTATTCAACTCCTACATGAATTTAATCCTAATAATTTTTTGAGGCTGCATTTATCTGTTGGAGTAGATTGTAGGAATACAAACTTGTCAATCTAAATTATGGCATAGACTCTGTTAATTTTGCATTTTCTCTTTCCAGATAGTTAATTGCATTTGGGTAAATACTTAGGCATTTCTAACTTTGATTTCCCTTCTACTTTTTAATTCCTAAGTTAGAATCTTGGTCAACAGAGAGCTGACAGGACCTCAGAGCCTCAGGGTCTGGTCTGATTTTCATGTTGTTGTACTGTTGCACTCTTCACCAAGAATCTGCCTTCTCACTGCTGATTTTGGTGAGGCTGGAGTGTATCCCATCGACTATGGGATGGTGATAAAATCCACTGCTGATCCTGAATCGGGGCCACCACAAGCCTAAACTGGACATTGGGCAGAATCAGAATAAAGTTCCCCCTGGAGGCAGACACTCTTGCACACCCATATGCATGATTCCACATGCAGGGCGTTGCATGCATGCCCCTTGCTATAGCTGGGGAATTAGTTCCAGGACCTCTAGAGGATCAAAATCTAAGGATGCTGATGTCCCTCATATAAAACGGCATAATAATTGCAAATCATGTCTCATGTTCTCTAACTAATCTCTAAACCATCTTTAAATCTTTCCTTATCAAATCTAATATAATATAAATGCTTTGCAAACAGTGACCATACTGTATTTGTTTAGAGAATAAGGACAAGGAAAAAAAATGTCTTTACATGTTCAGTAGGATGCACTTTTTCCTAAACAATTTTATTTCTCTGGTTGGTTGGACATCCAGTGATGTGGATGGGCAGGGAGGGCTGACTGTATTTGCAAACCCCTTTAGTGTGCTTTTTGGCACAGGGCCCAACCAGCACAATCATATAGGAAAGTTTTGCCATGGGCCTTCTCACAAAGCTTCCCTCTCATCCTTTTGCTGCTCAGCACTGGGTGTCTGCTGGCCCAATGGGCCCTAAGATTTCTCTGCCCTTTGGAGTGATGTTTGATACTTCTGAATTCCTTCTAGTCAGAGGCCATGGGGAGCCAGGGTTGTGATCTCTAATCTCAGGCTCATCTATCCAGACTCCCCTAGCTGGACTCTAGGTTAGAGGCTGCCTTGTGGTCAAAATGAGAGCTTAGGATATGATCAGGCATGCTCCAGTTTTACAATATGTTGGGGACACTGGCAAGTTCACATTGACTTCTGTCTCTAGTCCAGTAAATGACTAAAGCGCTTAGTTCATTCCAGCAAGTAAGATTTTGAAAAATAATTTATGTTCAGTAAATCTTTTTAAGGTGTATACCTTGTATTAGTCTAGTTCTGAATAGACAAATGGGACAGGGAAGCCTATCCCATCTCCATATTATCCAGGTTTATGACTTAATATAAAACTTCATTATATTGTCTGGTAATGATGGACAGGTGACTGTATCATAATTGTTGTTAAGTGATTAAAACACAAGACATTACTAACTCTTGTTATCTTGCTGCCTTATGCTTAGTAAATATACAAATTAGCCTTCTGCTATTCATTGTCATATTTTAATGTAATTTGTACTCATAGTTTCAGATAGTCATATCAGTGTGATTATCTCAACATTATTATCTCGAATGTTAATAAGACTAAAATAGAAATGGGCATTTGGTACAGTGATTAAGCTATTGGTTAGGATGCCCACATCCTATGTCTCATATTGGAGTGCCTGATTAGAATCCCAGATCTGCTCCCACTTCCAGCTTCGTTATAATATAGACCCTGGAAGGCAGCAATGTTGGCTGCAGTACTTTGTTCCCCACCACCCATGTGGGAGACCTGGATTGAGTTCCTTGCTGCCAGTTAAGGCCTGGTCGAGACATTTCAGGAACCAGTGGATGAGAGCTCTACCTGTCTGTCTCTACCTCTCAAATAAGCAAATAAATAAAACATATTATCTATGCATATATACTCAAGTATAAAGCTACTAGTGGCCTTTTCACAGTGCATCTGTGATTGGATTTTGAGGGGATCTGCCTGCCTCTTAAACCTGCCTGCAGATTGTACTGTGTGTTCTGGGAGAAGGTCTATGATCCATACCATATTTCCTAAAGTTCCCATGACAAAAGGAAACGGGAAATAAAAAGACATGCAAACCAAACACATATACAAAGAAAAAAATACAACCTAGAATGCTATTAGAACTTTTGTTATGCACCTGCATGGAAAATATTTCCTGTCTCTCCATCACTCTTTGTTGGATAAATAATGTCTAATGAAATTTAGTAACAGTGTGTGTGTGCGTGTTTGTGTGTGTTCTTTTTTAGCTATTCTAACCAAAAATTAGATTTACTATCTTTGCTCTTTAGAAGTCACCAGAGCTTATAGGAAGAAAAGTCAGGAAAAAATAAACTTTCTCTTACTCCTTGAGATCTGCTGTACAAATTTAATATCTCTTAGAACCCCACAGGGCTACAGAGGAGCAATATATAAATACAAAAATACAACACAGAGAGCATATGTTATTGCAGTCACATATATACAACCTTTTTTTCTGTCTTCAACAGGGAAACACATACAACCATTTAAGGTTCACTTAATTTGCATGAAGAGATGAGATTTTAAGATGTTTCTATAAAGGACTGAAAATAGAGTTCAAGCTCCTTTCTGCACTATAGCAAAGTCAAATGGAAAAACAAATAAATTCACATTTTGAACATTATCCTTGCCTTGGGGGTGGAAAAAGTATTTGCAGGAATATTTTTCAAAATCAATATAATCTAAATCATTTTTGATTAAAGAATTTTCAAACCATTTGGAACATCAAAACAGTGAACCACAATCAATTCAAAATGACTCTTTTTTATCTATTTAATCAGCAAGATTTTTTCTCCATTGAAACTAGCATATTATCTTATTCATATTGTCAACCTCCACTTTGCATTCCAGCAGTGCCAGTGTTGTGACAAATCTACCACCACAGCACCTTCACCATCCTTCTGCCTTCTCTTCCTGTTGCTACTAAGGCTTCCCTTTGCATTAACTCTCACCTTGCCCATTTCCACAGCCTCTCTATTGCCTTCCTGTCTCTATGCTTTGTATGCTACAATCTTTAAAAAAACAAACAAACAAAAAAACCCACATTTAAAAAACTTATTTGAAAGGAAGAGTGACAGAAAGGGAGAGAGAGAGGAGGGGAGAGATCTCCCACCCACTGGTCTACTTCATAAATTATCACAACAGCCAGGACTAGGACAGGCTGAAGCCAGGAATTAGAAACTCCATCTGAGTCTTCCATGTGGGTGGCAGGGGCTGAAGCATTTGGTCCATCATCCGTTTCTTTCCCAGGTGCTTTAACAGGAAGCTGGTTCAGAAACAGAGCAGCTGTAACTCTAACTGGCACTTTGATATGGGATGTTGATGTCTCGAGTGGTGGCTTAACTCACTGCCCTACAACACTGTCCCTAGACTACAATAACATTAACATTCATAAAGCATGGAGCAAATTCTGGTCTTACCTACCCTCAAATATCTAACAGCTCCTCCTAAAAAGAATATAATTCATCCTTGGGTGGTTGACATTTAGTGCTTTGGTACAAACTTCTCTGTGGCTCATATTTCAAGCAGCCCTTTAGCATGGGTCTACCGTACCCTTGGGATTATACATCTTTATATTTAAAACCCTACCAAAGTTGAAAAAGTATCTTTGATATGCCTTCAGTCAACCTAGCAAAAATCAATTTTTTCCATCTCTTAATACCAACAGCAGACCTTCCATTAAGGATTATTGCCTCAAGTATTGTCTAACAGATATAAGTCTTTGATCAGCTTCAAATTTGGACATTCTTAAGTCTGTGCTGGGATAATCATCTTTAGATCCAGACTCTGAGGATAAAGAATAGGTTTTTATAAATTTCAACAACTCCTCTGGCATATAAGAAAAAATAGGTGAGAAAAGAAATGTAGATAGGGGCAGGCATTGTGGCATAGTGGATGGAGCCGCCACCTGCTATGCCAGCATCCCATATGGGTGCCATTTCATGTCCCAGCCACTTAGCTTTCCATCCAGCTCCCTGCTGATAGACTGGAAAAAGGCAGTGGATGAGGCTATGAGCTTGGGCCTCTGTTACCCATGTGGGAAACCTGGAAGAAGCTCCTGGCTCCTGGTTTCAGTTTGGCTCAGCCCAGGCCATTGTGGCCATTTGGGGAGTGAACAGCAGATGGAAGATATCTCTCTCTCTCCCACTCTCTCTGCTGCTCTGACTTTCAGATAGATAAATCTTTTTTAGAAAAAAGAAAAGTAAATAAATAGAAATTTGTCAAAATTGAACACTATTGTGCTTCATAGGACACCATCAAGATGGTGAAAAACAACCCATGAAATGAGATTAATGTTTACAAACTATATATATGATAAGGAGATTATATCTTAATTATATGAAAAAAAACTCATAATGAGCAGCAAAAGGAACCCAATTAAAATGATCACACTCTTTGGAAAGAATCTCTCCACAAAAGTTACACAAATGTCCAATGAACACATAAAAGGAAGCTTAACATCACTAACCAGCAGGGAAATGCAAATCCAACCCACCAGGAGACGCTGTTTATACATACAAATGATAGTTAAAGCAGCAACTGTTGCCAGGTCTGTGGAGAATTGGAAGTCTTGCATACTTCTTGGAATGTAAAACAGGTCACCCTTTTTGGAAAAATCTAGAAGATCTTCAAAAGATTAAATACAACTCATCACATAACCCAAAATTCCACACCTACATATCAAATCAAGAGAATTGAAAGCCTATGCCTATTGTAAAATGTATACATGAATTACATTAACATAGCAGTGCTACTCATAACACCCAGAAAGTGGGAAAAACTAATATTACTTAAAGAATGTGTAAATAACATGTGGTATATCCATACAATGGAATATTATTCAGGAAAAAAAGAATGAAATATCCATGTATTCTGCAGCATGCATGAAACTTGAAAACATTATGTTAAGTGAAAGAAGTTAGAAAAGACCACATATTATATGATCGATTCCACTTACATAAAATCTCTAGCACAATTAATTCATAAAAAGTAAACTCATAGTTGCCAAGGGCTGAGGTGATGAAGGAATTAGGGAAAGACTACTAGTGTTTATGCAGTTTCTTTTTAGGGTAATAAAAATATTTTGAAATTTGATTATGGCAATAGTTGTGAAATTCTATGAACATATTTATCATCACTGACTTAGATACTTTGAGACTGAATTTTCTGGCATGTGAATTTTATCTCAATAGAGTTGTTATTTTAAAAGTTCTTTTGGGAATAAAGTGTGATTAAAACAATCAATCATGAAGGATTTGGACCACTGAGTTTTACTAAAATAGTAAAACAGAACAAATAAAGGAAATTATGTCAGACCAATCCTTCTACAATTTGAGGATAAAATAAAGCTAAAAAGTATTTTAACTTAACTTATTTGAGAGGCAGAAAAAGAGAGAGAGAGAGAGACAGGCTCATAGAGCTTCCATTTGCTGGTTCACTTCCCAAATACCTGTAATAGCCAGGGCTAGGCGGACCTGAAACTGGGAGCCAGAAACTCCATCCAGGTTTCCATTATGGACATCAGGAATCCAGTGATTTGTGCTTACACCACTACTTTTCAGGATCTGCAAGAGCAGGCAGCTGGAAAAAGCCAGAGCCAGAGATCAATCCCACGTAGTCCCATGTGGGACATGACCATTTTAACCTACGTTCTACTTGCCAGACTAAATGCCTACCCTAGAAAAAATGTATTTCAAACAATAAGAACAGAAATGAAATGAGTGGGGAATGAAAAAGTAGCCTGGGATTTTCAAGGACATCAAAGCATTATCCTCAAACAGCAGAATGGAAATTCTCATAGAAAATCCAGATTTGAGGAGGAAAAAAATCTGATCCGTGACTCCAAATTTCACCATTTTTTTAAATTTGCAATTGACCTTAGAGGTGGATATACTTAAGATTTTTCTAAATTTCTGCATTTCTGTTAAGAACCCCACTCTAATTTCAGAAATGCCTGTTTTTCTAAATGATCTGATTCTTGAACTTCTTTTCCTTACTGTCACAAAGAAATAAGGCACAGAGAACAGAGCAAGAATGTGAACATGGAAATTAAAGTACCCAAAAGGGCCTCCCGCCTGGGATGTGAACAGCTTATAAGCTACCGTGTTTGCATATTAAGTCATTCTGTTATATCCTTTGATCCTCAGCAGGGGACTCAGAGCGAGTCTTTGAAAGGACACTCCACAAAAACCATTAAGAAGAGAGACTTATGATCCTAGGGGGACAGTCAGCAGATCTACAGGCTGTCTTCTCTGCTCTATCCAGCTACAGAGACAGCATAACTGCCCGTTGAGTCTTGAGATGAGGAGATAAAGATGGTTGTTGATTACAGGGTGAGGGCAACTGCAGTAACCACCAGGAGGCCAGTGCAAGCAGAGTCGGACACAAACCTGGAAAGGCAAAGTTCACCCTTCAGTCCTTGACTTAAGAAATGAACATAAAGGCAGGATCAGCAGGTTCTGACCCTCCCTGATGGCCTGAATCCTTTCAGATAACCCATATGGGTACTTGATAAGTTTGTGAGAAAAAACTGAATTGAAACAAGGATTTTGTGTATGTGTGTGTTTTTGTATGAAAAAAAGTATTGAAATCCATATATAATTTTTTTTATTTTTAAAATTTATTTTTTAAGGAATACAAATTTCGTAAGTACAACTTACCATACTTGCCCTCTCACCCAAAATTCTACCTCTCCTCCTCCTCCCTCTCCCCTTCCCAGTCTCATTCTCCATTAAGATTAATTTTCAATTAATTTTGTACACCAAAGACCAACTCTATAGCAAGAAAAGATTTCAACAATTTGCACACACATACACACACACAAAAAACTGCTTGAGAATTAGATTTACAGTTAGCTCTCATAATATATCTCACTGAGGACAGAGGTCCTGCATAGGGAGTTAGTGTACAGTGACTTCTGTTGTTAGTTTAAAAATTAATGTTCTTATGTATGATGTCAGTGACTACCCGGACTCTTGATATGAGCTGCCAAGGATATGGAAACCTTTTGAAGCCACAAACTCCATCAGTATTTAGATAAGGCCATAAGCAAAGTAGAAGTTTTCTTCTCCCTTTAGAGAAAAGTACATCCTTCTTTGATGTCTAGTTCTTTCCACTGGGGTCTCACTCACAGAGATTTTTCATATAGAACACTTTTATTTTATCTTATTTTAAAATTTAATTTAATTTTTTATTTATTTGACGGGTAGAGTTACAGACAAAGAGAGACAGAGAGCAAGGTCTTCCTTCCTCTGGTTCACTCCCCAAATGGCCACCATGGCTGGTGCTGTGCTGATCCGAAGCCAGGAGCCAGGCTCTTCCTCCTGGTCTCCCATACAGGTGCAGGGGCCCAAGCACCTGGGCCATCCTCCACTGCCCTCCCAGGCCACAGCAGAGAGCTGGACTGGAAGAGGAGCAACCGGGAATAGAACCCGGTGCCCATATGGGATGCCAGTGCCACAGGTGGAGGATTAACCAAGTGAGCCATGGTGCCAGCCCCTCATATAGAACACTTTTTATCACAGTGTCTTGGCTTTCTATGCCTGAAATGCTCTCACAGGCTTTTCAGCCAGATCAGGAAGCCTTAAGGGCTGATTCTGAGGTCAGGGTGTTACTTAAAGTGATTGTCATTCTATGAGTCTGCTGTGTGGACTTCTTCCCATGTTGGAACATTCTCTCCTTTTAATTCTATCTGTTATTATTAACACAAACTTGATCCTACTTATATAATCACTTTAACACTTAATCCTATCTATATGTTCACTTTATTTTTTATTTATTTTTTTGACAGGCAGAGTGGACAGTGAGAGAGAGAGACAGAGAGAAAGGTCTTCCTTTACCGTTGGTTCACCCTCCAATGGCCACTGTGGCTGGTGCGCTGCAGCCTGCACACCGCGCTGATCTGAAGCCAGGAGCCAGGTGCTTCTCCTGGTCTCCCATGTGGGTGCAGGGCCCAAGCACTTGGGCCATCCTCCACTGCACTCCTGGGCCACAGCAGAGAGCCGGACTGGAAGAGGGGCAACCAGGACAGAATCCGGCGCCCTGACCGGGACTAGAACCCCGTGTGCCGGCACCGCAGGCAGAGGATTAGCCTATTGAGGAGCTGTGGCGCTGGCTGAAAAATGAGTAAGTCTTTTGGGAGGTCTTAATTCCATGGTAGAAGAAGTAGCAAAGCAATTATTCTCTGAGGTGACTCCTGAAAAGATACTTCCATGAGGAGTTATAAGAATCACAAAAGAGCAGATTCCTTGAGCATTTATCAGGTACCAGGCACAGCTGCAAGTATTTATATGCATTCATTTATTTACTGAATACTACTTCACCAGGGGGCTTAGGGTTAGATAACATGCTAGGTGAAAGGTACGGCACATACAAATGTGATTGTCCAAGAGCAAAAGACACCTCAGTGAAGTCCAAGAACTTAGTAGCAGAACATAGTACTATTAGGCAAACTATCAGTGATTGAGGCTGAAAACTGTCCTTCCTATATATTCACAGTTAATACTGGACACTCCTGTTTTTCCTCTCACCTCCAGAATCCACCCCCAGTGCTTTAGATCCATGCAGTGGAGTTATCCATCAGTTTGCCAAATAGACCCAGGTACTCTGAATACAGTTACTTTTATTCATGGTGTCAACTGCATAAGGGCCTCCACCTGTTACTATCCTTAAATGAGTCAACTACCAGTACCCAGAACCATTACCACCTCAGCTGTCCTTTCCTTTGGGGACTTTGGCTTATGTATTCTTAAGACCTTTTCCCATCGACAACTGTTCTATTTGCTTTTTATCTTTAAGCAATCCTTCACAAATTTTGATGGAGTATAGTATTTTTTTGTTCCAATAATACTCTGAATCTCATCTATATGCATAATTTATAAATAAATAAACTCATGTATGTACAAGGGGTGATTGTAAAGCTGTATAGTTCCTCATACAGACAGTCCAGCTCTCTGCTGTGACCTGGGAAGGCAGTGGAGGATGGCCCAAGTGTTTGGGTCTCTGCACCCGCATGGGAGACCAGGAGGAAGCACCTGACTCCTGGCTTCTGATCGGCGCAGCGTGCCAGCACAGTGCGCCAGCTGTAGCGGCCATTTGGGGGGTGAACCAACAGAAAAGGAAGACCTTTCTGTCTCTCTCTCTCTCACTGTCTAAATCTGCCTGTCCAAAAAAAAAAAAAAAAAAAAAAGACTTACTCATTTTCTTTTTTTAGAGGAGAGAAAGAACCATCTGTGTATTTTGATTGGGAGGGGAGGAATTTTATCTTATTGATCTCTGTACATTCATTATCTAGCTTGTATAGTAGCATAAAATAAACATTAAATTATTTTGCTGCATGGTAGGCAAATATACACGTTTGTGACAGTAACTAGTTTCTTCATATAATCTGTAAGTGTGTGCCTTGAAAACAGGTGATTGAACATTGATTATCCTATCCCAGTGACTGAAAGTTGACATCTGTCTGAGCTGCTCTACCTTTGCCGTGAGCACAAGGTTCTATGTCTCCAAAATAGGAGGCTCAGTGAACTGCCCTGTATAAGACAAAGCCCAAGTCTTTTTTTTTTTTTTTTTTTTTTTTTTTTTTTTTACAGGCAGAGTGGACAGTGAGAGAGAGAGAGAGAGAGAAAGGTCTTCCTTTGCTGTTGGTTCACCCTCCAATGGCCGCTGCGGCCGGCTCGCTGCAGCCGGCGCACCGCGCTGATCCGAAGGCAGGAGCCAGGTGCTTCTCCTGGTCTCCCATGGGGTGCAGGGCCCAAGGACTTGGGCCATCCTCCACTGCCTTCCCGGGCCACAGCAGAGAGCTGGCCTGGAAGAGGGGCAACCGGGACAGAATCCGGCGCCCCAACCGGGACTAGAACCCAGTGTGCCGGCGCCGCTAGGTGGAGGATTAGCCTAGTGAGCCGCAGCGCCGGCCAGCCCAAGTCTTAATTTGGCCAAGTTGTCATCGCAGCTCCAAGACCAGGATCACAGTCTCAGAGAGAACGGATTGAAAATTTCATCCAGAGAACTCTTTGTGTCAGACAAAAAGAATTGGAAGATATTGTCCTAAAGTGATTGCCTTGTTCTCCACTTGTGGCCACATTGAATGTGATGGCTAATTTGTGTCAACTTGGCTATACCACAATACCCAGATATTGGGGCCAACATTATTCTAAATATTTCTGTGGTGGTGTTTATAGCAAAATTAACATTTAAATCAGTAGACTTTGAATAAATCAGATTACCCTCCTTAGTTTAGCCTCATCCTATCAGTTGATGGCCTTAGAAGGAAAGAGACTGACTTCCCAGAGGAAGAGGAAATGTTGCCAACAGACTGGTTTTGGACTCTTCCTTGGGTCCTCAGCCTAAGCTACACATTTTGGGCTTATCAGCTTTCACATTTGTAAGAACGAATTCTTTACAATTTCTCTTTTTCTCTGTGTGAGCGTGTATATGTGTGCTTGTGAATGTGTGTGTGTGTCTCCCACCCTATGCACAAACATTTATTAGTTCTGCTTTTCTGAAGAACCATGACTAATGCAGTGAAGCTTAGCTTGCAAGCCACAACTCCCTCACCAATGCAATATCACAGTCTAAAGCTTTAATTTTTACCTCCTAGCAAATGAGTAGGAGTGCTCTTTCGTATTTGGAATAAACACAGTGGTTCCTCAATTCCATCCTCCATTCCTTCCATATCCTCCTCCAACATATGCTATCATTGCGATCCTTCGAAAGGGCTACATTCTCAGATTACCTTACCGAAGGGCCATGCAGAAATCTAAAACTGTCAAGGGGATACTTCTCCTACTAGCATGAGAAAGAAACTTGTAAGCACATTTCCCAGAAATTGATGCAAGTTTAAGAGTCCATTTTGAGATTTGTTTTTAGTAATGTTTGCGCTTAGTATTATGCTAGGGGAACCTATTTGAAGACATCAACCTTATGGGATGTCAGCCTTTGTGTAATGTTGAAGGGATGTTTGGGGATGGAGTTAGCTTTGGGAGTCATCAAGTTATGCCAAGGATGTGACTAAACATACAATTAGTTAGATCGAGGCTGAGAATGTGCAGTTACACAATGAAGAATTCATGTGAAAAGCTAAAATGAATCAAAGTAAGTGTTGGGTCTCCACAGGAAGCTTTACTCTTCTGCTGGAGCTGCTGTGTACACAGGCGCTCCATGTGCAGCAAGGGGCTTTACAGGAAACAACAGCTCTCCTGTGTCCCATTGTACACTTTATCTTTGAGAGAGACTTCACAGATATTTCTTCCCAGCTGCCATTCAGCTAAACAGATGCTTCAAATGATGACATGATGTGAGCGATCTCCAGAGCACGGCTGTCAACAGTCCTTGCCGCAGAGAAGAGCTTTTGGGAGAGTTTGGTGTTAGCAGATCTCTTGAATTTGTGAACTTTGGAGAAATGTTGGAATACATTTGTGACATGTTACTACAAAAGTAAGATAAACATAGGGGCTTATATGCTAAAAAGTGAATAATTAGTCATCTGTTTTCAGTTTTGAAAACTAAAGTAGTCTACGTGTTTGTGATGGAATTCATTACTATTCCTATTCGGTGAACATCAGGCTCTGTTGTCTATTCAACTATACCATTTCAACTGTTTTCTCAATATCTATTAAACCAAGTTGCCCTTAGCTCCTTTATCTGTCTTCTGTACTTGTTATATGATTCCTGGTCATGAGCATCAGTTGTCAATGATACATATTGACACTGTATTACTCATTCATGAGCATTCAGAGACACTGGGTAGGTACATCCTTGTATATGATACTATAATTAGTGCTACATGAAGTAAACTTGAAAAACATGATTTCTGTCTCATAGAAAGTATAATCTAGAGCATGCTAATGTATCATTCAGATGTATGTATACATGGATTATATAGAAAGCATTGATTTTTGTCTCACAAATATCCACTCCACATTTTCCCAAAAATATCTGTTTTTTTGTTTGTTTGGTTTTGTGAAGGAGTCTCTGACAGTACTTTAGAAAGTATGTGGAGGGGCTGTAGTTGTGGTGCCATGTGATAAGCTGCTGAAAGTGACATTGACATCTCATATGAGCATGGGTTTGTGTCCCAGCTGCTCCACTTCTAATACAGCTCCCTGCTATTGTGTCTGGGAAAGCAGTGGAGGACAGCACAGGTACTTGGGCCCCTGCTACCCTCGGGGAAGGGCCTGACTCCTGGCTTTGGCATGACTCAGCCCTGGCTGTCGTGGTCATTTGGGAAATGAACGAATGGATGGAATATGCCTCTCTCTGTCTCTTCCTCTCTCTCCTAACTCTGCTTATCCAAATAAAATAGTACACCAAAAAATTAAATTAAAATTTAATTTTATTTTGGTGCCATTAAAATTGAAATCTGTGCATAGATTTTTC
This sequence comes from Oryctolagus cuniculus, assembly GCF_051225735.1. Lineage (NCBI taxonomy): Eukaryota > Metazoa > Chordata > Mammalia > Lagomorpha > Leporidae > Oryctolagus > Oryctolagus cuniculus. The sequence goes on along the minus strand of NC_142886.1, from coordinate 30,345,628 downwards.
ATGGGCTGCATTTACAATGATGTTTTTAAAGTATTCTTGTATTTGTCCTCCCTTTCAATTTAGATGGTCTGGATTTGGCTCCTTACCAGTTGTAGAAGTGGATCATGTGACCCAGGGCTTATCAAATCAGTATATGAAGATAATAAAATGTGGTCACCAACACTAACACCAACTTGCATGCCATGAGAAGAAGCTATCTGGGACTAAAACCAATAAACAAGAAGCTGGACTTGGAAATGGAGAACTCTACTCTGGCTTTATCTGAGTCTTTGCAAACTGCCTCCTGACAGATTGAATGTAAAGTGAGTTTTCAGGTCAGGTCCTAGAAAGGGTGTATTTCACGTAACCTGCTCCCTTGGATCACTAGTTCTGCTCACACCGTGTCATGGGGATGCCCCAACCTTCTGTAGAGAGGCCCACATAGTGAGTGAAGTAGAAGTCTCATCAGCAACACTGTGCCAGCCATTTGAGTTCATCAGTTTGAGAACAGAACACAGTAAAACCTTCCGATGACTACAGATCCAGCCCACATCTTGACTACAATTTCTAAGGGAGCCTGAGGCAGAACCACTCAGGTATGTCACCACGAAATTCATGGGTCCATAGAAACTCTGAGAATAACAAATGTTGATTTTTATGTTGTCCCTATATTGTAGGAGGCAGTTATTGTTTACATAGCATCAGACAGGTACCACACATAGCATATAAGAATCCTATCAAATACAGGCAATGAAGCTCAAACAAAAGAAAATTCACTTTTTTTCTAGGTCAAATTAGTCATTTCTTTGACAGTGTCCCTGTTTCATTTTGGCCGGTTATTGTAGTACCAAGTATAAAAAGAAGTATGCCAGGTGGTTACTTCTTATAACAGAATTTAAAATAAAATGTTGGAATGCAAAAATGAAACCATAAGCAGGAAATAATTTTGAGATAATTTTCAAATCATGTCAAATAATCCATAATTCCATATAGGAAAAGATTGACAAAATTGTTAATGTCAAAAATTTATAACAGTGAGTAAAATAAAATTCACAGTATAAGGTCAAAAAGCAGTAGAACATAGGTAATCCATAATAATTAAAATATCAATGTATGTAATTATAAAACATTTCAATAGAAATGAGTAAATGTACAATTTACCAAAGAAAATGAATCAAATAGTTATAGGTCATATGAAAAGACATAGTATCACCAAAAATGGGAGATTTTTTTTTAAAGAAACAGCTTTCAAATTGATGAAAAGTTGGCAGTTCTTAGCAACTGCAAGGGTTTCAGAAATATCACCATCATGCTTAAGTTTGCACGAATCAGAAAATTACCTTTTTCTACCCCTTCGAGCTAGTTGGAGCTGGCTTTCTGTCACTGTTGCTGTAGTTTGAAGACAATTTGGCCTCTAAACTCTTGAATGACTTTAAATTCTTTGTTCTTGGGTTAGTGGTACTGGGAGGGTGTAGACTTGATTCAGTTATGGTGTTTAGAAAATCAAAGTCCTTAGGTCATGGGGACATGCCCTCAGGAATGCAATTTTTATAAGAGGGTCCAGTTGCTCCTTCTTTTATTCTTGGTTTAGCATATGATTTTTTTCACCACATACACTCTACCATAGCCATGTTGCAGCCTCACTAAATGGTAAAACCATTGGAATCCACCCAGTCTTGGACTGGGAATCTCCAAAACTGTAAGTCAAAAACACTTCCTTCCCTCATAAGTAGATTGTCTTAGGTATTTGTTTTATATACAAAAGCTATTATAGTTGCCACTGAATGAGTCTAAAACTTCCCAGGTAAATTTTCTTTCCCTTTCTTGTAGCTTTTTAAAAACTGTTTTACTTGTCAAAATGAAAATACATTATATCTGTTTGTACAAAATTTTTCAATCCAAAGATTTTAAATCTGCCTTAAAAAGGAAATAGGCTTTAATTTTACTTATGTGTCATCCTCAGTTAACTAGGTTCAACTTCCTTTGGCTTTTGCTTGCTTTGGAGTAATCTGATAGCTCAATTTCATCTGATTTGTGATAAATTTCCAAAAAGAGAACTCTACAATACCTTGCTTAACTCAAAATAGAATACATAAACATCAAATTGTACTAACTTCACACTTTGTGAAGTTATTATGTTTATCAATAACTTTCCAGAAACATCCCCATCTGTCTGTGTGGTCACAGGTCACATGACTTGGCAGTTAAACCCCATTCTTGAATCTGAAAATTAGCATGGAGGAACAGAAACAGGCCTTAGAATGAAGCCAAACAAGGCAAACTTTCAGATATTCTCTGAATAAAGTGAATCTTTTTTTTAACCAATACTTGATCGTCTTAGTGCCTTTAGATGATTTATTTTATCCTTGAATTGGTATGGTTTCTGTCTTGTGGGGAGTAATTTTTTTTTTTATGGTTGTTTGTCACTGCAATCAAAAGGTTCTACAGAAAGCAAGTGTTAAAGGAAACAATCTGATTATATTGCTTGGTTGACTGAGTACTCTCTATAGAGTCATAAATGCAGCGGTCTCAAGGGCTAGAAAAGTTTCAACTTACATACTATGTGAAATTGTGGGGAATTTTGAATCTCTGCTTGGTTGTATAAATGCTTTAATCACTGTTCTAAGATATAGTTGCCTACTTGCCTGGAATATTAGCTGATTGTATTTTTAATATCCCAATGAACAATGTTAGATTGTGAACATAACTGAAAAACAGAAAATACTTGAAAAAGCATAAGTGACATATTCTGGCTAAAACTGATCCTCTTAGTGAAGAAAAAACAACCATATAGCATATTATTTCTTGTTTATGTATAAAGTGAGTATGTCCAATTTATTGGTCTGTAGCTACTTGGACTATAGAGCTTTGCTCTTGAAAGGTGAAAGATCTGAGTTAATAAGAGAAAATAAAATCTCAACTCTGGTATTTGTCACTGATTTCCTCTTGGAGCATAAGAATCCCAGGATAACATGAGAATATTCATGGAGATTTCCATTAGAGAAGATAACTGAAATGACTTAAGAAATAAATGAATACATTGGTCAGTGGTAGGTAAAATCCAAAGTAGAGCTCTACACATGCTTAACTGAATAAATACTTTAGCAAAGGGAACTGATCTCTCTCTGGATTACTCTGTCTCTGGATTTAGATGTTAACTTGACCAGGCCATGGGATATGCAGATATTTATTTAATCAAACATTATTTTATTCTCAATGTGTCTGTGCATGTGTTAACATTTTAATTGGAAGAACAAATAAAGCAGATTGCCCTCTTAATAATGTAGGTGGCGCTCATGCAATTTGTTGTCCGCTTGGCTAGAACATAAAGACTGACGCTGCCACAGGTAACAGTGAACTGCTCCTGCCCAACTACTTGACCCAGCGCATCAGTCCTTTCCCGTGTTTGGATTCAACTAAAAAGAATCTGCTCTTCTTGGGTGTGGGGCCTGGCTTTTGGATTTGAACTTACACAATTGGCTCTACTGGATTTGTAGTTTGCTGATTACGCATGGAACTTGTCAGGCTCCAAAGTCAAACAGAGCAATTCATTATGCTGAATCTCTTCTTTGTGCTATGGTTTGGATGTCCATGTGTGAGAAGCCTGGTCCCCAGTGTGGCAATGTTGTAAGGTGAGATAGAAAAGGTAGAGCCTATTGGGAAATTCTTTCTTCAGTTGGGGATGTGCCCTCAAAAGGGATTAACTTAATTATCTCAGGGCACAGTAAATTCTCATGAAGGCAGGTTGTTACAAATGCCTGAGACTAGCCCCATTTCCTTTCTCGGATTTTCTGCATCTGGTTATGACCCTGCCTTTCCCAAGCGCTCTGCCATATGCCTTGGGGCCTTTGAAGAGCCTGTGTCATGCTATTTGAACTTTCAGCGTCAAAATCATGAACTAAGTAAATCTCTGTCCTTTATAAAGTTGAGCTGTCTCAGTATTCCTATAGTATTGGAAAGCCAAATAATATACTATTTGTATGTATAGATATGCATCTTACTAGTTTTGTTTCTCTAGAGAATTCTGGTTACTCTGTCTGTGTTTCTGCCTTTGTCTGTTCTACACCCCCACCACCTAGTTCTGCACTCCTCTGTGAATTGATTTCTGTTGATGGCAAGACACCTATTTGTTTTAAGTTCAGGCTTCATACTTCCAGGTTCAAATACAATAAGCAAAACGATGAAACAACAACAGTAAAAGTAAAGTGTCTCTTCTCGTGAAATTGCAGAAAATACTTTGTGTCTTTTATTCATTCTGAATAATATGTCTGCATAGATCTCAACCAATGAGCTCGGGTGAGGAAATGTGATACTCTGATGGGCGGGAGCTAAGCCAGATGTCCATCACTTGAGCCAGATGTGCATTCCCATACATCCAAAGGACTGAGAATGGTGGAGGCGTAGGTTCAATTGTGCCCTGAAAGATATACTGGACTCCTAACTCTCAGATAAAACTATGTGACCTTATTTAGAAATAAAGGTCATTGTAGATGTAATTCATTAAAATGAAGTCATACTCAGTTAGGATGGGTCCTTAATGCAGTGTGTGCAGAATTATAGCCACATGAGAAGACAGCATGAAGAAAAAGGGGAGATAATGGCGTGTGAGGATGGAGAGAGGGACTTAAAGGATGCAATAGCAGACAGGAATGCAAAGGATTTCCAGCAATAATCAGAAACTAGGGAGAGGCAAGGAAGGATTCTTCCATTCCGTTTTCAGAGAGACACCTCGATTCTGGACTTTGGAATTGTGAGACAATAAACTTCTATTGTTTTAAGCCATCCAGTTTGTGCGACTTCATGATAGCAGCCCCAGGAAACTAATAAATGTGGATGAGTTGTTTATCAAAGGAACAGAAAATATGCTTACTAGAAGAATGGGGGAGGAGGTATAAATGTAAATATTTTAGTAAAAATTTTGCAAATAATTTTCCTTATTTTATAATAAAACATAAGTCTTCTATTTGTCTATTACAACACTACCAGGATAGCTAAAACTAAAGTACTTTGTATTAGATGGAGTTCTTTGAATCTAATTGCTATTCTTCCCTGGGCATGAACTCTGCTTGCCGAGTATGTTTTTCCTGTTTAATGAGAAAGCAAATTGTTACTTGGAACCAAATATTTCCAAATGTAGAATCATGTAGTGTGTAGAAAATAATGAAGGAATCTTTTGTATGAAAAGATTTTAACCTTTGGCATCCTACAAAGACAAATGAGAATATCATTAGAATCTAGGAATTTGAAGCAGCAAATATGAGTTAACACATAATTTGGGCCTATTCTGTTCTCTAAAAGGATCATCTTTCCTGAATATCTCCAACATGCAGTATGAATAGAGTTAAGTGCATTTAATATTGTCAGGGAAAACACATGCACTTAAGCGAACAGTGGAACAGGTGACATGAAAATAGTACTGATGTAATTGAATGAATGTGAAATCCATTTGTCAAATACTCAATAAGGTAAGCACTTGGGATATTTGACAATTTACTTGGATGATGGTATGCAGTTTCTAATTTATTGGATGCTTGCTTCTTTCATAATGCTAAATTATATATCATTAATCTTTCTAGGATGCTGTTGTCCTAAAGTTAATTTAGTGATTTTTTTTTCACATAATATACCTGCTAGGGAAATGGTATGCAATCAATATAAGAAAGTAATGTGGTGAAGAATAGAAGGTACTCCCTCTTTTATCTTTTACAGTTAATGGAGTATTCTATAGGTTGAGATAAAGAGAAAGATTATAACAAATACACCCATACAACTTGAACTTGAATATCAGACACTGCTGACCCTGAATGTTTCTGTTTAGCATAGGCCCCTTAGTTTCTTAAGTGGTTCAGATGCTTTGTACCCTGTGTCTAATCAAGTTTTTCTCATGCTCTTATCACCCTTTTCCCCTATCTTCTTATGTCAGAACCACCTGGACTCCCACCTCCTAAAAGCTATATCCTGACATTTTATCAAGTAGATCAATTTTTGCAATCCATTTGTAGTAACGTCTCTTATCCTTTCTAGCTCTGAGCTTAACGTTTATGTAAGCAAAAGGATCATTAAAGTGTTTTCCTGAGAGTTCTTTGTCTGAGAAAAATGCTACTCTTTTCTCATCAATAGGCTCTAATTACAAGTATCTTTTAAATTTTCTGTTTTTCACTGCTTTTCATAAGGTCAGGCAAACCTCTGTCTACTTAATCTGTCCTTTCATAGATAACAACTATAAACTCTGGACAAAACACAGTCAAGTTTCTGAAAGTACTGGAGAATGAACGTGAACAAATTCTAGAGAGATGTGGACACACAGGAGAAGTAAGAGGCGTTGGGTGTATTTCACATCTCCTCGTCCCCTGTGTCTACAGTTTTTAGCTTTAGGACAGATGACAGTCTGATACTGAAAGTCTAATAGGAAACCCACTGTCCTTTAGGTCTAAAAACCAGAGGACAGAGTGGGGGCAAATATGATCTCTAATATGTAAAGCAGCTGGTGGAATCTCAGAAAGAGGGGAGTCAGAGTGGAGGAGCTTTAATTCCTATGTATAAAATTTTCCCATATCTCTCAAAGACAAATGAACAAAGCAGATTCCAGAAAGACGATGTAATAGAAGAACTGAATGAGCTGGCATCCAAGAGGCAGCCTTTTTAGGTTGACTCTAACAACTATTGCCTGTAGAAACAAAAGAAATAAAACTCTTAACTTGGTGTGTGTGGTGGTGGTGGTGGTGGGGTAATTAAAATCCAGTCTCTACAATATAGTTAACTTAATATGTGGGAAGCAATCCAAAACTACCTGATATAAGAAGATAGAAGGAAAAGTGAACAGAGACTATTTCCGAGATGATTTACTCAGACTTTAGGTGTGGCTAACACAAATATTTAAAGCATTTTTTAAAACAACACTCAATAAAGTAAAGGGAAAATGCTGAATGAAAAAAAGAAATGAAAGTAGAAGTTCTAGAAAAGAACCAAGTAGGAATTCTATAATTAAAAATACCATATTTGAAATTTGAAAATCACAAGTTATCTTAATTGCAGAATGGAAACTCAGTGTTGTTGAGACATCCTTTCTTCCAAATACATCTATGGATTCAATGTATCCAATCAGAATCCCAGGGGCTTTTTTTTTTGAAGAAGAAGAAGGAGGAGGAGGAGGAGGAGGAGGAGGAAAGTAGAGGAGATAGAAGAGTAAAAATGTGAGTTTTAAAATAACAAAGGTACATGATTTATTATAAAGCTATAATGATTAAGACAGAGTGTTTTGTATAATTAAACACTTAATGAAAGAAAGAAAATAGACAAGCCATCAGAAAACTCAGATTATGGTCAATTAACTTTTTTTTTTAAAAGATTTATTTATTTGAAAGGCAGTGTCAAAGAGAGAGACAACTTCCATCCACTGGCTCACTCCCCAGATGGCTGCAATGGCCAAAGCTGTGCTGATCGGAAGCCAAGAGCCAGGAGCTTCTTCCAGGCCTGCCGCGTGGGTGCAGGGGCCCAAGAACTTGGGCTATCACCTGCTGCTTTTCCAGGCCATAGCAGAGAGCTGGAAGTGGAACAGCCAGGACTCAAACTGGTGCCCATATGGGATGCAGGCACTGCAGGCCCTGTGGTCAATTAATTTTTAAGAAGATGCCAGGATAAGTCAACAGAGGAAAAGGGAGGGACAGGGTTTTCCAGAATTAGTTCTGAAAACTTGAATATCGATATCCTTACTAGCATTATAAACAAAATTAACTTAAAAGATATCATAGACATACACATAGAAGCACACATTACTCAAGAGAAATAAGAAGATAAGTTTAGAAAAAGATTTGACTGGGAGTATTCATGGCACCTTTGTTCATAATTGCTCCAAAATGGAAGGAGTTAGGTGTCCTACAGTAGGAGAATGGATAAGCAAACTGGTGTAATCATACCTGGTTGTAAACTACAATGCTACTTTGCAACATGGAATACTAATGCAGCAAGCAACATAGATGAATCTCAAAACTGTCCTACAGAATCATATGTAAAACAATAGATAAAAAGAAAATGTATGATTTTGTGGGTATAAAGTTCTACAGCAAGGAAACCTATTCCATCGTAGAAAAATCAGGACTAGGATATCTGTGAATGCATGATCATGTTTTGTACCTTAATAAGAGTTTGATTCACTTGCATGCAATTGTCAATTCTCAGCAAATATATGAGAGTACTGCAAAATCTCATAGAAATGGCATCAAAAGTTTATTTTGATGGCAAAATTTGAAATCTCTGTGTATGAGGGGTCTTCAAAAAGTTCATAAAATATGTATTATGGAAAAACTGTATCAGCCTCAAACTTTTTGCACTAAAATCAACTTTTAGTTCCATTTCCATTAACTTTTTGAAGTACTCTCATGCATTTAAGATTTGTTATTATATGTTAATTTCATATCAAAAGAAAATTATATACAAATGTTGAAATGTTATTGACATACATATTGAAATATTTAAGTGGGAGTCTATTGATATTTGCTATTTCCTTATAAATGTCTCAAAAATCTAATTGAGAATGGAAAAATGCATAGATTAATGACTACAAAGGGTATTAGAAAGATGGGTGATAAACATGTAAGTAACATTTGATGTTAAATCTAGGATGTGGTTGTATGAGTATTTACTACAAAATTTGTTCTACTTTTCAGTGTGGTTGAAAAGTTGGTGAAATGTTAGAAAAGGACATCTGTTTTCACAGCTAACGTCTAAATGAGATAGTTCCTGCTTTGTCTTAACCCTTATTTCTGATAGTGGTGGTGGTGCTGTAGACACTGTTAAGGAAAGATATATGCTTTATGGATGTGGAAACCTGACTAGAAAGGCAAAGCAAGCAGTCTGCGTGCACAGTGATAGTAACTTGTGTGCGTGATGTGCTCAGTTGGTCTGATCTGTAGGTATTTTGAGGTTTCATCATACCAACCTGGGAAATGAGGGTGCCAATGCACTGACAAAATAGAGTTCTGAGGTACCTTAAAGGAAGCTGTTAGAAAGTATTAGCCGTGCAACAAAGCACATTGCCTGCAAAGCACATCATTTCCAGTGCTGGACAAAAATATTTTCAATCCTGTGGGCAAACACAATCGTGGAGGAATATCATTATATTTTTTTATTCAGATTTTTTTAACTTTTATTTAATGAATATAAATTTCCAAAGTACAGCTTATGGATTACAGTGGCTTCCCCCCCATAACGTCCCTCCCACCCGCAACCCTCCCCTTTCCCACTCCCTCTCCCCTTCCATTCACATGAGGATTTATTTTTGATTCTCTTTATATACAGAAGATCAGTTTAGAATACATTAAGTAAAGATTTCAACAGTTTGCTCCCGCACAGAAACATTAAGTGAAAAATAATAGATGATTTTTTAAATGATGATGAAATCAGATCAGACCTATTGTCATGTTTAATCCCAGTGAGAGTCAAGTTGGGAATTGATAATTTCTTCTTCTTCTTCTTTTTTTTTTTTTTTTTACAGAAGATCAGTTTAGTATACATTAAGTAAAGCTTTCAACAGTTTGCACCCCCATAGAAACACAAAGTGAAATATACTGTTTGAGTACTCGTTATAGCATTAAGTCTCAATGTACAGCACATTAAGGGCAGAGTATTTCAGGCATGGAAAGCCAAGACACCCTGGCAAAAAAACAAACAAACAAACACCTAAATGAAAGATCTCTGTGAGTGAGATCCCAGTGGAAAGAACAGGTCTTCAAAGAAGGAGGTACCTTTCTCTGAAGGGAGGACAGAACCTCCACTTTGACTATGACCTTGTCTAAACAAGATAAGAGTCGGAGAACTCAAGGGGCTTCCATAGCCTTGGAAACTCACAACTGTTGCATAGGGAGATTACTGATGCCATAAACAGGAATGTCAATTTGTAAAGTCAACAACAGGAGTCACTGTGCACTTACTCCTCATGTAGGATCTCTGCCCTTAATGTGCTGTACATTGAGACTTAATGCTATAACGAGTACTCAAACAGTATATTTCATTATATTTTAAATAATCTTACCACTAATAGCCTAAACCAGCACTATTAGCAGCTGCTGTTGCCTACCAGTATTTTCCACTGTGGTCAGGGAGTTATCATCACAATAACTTTACACTCTCAGATATCACTGGGACTGGGTTGAATGGTGTTCCTACACACACACACACACACACACACACACACAGAATGTTCACCTGGAACATGCCAATTTGATCTTGCTTGGAAACGGGGCCTTTGTAGATGCAATAAAACTAAAGTATCTGTAAATGGGATCTTCCTTGACTGCCCAGGTCATCTCTGAATTTGATTGAAAATGTCTGATAACAACAGAAAACCTAAGGGTGGTAGCTGGGTAGCTGTGGCACAGCAGGTCAAGCTACAGCTTGGGATGCCCACATCCATATCAGAGTGCCTGGTTTTGTGTCCTGACTGTGCTGTGGTTCTCATTCAGCTTCCTGCTGGTGCACCTGGGAGGCAGTGAACAATGACCCAAGTACTTGGATTCTGCCAGCCACATGGGCAAGCCAGATTGAATTCCTGGCTCCTGGATTTGGCTTGGCCCAGTCCCAGCTGTTATGGACATGTGGAGAGGGGGAGTGACCAGCAGATAGAAGATCTCTCTCTCTCTCCGAAATTAAATAAATATTTTTAAAAAAGAAGACACAGACAGACACAAGGAAGAAGGAGATGTGAAGATGAAGAGAGAGCTTTGTGAAATGACTGCAGTCAAGGAATGCCCGAGGATGCCAGCAGCCACTAGAAGCTGGGAGAGAGGCCTACAGTAGATTTCTAATCAGAACCTCCAGTGGGAATCAACCTGCCAGTTCCTTGATTTTGGACTCTAGCTTCCTCAACTGTGAAAGAGTAAATTTCTGTTGCCTTAGGCTATGCAATTTGTGGTGATTTGTTATAGTAGCCCCAAGGCACTTATACCCTATTCTGAAGGCTTGGTTCATCTGAATCAGATGCTAGAAATCACATTCCTTGAGATCTAGATGAACATATACCCAAGTAAGTTCAATGTTAAGCAGGCAGGCCTCACTCCAAACTCTGTTATTGGGGGAACCATAATGAGATAGAATAGCTCATAAAAAAGGTTGGTCTTAGAGTGGGCATTTGGCATAGAGATTAAGTTGTTGCAACAACTTAAATCAATCTCTCTCTCTCTCTCTCTCTCCCTCTTCCTCTCTTTCTGTCTCTCAGTTGCTCAGTCTTTCAAGTAGATAAAAATATTTGTAAAAAATAAATAAAAGTGCACACCCTAACATTATCAATCACCCTTACTTTCTTGTATCTTTTCCTACAGCATTCATTTTTTGATCAACTGAATAATTTTCTTATTTCTTAATGTATTATACTTATTGTATGTATTCCACAAACTATGTAGAGGATAAGATTCAGATTCAGGTGGGTAGGGATTTTTGTGTGCTCTGTTCATTGCTGTATCCATAGCATACAGATCACTATTTGTATAAGGTAGGGATGTGATAAATTCATGTTGAATGAACGACTCAATGTAGATTAGCTATATACCATTCACTAAGAAGTACAAGGAGATAATAGACACATCATCAGGGAAAATTCAGATGATCAAATTATAATAAGCAAGTATTCTTTTTCTTTCATATTCTCTGTTAAAGAGGACATTTTAAACAGAGATAGAGAAATATCATTAGGAGAAAAGAGAAACCTGAATTTTTTGATAAGAGAATTCCTTGTGGCTCAAATTAATTTTGATTTCCAGGCCCAGGAGAAGTATTCTTTACTCAGTTGATTTAATGTCAGAATACAAAAATAACCTTGTAGATCTCATTAAAGTACCACCATCTTACCTTCATGGAGAGAGAATGAAGATGGCAGGTATGAAACTGAGCAAAGAATAAATATCTTAATTTCCAAAAGGACAAAAAGATATATTCATAAAATTTTAGGCCATCTTTGCAAAACTGACATCTTCAGGAGCTAGAAAGTGATACAAATGAATGAAATAGAATTTTTTTTTGTTAGGGAAGCAAATATGTTTTTACTTTCTTTGAATGGAGAGAGAGGGGAAAGATGGGGAGTGGGAACAGTGTGCTGCCATCCACTGTTTCACACCAGGTGCCTGCACCAACTGGAACTGGACTAAGCTGAAGCTGGGAGCTGTGAGTTCAATCCAGGTCTCTCACATAGATGACATTAATCTAATAACATTGCGAATCACCTGTTACCTCCTAGGGTCTGTATTATTAGGAAGTTGGAGTAAGGAGGGAGCTGGGTATCAAACCTAGGTACTCTTTTGATGTGGGATGCAGGTATCTCAAACTATGTCTTAACAGGGAGACTAAATGGCACTCACCAATAGCAAATGTATAAATTAACTAATATTATACAGTACTTGTCATATACCAAGCCATGTTCTAAACATTCTGTAAATATTAACTATTTTTTACGATTTATTTTATTTATTGAAAGAGTTACAGAGAGAGGTAGAGACGGAGAGGTCCTCCATCTGTTGGTTCACTCCCCAGATGGCTGCAATGGCTGGAGCTGCACAGATCCGAAGCCAGGAGCCAGGAGCCTCCCCCGGGTCTCCCATGTGGGTACAGGGGCTCAAGGACTTGGGCCATTTTCCACTGCTTTCCTAGGCCATAGCAGAGAATTGGGTCGGAAGAGGTGCAGCCAGGACTAGAACCAGCGCCCACATGGGATGCCGGCACTGCAGGCCAGGGCTTTGACTATTTTAATCCTCATAGGAACTTTCTTGAAATGTATTATTACATCCATATGTCCTTTTACAGAACAGAACACAAAAGTTAAATACCTTATTATATTATATCCATGGTTCTGTTGAGATACAGAATGAGTGGGTTACAAATATAGGTCTAAGAAGAAAGATATATGAGGTGGGTTGATTCACATGATTGTGGCAGCTCAGAAGTCCCAAAGCAGGCTTGTTCAGGCTTGACACATTGGGTTGCCAGTAGAATGGCTTAGTCCAAGTCCAAGGGCTTCTGTACTAGGGAAACTGAGGATCTGAGTTTCAGTTCAAGGCTGAAAGCCTGAATTCCAGCAATGGGGCTGAGGTATAAGTCCTGGAGTGTGATGTCCAGCAACTGACATCTAAGGTGGGAACCTGTCATGACCCAGCTCTCTCAGATAGAGACCAAATGGTGTTCCCATTTAGTGTCTCCAGACTGCCAGCCCATAGAGGCTGGATCGTTCCATTTGGTCCACTCAGAATCACATGTTAATCTTGTTTGGAAACACCCAAAATAATGCCTTTCCATGTTTTTATGTATCCTAAAATCCAGCCAAGTTGACACCATAAACTTAACCATCATGTTTGTCCAGGGGATACAGTCAAAAAGGAATAGACTTGCAGGGTTCAAATCCAGATATTTTAATTCCAGAATATAGGCTCTTACCAACTATACCAGTGCTTTGTAAATTAAGCTTGCATCATAATCGCCTAGAAAGCTTATTAAAACTGAGTTCTGAACTTTTTTACCAGAGTGCATTATTCAGTAGGTCTGCAGCAAGGCAAGGGGATTAGCATTGGGTGTTGCTGATGCTGCTGGTTCAGGGACTACAGTTTGAGAACCATCATTCTGTGCTACACAAATGAATGGTAAACTAGAGAGTGCATGATAGCATCACTCTTTTAAAATTATTTTAATTCATCAAGTTAGAATTATCCGTATTCACATTTAATAAATTGGGAGAGTAAAAAAAAGATGGCATGGTTTCAGGTTAAATATTTCCTTCTTGCTGCAGCACACCACAATGAACCAAGTAAATTATCTGGAAGGATCTGTTATGATTTGAGTGTTTATTGTATCCAAGTGTGCTGGAGATGGCACCCAACATCACGTCACAGAGATCCCCCAGGTGGTCTTTTGTAAATGTAAGTATCAGTCCTTAGAGAACAATAATAAAATACATGCCATGTCGTGGAATGAATAGTGGCTCCCCCAAATTTCAATATTGACTCAGAACTTCTGAATGCAACCTTATTTGGAAATGGAATATCTGAAAATTCTGAATTAGAGTGAACTCTAAACTCAAAGGCTAATGTCTTTATAAGAAGAAAGGACCGTGATACATACACAGGGAAGATGACCATGTGAAGAAAAAGGTGGAGATTGGAATTGTGCTGCTGGAAGCTAAGGAATGCTTGCAGCCCCCACTGACACCTAGGTCCCAGGTTGGAGTGTCTGGGTTTGAGTTTCGCTTGTTCTCGATTCTGGCTTCCTGCTAATGCCCATGCTGGAAGGAAGCAGGTGATGGCCCAAGGAATTGGGTCCCTGCTGCCCACATGGAAGACCTGGATTGAGTTCTGGGCTCTTGGCTTTAGCTGAGTCTAGCCCTGCCTCTTTTGGGTATGAGGAGAATACCTGAATGGGCAGATTCTCTCTCTTTCTCTCTCTCTCTCTCTCTCTCTCTCTCTCTCTCTCCCTCCTCCTCCTCCCCCTCCCTCCCTCTTTCCCTCCCTTTCAAATAAATAGGTGAAATCAAAATTAAAAAAATAGATAGTAAGTCTTAGTGCTTTACCTTGATCTAAAAAAGGCCTGTAGGCACACAAATTGTTCTCAACTTGAAAAATTAGAGATAGTGGGGCTGGCTCTTTGGCATAGTGGGTAAAGCTGCCGCCTGCAGTTCTAGCATCCCATATGGGCGCCAGTTCGAGTCTCGGCTGCTCCACTTCCAATCCAGCTCTCTGTTATTGCCTGGGAGCAGTGGAAGATGGCCCAAGTGCTTGGGACCCTGCATCCATGTCAGAGACCTGGAGGAAGCTCCTGACTCCTGGCTTTGGATCAGCCCAGCTCTGGCTACTGCGGCCATTTGGGGAGTGAGCCAGCAGATGGAAGATGGATCTCTCTGCCTCTCTTTCAAATAAATAAATAAATCTTTAAAATAAATATATAAATAAATAGAAAAAAAATCAGAGATAGTTAGATGGATTAAAGTTTCAAAAATTTGAAGAAAAGGGGCCAGCGCCATGGCTCAACAGGCTAATCCTCCGCCTAGCAGCGCCGGCACACCGGATTCTAGTCCCGGTTGCCCCTCTTCCAGGCCAGCTCTCTGCTATGGACCGGGAGTGCAGTGGAGGATGGCCCAAGTGCTTGGGCCCTGCACCCCATGGGAGACCAGGAGAAGCACCTGGCTCCTGCCTTTGGATCAGCGTGGTGTGCCGGCCCCAGCGTGCCGGCCGTGCCAGCCATTGGAGGGTGAACCAACGGCAAAAGGAAGACCTTTCTCTCTGTCTCTCTCTCTCTCACTGTCCACTCTGCCTGTCAAAAAAAAAAAAAAATTAAATTAAATAAAAAATAAAAAAGTTTGAAGAAAAGGAAGGAGGTTCTATGGAAATGTACTTAAAATAGACACAGGACAAAGTTTTGTTTGTTTTCTTTTTTAAGTAATCTCAGAATATGATACATCTTTCTATATAACAAAATATGTAGAAACCCAAAAAGGAAAGTGATAAATTGAATCATATTAAAAAATAAATCCTGGCAAAATAAAACATAAGGAAGGTAAGAAAATCAGATGATAAGTTGAGACACATTTGCAATCCATGATATCCTAAAAGCATTAATTCCCTAACATCTATAACAGGTAAAATCTCCTGAACACTAATAAAAAGGACCAGCAATCTGATATAAACATAGAATGATATAAACAGGCAGACCACAAAAGAGGAAAATATGAAAAGATGCTTGGTGTAGACAGTAAGGAAAGAAATTTAAACCATACTGAAGCTGTACTTTTCACTATTGTACTTTCAAAGATTAAAAAAGTATGATAATGTCTTCAGGATGAAGGGTGTGGTGAAATAGGCACTGTCAGTCACTGGTGTGAGTATTTATTGTTGAAGCCTCTGTGGTGTGTTATTAGACTATGTCTAGTTGCAGAGAGAATTCTTTTGACTCCTGGGCATCACTCATGATTCTATGTGTCCCTTGGCTTTTTTGTTTTCTCCCTTTTCCCCTGAGAACTTACTAAGAGTTGATTCATCAGGATGGACTTAGACCATTGGCTTAACACGAGAGCCCTGGTTAATATCAACAGCATTTACATATAATGGCATATAATGGCTATATAACTGAGCCCTGGTCCACAAAGATATTTCTTAGTGCAGGAAGCATCAATTGTTACAGAGTTAAGGTGGTATGTTCTGTCCAATAGTCCTATGAATACAAATAGCTAATGAGGATAGGGTGTTTTTCCTGGGATAATTTTCATGATATATGTACCTGTGCCCATTCCAGCATGGCTCTCCACAAAATAGCAGCAGAACACTGGCTATTTGCACATGGCTATCTGGAAGGCCTATAAGTTTTCCCAGCAAACTTATTTTCTCCCATACAATGTGATGCACATGTGCAAGTTAATTACCTTCACATGGACACTTCTGAGTAATGTCCTTTGACTCAGGAAATTTACATCTGGGATTTGGTCTACAGATGTCCTCTAATGTACATGAAATGTATCAACATTATTTGAGGTAGCATAACATTGAAACGAATCTAAATGTCTACAAAGAGATAACTGGCTAAATTATGGAAAACTAAGCAACTATAAATATAACAAAGAGACTCTCTATGTACATATATGGAATAATTTCTAAAATAATATTTTTACCTTAAAATGAGGAGGCAATACATTATGTGACATACCACAAATTGTCTAAGAGGACAGGGTGAATTTATCCATCCATGTATTTGTTATTCCAATTACACCTCTGAAAAGATCCATATTAAACTGATAACCCTGGTTCTATCTTGGTAAAGCCTCTAGTTGGCCATGAGTAATGGTGGAACAGAAGCACCTAATTGTATTCTCTTTTGTGCCTTGTAAATTTCGAGGCAAGTAAGTGTACTTTATCTCCAAAAGAAAGCATTGAATAAGATAAAATAAATATTCAGGAAGCCAAGCCAAACACACTGCGGAAGTTAGAGATCATCAGTTGGGAGAGTTATGTGTAGAATGCTAGGAGAGCAGGTTACTAAGGGCTGATGTGGATGACCCTTTTGGTTCCTTTCAGTTGTAGGGTCATATGTGAGGGTAGGGAGCATCCTGCCCGTGGACCATATATGGTGTGCAAAATCATTTAGTCCAGCCCTGCCAAGCAACTGCAGGTAGGACTCCAAAATTCAATGACTATATAGCAGGCTAATTTTTTTTAAAGATTTATTTATTTGCTTGAAAGGCAGAGTTGCAGAGAGGCAGAGCCAAAGGCAGAGAGAGAGGTCTTCTGTCTGCTGGTTCACTCCCCAGATAGCCACAATAACTGGACCTGTGCCAATCTGAAGCCAGGAGCCAGAAGTTTATTCCGGGTCTCCCACGTGGTTCAGGGGCCCAAACACATGAGCCATCTTCTACTGCTTTCCCAAACCACAGCAGAGAGCTGGATCAGAAGTGAAGCAACCAGGATTTGAACCACCACCCATATGGGATGCCAGTGCTGCAGGCAGCAGTTTTACCTGCTATGCCACAGCTCCAGCTCTGCAGGTTAATTTTTAAGTTGATAATTTTGTAGGGTCTGTGAATGATGTTACTATAAATATCCAAATAGCCCTTGGCAGAAAAAAAGATTTTCCCCACCCCTGCAGAGTGCAGTGGAGTCCCTTTATGGCTATAGAGAAACAACAGCTTCTGAATGATGCCACTCTCTGAGAGCCAATTCCCCCCCCCCCGCCCCATTTCTATAGCTGTTTGTTGCATCTTAGTTTTTATGGGTTCCTTTTCTCTTAAGATCCTTAGGAAAGATAAAAGCTCTTTAAGATATGTGGCTCTCGGTTTCTGCCTAAATTATGTTGATTCTTTCCCTATCCACCATGAGAAGGAAATATGACAGTCATCCTTATAAAATAAATTGAAATATTTGAAAATATCAAAATGCCATGTGCCCAACACAACTAGAGTTCAGTAAAGCTATTCTCCCAAAAGTGGCAGAAAATAACTATGTTGAGCTCAGAAGTCTTTCAAAATCCTAGGCCATTCCTACCAAGGGTGCAGAAGATTTTTCACTCTGCAGGGAACCAGGGAGAAGCCAGACAAAGTAATCACTTTTTGCTTGCTCAAGTTTTGCTTGCAATTTTCACTTGGATGGAATACTTTTTGTTTCTTCTCCTACAATGTTGCAGGGCTGTTGGGAATGACAGCACGTTTTTCCTTCCCCCAAATCTATAACCTAATGGTGAGTTTCAGCAAATAGCGATGGGATTAGTACAATTCTTTGGTACAGGCAAGTAACAAACAGTAAGCAGTTAGGAGCAAAAAAAAAAAAAAGTTAATTTTGACCAGTTGATAAACATAATAGTAGGTATTGCTTTTAGAGCACTAACTGTGTAGATGCAGTTTTAAACAATTTACTTACATAATTTCAATTAGCCCTCGCATCTATTCTATTATATAGGTACAGTTGCTTTCCCCAGTTTTCTGAGGACGAAGCTTGGAATGGCTAGTTCATTTGCTAAAGTTCATTCAGCTTGTGAGTGTTGGAACTTGCATTTGAATCTAGGAGCTTGTTCTCCAAAAATAGTATCTTTGATCATTTTATTATACTTTACTCCATAGATAACACAACCCAGGTGTAATGATTACCGTGAAAAAGTGATACTCCTTAGAATATGAGAAGAAAGAAAAATGTGCTGTCCCTTTAAAGCACTCATGTGTATGATTTCTTCCCTTGGCATTTGATAGAACCTTGGATAAGTTCTATCGCTTTGCCAGTGGCTCTTATAGCCAATAAAAATTCTTGAGTAGATGAAATAACAACCTCATTTAAGAATTAAAATGGCCAGTTCAAGAAAATAATAGAGAATCCAAGATTCATATATGTTTAAGGCTTCCATTTCTCTCTAGTACACTAAGTTGCTTCTGACTCCTCCATTTTGAGAGTCACTTGGGTAGGGGAAAGAGGGAGGAGGAAATAATATTAGGGCCAGGAAAGATTTAACATGGCCAGCTCTGCTACACAGTTATGCTCTCACTTCATTGATTTCTGGGCTTGGCAGATATCCAAAGCTGCTTTATTATCTTCAGGAGTTTTATGTATTTCTCAAGGATGTTTATGTTTCCTGAGGCAATAAGACTTCTCTTCTGGGTGTCTACTTATAGTTCCTCCCCAACTGCAGACATTTGATGCCTATCTACTCAGTGGAATCCTGCATTTCCTCTTAGGAGGAATCCGTGTTAGATCCCAATTTGAGCCCTCCATTGAATCCCTGGGAAACCAGGTTAAATATAACTGTTTACCCCTGCAGCAACCACAAATTCACAAATCTGGACTTTCCTTGAAACAGAGAACATTGGTCTGTGTATTCCACCTATCTCCAGAGACAAAGGCCAAGTTCTCTGAGTAGTTTATTTCTGTCTATTTGGCTTGAGATCGGGGGCAAGGCTACCTTGCTCTGCTCTGTCATGGTAGTGAGATGTGTGCATTCAAGTCAGAATTGGTGGCGAGTTATTCCCCAGGAATAACTTAGGAGTCACTCCCTCCTAAGAAATTCTCTTTATAAATAGTCCTCTTTCTTGGCATCTCTAACCCTTTAAATTTCCTTGAGACAACTATTATGCTAAGGGTTGTCAAATCAAATCTCCAGACTTCTTTTGTAAGTCTTGTTTGTCCTTTTAGATTGTGTAGGTATTTGGCATCTGTTGATTTGCTCTCAGCCTTTGGGGTCTTAGCAGAAACAAAGTCAGAAAAGCCTCCATTTTTATCATCTGATTATACATGTTTTTCTGTGTTGGTTAATTGTTCTTCCAAGAAATAGAAAGTTTAAAAATGAATAGCTGTCCTGTACTTGCCAAATACCGTTTCTATTTAGATGGTGAAATTTTCCTCAGGAAGCACCAGACGTTGAAATGGGGCAGCTCAGATACTAAATCCTCAGGCCCACTCAGTTTCTAACCTGAAATTATCTCTCTATTTGAAAATAAGTTTAGCTGCTACTATTTTCATTCCAGATCTTGGAGCTTCTGAACCTTCAATTAAGCCTAGCCAACTTAATTATCTTAGCTAAGTGTTTCTTTCTCATTCAGCTTATAGTTCATTTATCCCTTCTTGGGATATGACTCATTATGATACCGCTATATAACCAATAGACTTGTTTGTCTGGAAGTCATTTTAATGCCTTTGAAAGATTGAATTATCATAGTTTATCCGAGATCCATATAAACAGAAGGAAAGAACTGAAATCAAGTCCAATAAAATAGTCTCTTCTTGGTCTTCATCCTCTTTGCCCTACATCTCTGTGTTAAAACTCTCAGCACTGCTAATTCCACTAGGCTGCCTCTCACTCCTCCAGGATGGGAGTGAAATTTTGGAATTTTCTCTTCCCTTGATCTCTGAGCCGAATTAGCTTTCTAGTCGTTGAATGTCCCTCCCTTCCACTTCTGTAGATCTTCTTCCTAATGGATGTCCCTCATCAGGTTCTTCCTTTCTTTCCTTAGCAACTGCATCGATACTCTGGTGTAACGGCCGCCCAAGATAATTCCTTTAGTGCCATCTTTATTTTCATCATGCTTCCCTTGTTCATATTTCTGTAGTGGTTTTTATTGTGGTCCTGTCCCATCACAGTGTAACTGTTTGCTTCTAGGACTGTCTTGCCAGTTGACTCTTCCATCACTGAAGTTAGTGATATAGCTTCTTGTTCATCTATCAGTACCAGATAAATAGCAGTTTGAATACATGATAGAAAAAATTCTAACTTTACCCTGCTTCCTATATATCTTTTTATCTGGCTAGGATCTCAAGCTAAATATGAATAAAACAATTGCTATTACCACTTACTACCAACTTCTCCCTCTAATTTCCCAACTTCAGTTCTATAGGAGTCAAATTAAATATTGTATTGGCCTTATCTCTCTCATCTAAGAAAGTAAGAAATAGCTCAGGTAGAAGATCAAACTCATGGTGATGTTAATGTAATGTGATCTCATAGAAAGGGCAAGTCAAGTAATAGTATTTGTTTAATTTAAGCCTGTGTTTCATAGACAATCTCATTTAAATAAAAAAAAAACTTCTAAAAATCTTAGTGGGTGTTTCAGACATAATTTTTTTTGCAAAAAAATTTAAGTGAAATACTCCACAACACCCTAGCCTTACCCTATGGTTGAAATGTGCCTGTCTTTAAGAGCGTGTATAACTTAACCCTAGTGAGCGTGTCCTGCTCTGCCCATGGATGCTAATCTTAACAAGTGGGTGAAACTTACGTACAATGATGACAATCTCAGTGAAAGTCATAGGAAACCTACAGAGTTTCTAAGAGATTTGTCAGTGGAGGCACTGCCAGCTTGGACTAACAGCTAAAAGCTGCCTGCTACCCCCTTGTGGATGGGGATGCCTGCTTTGGCTATTTAAAACTCATCCCCTTGTTTGGAGGGCATACATATAGAGTAGATAGTTCATATGCCTCTGTACCCAACAAGTGCTATTTTAAACTGGATCTCATTTATTTGAAAAGAAATCCTAGACCTTGAGTCTGAGCCTGATGTTAAAACAGGGTGATATTTTGAGGGGCTAGGGTATGAATATTTTTCCATGTGGCAAGAATATGAATTCTTATGTCCAGAAATAGACAGTGGTGGATTTTTTTATTTTTATTTTTTGACAGGGAGAGTTAGACAGTGAGAGAGAGAGAGAGAGACAGAGAGATTGGTCTTCCTTCCATTGGTTCACCCCCCAAATGGCTGCTACAGCCCGTGTGCTGCACTGATCCAAAGCCAGGAGCCAGGTGCTTCCTCCTGGTCTCCCGTGTTGGTGCAGGGCCCAAGCACTTGGGCCATCCTCTACTGCCTTTCCAGGCCACAACAGAGAGCTGGACTGGAAGAGGAGCAACCGGGACAGAATCTGATGCCCCAACTGGGACTAGAACCCCGGGGTGCTGGCGCCGCAGGTGGAGGATTAGCCACGTGAGCCGTGGCGCTGGCCATTGGTAGATTATTTTTACAAATGTGATTGCACTATCTGCTACCTGCATACTTCTTTGCAGTATGGCCTTATCTTGAATCTTCTGATCAAACATGTAGCATATTTTTCCCTCTCCTTGAATGTGGGAGGCTCCAATGACCTCTTTTGATCAAAAGACTGGGAGGAAGATATTATGGTATGTGACTTCTGAGGCATGTCCTCAAAAGAGCCATAATTCCTATATTTGCTACTCGAAATGGTCCTTAGAACCTCACTGGCATATTGATATGAAGCCAAAGCAGTTCCAGGGAGAAGCTCCAGTAGATTAAAAATGCAATCCCTTGGCTGATAGTCCAAGCTCTCAGAGTCAATAGCAACTTCACCAAAATAAAAGTGAGATCATTTTGGAAATTCCAGTCTTCACAGCACCATAGCTGACAGCAAGTGATTTAGAGTTTCTCACAGAGGGGCTGGTGCTGTGGCATAGTGGGTAAAGCTGCCACCTGCAGTGCCAGCATCCCATATGGGCAGTGATTCAAGTCCAGGCATCTCCACTTCTGATCCAGCTCTCTGTTATGGCTTGGGAAAGCAGTAGAAGATGACCCAAGTCCTTGGGCCCCTGCACCCATGTGGCAGACCTGGAAGAAGTTCCAGGTTCCTGGCTCTGGACTGGCTCAGCTCTGGCCATTGCAGCCATTTAGGGAGTGAACCAGTGAATGGAAGACTCTCACTCTCGCTCTCACTCTCCCTCTACCTCTCTGTAATCCTGCCTTTCAAATAAATAAGTACATCTTTTTTTAAAAAAGAAAGAAATCCTCACAGAATCTTGAGAAATAACAAATGGCCATTGTTCTAAGGCACTAAGTCTTGGGGTAGTTGAATATACAGTAAGAAAAAGAAGGTATATTTGGAGACAGATTGCAAATATCCTAAGTCACTGTTTAGGAGCTGGCAGGATGGTGAGAGGAGCAAAGGTCATAGTTCCTAGGACCACACATAATTGACCTTATGAGATTGGTTATGAATCAGTAGTGGTATTTATCTACCTGGAGGTGGCTGGATTTTTTAAGCTTTGGAATCTCCAACATCTGAAAGTTTCTATTTTAGTAAATGTTTGTCAAGTGCAAAAAACTCCAATGTATGTATCTGGGAATCCTTAGGACTAAAATTTTTATTTTTAAAATTTAGAAACAAAAAATTATTTCCAATATATTCTTTATGATATTATAAATTTTGCTAGGATTTTTTATATTAGTCTCCATACATATTCCTGTAAACTATTCTTTTCCCCAAAATATTCTTTCCTTTTTAGGCCCTATTTTTTTGCCTTAGTCAATCCCTTGATAATTTATGTAGAAATTCTCTGTGAATTAAAATGAGCTATAAACTTTTATTATATTGCGTTAGATTTTAGTGCTGGACATATTTTCTCTACGAAATTATAAACTCTTTAAGAGTAATGAATGTCAATTTTATTTTTGTTTTATCCTTCATGGTGAAATAGACTTAAACATAATAATCAAAAGAGTTCTCTTCCTCCCCCCTCTCTCTGTCTTTCCCTCTCTCTCATCTTCTCCTTCCCTCCTCCACTCCTTCATCATCTATTGTATTTCAGTTCCAGAGAAACCTAGATCTAATCCTTATTAAATCTAAATTCTGTGACATGATGAATGAGGCCCTCCACAATTGGCTTCCTGCCCCCTCTCCAGCCTAATTTCTGGCATCTCAACCACTCTCAGTAGGGATTTTCAGTGATGGAAACTATAGAAACATGGAGAGTGTGTTCAGAAGATTTTGGACAGCCATAAATGACAAATTACTGCTATACAGAACCTGTGACTATTGATTTCTCAACTTTCATTCTTCCCTCCTTTAATAATAGAATCTCTGATTGCTAGCCGGGCATATGACCATCTAAGAGATGGACTATATTTCCTAGCATTCCTTGAAACTAAATGAGGCACTGTAACTAATTTCTGTACCACAAGATGTATGTGCAGCTTCTAAGAAATGTTAACAGTAGAACTGAGTGCTCCAGACTTTTCTCCATTCTTCTGCTGAATTGTAGATGCAGTGGAGTCCGAGAAACCATCTTGAATCATAGGCTGGAAACAATATGTCTGAAAAGGTAAAACAACAAACCTTGCCAGGACTTGTTAGACAAATATCACAAGTTTTCTCTTATTTGTAGAAGTTTATATATATTATATATTATATATAGTAACTCTTTGTCTCTCTCTGCCTCTCTCTATATACACACACACACGTATCATGAGATTATATGTTGTAGCACTATAAACAAGCAAACAAAAATGAGCACAGCTTAAAATAGAATGTATAGTTAATAGTATTAAACCAATGTCAATTGATGATTCTAGTGGTGTATGATATATATATATATATAGAGAGAGAGAGAGAGAGAGAGGGAGAGAGAATTAGTGATATATATATAGAGAAGTAATATATAGAGAGGTTATATATACATGTATGCATATATAGAGAGAGGGAGAGAATATAAAAAGTGGAAGTCATCACTTGGTGTTCAGTCATAATATTGGTTATCTGGATCATACCATGTAAATGACAATATATTCATCTTTTTCCATGTTATGATCATTGTCATGAATCACTCACTTTGTGGTATTAGTATATGTTTTCAATAAAATTAATATATATATATATGTGCATATATATATATGTGTAATGTCTACATTTGATCAGAATGTGGCAAAATGCTTTTTTAAATGTAAAAAAAAAAACAACAGAAGGCTGTAAAATATGAGTAGCCTGAACTTCCAGTGGTCATGAACTTGATTTACAAGTTTTGAAATGCTGGTCTCTAAAATTAATTTCTGTCTGAGAGTGAAAACACTGTAAACCAGTGTTATTTGGGCATCCCTATCACTCACAGCTGAAGCTAGTCTTTCCTACTACCATGATTAAATTGTGGAAGAAATGTTGAACGAGCAATCCTCCAGGTATTGGGGTACTCGTTTGGTAACAAGACTTATTTCACTTGAAGTTAACTCTTTGTTTTTGTATTTCTGGATCAACTCGGTTGAGAAAATTATGACAGAGAGAAAATTATGACTTTGATCAATAATATTTGTGTTCCCTTTGAGCCTTTATTTTGCTTTCTGTTTTATCTGACACTAACTCTGTATGACTTTTTGACAATAGCATCTCTTCCACAATACTCATTTCAAGTGAAAAATCACTGAAATATGACACCCATTTCTGGAGGAAAAGAGACAAATGAAGAGAGACATTTTCTTCTGTGAAAAGATAGCAGGGTGCTCATTACAAACACTGTCTCTTCCTATTCTTTCTTTTCCCCAGATCTCTTCACCCAGTTTATTTACAAAATCCCCACACAGAGATGATACATAGAAAATTTTGAAGCAATTTAACTATGACCATGTTGTCATTTTTAAAGATTTTTACAGGCCGGCGCCGCGGCTCAATAGGCTAATCCTCCACCTTACGGTGCTGGCACACCAGGTTCTAGTCCCAGTCGGGGCGCCAGATTCTTTCCCGGTTGCCCCTCTTCCAGGCCAGCTCTCTGCTGTGGCCCGGGAAGGCAGTGGAGGATGGCCCAAGTGCTTGGGCCCTGCACCCCATGGGAGACCAGGATAAGCACCTGGGTCCTGCCATCGGATCAGCGTGGTGCACCGGCCACAGCGCGCTGGCCGCGGCGGCCATTGGAGGGTGAACCAACGGCAAAGGAAGACCTTTCTCTCTGTCTCTCTCTCTCACTGTCCACTCTGCCTGTCAAAAAAAAATTTTTTTTTACTTACTTATTTGAGAGGCAAAGTTAGAGACAGAGATAAAGAGATGTCTTCCATCTGCTGATTCACTCCCCAAATGGCTACAATTGCCGGAGCTTAGCCAATCTGAAGCCAGGAGCCTCTCCCAGGTCGCTCGTGTGGGTGCAGGGGCCCCAGCACTTGCGCCATATTCCACTGCTTTTCCAGGCCATAGCAGAGAGTTGGGTGGGAAGAGGAGCAGCCGGGACACAAACTGGTGTCCATATGGGCTGTTGGCACCAAAGATGGAGGCTTAGTCTATTACAGCAAAGCAGTGACCCCCAAGATTTTTTTTTATCTGGCACTTTTCTCCTCGTTCTTAAGCAGCCATGGTTGAGTTTCCAGTCATATAAACCAGTCATATATGCCGATGGCGTAAAGTAATTAGCACACAAGGCATCAAATAAAAGTAATGCTGGCCATGAAAATACCCTACACACTCATTCCCAAATTATTGGGTAGGGATGAGAGTGAATGCTATATGTTTTCTGATGTGGAAGAGAAGAAAGGATATCAAGATACTGATTTAGTCATTTGAAAATTTAGAAGATTTAATCATGAGTTGTCTTTATTAATTAAAATAATGTGTCATATTGGAACATTTTAGGAGTGCAATTCTCTATAATCCTTTTATTTTTGTTAAGATTGTTTTTATTTGGGTTCCTCCTGCTCTTTGTGACTTAAATATTATCTTGTATTTCTTTATTATAACATCCCTTTTATTTCCCTTGAGATTTGATTTCCCTTTTACAATAAAAGAAACCATAATTGAAGCCGGTGCTGTGGCGTAGCGGGTAAAGCCCTGGCCTACAGTGCCAGCATCCCATATGGGCACCTGTTCAAGTCCCTGCTGCTCCACTTCCAATCCAGCTCCCTGCCAATGTGCCTGGGAAAGCAGTACAAGACAGCCTAAGTCCTTAGGCCCCTGCACCCATGTGGGAGACTGGGAAGAAGCTCCAGGCTCCTGGATTTGGATTGGTCCAGCTCTGCTGTTGTTGCCATTTAAGGAGTGAACCAGCAGGTGGCAGATATCTCTCTCTCTCTCTCTCTCTCTCTCTCTCTGCCTCTGCCTATCTGTAACTCTGCCTTTCAAATAAATAAATAAATCTTTAAAAAAAAAAAAAAAAGAAAAGAAAGAAAACTGGCCTGCGCCATGGCTCACTTGGCTAATCTTTCACCTGTGGTGCTGGCACCCCGGGTTCTAGTCCCGGTTGGGGTGCTGAGTAATAGTCCCAGTTGCTCCTCTTCTAGTCCAGCTCTCTGCTGTGGCCCGGGAGGGCAGCAGAGGATGGCCCAAGTGCTTGGGTCCCTGCACCCTCATGGGAGACTGGGAGGAAGTACCCAGCTCCTGACTTCGGATTGGCGCAGCGCCAGCCATGGCGGCCATTAGGGGAGTGAACCAAACCAACGGAAGGAAGACCTTTCTCTCTGTCTCTCTCTCACTGTCAATAACTCTCTCTCTGTCTCTCTCTCTTACTTTCTAACTCTGCCTGGCAAAAAAAAAAAAAAAAAAAAAAAAAAAAAGAAACCATAGTCAACTGACCACCCAAAATTTGGACTGACCACCCCAAAACTAACTAGTGGTTAATCTTGATGTGAATGGATATGTGGAAGAGAGGGTCAAGATGATGACAGTGGGCAGAGGGGGATGCTTCTGAAACATGGGATTCTCATCCCAGATCATGCTGTTCAGAACAGAGTCTCCAAAGCTCTTGTGCTTTGTAAACTTTCCGCAAAGGAATGCAGCTGACTGCCTTGCAAATGTGAGTGACCAGGTCATGAGTCAGAGCAGCCATAGGTATTTTGAGAGAAAAATCAAATAGTATTTGTGGGGAGCAACTGAGACTAGACTAAATTACTGGAACTAAGACTAATTCTATGCATCTGATCTCCCACAATATGGCGCTGAGCGACAGCAAACAACTTCTACGCAGCTGCCTCGCCAATTCGACCCATAAACTGCAGGAGCTGATCCTGCTCCTGATTGGGGGAGAGCAGCATGCTCGGCATGTGGGTAGCAGAGTTGGGATTGGTGGAAGAGGACTATAAAGGAGGAGAGAGACACTATGCACCGGGGAACATCTGAGGAACATCTGAGCAACATCTGAGCAGCCCCTGAGAGAGCCGGCCGGAGGTGTGCCGCTCCTCCGCGGAAGCGGGGAAAGTGGCAGGGGTGCCGCCCCTCCACGGAGGCAGGGCGGGGGGGAGGGTGGCGGCAGCAAACCCGGGAAGGACTAGCAGCTAACCCGGGAAGGGCCGGGCAAAAAGAACAGCGCAGGGTCCAGTGTCTTTCCTCAGCGAATGGGGGAGCGAGAAGTATTATTTTGTATCTGTACTGTGGTAAAATAGACACTTAATAAACATCCTGGATCATAATTAAGACATGGCCCCTCTTTTTGGAAAACTTGTATTTTGGTAGGGAATATAGAAATTGTTTAATTGGGAAACTTGGTTTGTAAGAGAGAAAACAAGATAAGAGTGGGAAAACTGAAGATGCATTTTCAAAGCTGAATGCCAACAACCCACTTCTGGCTTTTTATCCTAGGAGTTGAAAACTTGTGTTCATGCAAAAGTATTCTCATGATTATTCATAGCCACTTTGCTTAAAATAACCAAAAGCTATAAACAACTCAAGTCTTTCAACGAGTGAATGGGTGAACTGAAACATTCTTAGAATGTCACCATATACAGCCATGAGAAGGAATAGGCTATCCGCATGCGACACATTTGATGGATCTTGAGGGCATTATGCTGAGTGAAAAAGAAAACTCAAAAAAGTTTTCTATGCTATGACTCTGTTCATAGAATAGCACTGAGTGGAATAATGATTGAGATGTGGAACAAGTAGGGAGAGAATATGACTATCAGGAAGTAGCATGAGGGAGTTTCCTTATGCTGATGGAGTAGTCTGTATCCTGACTGCGGTGGTAGTTATATGAATCTACACATCTATCCATGAGATTAAATGTTGTAGCACTATAAATAAGCAAACAAAAATGAGCAAGCTGAAAACAGAACAAAGTGTATAGTTAATAGTATTGGCATATAGTTAATCACTGTCAATATGCTGATTTTAGTGATGTATTATAATTATTTAAGATGTTCCCTTTGGGAGTTCCAGGGAAACTCCATACTATTTTTTTCAACTTCTTGTGCATCTTCAGGAATTTCAAAATAAATGCTTTAGTTTTTAAAAAATAAAATGATGTGTGAGACTAGGGGCTGAATGTCAGCCAACTCTCTTAAGGTCTGCAGCGAGAGGATGACAATGCCTTCTTTTATTGCTGCTTCTCTTGGCCATGTCCATTTCATTGACTTCAAAATAACTTCTTTTATTACATCTGCTGCTATATGACAGAAAATAGGCAAGTTCTGGTTTCGCAGTTTTAAATCTTCTCCACTCATAAGACAAGACCGGAATAAATCTGTAAGTTAGTAAAATTCCAATTGTTTTCTGGAAGGGACTGCCATAGTCTGGCCCACCTTGGGGCATGAACACACACTTGTTCCAACCAATTATTGCCACTGAAATGGAGTCATATGGTACCAATAGGGTGCATTTCGAAGGAATGGGAGAGTGCTTTTAGGTTAGGTGGACATGCCAAAAAGTAGTGCCATAGATCTGCCAGCTCATCAATTATATTACAGTTTGACAAACATTGTATCAGATGTATGAAGAATATATTGTGAAATATAAAGGATAAAACATCTGTTTACGCAATGGCTAGTATTGCCTTTTTCTTTTCTTTTTTTATTAAGATTTAATTTATTTATTTGAGAGGTAGAGTTACAGACAGTGAAAGGGAGAGACAGAGAGAAAGGTCTTCCTTTTGTTGGTTCATTCCCCAGATGGTTGCAATGACTGGCACTGTGCTGATCTGAAGCGGGGAGCCAGGTGCTTCTTCCTGGTCTCCCATGCTGGTGCAGGGGCCCAAGCACTTGGGCCATCTTCTACTGCTTTCCCAGGCCACAGCAGAGAGCTGGATTGGAAGAGGGACAGCCAGGAATAGAACCAGCACCCAAATGGTATGCCGGCACCCCAGGCAGAGGATTAACCTACTGTGCCAGGACACAGGCCGCTGCTTTTTTCTTGATAGTTTTTTTAGTATTCTTGAATGTGACTTATGCTAATTCCCCACCCCCTGACTCCCTGAGGTTAGTGGCTGTCATGCCTTGGTGACCCTGTTGCTATATTCACAGCAGATGCTCCGTGGATCCTTATGCAAGGCTCCTGTAGGTGTCGGTCAGGATAGGGTGGGCTATATTTTCATATCAAATAGTCCTTCATTGTCAGTTGTTTGAAACAGCAAATACTCCCCCACCAGGTGTCTTGGCCCTCATCTCAGATGGACAGTAGGGAAAGGGGAACATGTAACCTTATGTAAAGACTTTTATCCTTGCAGTCTGACACATGCTGTTTTGACTTACAGTTTTTTGACCAAAGCATTTTTTTTTTTTTTTTTAGCAAACTTGCTCAGATCTAGTTCTAAAGGGACAAGAAGAGTGCCAAAAGATGTAGACCTGGAAAAACTGTTGAGTATGCACTGCAGAAGCGGGATTTGTTCAATCCTCTGGGATAGCTATTCTCCATGGGTCTGAGCAGTGCACCTGCTTTCCGAGATCAGACGAGATCAGGCGCGTTCAGGGTGGTATGGCCGTAGACAAGTGCACCTGCTTTCACAGTGCCTGCTCACTTTCCATGCCTTCCCAGTTTTACTTTGGAGTATGTAAGTTCTCTAACAGACGGTAAGATCCTTCATTGCCTAATGTTCAGTTTGTCATCTTTGGGCTTGATATAAGTTGATATGTATTTTGCATGCATTACTCATTACTTAATGTGGAGTCTAGGCATTGATACCAAAAGTGGACCTTTAACTATACCTTGATAAGTAATCTGCTAATAATCTTTCTTTGTCTTTTATTTTCATCCTTATATACATTTTGCCTTTCCAGTTACAAGAGTAAAATGATAATCAATTGACCTCAGAAACTTGCCTCTTCCCTTAGCTATATTTATCAAGACTCCTTTGTGCAAGCCTCTGCTCTGGAGTGAGGAATAAGTACATATATGGACATTAGAGAGCCCAGAGAGTTAGATATGAATATGGGCACAGATTTTAACAGGACAGCACAGCTGCTGAGGTGCACAGAGATGGGATAACTCATATGGATTTCAAGGAAGAAGATTTTTTTAGGTGACAATTTGTATGAGCAGGATAAATACTTGCAGAATAAATAATCAAATATGAGTTTCCTGACTGGTGCATAGGGAGATTACTGATGCCATAAACAGGAGTGTCAATTTGTAAAGTCAACAACAGGAGTCACTGTGCACTTACTCCTCATGTAGGATCTCTGTCCTTAATGTGCTGTACATTGAGACTTAATGCTATAACGAGTACTCAAACAGTATATTTCACTTTGTGTTTCTATGGGGGTGCAAACTGTTGAAATCTTTACTTAATGTATACTAAACTGATCTTCTGCAAAAAAAAAAAAAAAAAAAAAAAGAAGAAGAAGAAGAAATTATCAATTCCCAACTTGACTCTCACTGGGATTAAACATGACAATAGGTCTGATCTGATTTCATCATCATTTAAAAATCATCTATTACTTTTCACTTTGTTTCTGTGTGGTAGCAAACTGTTGAAATCTTTACTTAATGTATGCTAAACTGGTCTTCTGTATATAAAGAGAATTAAAATGAATCCTCATGTGAATGGAAGGGGAGAGGGAGTGGGAAAGGGGAGGGTTGTGGGTGGGAGGGACGGTATGGGGGGGAAGCCATTGTAATCCATAAGCCGTACTTTGGAAATTTATATTCATTAAATAAAAGTTAAAAAAATAAAAAAAAAAACAAATACGAGTTTCCAGAAGCCATGATATTTGGTCAGAAGAATAAGGGAAAGTGTTACCGAAAGACAACTATGTAAGGTAAACAGGGGAAGCTCATAAGAATAATTGTTGAGGGCCAGTGCTGTGGCTCATTTGGCTAATCCTCTGTCTGCGGCGCCGGAATCCTATATGGGTGCCAGGTTCTAGTCCTGATTGCTCCTCTTCCACTCCAGCTCTCTGCTGTGGCCCAGGAGTGCAGTGGAGGATGGCCCAAGTGCTTGGGCGCCTGCACCCGCATGGGAGACCAGGAGGAAGCACCTGGCTCCTGGTTCCGGATCGGCACAGTGCCAGCCGTAGTGACCATTTGGTGGGGTGGGGTGGGGGGTGAACCAACGGAAGGAAGACCTTTCTCTCTGTCTTACTCTACCTGTCAAATAAGTAATAATAATAATAATAATAATAATTGTTGAGTGAATCAATGTCCAGTGCCTTAAGTACCATGTTTCTGGATGAAGAAGCCATGAGAAGAAACAGGTGAGGAAGAGAATCTTGGAAGGCAGGTAGGAAAAGTTAACTAATATGTTTTGATGACTGACTCTGTATTCTAGGAATAACAGAAGTGAAAGACAGACTTCATGTATCTCCTAATCTTATCTGTGGCTGATCCTAATACACATTTTTCTTTCTAAATGTTTTACTGTCTAAAGCATCATGATTTTTAGATCTAAAATCCTCAAGTCAGTCTCACTTCTTATCATGCAGGACCTTCATAAACGGCATTTAATTACACAAGCCAGTGGGAGAGGGGGAGAGAGTTCAGATAACATGAATAATTCATTCACAGGAAAGAATGATTGCTAGTGTCTAGGTTTTTTTTTTTTTTTTTTTTTTTTTTTTTAATTTATTTATTTGAAAGGCAGAGTTAGAGAGAGGGAGAGACAGAGAGAGAACTCTTCCATCTGTTTTTCTGGTCCCCAAATGGTTCAATAGGCAGGGCTGGGCGAGGCCTAAGCCAGGAGCTTCTTCTGGGTCTGTCAAGGGGGTTGCGAGGGCACAAGCATTTGACCCTTCTGCTGCTGCTTTCCCAGACACATTAGCAGGGAGCTGGATCAGAAGTGGAGCAGCCGGGACTCAAACTGGCATTGATACAGGACGCTCCAGTACAGGTAACTGCTTAACCTTCTATGCCACAGTACCAGACCTGACAGCGTCTATTTTTGTTCATTTATTAGATACAAAACATATTATCCTCATATCAGTACTTATTTTGGTGACCACTCTAGTATTTTTAATGCGTATCTTTAATTTAACAGTCTACTTTCAGAGAATACGATAGGGCTTAAACATAGCAACCTTGCAACAGAGTGTTTTGTCATTTCCTCCTTCTCAGTCTAATGTAAATCATTTTTGTTCCACCTGTTATAAACCATACCATTCATTATCATTTTTTGCTTTAATATCAGTTAACTTTTAAAGAATGCTGAAAGTGAGATTTTAAAGGGCTTTTATATTTGACATTTCCAATACTTTTTATTTTTCTTTCTAGATACAGGTTCCCATCTGATAATATTTTCTTTTAGTGTAAAAATCTTCCTATGACATTTCCTGTGGGCCTTTTTGTTTGTTAGTTTATTTGTTTTAGTGATGAGCAAGGTGGCAAAGTTCAGTGAAGAGAAATAATGAAGGGGTACCCCCTGATAGGCAAGTGGGCATCCCAGGACAGGACCAAGAGCAATGGGGGCTGAACTACACCTGATGGACCAAGCTGGCGTCTCAGCAAAGAGCTGAGAGCTCAGCCTGCACTCAGACTGGAGTTTCAGTGGGTGTGAGTGGGGGTCTCCCATTTCTTCTCCCCTCCTCCCTCTTTTGGGAAATGATAGATAGGGTATTGTTGGGTGTACAGTTCCCCCAAATCCTCCTAGGATGTTATCAGCAGTGTGTTCAGACCTAATAGCTTCCTTGGTGCCAGGCAGGGGGAATTCCTCTGAGCTGCCCCTGGGAAAGGACTGAAGCCCATCTAACAGGGTGAGAGAAAAAGAGCAGTTGTCCGGGTGGGCGCTTTAGTGCCAGCATCCCGTGTGGGCGCCAGTTCAAGTCCTGGCTTCTCCACTTCCAACCCAGATCTCCTCGTGTGGGAGACCTGGAAGAAGCTCCTGCCTCCTGGCTTCGGATTGGCCAAGCTCTGGCCCTTGTGGCCATCTGGGGAAGTGAACCTGCAAATGGAAGACCTCTCTCTCTCTCTCTCTGCCTCTGCCTCTTTGTAACTCTGCCTTTCAAATAAATAAATAAATCTTAAAAAAAGTAAAAAGAGCAATCACTTCAAATATAGTTGATGATCTGCTTTCAGGGTTTGTTTCCTCATTTTCTTTAAAAATTCTAATTTTCTTTGCATTTTATTTAGCCCCTCTTACACCCATAGGCTCATGTCTTCCTAGCATCCTTTATCTTCCCTTCTAAAGAGAGTTTATCTGTAATCTTGTGTGGTAGTAGCGTGGATGAGGATCCATCTTCTGAATTTGTTTGAGAGCTGACCTATGAAGATTCTCCGCTTGCTGTCTGTCCTGTGGTGCTGGAGTGTGGCTTTGTGAAAGATTGTCTTGTAGGCTCAGAGGACTGGTCATGCCATGGAACGGGATAGGTTGGAAGCCCTGCCTCATGGTCATCTGCAGCTTGATGGTTTTATTCTGTTAGAGACAAAATGAATGAGTGTATTACAGACATATGGTATAAAGGGAAGCAGAAAGAGTGTGTAGGGCCAAGGAGCGACAACAACCAGGATTTCCATGTCCTAATGTCGGGCCTAATGCTGGCTTAATCCTATTTGGCCTGGTTCTGGAGTTGTCTGGCTTCATCCAAGAAATGGTAATTATGGTTTTGTACCTGTCTAATTTGATTGACCCAAAAACATTTTTTAGCATGGCACAGATACCTCCATGGGCAGCAGTGAGCCTAACTGGCTGCTTGATTTGAGGGACTGGGTTTAAGCTACCTTAGCATTGGGGCCCTGGTTGTGGCAGCTTTTCACTGCACGAAGCCTGCTTTTCTTCTTCCTTTTTTTGCCTAAACGAGGAAGGCCCTGCTCCAGGTTCCTCAGCTTTTGGTTGTCTGAAAATGTTGTTACACCTTCCTTTTGAAAGACATTTTTATTGGATTTAGAGTATGAATTTAATAGCTTCTTTTTTAAATTTTAGTTTCAATTTGATTCTATTCTCATTTTTCAATTGTTTTATTTAAATAAGGTGAATACATTTCAGGTATTCCATATAGGCTGATTTAGGACCACAGTGTACTTCCCACACACCCACGCTGCCTCCTCCATCCTTTATTATTCTTCCTTTTACTTTTTACGATTTGAGACGTCGTAGTAGTCTTTTTTCCATTCCTCTGTAAGTATCTTGTCTCCCCTCTCAATACCAGGTAGATTGACATTTCGTTAGCATGGGTTTTAGGAATTTATTGATGATGTTCTTTTGTTTGGTGGTGTGTATGTGTGTGTGTGTGTTATGCATGTGTGTGTGTGTGTGTTCCTATTTCTGTTTATGTCTTTTTTCTTTTTTTGACAGGCAGAGTTAGACAGTGAGAGAGAGAGAGAGAGACAGAGAGAAAGATCTTCTTTTCATTGGTTCACCCCCAAAATGGCCACTACAGCCAGCACACTGCAGCCGGTGCATCGCGCCGATCCTAGCCAGGAGCCAGGTGCTTCCTCCTGGTCTCCCACACGGGTGCAGGGCCCAAGCGCTTGGGCCATCCTCCACTGCTTTCCCAGGCCACAGCAGAGAGCTGGACAGGAAGAGGAGCAACCGGGACAGAATCCGGCGCCCCAACTGGGACTAGAACCCAGGGTGCCGGCACCGCAGGTGGAGGATTAGCCTAGTGAGCTGCGGCTCCAGCCTGTGTTTGTGTCTTTATAATATGATTGAGGTGACTGGAATTCCTTGAGTCTAAGATGATTTGGGGACATTGGTTCTTTGCACTGCCACGCTTGTCTTGTCCTTCTGAGATTCCATATTCACACGTCCCAACATCTGCTTGATGTTGTCCTGCTGGTCAGTGATGCCGTGCTTATCATTTAGTCACTTTCTCCAGGTTCCATGTTTGGACAGCTTCTTCAGATTTTCTGATATTTACTTCTGCGGTATCTAATCTGCTGTTACTTCTATCCACTAATTTTTTTGTTTCAGATAATATTATTCATCT
Organism: Oryctolagus cuniculus; assembly: GCF_051225735.1. Taxonomy (NCBI): domain Eukaryota; kingdom Metazoa; phylum Chordata; class Mammalia; order Lagomorpha; family Leporidae; genus Oryctolagus; species Oryctolagus cuniculus. Next base: position 30,309,903 of record NC_142886.1, on the reverse strand, counting down.
TTTGACTTCCCGCTTGGAACCTTTTTATATCTCGCCTTTAACTTCATATTGTAGTTCCATTTTTGTTTAACTCTTCAACATGGTGGTCATATTTGTAACAGCAGTTGTAAGGCCCTTCCCCAATAATTTAATTATTTTGTCATTCTGCGTCTGTTTCTGTTGACTTATTCACATAATTCTTGATTATATTTTCCTTTACTTTTAAAACAATGTTGTAAGTGATATTTAATTTGGACAACTCCAGAACCTTTCATTTTTCTTTTAGGGTCCATGTTCCCATCTGGTATTACTTTCCTTTAGAGTGAGAAACTTCTTAAATCATGTCTGTACATCTATGTCAGCTGGCAACAAATTAGCAATGTCTTGTTTGGATGTTAGACAGTAGAAAATTTATGGTTTTTTTCTATAAATAATATAAATGTTTTTGACAGGGTTCAAAGTTGTTTGCAGATTTTCTTCATCATTTACTTTCTTAAATTGTTTTGTTTATTTTTTTGTGGAGAAGCAGAGAGACAGTTCCCATCCACTGGTTCGCTCCCCAATTGCCTACAGTGCCCAGGCCTGGACTAGGCCAAAGTCAGGAGACAGAGACTCAATCCAGTTTTCCTTTGTGTATAGCTGGGATCCAATTACTTGAGCCATCCCACTGCCTCCCATGGCACACATTAACATGAAGCTGGAGTCAGGAGTCAGAGATGAGAACTGAACCCAAAATTAAAGTCTGCTATGGAATGTGGGCATCATAACTGTTTTCTGAACCGCCAGACCAAATGCCTGCCCCAGCTCCATTGTTTCTCAAGCTTATTGTTAATAGCCTGTTGAAGGGATGATTTTACCCTTCAACTGAGCAAACTATCCTACTGATTGGAATCCGGTTGCCTCCTAGCCATGTTTGAACTCTGACTATTACTTGGCTTATAGCTCCCTGAAAGCTTTATGTCTGGCTGTCTGAATTCTCTCCCTGTGCTAGCGGGGCTTAGTATTCAATAATGGATTCAAAGGTACCCTGTGCAGATTTTAGAAGTCTTCTCTCTATGTTATTCTCTTTTCTCTAGTACTATATCCACAAATTCCAGTTATCTCAGCTTTCCTGAACTCTGCCCTCTCTCTCCTAAATTCTCTAAAACCACCATGCTTTGTCTGAGTTCCTTCTCTTTCTTTCAAGAATCTGGAGAATAATGCCAAGAAGGAAGGCTGTGCAATTAACGTATATTTCTCTTCTTTCTCCTGTGTTGCATGTACTTTGTTTTGTAGTTGTTCACAGCAGAGAGAAAATCCTGTAGGTTATTCCAACATGGTTGAGAAGCCAAAATCTGCATAAATTCTTTGGAAACTTTCACTTTTCCTGTAGTGAATAGATAATGCTCCTTCTCCTATATGGTGAAAACATCTGCTCATTAATATCTTAAACTTCCAAGCGATACATCACTATTTGTCTCATTTTAAATTACCCTAGCATGTTGAATGGCAATAGCCACTTTAATGGGGTTGTGGCACTTGTAACAAAATCCGAAAAAGCTTTACTTCCACAGTTCTTGTTGAAGCCTGCCTTTTCTGGGTCACATTGCAAGGCACATTTATTTGATTTAGCTTTTGTCTAGTTGATATTTTTTCCCCTATTTCCAGAAGCTTGCCAGATCAATCTATGCCCGGTAGTGGCAGAAGCAGTTTGTATAGTGCTACTTATTGTGAGTAACTCACGTAATTTATGTTTAATGTTAAAATTCAATGAATAGTTGGCAAAATAGGTACTTTATAAATCACCAAAATAAATAATGAATGTCCTTTCCAATGAGACTTCCTTATTTAGAGTTTCAATCCAAAGAACAATGGAAAGTGGAAAGAGGGAAGGCAGAAAATAAGAAGTAATTCAGATGTGTGAGATATATATATACAGATACATATATATATAAATACTATATATACACACATATATGTGTATATATGTATGTGTATATATATATATATATATATATATATATATATATATAGTTTGTTTCAGGGTCCTGCTTTAAAATTCATGCACAATGTATAGTCACAATCTAAACAGTCTTCTATGTTGGTGTGCGTACTTAGGAGTTAATTCTCCAGTGTCTTTATTCAACAGTGAAGACTTTTTTCCAAGTTTTCTCTTCCATCTAACAAGGCAGTTTCAACATATTTCTGCTTTTTAAATTCATAGGCATATCTACATCACAACCACTGAATATAGCGACCTATGGCAGAGTTTGGAATGGGAAATGGCACAGGGCCAGGGAAAAGTGGAGCTGCTCATTGAGATGCCAGAATCAATCCAGTTAGATATGAAATTGTTTAGTGTTTTTATTGATTGTTTGCAAGAAGGTTTCCAAGTGTTGAAAGGAAATTGTGGATTGGGGGTTAGAGAATAAAAGCATTAAAGAGGGAAATGAGACCTAGAAAGGGAAGCAAAACTGGAATCAGAAACCTGGAAGAGACACAGAGCAGCGTCAGATTGTAAGTCAGTTTGTGACACTCAGGTCAGTTCAAAAGACAAGCTCCATTTTGTGGTGGTCACGACGGTAGACATATCTCTAGTTGGTAAGCAGAACTTTTTAATTTTAGAGAACTTAATTATTAATTACTTTTTTGGTAGTAATGTGTGATGACTCTGTAGGCAAGAACTGAAATGCATGTGTGTGTGTGTGTGTGTCTGTACATACAAATATAGTGTATTTCTTCAAAGTTAAATTTACATTTTCACATAGGAACACTTTCATTGAAAACCAGAAGTTGATTTAATGAGACCAAGATGTGGCAGGGTTATTTATGCTGCTCATCTAGCTCTCCCCAACCGGACTCCCAGCACACCTATAGTCTAATATGAAGCTCATTCTGATTTGTTCAGTCTTGATAGTCCTTATGTGTAACATCTGCTATCCTACTTCATGGTAGAAATGGAATTATAGGTCCCCTGAGGACTAGTTCTGCCCTTTGTCTTGCCTCCATTCTTGGGCACAGAGAGTCAGTGGATATTTATCTAGTTGTTTGGGCTCCAAATCTTCTGTGATCATGCTTGGATAGAAGACGATCTAATGTGAAGAACTAGGAGTAAATCCATTGGCTATCTATATCTCAGAAACTTCCGTGGTTTAGTACTTATTCCTTAGATTTAGGTTTATAACAGGCAGTGAGGACTCTGGAAATATATCAATACAAATTCAAATATCGTCTGGGACTGGGTGTGTAGTGAGGCCAACATGTGGACCTATGCCAGAAGAAATGTGATGCTTTTGAAAAAACTTTGATTCTCATAGCAATCCTATCAAATCAAAATAGTTTATGAACAATGTTTTACTGTTGGAAAACTGAGGCAGTGAGTGATTTACCTGAGGTTTCAGAATTTGCGTAGGAAGCACTTGGGTTCTATCCAGGCCGTCTGGCATCAGAATCTACACTCCAGGAAGATAAAAGTATAGTTTGGCAACTAAAATAGTGGAGCTATGAGGACAGAATGCCACAGAGAAAAGGACCCAAGTTAGATAAAGATTATGGGCCAAAATCAAATGAATAAGAAAGAGATTTTACCATCAAGGCTGACCCCGATTCTAGTCACATCACTTTCCTTCTTGTGGGCTGAGGAGTCCAGATCAGGGTCTGCAGCAGCAAGCACAGTGAGATCCGTGGCAGGAAGACAGAACTCTAGGACCAAGGGGCTCAAAGAGTCTAAAATGTCTGTGAAATGGAATGGGCATGTGCAGAAATCGGCCACAGGAACTCATGACAAGGATGGTCAATTGCATCACAAACCTCCAAAATCTATCAGAAAACAGGGGAAGCATTTCCATAGGAAATGCCCTTTTGAAACTATGGAGAAAATTACTAAAATGAAGGCACCGACAAGGATAGCAGCCACATCAACATGATTGTTAAGGCAGGAAAATGACTGACAAGCAAATGGTTTTGACTTCCTATAACCTGGCAATTTGCTTAAATACCAATAAAGAATGAATCATGCCAGTTAATCACTCCATTCAGAATGACTGAGAGTCCTACGTGGGGAGTCCATTGAAGGAAGAAAGGCCATGAGTGATTTCTACTTTTCCACTCCTCCCCAGTTCTATGTCTGTTTTTAGCCAGTTCATGGCCTTGAAGGTCTCTCTCTTTCCCATAAACTTTACAGTTTTATTCAGATTTCAGAGAGCAGAGGCAGGCAGGTACCTGGACATAGGCCTGGTCTGACTTCTTTCTGGCTATGTAGACTGTGTAGCAAAAGTATGTGATACACAGTCCTTTGTGTGAGTGTTTGGGCCAGCCTTGGGATGGATAACAGACCCTTTGTTATCTTGTACAAACCTGTTCTAATGCTATATTACAGTCCCAATCCCAGAGGGCAGGAGGGAAACTTAATTAATATGCTTCAATCACCATAGCACCTTTGATGAACGGAAGTATATTGCAATAATTCTGAAAAATGTGTTCCACTCTGCAGATTTCCCTGGGGACGCTCTGCTGGCCAGACACAACAGATATTTCTGCTTTTTGCTCTTTTATCCCAACTCTCTGATGGAGCTGATTGCAGACCCAGTCAGCTTGTTAGACATGTCAACCACCTGGAAGAAGGGAGAGAAAGAAAAGAAAAATATTTCTAGTTATTTGTTGGGATTCAATGTTAAATTACGTGTTCCTCGAGCTTTAACTAAAGGGTGTGTATGTGTTACTGCTAGCTTGGGTCCATATAGCTGCAATTTGGTCCTGGCAACCATTGAATGGAAAATGGTTTTCACAGAGGAGTAGCTTTTTAATTTTCTTCAACAGAATGTGTATAGGTGTTAGTAGGGCTCTGTTGGTAATCATGGTTGGCTGCATTTTGTGGTGCCTTGGCTGGTAATCCCCTTGAATGGTTTTCCAAGTGCTTGTGTATCCTAAGAGCACACAGTCATGAGGATAAAGGGACTGGCCTCCAGTGAGTGCAATGTAGGCACTCTGCTGTCTGCACATTTTGATGAAACACAGAGGAATGCCAGAATCATTCAAGCATCTGTGCCAGGTGCTCACAAGCTATGGGGCCCCTGACTTGATTCTCTATTCTCACAGGCAGCAGGCCAGGACCGAAAAAGAAGCCAAGCCACTTGGAAATGAACTCACCTGTTTGGTGGAAAAGGGATTTTCTGCACTTACTTCTCCCTAATTTGCAGGCAGTTGTTCAGGACGGAATTGATCATGTTCCTGAATATTTTGCCCCATGTCCAAGTAACTTGTCCTTTTCCTTGGACAACTATCCATTGCATATCTGTGCTTTCTTCCATTCAAGGAGTTGTGAGCTCAAGATTGTAACACTAGTTTCTCAGAAGAGTAACAAGCCTTTCTTCAGTAACTGAAGTTTTAATCCTTCTACACTGTTGAGTCCTATTCTCTACTTCTATGGCAGCATCTTTCATAGTGTAGCTGTCACGTCAATCTGTGGTACCTCTGCTGATTGCTTAGCCATTGTCATCATTGGTTACTTTATGTGATTGTTTATTTATTCAAAAAGTATTTTGGGGCACCATTTCTTTTTTTATCAAAGATCCTATAGTCTAATAAGGAAAGCAAATTATGGCTCCAATAAAGCACATTTGAGTCACAGGTCAACCTAAGAAAAGAAAATTCACAGATAATCCATTGCCTACATGCTAGTGTGTATGTGAGAATACTGAAGTAACGACACAGAGTATGCAAGTCTAAATTCTACTACATATTGAAATAATTTATAGCTAGACAGGGTCATAACTGGAAAAAGCATGTTAGGCATTGTATTTAAGACATCGGACATACCAAGGTGATGCCATCTCTCCTTGACTGACAGGACAGTCACAGTGGTCAAGACAGATAAATGAATCAAACATTATATTGGAGTGTGAGAAGTGTCAAGAAATAGGCACATGAAATGATCAGAATCCATAGTGGGACACTCACTCCACCTCTGATGGTGGCAGGTTTCCCAAGGAAGGCTTTTATTCCCATGGATGAGCTTTATCACAGTTAAGAAGGCAAAAAGCATTCCAACCAGAAGAAAAGCCATGTATCAAGAAACAAAGGCAGCATGACTCTTTCTACAGAGCAGTAAACATAAACTAATAATATTACTCAGTAATTTTTGGAATCAGATTGCATTTTCCAAAAGACTTTGTATTGCATTAGGAAATTTAATCAGTATTTTGGTTGGAAAAATAAAAGATAGTGTACCATGTCATCCATCAAGGCAAGCAAGTGACACCCCTGTCATCAGTATTGACCCTGGAGCTCTGCTGTCATTTCCCTACTGGGATGGAGCTGCTGGGGGCCGGCTTTCCTCTGAGATGAGAGCTGAATGAGAGCTGGCCCAAGCTTGTATGAAGTGTGGAGTAACACTCCCCTTTATACCTCACAAATGATAATATATTGTTATTTGGAGTTTTGCCATTCAGGAACATTTGAAAGAAGAGAGTTTTATCCACCTGTTAACTTGGTGGAGTCTCAGTTAGATGTTAAAATGTATGCATATGGCCCAAGGATAGTTACTCAAGAGATTTCACAGGAATCATTCTAGGTGAACCTACAAGATATGAGCGCCTCTCAAGAGAGATTTAAAATTGAAATGGATTCTATCAAAGCTGTCTCAGCTACAGTGATAAAATATCTCCCTATCCAGAAATGTCAAAATATCAGAGATTGAAAATGAATGTAAAGATATTCTTTAAAACAGGGGAAGACCTGAGAAGTGCAAACTTAATGTAGGACATAACTAGCAATTAATAGCTTTGTCAGTCTCCAGGCCCCTTCTATGTTTTGCTCTCTGAAGATTGTTAGTAGAGCATTTAAGTATTAAATAAACATTGCCCTTTGATTACAATGCATTAAATGTTTTTTGTTTATTCTTACAGTGAGGAAACCTGAAGGACAGGTAAGGAGAATTGAATTTGCAAACATTTTTCAAGCATTGGAATCGGAAGTATATGTTAGACATCTTCCCCTATTTCTTAACTCTTAGGATTTACTCCCTGTTGTACTTGGAATAATTGAGTCACTATTGCAAAGAATCTTTGATTTCCTCTTGCTAATTGAAAGAGAATTCCAATTCCCAGTTTCCTCTACTGGCTTCATACAGACTTTATTTTCAAAGTCAATATGGAAGAGTGAAAATTGCTGTGTCCTGTGATTTTTTTTTTCTTTAAAATTGAGGAATATGTTGACCAACTGTACCATGAGCAGACTTTTAGGGTTTGATATCCTCCCAGGACAAATACATGTTATTGGCTTATGCAATATTGTATACTTATTCCAACAAGCTAAACTACATAAACCATAATAGAGCATGATCATTTTTCCTCCAAAAGGAAGCTCAGTTGTAGTGCATTTTATCCACCAAACTTTTAACATTTTATTAAAAGGTAAACATTGAATTATATTTACTTATCCAAAAAAGGGTCTGAGTCCATACTGTTTTCCTAGGTCAAGTTTACTTGCATCTTGAAGAATTCACTCTACTGGATAATATTTCCTTTCTCTATCAATTCCTTACAAATGCCATGAATATTAATAAATTTTCCCTTCCTCTTTGAGGTAATTAGCTATATTACTTAGAAATATTAAAATTTTAAACATGCTTCTTTTTTTTTTTTTTGACAGGCAGAGTGGACAGTGAGAGAGAGAGACAGAGAGAAAGGTCTTCCTTTACCGTTGGTTCACCCTCCAATGGCCGCTGCGGCTGGTGCATTGCCCCTGGTGCACCACGCTGATCCGATGGCAGGAACCAGGTGCTTCTCCTGGTCTCCCAAGCTGGTGCAGGGCCCAAGGACTTGGGCCATCCTCCACTGCACTCCCGGGCCACAGCAGAGAGCTGGCCTGGAAGAGGGGCAACTGGGACAGAATCCGGCGCCCTGACTGGGACTAGAACCTGATGTGCCGGCGCAGCAGGTGGAGGATTAGCCTATTGAGCCACAGCACCAGTGCTTGGGCCCTGCACCCCATGGGAGACCAGGAAAAGCACCTGGCCCCTGGCTCCTGCCATCGGATCAGCGCGGTGCGCCGGCCGCAGCATGCCGGCCGCGGCGGCCATTGGAGGGTGAACCAACGGCAAAGGAAGACCTTTTTCTCTGTCTCTCTCTCTCACTGTCCACTCTGCCTGTCAAAAAAAAAAAATACAATTTAAATCCAAGAAAGTTCCACATATATTTAAATCTTTTTGTTAGTCATTTAGGCTAGTGTGAGTCTCCTTTTATTAATTTATATCAAAACTCAGAAGCAAACTATTCTTTAAGTATAAATATATACATATATTTTTAAACACAACCAAATCTTAATTCAATTTATGGAAGTGTCTATTAGCCAGTATTGTTACAATTTAACTGATGCAAACTCTCTTGAAGTGAACATTGTAATTAAGTTTTTATTTCCAAATTGGTTTTCTTTTTTTTAACCTAGAAAATTTTACTTAAGGTATACAAACTATATGCATTTCATATATACAAATTTAGGAACATAATGATTGTTCCCACCCTAGCATCCCTCCTGCCCACACTCCTACTCTTCTTCCTCCTCTCTCTGCTATTCCCATTCTTATGTTTTACAAAGATCTATTTTCAATTACCTTTATACACATAAGATTAACACAACATTAAGTAGAGAGTTCAACAAGTAGTATGAAGAAAAAAACACTGTTTCTCAGCAGTCGAGGCAACAGCTGTTCAAAACTATCTATCCCAAAGTTTCAATTTCACATCTACAGGTTACCTTTTAGGCACTTTATTAGTTACAACAGATCGGGAGAATGTATAGTATTTGTCTTTTGGGGATGGGCTTATTTCACTAAGTATAATGGTTTCCAGTGGCATCCATTTTGTTGCAAAAGACAGGATTTCATATTTTTTACCACTGTGTGGAATTCCATGGTGTACATATATCTTTATCCAGTCTTTAATTGATGGACATTGATAGGTTCAATATCTTTGCTATTGTGAATTGAGATGTAATAAACATGGGGATTCAGAAAATTCCTTCATATGCTGTTTTCATTTCATTTGGGTAAATTTTCAGGAGTGGGATGGCTGGGTCAAATTATAGGTTTGTATTCAGATTTTTGAGATATCTCCATACTGTCTTCCACAGTGGCAGTACCAGTTTACATTCTCACCAACTGTGAAAGACAGAGTTACAGAGAGAGGTAGAGACACAGAGAGAGGTCTTCTGTCAGCAGGTTCATTCCCCAGATGGCCACAACGGCTGGAGCTATATGGATCCAAAGCCAGGAACCAGGAGCTTCTTCTGGGTCTCCCACATGGGTGCAGGGGCCCAAGGACTTGGCCTTCTTCTACTGCTTTCCAGGCCATAGCAGAGAGCTGGATCAGAAGTGGAACAGCTGGGCCTAGAACTGGCACCAGTATGGGATAATGGCACTTCAGGCCAGGGCTTTAGCCCACTGTGCCACAGCGCTGGCCCATTGATGTCTCCTTAAAAATCTCAATTTCATGGGAAAATTTTTCATTCATGTCACATATGGATTTCTTTAATTCATGGATTTGCTTCTTATTACTTCTAAGTAATCCTATAATCAATCTTTTGAATTTCTTTTCTGGTATTTCATCAGTGTCTTTATCTTCACATTCTAGTATTGAAGTGTCATTGTGCTCCTTTTGAGGTGTCATGTTTATGTCCTGATTCTGATTCTTGAATTTCTGCATTTATTTTTTAGGCATTTGTGGAGTTACTTGTTGGATTTTTTTCCTCTGATGGCTTTTATCTTTGGAATATACCTCTGTGGCTTAGTGGAGGGTCTGCTCTTTCAGTGAATATTCAGAGGTGTGTGCTGGATGTAGCTATGGAGTTCTGTTCAGTGTTCTAGGGTGGGGGAAGTATTTTCTCCCTTGTCTCTTAAAATCTCAAAGTATTATAATTATCTAAGATACAGGACTGGATTGGATGCTAGGAATCTTTTATCTATTAAATAATAATACAAAATCAAATTATTCTGGCTCAAACAAGAATTAAACTACATGGGATGTTCTTGGACAGTTATCTCCAAATTTGTGTTCCTAAAGCAGTCCTTGAGTAGATATGGTGAGGGGTGAAGACTGACACAAGGAGAAGGTTATAAAATATTTCAATGGAGAAGGAGGTATTCTGTGTCATCCACGATATTTTGCGAAATATTTTGATCCATCTTAGGGTGATTCCATAGAGCTACCATATGGCATCAACATACCTCAAAGAATGTGTGATCCTGGTTTCTAAGTGGCTGTAGGTATAGAAAAAGGAGATCTTGACTAGTAACAAGGACAAAATTCACTTCTTTTGTAATTATCTTGTTTCCCACTTCCAGAACTGTAGAAGTCTAAAACTACTTGTCTAAGGGCATGGTAAAAAAAAAAAAAATAAGCTTCTGAATGACTCAATGTAAGAGTGTAATCAATGTGGCTATTGAAAGCGTAATATAAGAGGAAATCCAATGTGTAGGGCATAACTTGGGATATAAGCAAAGAGTGGTGGCCAAAAGGTATTGTTGCCATCAGATCTAGGACTTGAGTAATAAAACTAAAGATTATTCCAGTAGAACATTAGGAAAAAGAATTAAAGTTCAGTGAAGTACTAGAGTTCATGGTACAGACCAAGAGCATACCTGTGCGTGAGAACTTCTCTGTATGAGATTTGGCCACATAGTGTAGAGAAGGTTTATTCTTCAAGAAAAATACAAAATTCAAATCACTTAGCTTATCCTTGGAAAGGACTTGGTTGGAGTTATTGAGTTTTATTAGTATGATCAAATAAACATAAAATGCATTTAAATGCTTGATTCATGCTGTGGATATGGAAAATACTAGTAAGAAAGAAATGTTATTAAAGTAGTTAAATTCAAGTACTGTCCATTCTTGGGTTACATCTCTTAAGCCATGAACCAGGGTCATATATATACATATGCATACATATATGAATTATTGTCGCCACTTCAGTACCATGACACTCTATTTAATTACAGGAGACCTTGTAAAATGCCAGCCTACAATGCTTCAAAGGAAGAGGAGGCCCTAGTTTCCGAAATATTAACCAACTTTAACATATGCAGTTTGTTTCAGAGAAATGCTTTTCCAGGGTGTATATATAAATGTACAGAATCCACTATTAATTTAAAAAGTCCATATGCCATACCTTAGCTGAGTATTTGGAGCACTAAGGAAAGCTGGATGAACAAATATATTTTCTTCTAGTCCATGAAATTTTGACAGAATTTCCCAACTTCAATCTAAGCATTCTGCTAGGGGAATTGAAACTCTCAGGCTGACTTATGAAGAGATAAAGTAGAAAAGTCACAGGTAAACAACTGCTCTTTCCTGGTGCCTCGATATAAGTAAAGATGACAAAGGACCCACTCAAAGGTCTCCCCTCCCTGTTCTCAAGTCTCTTGACAATAAGGACTCTCTATTAACTAGATTAGTAAAATCTGAAGGGCTCATGAGTATATCAGGGTAAAGCTGATACAGGATTTTCAAAATAAGTCATTAGTACAACTGACTAATATTCCTTAGTATTTATTTTTCCCTGATTGAAAATTTTCTCAATTTTCATGCTTAAATAATTAATACTAAATATAATGAAGCATGATTAAACATTGTCCTTTGATTTTCAGCTCTGGTTTCAGATTTTAATGACATATCCCTGATATTTCAAGAACTATGCCTCGTTGAATTGCTCTAACCTACTTTCCCAATGTGTCATTTTACTTCATAGTAATTATAAGAATTCATCTGGTCATTCAACAGATATTTATAGAATATGTACCATGTATGTTTTAAACTCTGCTAATAATTTGAAATACTCCAACCATCAAGACAGACATGTTCCTTGCTGTATTAGCTTGCCAGGGTTGCTGTACCACAAAGTATGTAATTTAAACAGCAGAAATTTGTTGCCTCACAGGTCTGGGGACTGAGAGTCTAAAATCAAAGTGTTCATAGGAGTGATTCTTTCTGAAGCCTGAAGGAAAAATCTGTTTCAGTATTTCTCCGTGGCTTGCCAATAGTTGTCTTCTCCCACTGTCTGTCCTCGCTCTAAGCTTGTGGGTGTTTTTGTTCAAATTTTTCCCTTTCATAATGATATCAGTCACATGGGATTAAGCCCTTCCCCACTCCAGTATGAACTCATTTGACTAATTACATCTGCAATGACCTATATCTGGAACAGTCTATTTCCAAATAAGGTTAAATAGCAAGGCACTCAGAATTAGAACTTAAACTTAGAACCTTTATGGGGGTGGGGTGACAATTCAACTCTTAACATCTCACCTATGAATCTTTACTCTAATGAAGACTCATCGACAGTTATAAAAATTATAGCAAAATATAACAAATGTTATACTGGAGCAGGTTTTGGGTGGTGAGTGAGCCTACAACTATAGTAGGGAGATCAGATCTTTTTCTAGAAGTAATATAGATCTACTTAAAAGAGTCTTGAAACAATTCAATTTGTATTTCAAATTTCCCTATAAAAATTGAATTGCTGGGGGAGAACAGATAAAAGTTGAAAGAGATCTGCTTTAGCATAAGAGATATGAGAGATCTGGTTTGCTGTAGACACAGTGAGAATGTGGCAACTGGCTGAGTGCAAACTGACACAGAAAACTTAGCACTTACAGGGATGTAGAGCTAGGGGAGGAGAAGCTGATGTGTATGTTGCCGGCCATGCTAGTATTTAGACCTCCCTAGAAAATCTGAGTAGGTCCTCCAGTTGGCACAGACAGTGGGATAAACTTCAGACACAGATTAGGGTAATATCAGTGTGTGTGTCAGGGTTTTGGCAGGAAACAGATGGTATACAGGGGCAAAAAGGCCACTTGAATAGATTTTTTAAAAATTTATTTGACAGGTAGAGTTATAGACAGTGAGAGAGAGAGACGGAGAGAAAGTTCTTCCATCCGATGGTTCACTCCCCAAATGGCCACCATGGCCAGCGCTGTGCCGATCCAAAGACAGGAGCCAGGTGCATCCTCCTGGTCTCCCATGGGGTACAGGGCCCAAGCACTTGGGCCATCCTCCACTGCCTTCCCAGGCCACAGCAGAGAGCTGGACTGGAAGAGGAGCAACCGGGACTAGAACCCGGTTCCCCTATGGGATGCCGGCACTGTAGGTGGAGAATTAACCAGTGAGCCATGGCGCCGGCCCCTTGAATAGATTTTACAGACTTAGCTGTTTACAAGTTGTTAAATAGGTTTCGGGAACACAGGAAAATTTGGAGAAGCACACTGAAATGAGCAACTACTGAAAGCTACCACAGCTAGGTGTGAGGGTAGCAGGGAGGAGGTCACCGGAGTTTGCCAAGTCCTAAGGCATTGTAGAGACGTGCTTAATAAGAAAGATCTCTGTAAGGGAAAGTAAACACTGCCAACTCAGAAGCTGGCAGGGAAGGAATCAGAAAAATTAGCATCTGTCTTCTGGCTTCTGCACCAGCGTGCAGGAAACTAGAAAACTAGAAGTAGCTATCCATTCTGAGAGAAAAAAAAAAAAAAAAACACCTGCTGAGCAAACTGAGAAATCCTCAAGTTTTCTTAGATCCTTAACAGCAGCAAGATCACTTGGCTGGCCGGTGCCGTGGCTCACTAGGCTAATGCTCCGCCTTGTGGCGCCAGCACCCCGGGTTCTAGTCCCGGTCGGGGCACCGGATTCTGTCCCGGTTGCCCCTCTTCCAGGCCAGCTCTCTGCTGTGGCCCAGGAGTGCAGTGGAGGATGGCCCGAGTACTTGGGCCCTGCACCCCATGGGAGACCAGGAGAAGTACCTGGCTCCTGCCATCGGATCAGCGCGTTGGAGGGTAAACCAACGGCAAAGGAAGACCTTTCTCTCTGTCTCTCTCTCTCACTGTCCACTCTGCCTGTCAAAAATAAAAAATAAAAATTAAAAAAGATCACTTGGCAAACCACTCCCCCCAACATTGAATAGACAAAGACAAAACTAGAGAATTACAGCTTTACTGAAACAACCCCCCACCCCCCGCCCCAGCAGAAACGTCCAAAGGAACCAGGTCCAGGGTAGGAAAACCTCAACTGCACCTGACAAGCTGCTGGAGGCTCGTGTGAGACTTTGAGCCTTAAGAACTCCAGGGTAACTCAGTCTCAGGGCAGAGGGCACAGCTCCTGCATTGTTCCTCCTGGAGATTTTCCAAGTTCTCACACTATCAGAGACACATCTGTACCCGTGCTCCTAGCACCTTCCCCCATGTTGAAATGTTCCAGAACTTTCTGTTCTTAACACAGCCTGCCTCAGAAGCAATTACTTAACCAGAGCTTAACCTGCTGGGGTTTGATTAGAATCTTTCTGACCTTGAGGAAGAAAAATACCCAACTCCAACACTCTATTTTACCATACTGCGGGTAAAGAAATACTCAACTCTAACCCACTGTAGCTTACCTGTTGCAAAATTAGGGGTGGTACTAAGAGGCACTTAGAAAATTCACAGTAAAGGCATAGGCTGACTAAAAGAGTAATCTGTGATCACAAAACTATGGAACGTTTTTCCCACTCTCCCACCCCTTAGGATCACTTTTTTAGAGAGATAGAATGAGCTCTTATTATAGAGCACCAGATTCAAATATGGCATGCATATTAGAATTGAACACTTGATGATTTGGAACAATTTTGATTAATATGCTAAAGGCACTAATGAATAAAGTAGTCTGCAAGCAGAAAAGATAGGCAGATAGATGGAAATTCTAAGAAAAAAGCCAGAAACCACTTTTGGAGCTCAAAACTCAGTGTAACAAAAATGAATGATACCAATGACGGGCTTATGATAAATGGGACACAGCTGAAGAAAGAAAAACTGAGTTTAAGGGTTTCTAAGTGGAAATGCAAACCGAACAGAATGAAAATGAACAGAGTATTCCAGAAATGTGGGAGGACTATGAAAGATGCAACATGCATGTCATGACAACATAAGAAGGAGAAGGAAGAGAAAGATTAATGCACAGAAGAAATATTTGAAATAATAACTGTAAATATTCCTGAATTAATGGCAGACACAAAACCACAGATCCAGGAAACTCAGAGAACATTATTCAGCATCAGTTGCCAAGAAAACAAAAATAAAGACAATAAACAAAAAACTCCTACAGCTTGGAATATCATATTCAGACTACAGAAAATAAAAGAAAAAGAGAGAAGGCTGGCGCTGTGGCACAGCAGGTTAAACCTCGGCCTGCGATGCCTACATCCCATTTGAACGCTGATTGAAGTCACCAGCTGCCTCTTTTCTGATCCAGTTCTCTACTGTGACCTGGGAGAGCAGTGGAAGATGGCCCAAATGCCTGGGCCCCGGGCCAATTTAGGAGACCCAGAAGAAGCTCATGTGTCCTGTCTTCAGATCAGCTCATCTCCAGCTGTTGGGGCCATTTGAGGAGCGAACCAGCAGATGGAAGCCCTCTCTCTCTCTGACTCTCCCTCTCTGTCTGTAACTCTACCTCTCAAATAAATAAAATCTTTAAAAAAAGAAAGAAAGAAAAAGAGATAGCTCTCAAATAGCCAGAGGAAAATAATCTTGCCTTGCCTATAAAAGTGTACAGATAATACTTACATCTGCCTCCTCCTTAGAAACAACGGCAAAAAAAAAAAAAAAAGAGAGAGAGAGATAATGCAATAAAGTATTTAAAAGTTTTGAGAGAAGAATTATACCTACCTATAATTATGTACCTTACAAAAGTGTCCATGAATATAAAGGAAAAATAGAGACTTTATCAGACAAACACTGATAAAATTTGTTTCCAGTAATCTGTCTAACAAGAATTATTGAAACATATTCTTTAGGTTGAAGGAAAATTATATATATCAGAAACTTGATCAAAATAAGGAAAGGAAGAGTACCAGAGAAGGAGCAAAGGACAATCTGAATGGCCTGTTAAATGAATTGAATCAAGAATTAACAACCTTGCAAAACAAAAAGCACCAGTGAAAGATAGTTTGCAGGTGAATTCAACATTTAAGAAGAAATCATACAATTTTCTACAATCTCTTTCATGGTGTAAAAGTAAAGGAATTTTTCCTAACTAGTTTCATGAAGTCGTCATCATCCTAACACCAAGACCAAATAAAAAGATTGTAAGAAAACTGCAGCCTAGTATCTCTACTAAATACAGATGCAGAAATCCTCAACAAAATATTGCAAATTGAATACCAACAGCATATAAAAAGAATGGTTCTCCATGATCAAGTGCTGTTTAAGGCATACTAAGTGATTCAGTTCATGTAATTTATCAAATCAATAGGATGAAAAAGGAAAAGCATGATTGTATCAATAGAGGCAGGACGTTTGACAAAATTCAGCATACATTCATGATTAAAATTCCTAGTAAATTAGGCATAGAACTTCTTCAACGTGTTAAAGAACATCTATGAAAATCTTATAGCTAACATCATACCTAACGGTGAGAAAGTCAAAGTTTTTTTTCCAACATAAGCAATCATTCAAGAATGTCCTCTCTCACTACTCATTTTTAATGTCATACTGGAAGATCCAGCCTGTGCAATAAGAAACAAGATTGAAATAAAGGGAATACATAGGGAAGAAAGAACTAAATCTTTCCTTTTTGGAGTTGACATGAATGTTGACATTAGAAATCTGAAAATATAAAATATTATTGCTAATAATCCTGGGGCTAATAAGCAGTGACAGTAAAGTTGTAAGTCACAGAGTTAATATACATTTAAATTACTTTAAATCATTTTTATGTCAGCAATATATATGGAGAATTTGAAATAAAAAACAATACCATTTATGTTAACACCCCAATATATTAAATACTTAGGTATGAATCTAACAAAATATGAGTAGGTTACCTATGAGTAAAGCTATGTAACTTTGTAAAAATATCAAAGGAGGACTCATTAATTGGGGTGATGCTCCATGCTCGTGAATAGGAAGACAGACAATACTGTCAGGATGACATTTCTTCCCAACCTGATCACCAATGGCAGCTCTGCTCCCGAGCCAATTCTCTGCTAATGTGCCTGAGAAGGCAAGGGAAGATGGCCAAAGTGGCTGGGCCCCTGTCACCTTGGGGAAGATCGGGTTGAAGACCCCATCTCCTGGCTTCTTTCTGGCCCAGCCCTGGCTATTAAAACTATTTGGAGAGTGAACTAGCAGAAGGTAGATCTCTCTCCCCAATGTACTGTCTGGGGAGTGAACTAGCACTCTCTCTCCTCCCCTTCCCTGTCACTCTCTTTTGAATAAATAAATAAATCTTAAAACATACAATTCCAATCAGAACAAGTTGTTTTGTGGATATTAACAAAAAAAAGATTTTAAACTTTATCTGAAAAGGCAAAACACTCTTTGTAGGCTATACAATATTAAAGCAGAAGAACAAAGCTGGAGGCCTGACCTACTTGACTTCAAGAACTAGCTTAAGGCCAGTACTGGGGTACAGTGGGCTAGGCTTCTGCCTGCAGCCCTGGCATGCCATATGGATGCTGGTTCAAGTCCCGGCTGCTCCACTTCCAATCCAGCTCTCTGCTATGGCCTGGGAAAGCAGTAGAAGATGGCCCAAGTCCTTAGGCCCCTGCACCCACATGGGAGACTGGGAAGAAGCTCCTGGCTCCTTGCTGCAGACCAGTGCAGCTCTGGCTGTTGCGGCCATTTAGGGAGTGAACCAGCAGATGGAAGATACCTCTCTGTCTCTTTCTCTCTCTTTCTCTCTCTCTCTCTGTCTCTGCCTCTCTGTAACTCTGAATTTCAAATAAATAAATCTTTTTAAAAAACTAAAAATTTTGGCCAGTGCCGCGGCTCACTAGGCTAATCCTCTGCCTGCAGCGCCAGCACACCGGGTTCCAGTCCCAGTCGGGGTGCTGGATTCTGTCCTGGATGCTCCTCTTCCAGTCCAGCTCTCTGATGTGGCCCGGGAGTGCAGTGGAGGATGGCCCAAGTCCTTGGGTCCTGCACCCGCATGGGAGACCAGAAGGAAGCACCTGCCTCCTAGCGCAGGTGCAACACGTCGGCCGTAGTGGTCACTTCGGGGGGGTGAACCAACCGAGAAAGGAAGACTTTTCTCTCTGTCTCTCTCTCTCTGTCTAACTCTGCCTGTCCAAAAAAAAAAAAAAAGTAAAAATTTTTAAAAATTTTAAAAAAGAAGTACCTTACTGTGTAATCCTGTAGTAATCAAACCTGTGTGGTATTTATGAACAAATACACAAATGGATCAAAGGAACAGAACAGAAAGCCTAAAAATAAATCCATATAAATATGGTCAAATGATCTTTAGAGAAAAAAAAGGAAAGGCATTATAATGGAGCAAAAATAGTCTTTTTAACTAATAAAGTTGGAATAACTGAGCATTCACATGTAAAAAAAATTTAAGTAGACACAGGCCTTATACCCTTCACAAAGACTCAAATGAATCACAGCCGTAAGTAGAAAATGAGAAACTATAAAACTTACAGAATGCAACTTAGTCTGGCTTTCATTACTGTGATGAAATATCTGAGGCTGAGTTAACTTAAAAGGAAAAGAGGTGCATTTAACTCACAGTGGCAGAGGTTCAAGGGCATGATGCTGGTATCAGTTTGGCTGTGGTACAGACTTCTTGGTAGATAGCACATGTGAAGAATGAGAGACCACACTGCGAGACAGGAAGACAAAGAGCAGTTCAGGCATTGGGCTTGCTTTTAGAGTAGCTTCCTCTGAAGAGGACTAACTCAGAGTTCTGTGAGAATTCCCTGAACCCCAAGGGCAGCACCATCAGTGATTTAAGGACCTCCTAACAGGTCCCAGCTCTTAAAGGTCTAGACCGCTTCTCAACATCCCAGGCTAGGGACTGTGCTTCCAACACCTGAACTCTGGGAAGACAGATCACATAGTAAGATACAATCATGTTACATCCATGAAAGAAATAATTATTACGCTTCACTTCTTTAAATGGAATCCATCTACTCTTTGGAAGACAGCATCGAGAGAATGAAAAGCAATCCCCAGACCAGGAGAAAGGGAAACATATGTAAGACAAAGAACCATCATCCGACATATACAAAGAACTTATTCCAACAACAAGAAAACATGCAACCCAGGTTTAAAAACTGTGCCAAAGACCTTAGCAAACACCTCACAAAGGAAGATGTGAAGATGGCAAATAATTATATAAAAAGATGCTCCATGTCATGCATCATCTGAAAAGGTGAATGACAACAGTGAAATACCACTGCACACCGTTACAGTGACCAACACCAGAACACGGAAAATACCAAGTGATGATGAGGATGTGGAGTAACAACACCAACAATCCTTGTCATTGGGAGTGCAGATTGAAAGAGTCACTTTGGAAGACAGTTTGCAATTTCCCATCAAACTATACACACTCTGACAATATGACCCAGACATTACACTCCTTTGTATTCACCCACAGAAATCAAGACCTTAAGTTCATCCAAAACTTGCACAGGAATGTCTGCAGCATCTTTATTCAAGTGGTCGAAACTTGGAAGCAGTCAGCCTGCCCTTCAGTAGATGAATGGATAAATAAAGTATGGTACACCCAGAAAATGAGTATTATTCTGCAGTAAACAGAGCTATCTAGGCATGAAAACAAACAGGGATAATTTAAAGTCATAATGCTCAGTGAAAGAACCCAATATGAAAAGATTTTATAATATATGATTCCAACTATGTGACATCCTGGAAAAAGTGGAACTATGGATACAGTAAAAATAATGGTACTCTCCAGAGGTTGGAGGCAGAGAGGGATAAATTGGCAGGGCACAGATAATTTTTAGTGCCCTGAAGCTACTCTATATGACAATATAAGAAATGTATGCCATTATGCATTTGTTCAAAACCCAAACATGTACAATAGCAAAAGTGTACCCTAATGTCACTAGACTAGGTGATAGTGATGTGTCAATGCAGATGGATCAGTTGTAGCAAATGTACCACTCCAGTGGAGGATGTGGAAAATTAAAGAGTCTGTGTATGTGTGAGGGAGGGATCTACGGGAAATCTTTGTATCTTCCAGTCAATTTTACTGTGAACCAAAAATTTTTCTAAAAAATTAAGTCTATCAAATAAAAACAATAACAAATTAATATTCTACATCTCTTTCCACCTACTATTATTTCTTGCTACTATCTTATATTAGCAAAAGCAAATTGTTATGTAAAATACAAGGAATATGATGATGCTTTTCATAGAGATGGCCTTCCCAGGGCACAGAGTTGGCTGGAGAAGGTAGAAAATAGACCTGCATTGGTGGAAAGAGGATAACAGTGCATGCCACAAATGGGTGGTTAGTAATTAGAATTTTGAAATGTACTTCGATTATCCAAAAATGAATGTCAACAGAAAAAAGAAGATCTATGACCAGTTTCCCAGACATCATTAAAATTTTTTTCTTTTTAATTTCAGTAGTAGAAAAAGACAGGGACAGCAACACAGAACTCTCATACTCTGGTCCTGACCTAAAATGTCAGCAACTGTCCCCACCTGGTGCCAAAGTTGGAAGTCTAGAACTCATTCGAGGTCTCCTATGTGGGTGGCGGAAACCCAGTTACTTGAGTCATCACTATTGCTTCCCAAGGTCTGTATTAACAGGAATTTGGAGTCAGGAGCCAGAGCTGGGAGTGGGACTCAGGCACCCTGACAGGGGATGTGCACATCTTAGCCAGCAGCTTAACCACTAGGCTCAAAGACCTGCCCTGCACATCAAAATCTGAGGCTCTAGAAAAAGCAGAGAAGTCACAGACAAGATTTCAATAGAGTTTAGAAAAGCAACGTAACACTTAATCCAGCCAAAAAATGTGTTCCAAGAAGTAGAGAGCAGACGATTATGGCAAATGTTGTGGATGAAGCAAAATCAAGATAGGAACAGGTAAATGAAATGTAACATACCAATGGGATGGACATTTGGGGACTCAGTGGGTAGCTTTTGTGAATTGTGTGGATGGAAACTGTGTTGGACTGACAAAGAATAAAGAGCAGGTAAGGAAATAAAAAGTAACTGCGGTGGAGTAGGGGCTATGAAAGCTTGTTTTCTTTTTGTAAGAATTGAAGAGACAAGCGTGTGTTTTAAATGTCATCAAACCAGCTAGTGTGGGCTTGGTCTTTTTCTCTGGAGATTGACCAAGTCAGCTCTAAAGGAAGATGATTCTGCCATTTGCCGTCGGAAGCTGTGGTCTCTGCAGGGCTGGCTACCTTAAACAGAGCCGAGTCAACAGGCCTGAAGGGTGGTTTCCATTTAAAAATATGACCGATGTCTGGTTCTCTTTGCTACTCTGTGAAGGGGTGTCGTGTGTGACTTTTCAGTGGAGGGCCTGGTGGACTGCTAGTTCTGTTTGTTTAATTCCTTTGAGATTTCTGTTGTATTCACTGATGCCAATTTAATGATAGGGAAACAGGCTTTCCAGCTCTCCTTTGCTTCCTCTTACCAAGGCATTTGATTAAACCAGCTATCTTGGGATTTCAGCATGGATCTGTAAAGTGCTAGGCTTCCTCAGAAGACCAGATGTTGGAGGAGGAAACCACTGGGCTGTTCTACATTATCCCATTGTTGTGTTACTGTGACATATGGTGTGAGGCAAATATTAGTGCATGGAAATATAAAACATCAGGATGCATCTGAGTTATTCCTCCCCAGTTATGTTTGATCTGTGAATGCACGAAACACTCCATTTCATAGCCATATTTGTCAGTCAAAGTAAATCATGCATTTGGGGGGCATAAAATGAGACGCTTCAGAACACATGTGATTACCTACTATTGCATATTTCTCCAAAGAAACATTTGAATTATACAGTCAGTGAGAAGGTTTGCTGCTTTAGAATGTGGCAAAGAAAAGCTGAGGTGGTAGATACATTGTAATAGATTAATAGAAAACAAGTGACACTTTCTCTTTCCTCTTCAGTCTTAGAATCAATTTCTATATAATTAACTCTATAGGTTTTGTTTGTTTAGTTTTGTTTCTTAATTACATTTCTCTATTTTGTTTTATTTTGATATGCAGTCTTCCTTAAAATTTAAAATCTGGAACTGAAATTTTTATAGGTCAAATATTTTCCAACGGGTCTCTGTTGTATTCCCAGAGGTTTGCTTGTATAGAAATGTACTAGACTCTTGCATGTTAAAAATTTAGTTTAAAATTATCACTAACATGAGAGGGTATCAGTTAAACCTTCAGGGTCAGTATTAGAGAAGCTGTGAGGAAAGCTGTATCTAGTTTTAGAGATAAAAGGAATGTCCAGGAGAAAATGTAAGATCCATTTAGTTCCAGGCAGTTAAATGACCAATATCAAGAGTCTTGAGAGTCCAAATTAAGAATCACCAAAACCAGTGAGTTGCCATGGAAATATTGTAAGGAAGACCTTCCAGACTGCCCATCCTTGTTTGCTGTCTAGCTTCTCTTGCCATCCTACGCCCCCTAGAAAACATAATAGAGGAGGGGTAAAGTTTTTGAGATTTGTACAAAAACATTATCCTGAAGCTTAAATAAAGTGATTATTATCCTAAGATGTTTATGGACTATACATATATAGGGGAAGTACTTAAAATTAACTTTTTTAGAAACTACATGAAAAATTGTTGTCTTAGGCACCCTTAATTCTAGATATTTAGGTACTCTTTCTCATCATCACTGCTCTGCCAGTACTCCTATCCAATAATATACTTTGCCTAGATATGCGATTATGCCTTCTTTTGACAATCCTAATTATATGTGTTCTACCTGGAAATCACTTATTTGAATCTGGAGGTATCAGTTTAGCTTTTAATCAAACAATTTGGAATGAATCACTTTTGAACATAGCAACCTGCCATTTATAATGAAGTATTAGGTGAGATAAGAGGAAAATGAAATGCATTGGCTTTCTTAGGGATTTTTTTTTTTTTTTTGGTAAGAGCAATTTAATCGATGCTCTCCTAACAAGAGATGCATATGCAGTCATTTATTTTTGGTTTTTCTTCTGCACTTACCAACTCTTTGTCCTCATGATAGTCTTCTATACATATTTATGTTTTGTTCAGATTTATGTCTTCTGTAATCATTCTGCCTCTGCCATGCCCTGGAAGACTTATGCTGTACTTCCTATGTGTTAACATAGCATGTTTTTTATTCCCTCCATTAAAGCACATATCACATTGAATTGTAGTTTTATTTCTACCCTCCCTGGACCACAATGTCCTTTAAGTCAAAGTACTGTCATACTCTTGTTCTTATCATCAGCACTTAGCAGAGTACATAACATATAACAATACAATGTTAACAAGAAGATATGGAAATAGAAAAAAATAAAATTCAGATTAAAATATAGTATTTATTGGGTGTTTGCTATGGCCTATCTTTGCATCTATTTATTTGTTAAAATTGTTATGAGTAGGTATGGTTGCAAAGAACAGAAAACTCCCAAATAATGGTAATTTAAATAATAGGTTATTTTTCTCTTTGATTCAAATTCAGAAGTTGTAGTTGGGTATGATGTGTCACTTTGAGGTAACGAGGCTGTTTCTAGCTTGTGGATCTCCTTCAAGTCTTAAGGTCATCTTATGTTGAAACATGGATGCCAGAGTGTCTGAGGTTTTGGCTGTCATGCCCAAATCCTTTTCAGCAGGGAAAGCTAAGGGGACAAATGATCCCTCCTACACCTCTTTGAATATCTTTTCTCTGAAGTTGCATGTGGAACTTCTACTTCCTTCCACCTTGTTGGCTGGAACACAATTGACCATTCCTAACTAAAATGCAAGGAAGAAAATGGAGTCTTTTTTCTGGATAGTGATGTGCCCAAATGAAAATTGAGGATTGTATTAGCATGAAAAAAGTGGGAATTGACAGCAATAGACAATTTGAATTATTTGCCATTCATGTGTCATCACATTAAATATTCTCACCAATCCCTTAAGTACTAAATCCAGAGTGGTATTATTATTATTATTATGACAATCTTTCATTTGACAAATGTGATTGTCCGTTAATGTATGTTATACTTGGATTTAGGACATTGGAGTTTGGCAGAAAATAAAATATAGGAGTATCTGTTCTCTTGGAGATTTTATTTGAGTTGGAAGGAAAACATAAACAAATTTTACATAGAATACATATCATTTATATGTAAATGATACAGCCTATCTAGAATGTACATTATCACAGGGGAATATAGTATAATGCTATTAATTTAAATAGACAATTCCGAAAGGGCATTGAAGAGGTGATTTCCGAGCAATGATCTGGATGGATTCATAGGAACTTCTAGGAGAGATTTCTAGGTGAAAGGAAGAAAACCAGAGCGAGAGAGAAAAGCAGGATCAGACAGAATAGGGTTGTAGACTATGAGGACATATTTAGGTTTTGTGTTCAGCTTGATGGAAACCTCTGGAGATTTTTGAGATCATGAGTACAATGATGAAATGTAGGCTGTTAAAGGCACTGTTTTGATTACTGCATAAACAATGAACTGAGGAAAGTGGGATAGGAGGCAAAGTGAAAGCAAGAACAGAGGTTTCTTGGAGAGTTGAGGTGAGGGATGATGGTGACTTGGACCAGGATGCTGGTGATGACAAATGGGACAAGCGACCAGAGTCAAGCTGCGTTTTGAAAGCAGAGCTGATGAAACAGACATGTAATGACATAAAGGACAACTCCTGGGATTTTATGATTGTTACTTTTATGTATCAACTTGGCTGGTTATGGTTGTTTTAGCTCAGGGTTTGAAGCTT
Source organism: Oryctolagus cuniculus (assembly GCF_051225735.1). Lineage (NCBI taxonomy): Eukaryota > Metazoa > Chordata > Mammalia > Lagomorpha > Leporidae > Oryctolagus > Oryctolagus cuniculus. The sequence goes on along the minus strand of NC_142886.1, from coordinate 30,285,263 downwards.
CACAGTCCATGACTAGGCAGTCTTAGTAGCCTGGTGTCTGCTGGAAGCCGCAGTGGTAGAGTGTGTATGGAGGGACAATGGTAAGGTGAGGAAGGAAACGGGGAGGCACACAGGAAGCAAATCCTTCACTCCCCTCAGAGTGATCTCTCCTTATTTTTTTTAAGGTTTTATATATTTATTTGAGAGGTAGAGTCATAGACAGTGAGAGGGAGAGACAGAGAAAGGTCTTCCTTCCGTTGGTTCACTCCCCAAATGGCTGCAATGGCTGGAGCTGCACCGATCCGAAGCCAGGGGCCAGGTGTTTCTTCCTGGTCTCCCATGCAGGTGCAGGGGCCTAAGGACTTGGGGCATCTTCTACTGCTTTCCCAGGCCATAGCAGAGAGTGGGATTGGAAGAGGAGCAACTGGGGCTAGAACCGGTGCCCATATGGGATGTGGGCGCCACAGGTGGAGGATTAGCCCGTGATCTCTCCTTATGATGCCATCATGATTACATCATTCAGTGCTGCTCTAGCAGCCTAATGCAAATGAGTCACTTTCCAAAGTTCTCACTTCAGCAACCAAAACTGGATCAACCCTCCATCCTGAGTCCATTAACCATTAATCCATCAGCATTAACGTAGAAACTGCGTTACACCGGGGAGCCAAATTCCATTCAGCGCATTACACCGTGTTGTATTCTTTCGAACATGTTCGCGAACTGGTGAGTATAATGAAGTGGTTGCTCCTAACTGAACAAAGTAGGATTCAAAGTCCCAGCTGATGCATTGCATAAATGACCTAAAAATTTCTACATCTTACCTCAAGGAAATCCTTAGTTCTTGTAGCCAAAGAACTGAGATGGCTGAAAACCAAACTCAGTCTCATTTTGCAAGTGGCTGAATTATGATGCAAATTGAATTCTCAGCCTCACAGGGTGTCTGCTGTTGAAGTGAGGACATTAATGAGGAAGGAATGTGATCCTCAAAATTGGAGTGGGGATATATAGAAAAATCCTGATGAAACAGGGCACATAAAGCCTGAATTATGATTCATCGTTGCCAGTAGAATCAGTCACTCTGCTTTCTTCTGACAAGATTAACCCTCACTGGCCTGTCTTGCCCTGAGCCAATTGCCTTACAAAAACACTGCTGATTCTCTTCAGAACCTACCTCAATTCCTCTTCTGTTCTTCTAGACCCATAACTGGATTGATGGGTCAGCAGCTTCCACAAGTAAAACACAAAATCTGATCCACGAGAAGGGCTGCTGCACTTGAAAATAACTACATGATTTTTCAGTTTTACACAGAATCTGGAGAACATTACGGGAGTGGATAGTAAAGGTGTGGAATTCTGGAAGGAGGAACATAAAATTGAATCAGGTCAAAATCATTGATATGTGGCCACTAACCAGAGATTCTGGACTTGGTGTTGTAGCTTAAGGAGTTAGATAGGGCTCTAATTATATGTTTGGTTTGTCTAAACAAGGACCAACTAAATGAATTAAAGTACTAGAACTGTTTTTGGTATACTACAGAGATATATAAAGGCTTAAAGAGATTGGAATGTTAGAGTGAATTTATCACTTAAAATCTCACCCACCCTAAGAGAATCCAGAGAACACACTTTTAACTGAACTCTGAGGAATAAACTTGTGAAGGCAGCAACAGTGTTCTTGAAATGCTCTGTGATTATTTTCCTCTGTAGATCAGAAATTGCAGTGGGAAATGCTACCCCTGAATTGAAAATCTTAAATTCTATGAGAGTAATTGGACCCTAGGGTGGCATTTAGTTGCCAAGGGCGAGGTAGGTGTGGTTAAAATCTTGGACAGCAGAGTCAAAGCAGCAATTAGAGTAGTCTGACTACAGAGACTATGTGAGACTATGGAGCCTATTACATGTTGGCTCAGTAATCACCATGTTCCTAGAAGTGGGACAGAGAGGAAGTCTACTAAATTCTCACTTCTGTAGAGTTATTGGTAGAGAACAGGAGAGTTTAACTTGAATCATGAACGCAGAAAGTCAGTCTCACAATCAGTTCCCAGAATTTACAGGCTCAGATCCTTTTGAATGAAGGGAGGTTGTGTGTTCTTGAGAAGGATCCTCACAATCCTGACAAAAATTTGTACTGTGAATCTCTTTTCCAGTCTTCTCTAAGTGAATCAATAGTCTTTTACCTGGGTGACTATGCAATAGGAAAAATGAAATACTAAGACTTTTTGGAGACTCCTGAGTTCTTGATACCTTTGAATTAATAAGCAAACAAGGGAGTCTTGTACTGGCTGGGATGATTGACTGTGATTACCATGGGACATTGGGACTGCTGCTCTGCAGTGGAGATAAGAGAGAGCAGCATGTTTGAAAAGCCCAGGATCCCCTGGGGTATCTCTATGTACTACCATGCCCTTTGATTGGGTCAAGAGAAAACTATCATGACTCAATCCAGAAAGAATTCTAATGGTCCAGATCCTTCTGAAGTGCTTGCTGGGGGCAAAAGAGATACATAATTTATAGGAAAAGAAGGTGGCTATAAATGCCAGCCAGGAACATTGGGAGTTACCAAAATTAAGACTAATTATTATATAATATTTATTCTGTATTTTGTGTTGAATGTGTTTGTGTGTGTGATAGTATTACACACAAATACTAAATATCTTGGCCTTCTTCCTTGTGTTATCACATGATATAAGATATAGTGGCTTTATATCACAGCATTTACATGCAGGATATTAAGAAGAGTAAACATCCCCTAGGGACATTGCATCTTCTTCAGCAACAGTCAATGCGTTTATTATAGACTGAATGTTCATGCCATACTCCCACGGTGTCCCTCGCCTCAATTCATGTGCTGAAATTAAAATCCTCAGTGTGATGATGTTAGGACATGAGATCAGTGCTGTTATAGATAGGAAGCTCTCTAGCTCTCTTTCCACCTTGTAAGGACACTGGAAGTGATGACAATCTGCAATCTGAAAGAACACCTTCATGAGATCCTCACCAGGCTGGTGCCCATTCCAGCCCTTAGAATTGTCAGAAATAAGTTTCTGTTTTCTATAAGGTACCCAGTGATTGGTACTTTGTGATAGAGTAGCCTGAACAGACTAAGATGATATTTTGGTTTTGCAGAGCATAACTGTATCTTTTTAAGCAGAAGTATGACCTTGTTGTCTTTGTTTGGAGATCAAATGTGGGTACCAAGTTCATGAGTGGTAGATTGTGATGGCTCATTTTATGTCAACTTGGCTAGATCTTGGTACTCAGTTCTTTGAACACCAATATAGTTGTTGCCATGAAGGTATTTTTTATAATTAACATCTAAATCAGTAGACATTAAGTAGGCTACCCTCCATCATGAGGTAGGCTTCATCCAATTGGTTGAAGGCCTTAAGAGATAAATTGGGAGTCCCTTGAGGGAGAGGGGATTCTGCCTTCTGACTGCTTGCTATCGCATGCATAGATCTCTCCGCCTCTACCCTCTCAACTTTCAGACTTACGAAGCTCCACAATAATGTGAGCTAATTATTTAAAATAAATCTCTCAGTACATGCACACAGCTTCTTGATTCCTATTCTCTAGAAAACCCTAAGGAATACAGTTTTGAACAGAACAACTAGGTGAACTGTTGTGACATTGAATAAGATGGGAAATACAGATAAGGAAATGGATGAATGGAGAAAAGAGAAGAAAGAAGAAGACTGGAGCATGAATTTTATTTTAGACATGCCAATTTCTAGCACCTTATTACATGGCAAGTGGAGATGTTGAGTAAGCAATTGGTTAATGAGTTTAATGCTCCAGGGACAGGTCAGAGCTAGAGCTTTAAAACTGAGTTACCAGCATATAGATATCTAATTTATTGGTACTAATGAGCTTAGCCATACAGACAATTTAGCTCTGAAATAGAATTGGGCTCAGGACTGAGCCCTGAGGAAGCCCAATATTTAGAGGTCAAGAATAAGAAGGAGAATCAAGCAAAGGAAACTCAAAAATAATAGATGCTGGGGTAGAAGAAAGCCCAAGAGAGTATCGGGCTCTGAAGATAAATAAAGAAAGGCGTATTAAGAGTGGGGGATTTGTCAACTGTGTCAGATGCTGCTTAGAATTGGGAATTGTGCACTGGATTTGACATGTTAGAGATCTAGCGTGACCTTGAGAAATGAAATATCCATAAATTCTAGGTACAAAGGCTGACTATTATTGGGCTGAAGATAAAATAGTCACTGAAGAAGTAGAGGTAGTAAGTACAGACAATTTTTGGGGGAATAGTCAGGCAGACAACTGGGGCGTTGCTACTGGGTTTCACAGGACTTAAGGCAGAAGCGTTCTGGTGAGAATGCAGAGGAGGGTGTCTTTTCTATTGACCAGCTGATGTTGAAATTCAAAAGATGCCAACTAAAAAAAATAAATTGTAACTTTAGGGCCAGTGTTATGGCACAGCAGTTAAGCTGCCAGCTGTGACACTGGCATCCCATATAGGAGCCCTGGTTTGAATCCTACCTCTTCTGCTTCCAATCCAGCTCCCTGCTAATGCACCTGGAAAAGTAGCAGGTCATGGCCCAAGTCCTTGGGCCCCTGCACCCATATGGGAGACCTGGATGGAGTTCTGGGCTCCTGGCTTCCATCTGGGCCAGCACTGGATGTTGAAACTTTTTGAGAAGTGAATGATGGACACTGTCTCTATTTTCTCTCGTGTGCTCTCTCTCCCTCTCTTTATGACTCTGCCTTTCAAATAAATAAATCTCTAAAAATTTCCTCTTTCAAAAAAATTATAGCTTTCTATCAAGTTACCATGTTCAATTTATTGAACAAGGAAGGCTTGTATTCTTCAGGCAATTTCTTGCACAATGTAAAATAAGGGAACCAAAACACTTACGAAAACAAAGTCCAGTGAGGATTTTTTAATCAGGGATATTTCTGCATTTTCATATGGTGATGTTAGCAATGCAAGAGACAGAGAGAGAGGATGCAGAGAAAGAATAATTGCAATAGCCTAATCACTGAAAGGGAAGTAGATAAGAGGAGACGGAGACAGGATGGGGTGGGTATTCTGTAAGAGCAGGAAAAATTCAATAAGAACAGGGAAGCTGCATAAAAATGCAGACAGATCACTAGATTTGATGATGTGGGTGTTTGGCAGTTTTCTTTTGTTTGCTTCAAACCTTCCCTTCTATGATTTAAGAGTTAAGGTCTTCATTAGAAGGAATTTTGAAGGGCTGGAAAGGGCATAAAATGTCATGTGGGAGAAGGAAACAGGAGTTATGTAGGGAAGTACTGAATCATTGCTGTGCTGCTCTGAGGCCCACCCAAGACTTACTGTCACAGACAGAAGTAGCCCAGTGAGCACACTGTGTGTTTGCCTTCTGCTATGCTGAGATGCTGTGTAGCAGTTGCAGGGGGTGAAGTGTCAAGTTTAAACCAAGTTATAGTTTGTCACATTAAAAGCATGTTGTCAGTGATAGAATTCTAAAGATGTCCCTCCAAGATTCCCATCCCCTGATTATTCAATCAAATGGTAAACTAGGTCCTAACTACAGAGTTTGCTGATATAGTTATGGTTGTTAATCAATTGAGTTTAGGGTAAGATTATTCTGCATTATCTAGTGTTTGTAATGTAAGGACTTTCTTTAAATGCTGATTTTTTTTCATTTCATTAATCAGTAGCACAGGTAGTTGAGTAAAAATTTTAAGTTTTATCATCCAGTGGCAGAGCTAGGTTACAAAATCAAATTGTAGGACTCTTTCCCAGCCAATTTTAACAATTATGCTAGAGGCATTCAGGAATATTCCTTGGATGGTCACATATCAACCCTCTTCAAGTGTGGGGTACTTCAGTTTGCTAAGAATTCAACACTAAGGAGATGCAAACAAAGTTAATGAAATTTGCATGACTGGAACTTCATTGTCACATGGCATACTCTTCTACCTTTTTTCTTTATGTTGCCCTTGAATCCCAGGGAGGAAGCCCCTTAGTCATGGAGAGAAAGAAATGGAGACCCAGAAGTCCCTCAAGCTCAGCTCCTCTATCAACACACAACCTGCAGTAACTTGCCTGCTTCTGTGAACGTGTTCTCTGGTCCCGAGTTTTGCTCCTCAGCTAGTGCCATGTGGAGCAGACATAGCCTTCCCTCTTGAGCCTTGCCAACAATGCATATTCATGAGAACAACAAAGAATTATTATTATAAGCCACAGGATGTAGTAGCCTGTGATGCAGCAATAACTAATTTTGAATTCTGCTAAGCTACCTGGTATCCCTAAGCCTCTGTTTCCTCGGTTGTAAAATGTGGATCAGGTGTTGGCCTCACAGAGTTGTCATACAGACTCGTCAAATGCATACTTAGGGGTATTCTGGATGGACCGATGGATGGGTACTCAGTTGAGGTTGACTCTCTTCCTCTCCTTTTCTGTGGCTTCCCAGGGAGACAATGTAACTAGAGCTGCTTTTAGGAAAATCATTTCTTCTCTTTATGTATACATTCTTTATGTATACATTCTTCTCTTTATGTATCCTCCTTGTATACATGAAGAGAAGATACAAGGAAGGATATTTCTGCTGATTCACAGCCTCCAAATCACTCACTCACTCACTCCACTCATTTCTGCTGATATCATTTCCCTATAGATGCCTAGGTGGGTTCCTCTATATAACAAACAGCATACGCACAGCCTCACCTTTGTCCCTCCTTACCCAATAATGTGCATTATTTTCCTTCATAACATCACTTGTTTTAGATACTATCCATTTTTAGGTATTTGTTGTATTGCCGCGTATTATAAAATGGAGATTCCATGTATATAAGTCAGCTTTGCATTACCTCATGTGTAACAAAGTACCTGAGCAGCCTAAATTCACAAGGAAAGAGGTTTATTTTGGCTCGTGGTTCTGGAGGTTCCCACACACTTCAAGATTGAGGGGGCCCTTGGGTTCAGCCTTTGGTGATAGTGTCGTCGCTGGCAGAGTCCCCGGGCAGTGCAGAACATCACATGGAGAGAGGTGGAGAGCGTGCTTGTCCATCTGGGAGGGTACCTCATGACATTTATGGAAAAAATAAAATTAAAATATGTTTATTTTGATGCAAAAATTTGTGAAATCCATACATAATTTTTTGCATAGTATAGATTTTTGTGAACTTTTTGAAGACCCTGTATGCATGGATTTCAAAATATTTCACACCAAAATCACCATTTAATTCCACTTTTCCATGAACCTTTTGTAGTGCACTCACATCCTTCTGTGGTGTCTTGTAAAATCACCAGCATTTAATCATCAGACTGCACTCTAACATTCCAGCTGAATCACTTCCCAGAGTCCCCTTCTCTAGAAAGCATAATTAAATTACACTTCAATTCTTCGAATATCATTAACAGAAGATTTGGGGGTGCAAATTCCTGAGTCTGGATGGCAGACAGGTATTGAAGCCATAGTACCATGGGAGCAGGGATTTGCTGCTACTGTGTACTGTTTTCTCTTCTGTAGTACCTGATTTGCAGGTACCCGATATGCAAGGGGCATTGTGCTAATATTTGCCAAATGGCTACGTGAATGACTTCTTTCTGGAATAGTCCCTCCCCTTGTTTAATTTACTTGTTTCTGATGATATGGGGGAGAACATGTTGAATGGGACATTGGCTTCAAGATTAGAAAGTCAGACAGACTCCAAGAACAGAAAAGGCAGTGAAGTATGCCAATTACTTCCGAAGGGTAATGGCATATTTTGAAATTTGGAGCCTGCTTCATTAAAATTCATTTTGTGCTACATAAAATAAAGAATCGGGAACCTGACAGAAATGAAACTCAAATAGGCATTCATTTCCTTTATCTTTTTACAAGACAGATCAATTAGTAATTTTATGGTTGAAAAACCTCAGTTTTAAATGTTATGTGGGACTTAGTGTAATATCAAATCTGGCCTAATGTCACCTTTATTAAGGAATTGAAAGCACTTTTACATCTGTTCATCCCACTAAAAATACCAAAAAGCACATTTTTTTGCCATCTACAATTTATAATGGAAGGGGGAAATGGGCGTAGAAGTAATCGTGTTGCATAATTAACTCCCACAAAAGTGAAGACCTGTGATCAATGCTGGACTGGAATGCTTCGTGATGTGTTTCCATTTGTAAGCCAGGACACCGAAGCCTTCCCAAACAGGTGTGTTGGAGAGTCCAGATGGCCTCCACGAGGGGCCAGGAAGCCTGACACCTCCTGCTACATTTTTGGCTGCTATTGAAGGCTTGCTGGGCCTGGCTGCATCAGCGCCTCGCTGGGGGGCAGCCAAGAGGACACACAGGTGGTGTCGGATGAGAAACAGGAATTCCAAGTGCGGAGCTGCTGTCCTGCTGGAGAATTGCCTTCCTTTTCACTACCGAGTTATAAAACCAATATCCAAGTCATTTACGGCTGGTACAGATCCTGTGTATCTTTTAGATAAGAGAGCACAGTTGTTATTTGATCTCGGGATCCTAACTCAGGTAATTACATTCTGCCACCTGAAATTGCCTCTGTAGGTTCTATCAGATCTTGCACTTGCCTTTGCTTTTCAGTCCCGTGAAGGGTTGCTATGAGGCTATTAAACAGTCTCTGTGCTCTACCTGAGCCGGTGCTAGAGTTTGTCCTCTTAACCCATTGGATGATGGGGTGAGGATATATGCTGCTGGTGATGGTTCATGTGAATCTAGTTCTAGCTGGATGTTGCTTGGTATAATTATAAATAAGGAAAATTTTGCACCTTTCAGTTGCAAACAAAACCATGGCAAAGTGATGCTGATTGATGCACATAGTTCCTTCCGGTGAGCATGAGGCAGCAAAGAAGCTTTCCATGTCTGAAAGCTGAGGACAGAATATGTTTGATGGACAGAATGTCAAGAGATGGTTAATGTGCAAATAGACCCACACAGAGAAGCTCAAGGACCCATATTCAAAGTCCTGTAAAGGAAGTCACGTCTTCCTTAAACTTTCCCACCAACATCAACTCCTTCTAGTGGTCATGTTCCAGGAGAAGCTTAGCCATGGAGGTGGAACAAATTTGAAGGGTGTCAGTTCCCCCAAGTATCACTTTCTCATCCCTCTGTAGTATTTTTAGGGTCAAGACTTTGCATTTTCTTTTTCTTTTTCTTTTTTTTTTTTGACAGAGTGGACAGTGAGAGAGAGAGACAGAGAGAAAGGTCTCCCTTTGTGATTGGTTCACCCTCCAATGGCTGCTGCGGCCGGCGCACCGCACTGATCTGATGGCAGGAGCCAGGTACTTATCCTGGTCTCCCATGGGGTGCAGGGCCCAAGGACTTGGGCCATCCTCCACTGCACTCCCTGGCCACAGCAGAGAGCTGGCCTGGAAAAGGGGCAACCGGAACAGAATCCGGCACCCCGACCGGGACTAGAACCCGGTGTGCTGGTGCCGCAAGGCGGAGGATTAGCCTAGTGAGCCGCGGCGCCAGCCAAGACTTTGCATTTTCAGAAAGGATAGTTACAATGGAAGTGTGTTCATTCACAGAACTACCCACAGCCACTTCTGTTATTGCAGCAGTTCAGAAAGATTTCCCGGTAAAAATATACCAAGGGAAATGGCCAAACAGCACAGAATCCTTGTGTCCCTTCCTGTGCCTAATTTCAAGAGTTTTACCCAGAGTTCCTTATTTCTCTCACAAGAAGAGAGTTTTGGCAGACAAGTAAGGAGGGAGTGAATCATTAGTATAGAAATATTACTCAATACGTTTTAATTTTCATAAACAGAAATAAATGTCTCATGCTAATTCTTTGAAAATTACAGAAAAGGAAGAGCCAAAATGTCTGTGAATCTTTTTCTCTATTTTTTAAGTTTATAAATATCTAGTTACAAAGAGAAATTTAAATTGCTTATCCAGTACACATTTGTGAAAAGAAATGTGACCTGGCCATTCAAAGCTTTAAAAATCAGAACTTTCAAGCATTTTTTCCCTAATCTAGACTTGTCTGATCAATATTAATATAGGCAGAAGCAGCTTATGTCACAGAGAATCATGATGGCTGCATGAAACATAAACTCTGATTATGGATGAAACAAATAGAGATTTCTCTCATGTAACATGAATTCCAGAAGTGGGTAGCCCAAAAATGATATGATTGCTCTAGCAGGCCATCACAGAAGTTCGCTTCTTCCACCTCCTCATCCACCATCCTTAGTTGGTGTCTTCCAACTTCATGGTCATTAAATGGTTGTGTCTTCATGGGCATGAAATGGTTGCTATAATGCAGATATTTCATCCTCATTCCAGTAGGAAGGAAAGATAAACAGCAACAATTTCATGCTAGATGAGTCGATGCCTTTTTATAAAGAAAATAATAGCATCAAGCCCTGCCTGGAGGCCTCTCTCACTGATGACAACTGAGTCAGCATAGACACTCCTGGTGCTGTCCATTAATCAGTGCTACCCAGCATAGAATCAGACCTGAGAACAAATTATGAGTTATAATAAGGAAGAATGGGAAATTAGATCTTACAAAGTATTAAACAGGTGTCGCTCCCCCTCTTCGTGGAGGAACGACACAGGACCCTGCGCTGTTCTTTCGTCTGCTCGGCCCTCCCCGGGTTTGCTGCTGGTTCTTCCCGGGTTGGCTACCGTCCTTTCCACCTCCGTGGAAGGGCGGTTCCCCCTGGCCACATTCCCCACTTCCGCAGGGGAGCGGCACACCGCCGGCCAGCTCTCTCGGGGGCTGCACAGGTGTTCCTTCAGATAGATGTTCCCCTTAGATGTTCCTGGTGCATGCCGTCTCTCTCCTCCTTTATAGTCCTCCTCTGCCAATCCCAACTCGGCTGCCCACACGCCGAGTACGCTGCTCTCCTCCAATCAGGAGCAAGTCCTACAGTTTATTGGTTGAATTGGAGGCAGCTGTGCAGAAGCTGTTTACTTCTCTCCCAGCGCCATATTGTGGGAGAGCAGATGCATAGAATAAGTCTTAATTCCAGTAACTCAGTCTAGTCCGGATTGCTCCCCACAGATCCCCCTTTCTTTTTATTTTTTGGCGTTGATACGCGCCTGTCTTCGGTGTCCCGCGGCACACACTCTGCTTTACTTGCTAGAGTTGCCACAGGTTCTTACAAGTCCTATCAATCAGGCAAACCGAATCCGGGTCCTCTCTTCGCCATGTTGTGAGGAGGTTTTTAGGCGCTGATGCGTGCCTGTGTTCGGTGACCTGCGGCTCATACTTTGGTCGAGCCGCCTGCTTGCGCTTACCGCCTTAATCAGGCAGACCGAATCCAAGCTTTCTCATTGCCGTATTGTGGGGGAGACTTATTAGTGTTGGTTCGTGCCTATCTTCGGTGACCTGCGGCGCATAAGCTGCTAGCCGCCGCAGGTGCTCATCGCCTCACTTAATCGGGCAGACCGAATCCAAGCCTCTCATTGCCGTGCTGTGGGGAGGCCTTACTTCTCTATTTCTCTATCTCCGGGCATTCCTATCTCTCCCATTTTACTTCTGTCTGCTAACATTCCTATTTCTCTCATTCCACTTCCAAACTTCTGTTTCTCTTATCCCTTCGGCTTTCCGGTGCCCGCCCCGAGGCTGCTTCTCGGCGGCTTTCCGGCTCTGAGCCGCTTCAGCCCGCGTCTCTCTCATCTGCGAGGCTCGGCTTTGCGCGCACACTCCGCAGTCTCGCACTTAACCCTTTCGCGTCTGAACCACGGCCTCGAGCCAGCCCCGTTCCCTATCTATTCACGCCCCGTGCTCTCTGCACGCGGCGGCTTCCGCGAGTCATACAGCGTAGCTTGCGTCTCCGCCATTAGCATTCAATCTAAGTTCCCCGGGCTAGCCTGGCGAATTCAACCCAGCTTACGTCTCCGCCCCACGGTTTGGCTTCCCGTCCTTTGCTCCCCGGGCTAATCAGACGGATCCCAATCTGGCTTACATTTCAGCTTCTGGTTTCAACTTTTCGCCCCCTATTCCCGGGCTAACTTGAGAATCCCAAAGTGGCTTTCGTTTCCGCCTTGACCTGCCCCCCGCAGCTTCAATTTCCCTAACATTTTTCTCTACCCGGTATGTTTCCCCAAACTTTCCTCCAACGATATTCCTCCCTCATTTCTCCTGGCCTCTCCCCACAGTCCGCGTCCGAGTCTGTTTGTTCTAGCTTTCACTTTCACTTTCGACCTTAGAGATTTCTCCCAGCTTCCCCCTGTAGTCCGTATCCAAGTCTATGCCTAGGCTTTCAATAGCTTCTTCCAGCACCTTTTTCGTCCGGCTTTTCCCTAGGCTGTTTGCTAGTCTCTCTCTCCGGTAATTTCCCAGTTCTTCCCGTTTCTTCCCTCCTAAGTTTGCTATCCGAGTCACGGCACCATTATGTCGCTCCCCCTCTTCGTGGAGGAACGACACAGGACCCTGCGCTGTTCTTTCGTCTGCTCGGCCCTCCCCGGGTTTGCTGCCGGTTCTTCCCGGGTTGGCTACCGTCCTTTCCACCTCCGTGGAAGGGCGGTTCCCCCTGGCCACATTCCCCACTTCCGCAGGGGAGCGGCACACCGCCGGCCAGCTCTCTCGGGGGCTGCACAGGTGTTCCTTCAGATAGATGTTCCCCTTAGATGTTCCTGGTGCATGCCGTCTCTCTCCTCCTTTATAGTCCTCCTCTGCCAATCCCAACTCGGCTGCCCACACGCCGAGTACGCTGCTCTCCTCCAATCAGGAGCAAGTCCTACAGTTTATTGGTTGAATTGGAGGCAGCTGTGCAGAAGCTGTTTACTTCTCTCCCAGTGCCATATTGTGGGAGAGCAGATGCATAGAATAAGTCTTAATTCCAGTAACTCAGTCTAGTCCGGATTGCTCCCCACAAACAGGGTTACCACACAGGGTGTTAATAACCTCTGAAAATTCCACTGGTCATCTTCATTTTCCTTGTGGCCATTCAGCTCAGTGATGTACAAATACAAATTTCCTTGAGTCTGAACTGCCATCTGTAGCCCCAAGAAAAATTTTCCTTAACATTAGCTTTACTATATCTAGGCTATACTACTGTATCTACTAAACAGTCTCAAATCTCCTTCTTTCTTCCTATATAACCTTATTTATACAATATTGACAAAACTTCTGAACACTGTCAGGAAGAATAAAAAATACCTGTATCCTCTTAAGTACCTCGGGGCTGGGGGAGGGGGGGCTGTGAAATAAAGCAACAAAAGACAGAAGAATGGGAGAAAATTACCAATTTTCAGTAACATTTTGGTGCAACTCAAAGAAGCAGTCAGGCTAAGGGCTTTCTGGAGCATTTTAATATAGGAAAAGGGGTGAGACTTCAAGGAATAATAAATCATGGAGGAATGCCCAAGAAATATGTGCAGGAACAAAGTGAAGACTAAAGTAATTGTAGTAAAGTTTGTTAATGCAAACTCATCTTGGTGCTTCCTCCATCTCCAGGGATGACTGGATTATCTCAGTGAGGTAGGGCAACACCTTCACAAAGGGAAATCCACATCCCACTTTTGGGGCAGGTCAGGCAGGAGCAGAGAACTCTGCCACACCTGTTGATTCTCAGTTGTCTTTAGCTCAAAATAATCCTTATACCAAAGTGTTCAACACTTATTTGTGGGATTACTTAATGCCATTTTTTTGCAGTTGGGCAGGTAACAGATTTTTTTCAGGGAAGTTTCATTTTGTCTGAATATTCTGAAATTGGAAACTCTTAAGGAGAGGGATCTCTGCAGGGGTGTCAAATTAATTATAATCAGCCTTGCTGTTGATTTTGACCTAGCTGTATTTTATGACATTGCAGCTGAGAACTGCCGCAGTAAGTGGTAAGAGCAGTCAGCTGCTCCTTCCCGTGAGGTTAACTTTTAACTCAGTTGTCAGAATGAGACCCAGAGCTTATAAAAGTTGATGGCAGGGTAAGAGAGGCCAAGGGAGAAAGAGAACCTACAAGGATGGCATTGGTGAATCTGGTGTGTTAAAGGAGCACCATAAGGGAGGACACGGCCAGCTGGAAAGCTCGGGGTACCTTGAAGTCCAGCCGAGCCTTCCTCCAGAGCCACGAGGCCAAATCTGCGTCCGTGGGCAGAGCCAGATGCCTCTCAGTGATTACTCAGTGTGAACCAGATTTGCTTTAAGCTGAATCATTTTAGAGAAGAAGTTTAGTATTCAAGTAAAAAGCATTAATAAACTTATGAATTGGATTCCACTGGACTCATCACCTAGAAAACATTGTCTTTCTTCCTCCCTCTCTGCCTCTCCCTTTCCCTTTGCTTTGAGAGTCAGTGGATAGAATTTTGACCAAAATTGGGTCAACATTAAAAGTGTAAGCTATGGATGTTGAACTGAACTGACGAATAAGCTACATTTGAAACAATTCATTGTTTCACTTCTCTGGCCACTAACTGCCTTGAGGAAGGACTCTCAAATGCTATGATTAATATTATGGAAACAGAGCCTTAATTATTTGCTTTTAGTGGCCCCTCAGAGATAAAGTCAGGCCTGACAGGTACACAGATCAGGATGAGCCAAGTTTTCTCCTCTGCTCTTAGGTATCTGTTTCAAAATCAGTACTTGTCACAGCTGCTGAGTAATTCAAGACCTTCTGGACAGTTTGTCAAAAGGCCATTTAAATATTTCACAACAAAATACAAGATAACAGTTTCCAGTAGAGATGTAGGAAGAATTCAAGGAGGCAAGGTGCATTTTCTGGCCTAGAATCTGGCCAAAATAAAGGCTACTTCACTTTCATTGTGTATGTAATGAGCCTAGTCTGGGGGCCACTGCCTCTCCCATTAAAATGCTTATGCTGTAGCTTCAAAGTGTCCCTCCTGAAAGTTGCTGAATCCTAAGTTATTAAATAGAACATTTTGCTTTCTGTGTTTCACTAAGCCTTTTTTTTAAAGCTCAAAGCCTCCCTCTTAAATGTTTATCACCCTAGCTAATGGAAGACACCTGCTATCATTTGGCTATTAGCTTGGGTGTCTCCTAAAGACCCAGCATGGTGCTATTAGAAAGGAATGGAAACTCAATGCAATTATGGTGATTGGAAGGCCAAGTGGGAGGTTCTTGGATTATTGGGAACATACTATTGGATGGTAGAGCTGTAGGGGGTTGGTTATAAAGAAGCACTTGGTCTTGCCCCTTCCTCTGCTTCCAGGATGGTCCAGTGCTGTTTGCTACGTGCACACGTCGACAGCCTCCAGCCTCACCAGAGAGCAGGACCATTGGAGTCTGCGTGATCTTGGAATTTGCCTTCCAAAACTGTGAGTCAAATAAGCTCACTTCCTTCCTAAGTGGCTTGTCTAACGTATTCCAGTGCTGGTGGATAGCAAAGACCAGGCTAAAGAGCTTTCACATGGAGATAAGGATTCCACTGGGAATTGGACTGATAGTCCATTGTTATGCTGTGGCAGCAAACAAAAAACCTAAATTTTGTTTGTCCATGTGTTGAGATTTTGTGAAAGGTTCAACTTAAAGACAGTGGGCTTGTTTATTGGGTGGAGGAGATTGCAGGACAGCAAATATTCAGGCTGGAGCATTGGTGTTCCTAGTTGCTGTTGGCAAGGTTTGCAGTGAGAATCAGGAGCAAAAGGAAGTAGAGCAGAAAGATTTGGAAAATCCACAACCTGGCTAGGGAAGAAGGAAATAAAAGGCTACCTTTTGGGGACAAGAGAGAGTGATAAAGAAATCCCTTTCTAAAGAGATTAGTGCAAGTTAAAGGGAGCCCAGCACTTAAAAAAAATAATATAATTGGAGAAAGACCCCAAAGGCCCAGCAGAGATCTTTAAAGCTTCTCCTCCCATCTCAGATCAGAGGCGTAGAAGCATTTGTTTGCAAGATCCTCTCCTCCCTGGCTGGTGCTGGATTTTGGCATGATGCAAAACCCTAGGAATCCCTGCAGCCCTGTTTCAAGTGGGCCCAGATGCAGCTGTGTTAGCAGCAAAACTTGATATCATCCGTGAAAGGCTGGATTTTCAAGTCCTCAGAATGTGGGAGTTAATGGGGTAACGATGATGTCTATGAATATTACAAGAAGGCCTGGGAGGCCAGGCTGGGGCTGGGCCATGGGATTGGAGCCTCTAATGGGGTGATGCCTAGTGGAGTTACAGAGATGGGATTTGAATGTATGAAAACTGAAGTGCGGCCTGGGACTCGCAAAGTCTGCCCCCACCAGAGTGTGGCCTGGATACCAGATGTCAAGTTTCCAGGTTTGATATTGGCCATGGTGAGTCTTGGTCTTGTGTAGGGAGCAACTCGGACTAGACTACGTTACTGGAATTAAGACTTATTCTATGCATCTGCTCTCCCACAATATGGTGCTGGGAGAGGAGTAAACAACTTCTACACAGCTGCCTCTCACCAACTTGACAAGCTTCAGGAGCTGATCTTGCTCCTGATTGGAGGAGAGCAGCGTACTCGGCATGTGGGTAGCAGAGTTGGGATTGGTGGAAGAGGACTATAAAGGAGGAGAGACAACATGCACCAGGAACATCCGGATAACATCTGAGCAGCCCCCGAGAGAGCCGGCCGGCGGTGTGCCGCTCCCCCGCGGAAGCGGGGAAATTGGCAGGGGGGCCCGCCCCTCCACAGAGGTGGAGGGATCGGCAGACAACCCGGGAAGAACCAGCAGCTAACCCGGGAAGGGCTGAGCAGACAAAAGAACAGTGCAGGGTCCTGTGTCGTTCCTCCGTGAAGAGGGGTAGCGACAGTCTTGTTTTGTTCCAATCATTTTTTTCTATTTCCCTTGAGTGGAAATATATGCCTGATCCCTATCCCACTATTATATCTTAAGTTATAGAACTTAATTTTTGATTATAGACTGCAGCTGGAGGAGTTGGCCTTCAATCTCAGATAAGACTTTTGAGCAAAGCTGGAATATCAGCATTTTGGCACTCTGGATAAAACAAAGACATTTTATACTGCGAGACGGATATAAACTTTAAAGAACCAGATGTAGAGTGTTGTGGTTGTAACATGCAGGTGTCCACAAAAACACATGTGTTAAAGTGCCCTCATGGTGGCACTGTTGAAAATTCACTACAGGGTGGAAATTCAATCCAATTATGGTGTCTAAGAGTGGACCAAGTGGGAGACCCAAGGGTCATCTTGGCAATTCCTTTGGAATACAGTTCCTGAGACAGGGTTGGTTACAGTCCTATTGGGGCTGGCTCTCTTTGCTTCCTGGCTTGCCAAGTGAAGGCCCTACCATATAATCTCTGGCATCCTGTAGGCTCTCCAGATGTCCAAAGCAATGGAAGCTGCCCAATCTTGGACTATGAGCTTCCAAAACTCTGAGCCAAAGTAAACCTTCTTTCAGAAGCAGGTTTTTTCAGGTACTTATTAGGGAATCAAAACTCTAATGCAATACCCTTGTATCCATCTAGTTTCTGTTTGCCATAATTTCTCTGCTTAACCTAAAGCATACTTAGTTGAATGAAACTCTGATCTTGGGAACATGTTGAATGAAGAACTCAGATATGGAATTTAGACTGCTTTATGTTGTTAAATGACATGTACAGGACATGATTAACCTTGAGTTTCAAACTTAAGTTCAGAGACTTTTGAGTTTCTTTTAGGATCCTGACAGTAGAGTTACAGGCTGTACCATACCAAGGACTTTCTAATTTAAATAACAGTAACAATAAGAGATCCTACCTCAATTGGGCCACATTTCACCTGGAAATGGAATGGGAAGGAAAGCCAGATTGCTTTATAATTGACAGCTTTGTCTTTGAGCAGATGGCTGTAATCTTCTGAATGTGCCAAGCACAGACTCAAGGATTTTTGAGTTTGTAGTGAAAACAGAAAGAACAAATATTTATCATAATTACAACATTTGTGCATTGGATATAGTTTCACAGCCTTTTAATCCTCCTTGATTAGAAAATAGAGTGACTTTTTTTTTGCTTGCCAAGGAAGTTTGTTTATCAACACTTGGGGAAACATTACAAGCTTTAGTAAGTAAAAAACTAATTCAAACAGAAACAGCTCTTTTTAGTTTATTTCTCAGTGAATCTATACATGTGGCAGCCCCCAGGCAGCCGTGGCAGCACTCAAGTTCAAGTGGCATTGTACTCAACTCTGGATTTAGCTGAGGAAATGATCCAGTTTTATTTTTTCCTTCATTTTTTTCTATTCAATGGCCACTGCTGATCAGTTCCTGTCAAACATCAGTTGAAAAATCTCTCAAGTGATTTACATAATTAGGTTCTCTTGTAGTCCATGGAAATTCTTTTTGGGACAACTTGGTCTATACCTGATCTGTCCCATCAGGTTTTGTCTACCACTGTTAGGAAATCAGTAGCTACTTGGATTTGCATTATGATCACTCTTAAAAATACTGAGCTAGACTCTGGCCTCAGAATCAGCCCTTAAGGCATTCGGATCTGGCTGAAGAGCCCATGAGAGTATTTTAGGCATGGAAAGCCAAGACACCCTGGGGAAAAAAAAAAAAAAAAAGACCTAAATGGAAGATCTCTAAGAGTGAGATCCCAATGGAAAGAACAGGGCCATCAAAGAAGGAGGTACCTTTCTCTGAAGGGAGGAGAGAACTTCCACTTTGACTATGACCCTGTCGGAATAAGATCAAAGTTGGCAAACTCCAAAGGCTTCCATAGCCTTGGCAACTCATGACTAGAGCCTAGGGAGATTACTGACGCCATAAACAAGAGTGTCAAATTGTTAAGTCAACAACAGGAGTCACTGTGTACTTACTTCTCATGTGGGATCTGTCCTTAGTGTGTTGTCCAATGTGAAGTAATGCTATAACTAGTACTGAAACAGCATTTTACACTTTGTGTTTCTGTGTGGGTGCAAACTGATGAAATCTTTACTTAATATATACTGAATTGATCTTCTGTATATAAAGATAATTGAAAATGAATCTTGATGTGAATAGAATGGGAGAGGGGGTGGGAGATGGGAGGGGTGTGAGTGGGAGGGAAATTATGGGAGGGGGAAGCCATTGTAATCCATTAACTGTACTTTGAAAATTTATTTACTAAATAAAAAATTTTAAAAAATACTGAGCTAGTTACTGGAGAGAGCTGCGGAGTGTAATTTACCTGTAAGTTCCTGGATCTTCCTGAATGACAGCACTTCATACATTAGCATTGGCTTTGTTTATACCCCTAATCTTGAACTTAGGCCCACTGTTAGACCCAAACTAAAATTCCCTTGATTATGTGAGCTTCATAAGCTCCTACTCTGACTTGGGGGGGGGGGGGGCAGCAGTGAGTAATTGTTTGATCTCCTGGAATTAGTGTCTCTTTCCAGCCAGTAGCCAATAGTCTTGAAAGATTTGATTTCCTTTTTCCCAGCATAGATACCCTGGTCAAAAGCAATGGATTTATTAGGAGAAGGCTGGGAGAGAGATGAACACTATAAATTTTGAGCAGTGCACTGGGGTCCTCCCATCCTCAAAATTAGTCTGCTAACTTCCTTCTGATGGATTCTGGGCCTATAAACTAGCTCAAGTCTGGGAATTCATTGGAGGGCCATGACTGTTTCCATGACTGAGGCTAGATTTTTATTAACTTGACAAATTTTTCTGCTTACAAAGAGCAAGTAAACTTCTCATCCATTTCATATCTAGGAATACTCTGATTAATTAGCCAATGTGTGTGTGCACATCATACTATGATTGGCTTGACATTTCTGCTGTCCATTACAGTAACCATGGCCACTTTGCTTTTGCATTTGAATGGCTGACAGTTAACCCTTGCCAGTCTGAGATCCAATTATTCCTACTTAGGTTTCCCAATTCAGGAACACTTCCCACTGTAAGTTCTGATGGAGAATAATCACATAACTCAATAGAATGATGAGATAAAAGTGGAAATTCAATTTGAATGGTAATTCAGCCACTGACAAGAGTTCCTGGGCTTTTTTTTAGCAAGGTCTTAGCCCTTCAGCTACAAGAGATAAGGATCTCCTTCAGGGAAGACAGATAGAAACTGTTCATCCTAGAAAATGTTATCCCTGGGATCCATCTGTTCTTTTCCTAACATGAGCAGCAACCAGGCAAACTCATTATCCTCAGTAGTTTGACAAACATGTTGGTCAGTGTTCTGTACGTGGTCCCCCTGATGTAAGATTCCTAAATGTTAAGAGTATCTAATGGTCAAATCTTGTATGTCTCTATTTCCAGATCACATTCTGGACTTTCAGTATTCTGTAACATTGAAATAGAGCCATTAGTGTCTTAAAATCAAATCAAATAGCTAATTTCAGAAACCCTACCAATTCAGAAGATTGATCCTTTGTATTGTGTTCTAGATGAACAACTCTGAGTACACAGTCTGTTAGCCTTCTCCAGAGAAATAGGACAATAGCAATTCATATCTATATGAAGGGACTTATTAAAAGTAATCAGTTTGTGTAATTATGGTCATGACCATCAAAATCTGTAGGGTTGGCTGGTAGGGAAGTCAATATTTTTGTGCTACTAGAGCCTTCAACTGGTGGGATGATGTGTACCGCATTTGGAAGAGAAATCTTCTGTCCCAAAGTCCTCAAGAACCAACAATTCAATTGTTAATCTCATTCAAAACACTGTATAAGCACCCAGAATAGTGTTGGGACAAATACCTGGAAACTCCATGGCCTACCCAGGTTGTCAGAGTTAACCATCATTCATTGTAATAATCTCCTATGGATTTCCCTCACTGCTCCATTGTGCTTCCACATTAAAACTAGATGACCCTGTCTAAGGGCCATTTCCTGCTGAAAGTAATTTGATAATTACACATTTCCTCAATCAAAAAGCTAAACTAGTAGCCTTCAGGGAAAAAAATCTCAATCTCTTCCCAAGTACAATTTCTACCCCTCAGAATATCCAATCCCACTGCTGTACCCTCTTTATTATAGTTTAGAGACCATGTTAATATTCTGCAATCCCAAATTTTCATGTCTCCATTGTTATCCCTATGTCCTATGCAAGTAAGGACCCTCATCCAGTCCCCCATCCACTAACTTCCCAATTCTGCCATCCCCTTCTCCCATCTCCAAATATACCCAGGAACTACAGTATTTTTCTTGATTCACTCAGGCTCTCATGTGTCATCTGATTTCCATTAAATGTCTAAAAATTTACTGTGGAATGAATCAAAGAGGAGGGATTTGATGAAGAAATTGAGGCCTTTTGATGGTAAGGAATTACTGAATGCTGTTTACTTCTAGGACATACTTTAATTAAAAACATGATGATGAGTTGTATTTAGGGAGATGATCCCTCAGTGATGGAGAGAAGGGCTGAGCGCAGAAAGAGGAAAGAAACAGGGAGGCTGCATGGGCTATTGAGATAATCCAAGGATGAGTCAAGGAGTTAAAGGAGCTGCCTGTGCCTGCCACTGGAGACAGTTGAAAATAATCTACCTTGCTTTATGGCACATGGTAGAAGTATATTGTTTTTTGATCCTCTGGGGTTTTGAATGGCCACATCATTTTCTCTGTGTGAGACATGATTGGGAGAAGTTCTAGGAACTGGTCTGAGATTGGCCATGTTTTGATGTTCATGGCTCGGTGATCATGGATTCAGGTGTTCAAGTGCATCTTCTATCAGCTTTGTTCTGATGGACTGAGTTGAGCAGAGTTTGTCTGCCAATCTGTGTGGGAGCAGAGTGTTAGTGAGAAATTACTTTTAAATGTCAAATTATGGAGATCTTGGAATTACAAATACAGCAAAACTTCAGCTCATCTTAACGGGAATCCAAAACTGATGAAAGAGAACACGAGAAGCAGAAATTATTAAAACTTAAGGTGAATATGACCAATTCTGCATGCATGACTGACAGATTTCTACCTACGGTTGTTCATGGAGTATATTTCACAACTGCAAAGCTCCTATCTGCATCGCTTTCTATGTGAATTGCTGTCCATAGGGCTGTGCAGGAGTACACAGCAGCCCTGGGAATGATGCATACAGAAATTTTGTTGTTGTTGTCCACTGACTGCCATATGACCTTTAGGGTGCTAGAAATAGAATGCTAATTGTGGGTGACATGATCAAGAGAGAGTACAAGGTGGTTGGTGCTCTGATAGAGGAAGAAGCAACTTGCTCTTCTAGTTTTAGTTGGGTTGGAGTTTGAAGAATAATTTTGAATTCTTGATGCAGAGAAGGACTGTGAGTCATATTAAGCAGAAAGACAAGTGGAAGTGTATGACATGAGAGAAATGGCAGCAGGTGTATGTTATTGTGGTGTAACGATGAATTTTGGAGGTAACCTAAGACAGTAGAAGATAAGCTTAGAAAGTTGAGGAGGAGTTATTTAGAAAGTCAATATTCTACCAATGATTTAGACTTTATTTTTGGGACAAGAGTCCTAAAATTTTTTTCAGTTGAGTGTTTAGATTTTATGTATTTTTTATTTGATAGGTAGAGTTATAGACAGAGAGAGAGAAAGGTCTTCCTTCTGTTGGTTCACTCCACAAATGGCTGCTACAGCCAGCACTGCACCGATCCAAAGCCAGGAGCCAGATGCTTCTTCCTGGTCTTCCATGTGGGTCCAGGGGCCCAAGCACTTGGGCCATCCTCCACCGCCCTCCTGGGACACAGCAGAGAGCTGGACTGGAAGAGGAGCAACCAGGACTAGAACCGGTGCCCATATGGGATGCTGGCACCGCAGGCGGAGCATTAATCAAGTGAGCCACAGCACTGGCCCTGTATTTGTTTTTAACATTTGTTTATTTGAAAAAGGAAAACAATGGGGAAAGAGGGGGAAAGAAATAGATATTAGAGACAGAGAGAGATTGATCTTCCATCTACTGGCCCATTCCCCAAATAGCTACCAGATATGGGCCACACTAAAGCAGGAGCCAAGAACTCCATCCTTGTCATCCACATGGGTATAAAGAGCATAAATATTTGAGCCATCTTCTACTGCCTTCCCAGGGGCAGTAGCAAGAAGCTGGATCAAAAGCAGCACAGCCAGGATTCAACCTGGCACTTGACTATGGGATGCCAGCCTTGTGACTGGCATAACACTGTATCATTACCCCAGCCCCAAGTTTGGTGTTTTTTAAGAATATCATTAGGGGGAGGGCATTATAGTACAACAGGTTACCTGCGGCTTGGGAGGCCCACATCCCATATAGCGTGCACTCAAGTCTTGGCTCTTCGACTTTTAATCCAGTTTCCTGCTAATGTGTCAGGGAGTCAGTGGAAGATAGTCCAAGTACTTGGGTCCTTGCCACATATATGGGAATTACAGATGGAGTTTCATGTTGCTGGCTTTTCCATACAGTCTTGGCAGTATGGGACCACATGAGAAGTGAGTGAGCCAGTAGATGGAAGCTCTCTATCTCTCCCACTCTGTCTCTCTGCCTTTCAAATAAAATACATGATTGTGTGATTTCTACACACAGTAGAGCTAAAAAGGAAGCTGATCTATTCAGCTTGTGGCCTTCTGATTAGTTTTTTTGTTGGAAGGATAATTTTCAAAGAATACACCTGAAAAAGCATGTTACATTTTTCTAATACTGACTCCAAGGGTGTATTGTTTACCATTCTTGGTGTCGCTTTGTGACTGGATCAGTTTGATGTAGCTAGAAATACATGAGCTATCATTTAGAACCCGGAAAGCTTCTTGCCATGCAAAGATTGCCTCTGTTGTAAGGGGATTTGATGTGTAATCATGCAGGGTCATAAACAATACCACCCAGGGCTAGAAAATCTGGGGAGAATTTATCAAGAGCAGAGGTCATCCAATTACAATCTGAATTTACAATTCTCTAGAGAGGGAAGTCCAATTGGATAAGCTTTGTGTCTGGTCTTTTTTGTGTTTAGGCTTTTAAGATCATCCCTGTGGTGACATTTACCATGATAGATTGCCACCTGTATCTTGGGCCATGATTTCTGGTTAATGTTTGGCAGTTCATGTATTACTCTAAAATGTTGGCATCTAGATCTACAGCATCATCAGGATGTGAAATAAGACCTTTAGGCAATCTCCCTATGATGAAATGACTGCTCTTAGTCCTGTGCAGCACATTAGATAATTTATTGATATTCTTTGTAGATGTATCATTCAGTGTTAACAGCTTTAAATGTCCAACATCTCCTCTGCTTTGTCATCACATAGACAAAAGTGGATGGTAAGGAATGTTCTGGTGATGGTACAAGGGGCCATCACAATAGTATAGCTGGTCCCAGAAATTTCTCATCTGATGGCAAGAATTCATTAAATTTTAAACCCTTTCCACATTGATGAAGAGCTCATGAAAATGTACCCTTCAGAGCAAAGGGAAAATCAGGGAGTTATAAATGGCTTGGTGAGACATAGATGTCAAAGTAGCTGCCAGATGTTGGCATATCCAAAGTAAAAGGAGTAACTTGATTGGAATTTTGATTAATTCGAAGAGAAATTATGTATGCTAATTATTGCCTACTCAAGGATTATTGTCCCAGGGACTTCACAGAATACTCCTCTAATTTACGAAATAGTTGTACTAGGACTCTAGTTCCTGACACAGAGAAATGACACAATTAATATTAACTGTTAATATTATTATGCAACTGAACTGAGAATTAATTTGAAATTTTTAAATTGAATTTAAAATCAAGTATTACTTTGATATTTATACTAATTGATATAAAGCCCATCCCTCAGGGTGTATATTGCTTTTTTTTTTTTTTTTTTTTTTTTTTTTTTTTGACAGGCAGAGTGAGACAGAAAGGTCTTCCTTTTCCATTGGTTCAGTTTCACCCCCCAAGTGGCCACTACGGCTGGCACACTGTGCCCATCCAAAACCAGGTGCTTCTTCCTGGTCTCCTATGCAGGTGCAGGGCCCAAGCACTTGGGCCTTCCTCCACTGCCTTCCCAGGCCACAGCAGAGAGGTGGACTGGAAGAGGAGCAACCGGAACAGAATCTGGCACCCCAACCAGGACTAGAACCCAGGGTGCTGGCGCTGCAGGCAGATGATTAGCCAAGTGAGCCGCGTCTCTGGCCTGTATATTGCTTTCAATCTTGCCAAATTCAGCTTGCCATGCAAATACTCTCCGACCCATTGATAACGCTGCAGGTGGCAGGATAGGCTTGCTGATGTCTGATAATGTTATTCTCTATCAGGTTCAATGGGTATATTTTGGTAGATGAGACAACCAGAAAAATGTTCCTAGAATCCAGCCTTCTTAAAATGAGAATAACTGTTTTGCATGAGTCTTAGGAACATGCAAACTGTTCTAGACATCTCACCAGGTCTTACAAATACGTTCTCATTTGATTTTTCTCAGCAGTCCTCCCAAGTATTCTTACTTCCTCTTTTTATACATATAGAAACAGATGGAGAAACTGTCCAAAATCATAAAGCCAATAGTCACTCAGCTAGAATTTGAACCCGGACTGACTGAATTCAAAGCTTGGGTTCTAATCAATATAATCCATAGCCTTTCCACTAGTGCAAGTACTGTGTGAGTTTTATTTCTCTCTGCATTATTCTATGCATCAGGAAACTTCACAAATGGGATTCCTTGGACTGTGTGAATGATTGAGTGGACTTCAGTGCAAGGATTGTTAGGCTCCTCTGAAACACCCTTTCTTTTATAAATCTCTGAAAGGGAATAGTCCAGGCATAATAAATCGAGGCATCTGGGGGCTCATGGGAATTTACCTCTGTGATTGATGGAATGTGCTGGGTGTCACTTGCATGCATAGTAAATAAAGCTATGGAAATGCATGAGATTGCCACATGAAAATTGACATTGGTTTGTTCATTTTCTTAGGGGAAGAATATAATTGAAATGAAAGGAGCTGAGGGGAACAATAAGAATGATTGATAGGAAGATAGTTTAGATTAGGAAACTAGAAAAGAGAATGGAAGGTTTTATTAGTATTTTACAATTTCTTCCAATTGTGCCACCACCTTTTCCTCGGTGTAATCACAATGTGTTTAATAATCTAGGCTCCGTGGAACACGGTGGGAGGAGGAGAGAGGGACAGAGGAAGAGATGCAGATGTGTGCTCTGCTTTGTCTTTACAGAGGTAATGATGTAATTCATGTGTTAAAAATGGATTTGTGTGGAGTGAAGGGCATGCACATCAACCACACACTGATGCATGTTCATAATACAAGGCGACTTAAAAAATTCAAGTTACATTGATCAGGAGAGACTAAGGATATGAAGCGCAGTTGGCCAAAGGTATGTGGGTGATGAAAGAAAACAGAAAATATTGTTTGTTTTGATGACAAAAGAAAACAGATAATGACTCAAGGGCAAAGAATCTTGGTGCCTTCATTTCCCTAGATTTGAATGATGAAATCCTTTAGAGATCTAGTAATTAAGGAGACACTCCGGATTATTTAAAAAAGGCTCGCTGAGCCTTGTGCTTTACCTGCAAATATACTTTGACTTGTTTTTGATTTTTTTTAAAAGGCAGAGATTTCAATAAATCTGAGATAATTATCAAATTTCCCTCCTAGGGAGGGAAGGGACTTGGTCAACTCAAGAGAATTGTTCAGGCATCAACTTTTAAACCAGTTCCATGCAAATAATTGTGAGATAGAATAAGCATTGCTTGCTGAGGAAATAACTGGAGAAGGAGGGTTCGCAGAGGAAAAGGAAAACATTCTCTTTAAAATTCAAAGAAACAGGAGGAGAATCATTTCTGAAAAACCATGGATTTGGAACTCGCTGAGAAATTGTGAGCATGCCTCTTTGAGACACTTAAAACTAGGGTGAATCATGTCCCTAGCAAAGTCTTTTCCAATTAAGCGTTCTGTGCCTGATGGTAGGGTGTGGAATTAGCTGTGTCTTTGATATCCAAGCCTTTCCTAGCACTTAATTCCAATTGGAAAACTTGAGTGTGAAACCACATTTCTATCCTTTACAGCCAGAGCTGCTAACTTGCTAATGACCGTGGTTTTATCCCCTCTGGAAGCATTTTCTTTTCCAGAGCACTTTTTAGAGAGCAACTTGGCCCGGGGCCCCGTTTCATGCAGTAGGCATTCCACAGACATGCTGAGTATTTTTGAATGAACACACTCTATGATTTGGGAAAATCTCTCCCCCACGGGACTTCCTCGTATTAAATCTGCCCACATGATTGGTATGACAATGTATGGGTTCAGAATCCAGGTTTAGAAGTCTGAGTGGCCAAACCCCTTGCCATTTAGACAGTTAGAACTCATATACTATACTTTTTGGGAAATGACTGCCACTCAGGTTTAATGATAGTTTCACTTTGAAGTTTTCTGAAGAAAAAGATAGACCCTAAGCCCACAGTAATGCTCTCCCAGGATTACTATGATCACCTGAGCACAGAGGATGAAAAGAGAAGACTGTTTGGAGTGAGCTGTTTATCACACATCAATAGACAGCTCTTCTTTCTGGATGAGGATATCACAGACATCTGGCTAAATTGGAAGGTTAAGAAGTTCCAGCCACTTTTCTGTGCAAGAACAGAGGTGATATTTTATTCTGTATGCTTCCTCCCAGAGGAAGCTTCAAAGATCTCTTGTATCCTGGACCAGATGAAGACTTTAATAGCTTACCAATGAGCATTTCGCATCTGGACTGATGACTTCCACTAATCCCTGGGTATTGGATATGCACATTGTCTTTTCATAGCTGAGGTTTAAACATTCCCTTGTATACTTCCCCATGTCCTTTTGTATTGTTTTTTGGATTACTGTCAGTTAAATGTCTTGGTTTAAAGGTGTTAGTGAGAAAGCTAACAATGTTATTTACAAAGGAGAGATGACAAGAGACAGAATGACTTTAGATCAACCTCAATCCAGTTACTATTTTAGGGTTTCTTCAATAATAAAATAATGTAAAGTAAAATGAGCAAAACTCTTGACTAATCCATTAAATTTCTTTAGAAAGGTTTAAGATGAGGACGAAAGTCAAATTTTAGGCAGTTTAGAGTTTAAGTACATATGTGTATTTAGATATTTAAAATTTATTCCTTATTTAAAATACCCAGGATATCAATGAAAATGACTGTTAAAAACTCAAAGGGAAAAAATCAGAAGGTAAATTTCATCTGGTTGGCTTTACCTTCAGATATTTTTATAATAATTGAGTCACCAGAATGGAAAAAGTGTTCAGCATTTTGTTTTTCATTTTTATTCATGCACTCAAAAAATGTTTATCTTCTATTAGAGTAATAGAGATCCAACTAACTGTACAGTCATAATGCAGCATCTAAGTGGCAGAGAATCAATACACATCTGTCAGATCCCAGTAAGTTTCCTGTTTCTACTGTGCACATGACTCCAATTTTTCTACATGTGAAATGGGGCCCACATCTTCTCCCTAAGAATTAAGGGAACAATCTATGCAGCCTCTAGAGCGATGCCTTACCATCTAGTAGACATAAAAAAATTGTGATGATAGTAATGTCAGTGCTGCTTATCGCTATGCGAAGAAAGTATTGCAAAGACTTGCTGGAGCGGTCTGAGAAAGATATCATTAGTTCTTGAAAGGAAGATAATGATGACTGTAAAGACAACTAATTATCTCCCAAATCTACATGCACTTATTGCATGAACAGGTACCTTTACCAGTAGATTGGGTCATATATTATCGATCACAGTAGAAGATATTTTGTAGCATGGCATAAAGAAGATGAAAGAAAATTAGGGGCACTGTGGAGACCGGGCTGGGTTGAATCTGAGAGGTGTGTGAGAAGCCTGAAGGAGACTAGAGGGAACGGGGGCAAAAGTCACCATGTATCATGTGCTAATCTGAGAATGTTCCTTGGCTGGATACCACAACCTCCTGTCTTATGCAGCTGCAGGCTATATCTGTCCTTGAAGGCAAATAGTTTGGCCACCTATTTAATAGAAATTTTTCCTTCAGATTATATAAAACACAAATATTATCTCCTTTAACAAAAAGTATATTTCCTTGAACTAATTTTGTTTTCCTAGTACTAATCCCTGGATAAAGGATACTATAATTGTACAAGTATAAAAGCCCTTGTAAAACTAAGAAAATTTGGGGTCGGTGCTGTGGCATAGCAGGTAAAGCCGCCACTACAGTGCCAGCATCCCATATGGGCACCTGTTCTAGTCCTGGCTGCTCCACTTCCAATCCAGCTCTCTGCTATGGCCTGGAAAAGCAGTTGAAGGTGGCACAAGTCCTTGGGCCCCTGTACCTGTGTGGGAAACCTGGAAGAAGCTCCTGGCTCCTGGCTTCGGAGTGGCCCAACTCCAGCCATTGCAGTCATCTGGGAAGTGACCCAGCCAATAGAAGACACTTTCTTTGTGTCTCTCTCTCTCTCTTCTCCCCCCTCCCCACTCCTTCTCCCCCCTCCCCACTCCTTCTCCCCCCTCCCCACTCCTTCTCCCCCCTCCTTCTCCCCCCCTCCCCACTCCTCCTCCTCCCCCTTCTCCCCCCCTCCCCTCTCTTTCTCCCCCTCCCCTCTCCTTCTCCCCCCTCCCTCTCCTTCTCCCCCCTCCCTCTCCTTCTCCCCCCTCCCTCTCCTTCTCCCCCCTCCCTCTCCTTCTCCCCCCTCCCTCTCCTTCTCCCCCCTCCCTCTCCTTCTCCCCCCTCCCTCTCCTTCTCCCCTCTCCCTCTCCTTCTCCCCCCTCCTTCTCCCCCCCTCCTCCCTTCTATCCCCCTCTCTTCTCTCTCTCCCTCTGCCTCTCTAACTCTACCTTTCAAATAAATAAATACATCTTTATAAAATAAGAAGTTAATAAAATTTGACAATTTGACAGTAGTTCCTACGCATCCTTTGACTCTTGGTTCCAAAGCTCGCTGGAAAACAGCACAGGGCACTTCAGAGATTGTATCACAATGACTAGAAAGCATCAGATTAATTGCATAATAAATACATCTTGGAAATTCCTTCCATGGTCTAGAATAGGGAAGAAAACCTGAAATCAGGGAAACCTAGTTTAAACCAAAAGCAAACACAAAGACACATTTCGTAAGTGCACACGCCAGTGTTTAGCTACTTAAATTTTAGTTCATCTTGAATGCAAATGTTCTAGCAATTCCATTGTGTTCACAGGTTTCTTAAGTCCATGGCTGTATCACGACAGAAGAAAGATTGGACGCTGTTAAAAATGAAGGTGGGTTCGGATAAGAAGTTCAAACTAGTCTACTTTTAAAGGGACAGAAGAAGCAGATGAATATGCTGTCATGGATAATGGCCTATATTCCTAGCTCTATAATTACATGAAAGAAGCATCCTGCAGTGGACTGGAGAGTTTTCAATCACACCAGGGGCACAAGGTTTTCTCATTTTTAGGCAATTTTTTGCAGACAGGAAACAGACTTCTGTGGTCTTTACTTAACCTAATAAACATGTACACAAATACCAGACTATACACAAAGTCCCTGCTAGTGTTTAAAAGACACAATGAATAGAATGTCTATGCCTACTTTCACATCTTTTAATCACTTTGGATAATTTTTATGTATGTGGTTGTGACAGTAATATTGGACCATTGAATCCAACAAAGTGTAAGTTACTTGATTCTAATAGCTTTCCTACATGTTTATCTTAGGCAATGAAATGCTGCTACTTATTCCAATGTCTCATCTAGGGAAGTAAAAACCACTGAACAGTATACAATTTTTTCCTATGAGAAACCTGGAAGAATAATTCTATGCTGCTTTAGATCCAATCCAAGCAATGCAATAGAATCTAGTTTCCTAAGACCATTTTGTCCCTTCTTGACCCTGCCATTTTGGGTAATTAAAAAACAGGTAAAGAAAATCCTCTTGAACATTAATTCTGTTTCATTATTTTGTCTACAAATGACATAGCAGGACTTTATAAACATCTATGGCTATCAGTAAAATTAGAATGGAAACTTCTTAAAAGACGGATTTATTTGAAAGGCTGAGTTAGAGATACCTTTCACCCACTGGTTCACTCTCCAGATGGCTCCAGGAGACAGGAGCATCTTCCAGGTCTCCCATGTGGGTGTAGGGTGCAAAATCTTTGGGCCCTCCTCTGCTGCTTTCCCAAGTATATCAGCAGGCATATCGTATGGAATGCCAGTGTTGCAGGTGGTGGCCTAACCTGCTGTACCACAACGCTGGTCCATAGTGTGCACATCTATTTAAAGTATTAAGTCTCATCCCTAGAGCAGATTTGGAGACACCGTAAGTGAATGTGGGCTTTAGTCTTTGATTAAATATGTGTATCACACAGAACTGTATGAATATTTTGCAAAATGAGAATGAGACAGAGAAAGAATTTCCCATTAACTGTTACATCAAGTTTTTGATTCAAGAAAAGTGTCTTGCTCAGTAAAACGAAAAATGCAGACAGTTCTTAACCAATTACATTTCCCTTCAAAAGACTGATCTAATAAGTAACTTGGATAAAACCCTTGCTGCTTTTTTTCGTGAGCTAAAGGAGCAAGAAGCATTGACAGATGAGCCTAAGGCATTCTGAAATATGCTTGCTAAATAATAAACTTATCAATTTCATTCAAATGAATAAATTATTCTCATCCAATACACCACACCTAATGGTGAGGAAGTGAACGTGCTCGAGAGCAGAAA
This sequence comes from Oryctolagus cuniculus, assembly GCF_051225735.1. Lineage (NCBI taxonomy): Eukaryota > Metazoa > Chordata > Mammalia > Lagomorpha > Leporidae > Oryctolagus > Oryctolagus cuniculus. The sequence continues at coordinate 30,253,891 of NC_142886.1, read as the reverse complement.
TGAATCTCAGCAAAAAATTCAGCGTGCGATGTCGGGGTCCAGGTTGACAAGTCATTAGAGGGGAACCTGTGAGAAAATGCCTTAACAATAGGATGGGCGATGTGCAATTAAATAGCAGGAAAATCTATTGCAGTTTTAAGCATTTGCAATTTGAGGCTAGAGAAAATGCTGAAGGATGGGTAAAGATACCTACCTGGATCTTTGAAGACTGATTCTTGTCTCAAGTGAAGTAATGAGTGCACTAGAATGGCATCTGGGATGGAGTGTGTGTGTGTGTCCAGCCCTGTTCACACCTGGTGTGTTTAACATATATTTGTCATAGAATATTTCTTTTATTAACACAAGGCAAATTTTCCATGGATTCATGAGAAATAGTTGTCATTTATTATGACTGCATGGAAACTTTTGCTAAGACTTAGTGGCTTAAAAAAGAGGATTCTGGGGCTGGCACCGTGGCACAGTAGGTTAATCCTCCACCTTCCGTGCCGGCATCCTATATGGACACCGATTCTAGTACCGGCTATTCCTCTTCCACTCCAGCTCTCTGCTGTGGCCTGGGAAAGCAGTAAAAGATGGCCCGAGTCCTTGGGCCCCTGCACCCACATGGGAGACCAGGAAAAAGCTCCTGGCTTCGGATCAGCGTGGTTCTGGCCATTGCAGCCATTTGAAGAGTGAATCAACAGAAGGAAGACCTTTCTCTGGGTCTCTGTAGCTGTCTCTCAAATAAAATCATTAAAAAAAAATAGGATTCTGAAGAGATGAAGGAGTAAGAAGCCACCCAGGTGTGCAACAATTGACTTGCCAGAATCTCCCTGATGTAATTACTTTGGCTCTTTGAAGACGGCTAAAGGCCTGCAACTTAAGCAGAAAGTGTGTGCTCCATTTTTAATCAGTTTCAACTGTTGGCACAGTGGTAGCCACCCATCCCTTACCTTTCAGTCATGTGACCATCGTGATTGCCTGGGGCCATTTACACACAGCTTGTGGGAGCCATCATGGGCAAAATGTTCCGTCTTAGAAACATGGGGATCTGTGCTGTGATGCCTGAGTGGCGCTTCTAGTCACAGGTGGCTGACAATTGTCTTTGCACCTTTTCCCATTGCTGCAAGCCCTTCTGCCTCTGGCTGAAGTATTTTCCATCAGATTTCAAAGGCTGGTGGCCGCTCCATTTCATTTTTCTCTTTTCCCCTTTTGAGATCCAGACACTAACAACAAAGACATTCAAAAGCATCTATGGGAAAATAAGGAAGTGATTGCATAGGCTTAGCAGTTGCTAGTGGCGGGCAGCTGTGTTTTAATCAGGGTCTGACAGCCAAATCACTGACAAGTGACCTTTGCATGTGGACTTTGTCAAAATAGGATGGCTGAGAGCCCACAGTGAGTGTCTCCAGGGAGAAGGGGCCAGATGCACGCTCTCTCACCTTTTGTGTGCTAGCTTTAGAAGTGACCAATGTCTCTTCCTTTGCTTTTTTTTTTCCCCTGGAAAACGTTAGGGTATACAAACTTCATGCATCGCAGAACCTTTGGTTCTTCATACTGGAAATCACAATGCCCTACACAATGCCCTAGGAATTAGGCTCTACATTTTGGATGAGAAGGGTGTCGAGGTTCTGAGGTTACAGAACAGGAAATGTGGCTATGAACACTTCTAGAAAATACAGCCCACCATAGTAATGGCTTCCTTCCTCTCACTCACTTTTGTTTTTCTTAGTTACTAAAGAAAACGACAAGGTACACATGAAAATCATACATCTTGTGTTTTGTGAAATTTGTATCTTCTATGAATCAACTCTTCACAGATTAGTAATTTCTGTCCCCAGGGTTTCTCTGCTAGGTTTGTCAGATGTTGGCTCAGACACAGGTATTTTTGTGTTTCTGCTTCAGGATAAAGAAAGGGCGAGCAGATATTTGGCCTGGTGGTAAAGACACTAGTTTGTGTGTATCCACATTGGAGTGCTGTGTTCAAATCCCAGCTCTACTCTCCATTCCAACATTCTGCTAATGTACACCTTGGGAGACAGCAAGGCATGGTTCAAGTACTTGGGTCCCTGCTACCCATGTGGGATACCTGGGTTGAGTTTCTATCTCCCAGCTCCAGCCTGCCTAGTGCCTGTCATTGCATGATTTGGAGAGTGAACCAGCATGTGGGACTTCTCTCCCTGTTTCTCTTCACGTCTCTGATTCTCCAGTCAAAACAAAAAAGGGACGGGATTTGGAAGTGTTAATGGTTTGACAGAAGTCTGTAACAGGGGTAGAAAAATACTTAGAAGTGAAATGAAGCATTGGGCCCTGAATTTATTGAGAGGAGAGATTGAAACTGTGAGGCTAAGAGCCCTTTAAGGAAAAGAAATCAATGTTTCTAGGTATATTTGAAGCTCCTGGTAATGTTCTGACACTGGGACTTGTCTTTCTACCTGTGATCAAGTAAACATTTCTATGAAGAGAAAAAAATTCTTCATTAATCAACATACATTGTAGCCCCATTAATAATGTTATACATGAATGATGACTGTGTTTTGGCTTTGTTTCTCTGTGTCTTTGAATACCATCCTCTGTCCTGCTATTTCTCTGACTCAGTGAGAACTCTGATGGATGATAGGCCTGATCTCTTCAGGGCCATTGCCCTGGACTGAAATGGTGACGTGATGGAACACGCCAGCAAAAGAAGGAGTTGGGTGTTTTAAAAAAATGGAAAATTAAAAACAGTAATCTGTTTATTTCTTAGAAAGCCATTTCCCATACACTGTCCTTTAAAGTTACAAACATGCATGAGAAAAATCTATTCTGCAGAAATAATTTCAAACTTCACAATAATGCTTATTGCTATATAGTTGACAATACTAAAAATTGAAAACTAAAATGACCACCAGCAGGGAAATGTCTGGGGATATTTATGTCTGGGGTACTTTTCAGCCACCATAAGGATATATACCTGGGGCGGGCATGCGGGTACTGCCTTCTCATTTCCAAGAGGCCCCTCCTTCCCTTGCATGACCTGAAGTCCTACCCCTTGCACACACAGCTGCGCACTCCGACTCCATGGAGTTTGCGGGTTCTGATCTCCCATTAGTTCTGCTACACATCCGAGTGGCATCTACTTCCAGCCATTACTTCCGCCATGTCCTTCTAGGTTACTATAGTGGTCTCATTTTGCTTTTCTGGTGTTCCAGTGCCTACTTAACTAATTCCCTGTGTGAGTTCTCTGTAGTGAAAAGTCTCGATAGCATTGCTTACCCGAGTGCATCTTGTGACATTCTACCAAAAGTGGTTAGTTACCAAGATTAAGGTGAGTATATTTGTGAAAGGCATTGGCTCTGGTGCCTATATAGAAAGCACTATGTAAAAGTACTAATAATTATTAACTACTATCTCAAAAAGCTGACTAATGTGTTAAAAAAAGTGATTCTTTGAACTGAAGTTTTCACCAACTATTTTTAAAGGTGAGAATATAAATTACTTGGGAAAGCTAATGATAGAGATGTGGATAGTAGAGGCAGAGAGAGGGATGGAGGCATGGACAGACAGGGAGAGACAGAGACAGATGATAGATTATAGAAAAGAATTCAAGTGCATTCAGAGTAGATATAAACCATTGGCAGAAAAAGAAACACCCGTACATACACCCATACACACACACAGACAAGTTCCATCTTCTACTGTGAAGATATTTTCAAATCTTAGACCATACAAGGGCAGAGCAGTAAACGCAAACACTCCTCTGCCCACTGTGGGATTACATCACATTACACCTGTTGTATATTGAAACTGTCATCAGTTCACAATGCATTTCCTATACCTACCTTAATAACAGCTCAGTAACACAGTACATTGTAGAGGGTTGGTTGTTTACTACCAGGATCACAGGGCTGACAGAGAGCTGCAGCTCACTGGTCCTGCCTCATAATGCAAGAGGATCACACCTTGTATCAAAATTGAAAATTTGAAGCAGAGTTCATACTGAGTGCATATTATTTTCATACCATCATATAATTGAAAAATCATACGCCGAACCCTCTTAAATCAGGGACCATCTTCATTAATCTGTTAGTAAAGCTAGATAATTAGAGAATAAGAACATGAAATTGCTGAACAATTACATCTGTGAAGAGGTGTAATATCTAAAATGAAGAACTATGAATGTAGCATGGCAATGTATTAGAAAACAACACACTATAGCCAAGCAGGGTATTACTTTGGAGTGCAAGAATAGCTTAATATTAGAATTTAATATAATTCAGTACATAGGTGAGGAAGAAAACTATATGATCACCTCAATACATGCTTGAAAAGCATGTCATGATCCCCCAAACCCATTATTTATCTTAAAAAAACCCACAAAGTAAATGTGCACTAGAACCTACTCTAATTTGATGTGAGATTTCTCCAGGTGTTAACACACAATGTGGTGAGTGGTTAAATCACTAGAGACATTCCCATCACAGTCAGGAACTTGATACAAATGCCTTTAGTCCTCAACACTGCATTGGAATTTTTATTAATGATTTAAGAAAACATGATGTAGGCTTGTTAAGAGGAAAGTGCAAAATTGTGGTTATTTATCAATGGTAAGATAATCTGTATCTTCAGGGTTTATTAGATGATTCTTAGTTTTCCCATCAGAATGAATAAGAAAGTTTGGCATTGTGCCTGACAAAATAAGTGATGCAAGAGTCGAATGTTTTCCTCCATATCTGCAAAGAATAATGGATTTAAATATTTCTGTAGCAATGAAAAAAGGCAAGTAATAAATCTAGGAAAAAGGGCTGGTACTGTGGCATAGCGGGTAAAGCTGCTACCTGCAGTGCTGGCTTCGGACTGGTGCAGCTCCAGCTATTGTGGCCAACTTGGGGATGAACCAGCAGATAGAAGACTTCTCTCTCGTGCGCTCTCTCTGCCTCTTCTCTTTCTGAGTAACTCTGTCTTCCAAATAAATATTTTTTTAAAAAAAAATCTAGAAACAAAAGTAAAATAATTTGTAGGACTTCATAAGAATTTGCTGAAAGTGATGGAAAGATCTAAGTAAAATAAATAGAACATGCTTATGAATTGGAACATGCAGTATAATGAAGTCAGTTCTTTCAAAATTAATACATTCAATAGAATCCTTCAAAATTTCACTAAGATTTTTATCTATATTGACCAGTTGAGTCTAAATTTCAAGTGAAGAAATAATGTGGAAAAAATGGTCAAGGTAATTTGAAAAATAAATTTAGGGTAACTTGATCTAACAGCTTTTGAATTATATCATGGAGGTTTAGGAAATAAAGCAGTCTTGATTGTATATAGCAATAGATTTATCCTTGTGGGCATGGGAATATTTTCAAGACATACTATGGAGTAAAGAAAAATTAAGAAAACTTTTTTTTCTAATTCACAAAGCAAATAGAGCCAGAAGTAAACATCCAACTAATGTAGATAGTACAAAATGATGGGCTATTGATAAAAGGATTTTTGTCTTATATAGCATTGGAATTGTTAAGACTATAGTCAGCTTCAGATTATTAAACATAAAATGATTTGGAACATGGTATTCATATATACCAATCCGTTTATGCTAACATGCTTCTCTTCCTATTTCAATATCCCCATCTCTGTGAGTTAACTTACTCGGCATAATAAACTAAACCTCAGGTAGATACATAAAACAAATGTTTATGTATGAACAAAAAGTTCATGAATGTTATAAAAGTTCTATGCAAACATTTCAAATTTCTTCATAGCAAAATTAGCTTTTAATTCCATTTTTCTGTGAACTATTGAAGGACCCTCATGTAAGTTCTCATGATTCAGCAGATTGACTTGGAAGTCTTTCTGACTCAGTTCAGATGGATGGTCAAGATGTTACTCACGTGTCCAGTCACATACCTGAGCCGCCTCTGGAATGGCAGGATGGTTGGGGTACTGGATTCTGTCTTCACATTGTCTTCTTTTTCCTCTGGACAGCAAGCTTAGGTTTCTTTTTGCATGATGTTGGAAAGCTTCCCAGCAACACATGAGGGAAACTCCAAGGAAGTACATTGGGGTACAGCGAGCCACCACCTGGGGTGTTCTCATTCCATATACAGAATGCCTGGGTTTGAGTCATGCCTCTGCTTTGGATGGTCCAGGTTTCTGCTGATGAGCACCCGGGAAGCCAGCAGATAATGGTTCATATACTTGGGTCCCTGCCACCTACCACTTGCATGAGAAATCTTGTTGGAGTTCCTGCCCTTGATCTGGCCCATGTATGGCTGTTACCATCATTTTGGGAGTGAACCAGTGGATGGAAGATTGCTTTCTTCTTCTTGGGCTCCCACATCTTCTTTCAAATAAAAATAAGCAAACATTTATGTAGCCCATGTTGTAGTATGGAAGATTAAGCCGCCACTTGGGATACTGAGATCCCATGTCCTATTGCCTGATTTGAGTTCCAGGTTTTCACCTTTGAATCCAGCTCCCTGCTGATGTTCCTGGGAAATCAGTGGACTATAACCCAAGGGCTTGGGCCCCTGCCACCTATGTGGGAGGGCAGGATGGAGTTCCAGACTCCTGGCTTCCACCTGCCCCAGATCCGGCTGTTGTGGTCATTTGGGGAGTGAACTAGTAGATGCAAGATTGATCTCTTTCTCACTCCAATGCCCTTTATGTGTGATTCTCAGAAAAATACTGTGTTTACTTATTTTTCTAAAAGATAAATATTTTTAAAAGACTGAAACCCAATGCTTTTAAGCTCTTTTTATGTCAGACTTACTATTATTCCATTGGATAAAACAAGTGAAGTGGCCAAGCTCAAAGCCAAGGACTACCCATAGAAATAAGCCTAAAAAATATAGCTACAGTGGATATGCATAAGCGATGGGAATAATAGAGGATGAGGGAGATTTTCAGTTCTTCACACATTAATACACTGATATATTGTACTTGATAAAAACTATCATTTTTGCAAGTTGTATTACTTTGCAGTGTAAATAGAAGTAAGCATTCTTCTGCAGTTATTGAATCTCTGAGAGTTTCCTGACCTTGAATTTGTTCTCTTCATCTGCACACATCTCCTTCCCAGCCACTGAATCTTCATGCCCTTGCCCTTGTTAAACATGCATTTTCCCACAGTGAGACATTGTTAAATGGCCACCTCCTCCTAGAAACCTCACCTTTGTGGTCACCCCAGCATCTGCCAGCACATATGCCAGCATATCATGGAAACATGCGTAACAAAGTAAACAAGGACAAAAAGCTCTTTAGAAATCCCAGTTGGTTGCATCTGCTTCTGTCCCCCCAGGGAGTGGCACAACTGCTTTCTGGAGTTCACAGCATTTTGCAAAGCTTCATTGGCTGGTTAGGGGTATATACACTGAGACTGCCTGGGAGATATTTATCTTCTGGCCAGTTGGACAAAACAAAGAGGACCATGGAAAAGATGCAGAAAAAAATAAAATAAAAGCAAACTACTGGCTTTTTGTGAAGTGAGTAGTCAAAATTATTTTAAATATGAAAGTGTTAATTTATCAACATTTAAAATTATTTATTTATTGGAAAGGCAGAGAAACAGAATGAAAGAGACAAATAAGAATGACATTCCACTCCCAAATATCTGCAACAGTCAGGCCAAAGTCTGGCATCTGGAAATCAGCTTGAGTCTCCCAATTAGGTGGCAGGGACCCACCTACCCGAGCTATCACTGCCATCTCTCAGGGTGCACAGAAGGAGGGAGCTGGGAACCAGGAGTGGAGTTGAGACTTTGACTCGGGCACTCTGATATGGGAGGGCAGCATCCTAGACAATGTCTTAACCTCTGCCGAAAGCCCAGGCCTGAAGTGCTGTTGCTTATTGATTGCCTTTCTCCTGTGTTGCCCTTGTTTACTCTGCTTGGCTGTGAGTGCTCTTGGATTTTGCCAAGAGTGTTTTGCTTGTGAACTGCTGATGTTAAGTTTTGCTGAATGCGTCTGGGGATTTGATTCTTCCTCTCTTTGCTCTTCTGTCACTGGAGCCCACTTGCTGTTACCACAGTCATTCCTCGGGTACAGGCTTCTACCCAAGGAGCAGAGGTTGGCTCTACTCTATCTTTTGACCCTTAGAGAAATGGCTCCATTTTGTTCTCTCAGATGTGGCAGCATCGGAGGGGCAGCACCCTTTCCAAGGAAGACTTAGCCCCAGATATAAGTCCTGCCCATCCCAAGATTCTAATTTGCTCGCAACACTCAGATGGCAGCCACCTCCTAAAGGACTCTCCTGACTCTGTAGGATCTGGGCTTTAAGTTCTCATATGGTCCCTTTTCTCCAAACTTAGAGGAAATGCCTGCTTATTAGATTGATTAAATTAGTCTTACTTCATGATATCCTTTTAAAAATTCCACTGGGGAAATAATCAAAGACCACCCAAAGAACAAACTTAGGCCATGCAGTCAAAGCCTTTATTTATAGCAAGAGAATCATCACAAGCATATGTATATGGAGGAGATACAGAGACAGTAGAGTAGGAAAGCATTATAGCAAAAGGAAGGAAATGCCCAGGAATGCCCTAATTGGAGATGGTTAGCAAAGGGAGAGTGGAGGCATGTAAACATGAAGCGGACCAGTTTTAAGCGACTGATGAGGAAGGTCCATCCCAAAGTAGAAGGGTGCAGGAAGCAAAAATAGGGGGAGGCTGCCAGTCATTGGTCAAGTCCTCACCATTCTGGAGTAATTGCTCCAGAGGCTGTGGTCAGGATTCCTCCACTGCTTGCTGTACTGCTTGCGGGTCGGAATTCTACGGTCATAGACAGTCGGGCCAGCGCCGTGGCTCACTTGGTTACTCCTCTGCCTGAGGCGCCGGCATCCCATATGGGCACCGGTTCTAGTCCCGGTTGCCCCTCTTCCAGGCCAGCTCTCTGCTGTGGCCCAGGAGTGCAGTGGAGGATGGCCCAAGTCCTTGGGCCCTGCAAGCGCATGGGAGACCAGGAAGAAGCACCGGGCTCCTGGCTTCAGATTGGCGCAGCACTGGCCATAGCAGCCATTTGTGGAGTGAACCAACGGAAGGAAGACCTTTAAAAAAAAATAGATAATTTGTTCATTGTTCAATTTTTTTTTTTTTTATTTTTATTTTTTTCGAAATGTAGGCCAGGGTGTTTTTTTTTTTTTTTATCTTTTATTTAATGAATATAAATTTCCAAAGTACGACTCATGTGTTACAATGGCTTCCCCCCCCATACCGTCCCTCCCACCCACAACCCCCCCCTTCCCACTCCCTCTCCCCCTCCATTCACGTCAAGATTCATTTTCGATTATCTTAATATACAGAAGATCAGCCTAGCATACCTTAAGTAAGTATTTCAACAGTTTGCTCCCACACAGAAACATAAAGTGAAAAATAATAGATGATTTTTTTTTTAAATGATGATGAAATCAGATCAGACCTATTGTCATGTTTAATCCCAGTGAGAGTCAAGTTGGGAATTGATAATTTTTTTTTTTTTTTTTTTTTTTACAGAAGATCAGTTTAGTGTACATTAAGTAAAGATTTCAATCGTTTGCACCCCCATAGAAACACAAAGTGAAATATACTGTTTGAGTACTCGTTATAGCATTAAGCCTCAGTGTACAGCACGTTAAGGACAGAGATCCTACATGAGGAGTAAGTGCACAGTGACTCCTGCTGTTGACTTCACAAATTGACACTCCTGTTTATGGCATCAGTAATCTCCCTATGCACCAGTTATGAGTTTCCAAGGCTATGGAAGCCCCCTGAGTTCTCCGACTCTTATCTTGTTTGGACACGGTCATAGTCAAAGTGGAGGTTCTCTCCTCCCTTCAGAGAAAGGCACCTCCCTCTTTGAAGACCTGTTCTTTCCACTGGGATCTCACTCACAGAGATCTTTTTGCCAGAGTGTCTTGGCTTTCCATGCCTGAAATACTCTCATGGACTTTTCAGCCAGATCCGAGTGCCTTCAGGGCTGATTCTGAGGCCAGAGTGCTATTTAGGACATCCGCCATTCTATGAGTCTGCTGAGCATCTCACTTCCCATGCTGGACCACTCTCCCCTTTATCCATTCTATCGGTTGGTGTCAGCAGATACTAGACTTGCCCATGTGCTCCCCTTGACTCTCAGTCCTTTCATTATGATCAATTGTGAACTGAAATTGATCACCTGGAATAGCGAGATGGCATTGGCACATGCCACCTTGATGGGATTGAATTGGAATCCCCTGGTATGTTTCCAACTCTACCAATTGGGGCAAGTCAGCCCGAGCATGCCCCAAATTACACATCTCTTCCCTCTCTTATTCCCACTCTTACGTTCAACAGGGATCACATTTCAGTTAATTTTCAACACTCAAGAATAACTGTGTGATAATTACAGAATTAAACCAGTCATATCAAGTAGAACAGACAAAAAAAAAATACTATGAGGGATAATGTATTAAGTTGTCCATCAGCAGTCAGGGCTATGCTGATCAAGTCACCATTTCTCATAGTGTCCACTTCACTTCAACAGGTTTCCTCTTTGGTGTTCAGTCAGTTGTCACCGATCAGGGAGAACATATGGTATTTGTCCCTTTGGGACTGGCTTACTTCACTCAGCATGATGTGTTCCAGATTCCTCCATTTTGTTGCAAATGACTGGATTTCGTTGTTTCTTACTGCGGTATAGTACTCTAAAGAATACATATCCCATAATTTCTTTATCCAGTCTACCGTTGATGGGCATTTAGGTTGGTTCCAGGTCTTGGCTATTGTGAATTGTGCTGCAATAAACATTAGGGTGCAGACCGCTTTTTTGTTTATCAATTTAAACTCCTTTGGGTAAATTCCAAGGAGTGGGATGGCTGGGTCGAACGGTAGGGTTATATTCAGGTTTCTGAGGAATCTCCAGACTGATTTCCATAGTGGCTTGACCAGTTTGCATTCCCACCAACAGTGGGTTAGTGTCCCTTTTTCCCCACATCCTCGCCAGCATCTGTTGTTGGTAGATTTCTGTATGTGAGCCATTCTAACCGGGGTGAGGTGAAACCTCATTGTGCTTTTGATTTGCATTTCCCTGATTGCTAGTGACCTTGAACATTTTTTCATGTGCCTGTTGGCCATTTGGATTTCCTCTTTTGAAAAATGTCTATTGAAGTCCTTGGCCCATCTCTTAAGTGGGTTGTTGGTTTTGTTTTTGTGGAGTTTCTTGATCTCTTTGTAGATTCTGGTTATTAACCCTTTATCTGTTGCATAGTTTGCAAATATTTTTTCCCATTCTGTCGGTTGTCTCTTCACTCTCCTGACTGTTTCTTTTGCAGTACAGAAACTTCTCAATTTGATGCAATCCCAATAGTTGATTTTGGCTTTGACTGTCTGTGCCTCCCGGGTCTTTTCCAGAAATTCTTTGCCTGTGCCAATATCTTGAAGGGTTTCTCCAATGTTCTCTAATAACTTCATGGTGTCAGGACGTAGATTTAGGTCTTTAATCCACGTTGAGTGGATTTTTGTGTAAGGTGTAAGGTAGGGGTCTTGCTTCATGCTTCTGCACGTGGAAATCCAGTTTTCCCAGCACCATTTATTGAATAGACTGTCCTTGCTCCAGGAATTTGATTTGGATCCTTGATCAAATATAAGCTGGCTGTAGATGTTTGGGTTGATTTCTGGTGTTTCAATTCTGTTCCATTGGTCTATCCATCTGTTTCTGTACCAGTACCATGCTGTTTTGATTACAACTGCCCTGTAGTATGTCCTGAAGTCTGGTATTGTGATGCCTCCGGCTTTGTTTTTGTTGTACAAGATTGCTTTAGCTATTCGAGGTCTCTTGTGCCTCCATATGAATTTCAGCATCATTTTTTCTAGATCTGCGAAGAATGTCTTTGGTATCTTGATTGGGATTGCATTGAATCTATAAATTGCTTTTGGGAGAATGGACATTTTGATGATGTTGATTCTTCCAATCCATGAGCATGGAAGATTTTTCCATTTTTTGGTATCCTCTTCTATTTCTTTCTTTAAGGTTTTGTAATTTTCATCGTAGAGATCTTTAACGTCCTTGGTTAAGTTTATTCCAAGGTATTTGATTGTTTTTGTAGCTATTGTGAATGGGATTGATCTTAGCAGTTCTTTCTCAGTCATGGCATTGCTTGTGTATACAAAAGCTGTTGATTTTTGTGCATTGATTTTATATCCTGCCACTTTGCCAAACTCCTCTATGAGTTCCAATAGTCTCTTAGTAGAGTTCTTTGGATCCTCTAAGTACAGAATCATATCGTCTGCAAAGAGGGATAGTTTGACTTCTTCCTTCTTGATTTGTATTCCTTTGATTTCTTTTTCTTGTCTGATGGCTCTGGCTAAAACTTCCAGAACTATGTTAAATAGCAGTGGTGAGAGTGGGCATCCCTGCCTGGTGCCAGATTTCAGTGGAAATGCTTCCAACTTTTCCCCATTCAATAGGATGCTGGCTGTGGGTTTTTTATAAATTGCTTTGATTATATTGAGGAATGTTCCTTCTATACCCAATTTGCTTAGAGTTTTCATCATGAAAGGGTGTTGAATTTTATCAAATGCTTTCTCTGCATCAATTGAGATAATCATATGGTTTTTCTTCTGCAGTCTGTTAATGTGGTGAATCACATTGATTGATTTGCGAATGTTGAACCATCCCTGCATACCAGGGATGAATCCCACTTGGTCTGGGTGGATGATTTTCCTGATGTGTTGTTGTATTCTATTGGCCAGAATTTTATTGAGGATTTTTGCGTCTATGTTCATCAGGGATATTGGTCTGTAATTTTCTTTCAGTGCTGCATCTTTCTCTGGCTTAGGGATTAAGGTGATGCTGGCTTCATAGAAAGAATTTGGGAGGATTCCCTCTTTTTCGATTGTTCTGAATAGTTTGAGAAGAAATGGGATTAGTTCTTCTTTAAATGTCTGGTAGAATTCAGCAGTGAATCCATCTGGTCCTGGACTTTTCTTTGTTGGGAGGGCCTTTATTACTGTTTCAATTTCTGTTTCAGTTATGGGTCTATTTAGGTTTTCGATGTCTTCATGGTTCAATTTTGGTAGATTGCATGTGTCCAGGAATCTATCCATTTCTGATAGGTTTTCCTGTTTGCTGGCATACAGGTCCTTGTAGTAATTTCTGATGATTCTTTTTATTTCTGTGGTGTCTGTTGTTACATTTCCTTTTTCATCTCTGATTTTATTGATTTGGGTCTTTTCTCTTCTTTTTTTAGTTAGTTGGGCCAATGGGGTGTCAATTTTGTTTATTTTTTCAAAAAACCAGCTTCTCGCTTGGCTGATTTTTTGTAATGTTTTTTTGGATTCAATCCTGTTAATTTCTTCTCTGGTTTTAATTATTTCTCTTCTCCTACTGGATTTGGGTTTGGTTTGCTGCAGTTTTTCTAGGTCCTTGAGGTGCGCTGAAAGCTCATTTATTTGGTACCTTTCCAATTTCTTGGTATAGGCACCTATTGCTATAAATTTGCCTCTCAATACTGCTTTTGCTGTATCCCATAAGTTTTGATATGTTGTGTTGTTGTCTTCATTTACTTCCAGAAAGTTTTTGATTTCTCTTTTGATTTCTTGAATGACCCAGTGTTCATTCAGGAGCATGTTGTTCAGTCTCCATGTGTTTGCATACTTTCTGGGGTTTCCTGAGTTGCTAATTTCCAGCTTCATCCTGCTGTGGTCTGAGAAGCTGCATGGTATGATTCTAATTCTTTTAAATTTGCTGAGACTTGCTTTATGGCCTAGTATGTGATCAATCCTAGAGAAGGTTCCATGCGCTGCTGAGAAGAATGTGAAGTCTGTAGATGTAGGGTTGAAAGTTCTGTAGATATCTGTTAGATCCATTTGGGCAATAGTGTCAATTAAATCTGCTGTTTCCTTGTTGATCTTCTGTCCGGATGATCTGTCTATTTCTGAGAGTGGAGTATTGAAGTCCCCCAGTACTATTGTATTGGAATCTAAATCTCCCTTTAAGTCCCTTAGCATATCTTTTAAAAAGACCGGTGCCCTGTAATTTGGTGCATATACATTTATAATAGTTACATCTTCCTGTTGAATTGAACCCTTAATCATTATATAGTGTCCCTCTTTGTCTCTCTTAACAGTTTTTGTATTAAAGTTTATTTTGTCTGATATTAATATGGCTACACCTGCTTTTTTTTGGTTTCTGTTGGCATGGAATATCTTTTTCCAACCTTTCACTTTCAGTCTGCATGCCTCTTTGTTAGAGAGGTGTGTTTCTTGTAGGCAACAAATAGTTGGGTTGTGTTCTGTGAGCCAGTTAGCCAAACGGTGTCTTTTAACTGAAGAATTCAGACCATTAATGTTCAATGTGACTATTGATACGTAGTGACTTTGCCCTGCCATTTTCCCGGAAATATTTTCTAGTATATGCTTTGAGCTTCCCATGTTCTTTTACTGGTAGGTGTTTTTCCTTTCCCTTCTTTCATATTGATGGCCGTGTTTCTGTGTTTCTGAGTGTAGCACATCTTTAAGTATCTTTTGCAGGGCCGGACGAGTGGCCACAAAGTCTTTCAATTTCTGTTTGCTATGAAAGGTCTTTATTTCACCTTCATTCACAAATGAGAGCTTGGCAGGATATAATATTCTGGGCTGGCAATTTTTCTCTCTTAGCACCTGTGCTATGTCTCGCCATTCCCTCCTAGCTTGTAGGGTTTCTGATGAGAAGTCAGCTGTGAGTCTGATTGGAGATCCTCTGAGAGTAATCTGACGTTTCTCTCTTGCACATTTTAGGATCTTTTCTTTATGTTTCACTGTGGTAAGTTTAATTACCACGTGTCGTGGTGAGGATCTCTTTTGGTCATGTTTATTGGGGGTTCTATGAGCTTCCTGTACTAGGATATCTCTGTCCTTCTCCAAACCTGGAAAGTTCTCTGCTAGTATCTCACTAAAAAGGCCTTCCAATCCTTTCTCTCTCTCCATGCCTTCAGGAACTCCTAGAACTCGAATGTTGGTTTTTTTAATAGTATCCTGTAGATTCCCAACAATATTTTTTAGGTTTCTAATTTCCTCTTCTTTTCTTTGGTTTGACTGTATGTTTTCCTGTGCTCTATCTTCTAAGTCCGATATTCTCTCTTCTGCTTCACCCATTCTGTTTTTAAGGCTTTCTAATGTGTTTGTCATTTGATCTATTGAGCTCTTCATTTCATTTTGATTTCTCTTCACTATAACACTTTCCTGTTCTACTAGTTTCTGAGTTTCATTTTGACTCTTCCTTAAAATTTCGTTTTCACGAGAGAGATTTTCAATCTTGTCCATTAAGGATTTCTGTAGTTCAAGGATTTGCTTTTGAAAACTTCTAAATGTTCTTATCATAAATTTTTTGAAATCCGTATCTTGCATTTCTTCTATCTCATCATCTTCATACTCTTGGCTTGGGGTGTTTTGCTTATTTGGAGGCATCATAGTGTCATCGTTGATCTTGCTCCCTCTATTTCTGTGTTTGTTACTCGGCATAGTTAATTCTTCTTGCGTCACTGTGCGTTTTTTTTTTTTTTTTTTATACTGTGTCCGTGTTAAGTGGACTGCCTGCTGTTGGAGGAGCCTTGGAGGCTTGAGATGGGTGCGGCCTGAGAGCTCTGCCTGGTTCTTCCTGGTTAAGGGTGTGCAAAGGTGACACCCTCAGGTTATGCGTGGTAAATCTCTCTCTTTTTATTTATTTATTTATTTTATTTATTCAGGGGGTAAGTAACACCGCAGGGCATGGCTGTGCAGAATTGATGGTATTTAGCTTCCAGTCTTTGGCTCCTCTGGACTCCCACTGGGTTGCCTAGGCTACTGAATTGTAGTGACTCAGTTCCTTAGCTCTCCCCCATTGATATGTAAATCCAGAGAGGAGGCCTGCTCTTTGTCTCTTCAAGCCTTGCAGCCTTGTAACCTTTGCAAGGTTAGGGGGAAGAGAAACCCCGAAGCTTTTTTTTCCTTCTTTCCGGTAGTGAGTTTGCTGCACTTTCCGGCCCCCCTCTAGATTCTGACCCCCGTTTCCCCACCAATGTCTCGGGTTATTGAGCTCACCTCCCCTTCCAGCGCCGATGTGTGGACTCGGAGCCCTGAGCGTCCCAAGTCTCCCCGCTGTTGTCTGTGTGGCGTGCACTCCCCTTGGAGCACTGGCGTGCCGACCCTGGGGCTTCTGCGGCTGGGTCCCGCGACTTGGCTTCCGCGCGGTGGGCGACCTTGTTCTCCCAGTAGGTCCTCCGACTCACGATTCCCATGCAATTTTTCCCTGGTTCTTTTTTTCTGCGGCTACCGTAACTCCCCTTTTATTAAACTAAATTTTTCCGGACTATCGGTGCGCGCCCTCACTATTCCGCCATCTTGGCTCCGCCTAGGCCCCATTGTTCAATTTTAAATTCCATTGCTTCCCTGCAATGTCTGATCAAGGAATTCCTTCTGTTAAGTTCTGTCTTCTGAAATGACTTGTGTGGTTTCTGTATTCCTGAATAAACTCTGGCTGATACAAGGAGAGTCTAATAGTCAGTTTCCTTTTTTTTTTTTTTTTGACAAAGTGGACAGAGAGAGAGAAAGGTCTTCCTTTTTCTGTTGGTTCACCCTCCAATGGCTGGCGCGCTGTGGCCGGTGTGTTATGCTGATCCGAAGCCAGGAGCCAGGTGCTTCTCCTGGTCTCCCATGCGCTTGCAGGGCCCAAGCACTTGGGCCATCCTCCACTGCACTCCTGGGCCACAGCAGAGAGCTGGCCTGGAAGAGGGGCAACCAGGACAGGATCCAGCACCCCAACTGGAACTAGAACCTGGTGTGCTGGCGCCGCAGGTGGAGGATTAGCCTAGTGAGCCGGGGTGCTGGCCAAATAGTCAGTTTTCATAGGTTTCCATTGTGTAGCCATGTGTTTATCAGTTTTGCCGAATCTTTCCTAAGGCTGTTAGATACACAAAGGATTTGGTGAAGAGTGTTTAGGGAGGATAGAGGAAATGGACAGAAGTGCGGGCAGAAAGAACAGCTGTGGGAGGCAGTTTATCCGTGACAACAGACTGTGGCAGGACTAGGAAGGGGAACCTTGAAGTGAGCTGGAGAACCAAGCTGCAATGCTCTTCAATATCCATTGTCCAAAATGGGAATATGAAAGTGTCCAATAAACACTTGGGTTAATCATTTTCCAAATTGATAGCAAATTTTCTCTAAGTACATGGATAATGCATTTGTGAAACACTCATATTTGTTCCATTTCTCTTGAACCATGGGAGATTGAGAAACTCTAGACCTGTAAATGAGAAGGAAGACTGAGTATATACCTATCTTATTACATACTTCTAAGTTCAGGCCCCTCACATTAAAAGGATGTGCTACTCAAAAGATACTTGGCCACCCATAGCTTCCCCTCTAGGCTTTTTTAATTAGCCCAGTCCCCTAATAAATGCAAATGTCTCCCTGGGTCTGTCAGTCAGGTTTGCAGGCTTCTATTTAATCTTGTCTAGTAGCCAAAGCAGGAGTTACCTCAAAAAACATAACTTCACTCTTAAAAGCAACATGCATAATTGAGCTAAAAGATATTGTCATTCCGGCTGGCGCCAGGGCTCACTAGGCTAATCCTCTGCCTGCGGTGCTGGCACCCTGGGTTCTAGTCCTGGTTGGGGCGCTGGATTCTGTCCCGGTTGCTCCTCTTCCAGTCCAGCTCTCTACTGTGGCCCTGGAAGGCAGTGGAGGATGGCCGAAGTGCCTGGGCTCTGCACCCGCATGGGAGACCAGGAGAAGCACCTGGCCTCAGGCTTTAGATCGGCGCAGCGGGCTGGCCATAGCGGCCATTTGGGGGATGAACCAACGGAAGGGAGACCTATCTGTCTCTCTCTCTCACTAACTCTGCCTGTCCGAAAAAAAAAATACTGTCATTCCTTTTCTTACCCTCAACAACACCAGACCAGTAAGGATCTTGCTGTGAGGCCATTCCTGTTCATCTAGTGTAGAAGTGAAGGTCTAGTGGGCTATTTTGACTCACAGGTAATAGGACAGCAATCACTGTTAACCTCAGTTTTCTCAAATGATATGAAGGGACCACACACCCAAAACAGGCCCTTAAGAATTCTGAGATAAGTTTTCTTTTTTTTTTTTTTCATTATTAATTAACTTTATATACAGAAGACCAACTCTATACTAAGCAAAGGTTTCAACAGTTTGCACGCACACACACACACAACATATAAAGTATAGTTTGGGAGCAAATTTTGCAGTTAATTCTCCTAGTACAACGCATTGAAGATAGAGGTCCTACACGGGGAGTAAGTGCACAGTGACTTCTGTTGTTAGTTTAACAGTTAGCACTCTTAGTTATGACGTCAGTGATCACCTGAGGCTCTTGCCATGAACTGTCAAGGCTATGGAAGACTTTTATGACCACAAACTCCGTCAGTATTTAGACAAGGCCATAAGCAAAGTAGAAGTTCTCTCCTCCCTTCAGCTAAAAGTACATCCTTCTTTGATGGTCCCTTCTTCTCGCTGGAGTTTCACTCACAGGGATCCATGATGTAGGATATTTTTTTGCCACAGTGTCTTGCTTTTCCATGCCTGAACTGCTCTCATGGGCTTTTCAGCCACATCCAAATGCCTTAAGGGCTGATTCTGAGGTCATAGTGTTACTTAAAGCAATTGTCATTCTATGAGTCTGCTGTTTGGACTGCTTTGCATGTTGGACATTCCCTCCATTTTAATATTGTCTATTATCACCAGGCACTTGATGCTATTTATATGATCTCCTCAACAATTAAGTGTTAAAGTGAGCATATAGATAGGATTAAGATGATCACTTTAACAATTAAGATGACATTTTTATCACAATTTTTAATGGGATTTGGAGTCCCATGACAAGGTTTTAAACTGTACCCTTAGAAGTCAGTCCATAGGAATGTATGCAGAACTATGAAGCTTCACAGTTACAAATTTCCTCCTCCCTCTCTTACCCCCTCTTATTTTTTATTGAGATCCAGTTTCAATTGACTTCACTTACATATGAATTACTCTGTTAAGAGTTCAACATATAATATGAAGAGGGAAAAAATGTTTCTCGATAGTCAAGATGAGGGCTGTTCAAGTCATTCTCAAAGTGTCAATTTCACTTTTACAGCTTTTGCTTTAGGTGTGCTATTAGTTCTCACAGATCAGGGAAAACATATAGTATTTGTCCCTTTGGAACTGGCTTATTTCACTAAGTATGAAGTTTTCCAGATTGATCCATTTTGTTGCAAATGACCAGATTTCATTTTTGTCTTTACTGCTGTGTAGTATTCCATAGTGTACATACCCAATAATTTCTTTATCCAGTCTTTAGTTAATGGGCATTTAGGTTGATTCCATGTCTTAGCTATAGTGAATTGAGCTGCAATAAACATGGAAGTACAGAGAGCTCTTTTGTTTAATGATTTCATTGTTCCTGGGTAAATTTCCAGGAGTGGGATGGCTGGGTCATATGGGAGATCTATATTCAGATTTTTGAGGTATCTGTGTGTTCCATAGTTTACCAATTTACATTCCGACCAGCAGTGAATTAGGGTAACTTTTTCCCCACATCCTTGCCAGCATTTATTGTTCCTTAATATCTGTATGTATGCTATTCGAACTGGGGTTAGGTGAAACCTTATTGTGGTTTTGATTTGCATTTCCATGACAGCCGGTGATCTTGAACATTTTTTCATGTGTCTGTTGACCATTTGGATTTCCTCTTTTGAAAAAATGTCTGTTTAAGTCCTTTGCTCATCTCTTAACTGCCTGTTTTGTTGTGGAATTTCTTGATCTCTTCATAGATTCTTGTTATTAACCCTTTATCGGTTGCATAGTTTGCAGATAATTTCTCCTATTCTGTCAGTTGCCTCTTCACTTTTCTGACTTTATTTTGCAGTACGGAACTTCTCAATTTGATGTAATCCCATTTGTTAATTTTGGCTTTGGCTGCCTGTGCCTCTGGGGTCTTTTCCAAGAAGTCTTTGCCTGTGCCAATATCTTTTAGGGTTTCTCTGATGTTCTTTAATAATTTGATGGTGTTGGGTCATAGATTTAGATCTTTAATCCATGTTGAGTGGATTTTTGTGTAAGGTGTAAGGTAGAGGTCTTGCTTCATGCTTCTGCATGTGGAAATCCAGTTTTCCCAGCACCATTTGTTGAATAGACTGTCCTTACTCCAGGAATTGGATTTGGATCCTTGATCAAATATAAATTGGCTGTAGATGTTTGGACTGATTTCTGGTGTTTCTGTTCTGTTCCACTGGTCTATCCATCTGTTTTTGTACCAGTACCAGGCTGTTTTGATTATAACTGCTCTGCAATATGTCTTGAAATCTGGTAGTGTGATGCCTCTGGCTCTGTTTTTGTTGTATAAGTTAGCTTTAGCTATTCGAGGTCTCTTGTGCCTCCATATGAATTTCAGCGTCATTTCTTCCAGATCTGCGAAGAATGTCTTTGGTATTTTGATTGATATCACATTGAATCTGTAAATTTCTTTTGAAAGAATGGACATTTTTTTGTTATTGATTCTTTCAACCCATGAACATGGAAGATTTTTTTCTTATTTTTTATCTTTTATTTATTTCTTTAAAGTTTTGTAATTCTCATTGTAGAGATATTTGACATCTTTGGTTAAGTCTATTCCAAAGTTGTTTTTTTTTTTTTTTTTTTTTGTAGCTATTGTGAATGGGATTGATCTTAGAAGTTCTTTCTCAGCTGTGGCATTGTCTGTGATTACAAAAGCTGTTAATTTTTTGTGTTAACTTTATATCCTGCACCTTTACCAAACTCTTCTATGAGTTTCTATAGTCTATTAGTGGAGTGTTTTGGATCCTTTATATATAGAATCATGTCATCTGAAAAAGGGATAGTATGACTTCCTCCTTCCCAATTTGCATCCTTTTGATATCCTTTTCTTGCCTAATGGCTCTATGTAAAACTTCCAGGACTATATTAAAGAGCAATGGTGACTATATTGAATAGCAACCTCTCTTTCTCTCACTCTCCCCTCTCTCTGTCTCTGCCTCTCTGTAACTCTGCCTCTCAAATAAATAAATCTTTAAAAAAAGAATTCTGTAATAATGACATTTGAGAAGGAATATATTTAAAATGTAATTGCAACTACCTTGAGTTACTTCTTTGATGAATGTGTGTGAAAAACATAAAGAAGTGTTTCAAAGGTTGTGTTTTCTGCATCTCTATCTAGTATCGGATCTCAGTGGAAATGCTTCCAACTTTTCCCCATTCAGTATGATGCTGGCCACAGGTTGCCTTCATTATGTTGAGGAATGTGCCTTCTATACCCAATTTGCTTAGTTTTCATCATGAAAGGGTGTTGTATTTTATCAAATGCTTTCTCTACATAACTTGAGATAATCATATGTTTTTTGTTCTTCAATTTGTCAATGTGATATATGACATTGATTTTCAAATGTTGAACTATTCCTGCATACCAGGGGTCAATCCCACTTGGTCTGGCTGGATGATCTTTCTGATGTGTTGTTGGATTTGAATGGCCAGAATTTTGTTGAGCATTTTTGTGTATATGTTCATCAGGGAAATTGGTCTGTAGTTCACTTTTTCTGTTGCATCTTTTCTGGGTTTCAGAATTAAGGTGATGCTGGATTCATAGAAAGAATTTGGGAAGAACTCTCCCTTTTAGTTGTTTGGAAAAACTTGAAGAATTGGAGTTACTTCTTTAAATGTCTCATAGAATTCAGCAGCGAAGCTGTCTGGTCCTGGGCTTTTCTTTGTGGGAAGGGTCTTTATTACTGATTCAATTTCTGTCTTGATTATGGGTCTGTTTAGGTTTTCTATGTCTTCATGTCTCAATTTAGGTAGGCTGTTTGTTTCCAGAAATCTATCCATTTCTTCTAGGTGTCCCAGTTTGTTGGCATATAGCTCTTTGTAGTGGTTTCTGATGAATCTTTTTATTTCTGTCATGTTTGTTGTTACATTTCCTTTTTCATCTCAACTTTTATTCATTTGGGTCTTCCCTCTCCTTTTTTTGGTTAGTCCGGCCAGTGGTGTGTCACTTGTATTTATTTTTTCAAAAAACCAGCTCTTCATGTTGCCAATGTTTTGTAACATTTTTTTTTTGGTTCAGTTTTGTTGATTTCTTCCCTAATTTTAATTATGTCTTTTGTTCTCCTAATTTTGGGTTTGGTTTGCTGTTTTTCTAGATCCTTGAGGTGCATAGATAGTTCATTTATTTGGTGCCTTTTCAGTTTCTTTATGTAGGCACCAATTGCTACAAACTTAACATTGCTTTTGCTGTATCCCATAAATTTTGGTATTTTGTACTATCGTCTTCATTTGTTTCCAAAAATTTTTTGATTTCTCTTTTGATTTCTTTTGTGAGCCATTGTTCATTAGGAAATGTGTTGTTCACTCTCCATGTGTTTGCATATGTTGTAGAGATTGTTGAGTTGTTGATTTCCAGCTTCATTGCATTGTGGTCTGAGAAGATACATGGTATGATTTCTATTTTTTTTAATTTGTTGAGACTCACTTTATGACCTAGCATATGGTCAATCCTAGAGAAAGTTCCATGCACTAGAGAAAAAAATGTGTAGTCTGTGGCTGTAGGGTAGAAGGTTCTGTAGATATCTGCTAGGTCTATTGGTCTATGGTGTTGATTAACTTTGTTTCCTCTTGATTGTTTTCTGGTTGATAAGTCCATGGCTGAAAGGGGTATATTGAAGTCCCCTGTTACTATTGTATTTGAGTCTATAACTCCCTTTAAGTCCCTTGACAATTCTTTTAAATAGCTAGGTGCCCTGTAATTAGGTGCATATACATTTATAATAGTCACATATTCCTATTGAATTGATCCTATAATCATTATACAGTGTCCTTCTTCATCTCTTTTAATGTTTTTTGCGTTAAAGTCTATTTTGTCTGATATTAGGATGGCCACACCAGCTTTTGTTTTGGTTTCTGTTTGCGTGGATTATCTTTTTCCACCCTTTCACTTTCAGGACTCCTGGTCTACTCTGCGTGAATGTCTGTAGCCAGCTTGTATCCCCTCTGCTTATTAACTACCTATTTTTCCCTGCATCACTTGGTATGTCCTGTTGCTATATAACCATCCTGGCCAAGATAAATTTCAAAACCTGCTTAATGTTTTGGGTTCTGGGCTAATTACTGTGATTTATTTTAAAACTGAAATCACCCAACATTTGTCCTCAAAATGTTTTGAGTTTTTCTGGGGAGAAATTGCTATGGGTAAAGTAAGTAGAAAGTAATAAAATTATAGAATGTAAGGTCTATAAGCATTAAAAATAAACAGCAGTTCACTATTTTTAAAATAGAAGAATATATATATAATTTTAGTATATTTGGGAAACTTTTCACAGTCACAGTTTAATATTCACTTTCTAGTGAAGAAATTCAACATAAAACACAAAAAAATTATGACTGCAAAAATTGCTCATAATTCTACCTCTGTGGAAGTTCTAGTTTTTACTTTTCCTATACACTCTGTTTAGAGTCATGATCATGTGATATAAACAAATCATGCAATAAATTTTTTATTACAAAGTTTGTTTCTAATATATTTTATTAGAATTTTTAATAACTTGTGACATTTCACTATTTGTTGGGCCAAAAATTATATATGCTTCCATTTGTTCACTTAAAAGTTTAATTTTGATGTTTTAGTTTCATCCATGAAGATAATGTATCACTATTATTTTGTTCTTAGCACGCTTTTTTTCCTGATACTCTTATAGATATGGGATGTAGCTAACTATGGAAAAATTTATGGTTCTTATTTTTGAAATATTGTTTTACAGAAGGACTGCATCAGTTTGGCAGTGTTGTTAGCAAGGGATGGTTTATCTTAGCCACATCAGTTCCATTATCTTTTTTGTTTTTAATCCAGGTTTCCAGGGTGCTATAATTTGCATATTTAACTACTAATGAGGAAAGGAAACTTTCAACCTGCTTTCTTTTTGCATTGATTGATGAGGATTATAAAATGTGCAGAAGAAAGGATAATAACTTGGGGGGGGGGAGATAAAAACAAATAGGACTGGCTGGTAAAAGTGATGGTAGCCAAATGATGAAAGAATAAGTAGAAATACTACAGTATGTGTGTGTGTGTGTGTGTATGTATTGCACGTGTACACCAGCAGTATATCTCCATATTTATCCTTGATCAAGTATTTACATATATCCAGCTTAGTATTTAATGTTGTTTTAAATAAACCTCATTATCAACAAAGTGATAATTTGTTTTTCTGATTTTTCTAGTGAGAAACTCAAAGCTCATGTAGGTTACATCCCATGTCCAAGACCACCAAGCTTATTAGCAATGTGACATTTTGTCAGTGGCTCTGACACATTTCTAAACTCCATGGGCTACATTAAATATTTTTGCTTAAATATGGACAATCTGCACTGAGAATAAATAAAGGCACACATTTTAGACTACCAGAAATTGATAAAAATGGAATCTTCTCAAGGTTTGGTAAAATGTACTGAAATGAGACCCATAGGGGTACAGAAGGCTATATCCATTTTCCATAGCCAAGTGAACATGGTTTTAGTATAGTTCTTATTACAGAACTGATGCCTGTCTTTGGCTTACCATATATGACATTGTTTTTTGCACACAATGAATTATTCACCTAAACGTGCCTTGCAATTTGCCTCTTCCGAGTATTTGTCCAAACATGTTACTTTATCTATAAAGATTAACCATCTCTGGCAGCAACGAATAACTGAGAGAATGAGTTTTGATATTTGGAATAAAGAAGGGAAACTGCAGGCAGAGCAGTACATTTTGCTTGACCAGTGGTCTATGATTCCTGTATAATTTGTACAATTTGTCACATGCAGCATCTTTGGCTGGGCAAGGAGGAGATTAGACCCATTGACTGATCAATGACTGTCAGACTTTCAGGAAGAGAGCTCAGTACTAATGATTAATTCAAATGTACTTTAACTTCTGTCAGTTTTTCCAAACTCCCATCATGTAATTTTCAGAATACTGTAGGTTATGCACCATTAGTTTCTTATTTTACAAATGAGAAAGTCAACTCAGAAAAGTTTGTTGGTGGAATTAGAATATTTGCCTACTCCCAGCAGCGTCAGTATTCAGGTCTTAATCACCATGCTGGGGATGGGCACACTGCTTTGCACCTATTGCTTTCTATTCCATGGTTTTACTGCCCACAGTGAGTGTGATGTCATGGAGCAATGCAATTCCCCAGAAGGACAGCTTCATGAGGGAAAGCAGGGGGCTGTATCGCCAAAGACATGTCTTGTTGGGCAGATGATCAAGCAGCTATTCACATTTGAAGATGTAATAATCAATTTGAGAACAAATCATTTGTTCAAATAGTAATTTTTTTGGTTATTTCCTGATTGTGTAATGGCACTTATAAATAGATTTAAATTTCCTACAATGGTTCCTAAATGAATCACCAGTTCAGAATTTTCAAGATATAGTTAACTGGAAAGTTAGGAAGAATCACCTATGTCCCACCTCACACAGGCTGCACTGGAATCTGAGTCAGGTCCCATAAGCCATAATTTTTTTTCCTTTTTTTCTTTGAAGGTTTTTATCTAATGAAAACAAATTTCATATGTAGAGCTTTTAGGGATATGGTGTTTCTTCCCCCCATTCCCGCCCTCGTACCCCCACTCCCATCCCACCTCCCGCTCCATCTCCTATTCGATTTTCCATTGAGATTAGTTTATTTTTTTCAACTTTTATTTAATAAATATAAATTTTGAAACTATAGCTTTTGGATTGTAGTGGCTTTTCCCCCCATAACTCCCCTCCCACTCGCAACCCTCCCCTCTCCCACTCCCTCTCCCATCCCATTCTTCATCAAGATTCATTTTCAATTATCTTTATATACAGAAGATCAACTTAGTATACACTAAAGATTTCAACAGACTGCACCCACACAGATACACAAAATATAAAGTACTATTTGAGTAGTGGTTTTACTGTTAATTCCCATATTACAACACATTAAGGACAGAGGTCCTACATGGGGAGTAAGTGCACAGTGACTCCTGTTGTTGATTTAACAATTGACACTCTTACTTATGGCATCAGTAATCGCCCAAGGCTTTTATCTTGAGCTGCCAAGGCTATGGAAGCCTCTTGAGTTCACAAACTCTGATTTTATTTAGACAAGGCTATAATCAAAGTGAAAGTTCTCTCCTCCCTCAGAGAAAGGTACTTCCTTCTTTGATGGCCTATTCTTTCCGCTGGGATCCCACTCACAGAGATCTTTCATTTAGGTCATTTTTTCTTTTTTTGCCACAGTATCTTCTTGGCTTTCCGTGCCTGCAAAATTCTCATGGGCTTTTTAGCTGGATCCGAATGACTTAAGGGATGATTCTGAGGCCAGAGTGTTGTTTAGGACATCTGCCATTCTATGAGTCTGCTGTGTATCTCGCTCTTTGCAACAAAATGGAGAAATCTGGGAAACATCATGCTGAGTGAAATAAGCCAGTGCCAAAAGGACAAATATCGTATATTTTCCCTAATCTGTGACAACTAACTGAGCACCTAAAAGGAAACCTGTAGAAGTGAAATAGACACAATGAGAAAAAATGACTTGATCAGCCCTTGTCCTGACTGTCAAGGAACAACTTACTATTTTATTCCTATTAGTATTTTTTTAGTTTTACCTAATACCATTGGTTGAACTCTTTAATTAACACATAATTATTCTTAGGTGTTTAAATTTAACTGAAAAGTGATCCCTGTTAAATATGAGTGGGAATAAGAAAGGGAGGAGATGTACAGTTCAGCACATGCTCAATTGGACTTACCCCTAATGGTAGAGCTAGAAACGTGACAGGGGATTCCAATTCAATCCCATTAATGTGGCATGTACCAATGCCATCTTACTTGTTAAAGCGATCAGTTTAAGTTCATAATTTATCATAAACATAGGATTAAATGACAAAATGACCACAGAAACAAGAGTAGTGTCTGCTAATAATATCTGATAGAATTAAAAAGGAGAGATTAGTTTCTAATTGACTTTATATACAGAAGACCAACTCTATACTGAATAGAGATTTCAACTATTTACACCCACACAGACACACAAAGTATAAAGTACAGTTTGAAGACAAGTTTTACCATTAATTCTCATAGTTCAACTCCTTAAGGGCAGAGGTTCTGCATGGGGAGCAACTGCACAGTGACTCCTGTTGTTGATTTAACAACTGACATTTTTATGATGTCAGTGCTCACTCGAGGCTCTTGACATGAGCTGCCAAGGCTATGGAAGTTTTTTGAGTTCACAAACTCTGTTGGTGTTTAGACAGGGCCATATGCAAAGTGGAAGTTCTCTCCTCCCTTCAGAGAAAGGTACCTCCTTCTTTGATGGCCCCATCTTTCCACTGGGGTCTCACTCACAGAGATCCTTCATGCAGAACCATTTTTGCCATTATGTGTTGGCTTTCTTTGCATGAATGCTCTCATAGTGTTTTCAGTAAGGCCTTAGGGGCCAATTATGGGGTCAGAATGTTGTTTAGGGTGTTTGTCATTGTATGAGTCTGCTGTGTGGATTACTTCCCATGTTGGAACTTTCTCTCCTTTGTAATTATATCTCTTGTTATTACCAGGCACTTGATCTTATTTATGTGATCCCTTTGACTTGTGGTCCTGTCTATATGATCAATTCCATACTTTATACGATCTCTTTATCACCTAAGATGGGATTAGTGCTACCCAGCTAAATGGGATTTGGAGTCCCATGGTAAGTTTTTAGCTTCACCCTTAAGGGTAAGTCCATGGGAATATGTGTTGATCTGTACAGCTCCTCCCTCTCTCATTCCCACTCTTATTTTTAAGTGGAATCTATTTTCAATTGACTTAATACATCTATGATTAATTCTATATTAAGTAAGGAGTTCAACCAATGCTAATAAGTGGAGAAAGAAAAATATTAAAAAAATAAAATAACTGTTCCTTGACAGTCAAGACAAGGGCTGTTCAAGTAATTGCTTTTCATAGTTTCACTTCTACAGGTTTCTTTTTAGGTGCTCTGTTTGTTGTCATAGATCATGGAGAATATATGATAATTGTCCTTTTGGGACTAGCATGTATCTCACTAAGTGTGATATTTTCCAGATTCATCCACTTAGCTGTAAATGACTCGATTTCTTCTTTTTTTTAAACCGCTGTCTAATATTCCATAGAGTACATATCCAATAGTGTTGTGGTGTTGTTTTTTGTGTGTGTGTGGTGTGGTTTTTTTTTTTTTTTTTTTTTTTTTTTTTTTTTTTTTTTTTTGCAGGCAGAGTGGACAGTGAGAGACAGAGAGAAAGGTCTTCCTTTTTCCGTTGGTTCTCCCTCCAATGGCTGCTGCGGCCGGCACATCGCGCTGATCCAAAGCCAGGAGCCAGGAGCTTCTCCTGGTCTCCCATGCAGGTGCAGGGCCCTAGGACCTGGGCCATCCTCCACTGAACTCCTGGGCCATAGCAGAGAGCTGGCCTGGAAGAGGGGCAACCGGGACAGTATCCGGCACCCTGACCGGGACTAGAACCCTGGGTGCTGGTGCCGCAGGCAGAGGATTAGCCTATTGAGCTGCAGTGCCAGCCCGATGGTGTTTTTATCCATTCTTCTGTTGATGGGCATTTAGGTTGATTCTGTGTCTTAGCTATTGTGAATTGAGCTGCAAAAAACATGGGGGTTCAGATGACTCTTATTTATTAATTTCATTTCCTTTGGATAAATTCCGAGGAGTGAGATGGTTGTGTCATATTGTAGGGCTATATTCAGATTTCAGAGGTATCTCCAAACTGTCTTTCAGTGGCTTTACCAGTTTGCATTCCCACCAACAGTGGATTAGGGTACCTTTTTCCCCACATCCTCACCAGCATTTGTTATTTGTTGATTTCTGTATGGTAGCCGTTCTAACTGGTGTGAGGTAAAACCTCATTGTGGTTTTAATTTGCATCTCCCTGTTAGCTAGTGATCCTGAGCATTTTTAATGTGTCTGTAGGCCATTTGGATTTCCTTTTTTGAGAAATATCTAAGTCCTTTGCTCACTTCTTGACTGGGTTCTTTGCTTTGCTAAGGCTGAGTTTTTTGATCACTTTATATATTCTGGTTATTAATCCTTTATCAGTTGCATGGTTTTCAAATAATTTCTCCCATTCTGTTGATTGCCTCTTTACTTTCCTGTTTCTTTTGCTGTACAGAAACTTCTCAATTTTATCTTATCCCACTTGTTAATCTTGTTTTTATTGCCTGTGCCTCTGTGTTCTTTTCCAGGAACTCTGTGCCTAGGCTGATGTCTCACAGGGTTTCCCCATTGCTCTCTCATAATTTGATGGTATTGGGTCATAGATTTAGGTTTTTTATCCATTTTGAATGCATTTTTGTGTAAGGTGCAAGGTAGGGGTCTTGCTTCATACTTCTGCATGTGGAAATCCAGTTTTCCAGCACCATTTGTTGAATAGACTGCACTTGCTCCAGGAATTGGTTTTAGCTCCTTGGTCAAATATAAGTTGGTTGCAGACGTTTGGATTGATTTCTGGTGTTCCTATTCTGTTCCTTTGGTCTATCCATCTGTTTTTGTACCAGTACCAGGCTGTTTTGATGATAATTGCCTTGTTGTATGTCTTGAAATCTGGTAGTGTGATGCCTCCGACTTTATTTTTGTTCTATAAGATTGCTTTAGCTAACCTAGGCCTCTTGTGTCTCCAAATGAATTTCAGCATAATTTTTTCCAGATCTGAGAAGAATGTCTTCAGTATTTTTATTGGTATTGCATTGAATCTGTAAATTATTTTTCAAAGAATGGACATTTTGATGATATTCTTCCAATCTATAAACATGGAAGTTTTTTATATTTTTTTATGTCTTCTATTTCTTCAGAGTTTTGTAATTCTTGTCATAGAGATCTTTGACCTCCTTGGTTAAATTCATTCCAAGGTATTTTTTTCATAGCTATTGTGAATGGGATTGATCTTAGAAGTTCTTTCTCAGCTGTGGCATTGTCTGTGTATAAAAAGGCTGTTGTTTTTGTGTGTTGATTTTATATCCTGCGATTTACTGAACACTTTAATGAGTTTCAGTAGTCTCCTAATAGAGTCTTTTGCTTCCCCTATATACATAATCTTATTATCTGGAAATAAGGATAATTTGACTTCATCCTTACTGATGTGAATCCTTTTGATTTCTTGCCTGATGGCTCTGGGTAAAACTTCTGGGACTATATTGAATAGCAATGGAGAGAGTGGGCATCTTATCTGGTTCCAGATCTCAGTGGGACTGCTTCCAGTTTTTCCCCATTCAATATGATGCTGGCCATGAGTTTGTCATAAATTGCCTTCATTATGTTGAGGAATGTTCCTTCTAGACCAAATTTGCTTAGAGTTTTCATCATGAAAGGGTGTTGTATTTTATCAAATGCTTTCTTGGCATCTATTGAGATAATCATATAGTTTTTGTTCTTCAGTTTGTTAATGTGATGTATGACATTGATTTTGTGAGTGTTGAATGATCCCTGCATACCAGGGATAAATCCCACTTGGTCTGTGAGAACTACTTAATAGAAAAGGTTTTCCCCCATGGATTTGATGTTGATAATGATGATGATGATTAATTAACTAATGTCTGACACATATTGAGTGGCACCCACACCCATTTGTTAAGTGTTTCAAATACATTCAACTTATGAATACCCTGTGAGGTAATTACTGTTGCTATCCTCACTTTAGATGAAGGAAGTACACGTTAATGGAGAAAATGAGGCAAATGCAGGTAACTTGTTCCAGAGTGCATAATGCTGCTTTACCTCTGTATGATACCAGTGTGTTTTAATCATACAAAATTTCAGATAGTTATGCCAGAGGGAAAGATAAGTGCTATAATTTACAATGAAGCAAAAATAAATAAAAATAAAAATAAGCTTTTATTTTGAACAAGAAGGTATTCTCTCATTTTTTCAAGAATTTACTTTAATGACTAGTGAAAAGTGATTACGATGTCACTAAGTTTAAAATATTCCACAGTTTATTAAAAGATTTAACTAAAGATGTGGCTAAAATTTTACAGTGTTTAGACATGAGCAAGGAGTGAAAATAAGAACTATTTTCAAAGTGAGAAACATCCTGACATAAATTACGTTGCAAAAACCCCAGACTAGAAGTGGTCTTCAAAGGGTGATAATTGCAAAGTGGCCTCACTCTGAGTTGCCATGACTTTCTTTACCTTGACTTCATAAACTAGCAGGGATTAGAGTTCCCAGGGATCCCTACAAAGCTTTGTAATCAGAGAAAATGTTGGCCAATTTCCAAGCACACTTGTTACCATGCTCAGAAAGCAGCAGCATGTGACCGAATGCTTTCTTCTTGATTCTCTCACATATTTTTATAGTAATCATAAAACACAGTGGTGTCTTGTGGAAAAAGAGCGTCAAATATTAACAGCTTGTTCCATTACTCTTTGCAATGACAATGTGGACATCCTTATTTACTGCTGACAAAATTGTGTATTGTATATACTTTGATGTCCCTTGAATCTCAGAAGCTTTGAAAGTGTACTTTCATTTTTTAAAATTTGTTTATTTGAAAGACTTATGGGGGGGTGAGACAGAGAAAGAGGATGCATTCATTCATTCACTGGTTCACTCCCCAGATGCCCAAAAAGGCCAGAGCTGAGCCAGGCTGAAGACAGGAGCCAGGAGCTTCATCTGGTCTCCCACTTGGGTAGCAGGGGTCCAATAGTTGGGCCATCCTCTGCTGCTTTTCCTAGGCCATTTACAGGGAGCTGGATCAGAAATGGAACAGCCAAGACTCAAACCAGTACCCATACTATACCATATGAATAGTACTATGCAAATTTGAGTATGAAGGAACCTCAAAAAGTTTGTGGAAAATGCATATTATGAAAAACCGATGAATGTTTATCTCCTGATTCCATTTTGCCATGAACTTTCTTAATTATTATACACATTTTATTTTATTTACTTTTTCAAGATTTATTTATTTAATTGAAAGAGTTACTGAGAGAAAGGAAGAAACAGAGAGATCTTCTATCCACTGGTTCACTCCCCAGATCCTCACAATGGCCAGTGCTGGGCAAATATGAAGCCAAGAGCTTCATCTGGTCTCCCAATTGTGTAATGGGCCCAAACATTTGGACCATCCTCCATTGCTTTTCCAGGCACATTAACCGGAAGACAGATTGGAACAGTGCCCATATTGGATGCCGGTATGGCAGATGGAAGCTCTACTTGCTATGCCACAACACCGGCCCCTCATTATACATATTCTACAATAAACAAAACTGCCCAAAGCACAAAATGGAGCCTTCATTTAAACTACCTGGAAAATATTTGTATAAAAGTCTAAAAAAATAAATTTTCACCTTGACTTTTTTTTTCCTGTAGATTTACTTAAGATCAGCTCTCCTGAATTAATTTTCAATGTTTTGAATGAATACACCCAGATCTTTATTAGTGATGATGGTCTTTTAATTGTATATTCTCAGAACCATGTTGATCCCCTGATGGCTGTCAAGAGTTTGTTATAATCATTTTTCCATCTTTATTTCCTCTTTGCTATTTCTTTACTACCACTACTGTTTTCTAAAATGAAGAATTAATATTACATTTCTTTCTTCAAAAACATACACACAAAGAAAATATCCTTCATTCAAAAAATTAACCTACAGTTTTTTGGTTTCATGTTGTTGGCCAACAGCGACATGGCACTTCCAATGATGCTTTGCATTGGTCAAAGTGACTTATACTCAAGTTGTAGTTTGGAAGTTTGCTCCACCAAAGGGTTATGAATTGGGGGCTTAGTCTCCAGGAGGGGTTGCAATGGAGATGATGAAAACTTTAAGAGGTGCGCTTAATGAGAAGTGTTGACTCAGTGTGGCCTCTACCTTGGATATACATTCAAGTATTTCCCAGGAGACTGTAACTTAGTCTCTTGAAGATTTTTATAAAAGCCTAAACCTGGCCAACCCAGTCTCTTGCTGGCCTCTTATACTGAGCTGTGACCTACCCCGACACACATATTCCTGCCCTCATTCCTACCATCTGACGTGGGACTCTTGCAGAATCAGCACTATGCTGCTAGAACTGCCAGCCTCCAAAACTTGTGTGAAATAAAAATCTGTTCTTGGGGCCGGTGCTGTGGTGTGGTGGGTTAAAGCCCTGGCCTGAAGCACCGGCATCCTTATGGGCGCCAGTTCGAGTCCCGGCTGCTCCTCTTCCAATCCAGCTCTCTGTTGTGTCCGGAGAAAGCAGTAGAAGATAGCCCAAGTCCTTGGGCCCCTGCACCCGCATGGGAGACCTGGAAGAAGCTCCTGGCTCGGATCAGCGCAGCTCCGGGCATTGCGGCCATCTGGGGAGTGAACCAGCAGGTGAAAGACCTCTCTCTTTGTCTCTACCTCTCCCTGTAACTCTGTCTTTCAAATAAATAAAATAAATCTTTAAAAAAAATCTGTTCTTTATAAATGGGAGTCTGCCTCAGATATTTTGCCATAGCAATGAAAAACAGACTAATATATCCAGGTACTGAATTACAAAGGAGTTTCATTTTGGGGTGAATTGTTGCGGTATCTGGGTTTTCTTCTGATGTATTTCACCCTATATCAGATGTCTTTGAAAGAATGAAAATTTCCTTCTTACCTGCATTCCCATGAGGAAGTTAATGCAATAGTACATAATATTTGCATTTGTCAAATAATACAAGGGAACAATCACTTTTACTTAAGATAAATGGTGAATCATGTGAATTGACCTATCTCAGACTTTTTGAAAAATGTGACAGTTCATTAATATTCAGGATGACTCAGGAAATCCTGTAATTCCACTGAAGTGAAAAGCTCTTGAGAGTGTAAATCTAAATACCGTGTGAATAAAAAGATAGCATTTCCAGATGCCTGCCAAGTGCTCTCCTTGCTCTCAGTAATGATTTCCCCCACTTTGGAATCCATCCAGTGCTTCAGAGGATTAAACTGGCAAACAGAAGCAAATAATAATAATTACAATACTAATAAACAAATAACATTAAAATTCATCTTATCTGTTTCAGAAAGCAAAGCTTTTGATTAATATAAACCAGAGATTGTGTTTCCTCCCTAAAGACTTGATATGCTGGGAGTTGAGTGAGTCATGGTTTAGGAAGCATACTTCAATTGGTATATTCAAGGCCCTCATGTATTGTTTTGCTTTTAAAGATTACTTTTATTTGTTATTTATTTGCGAGGGAGAGAGAGGGAGATCCCATCTGCTGGTTCACTCCCCAAAATGCCAGCAATGTCTAGGTCTGAGCTGGTGGCCAGAGCTAGGGACTCAGGTCTCTGAAATGGTGGCAAGGACTCAGCTACTTAAATCATCACCAGCGTCTGCTAGTGTCCACTTGAGCAGGAAACTGCAATCAGGAGCTAAAGCCAGGTGTCAAACGGGCATTTTAATGCAGAGCTCAAGTATCCTCACTGTTAGGTTAAAGGTCTGCACCCTACTTTCTGTTGAGTAATATAAACAGCACCCATAAACCCAGCATATTTCACAGCAAAACAAGAATCTTACCCAGAACTTGCATCTACCTTGGTGCTCTTTTTTTGTTGCATCCTCCTGTGTCACCTCCCTTGAGCTAAAGCTGTCCCAAATTACGTTTGTCAGCCCCTTATAATTTGGCACTTGTATATGTGAGCAACTGTTGCTTTTGGCTAAGTGGGTCATGAAATGCTAGAACACAGCAACCCTATTAGATATGCAGCCATAATATATAATGCTGCATTGTTGTAAGAGTTGATATATTGGGGCCAGTGCCGTGACTCACTTGGTTAATCCTCCGCCTGTGGTGCTGGCATCCCATATGGGCGCCAGGTTCTAGTTCCGGTTGCTCCTCTACCAGTCCAGCTCTCTGCTGTGGCCCGGGAGGGCAGTGGAGGATGGTCTAGGTGCTTGGGCCCCTGTACCCACATGGGAGACCAGGAGGAAGCATCCACCTGCCTCCTGGCTTTGGATCGGCACAGTGCCAGCTGTGGCGGCCATTTGGGGAGTGAACCAATGGAAGGAAGACCTTTCTCTCTGTCTCTCTCTGTCGCTGTCTTACTCTGCCTATCAAATAAAAAAAAAAGAATTGATGTATCAATTTATTCTTCAACAAGTAGAGCACAAGAATTCATGTTGATTCTGATTTGGGTAGAATTTTATTTTTGTTTTCCTATTGAATGGAATCAAATTATATCTCAGTCTTGATTTGTTTCTCCAAAGCATTAATGTAGCTGAACACATTTATGAGGTGTAATTTTATGCCCCCTGTACATGGTTTTTTCTCTTTGGCCCTCATTTTTTTTCAGCTGGTATATTTGCTTATTCTATTGATTATTTAGATGTCTTTCTGTCTAGCTACCCACCTTCATACATAGATTCATGCATGAATACATCTATAGCTAATAAGTATCACAATTTTTATGGTTATATATATTGCAACTGTGTTCTCCCAATTTCTTCTATTTTTTGCTTTCTTTCAAATGTTTTAAAAGTCCTTAAAATTAAGAAGATGGACATAAAGAATAATGGAGCCAAACAGGAAAACATCACCACATATCAAATTCAGTTTTCCTTGCTCCATTACAGGCCAGAAAAGGTAGATTTACTGAGATAGTTTGAAAAATATACTGTGGTAATTGTCACTCAGGTTCTGGCCCTGCGACTGTACTGCATGTGTGTAGTCAGAAGAGAATAACCTTAGAGGTGGTGGGGGGGAGTTGGGGTACAGAACACCTGTGCCTAACGCCCCAGGAAGAGCCCAGGAGGTGAGAAACAGTTCTAGGCTAGGCAAAGGGTATGGGAAAAGTAGAGACAACTGCAAGGGAGTTGGGATTTCTCTGAAAGGAGCAACAGGTCTTATATATGGAGGAAGATGCAAGGACAATTAGAGGGACCACTTGATGATGTTTTCAAATTTGTATAAGGAAGGCATAGTGGCAACCTTCATGGAAAAACAACCAGAGCCTGTCAAGAAAGAAGAGGAAAGGAAATAGAACAGATATGCTGAGAAAATAAAATTACTATGGGCCAGATGGACCCAGTCTGATGTTTTGGCATAGTGTGTTGGTTGAGTTAAGAAAACCCTGAAGTGGTTTCAACTTCCCTGAATTAAATTCATTTTACATTTGTCCAAGATGGAGTGGGTTAAGGTAATGTGAAATGATGTAATAAAATATTCTCCAACTTCAATCCTTATCTGTGACACCAGGTAGGCTTCTTCTGCTACAGATGCTGCCCCACCCCCACGTTTCTGATTCAATAGTTCTGGGCAGAGAGTCCCAAATTTGCTTTTCTTCCTTCCTTCCTTATTTTTAAGAGTTACTTATTTGAAGCTGGCGCCGCGGCTCACTAGGCTAATCCTCCGCCTTGCGGCTCCGGCACACCAGGTTCTAGTCCCGGTCGGGGTGCCAGATTCTGTCCCGGTTGCTCCTCTTCCAATCCAGCTCTCTGCTGTGGCCCGGGAGTGCAGTGGAGGATGGCCCAAGTCCTTGGGCCCTGCACCCCATGGGAGACCAGGAGAAGTACCTGGCTCCTGCCATCGGATCAGTGCAGTGCGCAGGCCGCAGCACCAGCCACGGCAGCCATTGGAGGGTGAACCAACAGCAAAGGAAGATCTTTCTGTCTGTCTCTCTCTCTGTCCACTCTGTCAAAAAATAAAATAAAAATAAATAAATAAATAAATAAGAGTTACTTATTTGAAAAAGTTACACAGAGGAGAGGCAGAGGGAGAGAGGGAGGGCCAGGGGAAGAGAGAGGTCTTCGATCCGCTGGTTCACTCCAAATGGCTGCCATGGCTGGAGTCACGCTAATCTGAAGCCAAGAGCCAGGAACTTCTTCCGGATCTCCCACGTGGGTACAGGGGCCCAAGCACTTGGGCCATCTTCTACTGCCTTCCCAGGCCATAGCAGAGAGCTGGATCAGAGGTAGAGCAGCTGGGGCTTGAATCAGAGCCCATATGGGATGCTGGCACTGCAGGCAGTGGCTTCACCTGCTCTGCCACAGTGCCAGCCCTGCATTTCTTCTTTTCAATTTTATTTTTCTTATCCACATGATTTTTTCATAATGCACATTTTCCTTGAACTTTGAAATTTTATTTTTTATTATTTGATAGCCAGAGAGAGAGGGAGAGAGAGATAATATCCAGCTGATTACTTCCCCAAATGTCTGAAACAGCCTGGGTTGTGTCAGGCAGAATCCAGGAGGTGGAAACTCAATCTAGGTCTCCCACATGGGTGGCAGGAACCCAAGTGCTGGAGCCATCACCTTCTGCCCCCCCAAGGTGTGCATTAGTAGGAAACTTGAATCAGAAATGGAGCTGGTACTCAAACCTAGGCCCTCTGATAAGGAACGCAGGTCAAACAAGTGGAGTCCCCACTTCTGCAACCAGTGCCTGTCCCTGGAGTTTGTCTTTCTTTCTCTCTTCCTCTCTTCCTTCCTTCCTTCCTTCTTTCCTTCCTTCCTTCCTACCTTCCTTCCTTCCTTCCTTTCACAGGCAGAGTGGACAGTGAGAGAGAAAGGTCTTCCTTTGCCATTGGTTCACCCTCCAATGGCCACCACGGCTGGCACACCGCGCTGATCCGATGGCAGGAGCCAGGTGCTTCTCCTGGTCTCCCATGGGGTGCTGGGCCCAAGCACTTGGGCCATCCTCCACTGCACTTCCTGGCCACAGCAGAGATCTGGCCTGGAAGGGGGGCAACCAGGACAGAATCCGGCGCCCCGACCGGGACTAGAACCTGGTGTGCCAGTGCCACAAGGCAGAGGATTAGCCTAGTGAGCCACGGTGCTGGCCGGAATTTGTATTTCTTACAGATTCTTAGGTGGTGGTGCTTGGCTACTCCTGGAACCATATTTCAAGAGTCACTGGTGTAACAGATAAACAACACAATCTCAAAGAAACATATTCCTTACAACATCCACTTAATGTGCTAGAGTGTGTGTGTAGTGTAAGGAGGAAGGTAATGCTCTTTTCCACATGGCTTCCAAGGTCACGATGGGAATCAACATCTTATCCATGTCTGACCATTGAAGAGAGCATTTGGAAGTTGAGGGCTCTGTGGGAGGCTTTTATGGGTCAGGCCTGCAAAAATCCTATGTTATCTCTCATTCAAGTGGTGGAAACTCAGATACATGGTTACATATGATTGCAGGGAGACTGGAAAACATTGTCTAGCAACATGTATAGGATAAATGGGAAATAGATTTGGTAAACAGCTAGCAAATATTAAACATAGTAGTCAAAATAATAAATCGAGTTAAGGCAAAATAGATACTTTTCATATCCAAATTTTGGGACTGGAATCTTGCACCATGAACATAGAATTTATAAGATTATTCATACCTTGATCCCTGCCTACATCTACATAAATTCTTTACACTCTCCATTTTCCTCTACGGTTGTATATACTTCAAGCTAACCAACCTCATTTCTGTTCTTAAAGCTGTCTGAGGCTTCCTGTCTATATCTATTTTTATGAACCTGCAAATTTGTTGCTAAATTTCTTACCTACTGGACCATTTATTGGTTAGTCTTTCCTCACCATTCAGGTCTCACTTTGAAAATTAACTCCTTAGGGAAGTCTTTGTTAAGGACCACAGACATAATAGATTAAATGTTTCGAGTGACTGCATGGTGCACCAATTTTACCCTATTTTTGTTTTTAACTTTTAAAAAATAAAGTTATTATATTTATTGGAAAGGCAGAGTGACATATAGAGAGGTAGAGTCAGAGAAAGAAAGAGATCTTCTATATGCTAGTTGACTCTCCAAATGGCCGCAACAGCCAGGGCTGTGCCAAGCTGAAGACAGGGGCCTGGAATTCCATCCAAAGCTTCCAAGCAACTGATAGGGGCCTAAGCACTTGGACTGCTCTCTGCTGCTTTCCCAGGGTAAACATTAGCAGGTACGCCAATATGGAATCCATGTTGCAAGAAGTGGCTGACCGCACTGCACCACAATGTTGGCTCCTGTTTTCACTTTTTAAATTAGGTGATTTTTCTATTGGCTTTCAAGCTCCAGGCCGAAGCTTGGATCTGTCTTCCCTACCATTTTCTCAATATCTCTGAAGGTGATTTCAGAATGAATCAACGGTGAGATGTGTTGAATTTGTTACATATTGATTGCCCCTACGGCTCTGGCTGATCGTCTCTGTGCTTTTGTTACTCAACCAAAATTGCAGTTCTGTTTCCTGCAAACTTCTAAGAAACTGACCACAAGGGGTTACCAAGCAGAGTGATGTATTCACAACAACAAGGAAAAGGGTGGGTGTGGAGGAAGAGTTTCCAAAACCATGACTCTGTGTAAAAAGAAAAAAAAAGAGATTTTGAGGAAATGAATACATGAGGGAAAATTCTTGTCATTACAGGTCGGGGCTGATACAAGTCCACTCGGAGGCATTTCAGAAACACGTTCCAAGATAGGTTGCATGTCACCATCTTAAAATTTAAGCTTCTCTGGGGCAGAGATCTTAGTGTTCAAATGAAGCAAAGGGTAACCTTTATAAATCTTTATTTGAAGATTTATTTATTTGACAGAATTATAGTGGGGGGAGAGAAAGAAATCTTCGATCCACTGCTTCACTCCTTAGATGGCCACAAGGGCTAAGAATGGACCACGCCATGGTCAGGAGCTTCATCCAGGTCCCTCACATGGGTAGCAGGGCCCAAACCTTTGGGCCATCTTCCACTGCTTTTCCCAGGCCATTAGCAGGGAGCTGGATCAGAACTGGAGCAGCTGGGACACAAACCAGTGCCCACATGGGATCCTGGGATCACGGGCTGTGGTTTTGCTTACTATGCCACAATGCAGAGCCTGACCTTTGGATAACTGTGTACCCATCTGAGCAGGTGCTGCTCTTTGAACAGGTCCAGATCAGTCGAGTGAGGCTGGTGATGGCATCTCTACCTGGAATGTGACTGAATTCCTGGAAGGCAACTTTATCGAACTGCAGCTCCTTTTAGGGTCTTGAGATAGAAATGGGCCACAATAAAAACTTTTGAGCTGCCGGCGCCGCGGCTCACTAGGCTAATCCTCCGCCTTGCGGCTCCGGCACACCAGGTTCTAGTCCCGGTCGGGGTGCCAGATTCTGTCCCGGTTGCCCCTCTTCCAGGCCAGCTCTCTGCTGTGGCCTGGGAGTGCAGTGGAGGATGGCCCAAGTGCTTGGGCCCTGCACCCCATGGGAGACCAGGAGAAGTACCTGGCTCCTGCCATCGGATCAGCGCGGTGCGCCGGCTGCAGCGTGCCGGCCACAGCGGCCATTGGAGGGTGAACCAATGGCAAAGGAAGACCTTTCTCTTAAATAAATAAATAAACTTTTGAGCTGCTTAGTGCATTAGCCAGTGACAACTGGGTCTTTCCTTCCTTCTTATTCCAGTTACGCCATCTATCCTTGCTTCTCCTATGAGCTGCATCATTGGCTAGAGAGAATGCTTCTGAAAAGGCACACTAGTCCGGGCAGTTGTCAGAGTCACTGAGCTCCTCTGGCTTTCATTTATCCATTATGGGAAATGTATTAGCAATACCCTGATGAAAGTGACTGTCAGTTGCATGACAAGGAGAATTTGATAGAATAGTAGAGAGAAGGAGAGAGAGAGAGAGAGAGAGAGAGGAGAGGAGAGGAGAGGAGAGGAGAGGACAGCAAGAGAATACCTAGTCTTCTACATTCTTGTTGAATGAAGAGCATTAAGACAGACATGGAAAATAGTGATTTAGATTTTGTGAAAAGAAGTGTGGAAGATTCAAAATGCCTAGTCAAGAACCTCAGTGAATCCAAAGTTAGGAAGGTGGTCTATAACAGAGAATATCTTAGTCTAGGCTGTGACTTTAAGGCAACAGGTACACCAGTGAAAAATAGCAAAGAGGAGAAGACTAATGTTAGGGACTATTTTAATCTTCCATAAATTGAGTATAGCCAAGACTCTTGTATTACATGCTGGTATTTCTTAAGCTAATAAAAGGGGACCGGAAAAATACATGTCTAAAACATAATCCCTCTATGTGGTTTCCAAACCAGAAGTTATTCCTGCTTGGTTTGGATGTGGCTACTGGATGTGCACACACCTGCGCTTGTAGGTTAACGGCTCGCTGCTCTTTTAAACAGAATGATGCAAACCCTTCTTTGAACTGATCTCCAGGACAGGCTCACCATTCACATACTTGCGTACTGCACTGAGGTCTTTGGGGAGTTTCATGGCTTCTCCTTGATTCTCTGTCCCTATCCTCTTCTGTCCTCACTTGGCCATGTCACTGCTTTGCACGACCTTCCCCAGAGATTGCAGCAGGATAACGAAGGAGAAGAGACATAAGCCAGATGGTTGCTCTGTAGCTCTTATAAAACCATTTCCCAAAGGAGGAATTCTTAATGAATTGTTGCCTAAAGGACTTGGGATTATCTGTGATTTTTAAGTGTTCTGAGTACCCAGATTTTTGCCGTAGAATAAAGACTTGCCTATATGGATGTGAAGATTGAGAGCAGGTTCTTGGTGTGCTAAGTAATTAAAAGAACAAATGATCCTCAAATTCCTAGCTGCACATAGGCTGATGTCCTTTTATTAGAAATCATCTTGTATCTAATGCATGTTGTCAATTTTTAAGTAAAAATTGTATTACTCTTCTCAAAACAATTCCTTAATCATGTCCTTGGGTCAAGGCCCATTTACATTAATGAGAATGAAGTCAAAAGTTCCTAAATGCCAGAAGAGGAACAGCTATGTTTTGATTAGTTTTACTTATTTAAATTTTTGAAGATTTACTTAAAAGAGTTACAGAGAGAGAGGTAGAGACAGACAGAGAGAGAGAGAGAGGTAGAGACAGAGAGAGATGTCTGCCATCTGCTGGTTCACTCCCCCAGATGAGCTGAGCCTGAGGCCAGGTGCTTTTTCTGGGTCTCTCACGTGGGTACAGGGGCCCAAGGACTTGGGCCATCTTCATATGCTTTTCCAGGTGCATTAGCAGGGAGCTGGGTCAGGAAGTGGAGTAGGTGGGACTTGAACGAGTGCCCATATGGGATGCTGGCACTGCACTATAGTGCCCGCCCCCCAGTTTTACTTTCAACTGATTGTGCGTGCGTGCGTGTGTGTTACACCTTTATTTTAAGTGGCAGTTATCTTTGTATTGATGTTACCACTGTTAGAGAGTATGCAGTGATGGGATTTTTTTTATTACGCATGAGATACCATGATGGAGTCATAAAATCACAGAATGAATCACCCTACATGAGCATCGCAGTGTAGTGAAGAAGTTAAGTGAAACAATCAGTCATGCCTTTGGAAAGTAGAGAGGCCTCAGTGTGCAAAGCTTGGGTTTCTGGTAACACTTACTGTTAAGGAAGCCGGATTGGAGAGTACGAATGAGGGTCAAGAAACAGTTCAGAAAGGTAAAGCATGTGAGCTCACTAAGGCTATTGCAGAGGGTGAAGGCAGAAAACAGAAAGAATAAGAGAAATGCAAATGAACTCTTAGCACTCAGGAAAATGTAAGGGTCTGGATCCATCAACTATCAATCCAAAAAGTAGATTGAGTTGAACTAAAAGAATGATAAATCCTGTAATTCCTGTTGGGTCATTCCACAAATGTTGTCCTAAAATCAGTGCTATGCCTGTGGTATGGGAAAAACAGCCCTGGTCCTGTGCTTGACTAAATGTAGAGAACGTTAAGTGCAACCTGAAAGACCAGAAGATCACAGGACCCTTCACTCAGAAAATTCAAGCTCGCCTTCGTCACTGCTCCGATTTTACCTCGTCCTCCCTT
This sequence comes from Oryctolagus cuniculus, assembly GCF_051225735.1. NCBI lineage: Eukaryota > Metazoa > Chordata > Mammalia > Lagomorpha > Leporidae > Oryctolagus > Oryctolagus cuniculus. The sequence goes on along the minus strand of NC_142886.1, from coordinate 30,211,249 downwards.
GGTGAAGAAGTGCATAGGAGCCAGCTTTACCTTCTAGAACAAAGGTTCTACACTAAGTGCAGAAATGGAAGAAGGCTAACATTTGTGGGAAATTATCTCATTTTAGTGGCTATTTGAGTAATGAAGAAAAAGCAACATAAACTATTATTTATAAAGACCACTACCATTTTCTTTAAATAGGTTCAAATAGGCTTTATTTCTAAATAAAAAATTTCCAATCCCTTAGAAATGTCCAAGTGTTAAACGGAGCCTACTCGGTACACGACTATCCTGTTTTACACTTAAAAGTATCACAGTTTTCCTAAATTTGTACATATGAAATAGATGAATTTTGTATACCTTAAATAAAAAGTTAAAAAATACCCCTTTATACATTTATTCTATTTTTTTTTCTTTTCCCCAGCACTCTGTAATGAAGACATGGACTTTATGTCCCAACTTGGAACTTGTTATCTGTTTTCTGGATAATTCTTTCCATAATTAGTTGTTCTTACCTGTCAAATTTTTGGAATACTAACTTGGTTCTGAAAACAGTTATTTCCTTGACTATACTACCTTTATTGGTATGGCTACAAGTGAATAATGCAGTCAGATGGGAAACACTTTGGTGATGATAGTAGCTATCATACATCTTATAGTATAAATGGATAAACTTGAACTTACTTGTACCTCTTTTGCCAAAATGGAACGAGGTGGTGAGTGATTGGGGTGAGGGTGTCCATAATCTTTGACACATGTTGCGAGTGATGGTGAAGTCAATTTTCAGCTGAGAAAAACTGGGCCAGTTACTAATTAATTATAATTAACTGCAACTGAGAATGTGTTTTCTCATCTTGAATGCATTTTTCTAAAATTTTACTAATACTTTAGAACATAAAAAACACATGAGCGTATGCATGGAGAAATACCTTTCTTTAAAGCTTTATTTATTTATTTATTTGAAAGAGTTACACAGAAAGAGGAGAGGCAGAGAGAGAGGTCTTTCATCTGCTGGTTCACTCCTCAACTGGCTGCAATGGCCAGAGCTGTGCCAATCTGAAGCCAAGAGCCAGGAGCTTCCTCTTAGTATCCCCATGCAGGTGCAGGAGCCCAAGGACATGGGCCATCTTCTGCTTTCCCGGGCCATAGCAGGGAGCTGGATAGGAAGTGGAGCAGCCAGGACTTGAACCGGTGCCCATATGGGATGCCAGCACTACAGGTGGCAGCTTTACCTGCTACGCCACAGCACCGGCCCCATAAATACACTTTTCTACTCTGCAATATAGTTTGACTTTTTAAAAAGATTTATTTTTATTTATTTTAAAGTCAATATTATGGAGAGGGAAAAACAAAGAGAGAAGTCTTCCATCTGCTGGTTTATTCTCCGAATAGCCACAATGGCTGGGGCTGGGCCAGGGCAAAACCAGGAGCCAAGAGCTTATTAGAGGTCTCCCATGTGGGTGCAGGGGCCCAAGCACTTGGGATCGTCTCATGTGCTTTCCCTGTTCCACCACAACACTTAGCCCATGATTTTGATTATTTGCAGGGTCAGTTGTTCCAGTGTTTTGGTTAGAGTGGAGTGTTGGGCATTATAATAAATAAAGTAGAAGGGGAATTATAGAAGTTTCTATTGCTGAACTATGTTGTATAGGTTAGATCTTGCTTAGTTTTTTGTTGTTGTTGTTTGTTTACAGAAGACAAGACCTTTCTCTTACTATTTACTTGATTTTATTCCCATCTGAAAGAAAGTAGAAGTGCGGACGCTATTGGGAGACAGGTGCTGCCATTATTTTAGATGGATGAGTTTAAAAAACTCAAGGTGAGTAAGAATGTCCTACACAGTATGATGGTAAACAGAGACCTAGTATTATGTACTAGACACACAGAAAGGGAAAATGACATGATGTAACCCACAGCGTCAATCACTCTAACAACCTACAAAGCAAATTACATGATACATGCACTCTTTTCCTCCCAAGTTAAGGAATCATGACAATCTGCTCCGGCTTCCACACAGCAATTACTGCAGTTACTGATCATGTCTCTGGAATGGTGATACAGGAGCTGGCACCACGTCCCCCACTCTACTGAATAATAAAAACAAGAAATGGATTGCTAGCACCCTTTGGTAATGAATTTTCTGTGCACAGGGACATGTGAAGTAGCAAAAGTGATCTTCTCTTTCTGGGTGAATTTGTGCATTTTATCTTTACAAATGGCTTGAGTTAACTCTGCTAACTTAACCCCAAATGCTTGGCAAGTGGATGAAAGTCACAGGCTTATAAACTCATGCTGACTAAAGAAATACATCAGCAACCAGCAAGACCTTTGGACAAATAAAACAATTCAGTAGGGTTTGGGGCTGTGGTGTGCAGGTGTCCAAACACTTAAGCCATTGTCCACAGCTTTTCTCAGGTGCATTATCATGGAGCAGGTTTGGAAGTAGAGTAGTCAGGACTCAAACCAGAGGCCCATATGGAATGCTGGCTTTACAAGCAGCAGCTTTACTTGCTACTCCACAATGATGGCCCCGAGATACTGATCTTTGAGCCAGTGGTTCAACCCCAGAAACCCACAACAGTGAGAACTGGGTGAGGTCAAAGCCAGAAGCCTGGAACATATGGGTTTCCCACATGGGTATCAGGAATTTGAACCTTCACCTGCTGCCTCACACAATGTGCCTTAGCAGAAAGCTAGATCAGAAGTGGAAAAGCTGGGAACTTGAATCATACTCTTATATGGCACATGGCATTTCAAGCAATAATTTACCCACCAAGCCAAATGCCTGCTCCTCAACAAGTACTGACTGAGCACCTACTATGAGGTAAGGAATGCAGAAAATACAGTAACATAAAACTTGGTCCTTAGCCTTGAGGCAATTTCAGGCTGCTGAACATGAGCAAGCTGACTACTTAGCTTTTATTCCTTTTAGGGGATAAAATGCATATGGAGACTCTGCCCACACTATAAAATCCTGAGACATCGCAGTGCCATCAAGAAAATAAAGTGAATGTCTTTTTAAAAGGTGATTCTTTCCCAATACTACATTGTCTTCACTCCTTTATCCCTCATGTCCTGAACAGTACTTAATTTCTGTTGTTAGATCTTTGCTTCTACTACTCCATGGGAACTTTTTCTTTTGTCAGTCCTCAATGGTCTTCTAGCTGCCCAACACAAGTCACAATAATAGAGGTGAGATAGTACACTTCTTGTGCCTTATTCATTGCACAGAAACACACTGAATGCCTACCATGCACCTATCACAGTGGAAGGAAAACTAAGTATTTCTCTATAGAGCAGTATCCCTTATACATCCTTGAACATCTTGAGGGAAATTTGTGTCGGTTTTATACCTGGGATTTTTTTTTACTACTTTTCAGGTCTTATCTAAGCTGTTATGCTACATCTGATGGATGAATCCTTTCCCTGAGGGCTTTGGTGCTACCCTTGTGTTGTGGTTTCTTCCCATGGCCACTCCTTTGCAAGCCCAACATGCCCTACTTAGAGGAGATAGGGTACCGTGGTTGTGGTACTGGTCAAGTGACTTGAATTCATGGCTCTGTTCGATACAGAGAATGCATTGGGGTTAGTTCCTGTTTGATGAGGCTCATAAGTCTTTAGAAGTTCAAGAGTTGTGCTAAGTTTGGATCTGAATGCAACTGAAACCCAAAGATTGAAGAACGGCAAAGCAGGAACACCAATTCCAAAGGCAGGGTCCTTTAGTCAGGGGGTAGAGGCAAAGTTCAGGGAGAGAGAAAGAAGACACTGACAGTTTTGGAAGGAGGCACTCTAAAATTGTCCAAATGTAAGTGGTTCAGTTTTATCAGCCAATATATACATGTCATACAATAAATGTAATTTGGCATGGTAGACACTCATACAGTTCTAATAATAGTGCTTTCTAAATTTATGCAGAAATGTTGGTTTTCCATAGATTCCACTCTTTACTCTCTACTTTGTTTTACTGGAGGGGTGCATGTGTGTGTGTGTGTGTGTGTGTATCTGTATATATAGTCTCATATATAAATTTCATGCAATTTTACTCTTAGTTGTAATTAACATTGACAATTTTCTGAGTATCTTTTCATGAATGTTTATCACCTTGTAGGTATGTTCTGTATAGCCATTGGTTACCATGATTGCACATATAGTCACTTAATGAATATTAAGTACTGACATAACCATGAGTAAGATAGATATAATTTTCTCCTCATGAAGCTGATGGCCTAAAAGGAACACCATGCTGTATTATGACAGATGTGTCGTTTCCCTAGCATGGTTGTACAGTGGCTGGTGCCAATAAAAATGTCTAAAATGAATAAATAAACAAATGAATATATTCCATATTCATTCTTAACCCTGTGACTTTGAATGTGTGGTTGCTTGGACTAGAAAGTTCCACTTAATCCTCCAGTAAACTTTAGCATCACATTTGATTCTTTTTGCTGCCATTATTTCTTTTTGACCTTTAGCATATACATCAAGCTTTTTGGGTATTTTTTTTCTGTACTTCCAATGAACTGAGTATATTATACTCAGTCTTCCTTTGTTGAACAGAGCACAAAGATGAATATAATGCAACATATCTTCACATGGAAAAGACATTAAGTGTATGAACCTTGTCTCAGGTGAATATCAGGGAATATGAGTTACTAAATGAAAAGAAATGAATGAAGTAAATTACTCACCAGCAATTGAATTTTCAGCCAAAGTCTGTCATATTATGGTCCTAAATTTCTTCTCTCACCTAGCTCCATTTCTTCCCATATATCAACCAGAACCCCTTCTTATTCCTGGGTGTGTTTTCCTTTGCCTATCTTTATGCTTTTCACATACTGTTGCTCATGATTGAATGCCTCTTCTAGCCATGCTGGCACTAAGCACTTCTATTTCAGAGACTCTCAAATGTTGACATGTTGAGATCATTCCTTACCATTGCCACTCATCTGGCATTCTTGAGTCACCGAAAACCCTCTAGTTCTTCTCATAATTCCCATCGACTTACCTGACATTTCTTCGCATTCTCTGGAAATGTGGTTACTTTCTATAAATGCCATTATGAATTGTGCTCTTGTCTATTTGACTTTCTTATCTGCCTTAGTAGATTACAAGCAGTCTGAAAGGAGGAACATTGCCTTGCAGGGTACTGCTAAAAGGAGCCAGCAATAGGTATTGATGCAAGTTAAATCTGTGCATCAACTTCTACGAATTTCAGGTGGATCATTTGGACAAATAGGTACTCTTTTTCTTGCATTATAGGAGCAGAAAAGAGGAAAAGGAATTCTTTGATAAACTTATGAACACAAAAGGGCTTCAGAATGTTCTTGGAGAAATGGAATTTAAAGATTTATTTTGATGCAAGAAATTGGAAATTGAAGCATAGATTTTTCATAATATGCATTTTACATAAGTATTTTGAAGCCCTCTCCTCTAATCTTTGTTCTCAATTAAGATGGTGAAAATGAGAGTAGCTGAACCAGCAGAAGCCACCAAACATATTGTTATGGTGTTGTAAGCATCAGGGATAGAGGATGCTCTAAAAAATGCCAGGTCACAAACCAAAGACAGAAAGTGAAGATATTACCTGCTCACTTAACAGCAGGAGATAGAAGATCATACATAAATACAATTACTATGAATGAGGAATTTAGAGCCAGGTTTCTATAATCAATATTTTCAATAACCTGAATGTGGATATTTCCAGGAATATAAAATCTCAAAAATCATAGACAGTATGTCCTTTTTCAGGAAGGTAGTAGAGATTGTACTTTGCTTAAAAACAGAATAAATTAGAAGATGTGAAACCTGTAATGCAGGAAATCATTCACAGAAAAGGGTGAGGAAAACACCCAGTTAATGACAAAGGATGACAGCTGCGAAGGTGGTCAAAGGAACAAGGAGCTCAGTTTGAGCAATAAAACAGAACTCTGAGAGGAAGTTCTCAACAATTAACAAAAGGAAGCCAAGTGATTTCCAGACAGATTTGGCCATGGAAAGGCTTATTTTGAAAATCATTTTTCAGAGCCCCTGAAAGGGGTGAGAATAGTTAGCCGTATGTCCAAGTAAACCCAAACAAATGGGAAGAAGGGATACTCCCAATTGTGGAAAACTAGCAATTATAGAAAACTTTATGGAATTAAAGCAAGAGTAATCATAAAAGACTCCTTTATTGAATAGAGAACAATGTGTATATAATCAAAAGTTTGAAAGCACCAAAGTATTTAATAAAATGTATAACTAAATTAAAAAATGAGGAAGGGATAGACAAAATCATAATGTACCATGATAAGAAGTTGGTGAATAACATTGAAATCACTGAGTCAAAACATAAGTGCATGTTTTACTTAGAAATATAGAGGTAATTACCAGAGAACATAGTTAGGAGTAGAATGTGATTGCCTTTGGCAAGAAGGATGAATGTGGAAGGGAGAAAAAATGGGAGAAGGGGAGCTTACTCTCATATGTTATAAAGCTGTTATTAAGCTGTATTAATATATTTCTGTGATAAAAGATATAAGAAGGTATTAACATGTTATCCCTCTTAGTATTTTTTTTTGTTTCTTCTACTTAATACTTTTGGTTGAATACTGTAATCAATACACAATTCTTCTTAAGTGCTGAAACTTAACTGAAAAGTGATCACTGTTAAATATGAGTGGGAATAAGAGAGGGAAGAGATGTGCAATTCGGGACATGCTCAAGCTGACTTACCTCAAACAGTAGAGTTAGAAACATACCAGGGGATTCGAATTCAATCCCATCGAGGTGGCATGTACCAATGCCATTCACTAGTCCCAGTGATCAATTTCTGTTCACAAATGATCGTAATGATAGGACTAAGAACCAAAGGGATCACATAAACAAGAATAGTGTCTGCAAATACTAGCTGATAGAATAAAAAAGGGAGAGAATGGTCCAACATGGGAAGTGAGATACACAGCAGACCCATAGAATGGCAAATGTCCTAACAGCACTCTGGCCTCAGAATCAGCCCTTAAGGCATGCGGATCCGGCTGAAATGCCCATGAGAGTATTTCAGGCATGGAAAGCTAAGACACTCTGGAGGAAAAAAAAAAAAAAAAAAAACTAAATGAAAGATCTCCACGAGTGAGATCCCAGTGGAAAGAATGGGTCATCAAAGAAGGAGGTACCTTTCTCTGAAGGGAGGAGAGAACTTCCACTTTGACCATGGCCTTGTCTAAAAATGATCAGAGTCAGTGAACCCAGGGGGCTTCCATAGCCTTGGCAGCTCATGACAAGAGCCTAGGGTGATTACTGATGCCATAAACAAGAGTGTCAATTTGTTAAGTCAACAACAGGAGTCACTGTGCACTTACTCCTCATGTAGGATCTTTGTCCTTAGTGTGCTGTACATTGAGATTTAATGCTATAACTAGTACTCAAACAGTATTTTTCACTTTGTGTTTCTGTGTGGGAGCAAACTGTTGAAATTTTTACTTAATGTATGCTAAACTGATCTTCTGTATATAAAGAGAATCGAAAATGAATCTTGACATGAATGGAAGGGGAGAGGGAGTGGATAAGAGGAGGGTTGTGGGTTGGAGGGACGTTATGGGGGGGAAGTCATTGTAATCAATATTCTGTACTTTGGAAATTTATATTCATTAAATAAAAGTTAAAAAAAAAAGATATAAGAAGATATTCTTGTACCAAGTTAACCTATGGTTGTGGACATAAAAGTTGGATGGGAGTTAATCATAGCACTCTTCTCTTGTCAATGGGGAACTAAGGAATTCTTACCTGATAGAATCTGATGATATTAAATATGCAGATTGCCTACAAAGGGTCTAGGAAGGTTACTCTTTTTCTTAGGTCTCAGTGGTGGTGTATAAAAAATGTGGGTCTTAGAATCCAGTCCTTAGTTCACATTACTGCTAGCTGTATATTCTCATGCACATTATTCTCTAAATTTTCTCACAGATAAAATGAAGAAAAATAATATGTAGGGCTTGTTAGTAGTAATTCTCTTAAAAATACTATAAGAACAGTTAGAATTATTAATATACTCATTAATACTGATTGGGATACTATGGTTTATGTCTGAAAGTTACACATTTTAAGACTCAGATTATCAGCAAAGCATCAAGTTTTGATTGTACAACTTTCTGGAGGTGGAACCTTGGGCAAGTAACTTTAGCTCTGTAAGCCTGAGTTTTCAACTAAGACATGAGGGAAGAAACAGCGCTGATGTCAGAGAATTGTTAGGAGGAATGAATGAGATGCATATAAAGAGTTGAGTGAAGAATTTGACAGACGTGAGTGCTCAATTCACTGTCCTTTTGATTTTCTGGTAATCTCTATGTATAGTACGCAACTTTCCTTCTCTACTGTCTCAGTCACACTGAAAGAATTGATCAGAATCTTTAAGTATTTTGAACTTGGAAGGCACATTGCCCATTAGGTAAATCACACACACCACAAATTACGTTTTTAACAGTAACACATTTGAGTACTCCTTTCCCCTGGAGTATATAATTGCCATGTTGGACATCAGTGGTTCTCAAAATGCAGCCCGTGGACCAACAACATAGCATTGCCTTTGGAGTTAGGAAATCCAATTCTCAGACCTCACCGCATTTCTACCGAATCTGGTACTCTGCTGACAGAGCCCAACAAATGAAGAGTCCTCCCAGTGATGGTCTTTTAAAAAATGTTTATGTATTTGAGAGGCAGGAGGAGGGAGAGGGAGAGGAGAGATCCCATCTATTGGATCAATCTCGAGATGCCTGCAATGGCCAAGGTTGGACCAAGGCCAAGGCCAGGAACCAGGAATTCAGTCCAGGCCTCTCACATATGGGTGGCAGGAACTCTATTATTTGAGCCATCATCACTGCCTCCCAGGGTTTGCCTCAGCAGGAATCTGGAGTTAAGATCAAGAACCAGGTATTGACGGGCATATTCAATTGTTTCCTGCACTAACATTTACTGGACATCTCCATTCCAGGTACTGTAGTACTCTGTAAGAATTCAAAATGAATTTATCAGGGTATGTAAGACAGGTGCATCACCCATGTACAATGTTTGTAGCATCATTCTGTAGAGCCTAACAGATTCAATGATTGGCTTTCTTAGAAATGTGGGTGCATTATCAAACCCTCTAGGATTATTGTCTGGGCTTTAGTTGGCTTGTTTAAGCGATGTCTCCTGTCTGTCTTCCCGAGAGTTGATATATTGGGTGTAACCTCATTGGCCTCACTGAATGTTTACATGGGCTTTAACTAGAATCTGGCTATACAGTAGACAGTCTCCCTTTTGTATTCAAGTAAAGCAAATACCTGGCAGCAAATTACCTTAGCTTCCGTGTATCTCTGTATTACAGATGATGATAGCCAGCTGTTGGGGACCCTTCGCGATAAGTGAAGCCAAGTGTGCACCTGTCTCTCCAGTCATTGGAGACAGTAGCTGAGAATACTTCTTCTATAGATGGGGTTGCAGATCAGCAAGTCAGTGTTCTTCCAATCTCAGTGAGCTGCTTCTGTGCCGCTCTGACTGCTTGGATGGCAGAAAGTCAGAGCTTCCAAGGACTCAATTTTAATAAAGAGAGGATAAAAATCTAAGTAGATTTATCTTAAAGCAAGAAAATAAAAAGAATATGAGTTATGAAGGAGGAAAGAGAGTGGCAGAGAGGCACAGAAATAAGCATAATTGGCATTTTAATGGGAATGAGTAAACAGTCTGCACTAGACTAAATCTCCTAGGCATTTGATCCCAATAAACCATCTTAATCCTTGGGGCTGTTCTGGCAGCATGAGATAACTGCTCTGAAACCAAAATGTATTTAGCATAAAACTCACATTCCGATGTTTACTGTGTATCTGCTTTAAAAAATAAATTGAAAATCCAAACTTCTTTGAGGTGACGTAAGGGGAAACAGCCTCACTGAGCGCCTTCTGTGTGACATCCAGCTCATGCCTTCCAAAGTCAGCACCAAGTGCTCACTGGCTGGGGGTCCGGAGTCTGCGCTGAGGCCTTGAGGCTCTGTTTCATATGAGCGGTTTTTGACTGGCTTGGGTTTTAAAAACTTAACCTTGCTTGTGTGCATTTGGGAGACTTAAAGTTTGTGTGTGAGGGTCATCCCATTTCAATTGATGGAAATATCAAAGTCACAGGTCAGTGTATGAATGACCTATAAAATCATTAAATTGAAAACCCAAAGAATTACTGTTTGCAATGTTCATCATGACTGAGGAGGAGTGAGATTCTCTTTTCCTCCTCCTTCGCCTCATTTCAAAGCTATTAACTCATGTATTCCTTGATGTAGCACACACTTGCCACCTATGGCTACATATCAGCCTGTCTACTTACAAAGGTACTGCCCTAGTACATATCTACATTATTAAATTACAGCTTGTTATATGCCAAATGAGGAAGTAAAAGGTCTGTCCATCTCAGCAGATGTGTGAATATGGTGTTTACATTTTAGGGACAAGGTATTCATAGCATCAGTGTTTAAATACGTTTAAAAGAGCCAGGAGACAAAAATAAATTCTAGCAAAAAATACTAGTACCAAAGCTAAAACATGTAACTATTTATTGCAAGCACAATCACCTTGATTTTATTTTTTTAAAATAAGTGTGTGACTGTATAAATTTACAACTTATACGGCAACATCTGATACTACTTCTGGAATGGAGAAAGAAGGGGGGAGGGAGGGAGAGAGAGGGGGAGAGAGGAAGAGAGAGAGGTCACATTATTATAAGAAATGCTTTCATTCTGGACTTTTCCTGTAAGTGCTGACATACCACCTGGGTGTTCAGGAGCAGCTCCTCTGCCTCTACTCTCCTTCCCTTGCCTATCTTTCCTTCTTGGATTGGATTATAAGAAAAAAAATTGTGCTAGTCTTACATTTTTTTTTCTCATTATTTGAAATCACTTAGTCCAGGTTTCCCTTGTGGGTGGCAGGTACCTAATCATTTGAGCTATTAGCTGCCAGTATGGTATTAGCAGGAATTGGGAATCTGAAGCAGAGCTAAAACTTGAACACAGGCACACTGTTATGGGATCTGAGTATCCCCAGTGGGCATCTTAACAGCGGCACCAAATACTCAGCCCTCAGTTTTACTTTGACATCCAAACAGATCTGGTTACTTGTACCAATGAATGCCCTTCAGCACATATTTGCAGTCAGATGTGAACAGCAGTGACAATTGCACTGTAAGAACAAAGAGGTTCTAGCTTTCAACTTTTTTCCACCTTCTGACTTTACTCCTCACTTTACCTTAGTGTATTCTCTTGCAAACACTGACCACCATTTTGCTTTAAGCATATTTGTTTGTACTCCACTAGGATTAGGATCCCCCCAAAATTTTTAAAAATAGATAAAAGAAGGCAAACTAATTACAGAGTAGGACTAGAAAATATATTAACTTGTTTAAACCAACTATTCTACTTTCCATTCTGACCCAAAAGAAACTAAGATGCCAAAATTGTAAGGTTTTATCCGTTTTTCCTAAAATTTAATTTCATCCTGGAAAAGAATGTAGTATCAAATATGTGACTATATAACTATCTCTGACTCTGCTGTGATACATTTTGATACAAATTGTCAATGAAAAATAGTGGGAATTTCACCTAGCAGTTAAGTGCCCATGTCGCACGCCTGTGCCTCAGTTTGACACCTGGTTCTGGCTCCCAGTAGTAGCTCACAGCGGTGCAGAGCCCAGGAGGAGGTGATGAATTCAGTATTTGGGCCCTGACCCCCACTTTGGTGGCCTACATTGAGTTCTGATTAGGAGAGCAGCAGATTAGAGCTCTCTGTCTGCCTTTCTGTCAGAAAAATAAAGAAGCAGATGAGTGACAGCAAAAAAGGATTAAAATCACCATTTTCAACAGGCAATAGAGTTGTAATAAAACCATAACTTGATTTATTTATTTGACAGGCAGAGTGGACAGTGAGAGAGAGAGAGAGAGAGACAGAAAGGTCTTCCTTTGCCGTTGGTTCACCCTCCAAAGGCCGCCGCGGCCGGCGCGCTGCGGCCGGCGCGGCCGGCGCACCGCGCTGATCCGATGGCAGGAGCCAGGTGCTTCTCCTGGTCTCCCATGGGGTGCAGGGCCCAAGCACTTGGGCCATCCTCCACTGCACTCCCTGGCCACAGCAGAGAGCTGGCCTGGAAGAGGGGCAGAATCCAGCACCCTGACTGGGACTAGAACCTGGTGTGCTGGCGCCGCTAGGCGGAGGATTAGCCTGTTGAGCCGCGGCGCCAGCCAAAACCATAACTTTAAAACAGAATTAATGAATGTTTCTTTTGTGTAGACTAATATACATTCAGTGTAGTAATAGACATTATAAATGCAGGGTCTTTAAAAAGTCTGTAGAAAAAGCACATTTTAAAGGGGGGAAAAAACTATGCATGGCTTAGAAATATTTTCACCAAACTAAACTGTTTCATTCCATTTTCTAAGAATGTTTTGAATACCCTGGAACATGAATATAACCCTAGAGAACTATGATAGTAATTTATGGTCACATCTCTAGAGGTAAATGTATTTTCGTGTTTCCTCAGTACAAACTAATAGTATTCCTTTTTAATTTTTGGAAAGAACATATAGACTCTGTCCCACCAGATCCCATCTTATAAAAGAGCATCTGGATGCAATCTATTGACTGATTTTTATTTTTTGTGATTGATCACAGTTGAAATATACACAAGCTGAAAAATCCTTTAAATGTTCAGACAATCTCATTATACAATGAAGAATCTCCTTAGCAGTTAATCACTTCTTTTATATTGTCATTGACTAAAGGACTGAGATCATGCCACTAACTGTGAATCAGAATGAACAGCAGACCCTAAAGCACCCTGGGCAATATTCTGATCAAGCAACTCAACGGTAATTATTCTTTGGATGTTCCTTTTTTTCATTATTTGACGTGGTATGATATTACAAGGTTTTCTTTCCTGGAGAGGTAAACATAGCTAAAGCAAGAGCGGTAAAATGTTACCACATTTAAACTAGATGATGGGTCAATGGGGATTTGCTATTCTAGTCTATTTACTGTTTGAAAATTTCCATGATAAACAGTCAACTTAAAAACAAAATCAAGGTAATACCTATCTGCAAGTGGGTGCAAAGTTGCCTGATGGCTCTTGGCTGCCTATGAAAGTGACAGAAATTTGACTACTGGGAAAGGGGTAACGAATGCAGGATGTGAGGCTTCCGTGGACCTAGAATAGAAAACCAGTGGCAGTGAAAGGAAAACCTGGCTTATGAGTGGGCCAAGGAGTTTTATAGTTTCTTGGCACGTGAGAAGTACTCAGAGTGATGACCAGAGGTGTGTATTGTCAAGTATGTTGTGGTACTGACTGGTGATGTATGCTGAAGAGAATTTGGATCCTGCCTGAGCCAGGTAGCAATAACAAATATTAAAGATTAACATTTGTTAAGCTTTATTATGTGCCAGTAATAGGCTAAGCATTTATTGGGTGTATATCTATCTATGTATGTATCTATAATTACATATATAATTTCATTTAACTGTTCCCCTTGAACTTACCAGATATGTCTAAGAAAATTAGATATAAAAACTGAGCCTACGCTTGGTTCAACAGTTTAAAACTACAGCCCCAGAAGGCACATTTTGCTATTCAGACTCTAGAAATCTATGTGCCTAATCACTAAAAGAATTATAGACCCTTGAAGTTCATTTGATTCATCCTCAAAGCCAGAGAATGAGTTGCCTTTAGTTATTGCTGTCTTAGAAGCCCTTGATCTTACACAATACCAAGACCACTCCCCTATCTTGGCTCCTACTCTAGTGATCCTATCTTGTTTTGTGGTTCAGCCTCTACTGGATTAATTAATTTTTCCATCTACCCATGTAACCTCTTCAACAAGGATCGGATTGCTTCTGCATTCCTTGACTTCTTCTATCTTTTGAAATTTTCACACTACGTATTCCTAATACTATGTGCATCGGCTATTGGCCACACTGTGTCTTCCTCCTTCACCCCCAAATTCCTATGACGAAACTGTAAACCCAAAAGTGAATGTGTTTTGACACAGAGTCTTTAGGAAGTAGTTAAGGCTAAATGAAATTATAAGGCTGGGTTTTATCTAGTAGTATTGGTGGCTTCATTGTAAGAGGAAGTGACACTCTATCTCAGTAGATGCCTGGAAGAAAAGCCATGTGAGAAGCTAGCTGTCTATAAACCAGAAAGCGAGTTCTCACCAGAAATTGAATTCTTCAGGAGCTTGATATGAAACTTCTAGCTTCCAGAATTGTGAGAAATAATTTTCTGTTAATTAAGGTATTTTGGTGTGGTAGCCCCGAGAGAATAATATATCCGATCATCCTCTTCCTTAGTTTCCATGCCAAAGGCTTTTGGCAAACAGAAGGTTCCCTAGGGACAGTATTGTGTAATGGAAAGAGTTTCAAGTTTAGAACCATGAGGCTGGATTTCAAATCATGACTTCTCTACTCAGTAGCTGGGTGACCTTGGAGAGCTCATTTAAGTTCTTTGAGTCTGTTTTCTTTGTAATAATACAATCGGGAAAATTCCTGCCCTCAGTACTTAACTATAAAAGAAAAAATGTGGCAAAGATACAGTTCTACCACTACTGCTAGGTAATATCAGAGGGCTCATTCCTGCTTTGTAGATACCTTTAAAAGAGGGCTTAATATATGGAGTGACTTGACAAAGCCTTGCAAATTTGACAGGAAGAAATAAGGGCCACGTGATATTGTAAGCAAATCACTCCCATATAATCAAAATCATTTTCTGCAGTCTGCAAATCTGTTAATAGATTTGTTAACAGAGTTGTTAACAGAGTTCTGCCATGTGTTCACAGCCCTATTCCTAAATGATTTAGAACATAGGTTGTCCCACTATGGCCTTGTCAGCTTCTGACACCTCCACGGAAACATGTCTCATCATACTCTCTTCTATTTTGTTCCTATGTTAGCAGATGGACTTAATCTTTTCTTCACATTAATCACTAATAGCTCTTCTATCTTGAACCTTCAAACACTGGAAGTTGACCTTGACTGATGTTAAGTGAAGTATTACGTATGTTTTCAAGCACACTCATCACCTCCATGCTCAATGATGAACACAGTACTTGACTCTGAGAACTTCTCAAGACACGCTCCCATCACTTTCCACTCAGTGACAAGATTCTAAAAACTTTCCTGATCATAAATGCCACTGAGGCATTCTCTTCCATGTGTGATGGATCTGAGTTAGATTCTGGTTCTACTGCAACGCTTTGCTTGCAATGGCACACAGTCCTTAGTTCTTCATATCAAATTTAAGGCTGGCCCATCATCTCGCACCCTCCATTCAGCCCTCCCATAAGTAATTTCCTCTGAACTGCCAACAAAAGTAGTTAGTAGTTTTTTTGACAAATTATTTATATTTACTGTAGTGTCATTAGGTATATATCCTTAGTAGATTATAATCTCTGTCAGCCTGTCAATCACATATACTACATACCTTAATCATCCAACATTATAATGAAGATTTCAGTTCAACACATGCAAGTACAGGGTAGGTATGTTTTGGGAGAAAGAACAAACTTCATCTTGAATATGAGCGAGGATATATTGTGCCTGTATTGATCTATATAAGAGATAAAAAGGATTTAAAATACTTTGCCATTTTGGTGTTCATGGGTTAGCACATAAGTGTTCAATAAATATTTATCGAATTAACAAAGAACTTAAAGTGGCTCTTGAATTATATATTGAATGGTGATATTTATAAGGTGTATGGGAATGAAGCTAGGACAGTGTTTTCAAGGTATATTTAAGGCAATGAAGTCTCTATAACTTGGGAGGAAAGCAAGACAGCCTTTGAGGCAAAAAACAGGTCACCATCTAAATATTTCTTTTGTGCCCTACACTTAAAGAATTGGGTTGGATAGAAGGATTCTACGGGGTTGTACACATTCCTGGTGGAGCACCCAAGAAGAGTTTGACATGTCAGCTAACTGATGTGATTTCACCCACACGGGGGTAAAAGCAGTTACAGTTGTAGGATAACAGTGGGATGATTGTTCTGATGATCTCCAACGTGAGTTCTTCCTATACTTACAGGAGTTGTGGCTTGTTGTTTCTAGGATAAGAGATGATTAAAAGATGATATTCCTCATCACTTTTGGCATGCTACAGGCCAGGCACTGCACTCAATAGTGAAATCCACACTAGTTCAATTCCTTGTAAAATAGTAAGATGTATAAGATTATTCCAATTTCACAGAAGCAGTTACAGTTACTATAAATGTTGCTCAAGGTTTCATAGCTGGTAGAGGGCAGCCAGAGAAATCAGAGCTAGAAATTGAATTCAGTCTTACTATTCCAAAATCCAGGGCCAATGCCAAATATATTGGAAGTGGAAGATGCAATATTAACATTTTTTCAAAAAGATAATGAAAAATTATTTCTGTTGAGATAGTTCCCCCAATGCATCTAAAAATGCCACTTCAATCTTGGTGGGATCTACCACTTTATCTAACATACACAAATGTCTTTGGAAAGTCTAACATTTTCTTAAATCTGGCCTCACTTGACCTATCCAAACTTTGAACCACTTGAAGTGTTCTCTGTCAGAAAGATTTATGCTACTAGATGTCAATGCTGTGTTTATAGTTTTCTTTATGATTGCAAAGTATGTGACTAGAAAAAGACTAGTGTTATCATTAATAGTTGAGCAACCCTGGGTGTGCATTACCTACATTCTTAATTACTAAATAAATCCTTTCTTTGGTATAGAGCTTAGTGTAGAATTTCTAATTCTAGAATGCAGCTATTATATAGGAAATAGGACAGGACCTGAAGTTTAAAAAGGATACCAACCTTGTTTATTTCCTACTGTGTCAAACACAAAGATACTTGATATTATTTCTGTTTTTCTCTCAAATTAGTTTGCATCCAAAGTCTGTGACTTGTCACATTCTTTAGCGAATGAGAGCAAATATTAGACTGTGAAATCTGCCCACAAGTAGAGTGGTCCAGCTGAGGCACCAACACAACTCAGATCTCGGTGTCTATACCATTTCCATCATATCTCACTGACCTGCACATCAGCTGGCTCTGAAATGCATTAGCCATGTGGTTCTTTTTTTTTTTTTTTTTTTGGACAGGCAGAGTGGACAGTGAGAGAGAGAGACAGAGAGAAAGGTCTTCCTTTGCCGTTGGTTCACCCTCCAATGGCAGCTGCGGCTGGCGCACCGTGCTGAAATGATGGCAGGAGCCAGGTGCTTCTCCTGGTCTCCCATGAGGTGCAGGGCCCAAGCACTTGGGCCATCCTCCACTGCACTCCCGGGCCACAGCACAGAGCTGGTCTGGAAGAGGGGCAACCGGGACAGAATCTGGTGCCCTGACTGGGACTAGAACCCAGTGTGCCGGTGCTGCAAGGCGGAGGATTAGCCTAGTGAGCCGTGGCGCTGGCTTAGCCATGTGGTTCTTAAGTGCTCCATTTCCTCATCTTTAAAATGAAGACTATACTATCTATCACTCAGATAAACAGATTTCAGAGATAAAAACACTTCACACAGTGCCTGGCACATCGTGAGCATTGACAAATGACGGCTTTACTTAAAGTAAATGATCTGTGACAAGAATCAAAAGAGGACCCTAGCATACCTTGAAATCTCTGAGCCTGGTCTTTTCATTCCCCAAGGTTGTCATGAGTACAACCATTCCACGCGTGAAATCTGAATGCCCACGACTAGTTCTACACACACACACACACATGTATATCTATAGCCGTATTTAAATTCCAATTATCTGGAAACTGTTAACCAACATGTGAATAGAGGACAGAAATTTAGTTAAATCTGTATATTCACAGTGAGTCATAGAGTATCAGGAGGGATTATCCAATTGGCAAAGTAAGTCTATGCCAGAAGATCCGGAGGCATAAGAGATGTGGGAAACATAAGGAGCAGACACTGAATGTTGTAAGTGAAATCCCTAGAAAGCAGGTATTAGGATTCATGTGTCCATGTAAACTTTGCTTTAGAGTAATTACTACTATCATTTACTAATTTCAGTATGCTTGGAGGCTTGGAAGGAAAGCGTCTCAAATTTTCTAGGGCAAAAAGCTTTTCTTTCATATTATTCAAACTTTGTTCATTACAGAAAACATTCAAAAGGTAGCAGACACAATGAAAGACACAGTATGTAATTATCTTTGGCAGAACGTAGTGCCTCTGTAATCTTACCTTTTCCAAAGAGTACTTTTTCTCCCGATTATTCTGAGTTGACAGACAACCCTTAATCCCAGGTCACGACTCAGAATTTTATATAATTAGGAACTGCTTACAATGTTTCTTATCACAGGGAAGTGATAGTTACTAACAGTAGCTGTAAGATCTGACACAGCCCAGTGCAAGATCTTTTCCCAAATGTTAAGAAAATGCATCTTCATACAAGGTTTTGGGAAGAACATTTTATTGCTAAGCATATCCTGAACAAAAATGCAAATATGAAACAAAAGAGAAAAGGCAAAAGAAAAAGCAGTAACGTCACACCGTCATAAAATAACTTCCTTTAGGATCTGCTAATAAAACAACAGGAATATGATAAAAGCTCACATACAGAATGCACATGTTCCCATAAAATCGTCCAAATAGAAACTTACACTAAAAGGAATATAACAAATGTATTTGTACTCAAAGAAAAAATGTAAAGAAAGAAAGCAGGAAATCAGTTCACAAGACCTCAAGACTCCAAGAACAGCAATCTTTTACAGACATCGAGATATAATCAACTTCATATAGGCTGGGCCATGTAGGTTATCTAAAATCGTGCTCTGATATCTTTTTATAGTCCTGTCTTTTTTTTTTATGATAACAAGAAATAAGCTCTTAACACATTGAAATATCAGATGACGAGGAACACCTCTTTCCATACGTATTAGTAAAGGCTACCCCTGTTTCGACTGCACTTTTTGCCCAGGTCTTTAGGATATTTGTTCAAAGTCAAATATTCATGCAACTTACAAAGACCAGCAAGAGTAGATTTCTAAATCTAAACAGCTGATTTTCATCTGTACAAAAGAAACCGTATGTATCTGACCTTGCAGAAGACACAACTCTGGTTTGTGTGAATACTTGTCTAGCTTTGTCTCTTGCTTTTCAGGTCACTATGGCCACACAACCAATTTGTTTTTTCTGTACATTGTTTCCTCTTTACAAAATGAAAAAGACAACTGGAATACAAACCAAGCAAACTGAAATAAACATACAGAAAGGAAATAACAGTTCTTAAAGCAGTCTATACATAGATGACTAAGGAATTATACCAGCAAAAATGTAGTAAAATATGTAAACAAAATCTGAGAAGATTCTTTTTAATTCTCATTGACAGTTAACTGTGACAAAACAAAAACTCACACTTTCTTCACATTGTTAAGGTTTGCTTTTTTGTGGTTTTGTCATTTTCTTTTAAAACAAAATTCTCATTCCACTTCAAGACTTGAACAGATTTCCTGTGTCAGTCACCCCATCAGACATACCATGATAAATATATCTGTATATATATATTATTTATATATATATTATACTATTAAATTCCTTTTTGTTTGTGTGTCACAGCAGCTTTATTCATTTAGTTATTTGTTTTTAAAAAAGATGGGTGCAGGGAGAAGTGAGCACATGGAAGGGCAGCGTTCTCCGTAAGTGGCAGGCTACAAAATTAAACCACTATGGAAACCATTGTCTTGTCGGGGGCGGGGAAAGAACTATGGATGCTGCACTGTGTCATGAGATGTTTGGCTTGAGTGACCCTTTGCGGTTCCATCACGGGTTGAATTCTCCTTTTGTCTGCTCTGATTAGTCAGCAGAGTCTGGTGTGGTCTTTTTTGGTGTTATTATTTACATGCATTTCAATCAGTTGTAGGTCCAGCCCACCCCACTTTCCCTTTCCCTAGGAAAGGCTCTGCTGTAGTTCGTGGGGGCCCTCCCCTCGCATCCACCGTGGCTGGGTTAATGGACAGGAACAGTATGATTAAGTCAAGCCAATAGCTCTGATAAAGACCAGCCCTAAACCCACCTGGTGAGGGTTTGGGTGGAAAACTGTGAAATTAGATCCTTGGGGACCAGCTTTTGAAATCAAGAGTATCTTCCTATGTGTTCAACAAAGCATCTTACAGGAAACAAACAACGGATTATAGAGACACCACGACCTGATATGTAGGGTGAACACCACAGTAGCTTTTGAGTTCATATGGCAAATTAGTCTCTCTGAGTGTTTTTCTCTTCTTCTTAACTTTATGTGCAGTCATTCTCAAAAAAATAAACAGAAACCCAAAAGCCATTTTTCCCCTCAGATCTTGAAAAGTTACACGCACACTGGCCAGAACCAGATAAGGGTTGTGTGTGGGTTTTTTTTTTTTTTATTTTATTTTACTTCATTTTTGTTATTTTTTTAAAATTTTTTCTTGTCTGCTTTTTTTTTTAATTTTTACATAATGAAACAGAAAAAGAAAACATTGTTACAGTCAAGCTTCACAAACATTACAGACCCACTTGGAGTTATGGGGACAAGTGAGCCATGAAGTCTTGTACCTTTTGTAAAAGGTCCTCGTGAGAAGGAAGACTCCCAGTCCGGGAACGTGGAGGAGCCAGGGGCTTGCTCCAGAGCGCTAAGTGTGTGCTTTATGTTACAGCAGGGCGGAAAGAACAGTCTCCCAGCCACGGCTGCAACATCGCAGCCCTGGCTGCCCTTGATAGAGATAGACACCTCTGTGAGTGCGTCCTGGTAAAAATGGTTTTCCCCACCAAAGTCCTGGTATACCCCGTCTCACAGTTAGAACAGTTCTGACATCTGTGAAGTGTCACGGCCGAAGTACGCGCGTCTAGAGGGAGAAATACCGCTGGTGTCGATGCATCTCTCCTCGGTGCCGTCAGGGTTACACGTAATACTCCTTGTCCTTGTTTTTCTGTTTCTTGTGGCCGCCCTTGGAGCTCTGCTGCTTCTCTTTCATGAGCGTGCCGTTGCTCTGGGCTGAGTTGCTGATGTAGTTCCGCGTCTCGTCCACTTGATAGGACCCCTCGTCCCTGTTCCTGTACTTGTACATGGCGTACAGGAGGATCAAGATGCAGAGGGCGGCAGCAGCCACAATGCCGACGACCATCCCTGTTGTACTGCTCGACTCCCGGATCACCTCTGAGGCCCCCGGAACCCGTCGGATTCCCGGCTCCGTGGGGTTTGCTGTGGGCACATTACGGAACATGGGGGAAGTAATTAGTGGGTTCTTCAGTTTGGTGCTGTCTAGCTCATAGGCAGTGGGCAACGGAAGCAAGACTACGTCAGGCTGGGGTTTGAGATCACGGTTATTCATTTTGCCAGCTGGCAATTTGGGCACCATCCCAGACGAGGAGGAAGCTGTGAAGCGGATCAGCTCAGGGGACAAAGATGTGGTAGTAGTCCTACTAGTTTCGGAGACTTTGTTAGGTCTAAAGTCCTTGGATTCCCACTTGGGCGCATGTGCTTTGTAGCCACCTTCGAAGATTGAAGTGGAAAGACTCTTATCTGTTACCAAGGAGAAGGTGGTGTAAAAATCTTCATCATCAGTAGGGGGCAGGTTAGAGTCAAAGGTTTCCCCTGAGCCATACCCAGATATCACCAAGCCATCATCATCACAACCATCGCTGCCTTGGTCCGACAGGCAAGGTAACCCCGCCTCAGAGGTCATGGACAGGGAATCTTTGGTGGTCTCAATAATGGTGAGGAGGGGGCGAAAGGTAGGGGGGAGAGTAATGGAAGGTGCACGAGTAGCAATAGGAGGGGTAGCTAAAGGGTCTTCTACAAGAAGAGGAATAACTAATTCACCTCCTGGGATTGAAAAGAAAAAGAAAAACAGAGTTAGTACAGTCATCCACACAATTCGCAAGCCCTCTCCTTGAATGGCATTCTTAGGTTACCCCTCAGGGATCGTCATCCCGCAGCCGGGACCCACGTATGATTATCTTTGGGGGTAGCCTCATCACTGCCGGCTGATTGAGAGCCCATTAGTTGCCTCTTGCCACCCAAACCAGACTTCCTTGAATCAGGGGTTTACATTGTCAAGATACTCTCAAGTAATTATTTAGATAGAATTCAAATATGTTGTTTCCAGGATCTGCTTATGGGATGATGACATTTCATTAATTGGGTTGCTAGAAATACTGGCTATCATACTTGTGTGTGGGAACATTCTCACATGTGCCTAATTTATGATTAATGTGCTTGTAACATCCATGTTGCCTTCTTGGGAGTCTACTTAACAACCTATTCTCCTTGTCAGTGACAAAAAGATCAAGGGCATAAAGGACCTACAGTCTTTACTTAGTATAAGCTAAGTGACAGACAACCTCCAATAGTTAAAAAGTTGTTTGAACAAACCCATTTTGACTTTGCTTTTCTAGAAAGTCCCCTATTAAATGACAGCTTGCCTCATGTTATAACATAGGTTTATGCATTGACTTGTTTTTTTTCTTGCTGTTTGGAGCACACACTGAGATGGAAGGTAGATTTTAAAGAGACTCAATGTAGCTACCCCTGATGTGCAGGATGCTTACTTTTAGATTCAGAAATACTCACTCAGCAAAGTGAGTTCTTTAAGACTAGTGATTGTTAACTCCGGGGGCAAAAGTAAGTTTCCTTATCCAGACCCACATCCATGCCTTTGTAAATATGTGGAGAAAGGCAGGAAAGAGAGTTCAGGATAGTTCATGAGAGCACTACTCCTTGCAAATCACGGATGCCACAGATACTTGGCGGTGAGTATTGTTCCCTTAACTGTAAGGCTATGATGTCCAAGGGTCTTTGCACAATGTCATTTTCCATGCAGATGAAGAATCTCGAAAAGCCGCAGTTGCAGTCTTTTCATGAACTTTAATCCAGAAAAGTTTATTCCATCTTCAAACAACTGTCTAGCAGTATATAACATGTTGTTGCGGGCTGCCCCGGTTGATCAAAATGTTGCAATTCCACAATGTTATTATTGAATGCTTCTTTCCTTGCTGTCCTGAGTTCTCCATTTAGTAGTAACTTGACTGTGATGTAATTGTCAGTATGTGAGCATCTGTTTGAATTAATATAGACTTCCAGGGTTCTAGCTTTAGAGATGGATTCACGTACCAGTTTTCCATACTGTATATCTTTAGAAACTCTCTACTCCTCAGTTGGAACTGCTGCATCTACATTGTCCAAGTTTCAGGTGTGGTGCCTCTTGAGAACACAGCTATTGCACTCTATGAAAACAGCGGAGAAGCACTGTTGGCCCCCACACAACTTTTCCTGCCTGTCTGTTGAGCCATTAACTGTGTGTTACTCGGAAGGAGCCCGAGTTGGGGAGGAAGGTGCTAATGTCTGCAGTTTGTATCCTTTGGAAGGCAAGGGATGACAGAGCACGGTACTGTCATCTCTGGCCTGTGAAACTGTGCTCTGTACTGGATTTCTATCCTGGTTCTCAGAGCTTGAAACTGAGCAAAATGGTCTTTGCAGATTGGCCAAAGCTTCAGACCTGATCTCGTGGGCCAGCGTGCATTTTTTCAACATTTTGAACATATATAATTCATACACCTTGCAACTTATCGAATGCATAATTTACACACTGTTGCTAGTGTTCATAAATGGGATTTGAGTGCGGTTCCCTAAATACTAACCCTGAGAGAACTTTTTTCCCTGATTCTTCCGACAGGAGGGCCGCCCGTGGTGTATTTAGGATGATACAGAGGACAGGGAAGTGTTTGAGTAATCAGAGAGCAGACATGAAGGCCCAAGGCCTGTGCTGTCGGTCTGAAGATTAACTAGGGATTTCTCAGGAATGCTTTTGCTTTCTATTCAGAGAACGAGACAGGATTTATTTTTATACCCAGTTTGACTGCAATGAAGGTTTGGCATGACACATGTACCACAGGTCATCTGTCTTTATTACATTGACAGAAGTAAACCCCAACTGGAGTAAGGAAATTGGATTAACAGATAAGAAATAACTGATTGATAGGAAGAAAAGAGCTAGGATAAAATGGAAAGGCAAACCATCTGGTAGGATGCCCATGTGCCTTTAAGTGAAAGTAAGACCACTGTCTTCACGGTGCCAGCGCTGTGGCAAGTAGTTGCAATTTTAGTGTACCATCTGTAGCAGCCAACTGGAGCCTTGAATTGGCCTGTTTTTAAATTTGGTTTGTTTTTTCTCTTTACAATCCTAGCTATCACTTCAGCTTTGTTGTTTAAAAATCTACAAACTGCTCACTCTGCAGTTGAATGACTCCACTTTATTTTGCTATTCTCCTTTCATTCAACACCCTAATATAAGCATCTCTCATGGTTTTTTTTTGTTTTTTTTTTTTTTTTTTAAGGAAAACCATTCTTATCGAAATGGTACGGAGTGAGGACTCTGAAGTACAGAGCCTGGAGCAGGCTCGTGAATTCTAAAGTGAAGGGAAATGAGTTTATTTTAAAACTCAAATGATGTAAATGCTATTATGGATTTTAGTACTTATCTTCAGTGGGCATTTTGTTAGTAGTCCTGGTGGCGGTGATACAAATGATAATTGATGTCCTCTGTTAGGAAAATTGGGACTCCACTTATGCTGGCCTCTAAGTAATAAAATTGTAGGGTCTGTTATGACCTCACATTCCTGGCTTTTGAAGGAATGCAAGGGTACCTTTAGTGTGCAATGAAGCCACTGGGATGCAGGGGTCATTGTTGGGAATCAGAAATTATGTGGAAATTTTTAGATGATTGTAAACATGACATCTGCCTAGGACAGGTGTATGAATTGGGATGTATAACCCATTTTAATATCAACTCTGTCTTTAACAGTGTGCCATCAGCCCTTCATTTGCATGTCATTGCTTTAAACAATACCCTGTAGCAACTCTATATATGGGATTTACATTGTCACAGGTAATGCCTGTGTAGTGCAGAAATGATTTAAGGTCCAGGAGGATGTGCCTAAAACATGCTAATACTGTGCCACTGCGTATGAGGGAGCGGAGCGTCCACAGTGAGTCTTGGGCTAAGACTGTACTGAGAAGTGCAGGGGCCATTTAAAACACTTGTGTAATTCAAAGTAAAAACCCTCAGAATTGTTGGAGCCGCCAAGTTTTTTTTTTGGGTGTCCAAAGATGATGGAGTCCATGAAGAACTGAAAGTATTCATGGCATCGGTGTACAAAGGAGTTACAAAGGATTACAGGCAGAGTGACGCAAAGCTTGCACTCCATCAAAACCCTACTTTCCTCTGTCCTCCCCAGAAGTATCTGCATTCCTTAAAGTTAGCATTTTAACATCAGGAATATGTACACTTCTGACAGCGTTGTGCTTTTCTTTATACTAGTGAGATCACTAGGGATATAAAAGGTCTGTTTTAGCCCTGAAGGCTGCCCTGCTTTTGTTGCTTTATGAGTGTATTTATAGATATATAATTCATGCCTCTAGGGCTGATATCTAGCAAAAGGGGCTCTCTGCCATCGAAAAAGACAGTGTATTAAAAATTTAATAGGACCCTTCTGAACTGTGAGAATGTTGGGGGTGATGGTGAATGTAGCAGGTCATCTAAAAAAGACAAGAGGACCAGCAGGAAGTTTCTCTATGGCTTCAACCTCTGCTTCCTTGGAAATAGAGTCTGAGGAGTCACAGAAGTAACAACACAATGAGTCTGAAGAGCACTGCACTGGGAGAGGACACCATGCTCCAGTTCCTTGAGCTTCTGTTGTGTCTCTCTGGGCTTGTTACCTCATGTGTTACTTGAAATATTCTCATTATGTGCTTGGAAATTCAAACAAAATGGGGAGAAATCATTCTTCCCTCCCACTCTATTAGGCATTCATTGGTACACATTTAGCTATGTGGTGCCATAGAATTAGACACTCAGAGCGCATAAAGATGCCCAAGCTCATCACCACGAAATTGCTCTTCCTCCACTACCAGAAAAAATGGTCACAGACAAACATGGCAAGTACCTGTGGAGAAAATAGAGACAGACTCAAGTATTTCATAGGGGCTTAGCTTACATGTTAACATGATGGGTATTTCTAAGTTGGGCATTTCTAGTACCCTGCCCACCCAGAAGCAAATGGTATTTGGGAAATGGGTTTGATTTTAAAAAGCTACAGTTTCCTTTTATCATCCTAGGGCAAGCTGTGATGAGCCACATTACCCTGACAGGATGATCCATTGTCAAAGCACAAGCCACAAAGTGCGGACTTTCATTTGCTTGTTGACAAAGAGTTTTGCCTTGGAAGTCACTCAAAGTCAGGGTAGCATCAGATTTATGTTGCTTCAGAGCCCTATGACTTTGTTCAAAATTCTTAACCTCCATAAAGTGGTAATGACATGGACTATCTTGCATTAATATTAAAGTATATAATGCATGTTAAGTATTTAGCACAGTGATTTTTGCTCCTAACAAATATTAGTTTCTAATACTGTCTCTATCACTATCTATGACTTCCAAACACCTAAATTATTAACCACTGTCTTCTGACTCATTTTTATGTAATGGCCTCATCCTACATGATGTCAATAATTAAGGTTATTTTACATGGAGCATTTGAAAGCATATCTAATTAATTAAAAGACCATTTTTTTTATAAAAGAAAACTCTTTGCTACATTTACTTGGACCGTTTTCAGCAAAAATTAAACCTTGAAATGCAATTAGATAAAATAATACTCCATTTAGGAAATTCTTAGTTTTAGTTTTGAAATATTACCCAACATGCCAAACAGTGCACAATCTCATCAACTGAGCTAGAGAGACCATTCACTGAAACAGCTGACTTGGAAACACACCATTATTCAATATCTACTTTGATATCAGTGTTACCTGAAGCTGTTACTGAAATATTAATGATTTTCCTTAGTACATGTGTAGTTCTTACCCATCTTAGGTTTCCCGAAGTGTGGAAGGCATCACAAGGTCAAACTTTAAGGTCAAGGCATCTCGTCCTAGAGTTACACCCAGTGGCAGTACCTACCTGAAATATTTCCTAAATAAAAGCTTAGATGTGGAAATGAATCTTAGAAGCCTTATAAAGCTTACCTGATTGAACCCTTGAGAAAAATGGCAACTATTAATAGGAAGGGAAAAGGAGAGAGAGAGAGAGAGAGAGAGAGAGAAAAAATGTATGGTTTTCTGTGTGTGTGTGTGTCTTTTTCCAGAAGTTAGTTTTATACACTGGAAGGCATCAATATCTGAGACCATCACTCAAATCACCTGGGATTCTTTATGTGTTTATTCTCAGTAAAATGGATTGTGTATCCTGTGGTGATGGTGTAATCCTGGTAACCATACTACCATAGTCACTTGAGAGTACCTTATTTCCCCTTGGCTGATGGAAAATAAAATAAAGCACTGGTGTCCCGGAATGCTTTCGAAAGAATTAAATAAGCATGCAATTAGTTCTGATAACATTTGGACCTAAGTCAACTCATTATCTTCTGGGCTACACCCCTTCCACAGGCTGTAACTAGTTTTAATATCCCACTGTGGAGTCTGCCAACACTTTAAAGACTTTATAAGAGTTCAGGCAAAGAGGCCAGGCTTTCTTGGAGTACAAAGACAATGTCTACCAACTTTTATACCAAGAGTAAATTCACATTGATTATTAGAAGCAGTTCGACACAAAATACAGCAGTGAAAAATAAGCAAATAAACATAAAAAAATACTCAATATAGTTTTCAAAATCATAGTAGGAAATAAAATCAACTTTAAAGTGAAAGTAAGCTGAGGACAGGAGTCAGTACGAGAGCAAACAGCAGCAAGGCATTCACAATAGAGGTACAGGCAGAAAAGTAAAAGCAAATAAAAAGAGCCACTGTTAGAAAACAAAGAAAGAAATCATTTCCATATAGGCAAAAAAATTAAAACGATTACCGTATTAATTTATAGTCAACTTACATCAACAAATTGCCCGCATGTTTTTTGGCATGAAAGAAAAATTTACAAAAGAAAGTTGTGTAAGAATGCTCTTGGACAAGTAGAATTGCCACATTCTTGTAACTTGCTTTTTTTTTTGTTGTCATTACTTAAAAAACTTTTGAGCAAAATGTCTAATTTTTCAAATAGAATAATTTACAACAGAGGATGATACAGGGAGGTGACAACACATACATCCACACCACATAACATGAAAAGAAAAAAAAATCTGCACTTCAGGAAAGTTTTACTTGAGGGGGCTTGGGACGGCATTGAATTGAATTTACAATAATTCCAATTGTTATGATTGAAAAATGAAAAAAACTGTGTACTTTTATAATTTGCTTTTTTTTTTAAAAAGTCTGTTTCTAAAGGGGTTTGATTGAATTTCTGCATTAGTATAGATTTTCAGATATATATTTAAATATTTTGCCCTTTTGACAAATTTTAGACTTTCAAAGGGAATGGATGACAGCACATAAATTTTAACAATGCTAAAGAAAGGGGGAGTATGGGAAGGGAAGATGCAGAGAGGGGCGGGCGGCATCTATGAGTGTACTACACAGGAGATGAAGATGATGGGAGTAAAAGTGTAAGTGAGTCGCCATGTCCATGTAAGGGCGGCGCGGAGTGATCTAGCTGCATTAGAGCTTCTGGCTGTAAGGAAGGGATGGGCAATATACAAAAACAAATGAGCCTACACATGCCCATCTATGGAAATAAAGAACAGAACTCTAACACTGACAATCTCACACACCCTAAGCTGCAACTTCTTCAACATGCAATTACTCCAAATATCATTACAGTTTCATCAAAGTTTTATAAATTGTACATTCAGTTTAATGTTTTCCTACTAATAGTAGCCAAATAGATCAAATAATAATAATACCAATAATCATGATCAAAAGCAAAAACAAGGGGACTAGATATAGGCATTCAAGTTGAACAACTTCACCGGCAGCGACACAGCCCCATCTGTATCATGGGTATTGCTTTATTGGGGGAGGAGCAGTTTAGAGAGCTTCACAGGTGGTTCAAAGGGGATTCCGCATAGGGCACACCCACGCTGGGTTGCTAACTGCATTCCTATAGGGAAGTGGGACTATCCGCATGGCATCATCCACCTTCCCCAAGCCAGCCATACTACATGAGCCCACTGTAACTGGAAAGATGGGGCTGTGTGGATTCTGCAGCTGAAGTTGTTCCACATTTAAAGAGGGAGTAGGGGGAAATTGCATGAAACAATTCATAACTTTTTCTCATAATTTTGGATAAAAATCTAAAGATCTAGCAATTCAAGAGAAAC
This sequence comes from Oryctolagus cuniculus, assembly GCF_051225735.1. Lineage (NCBI taxonomy): Eukaryota > Metazoa > Chordata > Mammalia > Lagomorpha > Leporidae > Oryctolagus > Oryctolagus cuniculus. Next base: position 30,182,086 of record NC_142886.1, on the reverse strand, counting down.
ATTGATATATATAAATATAATACAAAAAGCACTTAATTCTCAAACAAGGGAGAAAAGTAAAAAAAAAAATTAAAGCAAAATAGAACTTAACACACTCTCAGAGATGAACAACCAGATGCACACTCTGCAAAGGCACAGACAGAGCCGCCTGGGGACACGTTATTTTGCTTCACTTTTTCTGGCTTGTTGATTCCCCTTTTTGGTGATTGTCAAAATTAAAAACAAATTTTGATTTTTTTTTTTCAAGAACAATGATGAATTTTTTTTATTTCATAAAAATAAAAAGGGCGTGCAGTCTGGATGTACGTCATAAGTAGACATTTACAAGGGAAGAAAGTGGCTAGACTGATAAATGCGTTATTGTCTATGCTCTTTTAACTGGAAAAAGGTTAACTACTGAACACATGCTTAAAGTAAGTTGCATTTAGGGAAATTAGGAAAACAGAATGACAAGCTAGGGTTAGGGAAGGTCAGCAGGACAAAAATCACTTTGGGACTGGGAGGAAGGTATTGTGTTTTGCTTCATGCCTTTCCAGTAGCAGGGAAGGACATCTCAGTTATTAGGAAACTGTATGTGTGTGGTGGGCACTCAAAAGACGTCTGAAGTGGCAGACATGGAGATTATAATAGCTATGAGTCTACCGGTTGTACTGTAGGAAACGTATCCCGTGTTAACGTCAGAGACTTAGAAGGTGTATTTCTCAGAGATAGAGAGATGATAATTAAGAGTGTTCTTGGGTTTCACCAAAGTGACAAGTCATCATTGATGATAACATGGTATTACAAGGAGCCTCATACATGGAGGAATAGCCAGTATATTTTAAAGTAATGGTGGCCATCCCCCTCTGCACTCCAAAGAGCACAGTAACTGTAAACCATAAAATCCAGAAATGAGTATGGATTATTAAGAGCCTATTAGGGTGTTCTGTGCCAGTCATGGAGAGACCGTTGTAGGAAACAGAATGCTTCATTCAATCTGTGCTGAGAAAGAAGTGTGTACAGAGAGGGAAATACTGAAAAAAAGACATGGGGAAGGAGTTTTTAGAAATGGCCTCAGCCTCTACTGGAAGAGATCGCTTGAATTAAATTGACTACTACATCCCTGTGAGAACACTAGTGGTCAACCAAGGGCTGGGAAACCCAGGTAGGCAAACCACAAAGGCAAGACACTTGAGAACACCTGTTTCTGCATGCCAATTCCAACTACCCCTAAGAACTCTATTGGGTGACTGACAAATAGCATGAATTTGGAGAAAGATTCTGAATTTTGCCCCTGCTGGGACGCCCCTTTTATTATTTTATTTTTTTGAAATAATTACAGTAATGTGTCCCCATGGTTCAGTCCGTACCAAGATTTTTAGTCTCTGGTTTAATAATGTTAATCGTTATTCTGGGAACTTCACAAAGGGTAGCTGGAAAGTTTTAGGAGACAGAAGACATCCCAATCGTGTGGGGGCAGAAACCCTTGTTGCCATTGCTTTTTTTTTTTTTTTTTTTTTTTTAAGGAATTTAAGATTGAATTATATTGTATGGAAACAGCCTATAAATGCTCCTATGGTCTCACAAGGCATCAGATGACTTCTGTAGAGCAAAGTTAGTGTTGATGATGCACACAGGGATGCTCTTTGTTTCACAGAAAACAGTAGGAAACATAACTCCCCTGAGAGTGAGAGTAAGACGCTTCGAGGTGTGCCTACTCCCCCATAATGGGAGCTGTTCTTAGGAAGATTAACATTTTGAGCCTCTTAAGGTTTCTGCTGAGTACGTATTCAAAATTACCTGTTGTAAAACTCTTAGAAGTAGACCACCACTTGAATTCTGGAAAGCACTGCTTTAAACAACTGAACATCACGAAGTTGACACTTTGCAAATAACTTACGTATTTTTTAAAAATCCATGGAAGCACTAGTTTCAATTAAAGCCAACACAGCCTGAATGTAGTGCATTTATGAGCATTTTTTACAATGTAAGTCCATTAGGCTACATACACAAAGCTTGTATGGTCTCTTAAAATATAAAATCAAAATGTTAATAGTTCATCATCATGTCACAGCTTCATTTTCATCATTCATTAATTATAATTTTCATGAACTTCATGAGTGTATATCTATACAGGGAATTAGGAATGCACTGGAGTTATGGTTGTCATTGAGAGAAACACAATTTGGTAAGAAATAGCATATTTCCATATAGCCATTTTTATCCCATCACATCATAATAGCCTTGTCTGAATGTAAAATCAATCTTTATAAAACATGAAATGCAATAAATAGAATTACACTGTTCAAAATTCATCTTCAGGGGTTGACTTGTTTTGAGGAAATAATTTTGCAAACTATTTGGGGTTAAGCTTGAAAAGCCCAAACATACACTCGAGTTGCAATTTCAATATCTGCGGGAAAATGGGTCCTGCTTGCTAGCCGACATTGTCTTCAGTTGTGTAAGAAAGGTCAAGAGCAAGGCCCAAATGAATTAATCTGCATAACAATAAGTATTTTATATTTCTCAGGGAAAATCTCAGTTGACGATGGGAGAGGAAAGACTGGACAAGTTACAAACAGGGAAGCTAAGGAAGGATTTGGGAGAACAAACACTTGATCGGGATTTTTAATATTTCTGCAAGCGATATCTTTCCCCCTTAGCAAGTGTACAAGTGCATTTTCACTGGTGGATTGTATGTGTCCCTGAAGTGAAGGGAAGGGTTCTTCTGCAAGAACCAGGGGTTCCGTTCTGCAGCAGTTTGATTTGCAGTGAGGAAGGCGCCTCTGGGGTTGTGAGGATAAGTGAGCTCTGTATCTCTGAGGGCACTTCAAAAAGTTTATGGAGAATAGACCCGAGTTTGTTTCAGTGCAAACGAGTTGAAATCCCTTTGTCATTTCTGCATGACAATGTATTGTCAATGAGCATTCTGAAAAGCCCTCATACTTTGGCTTCTCACAGCCTCTTCCCCAGACATATGGCTGTTCAGAGAAGAGGAGAAGGAACCTATGTGTTTGTAAATTTAAAGAATAATGATTTTCTTTGCTGACTACAGATAACCCAAGTCACAAGTTCAGATACTGTGTCTCAACTCAGTTTCCAGACCTAATTACAAAACTGAAATCTCAAGACGGAAAAGAGAGCCCAGGACATGATCAATCTCCAGGTGTAGCAGTGCTTCTGTATTAATGATTTGTTTGCCCAATGCACACTGATTTTTTCAAGTGTCAGAAGGTGAATAAGAATGCATGAAATATTATAAAGGGCACTATTAGATTTTAAACACTGGTAAAACAGAATCGTTCAATCTGGAAGGACTTGAAGTCAGTGGTTTGATTCCCAAGCATTAACTTGGGTCTGTAATTTTATCTTAAGGTCTCCATCCTTCTTTGTGCCCATATTATCCCATGTATGGATTGCTAATGAAATTGAAATACCTGTCAATTGCACTTAATTTATTTTTTTGTCTCAACTACACCCCAAGAAACTTTAAGAAAAGATAGTAAGAGCTAGAATCTGGTAATCATTACAATGAGTGCTGAATGAACAAATATACTGAATTGCTTACATTTTTACCCCAGTGCTAGCCTACAGCTTTCATTAAGGCATTACAATCACACACGGCTACAATGACTCACCTTGAGCCAGAAGCCTCTTAGCAGGAAAGAATTGTATGGTTAGGAGACCTAAGTTTCTGGTATTCATTGTACAGCACAGTTGCTTGCTAAGATGTTGAACAGATCTGTTAATCCCTTTGAGTTTTGTTTCCTCATGTGTCCTATGGAGATGATAACTCTGGTCAACTAACCTACCTCACAGGGTAGGTTTGCATATCGAATGAGATTTGGAGTGTGAAAGGGCTTCTAGATTCTAAAAGGCTATGCTAATGTTTGTTACTTTGGTCTTCCAAGACTAATAGCCATTTCAGATTCAACACAGGAGGCTGAGTCCCAGGCAATTGAAATCAGCTGTATTTCCAGTGTGATCAACTTGGAGTATCTGCTTTAGCATCAGGCAAATAAGAATACCTTCCATCCCTAATATTAATCCAAATCATCCTTATTACTACTTTCTAATCCCTATCCGCATCCCTAATGATGCTAACTTCCTAAATGTTGAATACTGCAATATCACTGCATTCTTCTGGTGGGTTTTTCGGACATGTTTCCATAAGAATTTATTCATTCTGTGGTGAGAAAACAGACCTGAGTGGGGACGGGAGCAGTTTCTTCCTTCTACATATCAAACTCTGTGATTTGAGACTTTTCCTGCACCTCAACCCATGGAGTCTGACTTTTCTCATTTATAGAATACTGAAGACTTATGTCCTAACTCATAAATGCATGTCATATGTTAGAACACTTTGGAAACTATAAAATATTCAACTAAAAGGTAAAAAGTTGCCACTAGCTACATTCTACAAGCTTAGCAGTGCTCTGTGTTACAAAAGAGACCAAAGGGAATGTTGGCAGAGGGGAAAAATCTCAGTAAATCCCTTGGAAACACATAGCCAGAGGACATTAGAACTGTGGAGTAGGACAAGGACGTGAGTGAACACAGGACGAAGGCAGTGTTTCAGTTCCTTTCTCCCGAAAGTGTTCATTCTAACTAAGATGCACGAAAGGGAGAACCTACAGGAATTACCGTTCTTCTCTTTTTGTTTTAATGCTAATCAGGTATCAGTGTTAGAAAGCTTTCCTTCACCAAGGGTAATTAGAAGATCCTGGATGCACAGGTTGAATCTTTATGCCTTTACTTTAAAAATGTCTACTGCATAGGAGAACACGCTGTTGGTCTTCAGTACCCATGTGTAACAGTGTGTGACACTTTGGAGTTGTGTTTTATGATGTAAATAGCTGTCCTTGCTGAACCTTATTTCTTTAATCAGAGAGACTGTCTTCATAGTGTTCAAAGCTGTCAAAAATTTCCTGTAAAATGTGCATTATGAAAAGGTAATGCATGGATTTCAAATTTCTTGCATCAATAGAAATTTACCTTTAAAGTCAAAGGACATAATATAGCACCTATGTAGTAGGAAAAAGCCTAAAGATCTAAAGTCCTCAACATGAGGACTTTTAGATGGTTTGTTAAATGAGCAGCTAATGGATATGTTCATTTGTCTGACTATAGTAACCATCTTACTATTTATCATATCTCATAACATCATTCTGTATACTATAAATTAAAAGTCAGATCAACTAATCCCGTGTACTCTGCCTGCTGCTCTAGTATCAACACCAAGGTCTCCTTCTGACCCCAGTATCTCTGGTTCTGGCCATATTCAGTACCTTGCCTTCCAGGAAAATGTCTTTCCTTGTTCGTTGCCAGGGTAGCCCCTTGAAGAGATTAGGTCTTATCTATAATTTCCTTCCTTAAAGAGCCTGCCATGACTTCCATAGGAAAGTAGCTACATGCTGATTAACTGACCATCCCCTGGGGAATCCCTGCAGTGTTCATCAGCTGACTCCTTCCCATGTCTTTGTTTATTCCCCTCCTTGAGAGGACAAACTTTTCTCTTGTTGCCCACTGTCCTCAGAGCACAGAGGAGTATTGCCGAGAGAAGGGATTATGCCCTCGATAAACTGAAGACGCCTTGGCAGGGGAGGCCCCTAGATTCTCTTACACAGTCCTGTGTAGCTCCTAGTGTGGTGCTTGGCACACACAAGGCACTGACTAAACGTTTTGTAAATAGACTAAACTATTGAAGCCCTGATTTCTCTATTTGGTTTTCTTCTCTTTGACCCTACTGTAAGCCAGATGGGATTTCTCTGAGTTCCAGTGCAAACTGGATCTCTGCATCCACATTTCGTTTTCAAAAAGAAGACTTCTGAAAACCACATCAGTATCTAATTCATTCTCACTTTCATAAACTGGAACTAGAATGTGTGTTGGAAACCCAGGCTATCTTTTGCTGGGGATGAGATAGAGTATTGTTGATTATCTTGAGGGAAGGAGAGAAGAAGCCAACAATATTACTAATGGGGAGAATGGTGACGAGGACTGTGAAACAGTACTTGTTTAGCTTTGCCTGCTGTGACCCTGCACCCACAGGCAGTACAACTGGGCAGAAGTGGGACCCTTATCCTGAACTGGTGCCCTGACACTTAGTGATGATGTTTACAGGTTACTACGTTATTCAAGAAGGTTTATTTTGCATCTGTTTTCAATAAGAACTCATGTATTCTATCATTAGGACCAAAATTTCGACTGTGCTATTCATGTTGAGATTTCTCTGGATGGTAGCAGCTGGGTTTTCTAACCTACTCCCTCTTCTCAGTGTGGACCTTAAGTTCTCTAAGTTACCCATAGGAAATACAGGAGTTTGATCTCATACTATAATAAACCTCTACAAATTTCAGCAACATTCTCTCTTACTCTAAAATCTGTATTCATTGCAAGGAATGTACAGTGCTCATAAAACCAATACTACCAAGGTGTATTTAGAGTCAATTGGTTAATTATAGAAAGATAGTGCTGGGCAAAGAGAATGGAAAAGCTTACCCCAGACTCAAACACTTGACATTGGGATAATATATTATGACTATACAGCTTCTATTTCATGTAACCTGAGCCTCAAGCATCTGGCTGGCTTACAAGACAGGAGTGGACTGCAGAAAGTCTAGGTGGGCAAGATGCACAACCTAAGCTTATTTTTAAGTTTGTAAACGGAACTACTGTGAGCTGGGAAAATTTCTAGTAATTTCAAAAGCTCAATAAATATGGACCTCTATATTAGTTAGAATAGGAACTTAGGAGCAAATGTGCAAGATCAAGGAGTAGACAGCAATTTTCTGGTAAATAGGAATAAAGAGGAAACATATAATTAGGCATAAATTATAATTATATAGTTAAAACACTAAGTAACCAGAAGACTCCTTCTGAAAGGAAATGTTCTTAAGAGTATGAAGAACTTGTTCTCTGCAAGATGTCGTGTTAAGTCCTTCATAGATTTCATTTAATTGAATTATTACAACTGCATTGCTAAACTTGGACTCAAAAAAGCAGCATGCCTGAAATTGTATAACTAAGAAGTTAAGTAGCTAAGACTGTACCTAGTTGTATATGAGGGTTATCTCTAACAATGGAATTAAGGGAATGGAATTAAGTTTTTTGTTGGCAAAAAAAAGAGAAGCAGGTGTTGGGATGCAGCGGATTGAGCTACCATTTCATAGATGACATCCCATATGGGAGTGGCAGTTCGTGTCCCAACCGTTCTTCCAATCTAGCTCACAACTCATGCTGGGAGTCCAGTAAATGATGGTTTAAGTCCATAGGCCTAGCTACCCATATGGAGTTCTTTTCTGTTGGCTGTTGCCTTAGCAGATCGGAAACCAGAATGGAGTTATTTGTTCTAAGTGACATAATCAAATTCAACTTTACAACAAGTTAGTTCTCCTTAAAAAAAAAAAAAAAAATCATGGCAATCAATAAAACGGGCAATGGGCACGGTTTAACTGAGTCTATAAAAAAAACAGCATTGAAAGGATCCTTCCACTTTTTGCACCCTCTACTTTTAAAGTCAACCTCTGCTTAGCTCATTGGAACACTCATTCTGTAACCCAATTCTAGAATCACGGAAATAGCCAAAACATCTTTAAACTGACTTGTTTTGTTTTTTGTCTTTTGATAATCCCAAGCTGGTAAACCCCAATAGTCATTCAAAGGCACTGAGAAAAAAATGACTACTTCTGTACAGGCAGTGTTGCTAGCACAGCAGTCAGAACACACTAGGAGTAGCTTCCTACTAAGTCCACAGAAACCACTAAACCAATCCTGTCTACCATCAGAGTGGCAAGGTGTTTGGACAAGACAGCAGCATGGCTCCAGATTTGTTATACAAAGGAAAGGGAAAGAGTTACAGGTATCTTTGAAGACAGAAAGGCCAGACACTATCAGGTCATTAGTAGTCTCCCCCAGCCCAGCTGAAGGTCCTATTTCCTCACTGAGGTCTTCAGTATTAGGTTACTATTAAACAGATGCTGACATTTTGTACGTGCTGTTGTGAACAGATCTGTTACTCGAGTGTTAAGATTGCCTAACACACATGCTGACCCTAGCAGGTGTCTATTCAAAGAATTTGGGAAACATGGATGGTTTAATTTTTAGCAGTTATATCACATTAAGAAGGTCAGCATGCTGAGCCTGAAGCCCACGTGCAATCTGTATCTTTCTGCGTATGGTCAATGTGGTCACACGCAGTCATTCCCTATTAGAATGCTCATTCCTCTTTCCTGGTACTATTCCACAGTAACGTTTCTCCCAATTGCTATTAGCCAGAAGGACATTTTTTTTTTTTTCAAATAGATGGATATATTGAAAGCTGAAACAAAGTATTATGCATTGGCCTTGTGAAATCATGTGACTTAAGTCACTCTTAGATAACTTAAAAAATCAGTTTTTTAAATAAATATTCCAGTACAACTGTTAGTGTTCATGTAAATAGTTTACTTGAAGTGGTGGGGTTGCTGGCATCGTGGCATAGCAGCTTAAGCCTCTTCCTGCAACTCCTGCATTCCACAGGAGTGCTGTTTCGAGTCCCTGCTGCTCCATGTCTGGCCCAGCACCCTGCTAGTGCCTGTGGGAAAGCATCGGAAAATAGCCCAAGTGCTTGGGCCCTAGCACCCATGTGCGAGACCTGAAAGGAGCTCCTGGCTCTTGGCTTCCACCTGGCTCAGCCCCAGCCATTGTGGCCATTTAGGGAGTGAACTAGTAGATGGAGGATTCTCTCTTTCTCTCTGGAACTCTGCCTTTCAAGTTAAAAATTTTTTTTTTTAAAAATTGTTTGCTAGGCTGATTTTTTTTCTTGGGTATAGCATGTTACAACTAAATAATTGTTGGAAAAATTAGAAGGCATTTTTCCAGTGGGACTATATTTTAGATTCAAATCAAGAGAAAAAGATATGCATACAGAACTCAAATGTTGGAAAATGTCTACACATTTTGGTTTTTAACCTGCCTTCACAACTGAATGAAGGCTTTTGATTAACCCACCATCCTGAGGACTTATTTCTTTGGTTTAGAGGAAAGAAATCAAAAGTAAGGACTAAACTATGTGGAAGGTTCCAGAGAAAAATTCTCCCAGTTATTTTTACAGCAAATGACATCACAGAACTTTTAACTATAAAAAGAATTACTGTGTAAAGCAATGCCGTTGACTAGCAGTGGCCGAAAGGAAAACCCACGCAGGGGGAAAAGATGGGACATCTCTTCAATACATTTCCACAGAAACCAGGAAGATGAGTGAACCTGGATGCTGCTGGGTTTCTGCCCCCCCAGGTTTTACTTCTCCTAACAAGCACAGCTTCCAGAGAACACATGACATTAGGACACAGGCCACAGGAGCAATCTGACTTACAGGTTATCAAGCGAGTGACGTAAAATCTCTGTGCCCCATTTTAGATGTATGCACAACATAAGGGTTGGATAAGATGATTTCTTAGAAAAAAAACAGTGACTTGAAGGCAAGTATTGCTAATGAATGGAACTCAAAACTATTTGCAAATCAGGATTACCAGGTTCTGGATATTTTGAATGAATTGTGGTCCTTTTCCTTAACACTCAATCTGTATATTAATGGATGCATCGATTGATTCTCTTTTGACTGAATCATTAGCAGCACCAGTACTGTGGCACAGAAGATTAAGCTGCTGCCTGCAGCGCCAAGCCAGTTCTAGTCCCAGTTGCTCTGCTTCCAGTCCTATCCCTGCTGGTGCACCTGGGAAAGCCGCAGAAGCTGGCCCAAGTGCTTGGCCCTGCATCCATGTTGGAGACCGAGGGGAAGCTCCTACATCTTGGCTTTGGATTGGCCCAGCTCCAGCCGTTGTGGCCATTTGTGGAGTGAACTGGTGGATACATGATCTCTCCTTCTCTCTCTCCCTGTAACTCTGGATTTCAAATAAAATAATACTAATAAAATAATTAATGATTGGATAAGCATTTTTTCAATCCTTTAAAAATGCTTATTTTTTCATTCTCTTTGGAAGGCAGAGATAAAGAGAATGGGATTTTCTATTTTTTGGTTTACTTCCCAAAGGACCAAAACAGCTGTAGCTGGGGCAAGCGGAAACTGGGAGCTTGATCCAGAATCTCACCTGGATGGCAGGGACTCAGGCGGTTGAGTCATATCTCCTGCCTCAAGGACGCACATTATTAGGAAGTTACATTTGGCCGTGGAGCAGTCAGGACTTGAACCGGCACTCGGATATGGATGCAGGTGTTCCATATGGCATCTAAATTTGCTGTACCAAATGCCCGCCCCTAGTTAAGCATTTTATAAGACCTCTACCTTGGCATCCCTTAGAAGGAACGTTTGATCATTTCAGTTTCTTGCAATGAGATGACAAAATCCTACAACACTGCAGATTGCTAATGGTATCACCTTGGAGATATGGGACACTGAGCTAAGAAGTAAGGTGTCTAGTATCCTAAGGATGAGGATTTTAAAGTTGGTTCACCACTGTGCAAATCAGCCAGTGCGAGTGCCCCATTTGAACATCAGGTAGCAAAAGAACTGTGGCTCAAAAGAAGACAACACAGGTGCTAGTGGGTCAGGGATTTTGGGGGGTTTTGTGTATGTCTTTAAAGTGCTATGTAAACAGTGGCCAATTTTCAATTTAGTTTGAGCACAAATAACTTTGATTGCTTTGGAAAGCTCTACTCTTTATTCTGTACTGTGCTAATGTTCAGATACTCATAGATGAGGGTCCTGGGAGCCCTTGATCCAAGGTGTTCAGAGACCACATAGCAACAATTACCCATCTGTACTCTGAAGCTGCAAACAGCTCTTCCACTGTTGGAGAACTCCTATTATGATGGTGGCCAAACAAAAGAAACCTACAAAGATTTCAAAAAGCATAGTTTGGAAGCACCATGGGTAGCTTTGTGTCATGCAGCCTAGTTTGATTTGTCATCTAGAATAGTGAATGGAACTTTCTCATCAGCCCAGCTCTGCACTAAAAGTACAACATTTCCGACCTGAAGAGGGCATGTGGTTTTAATGACCTTGAAGTGCACTGACTGTCACTTGGCAAGTTTCAATGAGTCCCATTTAGGGCTGACCTTCTAGTCTTCAACAGTGAGCCGGTGTCTTCAAGAGACCCCGCAGAAAAGGTATACTGAGGTATGAAAACAGAAGCTGTGGATTACATATGGTACCTTCCCTATCATTAGCCAATAGGTTTTTCCAGTCCACAGAACCACCCCAAGTCTCTGAACTGCTAGTAGCGTCCCGTTGAACTTTGCTAGAAAACATACCCTATTGCAACAGAGCAGTGAAAACTTGGAACCAGCTGCCAAAAACTCAGTTCTGTTACAAACTTCCTAGTGTTCACAACACTGATTCGCTGTTAAACTGGGCCATTCACCCCATGTCAGAATTTAAATTACATCCTCTAACAGTGGCCAAGTCTGATACAGTAATGTTTTCCTGATATCACTGTCAAATTTCTTCTGTGACTATCATGATTAGCACCTCACAAATCCTGTGCGAGGGATGTAGTTTAGTGTTAAAATTTTAACTGCCCAAACTTGGAGCAAATCTTGAACCACTTTGCTTATGAAGAAAAACTTCAACCCCAGGTCAATGGCCACATTTCAATAGGAATAATGATGTAAGTTGTCACAGATTTATTCCATACAGTCTGTCAATTGTGTAATCTGGAATGTAGCTTCTTTTCTTCCTACACACCACATTTCCATTTTCTGGAAGCAAAGATGGCAAACACAGGGGCTCCCTGTGAACGAGGTGAGCCATATATCTTAAAATGGAGGCAAAAAAAGAAATGAAAATGCTGAGTTTTATTCAAAGTTAAAAATTGTTTTTGAGTAATATACAATAATACACATTTCCATGATGCTCGGGGTAGTTGTTTTTAAGTTATCATTGTGTAGGCTCACGAACCAAAGTGGCAATTGCACAGGGCGGAATCTAAAGAGGAACATATTTTGGTAAAAAAAAAAAAAAATGATCTTCATGGACAGCATGATGCTTTAAAATATGTACATTTTTTAGGATTACATAATGGAGCCAATTAACATAGGCAATTGCACACTGCATTTATGTGTGTGTGTGAGTGTGTGGTGCAAACACTGACTCAGTGATTTTCAAAATAGATTGTTATTTCCTTAGTTACTGTGCTGTGCAGTAATAGATCTCTTGAACATAGTGAAATATATCAGACACAGAAAGATAAAGACCACATGCCCCCCTCCCCACTTCTATGTAGAATCATAAAAAGCTGAACTCAAAGTAGAGAGGAGTAAAATTGTGTTTACCGGAGGTTGTAGGCTGGGGATTTGGGGAGGTATTGTGCATGAACGCAGATGTTTCTGGTTTAGGTGTGACTTTAGTGTCAATGATTTACTATTAACTTAGCAAACTAGTCTTGGCAAGTATTTCACTAAGCACTTCTGTGTCATGTGCAATGTTAGGGTCTTTCCCAGAACACAAGAACAGATACGTTATGTATCTCCTGCATGTATATGCGTATCATATGTTTAGCAATGATATTTTTCCATGTTGTGTCTTTAGCTGTGAAGCAAAGGAGCACAGTACATATATACACATATATTATGTATATACTTCAGGCAATGGAACAAGTTATAGACATTTGGTGCAGATGTCTGCAAGCTGCATGGGATACCACAATCCCATATGGGAGTGCATAGTTTCTAGACCTAGCTGTCTTCCACATTTTAGCTACTGTACTGTAATGGCTCAAGCAGTTGAGTCCCTGTCACCCATGTGGGAGACCTAGATTAAATTTGTGGCTCCAGACCATATGTGGAGTGAGCTCTTTGAATCTCCACCTCTCAAGTGAATAAATGCTTGTTTAAAAAAAAAAAAAAAGGAAGTTTAAGAGTGAGGAGAACTAGGCCCCCTAGGAGAATCAGATGAGGCATCCCAACATACACATTGGGTAAATTTTTAGCAGTTCTAAGAGCAGTACTTGGAAATCCCTTATCTCAGATGACAGGAAGGTGGCAGAAACATACATAAGAGAAGGAAGAGATGGGCTCTAAGTAGGATGCTAGCAGTTTGTACTGGGTTTTGCTTTTCTACTGTAATATTTTCATCTCAGTAGTAGTAAGAAATCTTGGATTTCGGAGTTTTCTATGTTGTGTTTCTTAAGGATGAAGAATATTTTATTAGTATTATTGACAGGGAAGGACAAACCATTTTGTTCATAAATTGCCAGCCCTCTGGATTGCCACTCAATTTAGATGGTGATTTGACACAGTGGGACTTCCACCACAAACACCTTGTGAATACGTAGGTGCTATGATGCACATGCTCCTCCATGTCTATTTTCTTGAGAGGGCCATCAGACCTATTTTCTCTGCTCACTTACACACAAGATGTTATTACTTGGCAGAAATGTCAGAATGGTAGCTCCAGATTGCAAAGAGTTTTGCACACCTGGGTTATTTTCATTCCAAAAGGTCCAATTAAATAATATTGTAATGCATTTGCATAATTATTCAATTTAGCTGCATGGCTGAGCTACCAATTTGAATCTTTAGACAAAAAACTGTTTGTCAATGAAGAGTTTTAAACTTTTGATCAGTTGGTACATTCAGAGATGATCTGCTCATAGATGGATAGATAAATACAGTTTTATTCAAGAATGACTTTGGTGAAGGTGAGCATTTAGGAGCTGCCTTTATATTAGGGTGGTATCTCAACTGTTAAAAAATAGTGATCCCTGTTGAGAGTCTGAAGATTATGTGAAGAAAGTCAAGGTATTTTCTCCACGTACTCTGATGTAAAATTTTAGGACTGCATAATAAAAATAAGAAAATAATATCTATAAAACTGTCCTGTAAACTTTAGTTGTATATACCTATGAAGCAACTACAAAATAAAAGCAGCAAAAAGAATTCATTCCCATTATTACACATGTAGTTTGAGTCACTAAAATTTAATTCATTCTTTTACTATCTCTCATTATCTGAGTTAATATAAAAGGCTATTATTAAAAGTCAAGTCTAAAATTTGCCTTTAATGTAAAACACGTTTTATTCTAGCATAATGTGACTAGATATTGCTAAGTTTGATATTCATCAGCAATGGTAAAATGAACCCAACCTCAGGTGCAAATCTAATAGAACTGGATGTTAATTACTCTGATCCAAACAACTTATCGTTTCAGGCTTGTTTCTATTAGGAAAGATGTGTAAAGAATGTACGCTAATGGAAAAGTCTATTAGTTGCATGCATTCCAATTTTCTTTATCTGTATTAGTCACTGAATGGTAGGCCTCTCCTAGGCTTAATACTTTTTCATTGTTTCTTTTTATGTTTAGAAAATTGGTTTAAAACCATAAAATTATGACACAAGATTCAGTGGATGAATTAATATATTTTAATATGATAGTTTCATTTATAACTTTTATTCTGGAAGAAAATCAGTTTCCTTTCAAGAGTCAAACTGGGTGTCCATATTGGTAATGCCAGATCATATTAAGAGCAACTGTGGAAGGATTTTGTGTTTTTCATTTTTCTGTATGATTTTCAGCCCCACACTGATCCTGTGATGAGTGACCTGGATACCATTATTTAAATGCAGTTTCTCAGCCTCAATACTGTTGACATTTAGAGTGGGATAATTCTTTGTTGAGGAGTTTGTCCTGTGTACCATGGGATGGTTAACAACATTCATGGACTCCATTTACTAGATGGCATTAGCATCTCCCTACATGAGACAATCAAAATTACCTCCCAACATTGCCAAAAATCCTCTAGGGAAAAAGTCACTCTCAGTTTACTTTTTTAAAGGTAAAGATAATGTACCTCAGAGAATATAAGGCTCAACATCTTAACACAATGGAACCAGGGCCAGATCCATGCCTCTGATACCCAATTCTCCTCTGTTGCCAGAGGCCACAGTGAGCTTTAGGCCATACTCTATATTTTGATTCTAAAATTGTTCATGCTGAATCATGAATATATCCCTCATAATAACAGATAGTATGGCAATATCATTACTATAAATAAAAGGGAAGTAGCATACATGAACGTATTTGATAAATACTGAAGTATTCAGAATTTATTTACATAGCCGAGAGAATGAAAATCCTTAGAAGACATTTGGACAAAAATCACAGAAAATCTAAAAAGAAAAACCAGGAACAAAGTAGAAGGTGGACGTACTGCTGCCTTCAAGTGTCCAACTGCAGAACTCATCTTAAATAGTTTAAGTGCTTAACACAATTAGGCTGTTGCTGGCATCTTTCTGAAGCACTCCATTAGCTCATGCAGTGCAATGTTTCCAGCAGCCAAATTCTCAGGTTTTAGTCTCCTGTGAGTAGCAGACAGAGCCCATCCTCACTATTTCTCATTACAATGGAGCTATGCCTAACCAAAATAGCTTTATCCTGCAAATATATTAAGTGAGGCTGGAAAACTCGCCATGTTCGGTAAAATAAAAATAAAACCATGCATCACAGAATCCTGGCCCCTAAGTAATACATGGTTGCATTCTTAGTATTCACGATTGTAGAGGCCTGCCTGGAAGCATGGATGGGGCACAAGGACACCATGCACCCCTTTCCATTTGTCTGACAGAGGAAGCACTCTTCTCACTTTCCATTTGGGAGACAGCACAGCCTGACTGGGTTCTGCATATGACCAGTTCTCAGGGGCAAATATTCGCTGAAGAACTCCCAAGTAACTCAACAAGATTGTGCAACAGAGAAAAAAAATCATGATAGTTCTGCTAGTTCGATTAAAGTTCAGATAAAGCGTTAAGTTTTGAGTTCCTTTGAAGAGAATGAAATAGCTGGTGATAAAGCAAGCATTTTTCTTAAAATGCTCTCAACACCCTCAATTTCCCATTGAAGCTAGATATTTGCTTCATTTTTCTTTTTCTCATAATTCTCTGGTGGTCTCTATCTCTAATAGGACTATTGACCCATAAAGACCTCATATCAACACTTTCCTGAAATGGACTAGAACCTCCTAGGAGTTTATCTGTCAATTTAATACTTTTGTCTTAAAAAAAAAAAAAAAAAAAAGAGCTATTCAGCCTCCTTTCTGTTTCATCGATCAATCTAAGAGAAATGAGAGACAGAACCCAATAGGGGTGGCTTGCAGCCGTGAACAATGCCTTGAACCACGTAATACACAACGTTCATGACAGTTGCCTGACAAGCTTCCTGACCAAGTCTCCTTTGTGGAGAACACGAGTTAGGAGGTAAGCAGTAGAGTACCTTGCTATAGTCCACTAAGACCCAGTGGAGAGATTACGGATTCAAAAGCTGGTTTTTAAAGATGGACAAGTTTTCTCCATTGCTATGTAAGTGAATAAGGCAACACTTCCTTTTCCTCATCCTAGCCAGGGCATTAGGGAAGGATGTGGGAAAACAGAGACCTTGGGTTTGTCCCTGACTTTCAACACGCTCCTTGTGCTCATCACCTCTATCCTTTTCTAGTTGTGTACTTATAAAAGAAGAGTCACATAAGATCCTCTGTTTCACAAAAGCCACATGCTGGGGCCTTGACTGAGGATGCTTCCAGAAAGACATTTGCCTCCATTCTAAAAGACAAGCATCTGTTCATTTTTCAAAGCAAGGGAGTAAGACCCCCCCCACCCTCTATCCATGCTCCAAATCAAGCTCCATGGCCATATAAAGGATCTTATATAAGTACAAATCACCTTTTATTATTCTAGAAACAGAACAAACTCTTATAGTTTCCCAAATTGTACTCTGCAAGCTTTAGAATCTCAAAGTTAAAATTAAGGTACTATAACAAAACAATTTTCCCTAGAACCTGATCCATTCTAAAATGATGCCACTTCTCCAGACAATTCATACCAGAGGCAAATAATCATTTCTGTGGTTACAATGGCCTTCTCCATCCTCCCATGCTGGGCCATTGTGAAGGAAGTGGCCATGATGCTCAGCGCATTTTTATAGCATGAATGAAACCTCATCACTCGTCCTTTAAATGCTCCGAGTGTGTTGCAGACAGATAAACAAGCCCTGCTCGGAGAGAGCACCTGAATTGGAAGCCGCCAAGCCTATCTTCTCCATTCAGAACAGGTTGAGGGAAGCAGTGCATTGTAATGAAATACGGTTAGCAGTGCTGGGGATGAGCAGGCACCTTCTTACTTCTACTTAATAATAAGGACCCTTAGATTCTGTGGCCACGGTAGACTGGGTATGTAGGTGATATTGTTACCATAACTCAATTCTGTTCCACTGAGAAAAGACTCACTAGCGATTTCTTTCTTTGATGAAAACTTGAGAGAAGTCAGTTATCCCTTAGAAATTAAAATTTTAAAAAACATGTAAGTAAGCTTCTGTGGCAGCATATTAACTGTGGTAGAGGTAATAAAACAATTCATAACTGTTTTAGGCTACTACTATTGATCTTGATAACTATTGGCTCCTGAGTCTATTAAATGTGTTTGCCACTTAACAAATCTAAAAAGGTAATAAATAGTAATCTTAGAAAATAAAATGAGTTGCAGAAGTGATGGATTTTTGGATGCAAAGAGTGACAGGAAGAAAACTTGCTGTTCCTCAATTGATGGAAAGAAGATCAAAGTTCAAACCAGCACTGGACATGCTATTAACAATACAAAACATGGCACAGAAAACTCTTGTGGTAGGGAAAAGCATTCTGGAAGACATTTCCTATTCGGTTTTGAGGAAAGCATTATTTGTTATTATCATTATTACTACTCTACAGCTCAAGTGCAAAGCATTTATTTGATCTATAGAAGCACAAATACAAAGTTTTTATTGTGGTGCACAATTTAATAAATCAGAACATGTAAAACCATTCCCTTCCAGATCATTAATCACACTGGGAAACAGTCAGCAACTTTACTGATACTGGCTGTTAAAAGCAACTGGGGTGAGGGGAAGGGAGGACTATATTTTTGTTAAGTGTGGACTTGTATTCTTTCTAAACAGACCGATGTTTGATTTCTACTTCTTCACCAATTCTTATCTGCAGTGCAACATTGACACAGTTTATTTCTTAGAATTATTGTGTGACTGATTCACTGATAGATTCCACAAGATGTAAAAAAAAAAAAAAATCCTAAAACTTGTATGCTTTCTTAAGTTAATTGTGTCTAGGCTGTAAAGATTTGAAGACATAATTCAGAATCGGACACAGAACTATAAATCATCCTCTAAGACTGAACACCGGGAGATGGCTTTAATGTTCCTCCCAGTGTATTCCCATCATCTTGGTATTGGTAGGAACTGTACCCAAAGTTTTGGTAGAATTTTAAAAAGCTAACATTCCCCCAATGAATGCATCTCATTCAGTACATCTCGACTATTCATAAAGCCAAATCACTCTCATCTGTGTTCACCTACAGACGCAAAAGAACATCAAAGTCATTTAGTTCCTCCTTTAATACCCTGGACCAAATCCTGTGACATAGTTGCTGCTCTATGGACTCCCTCTCTGAGTTTGGCTGATGTCTAAAATTTCTTGCAAGTTCAAAAGTGTTTTACTTCCTTTTTCCCAGTAACTCCCAGTTACATTATTCAGCTCAAATGATCATTTTCACAGAGATGTCTATGCCTCTCCTCAGTCCATTTCCGCCTTGAAGCATGACAGGACATTCTTCCTGGCACTGTGTGCCTTTGCTTCCTATCTCAAAGTTCATCACTGCATATTTGCTCCGCCATCTCTTTAGTCAAGTCTGTTTTCTCCGGTAAACCTGCTAGGGTCATCTCTGGTTTTGTTCATTGAGGGTTTTCAGTCAACTCTCTCTTGGGTCCAGATGCTTCTTTTATGCTCAGCTTTGGAGAGTGGTTGTGAAACCATGAATTTAAAAGCATTCAGTTGGTCAGACTCTTTTTTTTTTACAGGAAGAAACACAAACATAGCAAGTGCATTCCCATCATTTGCTGGCTCATTCTCCACAAGCCTGTGATGGCCCGAGCTGAAGTCAGGAGCTAAAAACTCAACCCAGGTCTTCCATAGGGATATCAGGGACCCAACTACGTCAGCCATCATGGCTGCCTCTCAGGGTTTGTAGCAGTGTGAAGCTGGGAAAAGAAGCGGTAGTGGGGCAGTGAACCTCAGCTCATAGAAATGGGATGTGAGCTCCCAAGCACCATCTAGCTACATGCCCACTTCCAGATATGTTTTATCAACTCAGCTAATGAATGAACACAAGAAACCCCCCCCCATTCTTCTTTGCATGAGTTTTACTTAATTCTAAGAAAGAAAATCTTTCTTTGGTGCTCATGTACAGGATATATTCTGCTGTTTCCTTACCAGTCCATTTGGCACGTCATTAAAAAACTGACTCATTCTCATTGATCTGTGACCAGCAGAAGCAGGGAAGTAAAACAAAATAATACATCAGGAAAACTGTTCAAAAATTGCTGAGCTTGACAACAAAATGCAAAGATACCAGGTTGAAGAATGGAGTAGAAAAAAGAATCCCAAAGCCCATTAGATAAACACTGATAGACTTTGACTATGTGCTGTAGATGGGATTTTTTGAGAGCTACATTTCTAGCTTTTGATCATTGTACTCTGATTTTGCTAGAGAAAGTCCTTCTTAGGAAATGCATACTGAGTTATTTCAAGGTATAGGGAGTGGAGCTTATAATGTACTCTCCAATGCTTGTGGGAGAAATAGATAT
The DNA here is from genome assembly GCF_051225735.1 of Oryctolagus cuniculus. NCBI lineage: Eukaryota > Metazoa > Chordata > Mammalia > Lagomorpha > Leporidae > Oryctolagus > Oryctolagus cuniculus. Next base: position 30,162,485 of record NC_142886.1, on the reverse strand, counting down.
GCATGTGCACAAAATCTCAAATGGCTCAGGTGTGTGTATGTGTGTTAGTGTGTACATGGACACACTGAAATACCTATAGATGGCCCCTGCTTTTGGATGGGGCTGACAATGGTGCAAACGTAAGTCACATTCAGTAGAAACTGAACTGTGGCTGGGCTAGCAATAGGCAGCATAAGCTTTCCTTGTTAGGCTGTAGAGCAGTAGCAAGTTATCTCAAGGCGAGAGAACCAGCACCCTGCAGTGTTGCTAAGTGTGGTGTTCAGTAGGTGAGGTGTAGTGAATGCATTTCTGGTGTTTGCTTCAATGTCAGCCTGGAGGTATAAATCTCAGTAGTATGATTGTCTTCTACAAGATCATTAGTATATACTATCTTTTTTTTTTTTTTTTTTTGACAGAAAGAGTTAGAGAGAGACAGAGGAAAAGGTCTTCCTTTTCTGTTGGTTCACCCCCACAATGGCCACCACGGCTGGCGCGCTGTGCCAATCTGAAGCCAGGAGCCAGGTGCTTCTTCCTGGTCTCCCATGTGGGTGCAGAGCCCAAGCACTTGGGCCATCCTCCACTGCCTTCCCGGGCCACAGCAGAGAGCTGGACTGGAAGAGGAGCAACTGGGACAGAATCCAGTGCCCCAACTGGGACTAGAACCCGGGGTGCCAGTGCCGCAGGTGGAGGATTAGCCAAGTGAGCTGTGGCACCAGCCATATTATATACTATCTTAAGAACTATTCAATGACCATCCCATTCTAAGGTGAGGAAACACCGAGGAAACATTTGTGGATGTGTCGAGCTCTAGAAAAGAGATACACACACAGAGTCTTCAAAAAGGTCATGGAAAATGAGTGTTATGAAAAACTTAGGCACCAAAATAACTTTTGAAGCGCCCTTGCGTATATTTAATTAAAAAGGAAAGTGAAGCGCATTTGAAAGCACTGTGCTCTGTGCCATCAGGATGACAAGCGGGAGAGGATCAGGTATTTTCTGTGCAGCATTGTAAGATGCAGCCTTTCTCTAGGTCCCACGTTGTGCTTATTCTGCTTCTGTCCCTACTTCTACGTTTTTTTTCCATGACAGTTTTTTTTTTTTTTAAAGAAAGTATAATGAAGCAGTTATAAATAAAAGTTCACATGAATAGCAAGGGAAGAGATGAACAGCTTCTTACCAAGTTTAACAACAAATCAGCATACAATGCTGTTCCCAGACAGAATCCACCGGTCATTTGAAAACCAGAATTGCCGTGAAAAACAACAAAGTTATTTCACCAATTGGTATGATAAAAGATACTATGTAATGGCATTTGGCAGTGGAGACAGAACCAAACACCTCAGTAAGCAAAGAGTGTCATGACACAGTCAAGTGAGAATTTTTATGAGCACAAATAGAAATGTATGCCCCTTATAGAGGACTATCTGACATTCTTAATACCTCAGTTATAGGGTCAATAATAAGTATATTATCAATTTTCCATTTACGTGTTTTGGACTAGGTATACATGTTATCAAATAGGAACATTCTTAGATACAGAAAGCTAAGTTTCAAAAATCTTTTGTATGTACACCAGGGGCCGGCTTTCTGGTACAATGGGCAAAGCTGTGACACCGGCATCCGCTGTGGGCACATGTTGTAGACCTGGTTGTTCAACTTCAGATCCAGCTCCCTGCTAATGGCCTGGGAAAAGCAGCAGAAGATAGCACCACTCTTTTGGCCCCTGCCACCCACATGGGAAACCTGAATGAAGCTCCTGGCTTTGGCCTGGTCCAGTGTGAACCATTGTGGCCATCTGGGGAGTGAACGAGAGGATGGAAGATCTCTCTCCCTCCCTCTGTGATTCTTTCAAATGAATAAATAAATATTCCTATGTATGTATACGTATAAATATATGTATATGAAGATACTGAGTTTTAACAATGTAATGAGTAGCTTCTGATAAACTCAAACACTAACAAAACCAAAGTGGACCCAGAAAACAAAACAGAAACCCAAAGTCTTAGCAAACTCTCTCCTCTCCCATCCAAGTACTAAGTAGGCACGACCCTTCTTAAGCTTCTGAGATCAGGTTCTTTCAGGGTGAAATGGCCATAGACTCTCTCCCCTCTCTTTAAGTGTGGAGATCACTAATTGTGCAGATATTGAGAAATTCCTGCTTTTATCTTTAAACAACCCTGTCGTTTGACTAGAATGCTCCAGGCATCACACTTAGATCTTTTGTTGTACCAGCTGATTCTAAAAATACATTCAGGATGGAGACCTTTCTGTCTCCTCCAAAACTGCTTTTGTTGAGGTCTTTGTCCCTTTCCAACAAAGAAAAGGGTAAAGATACAGAGAACAACATCTGCTCAAAGACCTCACAGCTTCAGGGAAAGACCCATGCCACAAGACTCATGTGCAAAGAAATAGCAACCAACAAACTCCAATAAACTAAGTCATTGTAGCGACTTCAACATTCTCTTGGATTAAAAGTAATCAAATGCTTTAATTTGTTAATACAGTCTGTGAGGCTGTGGTGACAGATGTTCCCTGCATGGCACAGAGTCTCAATTAATCTACAGCTGGCTTAATTTTCTGGACAGAGGGGAAGGAGACAGAGAGGAATGTAAAGTTGGTTAATTACTCATGTGCAACTGTATTCTTTCATCTGGTTATTACTTCTAACAAGCAGATGCATGCATGAGGGAAGGTCAGGCATTGAAGGAATAAACAGAACCCACAGCCTGGGTTAAAGAATCAATCATATTGCCAATTGTCTGAGGCCACTTCATGTCCCATCTGTGTTACTGGTTTCTAGGCAGCGATTTTAAACTTTCTGGTAATGGTTCATTTATAGGATACCTTGTGCCTACTGCTGCTAGATGACCACCTGGCTTATCCATGGACCATTTGCCAGCTGATAAACAGGTCTGACTTCAGGACACTAATATGTGCTCAGCTGTATAAAACCCTACATATGATCTTCATCACCGCCTTTGAATTCTTCCAGCAAGTCTGCTTAAGAGCCTTACATCATCCTTCTTATGGGAAAGGAGGAATTCATTTTAAAAAAAAAATTACTGGTCTAAGGGCAGATGAGTGGCCCAATAGGTAACAAACCCTTATTCCTTATCAGAGTGCTGACTCCCGATTCCACTTTCTGCCAATACAGATCCTGGCAGGCAGTGGCGACGGCTTCAGCAATGGAGCTCCTGACATCCCTGTGTGACACCTGGATTGAGTTTCTAAGTCCTGGCTTTGGGCCCACACGGGGGTTGCTGTGGGCATCTGAGGAGCAAGCCAGCAATCTGTCTCAGAAAAAAAAAAATTACTGATCCAGCAGAGCACCTGTATGTAAATATTAACAAAATTTCTTGTGTTGGTGTCCTTATATTTTATATTTAAAAGTAACATATATCCTCTTTTCTGATAACAAATGTAACATCTACTCTAAATAACCATTTTGGGCTATGAGTAACAAATTAAAAATTACCCTGTGGCTCCCACCTAGAGGTCACCACTCTTAAGTTGGTTCCTGGTAATATACTACCTATCCTTGACTCAGGACATCACACCTCCGATTTCTAATTAATAGTACACTTGCTGTGACTCCACATTAGACTATATAGAATGCAGTATTCTCAACATTTAGATTATATATTTGAGGAAGCCAAAGGTTATTTGTATAGATTACTCAAGAGAACAACAAAGCGAGAGGAAGTGGTAACTGTACATGGAAGTTGGTCAGTCGCCTTTGGACAAGATAACTTTTTTTTTTTTCTTTGGCTGAACTTCTCCTGATGCAGAGAGGGTTATATTAACTACAATGTGGGCTAATTCCCCCCTGCAAAGTGGCCTTCCTCTACTTTGCCATAAAGAGGAAGATGAGTAAAGAACTTGAGATTTAGCACAGAGATGTATTTTTATAGGTACAGATTATTCTTCAACACAGTCTCAGGACATTTCTACTTCTCTTTAAGTATATTCATGTTTGTGAACTGACATTGGCCTTTTAATACCATTAATCTTGGATATTTTTATGAAATCCTTTTTTTGCTTTCATCTTATTTTCAGTGGGTTTAAAAAATATCTTAATACCTCCTGACTGATGCTTACAATTGTAACTTCCTAGGACCTCAATAAGATAAATGGCTTGGTCTTCAGTTCATCTTGATAAAGTTTAGACTTCGGTCTTCAAAATCTGCTACATGTAGTGTTGAATCATAGAGAATATTTTAAACCTCTTGTTTATTCTGGGTGTTGGTTTATTTCCACAAATGTTTAAAATTTCAAATAAAACTGTATGAAAGGACTAATGTACAGTGGACAGCTTTATTTTCTTAATAAAGGATGCTTTAAAGTGCAACAAACACTATTTTTGTAAAAGGCATTAATTTTAACCATAGGAAAACACAGGCTATGTGGGCAGAATACAAATAGGGCAGTTCTATAATTTTAATTTTGGGAAGACTCACTGCGTTATCTTTTTGCATTTCAGCATGCATCAGTGAAAGATGCTATTTTGGATTTTGAATTTGGGAGTCAGTGCTGTCGTTTGCTTAGTAATCTTCCAATGGTGTAGGAAGTTGATAGCATCTACTTGTTGAATCTGTGCCACAATTCTAGTTGCCCTGAACTGCTTCATCGTTTGTCTATAAAGGACTGAGTTATAGAGTTGATCCCTAGCTAGGATAATGATACTCTCTTGTGTGGCAACAGTGACCAGTTCAAAGAAGATAATCAATTTTTTACACATTTTCTAATTTCTCTGTTGAACGGGTGCTATTTTACTTGAGAATGAAAACTTTTGAGTTTTTATTTTTTCTCTTGATGTACAATATCAGTAAAATGGCCTGGATTCTGGACACCTGGGATTTAATTGTAATTCTACTGGAAACTAGCTCAGGGACCGTGATCAAATAAGTACACCTGTAGAGGCCTCAGTTTTGTCACTTAGACTAAAACCATTACACTTATTTCTAAAATTCTTCAAGCACAGTGTTGTACAGCTATGCGAACTCTGAGGTCATAATTAAAAAAGAGAGAGATGAATAGCAGAATCTCAGCAGTATGAGGAGAAGCTGCTGTGCTTAGTTTGAAACTTAGAAGTCTCCAAGTGATGCCTAACTAGATATTTTACTGATAGCATATCCTTCCAAATTTATGAGAGGGTTACACCTACACAGAAATTTTAAAAGGGAATGAAAAATTCTGTGTCTCCTTGTGGCTTATTGAAGCTTCATAGGTCTCTTTTTATTTTAATGTTTTAAAACCTTTAATTTAAATGCCATTACATGAGAGCATAGGCTCTCTGGAATTCTCATTAGGCTACATTGTATCAAACCTGCAACAGGGCTCTGGGGCAGGAGGTTGCTCTGATGCTATACTAGGAAAGCTAGTAGTGGTGAGATAGATACACAAACAACTAAGGCAGGTGATCATACCGTAAAATGCTAGGTTGCAGGATCAGAATGGGAGAAAAAGCAGTTTGATTCTGTTAGGATGATCTGTCCTCTGATCACCAGTAGTGCTTAATTTACCCTAGCTTTCCTCTTCTTCTATCTCTTTGATCTCATAGGCATATTGAAACACTAATACCAGATGAGGCTGTTTAAAAAGCCAACCCTTGTATTTCCTGTCCCTAAAGCCTCTCCCACAGGGTCTATCTTCCTTGACTCCTGGTATCATCACTTCATTTTGTTTCTTGTTTTCTTTGTAGTTCAAAACCTTACAACTCCAGGCACAATACCACAGCAGGAGGCCTTGCTAATAAAGAAAGCCCCTAATGTTACTACAAAGCATCATGGTTCTCAGAAGTTAATCTCCAGCTCCTTCTGGGGTTGGGATACATTAGGACTTGGCTTCAGAGTTTACCCAGTGTTCATGTATGTGTTGTTTCTATTTCTTAGCCATAGATTTCTAATGTGAAGGGGCTAAAGAGACTGAGCATCAATTTATGAAACAAAATCCTTAAGTTAGAAATGCCATTTTCACAGCAATACTAAATATGGCTTTGAACCTGACTTTTATAGCCTGCTCCTGTCTAATCTGCTGCCAGGTGGTAGCACACATTATTCACCTTAGGCCATAGGATGCTCCTTCCGGCACCACACCGTATAATCCGTTACCTCCGACATTCACGGTGCTAAGATATAAATAAATGCTTTTGTTGGAAATGCAGGAGGAGGCCTATCTGTCTTGCCCCCTCTCGTTTGTCCTCCCCATTCACTGTCTGTGTCACTGAGACTGTTTCTCACTTTCGCCCACCAAACTTATAAAGCTACAAATCAAAGAGTGCAGGGCAAGAAGAGGTTCTCAGCAGGTTGCAAATATCATATCTCCATCATTGAGACATTTGTCAGCTCAATAACCCACAGCCAAGGTTTGGGGAAGAATTACTGGGATGTGACACAGCATGTGGGCTGGAGTTCAAGGAAGCTAATGCCAAAGAGGTCTAAAGGGAGAGAATGCAGTCCATGCCCCAGCAGCAGCAGGGAGATCAAAAGAGATTTGCAGAAGGAAAGGCAAACGTCAAACTCTTACAAATAGTGCAGTACTCATTTTCTATGCTTGAGATAACGGCATATATAAAACAATGGCAGGAAATTCCATAAGGATGCATCTTTATTCATATCCAATATGGCCTTACGTGCTCGTTGAAATACTCAATGAATGCTTGTAGAGATTGACCATAGAGAAGAAGGGCCCATCTATTTAAAACAAAACAAAGAAAACTACAGATTCCTAAGCCATCAGTCTCTAGGATTGGAGTGAACAATGCTGGTCTTTGGATCATGCCTGCTTCTGGAAATAAATATGCATAGAAAGACATCGTGACTGCCTTTGTGTTATTACCAGAAACTGAAAGACCTTCAAAGTCTATAATATTTGTTCTCTGGCTTTTACAGAACAAAATAACCAACTGTTTGCTCTCGATAAAAAAAAGGAATACTTGGCAATAAGATATTGCCTGTTCTCAAGGTGTCCTTGGGCTTTGAAGCTAGGTGGGGGTATCACAACTCTAGCATAGACACACTTGGGCATTTTCAACTGTACAGATTTTCCAGTTGAGGATCTGGTTTCAGGAAGGGTGAAGACTGAATCGGTAATGAGATGATCAGGCTATACATGGCTTGAAATGAGTCTAATAAAAGCAAATACAGTTTAAAAAGGAATATTTCTTGTTAGTCTATTATTAGCGTTTTTATGCATAATAATACTCAAAGTTCCTCCCAAAGTATTTATGGCAGTTTTAGATATAGAATGCAGGAAAGTGAGAAAAGGAAAGATACATAAATGGGTATGATTATAAGGGATGCCCGGAGTGCAGATGTCACAAAGGGTCAAAGATGAGACTATGAGTATGTCCTCTCAAGCACATGGTCACTTTTTTTTAATTAGTTGTAACAACTAAAACACTGCGCTCCAAGAAACAATTACTTCTAGAACTTAAAAAAATCTTTCTCATTCATTCAGTAAATATCTCTATTCTTAGTATCAGTTAGAGGTGGCTATTGCCAGATTATGTTTTGAACATGACTGGTAAGTAGCTAAAAATCTACAGTGTACAAATAATTGCATAGGTGACATTAACACACACTAACCTCACATAAGTTGCTCTTTCTAATATTGGAACTGTTTACACCTGGCTGGTAACCTGGGTAACTCATTTTACCCACTGCTCTTCAGATAAATCACACCTGAACAATTTCATAATCCTTGTCAATCAAGGTTCCCAAAACCATCATGGTACATACTTAAGTATTTCCTGCCATTTAATGCACTCAATACAAAAACTTCTTTCCATTGTTATTGAGGAGGTGAGAAGCTATCTCGCATATGTAGGTAAAAAGAAAGTAGACCAGATGATCTTCAAAAAGGTTCTGGAAAAATGGAATGAAGTTTATGGTTAGGGAAAAATTTGTTCCAATTCAGCGTTTTTATTCATAATATGCATTTTCCATTAACTTTTTGTGAGGACTCCTCTTGTTCAGACAATAGTATAGCATAGTGACTACTGAGGTGGCTCGGGTGACAGTGGGCTTGGACTCAAATTATGATTCTTCTAATTCAATGATTTGTAACCTTGACAAATGGTTTAGTTCCTATGTGCCTCATTTTACTTACTTGTAAAACAGATGTGCTAATAAAACTTCACAGGATTTCTATGAGGACCCAGGAGGTTAAAAAAAAAAATAAAGTACTTGTAACTATACAATGAGCACTCACTAAATAAATGAACAAAGACATAGCAGTAACAACCCTGCAGATGAACCCTAGAAGTCAGTTCAAGGAACTTAATTCACTATCATGTACGCTGCCCTTGAAAGCTGACCACAGGGGCAGCTACATCTCACACCATATTAGGGAAAAACCTGGCACTATGAGAAAGCTAATCAGAGAATCTGTCTTGTCAAATTAGAAGGGTGAATATCCCCAGTACTTTCCTTTTCAATATCAAGCTCTCTCAAAAGTTTTCACAAGGCATTAGATAAGTATGTAGCAATACAATGATTTTCAAAAGATGCATTGTCCGCAACACAGTGGTTTTCATGCTGTTTCGAATGTTAATATACTAGTTTACTCTGAGAAAATGTGGAAGCAAAGGGCTTCAGTGTTAGTAAGGAGGGGAAGTTTTTGGTGACTCAATATTAAGGAAAGGAAGTTAGAGCAGACATTCTTGTAGAGGTATAGCCATAACATTTTGGGATTCACAACAAGAATATCAGGAATTATAGGTCTCTTCATCTTGCACTTGACACAACAACAATACATGTGAATTCCGTTTGATCTCTACCTCTAAAGAGAGGGATTCCTTGGGACAACAAAGAAACACTAATGATATGCAGCTCTACAATTCAACACAAGATAACCCAAGATTCAGTGCCTCTCTAAGTGTCCAAGCCTGAGTTCCTGAGCACACTGTGTTGGTTTTCAAAGAGATGGCAGTGTCAATATAGCAACTGCTCATGCACAGGAATGTGACTTGGAAAAGCAAATTGTACAGAATCCCAGTGTGCCCAGTTGTAAGACAACCTCAATAGTTTCCACCTCAAAATTACTTAGTAGGAGATTTAAGGAAACATCATTTAGAGTTCAGCTCAAACAGTGGGCCCGTGGTGCACTGGAGCCAGTGTGTGACACGTGATTGTTAAATTTTTAGAATTTTCACAAGGTGGTTGTTAAAACCTAGGCATTAACAAACATTAAAAATCTAAAACAACAATATACAAAAACAAATGTAAAAATTGAAAACTCATCACTCCCTATTGTTTTACTCTTTTCTAGGCTCTTGGAATTATTATAGTGACTGCATGAGGAGATAACACAAAATCGTGTGCTAGAGAGCGTCCTTTCCCAGTTCTGAGTTTCCTGCTGTCATGGGGATGGCTGGGTATCAGCTATGGTGGAACTACTTTACCCTGAACATGGTCATCCACACTACACTCGAGGGCTGTGTGTTTTCAGGTTCAAATATTATCAACAAGCAGCAGTGCCCTCCACTCATCATCAATACCTTCGCCTTTCCTTCTCATCCCTTCTTCTTTCATAACAAAGTCCCTGGCCCTACAGAGACCATTCAAAGAGCTACCATGGAATAACTAAAAGGTGTGACTAGCAGACGGTGTGTGTTGAAAGCACTTTCTCTGCTCCGGATTAAGCATAGGAAATAAGGAAATAAGGAAATGTGAGAGCAGTCCTTGAGGCTGCCATGAACCCTTGAAAATAATCAGTCCTTCTCTTAAAAAACCTTTTATCTATCACCCATTTTGATCTCCTTGTTCAAACCTGTGACTATGGAGCTGAACTCATTGTAGAGTATCATTTTTATGCCATTAGCATCCAACAAACCAAATTCTTCCAGGTAATGCCCAAAATTGCCTGCATAATCGTAGAAATAATTCAGGAGCTGGATAATTAACTTTGTCATTTATTCTCAGAAATAAAGTTATTGTGTATCTCATGCTCTTTGGAATGAGAAAACAGAGTTAAGGTTCAAGATGAAGTGTTGGCTCTCTAATGCTTCCATGAATTAGAAATAAAATAAAATATATATTTGACTCTAAAAGATCAAAAGACAACCTAACCTCAAATATGCATGAGGAGTATTCAGTAAGTTAGAAGCTTATTTTTTCCTTCTTCAGATGCCTTGCTGAACACATTTATAGTTCATGCTAAAAATATATAACCTAAGTGAATTTTGTAACAAAACCTGAGGATTTCCACACATTTCCATACAAAAGAAATGATACTCTCTCACTGACATTTCCTGAAAGTAAAATCTGTCCATCTGTCCTTGAAGAAAACACTGGAAGATTGATAATCTATGGGAAAACTCTTTAGACATGTGCAGACATGAAGTCCTGTAACAGTAAATACATTTAATTACACCAAAGAAATCAACAAGGGTTTCTTATTGCTTCTGATCAATTGCTGTTGGGTATTAGTAGTAGTTTCTCATTGCAAGTTTTGCCGCCTCAGTCAAGTTATAAGTCCAATTTATAAATTCCAGATACAAGCCATTGTTAGAAGCTTTTACAATTTGACTGTAAATTTGTTTTGCTTCTTTGTGAAGTTCCCTAGAGGTAAGCTTAAAAGTAGAGACAATAGGGCTGTGAGAAATCAAGGAGGAGGATTTTAAACCACATATTACAAACAGAGAACAGAATCACAGAACGACACCACAAGAATGGACTCGGAGACAACATGGCAAGACAGATGTGCCAGACAAGACACCCATGCTTGGCTGCTGTGACAAGGCAAGAAAGTACGAGAACAAAATCATACACGGATGCTGTGAGAACAGCCCTTGGGGCTGCCATGAGCCCATGAAGTTCAAACTCCAAAAGAAAGTTATCCCCACAACTCATATGCTGGAATTGCTGGGTGAGCCTGGATGTGTTACTTGGAATGAAACACAGATGGTGTCGTTACAGCCCATGCACTGGTGATGGAGGCCATGGTTAGCTGAGTAGCTACAAAACTGTCACTGCATGCCACACAATGATCCTGGGCTTGTCCAGAAATAAAAGATACAACAGAAATTCTGTTTCTGCAATAAAATTCTTTTTATGCCATCTGATATTTATGAAGAGGGGTATGTTTCTCTGTTTCTGCATGCTCTTATTTTTTTTCTGGCTCACTGATGATCTTTTCAATTATAAGGTCATAAAGGATAAAGGCGAGGGACTGGTGCAGTTAAAGAGGAAAAATAAAGAGGGGAAGGAAGGAAATTCGAAGAAAGAATATGGATAGGTGGAGGAGGAAAACACAGTATTTCATTCTTTTATACACAACTTTCTTGGATTTTGCTGGGCTTTGATTGGCTTTGAGATAAATACTGGAGGGATATGCTGAAGGGAGAGGAATTCAAGATTAGGATGGCAAGAAAAGATTTTGTTGCCTTGATTGGTTTGCTTATATCACTCAGTATTTTAAAAGTAATGATTATAGTTACTCATAAAAGTGATAGCAATGAGTTAAAATAGCCAAATGACCAAATACCACATATGAATAAAAATAAAATAAATTGAACCACCAAAAATTCATGCGGCACAAGATGAGGTGAAACAACAATGTTCTTCAAATATATACAAGGTATATATCTATTATTATATATACACAAGAACGTGCATATACACATAGATATATCTATATAATGTTCTCTTTCCACCCTTCCCAAGGATAGCTGAATTATGGAGTCACCATTGTAATTATGACAAAGAAAGCAAAACCTAAAATAAAATGTAACATGCTTTGTTTGCAAGGCTTAAACAGTATCATGCATGTCTGTTGGCTGATGCTGTTAAAAATGATGGTGTGAATTTCTGTGTAAACACAGGACTGATGACAGGGGCTGTTAATCTCTGCTTCCACTCATTAGTCTCATTTTTACTGTGTCTACACATATATGGAGTGACTGGCGGTATATATGTGGTATACACATAGTGAATATATATGTATACACACAGTACATATACTTGGGCCTCATGGGAGGAAAAAATGCAGAAGAGAAAGAATACAAGAAAACCCGTAACATCTTCTTTTAAAACCCTATCCCTCTTTGTTTATTTTTGGGGACTTGCTTAATGATTTCATTAGGCTCACTCTATCTGCTGCTTGAGTGGCATTTGAAATCAGGAAGTTCTTCTGAGTTTGGCTTCAAGTATCCCTTCACTATGTCCATCCTTATCCCATTACTGAAAAATGCCCTGTTCCCAGACTACACTGGAGTCTAGTATTCAGAAGTCCAAAGAGGCGTTTATTGCTGAATCATAGCAGTTTTCCATAATAATTTTTGTGTCCCCCATACAGAGAAGAATGCTCTTTGGAGTTAACTAAATCCATCGCTGGTGGGTATCGTCTTGAGATGTTTCCTGCCTATCCCTGGAAGGAGTGAGCTGCTCACTGAATTACAGAACTCAGAGTGCATTTTTCTTCCGTGTCCACATTGTTCCTTCCCTTTCCTAATAGACTGTGAACTCCTGACGTCTTGTCTTAGCTATTTTGGTTTCCCAGTACTGATTCTAGTGCTTATACCTATCAGTCACTTAGATATGTCGAAGGCATCACTGATGTATTAAACTTAAGAATGGAAGTATACACACTAGTCCATTGATTTAATGGATTTCCCTGTCTTCCTTCCATGAACATATCAAAGAATCTTGGGTAATGCAATTGAATGGAATTTTTACCATTTTAAGGTGTGATTTTGCTATAAAATTCAAACAATCCTTGGGCCACGTTTTTGCTAAGCTAAATGCAATAGCTAATGTTCCCTCTACTTAGATTTCTATTCTTACTATAATGTTTAAATCCCTAATTGTCATTTGCTTTCAGAGGCATTTAGTTCCTGAAGTACCTTCAAAATTAGCTTGGGACTGAGTTGGGTTATAAACAAGGGATTCAGTTGGCTCACTCATTTGGGTTCAGCGCCGTTAGCTTGGGAACATTAGCCTCCCGTGAACATAATCTTTGAATTGCAATCATTGATCTATAAATTAAAACATTTAAAAGATTTAGCCTAGACCTAAATATATATGAATTACTGTTAGCTTTTGTGGTATGATGGACATGTTACTATAACTCAGATGTCACGATGACTAATGTTTGAAGCCAGTAATGACTAATTAACTAATTTTGCATCTCTCTGTCTTTCACTGTCAAAGCTATTAAATTTATCTCAGGTTACTTTCGTTAGCACTTGATTCAAAATGTTTTAAGCACACAGCTTTAACCAACTCTGAGCTGTGACTCTGTACACTGTGATACAGACATTGATAATGGCATTTACCTCAAGCATTCACTATGGCATACCTATAAACTTCAAACATGAGTTTATTTACCCATAGTAAGTGTCCATATAGAAAAATCTTTCCAAATTTAAATTAAAATCCCTTTCTTTGTAATAACAACATGCAGGTTACAGTTAGAACTTCTCCAGACTTCCTGGAGACACTAAGGACAAATTATATTTCCACAAACAAGACTAAAAGCATATTTAAAATAAGTAATGAACACATCTACATTGGCTTTTTTGTTGTCATCCACAGATTTTGGTAGAGAGGGTTTTGCTTCTCTGGACCCTGCATGAGGAAATTATGATTGTCTTAAACATCTCAGCTTTGTTTTACACCACGTCTTGACAAGTAAGAACTCAAATGATTTGGTGAGCTTTTAACAACTCAGTGCCAGAGTTTCCTACTCCAAGTGCTTTACTGAGTCATCTCAAATCAATAAAGATTAAAAACCCACTTCCACCTGGAAAGCATAAATAAAGACAGGTTCTTGGTCTTACACTAAATTGAAAATTTTGGTTATTATAATGGGGCTAAACCAGATGAACAAAGCAGCAATAGCACCAAATGCAAATATGAGGTCTGTAAATGAGAGAAATAAAAATACATCTGAGAACAGCTCTAGGCATGGTAATTGTGATCTCGTGTTACTGCCATTAGTTTAAACATCCCCTTCAATCCAACCATTAGGAAAGCACAGCTCTATTGATAGATGGATGTATTTCATCTTAAATTCTCTTCACTGTCTGCCCTCTGGAAACGTTGTCTCTTGAGATTTGATCAGGGGACATTTATCAAAAATGATGGCAAAAAAATAAATAAATAAATAAATAACACCCTAATTGACAACCAGAAAAAGGTATCCCTGGATAATGGCTGGATGAATCAATACAGTTGTTAAGTATCACCATGCCCATTTCTCAGGTGTAAAAGCTTTTCTTCTCAGTCTTTGCCTGTTCCGTGTCCCCAAAACTTTTAGAATCTTAAGACTACAGCTCTTCTAGTCAGTGTTAACTTAAGATATTTTTATTTCAGGTTATTTCTATTCTATTGGGCTTTATAATCTCTGGAAGGAATCCCATTTCTCAGTGGTTATTTGAGCCCTCTTCCAGGTTTTTGTGTGTGTGTGTTTGTTGTTGTCATTGTTGGATCCAAAGAGGTAAAAAAGAAAATGAAATGTGACTTTGCTGCATGATTTAATATAAATAGAAATGTAGCTGGGAGTTAGAAACTCTACACAATGAAATACGAAACAGAGACTGATTTCTTTAGTGGGCACCGATTAAATTTCATAAATGAGACATTGAAATCCTCAAGATCTCTACAAAGTTATTAAAATATTCTTGAGGATATTTTTGTTTTATGCAGATGGCTTGATTATGATTTCATTATTTAAGCTTCAACTCTGGGTTCCTACAGCAAATATTCAGAAAGTATGATCATATCTGTGATTCTTTTTTTTTTTTTTTGACAGGCAGAGTGGACAGTGAGAGAGAGACAGAGAGAAAGGTCTTCCTGTTTGCCGTTGGTTCACTCTCCAATGGCCGCCGCGGCTGGTGCACCGCGCTGATCCGATGGCAGGAGCCAGGTACTTCTCCTGGTCTCCCATGGGGTGCAGGGCCCAAGCACTTGGGTCATCCTCCACTGCACTCCTGGGCCACAGCAGAGAGCTGGCCTGGAAGAGGGGCAACCGGGACAGAATCCGGTGCTGCTAGGTGGAGGATTAGCCTATTGAGCTGCGGCGCCAGCCATATCTGTGATTCTTAAAACATCTATTTCCCAGGACTAGAAGGGATATTGAAAAAGAATTCTCTCGGTTCAAAAGACGTAGATTTGGTTAGAAAAATATTTTTTTAAAATTTTTTTTTGACAGGCAGAGTGGACAGTGAGAGAGAGAGAGACAGAGAGAGAAAGGTCTTCCTTTGCCATTGGTTCACCCTCCAATGGCCGCCGCGGCCGGTGCACCACGCTGATCCGATGGCAGGAGCCAGGTTCTTATCCTGGTCTCCCATGGGGTGCAGGGCCCAAGCACTTGGGCCATCCTCTACTGCACTCCCGGGCCACAGCAGAGAGCTGGCCTGGAAGAGGGGCAACCGGGACAGAACCGGCACCCTGAACAGGACTAGAACCCGCCGCAAGGCAGAGGATTAGCCTAGTGAGCTGCGGCGCCGGCTGAGAAATATTTTTATTTATATGAATTATAGATGAATTCAATAACTTTTACTTTAGTCACTATAGAAGGTAGGTAAGAAACTGTTCCCAATTTCACAATGATGGAATATTTTTAAATGATTTTAAAGTGATGACGTCATTTGATTGGCAAGGTTTCTAGACTACTAGTAAGCAAACTAGAAAGTGTATGTGAACATATTTTTTTTTTGGTATATCCACCAGGCATCAATTAATGAGTGCCTTATGGTGTAAATGTGAATGCAAAATCGTAGATTCAAACTACAGCAAGCCATGGTGACCCCTAAGTGGATTCTGGGTGTGAAAAGTTATTTCTCATGTGTGACTTAAAACCAGTAGCTCTGATATACACAAAATTGTTTTATTTATCATTTGATGCCCACATGAAAATTAAAGTTGCTAAAGTATAACAGATTATGCTGTTCAAATAATGAAAAGTGAGGGCTTCAAATGGACCTAAGTTAATTAGGAAGTAACCTGTAGACAAGATATGACTGCTAAGTGAAACAGATGAAAAATAAACCAAGTCAGAGAAGACAAGTATGATAGGAGGCCTCACCCATCACCCAAATTTAATGTATTTCCATCATCCATTCTGGCCTGGGAAAAAGTAAAACTTCAGAAATTGACTCAGTGAATTAATGTGTTCATGATCAAACTTGGCATCTCAGTGTTTACACAGAGATTGAAAACTTATGTCAAAGTCTTATAAATGTTAGCATAAACCATGGCTGCATGCTCAGTGGACAGCCTTCTGTTTGGGTGGTACAAACTGAAAATTGCCTGTATTTACTCTGCATTCTTTCTGCAAATGTGAAGGTAACAAAGATGGTTCCAATGTGATGAATAAGAGGGCCTGATGGCACTGAGCAGGTCAGTGCCAACAGGTCTCTGGTGGAAACCTCTTTTCTCTTTGCATCAGGAGCATGTATCTCCTTCTAGTTTTAAATATGCCTCTGACAGATGAAGGGTCTTCCTAAACTTACTGAAAATGTTTTAAGAAAAGGAGCCACATGATTTTCAGAATTGTTTGCCTCAAATTTATCTTTTAGTTCTACTTTTCTACAAACTTTTCAGTACTTGGTGGTATCTTCCAGTAAATGCAAGCCACTCACGGGGAAGGGATTGATATCAGTCCCTGAGAACTACATTAGCTTTCAGCCTGGGAGTCTCATTCATGATAAACCTCTCCCATCCCGAGTTCTCCCCTACAGTACAACACATTGTGTACCTGCCCCATGTTAATTGACTTTCTGTTCTCTGTTTTTGAGTCAGACAAAACACTGGTGGGGCCATTTAAAGTTGGGCCTCCCCAAGATCAATATCAAATGGAATAAATACACAAATCTCTGGAGAGCTGTAGCAATGGTGACCCTGAGATATGGGAAAACCTTCTGCATATTGTAGAGCTTGCTATGCAGAAGACTGAGTGTGCATGGAGTAGGGGAGTGATGCAGTATAACTAGGTGGTGGTGGTAATAATATAGAAGCTTCTATTTTTGTGATTGAAACATCTGAGAATTGGGTTAACACTGATGCATATAAGGGGCCTTCAAAAAGCACCTGGAAAATACCTATCATCTCTTAATTTCATTTTTTCATAGATGTTTTGAAGTACTCTCAAATATCGGAATCCTTAATATCTGATATATTCCTTGTATATACAGTTGGCCCTCAGCAGCATTCGTTGAACTTAATTATAGTGGAAAGGTAATTCAGCTAGCCAAACTCTCCTATTTCCAAACAGCTAATTTGTGAAAATTATTAGAATACACAGAGGACTCAAATCTCAAGATATATGGAATCCTGTTTCAGTTCTTGGAAACAGTTACTGAATGTAATGGTGAATTAATTTTTGAATGAAAACTTGGTGCTGAAGATGTTGGATAGATGTGTCTGATTTCTAGAGTGAACACCTCACTTAACACAAAGTGATTACTCCTTGAAAAAAAAAATCTAACCAAGTCACACTTACTTTCCTTCCGCACAGCTGAGCTCTCTAAGGGACCTGTCACACTCCACACTGGAAAGAGTCAGTGTACTGTGGGTACATCCCTGGGTAATAGTAGGGGACAGGAACTCGCAGAACTTCCTGGATCCAAAGCCACTCACGAGAAACCAAGCAGTCAGGAATTCAACAAAAGTTGAAATCTCGTCAATCATTTTGGGGTAAGAAATAGAAGGCTCTTTTTTTTTATGTAACTTTTTCATAAAGCTTAAATTTGAGATTTAGCCAAAGAGAAGATTTGATTCACTTTCTCTTAAAGAAAAGCAAAAAATTAAAACCACCAAGAAAATGCTCTTTAGCCTTTTATAGAAATAAGATCCTAAGCCAACTATAGCTTGTGATTGCATTAAACATACACAGAAATTCCATGATATCTGTTCTCTATTATAGACATATACATGTTTAACTTATAGTAAGTCTCAAAACAGATGACTTGGGAAAGTTGATAGGACATAATTAGGGCCTGCAGTTGCCTGCTGGACATCATATAGAGCTCACTATAAAAAAAGACCACAAGACATCAAAATGTATCTGAGTCCAATTGGGGAACACACTGAAGCTGTTACCTCTCCACGTCCTTTCCGCTTCAGCACATTAGATACATTTTGTAGCATCTCAGCAGTGGACAAGGGATAGTTCTGTACTAATTTTGTGTTTATTGCTGCACACATTCAACAAAATTAGTATAAATATAATACCATGTTCACTGCTGTGGAAATCCCATGGAAAATGTTTTGTATTTTGTAGCTTAGATTCAGAACACCTCTTGAGGTTTCGTGACCATTACCCATATTTATAGCTCCACTTTGTGTTCGTGCTTTTTTGACGCCATTGTTATACAGACTTTTTCAAGGCCTGCCCCTTGTCATTTTCATAGCTTCAACCAGCTGCTACACATGGGCTATTTTGGTAAAGAGTATCTGAATGTCTACACTTAGGTTGAATACCATGGATTTTTCTTTCAGCTATCAAGAGACTAATTTAAAATGATCCTGAGGTCTTAATTGCTCCTTCCATGGGATGTGATGCTTTGTTTATATATTAATATTTATATATGTATGCGTATACATATATAGATATATGAAACATATATACAACGCACCATTATATATAGAAAACACATGTACAATCACAGATATGTATGTATTGTTTTTTGCAAATGAAAAAAAGCAAGCAAAACAAGACTGACCTGACCTACCTGTACTCGGTTCACATTCAACGAAGTCTTCGTCATCACTTGAACATTCAGCAGATGAAACAAGGTCATCTGATGTTGGCTGCTCACGTCAAAGAAAAAATAATGGGGTGGGGGAGAGAAAAAGAACAAAGCCATCAAAGACTTATCACTGTGTCCTACCTCCCATTATTATTACTATTTTCTCTTATCTAAAGAGTACGTGCTGCAGGATGAAGAGTTCTTAACTTCTGGGTCGCTGTGACTACACCTGTGTGGGTCTTCTGAGAAACTTAGTGACCCAAGATGAGTCACCCAAGTGACCTAGAAGACTCAAGGCTATTTCATCCTTGTAAGACACACTGCGAGGTCCGACTCTATCCTGACTTTAATTTCAGTTTTGAGACTTGGAAGGACAGGAGGACACTTTGAGAGGTCAGGCAATCCGATCTCAGATCTTGTTTTCCAAACATAGAAACTGAAGCTCAGAGAGCTGATAGGCGCTGTCCAAGGTGACAGAGCCTGGAAGGAACAGAAATGGGATTGGAGACAAATTTCTCTCTTCCCAATATAGGACACCTTCTAGTTGGGACACTAACAAATAAGGACATCATTTTCCCACTGCCCTTAAGACACTTAAAATGATATTGGAAAACAAGATATGCCTCATTCATCCTGTTGATTCATTCAACAATCTCTGTCCTGGGTTCTGTGCTAGGTACTAACTATACAGATAGTAACAGAAAAGGGATGACAGAAAGCCAGACAACACAGAACCAGACTGTGATCTTGAGATGGTTCCCGGGTTTACTGTGTTCAGCCTTAAGCATATGATTTGGTAGCTAAGAAGCTGTAGGCTAGCATAACAACTAAATACTGCAGAATATATTCTGTGAGGGAGAGCATAATGGCTTTTCTCACTAGTAGCAATTCCTTCAGGTAATTGCTGCAGTTAACTGAATTAGTAATGCAGATCATCAGAGTGATACTGCACGACAGCCTTGGTCATCGGTGAAGCTGTTTCTGAAGAGAGCAGGACAAATTTGGACTGCATCAATAGTTCAACTGGAGACAGTTGTAAAAATGAGAATATGAGCACTGCAGAAGCTCTGTTAGAGGAAACTGAGGGGATTCAGTGAGCAGGGCTCTGGCTACAAAGGTGGGAAGACTGCTTTCTGTACATGGCAAACCCTGCATGCATGACAAATACTGTAGAATGGAGAGTGTTTAGTAACTAGAACAACTGGTGACTATACAGTAATCTACAGATCTCACATCAGAAAAAGACTGGGGATCCTCTATGCGCAAAAGAATACGTAATAGATTATAGTTGCCCAATCAATGCTCATTCTTTCCCCCCTCCTTTATATTAACAGTACTAACAGACTTTATAATCTTACTGTTCTCAATGCACTGAGGTCAGGGTCCATA
The DNA here is from genome assembly GCF_051225735.1 of Oryctolagus cuniculus. Lineage (NCBI taxonomy): Eukaryota > Metazoa > Chordata > Mammalia > Lagomorpha > Leporidae > Oryctolagus > Oryctolagus cuniculus. The sequence continues at coordinate 30,142,423 of NC_142886.1, read as the reverse complement.
TTCAAGAGAAAAAATAAACTACTCCCAGCTATTGAGCAATTACTCTAAACAGCTGTTGTGTATGGGTATATCATACTTTATTAATTAAACATGGTCCTCACTGCACCTTTTGGGATGGGGTAACTATTACACAGTTAATGAGAACTTACATCAGCTTAAGTTAATTGCTGGAGGACATACAGCTAGTAAGGGACAGAGTAGGGCTTTGGACAGATCAGTTTTAGTCACAGTCTGTGTTTACATTTATACTAGTTTCTTTATTTTATCTTAGATGATAGCATCTCCTCCAAATTCATACCATTAATCTTAATCCTATGCTCAATCTTAAACCCCAGTATGTCTGAATTTGAGAGACAGGACCTTAGGGAAATAATGAGGCTAATTAAATTATGTTGTTAGGATGGGTCTAATCCAATGTGACTGATGGCCCTTTAAGATGATGATGTTTGGACACAGAAGTACACAGCTGGAAGGGCCTGTGAAAACAGGGTGGGAAGATAGCCGTCTGTAAGCCAAGGAGAATCTCCTAAGGCGACATCAACCATGCTGCCACTTGGATTGATTTCAGATTTGTAGCTTGAAGAACGTGAGGAAGTATGGTGACATTGTGTAATCCACTGAGCCTGCAATGCTTTACCCCAGCAAATGAATATCCATGACAATTCCAGTGCATGGTGCTGCCAGAAAACTTCATGTTTTAGCTAGACACACTAAGTACAGGATTACAGGAAAGAACAGTGGAAACACCACCTGATTTAAATCAGTTCACTGAACTGACAGTGGCAGCAAGGTGTACCTCCAACCACATAATTGAATTTCATTCCACGTTGGACAGATATACCATTATTTGCCTTACATAAGGGGTAAGCATATTCTCTTAGTGTTTCCTTCTGGAATGGAACCCATATACTGGTTCACATCCAGGGGCTTAGAGAAAAGAAGTGAGAAGGGGATACAAATGCCATTTGGATTGGTTTAAAACTAGGATCACTAGCCCCCAAAGCAGGAAAAAATGGCAAGGAGGTGGTAAGAGTTTGTGATCCTTGAGAAGGCAGCAGTTAACATAGTATATCTTAGGTATTAAAATTTATGGGAGAAGGAAACGAGTGAGTTTAGGAAGTAGTAATGAAAAAGCATAGCCAGCTACAAATTAGACTGTTAGAGGACTTTGCAGAATGGCCATTATAACAGTTGGGTCTACAGCATTGAATGCACACGGGTGAGTTAATGAAAATCTAGTGAGCTTCTGTCAAAAACTGAAGTCCAGGTGATACAGATTTTAAGGACAGCAAGCAAGTGTATGAAAATAATGCATAACTCCAGTAAAAAACAAAGTATACACTAACATTACATTTGTGGCATATTTAAATTCTAAGAGATACATATTAATTTCTAATTTCTATGGGCCAACAGACATGATTTAAGTGTTTTTCAGGAAAGAGTTAGACCCTGACTTTGCAAGGACAGTTACTCATCTTCTGCTCTGCTTCTGACAATAAACAAGTTTCTCTCCTCTGTATACTGGGTGACACTCTCCCCAGCACCAATTTCTATCCGGTCCATACCCTAGTTTCACCCCAAAATGGAACCAGCAAACTCTATACACATACTCTTCCACATACTGACTTCTGGTCTCCACTTTTTACCCTCCCTGTGTCTCACTTCCCAGAGCTTGCTTTGTAGATCTCTAACATGAATGTGTATGAATACAATATTCTGCCCATGCAGTGGAACCAAATATTACAACCAGAAGTAGTCTTGAAGAGTGAGGTTATAAGAAGATCTACCTGCAGACAGGGCCTAGCTTTAGTCTTGTTACTCCACTTAGGGGAGCAACAAGAGTGAATTACTTTGGTAAAAACTAAGTCAACCCATCAGCCAGTCTATCACAGTAATTTCAAGTCTGGTAGTCAGCTACTCCTAATAGAAATAAGTTTTCTATTTGCCAATGCATACTTTTGTAATCCACCCTGCATTACAACTGTTCCTTGCTGATAATTCATTAATGTCATTTTGTGGTACATGGTACATGCATCATTTCTTGACACACCTACCTAGAGGAGTGATCAAAAAAAAAAAAATACACAAAGAATTGGTTTCTATATAAGGAACTGAAACAAGTATGTCGAAGGAACACTCAGATTTCTTAGAACACTTTCTCCAAGAGGCAAGCAATGAAACAGCCTAGATGTTCAAGATAGATGAATAGATAAAGAAAATGTGGTACATTTATAGGAGATGGAACATTATTCAGCCACAAGGATGAGCCAGAGGAACATTAGGTGAGTTAACCTAGAGATAGAAACACAAATACCACACGTTCTCACTTGGATGTGGAATCTACAACATTGAACTCAAAGAAGTGCGGAGTTGAACACTGGTTACCAGAGCCCGAGAACAGTGTGGGTGGAAGGAGGATGGTCACCAGCTCTCGGTGAGTAGTTTTACAGGAACTTCTAACGTCCTCTAGCACAGTAGTATGACTCTGATTGACAGCAAGTCCTTGTTTATTTCAAACTAGCTCATGTGGACTTTTCAATGGTCCCAACACAAAGCAATGACAAACATTTGTATTCTGACCTGCTCATTACATATAATACACATGTATCGAAATGTCACATTGTACCCCAAACTACTGTACAATTAGGTGTCAATTAAAATTATATCATTGTAAGATGATTTATAACCAGTGAGTCTGAATTCAAGCAATCTGTTGGTCTTATGCAAATCCACAGCTTACTTTCTCTTTCTCAAATGTCACGATAACCATTCAGACACCCAAAGCAGTTACAATTCCTTGTAGCCCACAGTGGTAACCAAAGATTTTCCTCTTTTCCTAGAGCATTTGACTTCCAACACTGGTGATGTCTGTGTATTTTCAGAATTGTGCGCTCAGGCCTTCACTGTAACAGTATTCAGGATTCAGAATACTATAGATGGTTTTAAAAAAATACGCCCACCTCTAATAGAGCCAAAAAATACTAAGGCTTTTGATGATAAGAGCAACTTGGGAACATATCCTTAGGTAATGTTAATTTGATTCAAAGTTTCTCTGAGGAAATCTAGGACTTTTCTTTTTGCAGGTTCCTGTCTGCTCAACCCCATACGTTTGCTTCCTCAGATAAAAAGCTACAGATAAGTGTGGGGTCTGGCCCTGAACCTTTGAAAAGGAACACTGCTTTGATGACTTGGTGGAAAAGGTTTCACTCTTGCCCATAGACACAGACTAACAAAAGAAACATTCTGAGTAGAACAGAGTTACTGACTCCCATCATTAAGTAAAATACAGCAGCTTTGGGCTGGATGGGTGTTTCCATAATCCCAACTCTTTTCCCTAGTTCTAATTTCTCACAAGAGCAGTTAGTACTCTTATAAAGAAACGATTATCTCCACTATCTCGAAATCTGCCTAATATTTATCAATAAGCAATTGCTATTTTCAAGTGTTGTGCTAAGCAGTTAAGATCTGCTAACCCTTTTTTTATTTTTTAAAGATTTATTGTATCTATTTGAAAGACAGAGTTATAGAGAGAGGTCTTCCACCTGCTGGTTCACTCCCCAGGTGGCCGCAACGGCCAGAGCTGCAATGATCCGAAGCCAGGAACCTTCTCCGGGCCTCCCATGCAGGTGCAGGGGCCCAAGGACTTGATACATCTTCTACTGCTATCCCAGGCCATAGCAGAGAGCTGGATTGGAAGAGGAGCAGCTGGGACTAGAACTGGTGCCCAGATGGGATGCCAGTGCTTCAGGCCAGGGCTTTAACCTGCTGTGCCAGCCCCCTGCTAACACTTTTGCTATCTGGGGTGGGTGGGGCAAAACAGCTGTAATGACAGTTTTAAGTGCCCTTTAGCCACCTCCTTCATGTAATAGTACTTCATAAGAACTCTTGTCTAGTTACGAAGCTACAACTGTAAATCATGGTGCCTTGCTGGCATCTTCACCATTTCTGCCCCACAGGGACTTTATGTTCCCAATGATTAAGCTTATATGGTTCCCATATGTCACATGCAATATTATCTCTATATTATTCAAGAAGGATAGAAGGTCAATGCTGACCCCCACACCAGGTAGTTTTGGTAGAGCCTGAGATGCCGAGACCCAGCATCAGGGGCACAGGATGTGACTATCAGTGCTGTGCTTCCTCCGGGTATGTACTGAACATCAATGTGTCACATGTTCTAACAAGCACGTGGGATACAGTGATAGACAAGACACAGTGCTCCTGCTCTGGGAATTCACAGCCTCTGATAACACAGGGAAACTCCAGAGAGTAAATTGAATGGTATGAATAAGAGTAAACATAAGGTGCTGAGAAGGCAAAGAGCAGGAGAGTGGAGATCTCTCCCAGGCAAAAGGAAACAGGAAAAGGAGCCCTCAAGGCAGCCATGGTGAGCGAGAGCAGAAGGGAACTGCAGGTGTGATAAAGGGCACTTGCAAAGGGTCAAAGGTAGGAGAAAACACAGGTTACTCTTCCATCTACAATAGTGCAGGACGACTGGAGTGAAGAGATACACAGGAATGACAATGTAACCGCTATTTGTTCTGGAAACTTAGCTAATGAGCATGGTGCGCTATCCGGCCCTATCCAGCTTCTCTCCTTCCTCCCCTCCCCACATCTCATCGGTGTCAGCGTCACATTCATTTGTAAGTTAATGCCTGTGGCTTCTGAACACGGTGCCCAGGTACGACTGAAACATTGCAGATGACACACTTCACCTTGCTTTTTCAAGAGGAGGAAAATATTCTTCAGCTCCTATATATTAACAAAGTCCTATATTAAAAATAATATTTCATGCAACCCTATTTTAAAATATGTATTTCATATTTTTAATCCATGTGTTGAAATTGCTTGGTTCTGTATTAGGACTCATAAAACTAAAGATGGGTATTATAATAACTTTCAATAAAATATCTCAGGCAGGAGTTCTCTATTTCTTTCCAGAAAGGTTTTTTTTATTGCATTTATATTCTTTTATTTTTTTTTCTCAGCAAATGCTTATTGAAATTACCTTGGAATAAAACCGGCACAGAAGAAAGCCCAGTGCTCTGTCCACCCAAGTAAATTTATGGGTATATTTACCTTCCAATTCCCTCCGATTCACAAACCTGACTTCTCATTTTCCTGCAAAGAGCTATTGCTTCTATAATCACCTGCTCCTAATTATTTACTCTGAAAGCTTCCATCCCATCTCAGCACAAGGGTGATTCTACACTGTACTTCATTATTATCTCTTATTTGAAATTGATCAGGACTGCTCAAGGCTGTTTCACCATGTCCCCTCCTCACTGCCATTTGCCCTTGTGACTGCAAATTTCAACCCTTAGCCCTTTATCTTATACTGATAATGGGCTAATCATTGGGAGGAATAATCATTTTTCTCCACCCAGGTCCTTGAAAGCGCGGTTATTTGACCGAGATTAAGTGTGAGATAAAATAAGTCCTGCCACAGAACAGCTTTATGAAATTATAAATAACACACTCAAGAATGATGATCTCCTTTCTCCCAGTGAAAAAGGAAAAGAGAAATGCCCATAAATATTCTGAAGTCCCACAGAAAACAGCCATACATCTCCCAGCTGCTCCTTGCTAAAAAGAATTCAATTCCCTCAAACACTTGATGTGGCAGCTCTTTCCCTCTCTGCTTCCATTCTGAGATGCTGTTGGATCTCAAAGTATCTCATATGAGGAAGAGTCACATACAGCTGCATTATGAGCATTCATTCTCTATTTAATAAAGGCTAAGAGACCTGTCAATTACCCATCAGCCACTGCCTCTAGGCACATATGTCACCTTTAGTAAGAAAAGTTTGATCACCTCATTTGCAATTTTCCAATTAAGACTTACTGGTTAGGATACTACTCGGGATGCCTGCAACCTATATTTGAGATCCTGGGTTTACCTTCTGGATTCTCTCCAGTTCTACCAGGGGGACAGCTGGTGATGGCCTGATTACTTGGGTCTCTGCCACCCACATGGAGAAACAGATTGAGGTCCTGCCCTGGCTGTTGAGGGCATTTAGGAGGTGGTGAACCTGTACATGGCATTCCTCTTTATCTCCCTCAAATAAATAATAAATTTTAAGAAAGATTTTCTCTGGATCAATGCTGTGGCACATTAAACTAAGCCTCCACCTGCAGTGCTGGCATCCCATACAGGTGCCAGTTCATGTCCTGGCTGCTCCTCTTCTGAACCAGCTTTCTGCTAATGGCCTGGGAAAGCAATGGAAGAGGGCCCAAGTGGTTGAGTGGCTGCACCCACACGGGAGATCCAAAAAGGCTCCTGGCTCTGGACCAGCCCATCTCTGGCCACTGCGGCCATCTAGGGAGTGAACCAGTGGATGGAAGACCTTTCTCTCTGTCTGTAACTCTACCTTCAAATGAATGAATAAAATCTTAAATTTCTTTTCTTTACTAAACTGATTCCATCAGGGAGTGTTTTCTTTGATCATTGTTAATATATGCACATCGAAAAATGCCAGAGCTTGGGTAAACTTGTTAGAAGCCATTATTTCCCCTTCTCTTCCATCCCATTACTCACCCAATATAGAAACAATACTAGAATACTTTAAGATCATATGAATGTGATATCTATACTCTCATTCTGATTAAATATCCCCTGTATAGTTATTTATAAAAGACACAACTGACATTGTTTTGACAAGTGAAACAAGACTAACTTGTTATACTTGAGTGTCGAACTCAGAAACATATGATCAGGCAAACCTGAATACTGGAGATAAAAACGCAAAGTTCTAGTCTAGAAATGATGTGATCTGACATGGACACTTGCATCCTGCAGCTCACTGTGACTAAGTGTCTTGGACCAATGCCTTCTGAGTTTTAAAACTGGCTTCCAGAGTTCAAGTCATTTTTTTATTATCTACTCATTCCTAGAGACAATCTTTTGCCAAGTAAGATATGGCCACATGCATATCTTGCTTGCTATTTCCAGCGACTGAGGAGACTTTGAAGATAATTGCTGTGGAGGTGGGCATTTGATGCTATGGTTAAGAAACTCCTCAGGATGCCCACATCCCATATAGGAGTTCTTGGGTTCAAGTCCTAGTTCCACTTCCAATTCCAATTCTACTTTATTTACTACACTGCACACCTTGAGGAGCAGTAGATAATGGCTTGAGTAATTGGATACCTGTCACTCAAGTGTCAGATCCAGAATATACTCCTGGCTTCATCCTGGACTAGAATCGATTATTGCAGCATTTGGGGAAAGATATCTGTCTCTCTCTCTCTCTCAAATAAAATAAACAAAAACTTAATGTAGGCAACTGTCCTTGACTACAGGCACTGCATTCACACTGAACAAGCTTGGTCATTTGAAACAGATCTCTATGGGAAATCTGACTTAGAAACAAAAATAAGCAATATTTTGGCTGATGAATTTGATTTACACTTGCATTTATTCATTTGTTTTTTTCCCAATAAATGCTTGTCAATAATGATTAACTATTATATGCCAATCACAGTATCAGGTCTCTGTCAATCAGAAACCCTGATTAATTGCTAAAAATTAGCTAGAAGTTTGGGGAACACATTGTAATAAAACGGTTTACCCATTGTCACCAAAGATAATAGATTATCCAGGAATCCAAGAAAATAGCCTTAGTTCTCTAAAAGTTCTGGACTATCCTCAAAGACTGCATATTTTTCTTCTTTCCCACAATGAACATAAAGAATGGCAGGAATTATTATGACTTTTGCTAATCAATGAGCCTTGAAGGAAATTCCTTTGCAAACTCTTGATTTAATTAATAGAAAGAAACAAGCTAAGCTTAGCCATCTTTTGTGCTGAAGACTGAGGCCCTTTATCTCTATCCTTGAGGTCTTCCAGGATGATATAAACACACGTAGTGCGTATTTTTTTTCTTTTTCTCTCCACTTTTAAGATTTTCCTTCCATCTGCTCAAAAAGGGAAGGGTGGATCAAGAGAGAGGGGAGGGGGAAAGGAGCGTGGGTGGAAAGCGGATTAATCTATCTGTTGTTCAAGGCAGCCTGACAGAGGGAAGAGGAGTATTGAACCACAGAAGATTAACCAAACTTCAATGTACCTTCCCCAAAGCAGGAGGAATGTAATGCTACGTGGTGTTCCACTGATAAGCAAATCCCTCTAAATCCTTTCAATTTATTTCTTGGCCTGGAGAAATTACATATTATTTAGGAAGCAGAAAGCATGCACACACACACACACACAAATAAAACCACCCATCCAACCCCCACCATCTCTAGGACTCTAGATCGGATGCCTGTTGATTATATACACGTATAGGTCTGCTTTTGATGGCTGTTTCTCTTATTAATGCAGTTCTCCCTAGAGTTGCTAATCAGAAAGGCTTGGCTGTATTTCCACTGTAAACTCTTTTGTTTTTAACACAGATCTTGCTTGGAGTACTTAGGGTCCAACCATTATGAGGGAATTCTGAAAATGTAGCTGAAGATAAAGACCCCATCTACAAAGGATAATCTTGTTTTCTTCTCTCTCTGCTCCCTTTCTGTCCACCTCTTTTTTTTTTTTTTTTTGAGGTTTGATTTCCTTTTGCTTTGAGCTCTTTATTACAAGGTTATGACTACAATCAGGCCTCTGTTTTCAAGATTGAGTGACGAAAACCAAACATTACTGTGACCCACAAGTAGCAACCTAAGCACCACTAAATGGATATGATAAAATTCTACACAAGTCTCCATCACAGGCAGCATCCATGTGTTTTTGAGCCAAAGCTGTCGCTATCATGCATACTTCAGTCTGTTTCTTACTTTGCAGTTCAGGGACAAGGAAGGAGTTTTTGAAAATAGAATATGAACATTAGGATTAGGTTTCCCTGTGGTGTGGTGTGTCTTGTAGCCCTCTGAGTTGGTACCCTGAACTATGACTCAATACGAGACCAACACCAATTCTTGGCAAGCTGAGAGCATGGCTTACAGGAGTTAATCAAACACAAACATCATCAGAGGAGAACAAGTTGTGATGAGCGTAACAAAGCCAGCGCTGTCTGGAAAGACACTCATCAGCATCTCTGAGCAAACATGTAAGGTGGCCATCCATTTCATCTAGAGCAAGTAGCAATAGTTCTTAATCTTTGGACTCAGGACAAATTGCAATGATCAGGAGAGAAAGGGGCGGGGAGCAGCAATATTATCAGGAATTCAAAATAACTTAGAGGCCAGTATTGTGGCGTAGTGGGTAAAGCCACCAACTGTGATGCCAGATCCCATGTGAGTGCTGGTTCATGTCCTGGTTGCTCCACTCCAAATCCAGCTCTCTGCTAAGGGCCTAGGAAAAAGAGTGGAAGATGATCCACATTTATGGGCCCCTGCCAACCATGTGAGAAATTAAGATGAAGCTCATGGCTTCAGCCTGGCCCAGCCCTGGCTGTTGAGGCCATTTGGAGAGTGAATCAGTGGATAAAAGATTTCTCTCTCTTTCTCTGTTACTCTTTCAAATATATATATAAAAAATAATATCCTAAGGCCTATCTTACCAAGGCTGGACTACTTGTATTGAAAGGAGTATGCAGTACATTTGAATACCCGTCACGTCTGTCCAGGTAGAAGATTTGAGAACAGCTACCTTAGAAGACTAGGCATGCTTGAGATTCCTGCTTAGCAAAAAAAGAAACTAAGAAAAAAATGCAGGCTCAAGATGTTGAGTGAATACAAGAAGGAAATATCTATTAGTACAGATCACAAATTAGTATGTGGCACAGAAAACTTAGCACAAATGCAAAGAAATGAAGATGAAACAACTGCTAAAAAAGGACAAGATTATCTTCCTCTTAACACTGAAAAGATTATCTGCCACTCATCCATATAATGGAATGTCAGGAAAGCCAGATGCTGGTCTGAATAAAAAAAACTTGAGATACAGGTGATATGCAGCCAGCAAGTGCGAATCGCGGCTGTGAGGAGAAAATGAGGGTAAACTGCAAAACATCGGATGAAATCCCAGGAGAGCAAAGTACAAAGAAAGCCAATTGTTGATTGAGAAGTATGCCTTGTTGCTTATTTCTAGAAGATAATCCCAGCCTTCCAAAGGGAAAGGCCGGAGAGTAGATTCCAGTAAAGCAGTTTGGTTTGTATAATAAATTTCAAGTGAGAAAATGTCTTCAGCTGCTGTTGGATGTGAAATTCAGCAACCCAGAAGGGCCCACTTAACCTCCAGAAGTCACTTTCTCAATCCTGACTTGCATCTAGCATTAAATGAGCACAACCCCATCTTGGATACTGATTCAAAACAGTTTACAAAAGCAAACATAATAGAACTCCCACGTGGGGAAGTATGAGGCTACTCATTCTTCATTTCCAGTGGAGAACAGGGCTAATGATTTTTCCATGTTTGAGTTCAAAAGCAACACTCATTGTTCACTGTTGAAATGGATGTTGGGAATGGGCATTTGGCATGTAGTTAGGATGCCATTTGGGATGACCACATGCCAGATCAGAGAGCCTGGGTTTGAGTACCAGCTCCAGTCCCAATTCTAACATCCTGTTTATGTACACCCTAGGAAGAAACAGGTGATGGCTCAAGTACTTGGGTCTCTGCCACCAGTGTGGGAGATCTGGATTAGGTTTCCAGCTCCCAGCTTTGGCTTGACCCAAATCCAGCCATTGTGGGCATTTAAGGAGTACATGAGTAGTTTTGAGAATCCTCCCTCTCCCTCTCAAATACATAATAATGTAAAAAAAAAGGCTGGTATTATAAATAAAGCATATGCAGTAACAGGCATGAGGCTCATATAGTCACAAAAAGCTGTGTTCTTGAACCCTATGCTACGTTTAATATTCTTATTGTCTGGACATTCTTACTAATTAATCTTGGAACATGTATTTAAATAAAGTTCAGGGGCACACTGGAGCACATGTACAACCAGAGGAGCTATGTATGTGCCGTGTTGCATGTTATTTCTGTTCCTTGCCACCCTATCCACATAGAGTGTTTCCAATTCCCCACAATCATAGAATTCTCCATGTTTATCCCCTGTAATAGGAGGCCAACAGTTTTATTTGAATTCATCTCCCAGTCCGTGTCCTTGGGAGGTTGGTATTCCCAAACATGAGTGACTAGGGCTAAATTCTCAGCTCCAAACTGATCACTTTGGAAACAGTTGCCTCTTGAAATTTTACATCAAGTCCTCTGGGCAACAGCTAAGCGTTACATCTACTGAATAGGTATGGTGTGCTGGTGGCCTTAGAAGACAATGTTCTCCCTTTAAATCAGAAGTTGCTTAGAAAGCAGAGAGAAGGCAATGGTGTTTGAAGACTCAACACCACAAAACAAAACGAAACAGCCAAGGAAAACAATCACATCCTTTGCTGCTTCTCTTTTTGTCAACCTCTTGAAGTGAAACAAAACCCAGAAAGTTCGTTTGGGGGAGCGTTGCCACTGTTATGGTAAGCACAAAATATACATGCATATAGGAGCTATAAATTGTGCCATTCCAGTGATTACACATTTGAGTTAAATGCTCTTATAATTGCATTTAAGACCAGCACTGCACAACTAAAATATGAATAGTAATATTTGTGCTAATAATTATTTTTCCTTATTTAAATTATTGCATTCAATAGCAAAATAAAAGCACCATGACAAGAAAAAGATTGTGAAGGAAGGAAAAAAGCTCTTTATTTTAAGCTTTTTTTTTTTCATGGTTCTTGAGTAAATGGATCCTTAATTTTAATCTGCAGTGGTAGCCACCCCTGAGAACAGTTCTGCAAAATGCTTTTGAACAGAGGCCAAAGGAGTGTGCCATGGTTTCAGAAACTCAAATTATGACAAATAGCTTACATTCCTCAAACTGGGTCTCTTGCGCTTCTCTCTTATCCTTTTAACTCTTGGTCTTATGTGGCTTCATTCGCTCAAAGGTTTCATAGGAGAGGGGCCAGCGCTGTGGCGTAGCGGGTGAATCCACCCACCTGCAGTGCCGACATCCCATATGGACACTGGTTCAAGACCCAGCTGCTCCACTTCCAACCCAGCTCTCTGCTATGGCCTGGGAAAGCAGTAGAAGATGACCCAAGTCCTTGGGCCCCTGCAAATGTGTGAAAGACCCAGAAGAAGCTTCTGGCTCCTGGCTCTGGGTCAGCGCAGTTCCAGCTGTTGCAGTCAGTTGGGGAGTGAACCAGATGATGGAAGACCTCCCTCCCTCCCTCTCTCTCTCTCTCTCTCTCTCTCTCTCTCTCTGCCTCTCCCTCTCTCTTTATGAAACTCTTTCAAATAAATAAATCTTTAAAGAAAAACAAGGTTCCATAGGAGAAACAGCACCACCATTCCTAGATCAGTGTGTCTTTTCAGATGCCCAAGTCCCTACCTTTACTCCTCTTCTTTAATTGCCTGGATTACTATGTATCCAGAACATCTTCCAGCATAAGGTCATGACCTTATTTATTCCCACTTTTTTCCAACCCTAAGGATTTTAGGTTTCAATGCAACCACCTCAAGAAGGACTGATCCTGGGGGACCAGCAACTGTGGCTCCGTAGGTTAGGCTACCACTTGTAGAGCTGGTATCCCACACGATCATGGGTTCAACTCCTGACTACTGAGCTGCTGATCCAGCTGCTTGCTAACATGCCTGGGAAAGCAGAGGAAGATGGCCTGAGTTCTTGGCCCCTGCCACCCATGCAGGAGACCTGGATGCAGTCCCTCACCCCTGACTTTGGCTTGGCCCAGCCGTTGCTGTTGTGGCCATTTGTGAAGTCAACCACTGGATGGAAGATCTCTCTGTCTCTGTCTTTCTGTAACTCTTTCAAACAAATATGTACATTTTTATAAGAATCATATCAATATTTGGAAAAAAGGAAATATTCTTATCCACTGAGGTCATCTGGTGAGTGGTACGATAAGAACTGAGAACTGATCCCATAGAATCAAGAACTTCTGCCAGCAAACTTTAAGGCAAGCTTTCCAGAGCGAACTTTGAGAACCTGCCGATCTCAGCCAAGTGGGGTCCCTTCCCACCCTGCCCTAGGAAGTCAAAGTCACTGAGCACCTACTCTGGCAAGTCATTGCCATCTTTAAAAAACAGTGTCAGAAGAATTTTTTAATTTATACTCTGCCTGTTTGGAAGAAATCAATATGTCATTTTCTGGGATTTCCTTATATATACAAACATCTTTATTTAGCCTTTCTGTATTTTTCCTCCTAGTCTTCTAGGGAGTAAAGTGTTTTGTCTGTATTTGTATTGATTCAATCACTTTGAGCAAAAATAAACAGCTAAATACAGCAGAGTAGCTTTAATGACAATCGTTTAGAGATCAAGATCTTTAAGCAACCCAGTCTCTCCTTCTAGGTGATTGGAAATAAACAGAAGTCAATAGAACAGGATTACTGGGCAATAAACAAGAGAAGCACATTCATAATTTAAGAAGCCTCTATTCGTGCATTCATTACTGAAGAATGTACTCGGGCCCTGTTCTATTTTTGTAGCAGCACAGATTTCCTCCTACCAGTAGTCATTCTCTTCATTCTTTTCTTTCCTCCCCTCTATCCCCACTACCAGGATCCTACACTCTCATAGCTGCAAAGAGAAACCAAAAGACAAAAGCAGGTTCTTAGTACCACAGGCAGGGCATAGCTCCTCAAACCTCCCCATCCCAATTCTCTTTATGTCCAGGAGAGTTCTGGGCACAAAGACTGTGATGCAACATGAATATAGGTAGGACCTCAGGGTACATGGTCCCTTCTTTCAAAGACTTTGTAGAATAATAGGCAAGGCAAGTACTGTAGGCATTGTTACTATCTACTCCCTCTCGCTCCTTCCTGCCAATATGACTGGCCTCACTATGTTTCTTTTCAGACTAGAGGTCGAATGTGGGATGGATCTGGACAAAGAGATGAACGAGGAAGTCTGTGAGAGGCTCTGGAAATGTGTATTCCACACCTGATAAAGGAGAAGAATTTGCTAGCCCAATTCCCTTCCTTTCTTCCTTGGGTTTAGATGGAGTATGTGCAGCTGTAGCAGCCATCTTGTGACCCTATGTCAAGTGTGAGGGGTAAGCCAAGAAAAGAACTGAGAAACCAACATTGATACTGTCAAACATATTATTAGCTCAATCAAGTACTTTCTGATATCCAGATTCCATAATTCTTGGTAAGAACATGTACCCCATCTTCCATCATTGCAGGTCAAATTTTGCTTTCACTACAAGTTAAAGTCCATTGCAATGTAGAGAACAACATACAGACAACAACCAGAAGCAGGCATGATGCCAGGTTCCCTGTGAAGGATTTCTCCCTTTGGTGCTCAGGAGTCAACAGGTGATGTTTTAATCATACTCAGGAGTGGGGTTTGGCTATCAGCCTCATGAGTCACATTCCACAGTGATTACAGTGCTCACCAACATGTCAACTCTGGCCTAGATGAGAGCCCCGAAACACTTTGAATAAGGAAAGGTCATGTTGGAGTTGAAAAACAGGAAAAGTAAGTGAAAATATTTTCAATTAATTATTTTGTAAGCACTTGCAGTCAACAGAGCCCAGACTGAGTTGATCATCTCCTCCAACCGCTGTCATGGTTGTCTCTGTCAATGGCGTCATTACTCTCCAGGAAGGAAACCCACACTCTCAGTTGTATTTGAACCCTCCCAGCTCACCCACACACCTCTAGTCAAAGTCCTGCAAAGCTCATTGCTAAAGTGGCACTCTAGTTTTCACTTCTCCTGCCCTGGTTGCTTACTAGGATGGATCCTGAGATTCCCTAACCAGACTCCCTACCTACACTCACCTCTTTCTTCAACAAACTCGACAAAGAATTGCTAGGATACAAATGCATCTTTTATGGGTCACTCTCCTGCTCGAAATTCTTCTCACTGCTTATCAGATAAGGTCCAGGTTTTAAGAAGCACATTTTTTATTGTTTGTTTTACGTTGGAGGTCCTCTGCCTCTGGGCTTCAACATAACTTTGCAGCTTTATCTTCTCCTACCTCATACCCTTATAAACACCTCCATATTTAGGCTACTAGATCATTGTCTGCCATTCTCAGGACACATTAAGTTCCTGTCTCTGTTTTGTCTGAAATTACTCTCTTTGCTCATCAATCCATTTACAACTATTGAAATTTTATCCACTCCTTATGAGAGTCCAACACAAGTATCTTTCTTGCAGCTTTGCTTTTCTGATTTCAGTGCTAAAAAATAAAATACCCTTTTTAGCAGGTCCACTCTGTACTTAATGTACTAATTACATCCTGACTTCCAGTGTTTTCTCTTCTGCTTACCTATCACTAGATAAAGGGAGGAGTCTGTCTAGCAGCCAGTACAGTATCAAGGGAGATGTGCTGTGTTTGAAGTCAGAAAACTGTGGTGGCAGTCCAGGGTAATGGTGGCCTACTGACTGGGTTTCTATCACCCACGTGGGAGACATGGACCAAATTCTCAGCCCCAGGTTTCATCCTGGCGCAACTCTTACCAACTTTTTGCATCTGGGATTGAATCAACACATGAGAGCTCTATTATTGTATCTGTTTATCAAAAATATTTTTTTTTAAGAAAAGGAATGAAGATTTCTCTGGAAGAGCACATTTGCTTTTAATACATAAACTGTCTCATTGGTCAAGAAAACCCTTCAAGCAACTCATATTGCAGTTGTACAACCTTCCACCAGGGGGGCTCGTTCCTTATATAGGACTATCAGTTTAAAGCGAAACACTACATTGTAATCTGGAAATTGAGATGATTCAGCATTTGATTAGACCAGTCTTTTGCAAGAAGTCCAGTAGGTGCCAAAAAGAGATTTGGGGTCTTACTTTTCATCATTCCGAATAGCCTCGGCTGACCATAGCCTGGGAGCTACCTATGGTTCCTTGGTCACACTAGCCCCGTCTCACTTAAACCCTTAAGTGGAATTCTTTATATAAAGGAAAGTAACAGCAAGTGTAATCGCTCTGAATAAATGCCCTGTAAAATGACTTCAGCAATTACACTGTTTGAAAGTACCTCTGAGTCCATTAAGATAAACATCTATCTTTGAATATTCACATTAATGCACTAGGCTGTTCTTAGATAAATCTTAGATGGGTACTGTGCAGTTAACACAGTTTATCATCCCTTACTCTTCAATGCACACATTAATACATGCAGAGGGATAGAGTGTAAATGGTGCTAGTCACAAAGCATACATTACCACACAAGGCAGTCTTTAAACACCTGTAAATGCAGAATAAGTACACTTTAGGCTTCAGATACCTTCAGAGGCTGCACACCCAGAAACACATAGACTGAACTGTGTTTTCTTCACATAACCAGTATCTTACAAAGGCAGTAAATACTTATACATAAATTTTAATATGTTTCCTATTGCTCATCACACATAGAACCAAGTAGAGTACACACACACACACTCTTCCTAAACTCTATCTATAGCCATAGCTATGTTTTAAGCTTGGTCCTCAATTTCAGGAAATTTTGAAACCAAGTTGGGAAAGTGCTCAAGGACTCCCAGTACTTATTCAGATCGCTAGTTTCTTCTCTGCTGTAGTGAAGGGCAGACCTAGCCCATAAACAGTCTATGGCTTTCGATGTCTTCTGAGAGTGCCATACTGATTGTAATAGAGATATTTGGCAGGGGAAACATAAAATTTAACAGGTGGTATTTAATCATTAGTGTCAAGGGCAGACGATTGATCAAAACAGACATTGACCATAATGCTGGTGCTGGGTTCTGGAAGCATCAGCTATCCTAGGCCTTAATCTACCTGATGGTTGGGACTGCGGAGAACCTGCTGGGAGGGACACAGGTGGCCTGCAAGTGGACAGCACTTGAGGGTCTTGAGGCAGTGGCTACTTACCTACCAGTATCAACGTGTTTCAATAATTTTAAGACATTTCAACAGCTTGTTTATCAGATGACACTAAGGAGGCCAAGATGGTGCATGCTATTTATCTAGGAACAAATTCTGTTGTGTTGAGAAAAATTGTTCATTTGTCTCCAGCGGTATTCCCAACCATGCCAAGGCTGGTGATTCACTGTTCACTCTCTCAGCCGTTTTTCATCTGAGCAGATGTATGGGGAAAAAGAAAGGCAAAGGAAGTGGCCCCAACTCTGAGAAGCTTATGATTAAGTAGGAAAGGGTCTGCCATAAACCTCCTTACATAATAGTGATATGGATAAGGAGACAATCGGGACTCAGAAAAAGAAGATGGAGGAAATATGTGACCACACACTCCCTCAGGGTTGCCTTTAAAACCCCTAGCATGGCCAGCAACCTCTAATCAATACTGCAGCAAAGCTGCCATCCAGAACTGGTGCTGGCCCAACATAGCCAACGGTACGTGCTGATTGTATCCTACCACGACCAAGAGCCTGCTATAATATCATTATAATAAAATTCCCATGGTTGAGACTTCTACTCCCATCATGCACCTGATGGCAAGACTTCCTAAAAAGACCAGAAATAGGGCATTCACCAAGGTCCTTGCTCATCCCTTCCTGGAAAACTCTACCTAAAGTACCACCACTGGGACTCCTGAGCTCACAGACGAAGATAATGCATCTCTGGGGGCACAGCTCGTTCTCAAGCATGCTCCTTCTCAAGTGTATAGTTTCACTGTGCTCATAAATCTTACTTCTCTGCTAACTTTTATCTGTCTCATCCTTGAATTCTTTCTTGCATTGGACACAAGAACCAGGACCCACTAATCTCACCACACTAATAAAAAGAAGAAAAACTGTGTTCAAAGTCAGGAATGGTAATTTCTGGCTAGAATGGTCAGGGAGGAATTCATAGAGATGACTGTCCTTGGCTTTGGACCTGAACAAAACAACAGGATATTAACAGACAAAGGTGGGAACAGAGGGTCCAGGGGAATGGCACAAATCAATGCCCAGGGGCAGCAAAGTGAAAAGCAAGGAGTGGCAATAAGAGATTAACATGGTTTTACTGCACACAAAGTATAGAGATGCTGGGAGGTGGATTGAAGGACATACATGTCTAGAGGGAGAGAGAGAGAGAGAGAGAGAGAAGGGGAGGGGATGGGAGGAGAGGGAAGGGAGAAGAAGGGAGGGGAGGGGAAGGAAGGGGAGGGGAGAAATGCACTGAGGGCACCAGAGAAACCCACTTCTGTGAGTTGACAAACAAATCAAAACTAGTGTATACTAATGAGACACAAGCAAAGTGATTTTAATACAGATGCTAGCACATGATATCTGTTTAACTTTAGAAGGGATGCACGGTCCAGGTAATTAAACCAAGAGTTCTGCCAAGCAAATTTTCCCTGCAGGAGACTTGCAACTGAATGAGGACGTACTGTCTACAATTCTGAGATGAATGGGATGCCTGTTTCCACCTCTTCAAGTCAACTCTCTGTGAGACGGTGAAAGCCTCACAAATAATTCTTATCTGTGAGTAAGACTTACATTGTCTGTTTTGAAATCCATCCTGCAGAGTTTTTGTGTCTTTGACCATATAAATCCTTTAGCCTAAGAGGTAGTTAATAAAGTCCTGCAGAGTCACTAGCAGCCTTGTTGGGTGTGATGAAATACCAGGTATGTGAAGTGGTCCTATTACCAACTATGTATGTGCATGTTTTGGTGTGTTTGCACATTCATGCGTGTGTGTGTGTGTGTGTGTGTGTGAATAACAAACGGAATGAAAGGGGTAAAGTTAGTTAGTTTTAATGGTCCCACAGATTCTCAGCTGGAATGCACTTACGGAAGAGAAAGTTACATAAAGGAAACTTGGGCAGCTTTAAGCACCATCTGGACCGTGCTGTGCTCATTTGAGCTTTACCTGTTTTTTAAAAAAAATCAACATAACAAAAGTACCTAGAAATATAACCAAAGGAGAGGTTTTCTGATTCTTCGGAGATCAGATGCCTTTGCCTTAAAATATGTATTGTGAGTCTCCTTCAGTCCTGTTTGGTACAGAAATGCAATTCCTTTTTAAAGGAGCCAAAGGAGCCTTCTAAAATCCAATCTGAACCCCTGGAATAAATAAAACAAAACAAAAAAGAAATGCAAAAATAAGCCCAGCACCTGTTCTGACTAATTTGAAGAGATCTCGGAACGGCTTTACCTGGCTTTCAGGGGTGAAAGGTAAATCCGTAAATCTCAAGACCCGTGGGCTGAACACCAATATTTCCAAACCTTGATGCACCACTCAACCAAAGAGACAAAAAGAACAGAATCTGAGACTGAAACAACAGGGCAATAACCACAGAGCACGCCATGCCTTTTATTAATGACTTATAGCCATGGTTGGGAGACTTCTGACTCATAAACCAACTTATTGATAGATTTCTGGCTCTTACTTTCATTTAACAAGGATCCATTTCCATCTTGTACCTTGGAAAGATAGAAGTTTGAGGAAGAGTTTCATTTTATCATTTTATAGAAGGGGAAATCATCTTCTCTCTCAGGAGACAACCCCCACTTCCAGTTTGAACTAGCTGGACTCAGCACCTGTTTATTTTTGCATTATAAGGAGACTGCAGAAGAGGTTAACCAGAAATGATAAGAAAATAAAAATTTGCATCCGGACTTTGCTCACAAAAACAAGTGCTAATGCTGAATCAGCAAGTGCCAGTAACACATAAGGAAACTGGAACCAAGACCAACCTAAAGACATACATGATAGTAATTTAACATAGTAAAGCCTATGAAATGAGAGTCTTTTCAAACCAATTTTCATTAAAAATCATTCAAAGCATTTAGGCCACATGATTTTTGAAAACTTTATCCATTTCATTTTATTAATATTTTGTAATTTTTTAGTCAATGTCAAAATAGTGAGGTACTATAGAATAAAGCAAATAGAATTCAGAAATATTTTCCCCATAAACAGGACCACGTTCATAAGGATTCCAGGGGTTCTTGGATAGGGAAGCAAAATTAACAAAGAAAAAAAGCACCTGATATTACAGGAGCAACCAACAACTGTCAACAGACTTCACTCCATTGAAAAGAAAGCTCTCTTTCTCCTATTTTATCTTTAAGTCCTCATCTGATTGATTTAAAAAAGCCATTTGGAACATTTTGATATCTTTTTTCACTTAATAACAGTAATGACTTTCTGGGTCAAACATTTCCTCCTAGTTAATGAGCAGTTAGCTGAAAGGCCAGGCAACAAAAGCGCACAGCCTAGTCACTAACTGCCTCTTAGCGTCTACTTTATCAGTTGGCGCCTTTTAAATACAGCAAGACATATGCCAAGCCATCCTCAGAGGGGTGGGCACTACAATCGTATCATTAAAAACATGCTTCCATCAAGGCAGAGCTCTTGGGACGCACAGGCTCTCACTGCAGGCATTTTCCAACAGACAGATGGATGCCAGTGCACCTCCTTTGTTCTCCTATGCAACAGAGGGGCTGTGCTGAGAAGACAAATCTCCCCGACCTTCTCCGTCTGTGGCCCCCAGATGACACGTGGATATTTAAAGGGGACGCTTCAAGGAGAAGCTGCTCAATCTAAATGCAGGCCAATATATTTGGCCCAAACCTTATCTCTCTGGGTCAGAGTGGACCTGCTGCTGGTGTCCTGCTGATATCAGACTGTCCCTTTTACTGAGTTTCCCCCTAACATCCCCAAATTCAACATCATTTCATTATCTCTCTCCATCTTTTCCCTGAAATTCCCCTGCTTTGTGCTTTAACAATGGTCTGATCACCTAATTAGGACAGCTGGTTAGGAGTGGAGCAAGTGGTGCTGGCTCAGAGAAAATGCAGAGCCACAAAGTTCAAGTCACGTCATCTGGGCACTCAGAGAAGAAAATCAAAGCTAACCTCGGAAACCAAAGAGACAGAGCACAGGTGGATCATAAAAGCTGGGGCCCTTGCAGAGTGAGGGGTTTGTTGGCCAGGTCGACCCATGCTGAACCTTATCTGTGCTTTGAGCTACCAGCTTTTTCCCACCTCACCCATGAAGCTTTACTCAGACACACAGGTTGGGAAACATATTGGAGCCATGCATCTGTCTCCTTTACTGATCCATCCCACAAACAAAATCTTTCTTTTCCTGAAAAGAAAAGATGTCACAGGCTGGTCTTTGTGTGCATTGGGTAGAGAATCTACCGTGATTGTAACAATACACAAGGACAATATAAAACTCAGACATTCAAATTCACATCATTACAGCCGAGGGACTTCTCCCTCCAGATTTATTTAATTGATCTCAATTTTTTAATATATATATGTTGTATTCTGTGACTTATCTTTTGCAGTAAGCTCTTCAGCTCTCATAGGCAACATTTTGGAAATTGAGGCACTTTTGGCTAAAGCTTTCCAGGCAATCACTGATTGCTTAAGATATAAGAAATGATGAAAATAACTATCACATACCAAATATGTGTCATTTATTCATTTTTAATGCCCCTCAAGATTTCAACATGTACAGTAATAAATGAAATGAATACCATCCATCAACCATACACTACCCTCGCCCAATGAGTCAAAGTGTTCTAAAAATCTTCATAGCATGGTAATAATCTTCCTACTTTTCCTTTGTGTAGATATTTCACTATGAGAATATTATGCACATAGGACAGAGTCCAATCATGAGTTGGCAGAGGTCACAATCAAAGTTGTGCACAGATGCACCCAAAGCCAGGTCTCTCCGTCCCTGTCCACCACATTTACCGTGTGACAATGAGAAAACAGCGTATTAGCAGACATCAATCTGATTCATGCTTACCACAGAGAAGAAAGGGGTTACTTCATTTTACCAAATATTAGTTATCTTGCCATTAAAGCTTTTCTTTTCAGTGACTTGTGTAAAATACCACTTTTAAGAAATAAAAACACATGACATACTCATAGAAAGAGCATGATGCTTTCAAGGCACACAAGAGTTTTCAAGCTGTGGAAGGAGTCCAAAGGTTGTCAGCTGCTGCTGGTTATGAATGAGACAGGCTTGCTCTTAGGCAGCGAGCACATTCTGCAAGACGCTTCACCTGCGACGAGGCAGTTAAAAGAGAAATCGCAGTACTTCAAAGCAGTGCAGGCAGCAGAGAATGAATCTCTGTAGCACACTTAAGAAGGCTTTTCTCCACTGTCCCCCCATCCACAGAACAGACAAGCAAATACTTTTTGATGAGCAGCCCCTGTAAAACAAGAATGATCTTGGATCTTTCCTATCAGCACTAGAAGCACTCGACTATATTAGCTTTGGTGGTGGCACTGGTGAGACCGAGATTAGAACTGCACAGAAAGCAGCTTCCACAGCAGTGAGTTCAATCTGTGTCTTGTGTCGCATGAAATGCCAATGGGTGTCAGTTTTTACTGAGCTTTACTGTGTCTCTGTCCTAGACTGAAAAGGCAAACTGGACCAAGTAAAATGTACTCCTTTATAATAGCATTAAAAAACCTATGAGACAAGAGCTCAGAGATATGGAACCCAGGGTCCAGAGATGTGCCAAGACATGAATCCTTGCCTGAATTACCTCTACAGAGCATAAGCAAGGGACTCAAAGCTAAAATGAGATACTGCTGGATGGTGACAGATGTCAGCTCACCAGGCTCCTTTCGTGGCTCCTTGCACTCTTAGTGTATCCTACAAATTACCACACCTTTAGACCCTACTCTTTTCATACCACACCACCACCACCTTCTCTACCTCATAACAATCCTTCAGAAAGTTTATTTTATTTTTCTTTGCTTAGTTACAGGCCAAGCATTTGAGTTGGATCACTAAGCTGCGGTATATACTTTGGCCAGTAAGAACTAGGACACATAACTAACTAGCATCTAACCAGACAAAACTCTGTTAGTCCCTAAAATAATGTCATTTACAAAATAAAAGACACATAACTATATCTAGTTTTAAAGATTTAATCTCGAAAAACAGAGAGTGAGATTCCAAGATGGCCGAATAGGGAGAAGATGTGCTGGTTTTGACGAGGGGAAGCAGAAGCACACAGAGGAAGTGTATTCCCGGGGAAGAGTTGGAGAGAAGTTTGCAGTGGGAATTCTGCAGAAAGAGGAGGAGTGACATGGAGGAGCACATAGAGAGATGTGCAGCGGTGAGCAGGGACACCACACACAACTCCCACAGTTAGGGGCTTAAGGAGATGCCAGCTTCTGAGAGCGAGGGCACCCAGCAACCTGTGGGGGAAAGGCGCCATCTTAACACCAGCAGAGGCTGTGGCAACTCTCGTGTGTGACTCCAGGGGATGTTACCAGAGGGAATAATCTGTGCTTCTCACTGACTTTGAGTCTGGCTGGGAGGTTGACAGGGGACTGGGTGCCCAGATTGTGATGTGTTCCCATCCTCTCAACCTATCACAGGCTCTGCAGCTCAAACTGCCAAGGTGGAGCACCCACAGGCGCCTGGCTCTGGCCGTGTCTCTACTCTCTGCCTGCATGGGACAGGCTCGCAGAGCGGAGAGGGGATCCTCAGCACCCCATGACTATGGGAACACTGTGATTTCATGATAGGACACGAGGTGTACCTGGGTCTCTGGGCAATCACTGTATTGGATACCTGAGGCCCAGAGCTCCTTGACTGCCTGGGCTGGGTCATTGTAGAGGGTTCTGTGCTCACACTGAAGACCACATAGATCCTTTGTGTGGGTTGTGTGCCAACATGGGTTGAGGGGTAAAAACATGGTGTGCTAAATGTCACCTTGGAATAGATGAGGTGAGACTGTGTTCATACCCTTCCAGTGCTGACAATAGAGGAGATCTATGATTTCCAACTTGGGTGTCAACCTGGATTATTGCCCCACCCTTGAGCTCTGACCAGAGCTCCCTGGCCCTACCCAGCACACACCTCTGGGTATTCACTGAAGGAGCAGAAACTCCACTGAGCCACAGAGGAACAATTCAAGAATAAAATCCATGTCCATCAGTGGTAAAAACCAACACGTGTTTCCATAAATGCCTAATAATAAACTCAAATACAAGAAATAAGGACAAGGAACACAACAAGACTCCCTCAAAGGAACACAACAAAACTCCCTCAAAGGAACACAACAAAACTTACATTAGAATGTGAAGAGATTGATGAAATGTTGAAAAGGAATTCAAAATAATGATCATAGGATGACTCAAAAGCAATGTGAAGTAAATTTATAAGTTAAAGAAATACATACAAGATATGGATGAAAATTTTTCTGTGAGAGATTTTTGAAGATAAATCAAATTGAAATAGAAATGAAGAATTCAATAAGTCAAATAAAAAATATGATAGAAAGCCTTAACAACAGACTTGGTGAGACAGAAAAAAGAATATCTGAGTTAAAAATAAATCTTGGGCAATAGACAAAAAAAGAAATCAGAAAATTTTAATGTAGTGTTCATATGGATCTTAGGAGTTCCTGAATGTGTGGAAAGACAGAATGGATTAGAAGGCCTATTCAGTGAAGTAGTAACAGCAAACTTCCCTAATTTGGAGAGAGAAAGGGTTTCCAAGTACAGGAAGCACATAGAATTCCTAATAGACAATACAAAAAGATCTTCATCACAATATGTTGTAGTCAAACTTTCAACAGTAAAACATGAAGAAAAGATACTAAAATATGCACAAGAAAAATGCCAGATTACCTTCTGAGTATCTACAATTAGATACACAGCTGATTTCTCATGGGAAACCCTATAGGTTAGGAGAAAATGGAGAGACATAGGTCAAGTTTTACAAGAAAAAATCGCAACCCAGAATAATGTACCCTGCAAAGTTCTCATTTATGAATGAAGATGAAATAAAGATCTTCCAAAACAAACAGAAAATGAAAGAATTTGTCACCATTTGCCCAGCCTTACAAATG
The DNA here is from genome assembly GCF_051225735.1 of Oryctolagus cuniculus. Classification (NCBI taxonomy): domain Eukaryota; kingdom Metazoa; phylum Chordata; class Mammalia; order Lagomorpha; family Leporidae; genus Oryctolagus; species Oryctolagus cuniculus. The sequence continues at coordinate 30,117,717 of NC_142886.1, read as the reverse complement.
ATGCCTAAGGATGTGCTATGCACAGAAGCCTAGAAAGACAGTATCATTATGAAAAAATGTGAAGGCAGAAAATATCTCAGTAAAAGCACAAAGGAAATCCAAAGCAAGTAATAGGAATTTTTATGGAAAAATGGCAAGGCCAAGTTGTTACTCATCAATAGTAATCTTGAATGTAAATAGCCAAAATTATCCAATTAAAAGATACAGACTGGCTGAATGGATTGGAAAATAAGACCCAGCTATTTGCTGCCTATAAGAAGCACATCTCACCAACAAAGATACATGCAGACTGAAAGTGAAAAGATGGAAAAAGATATTCCAGGGTAATGGAAAGCAAACAGGCAGGTGTAGTCATCCTAGTATCACAGAAAATAGACTTTAACACAAAAACTTTTAAAAGAGACAAAGAAAATCATTATGTAATGATTAAGGATCAATTGAACAGAAAGATATAACAGTATATACAGCCAGTGGCAGGGAGTCTGGCTATTTAAAACAAATGCTTATAGATCTAAAGAGAGACATACATTCCAATATAATAGTAAAGGGGGATTTCAGTACTCCATTTTCTTCAGTGGACAGAAAAATCAAGAAACAACAGAGATAACCCACACTATGGATCAAATAGACCTAATTGCTATATACAGAACATTTCATCTCACAGTTGAAGAATATACCTTCTTGTCATCAGTACATGGAACTTTCTCTAGGATAGACCATATCCTATGCCTTAAAGAAAAATCTCAGCAAATGCAAAAAAAAAAAAAAAAAAAAACTGAATACATACCATGTATCTTTTCTGATCACAATGGAATGAATCTGGAAATTAACAACTTCAGGACCTCTAGAATATATGGAAACACATGGAGACAACACACTCCTGACTGAACATAGATAAAATCAAAAGGGAAATAAAAAGATTCCTGGACATGAATGAAAATTACAATACAACATATCATAACTTATGGGATACAGGAAAAAGAGTGTTAACAGGAAAGTTTATAGCAGTTAGTGTCTATATCAAGAAACTGGAAAGGAAGCAAATAAATAAACTATCAATGTATCTCAAGGACCTAGAAAAACAAGAAACCAAGCCCCAAATTAGTAGGTAAAAGAAATAATTAAAATTAGAGAATAAACAAAAATTTAAAGATATAAAAGATCATTGCAATTTAAAGCTATTTAAAAAATTGATACACCATTTGCCTAACTAAAAAAAATAAGGGTAATATCCAATTAATAAAATCAGAGATGGAAAAGGAGATATAACAATGGCTATCACAGAAATAAAAAGAATAATCAAGAAATACTGCAAACAGCTATATGCCAACAAATTGGAAAATCTAGAAGAAATGGATAGATTCTTGGACATATACAATCTACTGAAATTGAGTCATGAAGATATAGAAAACCTAAATAAAATACTAACCAAGATGGAGATTGAATCAGTAATAAAGACCCTCATAACATAGAGAAGGCTATGACCAGATGGCTTCACTGCTGAATTCTACCTGACTTTTAAATAAGAACTTAATCCAATTCTTCTCAACCTATTCAAAACAATTTTAAGGGAAGCAATCTTCCCAAACTCCTTCTACAAGGCAAACATCACCTTAATTATAAAACCAGAAAAAAATACAACAAAGCAAAGGAACTACAGGCCAATATCACGGATGAACATAGATGCAAAAATCCTCAACAAAATACTAGCTAATTAAATCCAAAACCACATCAGAATGATCATTTACGAGGACCAAGTGGGATTTACCCCTGCTATGTAGGGATGGTTAAACATAATAAAATTAATAAATGTGATACATCACATAAACAAATTAAAGAATAAAAATCATATGATTATCTCCATAGGTTCATAAAAAGCATTTGATAAAATACAAAATCCAGGGGCTGGCACTGTGTGCCCTGGCCTGAAGCACCAGCACTGTAGCCCTGGCCTGGGCACCGGTTCAAGTCTCCGGTGCTCCACTTCTGATCCAGTTCTCTGTGAAGGCCTGGGAAAGCAGTACAAGATGGCCCAAGTCCTTGGGCCCCTGCACCCATGTGGGAGACCTGGAAGAAGCTCCTGGCTCCTGGCTTCAGATCGCCAAAGCTCTGGCCGTTGTGGCCAATTGGGGAGTGAACCATCAGATGGAAGATCTCTTTTTCTCTCTGTGCCTCTCCTCTCTGTGTGTAACTCTGACTTTCAAATAAATAAATAAATCTTTAAAAAAATCCATTCATGATGAAAATCTTAAGCAAATTGGGCACAGAAGAAACATTCCTCAACATAATCCAGGCAATATATGACAAACCCATGGCCAGCATCATACTGAATTGGGGAAAAGTTGGAAGAATTTTCACTAAGATCTGGAACCAGACATGAATGCCCATTTCACCACTGCCATTTTAAATAGTTCTGGAAGTTTTAGCCTGAGCCATTAGGAAAGAAAAAGAAATCAAAGGGATACATATTGGAAAGGAGGAAAACAAATTATCTATTTTCAGTTTGCCTATGTATTTAAAATCATGTCATCTAACAGATTACACTAAGTGGAAAAGAAAGTTTGGGAAAGTTGCAAGATATAAAATTAACACACAAAAATCAATATCCTTTGTATACATAACAATGCTTTGGGAGAAAAAGAATTTTTAAGATCAATCCCATATACAATAGCTACAAAAAATTAAATGCCTTGGAATAAATTTAACCCAGGAAGTCAAAGATCTATATGATGAAAATTACAAAACATTAAAGAAACAAATAGAAGACACAAAAAATGGAAAAATCTTCCATGTTCATGGATTATACAAATTAATGTCATCAAAATACACATACTACCAAAAGCAATTTTCAGAAATAATGTGATCTAAGTCAAAATACCAATGTCATTGTTCTCAAATCTAGAAAAAAAAAAAAGTGCTAAAATTCATATGAAAACACAATGTGGCCGGCACCGCAGCTCAATAGGCTAATCCTCCACCTGTGGTGCCGGCACACAGGGTTCTAGTCCCGGTTGGGGCACCGGATTCTGTCCAGTTGCTCCTCTTCCAGTCCAGCTCTCTGCTATGGCCCGGGAAGGCAGTGGAGGATGGCCCAAGTCCTTGGGCCCTGCACCCGCATAGGAGACCAGGAGGAAGCACCTGGCTCCTGGCTTCGGATCAGCGTGGTGCGCCAGCCGCAGCGCTCCGGCCGCAGCGGACATTGGAGGGTGAACCATCGGTAAAGGAAGACCTTTCTCTCTGTCTCTCTCTCTCTCACTTTCCACTCTGCCTGTCAAAAACAAAACAAAACAAAACAAACACACACACACACACAATGCACCCCAAACAGCTAAAGCAATCTTAAAAAAATTAAACTGGATGCATCACAATACTACATTTCAAGATATACTACAGGTTAGTTATGATCAAAACATCCTGGTACTAGCAAAAGAATAGACATTTAGACCATCGTAACAGAATAGAAAACCCAGAAATCAATCCATGCACCTACAACCAACCTTTGAGAAACAAACTAAATTGAATCCCTGGAGATAGGACAAATGGTCCTGGGAAAATTGGTTTTTGTATACAGAAGTATGAAACAAGACCCTTTATATAATGGATCAATGTTCTAATTCTATGACCTGCTACCACCAAATTACTAGAAGAGAATATTGGGGAGACTCTGCAAGACATTGGGATCGGTAAAGACTGCTTGGAAAAGATCCCAGAAGCATAGGAAATCAAAGCCAAAACAGACAAATGGAATTACATCAAGCTAAGAAACTTCTGGATTGCAAAAGAAACACTCAACAAAGTGAAAAGGCAACCAACATAACAGTAGAAAATATTCACAAACTATGCAATTGATAAAGGATTAATAACCACACTCTATGAAAGGCTCAAGAAACTGAACAACAAAACAAACAATCCAGTTAAGAAATGGGCAATAGACTTGAACAGGAATTTTTCAAAAGAGGATATTCAAATGGCTAACACACAAATGACAAATGCTCAAGATCACTATACATCAGGGAATGTAAATCAAAACCACAATAAGGTTTCACCTCACCCCAGTTAGAATGGCTCTCATCAACAAACAACAAATGCTGGCAAAGATGTTTGGAAATAGGTACCCTAATCTACTGTTGGTGGGAATACAAACTATTATATTAGTATTATGGAAGAAAATCAGCACATTCCTTCAGAAATTTGAAAATAGAGCTACCATATGACCCAACCATCACACTCCAGGGAATTTACTCAAAGGAAAAGAAATAAGCATATCAAAGAATAAGCTGTACCATCATGTATTTGCAGCTCAATTCACGATAACTAAGATATATAATCAACTCAGATGTCCATCAGCTGATGAATGGATAATAAAAATGTGGTATGCATATGCTAGATAATACTACTCAGACATACAAAAAATGAAATCTTGTCTTTTGCAACAAAATGGATCAAACTGGAAACCATTATACTTAGTGAAATAAGCCAATATGAAACTGACAAATATGTTTTTCCGATCTGTACAACTAATAGAATACAAAACAATGTAATGTGTACATGAGCAACATTTTGACATTTTCAGATTCCATGATAGTTTACAGTCCTTGTCTTGACTGTTGGGAAACAGTGTTTTTTCTTCTATTTGTTGAATTCTTTACTTAGTTGATGGTTACTCTTATGATAATAAAATAAACTAAAACTATGTCATTCTTTTTTTTTTTTTTTTTTTTTTTTTGACAGGCAGAGTGGACAGTGAGAGAGAGAGAGACAGAGAGAAAGGTCTTCCTTTTGCCATTGGTTCACCCTCCAATGGCCGCCGCGGCCGGCGCGCTGCGGCCGGTGCACCGCGCTGATCCGATGGCAGGAGCCAGGAGCCAGGTGCTTTTCCTGGTCTCCCATGGGGTGCAGGGCCCAAGCACCTGGGCCATCCTCCACTGCACTCCCTGGCCACAGCAGAGAGCTGGCCTGGAAGAGGGGCAACTGGGACAGAATCCGGCGCCTCAACCAGGACTAGAACCTGGTGTGCCAGTGCCGCTAGGCAGAGGATTAGCCTAGTGAGCCGCGGCGCCGGCCCAAAACTATGTCATTCTAAAAAGTAAAATAATAAGGAAGGAAGACAAAGGGTTGGAGTATGGGTGGGAGGGTATGGCATTAAGTATCACTATGCTCCTAAATCTGTATATATGAAATACATGAAATTTGTTCACCTTATATAAATAAATTTTAAATACCAAAGATATAATCATTCTCTCTCTCTCTCTCTCTCTCTCTCTCTCTCTCTCACACACACACACACACGCATACACACACTTCCTTTCACATTCAGAGGTTTCAATGTAGTTGGATTCAATGAGGGAACAGCATCTTGTACTAAAGACAGAGCAGTATCAGAGATTTGCTAAAACAAATATTCCCCACAAGAATTTTGCAATGGTACATGTTATAAATGAACTTAGTTTCCTACATTACCATGCAATTTTAGTAGTGACCTGAGCCTTGGGGATTCAAAACCCTCAAGTCTAGTGACTTCAGTAACAGTTAAATAATAATTTTATAATATTAAAAATAACGTACATAGGGTAGAATTATTTGTACCAACAACATTTTAACAGAAGTTTTTCTGGTGATGAGGAAAGTTATTTGATGGAACTTTCCATCTCTTAACTATTTTAAATGAAGATTTTAGTGGACCCAGCTAAATATATAGGGAAAGGATTTTGAAATTATTAACTGATCCATTTAGATTTGAAGATGTGTGTGTGTGTGTGTGTGTGTGTGTTATATGCAGGCATAGAGCTTGAATAGCTATCTCAAAATGGTAGCAAATGACAAAAAGGAGCAATTATTTCCTCAAAGTGCTTATGAATTGTTTGGTTTTTGCACAAAGGCCAAAGTTATCTGTAGCAACTTAAATATACATTTTGGTTTTTGGAAGCAAGTAGGAATACTGAATTGCAGGCCCCCTCAGGAGATTGTTATTTAAAAATATTTAAGTTAGCAAGGAGTTTCAACTGGTCCAACAAATGTATATCTCTCATAGTATTGCCTTATCAAAAAATGGGTTAAAGGGAAACATTTGACACAGTGGTCAGATGCCCCATCCCATATTAGAGTCCCTGAGTTTGAGTCCTGGTTCTGCTTCTGATCCAGTTTTCTGATAATATGTACCCTGGAAGATAGCATATAATGGCTCAAGTACTTGAGTTCCTGCCTCCCATGGAAGAGACCTGGAATGAGTTTGTCTTCTTGCTTTAGCTTGGCCCAGTCCCAGCTATGGTGGACATTTGTGGAATGAACTAGAGAATTCCCCAATCTCTGCCTTCCAAATAAATTCAGTTCAATTTGAAGTTGTTTTTTTTTTTTTTTAACAAAAGAAGTGAACTGAGGAATGAATAATATACTCTAGAATAACAATTCAGGATGAGACCAAAAGCTGCAAGAATGACGGTTGAATATAATGCAAAGTTTGCTTGGAAATCCCTGTCAAAGAGTTGACAAGAAAGGGATATAAAGAGTTCCCAGAGAGCTACTGACATAGATTATGATGGTTGTGTATTTATTTGGAAAAGCTTTCAAGTCACCTGCTGCAGCATTAGAAGGTGTAGCTGCAAAGATTATGTAGTTTTAAACAGAAGTTCAAAAGCCCCATCAGAAAAGAACATTACAGCTCCAAAGATCCAGATAAAAGCTCAAGTCTCCACATAAAGAAGTGAAGAATGGCCAATCATTTTAAAGATTTATTCATTTATTTGATAGAGTTATGTGGAGAGATGACGGGAGGGAGAGGCAGGGAGAGAGAGGGAGGAAGGGAGGGAGAGAGAAAGTGAGAGAGCGAGAGGAGAGAGGGAAGAGGGAGAGAGAGAGAGAGAGAAAAAATATTTTCTATCTTCTGGTTCACTCTCCCAGATAGTCACAACACCCAGGGCTGAGCCAGGAGCAAGGAAATATATCCGGGTCTCCCATGTGTGCACAGGGCCCATGTACTTGGATCATATTCTACTGATTTTCCTAGGCCATCAGCAGGGAACTGGACTGGAATTGGAACTTCCAGAAAAGGTACCAGAACCCATATGGGATGCCAATGTCACACATGGCAGCTTCACCTGCTATACCACAACACTGGCCCCAAACAGATGAATTCATATAAACAACCACAGTAACAAAGCGCTAACAATTCACTAGCCTTTATTAAATATTGACTGCATGCCATGCACTGTGCTAAGTAATTTCTGCACTCTATCCCATTTAGTCTTCCCACCAGTCGTAGGAATCAAGTTTTACCATTTCTATTACGCAGAGGAAGAAACAGGTTCAGAGAGCATGGCTACACACAAGTGTAAGATTCCAAAGTCTTCTTCCTAAAAACTAAACTATGGTCAAAAACAGGGATAACTGATCATGAACTCTGCCTCAAAGGGGCTTGAAGCCCTGAGGAAATCTAAGCATTGATTCCAATTGTATACAGTAAAATTCATTCAATTAAAAATGTGTAAACAACTGATGTTTCAAACCAGGGAAGCCTGAAAAATCTGTACAGACTCATTGCATGCCTGAGAGTCTAAACACCTATATATAAGCCCCTTTCCTGACTTTTTTTTTTTAAACAGGCAGAGTGGATAGTGAGAGAGAGAGAGACAGAGAGAAAGGTCTTCCTTTGCTGTTGGTTCACCCTCCAATGTCCACTGCGGCTGGCGCGCTGCAGCTGGTGCACCGTGCTGATCCGAAGCCAGGAGCCAGGTGCTTCCTCCTGGTCTCCTATGCGGGTGCAGGGCCCAAGGACTTGGGCCATCCTCCACTGCCTTCCCTGGCCACAGCAGAGAGCTGGCCTGGAAGAGGGGCAACCAGGACAGAATGCGGCGCCCCGACTGGGACTAGAACCCGGTGTGCCGGCGCCGCTAGGTGGAGGATTAGCCTATTGAGCCACGGCGCCAGCCTCCTGACTTTTTTTTTTCTTTTTTTTATGTTAAATATTTTTTATTTATTTATTTATTTAATGAATATAAGTTTCCAAAGTACGAATAATGGATTGCAATGGCTTCCCCCCCATACCGTCCCTCCCACCCACAACCCTCCCCTTTCCCACTCCCTCTCCCCTTCCATTCACATCAAGATTCATTTTCGATTATCTTAATATACAGAAGATCAGCTTAGTATACATTAAGTAAGGATTTCAACAGTTTGCTCCCACACAGAAACATAAAGTGAAAAATAATAGATGATTTTTTTTTAATGATGATGAAATCAGATCAGACCTATTGTCATATTTAATCCCAGTGAGAGTCAAGTTGGGAGTTGATAGTTTCTTTTCTTTTCTTTTCTTTTTTTTTTTTTTTACAGAGGATCAGTTTAGTATGCATTAAGTAAAGATTTCAACAGTTTGCACCCCCATAGAAACACAAAGTGAAATATATTGTTTGAGTACTCGTTATAGCATTAAATTTCAATGCACAGCACATTAAGGATAGAGATCCTACATGAGGAGTAAGTGCACAGTGACTCCTGTTGTTGACTTTACCAATTGACACTCCTGTCTATGGCATCAGTAATCTCCCTATGCTCCAGTCATGAGTTTCCAAGGCTATGGAAGCCCTCTGAGTTCTCCGATTCTTATCTTGTTTAGACAAGGTCATAGTCAAAGTGGAGGTTCTCTCCTCCCTTCAGAGAAAGGTACCTCCTTCTTTGAAGACCTGTTCTTTCCACTGGGATCTCACTCGCAGAGATCTTTTGCCAGAGTGTCTTGGCTTTCCATGCCTGAAATACTCTCATGGGCTTTTCAGCCAGATCCGAATGCCTTTAGGGCTGATTCTGAGGCCAGAGTGCTATTTAGGACATCTGCCATTCTATGAGTCTGCTGAGTATCTCACTTCCCATGTTGGATCATTCTCCCCTTTATTTATTCCATCGGTTAGTGTTAGCAGGTACTAGACTTGTTTATGTGCTCCCTTTGACTCTTAGTCCTTTCATTATGATCAATTGTGAACTGAAATTGATCACTTGGACTAATGAGATGGCATTGGTACATGCCACCTTGATGGGATTGAATTGGAGTACCCTGGTATGTTTCTAACTCTACCATTTGGGGCAAGTCAGCTTGAGCATGTCCCAAATTATACATCTCTTCCCTCTCTTATTCCTACTCTTGTGTTTAACAGGGATCACATTTCAGTTAAATTTCAACACTTAAGAATAACTGTGTATTAATTACAGAATTAAACCAGTCATATTAAGTAGAACAGACAAAAAAACTACTAAGAGGGATAATGTATTAAGTTGTTCATTAACAGTCAGGGCTATGCTGATCAAGTCACCGTTTCCCATAGTGTCCATTCCACTTCAACAGGTTTCCTTTTTGGTGTTCAGTCAGTTGTCACCAATCAGGGGGAACATATGGTATTTGTCCCTTTGGGACTGGCTTATTTCACTCAGCATGATGTGTTCCAGATTCCTCCATTTTGTTGCAAATGACTGGATTTCGTTGTTTCTTACTGCGGTATAGTATTCTAAAGAGTACATATCCCATAATTTCTTTATCCAGTCTACCGTTGATGGGCATTTAGGTTGGTTCCAGGTCTTAGCTATTGTGAATTGAGCTGCAATAAACATTAGGCTGCAGACCGCTTTTTTGTTTGCCAATTTAAATTCCTTTGGGTAAATTCCAAGGAGTGGGATGGCTGGGTCGAACGGTAGGGTTATCTTCAGGTTTCAGAGGGATCTCCAGACTGACTTCCATAGTGGCTTGACCAGCTTGCATTCCCACCAACAGTGGGTTAGTGTCCCTTTTTCTCCACATCCTCTCCAGCATCTGTTGTTGGTGGATTTCTGAATGTGAGCCATTCTAACCGGGGTGAGGTGGAACCTCAATGTGGTTTTGATTTGCATTTCCCTGATTGCCAATGACCTTGAACATCTGGAAAAATTGGTGCTGAAATTTATATGGAGGCACAAGAGACCTCGAATAGCTAAAGCAATCTTGTACAACAAAAACAAAGCCGGAGGCATCACAATACCAGATTTCAGGACATACTACAGGGCAGTTGTAATCAAAACAGCATGGTACTGGTACAGAAACAGATGGATAGACCAATGGAACAGAATTGAAACACCAGAAATCAACCCAAACATCTACAGCCAACTTATATTCGATCAAGGATCTAAAACTAATTCCTGGAGCAAGGACAGTCTATTCAATAAATGGTGCTGGGAAAATTGGATTTCCACGTGCAGAATCATGAAGCAAGACCCCTACCTTACACCTTACACAAAAATCCACTCAACATGGATTAAAGACCTAAATCTACGACCTGACACCATCAAGTTACTAGAGAACATTGGAGAAACCCTTCAAGATATTGGCACAGGCAAAGAGTTTCTGGAAAAGACCCGGGAGGCACAGGCAGTCAAAGCCAAAATTAACTATTGGGATTGCATCAAATTGAGAAGTTTCTGTACTGCAAAAGAAACAGTCAGGAGAGTGAAGAGACAACTGACAGAATGGGAAAAAATATTTGCAAACTATGCAACAGATAAAGGGTTAATAACCAGAATCTACAAGGAGATCAAGAAACTCCACAAAAACAAAACCAACAACCCAATTAGGAGATGGGCCAAGGACCTCAATAGACATTTTTCAAAAGAGGAAATCCAAATGGCCAACAGGCACATGAAAAAATGTTCAAGGTCATTAGCAATCAGGGAAATGCAAATCAAAACCACATTGAGGTTCCACCTGACTTTTTTTTTTAAAAGGGCATTTATATTTATAGGAGGTTGACAGGTAACAAAGCAAAAGGCTTCCCCCTTATTTAATGTGAATGATACAAAAACAAGTTGAAAGTTTTTCAGGTATGTCTAGTTTATTTCCCAGTATTCTACTGCAGACTTGCACAACATCAAGCCACTAGTAGCTTCCACACTGCCAGTCTTCCATGAATTCAGTCAGCCTTATCTCACAAATTTACCATGGGCAGCATGCTCGCTTGTTCAGAGTACCTGTGCCACAGTACAGAGGGTCAGCCAATGGAAAGGAGGATTGTCTAGAAGTAGGAGAGTGTAGGAACTCCTGTATCTAGAAGGCAGATTTTGAGAGACATTCTCATTTAAAAACAAAACATAAAAATGCCTGTGAGATAATCACAGTGAGTTTTTAAGCTACAAGCTTTTGTGGAGGAGAGATGAGATTCTGAATACCATCAATCTTGGTGTAGAATATGCTAACGGTTTTCCTATGGTTCCAGGAAAGAAACACTTTCAAGTTATTTAGATATTCCAGTATTTCCTGTAATAACTAAGCAGATTTCAAACCTCAGCCCAAAATTTTTATTTCACTAGCTTTGAACCAGAAAAGCTATTCTGTTGGGAGAAAAACATTGAATTTCCCAGTGTTTGTAAGTAAATAAACACCCTTCAAAATAGAAATAGATCAAAAATTCATGTCCATCCATCAATCTCTTCATCCATCTAAAAAGTAATTTTTGCTTTGTGATATACTCTTCAACTCCATCTTCTATATTATTTAGGGTTTACATGCCAGGTATTGCTTCCAGCAAAAAAACCCTTCTTTCTTCATTCCAATACTTTGTTCAATTTCTTGCACTACCATTTCAAGGGTATTTTCAATCTCTCATGGAATCTGTTTCCCAAGACAGACATGGATTTCACCCTTGCCTCCATCTGTCCTTACCCCAGCTTCTTGGTCTATTATGATTTGGAAGGAACCGTTTTCAAGAACACTCTTTTTCTATAGACATGATAAAGATAACTCAAATTCAAGTCAGCAGCGTAACGGCATCGTAGTGTGTGTGCTCTTTCTGTACTTTCCAGGAGACAAAATAGTTTCTTATCTTTTATCTGTTACATTGCATAGGAGGATAACAAAACTTAGATAAATAAGTAGATGTACAATTATTACAACCTATGCCTTAGGAATCCATATACCACTTCTCCGAAGCTTATTCTCTTACTTCTGCTTACATTGCCTTCCTGACAAGAATAACCTTGGGGGTGGAGGAATGCAGGGCGGGGTGGGGGTGAGGAGGGAAGGGGACAGAGAGGCTGCCAGAAAGCGAGAGAACAAAGAACAAAGAGAACAAAACTGGCATTGTCTGCCTATCAGACTCATTATCATAATTTCTTTCAAACTCTGACATGGCTAGAATCAGATGAACAACCAAATCAATTTTTGCTGTTGACAATCACTGTATTCCTAGCTTGTAAATTAAAATGTCACTGCTGGAGTATGCAGTGATGCTACTGTTGGGCTCCCCAGGAGACTGGGGGGAAAGGCCAGCTCCCTCCCTCGTGTCTTCCCTGCTTTTCCTGCTATGTCCCGGTTAGCCTCCTGAAACAGTCTTTGTTTCTTAGTTGTTCAATGGTATGGTTTTACCATCTATGTCAATGCAGGTAGTCCTCCACATTTTCTAATAGTACACAAGCAGTTCATTCCTGTGTATCAGAGAAGTATGCTATGAAGCAACCTCGAACAGCACACAGTAATCACTCCCCCCAATACCTGATTTCTAGGAGTTCAGTGATGAGAACCAGAGAGGGATGAAACCTGAGGGAATGGAAGAAGAAACCCCGATTTTGGAGAGCAGAGCCTTCTACATTGCAGTGTGACAGTTACATCATCACACAGCCTTTTGGCTTTGTTTAAATGAGTGATGCATGATTGAAAAGCCATCCTGGTGTGCTAGATACTTTTCAGATTCAATTTGATAAGCATTATTTGAAGTCTGGTCCTTGCCAGATACTATGCACAAAAATAAGTACAATCCAAAGATTGTACAATTGTACAATCCAAATATTGTACAAAGATATCATAAGGAGGCTTCAAGTTTTTGGAAAAAATGGAATAAAAACTAATGCGTATTTCCTATGAACTTTTTGAAGCACTCTTATAGTCTAGGAGAGAGTGAGTCATGGTTTTTAGCTACAAAATGATGTTTTATTAGCTCAGAATGAATAAATCACCATAGGAAGAGGGGGAAGAAGTAATTAAGTATAAGATGTAGTAGAAATATAGCAATTTGAGATGGCTCCTTGAAGGATGATAAGATCTTTTATATACCATAATCCAACCTCTTGTGTCTCAAAGTTTGACTCATTTGTCCACTCACATTTATTTATTTATATTATTTATTTGACAGGTAGAGTTATAGACAGTATGAGAGAGAGAGACAGAGAGAGAGAGACAGAGAAAGGTCTTCCTTCTGTTGATTCACTCTCCAAATGTCCTCCACAGCCGGCACTGTGCCGATCTGAAGCCAGGAGCCAGGTGCTTCTTCCTGGTCTCCCATGCGGGTACAGGGGCCCAAGCACTTGGGCCATCCTCCACTGCCCTCCTGGGCCACAGCAGAGAGCGGGACTGGAAAAGGAGCAGCTGGGACTAGAACCCGGCGCCCATATGGGATGCCAGCGTTACAGGCAGAGGATTAACCAAGTGAGCCACAGCGCTGGCCCCTGTCCACTCACATTTATCCCATAATCTATTCAATCATTTCTTAGCATTTATGCAGCCCTTATTTTGTGCCTGCCTCTATACTGAGATCTGGAGCCACCATGCTGCCACCACATGACCAGTAGCAGAGCACACAAGATGAGGGTATTGTTTGCTTTGTACCAATCAGCAACAGAGTCTGACAAAAAGTCAAACCTGTGGCTATCGTAACACTAGAATCAAGGTACCCAGAATAAGACAGAACCTCCTGGCTTAGCCTATGGACACTCTTGAGAACCTTCTACAGAGTTGGTCAGAATGTCTGCGCCGTCCGTTGGTGTTAAACTTTTTTCATTTATACTCTCCCACTCACCTGCCTGCTCCTTCCTTCCTACCTAGCCTGGTAGATGGCATCTGGAATGTAGCTCTGAAGTCCAGCTGAAATGTGAAGTTGGTTTAATCAACACATGCTGGATTCTGCTTCTGGTTTATTTATTTCACTTAGAGCTCAGTCGTGCTCAGACACTTGATTCTTAGTTTTATCCATCTTCTATTAGATATATTTCCCTACAAATTACAAATTATTCTATCTTGGTCTGGCACAGAGAGTCACCTTCAATATGTATCTAACTACCCTAACTTAAAAATGACGACTGCAGGTAATGATACTTCTTTCAATTATGACCCTGAGTTTATATGGCTGTGGAGGTTGCCCAGGATACCTATACTTATCCCTAGAGTCATACTCTCCTCTTATTCTATCTGGTGCATCATACAATGCTAGCTGTGTACCAAAATATAGAAATATTAGTTTCATTGTTATGTATTAAATATATTCTAGTGATATTTAATATAAATCGACATTCTGTATAATCCTCTATAAAAGTCAACTAAATGAAAATCTGCTTTGGTTGTAACAAAGATTATAGAATCATATACTATATTACTGCTTCAGACTAACACTGCTTTACCCTTTATGTGGTATTTCTTTGTTAGCGAATCCCGAAGTAGAGAAATCAAGTCCCTATTCAACATTTCCAACGGCAGAAAAACTAAACCTGTAATTTACATCATGTAAATTCACTTGCCACCATTCCCTAAGAGATTCAAGCCCAGAACATCACCAAATCTTTCACATATTTGTCATATTAAAATACAAATAGTTATTATCTAGTAAAATTGAAATTACAGTCAGTCATTCTTGAATGTAATAGTGGCAAAATGCATAAAATATAGAAATCATATATGCATTATTTACATAAAACCAGTAATTATTTGGGAAGATTTCCCCACCAAATATCTCAGCAAACAGTACGTGAAGACAAGAGAATGGAAAGACTGAAAATGCTTTATAAGATTCTATAAATCTTAAGGGAGTTCAATGGACTGACTCTTGGTTTCTGATAATAAGTCCACATTCTAAGTCAGAGAACCAGTTTTTTACAAGAATTATTCTTTCTCTTTTATTTCTAGAGGTCTTCCCAAACTCATGGGGTAAAATCCAGTATAAGAAAGCAAAAAATTGTGAAGTGCTTATTGAATAGAAATGAGAAAGTGCAAAGTAATTGCTTTTGTGTAGGCAAGGTAATCCTAAGGCTAGTGAAGTCCTGGAGGTCAATGTTCTACTCGTTCCATTTCAGAGATTTCAAGGGGTATTTCATGAACAGGAAACACTCAGCAAACAGAGCATCAAGGTAACAAACTTTTATCTATAGGGTTACAGACACTGAACACACTTGGAAGTCAATATTGGGAAAGGTCACGTCGATGGATTTATAAACCACAGAACTAATAACTGGTTTACATCCTTTAATTTTCCCCTACTGGAAAGGTTTTCATCAAAAATCACACACAGTATTCCAGGACTTTGCTTTTTCCAATCCAATCAAGAATATTTCTCCAATGAAGAGTCTTCTATAGTTCTTTGGTATGTACACACTCACTTTCCCCAAATTAAAAGTTGAACATATATTAAATTTCCATTAATTAATGTATCTATTCATACTTCCAACAACTACTTATCAAGCACCTCTAGGTACTAGGTGTGAACTCATAGTTCAATAGAAAGATAGCAGGTAAGAAGGTGGTTTTCACATCTTGTCTGCCTGGGTTCAACTTTTATCATTTGCTAGTTTTGTAACTTAAGGTTACTTAAGTGTCATTAAAAATTGTTAGAAAGATCAAATTAGTGCACGTTCTCTTTCTTAATCTCTCTCCCCCACACACATACAGAGAGAGAGAGAGAGAGAGAGAGAGAGAGAGACCAATGGTGAAGGGCACATGGGAAGTTCCCCGAATGCTTCTGGCATATGAAATGATAAATGTGATGATGATGATGATCTTACTTATTAGGAGGAAGGAAACATTAACCAGATAATTACACAATTTATCACTGATAATTATTCTTCCATTGGAACTGCAAAAACAGAAGTGAATAGTATTATGACAGCACAGTGTATGTGGGAAATTAGATCTTGTTAGGGAACGAAGCTGAGACACCAATATAAAAGATAATAAAGAAGAAAGTGTCAGAAGGAAAAGATTTCATTTAAAGTGAACAGCATGTGCCAAGTCCTTTGTCCAGAGGCAATAATGTGCCCCAATAGCAAAACTGAATCAAACTCCATACAGTTAGTACCCAGAGAGTGGGTCCAGGGAGGTTGGAAAGAAGTCATTAGGCCTGGGTGCCAGTTCTAGTTCTGGATGCTCCTCTTCCCATCCAGCTCTCTGCTATGGCCTGGGAAAGCAGGAGAGGATGGC
Source organism: Oryctolagus cuniculus (assembly GCF_051225735.1). Taxonomy (NCBI): domain Eukaryota; kingdom Metazoa; phylum Chordata; class Mammalia; order Lagomorpha; family Leporidae; genus Oryctolagus; species Oryctolagus cuniculus. Next base: position 30,101,531 of record NC_142886.1, on the reverse strand, counting down.
CCAGGTACTTGGGTCCCTATACCCGCATGGGAGACCCAGAATAAGCTCGTGGCTCCTGGCTTTGGATCGGCACAGCTCTGGCCACTGTGGCCATTTGGGGAGTGAACGAGTAGATGGAAGACATTTCTGTCTCCTGCTTTCACTGTCTGTAACTCTACCTATCAAATAAATAAATAAAATCTTTAAAAAAAAAAAGTCAGTAGGCCTGGTAAGGAATATGGTGCAATGATCAAGAGATAGATTGTACCAGACATGTGGGCCACATTAAGGATTTTTATTTTGTTTCATGTTAAGATTTAGCTTTCCCTAGGTGCAATGGGAAGCCATTGAGGTGGCTTTACAGCTAAAAATAAGAATTTGTACTGAAGTTCCAGCTTGGTGCTAATAATAAAACCAAATAGGCAAATAGTGTGCTAAGTATCATGGAGAGATGCCAGGGCTTCTATGACCTGCCCCTTCCTAGTACGCTGCCCAGCTTCATTTTCCATTAGTCCTCAGCTTATAAACCTGCCTCCAACAGACTGACCACCTACAATTCCAAACTCACCATAGGCTTATCACTGCTTTCCCTGCATGCAGCAACCTCTCCCAGCACAGCCCTTCCTTCTCTTCAATTCCTGACAGCTCCTAAAGCTCCTTGTGGCACAACTTTGACACCAGCCAATACCATGATCCTGAAAACATAAATGTTTGCTGTCAGCACCAGTGGATCTGTGTTCATTCTCAGCCAAGGGCTCTAGTGAGATCCCATTGGCCAGCAGCTAAGAAGACTTTGAGAGACCGTGCATTCACAGGACCAGTAAGGGAACCAGCAGTCAGCATTAACAAGGCGCTCCGCCCAATGGTCATGTGCCTTCAATTAAATCTGATTCTTTTCTAGGAGAGAAGATTCAGCCCTTGCCATCATCTGATCCTGGAAATCCAACACAAGAATAGGCTTTTAGAAAGAGTGTCTGTCATGGGTGTCAGATAATTCACTGTTAAGGTAAGATGCAGATCACCTTTTGCCATGTTTTTTTTTTTTTTTTTTTTGCGTCACATCACATGAAGCTCTATTATCCAGTCACTAGAGGGAGTGACAATTGCTACCCTCATAAGAAAAGCTCATTACCTGGGCACAGAGGCAAATTATACCAATACTTATGATGAAACAGACACCACATGGATCCTTTCTTACAAAATAATAATAATTAGACAAGCACACACATACAGAGGTTGTAGCATGTTTGCTCCAGGCTTTTAAAAAAGTGATTATGAAAAATGACAAGTATCCAACAACAGAGAATTGATGAAATGGGAATGAATAAAGAATGAAAATATGTCTGGATACCAATATCCAGATACCTCTATGCCTCCAGAATAATTGAATGATTCTATATACAGTGTTATAAAGCCAGTTTCTCCCTAATTAACACTGTATCCGGAACACCTTTACATGTCAGCGTGCACATGTTTAACATTATTGAAATCTAAGACCATACAAGGATTGACTTTTCAATATTTGAAGTTTACCAAGCTTTTTGAAATAAGGGGAATGTCACAATAACCAGAAGTTTCCTTCTGACTTCCTTACTGGTCATGTTGAATGTATAGTCTTATGAGAGAGGCAAAGTCCTTGGCCAGAGTAACACAGCACAAGGTTCTCATGCTTTCTAAGCAAGGCTTCATTCACATCATCAATACTGAATGATTACCTGCTGTATACCTGGCACTATGCTATTTGCTTAGCCATAACAACCTGATGGGGGGAGGGAAACAAACAAATGAACACTGCATTACAATAGAGCATGATGGGGGCCGGCACTGTGGCACAGTAGGTTAATCCTCCACCTGCAGCACTGGCATCCCATATAGGTGCAGTTTGAGTCCTGGCTGCTCCATTTCTGATCCAGCTCTCTGCTGTGGCCTGGGAAAGCAGTGGAGGATGGCCCAAGTACTTAGGTGCCTGCACCCGTGTGGGAGACTTAGAAGCAGCTCCTGGCTCCTGGCTTTGGATCAGCTCAGCTCCAGCCATTGTGGCCATTTGGTGAGTGAACCAGTGGATGGAAGATCTTTCTCTCTATCTCACCCTCTCACTCTTTGTAACTCCACCTCTCAAATAAATAAATAAAATCTTTAAAAAATAGAGCATGATGGGTTGATTATGAGGCTCACAGTATGGCATCTCTCGGCTGCCTGTATCACAGGATTCTGTGATACCACAAGGGCTTGGTACAACAGTCAATGAGCCGAATGAAAGCCAACTGCATACTGTGGCATACGGAATACAAGAAGTGCTCAATAAAAAGCAGGGAAAGGAAAGGAAAGAAGCTGAAAGCCAAGTGGGAATATGATTGAAGGTATGGCGAACCAAATTTTGTTATGAGTTTGCAGGTTTGTATAGGGTGTCAATGGAAAGCTTAGGGGCATTTTTCTGTTCTATTCATCATGTTTACCCATAGGTCATTTCCCCTATGACCTACTCATAAACCAACATCATTATTTGATACGTTGAAGTTGGACTTGTAATCCAGATGGAAAAGATCCTGTGTTTTATTCAAGTTTACCTAGATATAAGCAAGTCCGATTCAACTTGAGAACTAAAAGGGAAACACTAAGAAATATTAGGTAAGATCATAGATATGAAATGATTAATGGTTGTGTGGTGTGTGTGTGATCATGCATGTATATAAATATGAATGTTGGAAGAAGAAGGATAAGGGGGTGTGTAAGACAAATTTATGGCACATTTAATCAAACAGAAAACATCAGAATGTTAGTACCATAATAGAGAATACTATAAGGGCTCAGATAATAGCATTCCAAAAATGTCAAGAACAGTTTTCCAGATTTGAAAGGAATTAGCAGATAAACTAGGATAAACAAAGTCTTTGAAACTGACCTATACAATGAATTGCTTTGTGTATTTATAACTCATAGCCCTTTTCTTGGCCTTGATAAAGTCACACAGCTAATTATCCTCCCCCAGAGCAGACTGGTGATCAAGACCAACCTGCCGTTCAGATTTCTCTGCACAGTGGCATCATAGCGCTATATAACGAAACTCTGTGACTGTTAGTTTCCTTGCTAAAATCTCAGAAGAAAATCAAAGAATAAGAGTCTAGATGAATAAAATAAAGAAAACAGCATCATTTGTTGGGTGACCCTAACTGCAGCTGCAGTAGAATCTCACCCAGATAAGGTCCCCCTGCTTGGGCATGAAAGAAGATGTCACGGAGCAGGTCACGGAGCAGGAGCAAGCCAGGAAGCAGCTCCCTCCTCCTGTGTGCTTTACTCCTGCCAGCTGAGCAGCTGTTTAGAAAGTAACCTCCACCAGTAGGCATTTCCCTCCTTTCAGACAGCCCGTTTTCTTCTTGCAGGCAGACTCTCAATCCTGGGGAGATCTTTGCCCCAGTGGGCTTCATTCCCCTGCTCTCAGTTTCACTTGGTTGCAACCAAAGGTCATCAATCGGGCATTGCTTAGTACAGAAGAAAGAGGGTTGAAAATGTAGGCAGATGATTCATGTTTAAGACAGTGTTGAGGACTAAGGTTAAGTCCATAACACCTTCCCAAATACATACACTCACCCCACAAAGGAAATGATAATTTTTTGACATTTAAATGTTTTTCTCTATAACTAAAAAAGCTTAGGATCTGTGGCTAAGGCACATTATTATTTTCCAATATCATTTTTACAAAAGAATTATTCTTTTATTTTAGAAATAACTCCTGTTGTTGACTTAACAAATTGACACTCTTGTTTATGGCATCAGTAATCACCCTAGGCTCTTGTCACGAGTCGCCAAGGCTATGGAAGCCTTTTGAGTTCACCAACTCTGATCATATTTAGACAAGGTCGTCACTGTGCACTTACTCCTCATGTAGGATCTCAGTCCTTAATGTGCTGTACATTGTGATTTAATGCTATAACTAGTACTAGTACTCAAACAGTATTTTTCACTTTGTGTTTCTATGTGGGTGCAAACTGTTGAAATCTTTACTTAATGTATGCTAAACTGATCTTCTGTATATAGAGAGAATTGAAAATGAATCTTGATGTGAATGGAAGGGGGGAGGGAGAGGGAAAGGGGAGGGTTGCGGATGGGAGGGAAGTTATGGGGGGGGGAAGCCATTGTAATCCATAAGCTGTACTTTGGAAATATGTATATTCATTAAATAAAAGTTAAAAAAAAGAAATAACTCCTCCCACTTCAACACATAGCTTATTATTTCTTCATTTTCCAAATAGATAAAGCACAATGGAAGTTAAGTGAGTTGTTAGAGATAAGAAAAAATTTACTTGGAAACCTCCTTCTGCCTGCAAATGCTATTGTCAGAAGGTTTATGTCCTGATGATCCCAAATTTATGCCTTGGAACCTAATCATCTGTGTGATGGTTTTAGGAGACTAGACCCAGGAGAGATTAAATCATGAGGGTGGAGCCCTGAAGAGTGGGATTTCAAGTGTACTCTATACAACAGTCCCAGGGGAGACACCTTGTCTACCACATGAGCACACTGTTGAACAGTAGAGTTTATGAACCAGCAAACGGTTCACTAGACACCCAATCTGTTAGTGCCTTGATCTTGTATTTCTCAGCCTTTTCGACTATGAAAAACAGATTTCTGTTGCTTTAAGCTACTCTGCGTATAGTATTTTGTTAGAGCAACCTGAACGGACTCAGACACACATCTTCCCATGAGACTCACTGCCACTGTGCATCACTTAAATCAGTTTTATGCAACCTGTGGCTTAATCCTGTTGTCTTTAAAAGCAATTGCGTTTTGGAGCTGGCGCTATGGTGCAGAGGGTTAAAGCTGTGGCCTACAGCCCTGGCATCCCATATGGGCACCAGTTCGAGTTTCAACTGCTCCACTTCCTAATCAGCTCTCTGCTATGGCCTGGGAAAGCAGTAGAAGGTGGCCCAAGTCCTTGGGCCCCTGCACCCGCGTGGGAGACCTGGAAGAAGTTCCTGGCTCCTGGCTTTGGATCAGCTCAGCTCTGGCCATTTCAGTCATTGGGGTGTGAACCAACGGATCGAAGACCTACCTACCTACCTATCTCTGTCTCTCTGGCTCTACCTTGCTCTGTAACTCTTTCAAATAAATAAAATAAATTAAAAAAACCTGAGTTTTTCTTCTTTAAAAACAAAATGGGGGGCCAGCTTTGTGGCATAGTGGGGAAAGCCTTAGCCTACAATGCTGGCATCCCATATGGGTGCTGGTTTGAATCCCAGCTGCTCCAATTCTGATGCAGCTCTCTGCTGCTATGGCCTGGGAAAGCAGTAGAAGATGGCCCAATTCCTTGGACCCCTCTACCTATGTGAGAGATCTGGAAGAAGTTCTTGGCTCCTTGCTTCAAATTGGCATAGCTCTGGCCACTGTGGCCATCTGGGGAGTGAGCCAGTGGATGGAAAACCTCTCTCTCTCTCTCTCTCTCTCTCTCTGCTCTCTGTAACTCTGCTTTTCAAATAAATAAATAAATAAGTCTTTTAAAAAATGGTCTCTTTCAACTTCTCCAGGAAGGTGTTTGATGCTATCGCTTGGCATCTCTATTTAGCAACGGTGATCATTTAGTTTTACTTTGCGTCAGACAGTGGGGTTAAAAAAAAAATATGACTTAACCACATCCAATACAACAATTCTAATAAGCCAGTTATACTACCAAATCCTCCTCTCACAAGCCAGAAAATGAAGCCTTACAGAAGCTAAATAAATCAGCCAAGATAATATAGCTAATGAATGATGGACATATGACATCAATCTACCTGACATCAAACTACACTTAACTCACTTGCAATTTTGCTTTTCCCTAAGAAAAAAATCACTAAATCGGAAATAATGTGAGACCAGCAATTTATGAAAGCTCTCAGTTAAATGCGTGGATAAGACATTTTATAAAACCCTTACATTTCAAGTCATCTACTTTCCGTAGGACAATATATGCCTCACCACACTTTCTTCTTTGTAAATACTCAAATATGCAAGGGCAGTATTGCACCAATCAGATTATGAGCAACTCTGATTCAATCAGTGATTGGAAAGAATTAACACACTAATTTTCTGCTAAGAAGTGAACTGCCAGAATCTGGTTGATCTACTAGTGCTAGCAATTTCTTGGAAAATTTAGTCATGGGGTCATCCAGACTGATTCCTCTGGAGAATGTTACAATCAAAATTATACCATGCTGAGCTACAGAACTCTACAAATGCAGTTCCAAGGCTTCCATCTAACCTTGTTTCAAATATGAAATCAGCTTTCCTCCAGATGCCTTAACTTAATCTAGGATGCAAACTATTGACAGTGAATTTACTTAGCCAGACAAGAGTGACTACTACAGATGAACGACTTACATCAAAATCAGAAAGAGGGTCAGAAATAGATTGAAGTTTATCTCGGGTTGTGGCTTGAAAGTGCCTTTTCAAGCACAAGGAATTTATTTATTTTTTAATTTTTGTTAATATAAAGCAAGCTAGAAACCTAAGAAGATAACCTTAATTCTCTCCCTCCTTCCCTAAGTTCTCCTCCTTCATTTGCTTATTTTTTCTTTAATTTTGAAATAACATTTTCAACTTTATAATCACAGGCTGAATACACTACCAACCATAATGTTCAACAAGTTCAAAGAAAGCTCCCAGTTCCACAGGAATATAGACAAGGGATATAAACAGTAATCAAATCATAAGATGTCAGCTTCATTCTTATACTTTTTCTGCATTTTATGTTAGCTACCACCTATCAGAGAAGACATATGGTATTTGTCTTTTTGGATTATTTCACTAAACAGAATGGTCTCCAGTTGCATCAATTTTGTGCAAAAGACAGGATTTCATTGTTTATGGCTGAATAGTATTCCATTGTGTGTGTGTGTTCGTGTGTGTGTGTCCCATTTTCTTTATCCAGGCATCAGCTGATCAACATCTGTTTCAGTTGCATGGGGGTTCTTTCATTTTAAGCTCTGAGCCTTAGCCTACGTGAAATGTTAAAAAATTTGTATTTGAGTTGACTTAGCCACTTAAATAATTTGTATAGTCAAAATATAAATTATTTAACATAGGATATTATTGCTCATTTGGGAAGAATTCTAGTGAGATGCATTTCTACAGATGATAAGATTTAAATGAAATCCAACTATTGTTGCTCAAGCTTTCATAGTTCGATGAGAAAGGTACTTGGAGTACAGCATTTACAAGAATACAGAATGCAGTTCTCTTTTCTGTTGGCCAAGCAATGTTTATCACATCTGAAAAATGGGTATTCTTCATGCCCAGCTGTGATGAAGGATAATGTTTTTGAACTGAGTGTCAGGTTTACTGTCTCTATCACATACTGTACTATGGAAAGCCAGTGATGCAAGGGTCACCGGATGTCAAATATTCCCTAGTTGGTTATTAGTGAATCAAAAGCTTGGATCAACAACAGAAAAAGACAGATGTTCATATTAAATATATGAAAAAATATTTTTGCGTTCTCTCTCACTGTTCTATGTTATTACTAGAGGTCTCCCTTACTTTGGCCTTTGATGGCTCTACATGTGAGTTTTTATATAATCAACTACAACCTAATTGAGCTGTAATTTAGCCTAATCAAAAACCAACTTAGTTGGAATTTACTCCGACTGAAAGCATAATTTAGGAGTCTACTTTTGTAACAAATATCTGAATCCCAACCAATCACTGCAGCTGGTATTCAGTCAGTCTTGGGTAGGCAGCTCTTCAAACCTTGTTAATATAAGGCAACAGCTGAGCCTCAATTCCATTTTCTGTCCAAAAATACTGCCTGACCACACTGTAGGCCGAGTTTCTTGGGAACCTGTTCTGACTACTGCCCAATTAGTGATTAGTGAGCTACTTTCTTCCCAGTTAAACTCATCTACCATTTATTTGTATTTTAACATTTCATTTCTCTCCCTCTATCTCATTTCAACTCCTCTGACCCCTTTTCTGATTCATCACTTTGGGAAGTAATCAAATGCGGATTTTTTTCTATTGACAATAGCACATTTGTGAGTCACATCCTCTTGGAGAAGGATTAGGAGTGAGTCTGTCTTCCAAGTCACCATCATTGTTCACAGCAGGCACCTACAAAACAGGGGCTAACGAGACAGAGGTGATACCTGGCTGTCAGTCTGGGTTTCAGAGGCACACCTACATATGCTTACATCTCTGTGAACTTCTCATGGGTGGCAGGCACTCTTTGCAGTATAAGAAAGACTTCTCCCTAACCCAGCAGACAATGTGTGTCAATGGTCTCTGTGAGGCTTTCTGCTTCATAGCAGGTGATCAAAGTCACCAGAAGTGAAAGAAAGAACACTTATTCAACAGAAGAGAACTAGGAGATTCACCCATGAGTAAGGCTTTTTCTTTCCATTTTCAAGCAAACCATTTTGTTGTAATTCCACCTTGTGCTTTGTGGAGGAACTATTTTAGTCACATTCTCAGCTTGAATTATCTTTTTCTCCTTACCTCTTCCTCCAATCTTTTTTTTTTTTTCAGATTCTATACTTTATTTTTAATACTTTAGACCAGTAGGTTGATAAGTTGTGTTACTTCTTAGAGAGGTGTATTTTTCTTTTCTGAAGTTATTCAAGGATATGGTATAGGACTTGGAAATTAAAAAATAATTATTCTATTTTTAAGTATCTGGGAACACAGCTAATATTTGCAACAGAAAGTTTGGGGTCCTTCCTTTAGTCAATTATGGGCACCATTCCAGAGGTAGGTACTCTTCAGATAATTTCAGAGTAACTATGATTTCTGGGTCCCAGCTTTTCTTTAAGATTTATGTGTTTATTTGAAAGGCAGAGCTACAGAGAAATTGGGAGAAACACAGAGAGAGAGAGGGAGAGATACATGAAAGGGAGATTTTCCATTTGCTGGTTTACTCCTTAAATGGCTACAACAGCCAGGGATAGCTCAGGCCAAAAGCAGGAGCCTGGACTTCCATCCAGGTTTCTCATGTGGATGGCAAGGCCTGAGCACTTCGGGCATCTTCTGCTTCTTTCCTCAGGGCCTGAGCAGGAAGCTGAATTGGAAGTGGAGCAGTCTTGACTCAAACCAGTGCTTGTACGGCTGCCTGTGATAGGGCACAACTTAGCCTGCTATACTACAACACCAGCCCCATTGCTTTTTTTTCTTAAGAGTAGTAGTATGCCGCCAGCCTACAGTTGAGTATAATCCCACTTGATTTGTGCCTTAGTGATACCTGTTTACACAGTTTCGTATAAACGTACCCATTCATGTGCTGATACACTCACTAAATTTGGGAACACACACACCCTCATATGTTAAAGTTTTACGCTGAAGGTAATTTTTCAGTAAGCAAACTACAGGATTCATGCTAACTTCTAATATGCATCTTGATAATATGAGATGTACGATTCATTTTCCAGATACTATTCTCATCTCAGATTCAGTGGTTGAAAATTCATTAAGGCAAATTCTACTTTCCTTCAGGACCCCAATGAAATGTCACACAAGTATATTTTGGTCTGACTTCCTCTTGCCAAATAAGCAGCAGATACTTCCTTTTTTATGGATGGAATCTTTCATTTGAATTTCCTCTTAATCAATGTACTCTACACTGAGAATACTCTTTCCTGTTTCTATGATAGCTTTATTATCAAATTTGAGGCTAAAACCGTATTTCAGAAACATCAAACTTTTACTTTGAAGCAGCAGTCTAAATTATTTACCAAATTAAATACTTTACTAGAAATATGACTTCAAGTCTTTTCTTCAAATGTCACTTAATAAAGCAATTGTGTCACTGGAAGTGGGAATATGGCTTCTAGGTGAATTTGCTTTACTTGATATTAATGAAAGAAGATAGCTTCTTTTAATTGCTCTGAGTTTACAAAATATATGTAGGGTGCTTCCCATTTATCCCTAATAGCTCAGGGGCAATGTCTCAGGAAAAACAAAGTTTGCATTTTATTGTTCTTGTTCAAATTAAAAAATAAGCAAAGACATAATAATGCCCATAGTAAAAGCCAAGATCTATGAATACAGGCAGTGTCGATAATGAAGAAGTGTTATTTGGCTGGGTGTTAGTTACTGGTCTTCCTTAAGCTCCAGCTTTTTCTTACTAAGCAAGAAGTACATTCATTACTCATAATAGGAAGTACAGACATGAAAGAGTCAATCAATCTCTTTAACTTCTCACTCTCCCGGAGAAACTAAACTACTGGATGGTTGTGCCAAACCTCAAAGCATTTAATTTCACAAGTACTTAAAGAAAATCTCATTATCACCTACTTTGTTCCTCTCACTCCATGTCTTTTTCTCCATGAGCAGTTTTCTGAAATGTTATAAATCCCTAGTAGAAGACTATGATAATAAGGCAAACAAAATTTAAAGATAATTTGGTCTCATTTCTCTCTTCCATGGACAAGAAAGCAAACTCTTTAGGAGTCTAATGATATCTCTAGGCAGCGAAAACTTGGCGAACTTGGGTCACAAAGCCAAATCTTGGGAGGTGCAATATTTGGAATAATGCTTTTGTAGTTGATTAATCAGTGTGTTTCCTACTTGACCACACTTTCATTTTCTGGGTTTCTTACACAGCATTGGACATTTATTTTCTAAACCCAACTGGATATTTGTTGGGAGATACAGCATCCATGCATGGTTAATTTTTTTTTACCCTATAGGGAAAAGTAAAAAAAATAGGGAACAAGAATTGGAAATTAACATGAAGACCTAATATTGAGGGAACTTGCTACAGCTTTTCCATATAGGTAATTCTATCAAGTTCCATAGGGATTACCTTTTTGAGACAACAGATAACAAATTTCCTTTAATGTCTGTTGACAACACATTCTGCTTTAATAGGGAATGCATATTTAATAAAGAAAAGCAGAGCTCTTACTGCCAATAGACTTGATGTAGCTTTGTATGCTGGAAACAGAAAAAATTTGTATGACTGCCTTCATGTGTACCTGATACTCACTTTCTCATGATAGAATGATCTCTCACACAATAGGCTGTCTGGCAGGGTCTTAAGCATACAGATGTCCAAAAGTTGAGAGTGATTCAAGAAGCTAGAGTTCTAATCCTTCACTGCGTACAGGGAGAAAGCAAGGTCCAGTACTCAAACAATATTTTTCACTTTATGTTTCTGTGTGGGAGCAAACTGTTGAAATCTTTACTTAATGTATGCTAAACTGATCTTCTGTATATAAAGAGAATCGAAAATGAATCTTGATGTGAATGGAAGGGGAGAGGGAGTGGGAAAGGGGAGGGTAGCAGGTGGGAGGGACGTTATGGGGGGGAAGCCATTGTAATCCATAAGCTGTACTTTGGAAATTTATACTCATTAAATAAAGTTAAAAAGAAAAAAAAAAAGTTGTGCCCAAAGTGATACTACAGGTTAGTAGCATATTTGGTCAGGGACTCAGGAATCCCGACTTCTAGTCTAGCATTTTTCCCATTGCATCAGTTTGTACCCACTCTGAAATTAGATGGCTGAAACAAAATACTTTGCAGAGCTTCAATTCACAGTTCTTTAGAAAATATTTGAGAGGAAGAGAAAACAGAGATAGAGATAGATCGATTTATCCCGCAGGTTCACTAAGTGTACCTAAGGCCTGGAGCAGGGTGGAGGCTAGCAAAGCTGGTGGTTTGGAACACAAACCAGCTCTCCCATATGAGTTGCACAGACCCAACTACTGGATCCATCACTACTGCTTCCCCAGTGTGAACATTAGCAGGAAGGCCAAAGCCAGAGCAGGGAATTGAACATTGGTGCTCTAATGTGGGACATACGAATTATATATATTTTTTTATTTTATTTTTTTATTTTTTGACAGGCAGAGTGGACAGTGAGAGAGAGAGACAGAGAGAAAGGTCTTCCTTTGCCGTTGGTTCATCCTCCAATGGCCGCTGCGACTGGCGCACTGCGGCCGGCACACCGCACTGATCCGAAGGCAGGAGCCAGGTGCTTCTCCTGGTCTCCCATGGGGTGCAGGGCCCAAGCACTTGGGCCATCCTCCACTGCACTCCCTGGCCACAGCAGAGAGCTGGCCTGGAAGAGGGGCAACCGGGACAGAATCCGGCGCCCCGACTGGGACTAGAACCCGGTGTGCTGGTGCCGCAAGGCGGAGGATTAGCCTAGTGAGCCACGGCGCCGGCCAACATACGAATTATAAATGATAGTTTTAACCACAAGGCCAAATACTTGCTCCAGAACTTTTAAAGTGAATGATTAAATGAACAAACACACTGGTTGATGTTACAATGGGAGGATGACAAAGAATAGACCTAATAAACACTGCAGGGAGAATTGATGATAATGACCCAAACAATGTCATCACCAATTTGCCCTGTCTTAATCATGCCAGGAAACCCAACAATGATCAGATAGACCCCTCCCTCTCTTTGGGCTTTTCTGCATACTGGGAGTGCCACCAGGTCAGTGATGAAAGTATCAAAGTGTTCTTATTTCACCCAGGTTAATCTGACAGTGCACACAACAAGACCTGATGCACTATAACTCTTCTGTGTCTTTGTTTTATAGCCAATTTTGCTGTCTGCCAATTGAATATGCAGACAATTTGAAAGCAATAAATAGCTGCTGAAGAAAGCTAATTCTCAAATAGCTGCATTTAATCAGCCTGCTTGCATAGCTATACCCAACCTGAATGTCATCTTGAAGACGAAGGACTGAATTCCAACAAGACTTTGCAGGCACCTTGCTCTCCTGTCTCTGAAGTTGAAGCTAGATCTTGGAGCACTGTGAATCATGACTGATAAGGCATTCCAACAAGGCCACAGCCTTCTTTTTTTTTTTTTTTTTTTTTTTTTTTTTTTGACAGGCCGAGTGGACAGTGAGAGAGACAGAGAGAGGTCTTCCTTTTGCCGTTGGTTCACCCTCCAATGGCCGCCACGGCCGGTGCACCGCGCTGATCCGATTCTAAAGGTACATTTCGTACAATTCCATAATCAATGAATGCAGAAGATGTATCAGCCTTTGGCTGACGACTCACAAATACAAGGTCACTGGAAAACATCTTGGTCTCTTTCTTCCCTCACTATCTAAACTCTCACATTCTCAGCAGGAAAGCTACTTTCTACACCTGGCTTTATTTTCCTATCTTGGATGAGCAGACGTCAAGACTGGCCTAAGGGGTCAGGTGTTGTGGTGCAGCAGGTTGTGCCTCTGCCTGCACTGCCGCCATCCAATATATGTTTCAGTTCAAGTACTAGCTCTTAGTAAAATGGCGTGATCTTATCTGTGACACCATCTTAGGCTCTAGCTCTTGTCACCATCTTACACAGTTAAGTGTTGATCCTAAGCCCAGACTGACTGGCTAGAAGGGAGGTGACCAAATGGCCCAACCACAAGCGTCAGCTCCACCCTTACCCTAATGGGAAATGGTGCCCTACTTCCCTACCCCTGCAAGATTACAACAGGATCTGCTTCCTGCACACATGCTCTCTGTTGCTGTCTCACCATCTCCCTCTGGTCTGTAGGGTTCCCCCACCCAACAATAAATCTTTCCCTTAACTCCGGTGTATGGGGCGTTTTATGGAAGCCTTACACTAGACGCTACACTTGTGATTCAACTCCCTACTAATGTGCCTGGGAAAGGAGCAGAAGATGACCCAAGGACCTGGGCCCCTGCCACCCATGTTGGAGACCTAAATTATATATAGAAATGTATATAATTATATATAAAAACTGGGACAAAGAGATGAATGAATCAAGTTCAGATTCACCAGATGTAACAATCACTAACTGGGAGCATCTTGACCATGGATTTTTTTAAAAGATATATTTATTTATTTATTTATTTATTTATTTATTTGAAAGTCTGAACTAGAGAGAGAGAGACAGAGATCAACCTTCCATTCACTGGTTCCCACCCAAGATGGCAACAATGACCAGCACTGGGCCGGGCCAAATCCAAGAGCCAAGAGCTTCATCCTGGTTTCCCATGTAGGTGGCAGAGGCGAAAAATTTGGGCCATCTTCTGCTTTTCCCAGGCCACTAGCAGGGAGCTGCATTGGAAACGGAGCAGCTGAGACATGAACCAGCCCCATGGAAACCTTTTTAAATGGTGAATTCACAAAATACACAATAAAGTTGGCCTGGAAGCCCCAACTAGGTCTTGCTGGCATTTTCTGTCTTGTCAACAGCCCAGAAGCAGCACATTGTCTTGGGCAGATATGAAGGTTTCATTCTCTGGATGGACTCAGAATGTGCAGATTTGACAAAGAAAGGAAATCTATGGGAGCACATTTTTCACATATGTGTTCAGTGGTCAAAGGGCTAGTGAAACTTTATGTTCACATTTAATTCTGAGTGGTATTTATGTCATTCAGATGGTTCATTTGCACCTAGAAGGAGAGACTCTCAACACAAAATAATCACTCTTATAAAAACTAGACAAGGAACACTTTCTTCTTGAGTGACTTGTGGACTACTTTTTATATAATGTTATAATCCCAGAGTGATAAAGGGATGTGAATGTATAGGAGTAATTTGAGAATTCAGACAAAATTAGATACTTCTATATTTCATGAGAAAATCATGTATTTCTGAAAATCATCATTATTTCCAGAAAAACATCAGTTTGATTCTGGATTCTTCAGCCCATATTATATGCTCTGAACTCATATGTCTGAAAGGCTTTTTATTTTTTCAGGCTGAAACGTACATGTGATGATTTTGTGGGGACTCTTCAAGTTCCTATAAGAGAATTACCAAAATAAAGAAGGGCTTAAGAGGTTTTGCAGAGACAGAAGTCAGATAGTAAATGAAAATTACTTGATTTTCAATTTCAAGATTGGGTAATGGCCATTATGTAAAGATAACTGCAGAAATAGGCACCACTTTAAGTAAAGTTTAAATGCAGAGTTAGCATAAAAGAAGGTAAAGCAAGGAGTGCTTATATGCTTTGGGGAAAAAAAAAAAAAGGCTTTGTAATAGATTCATTCATTCAAACAGCTAGTTCTTCCATGAAAAATGGAATCCCTGCCTCAGCCTTCAGGATCAGTGCAGCACCAAAGGGAAGAGGAACAGAGCCACACGAGTAGTCATGAAGGACTTTGGCTTCGTGTGGCAGCAGTTTGTCTCTTCAAGAGCATAGAGACTGTGTTGGAAAACTGTAAGAATTAAAACTGGTGGTAGACAAAGATGGTAAAGTTGTTCTTGTAAAAAGAAAACAAAAAGCTCTTCAGAGTTTTGTTTTTTTTCCAATAAATAATACTGTAAAGGTATTTCTAGACCAAGACAAAAGTGATAAAGTGGTATCTAAATATCAGGCTATCAACCTATCAGTCACTGAAAACCAAACAGAAATCACTGAATCACATTTTGATAGAGTTTAGGTTATAGTCCACAGTAAAACA
Organism: Oryctolagus cuniculus; assembly: GCF_051225735.1. Classification (NCBI taxonomy): domain Eukaryota; kingdom Metazoa; phylum Chordata; class Mammalia; order Lagomorpha; family Leporidae; genus Oryctolagus; species Oryctolagus cuniculus. Next base: position 30,086,198 of record NC_142886.1, on the reverse strand, counting down.
AAAATTCAAAATAAATAATTACATTACATCCCGTTGAGCATGGCAGGCTGGTAGATTTAAATAAGCAACTGAATGTGAATGTCTATAGTATGAAGCTAAGGATCTATTCAGAGGGGACAGAGTCAATCTCATAATAAGGAAAGTATAAGTTCACATCTTTCTCCAGGAGGGAGGGCCTTTCTGATCATCCTGACAGCTTACTTTTGCAAAACTGTTGTCAGAAACAGTAAAAGCTATCAATGGCAAAGTCACAGACTGCTATAGAGGAAGAGCCCTTGCGTCTCCACAGAAGTCATTAAGGACCCTGACTTGCAGAATGAGAGAGATGTGACTCAATCAATAAGACAAGTCGGCATGAAATACTATAACCTGCCCCAACAGAAAAAAGAGGAAAAGGAGGGGCAGGGAAGAGAACAGTTCCTTAGTCGATAGGAAAATCAGGATCATTGGGTTCCACTCCCAGGTCTCATCTTAATTTGCATTTGCTTTTGTGACCTTCATTAAAAAGATTTGGTTTCAGATGAACTTGCAAGGTATGCCATAGAGCAGAGGCATGAAGTTAATTTGCTGAAAGCCTAAATTCGTGAACGGAGCAAGGGCAAAAAGAGATTCAAGTCCATACGCAAAAACAATGAGGACAACTTCTATAGCACAGCCTGCTGGTGAGACACAGACATTGTCAGGTTTATCAGTTACCTTAAAACCACTGACCAGTAAGGGCTTACACATTAAGTGTGAAACTTGTTTACACTTGTTTACACATGAAGTGTAAGATAAAAGAAAGTTGAAATGATTGGTTTGTTTAGCATGCAGGCTCATTCTGAATATGTCCCTCTACCTGGGCTGAATCTTCATCCCATTTGCCAACTAACTCTGAGTACTAACCAGAACAGGAGGGTCTCCCCCTGTTCTATCTCATCTAAGCTTCTTAGCTCCTAACCTGAACACTCTGCCAAGTATAAGTTAATTTTTATGCCTGGGACTTGGACAGCCTAGTAAGGACAATTATGCAGAAAGGTGAAAATTGAAAAGCATGATATTTGAGCCATCAAAATCATCTTAAAATAAGTTTTTTCTTCACAGTCCACAAATCATGAGCTAGCATGGACTCTGGCAACTTCTACCTCTCCAAACCTTAGTAAGCTTTGATAGACTTCATAAACATAGGGAGTGTGTTGCTTTCAACTCTGAGATAAACATGATAGAACCTCATAGAATGATCAACTGCTAGTGAATGTACTTAGACGCACAGGGAAGAAATCAGCTCACTGCAGTGCTTTGAAAGGGAAATCAGGAAGTGGGAAAATACAGAAGGTGCCCTTATCTTGCATGTGGCTCTCCAGACTGATGACGTCTAACCTAAGGCCACACATAATGGAAGGTGAAGCCTGTGGTACTGGAAGGGGTAGGATTGCTTTAGATAAGGAAACTGTTCGAAATCAAGAAAGCAGGGGACAGTGAGATGTTTGACACTTGTGTCTTTGATTATCTGTTTGATGCGAATTATCTGCCCTGCCCAGGTACCCTCTGGATGTAGGTGTGGACAACGCAGCAGTTCCATACCACTAAGACCAACCCGGGCACAACACTTACCATATCCATACACTGCCATTCATAGTGGACAGACACCTGACAGGCTCTGCTGGCAGCATTAGAGAAGAGTGACTTCTCAGGCCTCATAACCTGCAGGCTGCTGACATTGGCTGGATGAAAACTTTCAAGCACACAAGCTCACTTCAAACAGCTAGTTAGATCCAGAGAAAAGTCCCCGGGAGCAGCTCCATGGATTTACCATACAACATTTTCTTATTCTTTGCATTATTAAAAAAGAAAAAATAAACTTCTTCTCAACCTGAGGTTGAAAGGCCGCTGCAGGTTTTGTGTTGCTTCCCTTTGAATCTGCCTCTTTTCTGTGTGCCACAATCACAATGTCGGCCACTGTGTATTTGTGGGGGAAACAGGTTCATCCTCTCTCACCCCCATAAACCATTCCAATGCACGATTTGACAGAAGCCCTGAGACAGAGGCAGAGAAAGGGCAAGAGTACCAGGCTCAAGTGTTGCATCAGAGTGCAGAGAAGGAAATAAAAAGGTGCATAAGCCTGCCAATGCCTCTTCTTTATCGGGCTCTACCATGGCTATCTGGCCTATGTGGCAAAGACAGTGAATACTTGGCTCCAAGTGGAGCATCCATAATTCAGCACTGTGCAGGAGGCAAGCAACTCTTCATGGGGTTGTCAGAAGGTGGCAATACATTTACTGTTTATTGGAGACAAAAAGACTAAAGGATGGAGTGGGAGTATTTGCATGTCTTGGCAAAGGAAATGCATGAATATCTCTTACTCTGAAGTCTCATTTTCAGTCTATATTCATTCGTACTCTATACTGTACAGCCCAAGGTTTTTGATTAATGAGTGAGATAAATTCATCCTTGTTTATCAGTAAGACAGCAAACACAATACTAACCAAGTGTTCACAGGTGACCCTATCATATAAATGCGAGAGGCCCTTTTCATTTAACATCTCATTTGCAGTTCACAACAACCTATGAAGTAGACACTTTCTTACCATTTTACAGATGAAGAAACCCACACGAAACCACACCATAAGGGCATAGAAGAACCACCCAAGTTTGGACCAGGATCCACATACTTACCCACTGTATAGTGTTGATTATAAACTTCAGTGACTCATAAAAATGCACATATGGTTACTGCTACTAAAGTATTTTTTTTTTTTGACAGGCAGAGTGGACAGTGAGAGAGAGAGACAGAGAGAGAAAGGTCTTCCTTTGCCGTTGGTTCACCCTCCAATGGCCGCCGCTGCAGCCGGCGCACCGCGCTGATCCGATGGCAGGAGCCAGGATCCAGGTGCTTTTCCTGGTCTCCCATGGGGTGCAGGGCCCAAGCACCTGGGCCATCCTCCACTGCACTCCCTGGCCATAGCAGAGAGCTGGCCTGGAAGAGGGACTACCGGGACAGAATCCGGTGCCCCGACCGGGACTAGAACCCGGTGTGCCGGCGCCGCAAGGTGGAGGATTAGCCTATTGAGCCACGGCGCCGGCTCGCTACTAAAGTATTTTTTAATAGCTTTGTTTTTATTTTTTTAAACCAGCTGCTATAACCTGTAGTAAGAGTTTATCTTAGACTCAGGCCAGTTGCTCAGATTTTGACTTATCAATTGGCTGAGTTCTCCAATTGGATCATTTCACAATACCTAGGTGATGTTAGTAGGTCTGCTCTTAGTACTGTAGGTAGAAGGGGCCAATTCTATGCAGAATTCCACCACAGAGTATTCTAGAATGGATAACAGATTACAGGATGTGAACCACATTTGCTGAGTCTGTGGTTCTCCAATTACATGATATTTCTGAGGAAGTTATGAAATATCTTCCAGTCTTGGCTTGCCTCCTCCAATCCACTTTCTCTCAATAACCACTATGATTTTTAGTAATGAAATTTTATGTCAAAATTTTAAAAGCCTCAATGGCTCCTCATTGCATTGATTATAAAATTACAGTGGCAAAATTCTCAGAAAAACAATGCCCCTGTTCCTCTACATTGTATTTAAAAACTACTTGTTCTTTTAATAATTATGTGTATAGATTCAGCTCGTGGAGATCTTTGAAGTTTGATTTTCTGTCTAGTAGCCAGCTGACTTATGAGTGGAGAAGTAAAAGACAGTGGAGAGAACTTCCACTTTGACTATGGCCTTGTCTAAATAAGACCGGAGTTGGGGAACTCAAGAGGCTTCCATAGCCTTGACAGCTCATGACAAGAGCCTAGGGTGATTACTGATGCCATAAATAAGAGTGTCAATTGTTAAAGCAACAACAGGAGTCACCTGCTCCCCATGTAGGACCTCTGTCCTTAATATGTTGTACTATGCGAATTAACGGTAAAACTACTACTCAAACAGTACTCTATATTTTGTGTGTCTGTGTGAGTGCAGTCTGTTGAAATCTTTATTTAGTATATACTAAGTTGATCTTCTGTATATAAAGATAATTGAAAATGAATCGTGATGAAGAATGGGATGGGAGAGGGAATAAGAGATGGGATGGTTGCAGGTGGGAGGGAGGTTATGGAGCGAAAAGCCACTATAATTCAAAAGTTGCACTCAGGAAATTTATATTTATTAAATAAAAGTTGAAAAAAAAGACAGTGGCCAAGCATTTTGGTTCAGCCCTGTTCCAGGTCCAACAGCTAGGAAAGTGTGTTTCAACAGATTTTTTTTAACCACTCTGGAAGAACAGAGTAGTCTTAGAGGTTCTTGAAGAAGCAATTAGGAAGGCTAAGGAAAACAGACTACCAAGAAATAAAGGACAAGGAATCAGGAAATACAGACATCTTAAACATATGATGAACAAAATGGAGGATGGCTACAGCTGTCTCTGGTTCTCTTCAACCACAAGAACAAAGAAATAGATTTGACTCTGGAGATACTACAGTTGATCACATGATTCAAAAGCCTTGAACTGATTATTAACATGCTGAGTTTGCAGGCTGCAGAAAGTGTACATTTTGAGAACACATTCAACTCCAGTTCCAGCTCCATTTTTACTCAACAACACTTTCTCCAGATGGATGATGAGGATGGCAATGAGGGCAGCCTCCCAGTGTTGATGTCATGGTTAAATGAGATGATACACTCAAAATGCCTTTCCTAGCCAGGAATGACATGGCAGATGCTCAGTAAGTGTTCAGTCCTCAAGATCTTTAGGGTCACAGCTCAGTAGACCCAATATAAGCATGTAGGTTATGAATGAGGTGCAGATTCTCCCTCATTTTCTGCTGCTGTGGATTTGTACTTGATTCTCCAAATATAATATTGAAAAAAATTACATTTCTGTTTTGTACTTTAGTTTTCTTCACCTACATACTTGGAGCTCTCAAATATCAAACATGTAGAAGCATTTATCCATTTTTGAGTTAGTAGATTTCTCTTATTCCAGAATAAACCATATTGACAAAGCCTAAATTAGTTTGATGATCTATTAATTCCATCTTTATTTAATTTCAGTGTCTGAAAAATTGTGTACTACAGGCTCTGCTAAATTGTGGCACTAGGAATTTAGAGACAAATACAACTAGAAATAAAAAACAATACAAATTGAGGAAGGTTATGGCCCTTTCTTTACAAACCAAAATATAAATAGGTCCAGACAACAAATCAAGTAGCTGGCAATTACCTAGGAATTTCAAAGACTTGACCAAAATTTTATTTTTATTTAGAAATAATTGAGTAAGTATAAATACAGAAGTAAAGAGTCCATATTAAGTCCTGTCAAATTGTGTGAGAATACTTGCTGTGATGTATGTTAACAGGACAGAGGTGGGAGAAAAAAGACTAGGAGATACTAACTCATGCATATCTTACCATATTCAGTACTGGGTGTTCATTATCATTAGGTAGATTATGTATTACATAAATCAAGGTAATAATAGGGCAATCATCTCTCAATTCAATTAGCAAGAGGTGCAATAGCTTGCAAAACTCCAAAAGATTTACAATGTCTTCATTATTGCTACTTAATGGCTGCAATGTTCAGAAAATTTTGATTTTGGATGGTAGTGCCTAATGTAATCCCTTTGTCTAACAACTGTAAGACAGTAATTACACACAAAAAAAGTTAATCACATATATTGCTCAATCTGCCACCATGTACTGGGAAGGAATAAACAACATGGAAAAAACCATCACAGACACAATAATACATTGTGTAGCCTTCCTCCAGATGCTAAGATAAATTCTGACTGCCAAAGGTGTATGAGGATCCTGATATTATAAATAAAATGATGAGGTGGTGTACATATGTACACATGTGCATATGGTGTACACAGTACATATGTACTAATGTACATAAACATTACTTTAAGCGCCTTAATCTGGCTATATATCGAATTTATGTGTGTGTGTAAATATGGGGATATTTAAAAATTCATAGAAGCATGAAATTAAGATAATGCATTTTCCATTAACTATTTGAAGACCCCTTGTGTGTGTGTGTGTGTGTATATTTATATCATAGATAAGCATGAAGTATTTGCTTATTTTATGCATATGTTCATATTATAACTTAAAATGACAGGGCAAATGTCTGATGTGTTTCTTAACATTGTGAGAGAAAATTAGGATTATACTGAATTCTATGAAATAATAGCTTTCCTACTGCTTTCAGAAAGCATTCTATTGATTCTGAAGTTTTTGTTTGATTTGTTTTTAGATCTATTATGAAACCAATTCTGTGATTCAAAGGAACACACTGTTCAATCTGTATATTAAAGGAATGAAGGTATTATCTACTTCACAATACAGTAAACTAAATCCCTGGAGGATAAATGACTTGCCTCAGGTTACAAAGCTAATTATTTGAAGAGCCTGGTATTTTTACTTTCTAACAAGATATATTAACTGAATTGTCCAGAAAAATGTCATCTACTTTAGAGTAAGAATTCAATAAAAGTTTATGCTTCCTAATCTTGAGAAGATTGCAGTTTAATTTGGAATCTAGATATAGGTTGAAGAACTCATTTTTAAAAACAGTGACAGGGGCCTGTGCGGTGGTGCAGTGGGTTGATCCTCCACCTGCGGCTTCAGCATCTCGTATGGATGCCAGTTCTAGTCCCGGCTGCTCCTCTTCCAATCCAGCTCTCTGCTATGGCCTGGGAAAGCAGTGCTAGATGGCCCAAGTCCTTGGACCCCTGTACCCATGTGGGAAACTGGAAGAAGCTCCTGGCTCCTGGCTTTGGATCCGTGCAGCTCCGGCCATTGCGGCCATTTGGGGAGTGAACCAGTGGAGGAAGACATTTCTCTCTGTCTCTCCCTCTTACTGTCTATAACTCTATCTTTCAAATAAATAAAATTTAAAAAAATAAAAATGGTGACAAATTATGCAATAGACATTTATAATATTTTGGAACTGAAATAAAGTAAAAAAAAAAGTGAATATAGAAAAGGTGGCATTTAGGCTTGATCTTAAGTGACAAAGAAATCAGTGTTACCTTCTAGTAATTTTCAATCTGATAATGGGGAGAAGGCATAGTAGACATGGGAATAACTATATTTAAAATCCCAAGGAAGAGGAGACCAGCATTTGTGATGGTGGTAAAGATGCTTAGCCTACTAAGCCACAGTACCAGCCCCATGGAATTTGAAGAATAAACCAGTGGATGGGAGATAGAGTTCTATCTCTCTCCTCTATCTCTGTCTTATGGGTAAATAAAATAAATGGAAATTGTCAATTCTCAAAAAAAAAAAGAAAGTTTTTTTATACAACTAAAAGCAAAGTCCAACAGAAATGCAGTTATTTATAATTATCATTAGAAAAGGATAGGACTCAGAGATTTTACAGAGACAGCTTAAATTAAACCTTGTTATAAGAGGGTCGGGTGGAGAAGACAACATTTCAGCAATCACATAACTAAAAAATAGTAGATAGCAAGTGTCAGGCATGGTGGTTGAGGCCAAGGGCAAGAATTGGAATGTCTTGCGAGAAATGGCTGGAAACGTGGGCTGAGGGTGGTTTGTCAAGACCTATGAAGACAAAATCAGAAATAAACTCTTCCTCCTGCAGGCTCGAGGAGCCACAGAAGATTTTTCTTGGACTGGTAAGTGTGACAGTGTCTTGGGAAGATAACACAGGTGACAAGGGAGAGTAGGCTGTTGAGCTGCTAGAAACAAGGTAACTAGTTGTGAGGCTATAGGCATGACTTTCAGAAGAACAGTTAGGTCCAGAAAGTACTCTCAGTTTTGGATTAAGTATTAGAATACTTTCATAAGAACATTGCACAGTGATATGACATATAGATTTAATTAATATTGTACCCATCCTAAGATCATCAATTCCCACTGGCAACAGTAAGATGAAATCAATGTTGTGGGCCACAAAATATGCAGCCTGACAAAAAATGACAGTGATTAGAAAAATTTTTAAATAAAATACATAATCTAAATTCTAAGCCAAAACATACCACCTGTGGCTGACATAAATATGCAGACACATAGACACAAATATTGGCCTAATAATTGTTCACAGTAATAAAATACCAGTGCACTTAATGTTTTCAATTACTATACTAAAAAGAGAATGGATGGCATAGACAGTGAATAACTTGGTATTTAATTTTATTTGGTGTGTCAAATTTTCTATTGTTCAGTTTAAGCCATTTCAGAATAGGAAGATTAGACTGTATTTGTTAGATGTATTTAAGTTGTTGTTGGTTGCCTTCTGAGTGGCTAAGGAAACCCTCAGAGAGTGAACTTTTCCCAACAAACCAACCACACAACAGAGAGGCTACGGGCCAACAGTTGGGTTCTCCCTGAACTCTGGAATGTTAGGTTACCGCACTTTGAAAAAGTGAATGGCAAAGCACAGCTTGGATCCTCAGTCGTTGAGGAAAGGAGTAATACATGCAAGTGTAAAGCTTCTGTAGAAAAACAAAGTTGTAGCTTTGTTGCTGTCAACATCTGGACGCTTGATGTTCAAATAGCTAAGAGGATTAACGAAACTTTTAACTTTTTAATCTGCTCAATTTTTAGTCAAGATAATGATTCATTGTAGAAGCCTGTGTTGGCTATTTCAACTTTAGTAAAAAGCTGCATCTTCTCTCTCACCTGTGGATACAGGCCCCATTTTTTTTTTTTTTTTTTTTTTTTTTTTTTTTGACAGGCAGAGTGGACAGTGAGAGAGAGAGACAGAGAGAAAGGTCTTCCTTTGCCGTTGGTTCACCCTCCAATGGCCGCTGCGGCTGGCGCGCTGCCGCCGGCGCACCGCGCTGATCCGACGGCAAGAGCCAGGTACTTCTCCTGGTCTCCCATGGGGTGCAGGGCCCAAGTACTTGGGCCATCCTCCACTGCACTCTCTGGCCACAGCAGAGAGCTGGCCTGGAAGAGGGGCAACCGGGAGAGAATCCGGCGTCCCGACCGGGACTAGAACCCAGTGTGCTGGTGCCGCAAGGCAGAGGATTAGCCTAGTGAGCCGCAGCACCACAGGCCCCATTATTTCTAAGCCCTCTGCATACACAGCTGCACATGCATCTCTGGACACTTAACTGATGGACCTGTGCCTTCAGCAGATGAAGCTCTCATTTATTTTACTGGGGATTTAAAACATGTTTGAGAATTGAGGGGCTCTGTGTGTACTTCTACAAGCCTAACACAAAATTCTTAAAAGGTACCCAAGTAAATCAAGAAAATCAGGAACTATTAAAAACTATTATTCTAAACTATATATTCTGCTGTATCATCTAGCGTATGTTTGGACATTTGTCCCCAGAATCATTCATGAAATTATACTGGAATTATCATTGTTTAGAAAACATTACATTTCATTACTATATTTTATTATACTCTGAAAATTTACTTATTGATTTCATTTTAATGTATGAGTATCACTACTAGGAAATCAAAGATAGTGCTGATAAAAACTGTCAGCTAGGTGACAAGGTGTATTACCGAGGGCCTCAGATCAATGGAGCAAAGTAGGACCCCAGTAATTGCAATTCTGGTCTAAGAGAAGTAGAGATGCTGATCTGTGAAAATAAATAAGTGGCCGAAGTATTGAGTTCCAGACTTTCAAGAAGAACCAGCAAGACGTCAAAGCTCCTCCTGGACCCAAAAGCAGATACATCTATTGGTGGGAGACGATGGTTTCTCTCAAAAAAAGTAAACTTGGTTGGTCATTGTCAATATATTTTTTTTTTTTTATTTGAGAGGCAGAGTTACAAAGAGAAGAGGAAAGTCATAGAGAAATCTTGCAGCTGCTGGTTCACTCTCCAAATGGCCACGACAGGCAGGGCAGAGCCAGGCCGAAGCCAGGAGCCCAGAGCTTCTTCTGAGTCTCTGACATGGGTGCGGGGGTCCAAGCAGTTGGGCCATCTTCCACTGCTTTTCCAGATGCATTAGCAGGGAGCTGGATTGGACACAGAGCAGCTGGAACTTGAACTAGTACCCATATGGGATGCCGGCATCACAGGAAGAGGCTTAACCTGCTATGCCACAATGGCAGCCCCACCAACGTTGTTTTACAACACAAGGTCAATTGTCAATTATTAGATGAGACTCCTTTCCCCACCCGCATAGAAACAGGGTGAGCTAACTCTGTTTAGAACATCTTACAAGGAAGTCCCAGATGAACTGCGATAGGAAGCCGAGTTGAACATTGCATGGGAAAAGAGAAATAACCTAAGAGCAATAAAAAGGCTTCCTCCCAAACAAGCTTAGTAGACCAGGGAAACAAGAGTACTCACAGCACCGCTGATGTTCAAGATCCTCACATGAGAGAGGTTCAAAGGCTTCCTAACCTCGTTCCTTTCCTAGTATTTTCCTTCTGACTTAGACCTTCTCACACTCCAGAGGGTAACAGCCATGTATGAAGATGGAAGTTTTTAAACTTCCTTGTTTCTATTGATGTGTACCCAAAACACTTCTGGGCAAGATGGAAAATTCAGTCATTCACCCTAGTTCCTTAACAGAGAAGACAGCTGAACAGATCCTCCCCAATTTTTTCTCTTTTGCCAGCAAGCTGAAGGTAGGGTCAAGCCCAGGAAATCTGAGACATTAAAGTTCATTTTTTCAAAGAATGTTTCTCATCAACTAGAATTTCCTTCAAGAATGTTGTAAAAATTGCTAGCACTCCCTGATGTAGTTTCATACAATAATTGGCAGTTGACATAATGCATTACAAAAATACTCAAACAGTACTTTACACTTTGTGTTTCTGTGTGGGTGCAAACTGTTGAAATCTTTACTTAATATATACCAAATTGATCTTCTGTAGATAAAGATAATTTAAAATGAATCTTGATGTGAATGGGATGGGAGAGGGAGCAGGAGATGGGAGGGTTGCGGGTGGGAGGGAAGTTATGAAGGGGGGAGCCACTGTAATCCAAAAGCTGTACTTTGGAAATTTATATTTATTAAATAAAAGTTAAAAAAATGAAGTGCATAAAGGCCAACTTTATTTTTTTTTAAATTACAAAACTACAAAAGGTAACAGATTTGACTTTTACCTTGAAGTCTAAAGTCCTGAATTTGAAAGAACATGGAAAATGCTCTAAGCGAGAGGAAGCTTGAATAAACCTTACTATTCTTTAGTGGAAAGATAATCTGTGAGGATTGCAGTACTGAGTAGCACTCTACAATGGCTGGGCAGGGAACAGAGGACATTTTCCTTCAATTTATTATTTAAATTATTTTGAGATTCAGTCCACCAACTGATATTTTTCCCCAAATTGCGGCTACTCCTTTAGTACCATGGAGGTTTCCTCAGCTTTCTTCAAAGAGGTTGGTGAGGCTTTGTGCTCAGTTTCTCAAGAAGCCACTGGAGAGTTGGTCCACATTCTGACTCAGAGGGGGCCCAGGGCTGGCTCCCTTGTACTTAACATGTTGAAGAATAAGGTTTTCTGGAAATCATACTGATACAACAATCTAGAGCCTGGGGTCTCGTCTCATGTCTGCCTCTCGCTAGCTGGGTGATCTTAGAAGTCAGTCATTCAACTCCCCAGGCCTCAGTTTTCTCATTTCTAGAATGTGTGGGAATCTAAATTTTGGAAAAACTTACTGTAATAATACCCAGTATATTTGCTTACCTAGACATACATCAATAATAGAGATTATGAGTTTCTTTTGTTTTCTTGTGTTTGCTATTTCCAATAAATAAACAAAATATGAAAATATAATAGATAACACAAAAGCATGAAACACTTTTACTGTATGGATGAGATGCTTTCTCACTTATCTTTCAGAGCTAGGGTCCCAAGTCTCAGACATACAAAAATAATGTGCATCACGTGAGACTTCTTGGACATCTGCCATCTCATTATCAACCAAGCTGTCTTGTCTCCCAGCATGCCATGACATCTGGATTGCAAATGTCATGACATTTCAGTCATTCAGTATTCCCAAATTGACACACCCTACATTCTGCCTTGGTCCCTAAATGAAAAACCTGCAATTTAAAATAGAATTCCAGAGCAGACACAGAACCAAATGCCCTCTTGTCACCAAGGGAAAAGAGCAATGATATATTCTAAAGGAATATTGGTGTATTGATAGGCCTGGCAAAGCAATGGGGAGCAAAAACAAGTTTGTTCAGTGATACACAAGGTTGAGTTAGGAATAGTCCGTGAGTTGATCAAAGCAGTTTTCTTTTTTTTTTTTTTTTACCATCTCTAATGGAAGATATTTGATAAAATATTTGGTGACTTCAAGTCAATGAATATTAATTAAATGATCCAGAAAATGTGGTGGCAAGTGTATTGGAGCTCGCTAGAGTCATGTTTATAGTTTTAATTAATTGCATCAGCACTGGGACCAGTGACTGCATGCTTGCTGTGATAATGTGCCAAAGAGATGTCCTTGGTTCCCTTAATGTTAGGGACAAGTTTGTACTAAAAATCACACAGGGAAATAAGGATACAAGTATGAATGTACTTTTAGATATTCTTTTATCTTTCTTATGTACTACAATCAAAAGACTGGCACATGGTCCAATTATGTCTTCTCTTAGGGCTTTGCCTTTCAATTTGTTATTCCACGAAAAACACTCAGTTGTTAAGAAAAACAGATATGGACCTCATTTGGTACACAGTCAATTCATTGTGTCAAAATAGAAAACTACAAGTTTGGCAATTCCTATGGTTTGAGCAACTGCCTGTTTTAACACCTCTGCTCCTGTTGAGTGATAAAGAATTGCGGCAATCTTGCACAGAAATGGACCGACTTCATTATCACGTACAGTAAAGGTTTCAGCTGTAGGCAAAATGATTCCCCTGATAACCAAAGAACATTATTAACACCAGTTTCCCAAAGACTTTAATGATGACTAAATTCTGCTCCTTAAGGAGACCAAATTGTGAATCTAGTTATGCATATTACATTTGACACTGTAAGGTTTTTGTATCGCTGCCTATTAAACGGCAGGCGGATTTTATTTTTTATTGTGCAATTCTTAGGATTAGTGGAAGGCTGGTATTTCAAGCACATTTTAAAAATTTATTATCATTGCTTTTATGAGTACCGAGTCTGTCACTTTTATCTTCTCTTCATCCCCACCTCCAGTTTCTGCTGCTGCTATTGCTGGAAGAGACATCTGCATTTAATTATTCATCACTGCAAATTGTGCAGTTTGGTCACAGTAGAACTCATAAGACTTAATTTTATTCAAGGTCAAGACCCTTATATGTAATACTTATTTAACAGCTTATCATCTTGATATTAATAATCATATCAAAATATGGATTTGGCCATTTTCTTTCTGGATCTAAGCAGTCATGCTCTTTTGCTTTCTTCACTGAATCACACTACCGCTGTAAATAGTGATTACCAGTAGATGGGCTTGAATCTTATTTTCAAAGGTCAACTGATAACTTGGAGAGAAGTATCTTAAACATTTTATTCCTCCATGTTTTTCAAGATTTCTTTATTTATTTGCAAGGCAGAGTTACAGAGAGGCAGAATTCCTCTATTTTCTTACACTAAGATGGAGACACAAGACTCTTATTCTCAGGGGTATTGTGGGAATTAAGTGAATTAATAAATGTAAAAGGATATTAAATAGTGCCAGGTTTATAAGTGTTTAACACATGTAGCTATTATTACAGTGAGTGTCATTATGAATGAAAACTCACAAAAGACCTAGTTTTAAATCTAGGTGAGTTTGGTGTTCTATTTCCTTAGGTGATCTGAATTCCCACACGGTCCCTTAATTTATCCTTTAATAAAATAGTTTGAGATCTGAATTTCCTCTGGCCCAATAGACAAGAGCAGTGTTACCTACAAGCAGATGCAACACACACCTGAAAGGCACAAGGTAGAACTAAAAGAGGACCCCGTCCAGGAAATGTCTTCTCATTTTCAGACCCCTCCTCAACAATATACACAGCGCCTACAATACTCTCTTCAAACAGCCAAGTTACTAATTTGAACCTAGGACAAATATTAAGTGTTTATCAAGGAGCTAGCCTTGTTGCAAAGCAGGTTAAGGCGCTGGCTGAAATGCTGGCATTTCACACTGCAGCGCTGGTTTGAGTGCCGGCTGTTCCACATGCGATCCAGCTGCCTGCTGATATGCCTGCGAAGCAGAAGCACTTGGGCTCTGGCCACATGCACAGAAGACCTGACTCCTGGTGTTTAGCCTGGCTCAGCCCCAGCAGTTGCATCCATTTGTGGGGTGAACCAGGAGATGGACAATCTCTCTCTCAAACTCACTGTTTTTCCCCTCCCAAGATCTCAAATAAATAGATAAATCTGTGAGTAGCAGTTTCCTGTGTATCAAGACCCAAGCCTGAGTGAATTTGTCAGAGCAGGATGCTGAAGCCATCACAGATTTCCCCGCCGTCTCTTAAAGAACCCAGCGTACCAAGATACCATGCTCGAGGCGGAAATGGAGACAAAGGGCAAAAACAGACACAAAAACAGCCAAAGGATGACACATTCACCTACTTCATTCTTTGATATCTATAGGTGGAGTGGACTGGGAGGATGAAGAAGAGAGGAGTAACGGCTTCTATTCAACTATCACCGAAACATTGAAATACCACCAAGACAGGTACTTTAAGACTGTGGCGTCAATGAATAAAATAACAAGAAAGTCTAAATAACTCAGGTGGTTAAAAACAACCAGCAAACAACAGGAATGTCTGTGATACAGGAAAGAAAGAACAAATTTAAAATAAAAAGGGGAAACAGTTCATCTAGAAAGCCAGGAATCTCGAACAGCAGGAAAATTTACAGAGGATAAGTTAATTTTCTAAGTTTTACTTGTGTTTAAATGGTAGCTTTTGATTTATAGTGACTTTAAAGAATGAGGAAGAACTCAGCATCTGAAAAAATGAGTGTTACACTGGAGAATACGAGGATCCGTCCTCGGTGGATATGTGGTTTAAAGACTGTTTGATTATTTACCATTTTGCATGATGCTTCTGTGAAATCTCTTAAATAAAAAATCTGAGGGAATGACTGAAACACAAGTAAAATCAGAGTTCTGAATAAAGGCAGTTCTTTAAAGTTGAGCTCTGTGTGTTTAACAATGTATGAGGTGTCTCCGTCATCTTTAATAGGCACTTCGGCATTGTAGGAATTTGGGAAATCTAAAGAAGCCAGCCAGGCAGGAGCAGAGCTAGTGCCTGCGGTTTGTGCTGTTCATTCGATCTAGCAAGCACAGTGGAGTGGACACCTCAGAAAACAGTTTCTCTCCTTCAACCACAGAAACCACACTCCGTAGCCCGCCCCCCACCCCCACGAGTCTTCTTCTAGTAGGGAGATTTCATTCCATGCATTTTGCAGACTTTTCCAAAGGAAGCATCAAATCTGTACGATAGGACAGGTAATGAGCTCACTTTGCTAATGCTCCCTTCCCTACTGAGCCTCATTTTACAGTCGAGAAACAAGGAAAGAGATTTTGATTTTCCCGTTTATAGAGATATTTGCCTAAGATCAAATAGTTCATCCTCTGAGGGGTCAAAGCTAATATTTTGTTGACTTTACTAAAGAATCTGCAGTAAGTCTGAGTATCTTGATAATCTGAAATGTTCAAAAATTAAATTCTAATTTATAACTAGCTCATTTACAAGCATATTTTTGGAATGAGATAGTTAAGATCTATAATACATTTTTCAGTTATACCAACATAACAAGGTACAGAGAAAAAGAGGTACTCACTATATAAATCTTCCTTAATTATTATAATGAACCTCTTTCCACAATTCACCTTATAGAGAAAATTTAAATGCCAGACCTGATTCACCCATGTGTCTAGATAAAACAATTTATTTGAATCTCCCGAGTGACCAGTCCAGTTAACTCCCAAGTGTCTGTGGTGAACCTATTCTAATTGGCGGCTGCTATCAAGTGCTTGCCAGTATTTTCTCATTTGTAGCACAAAAAGAAAATGAGAGAGATGAAGGAGCCTAAATGCTGGAAGTGGATTTGCCTGGGGACCATGGTGATCTCAGGCCCCACTCAGCCAAGGCAAGGTCTAAGATTAATTTTGTACAACCAAATGTGTTCACCACTGTTCCAAAAGTACCAACTGGGAAGGAGTGGCCTAGATTTGGGGGAGTTTATCAAAAGCACTATCAGTTTCTCCCTATCAGATTCCATAATGGTCTAATCTAGCTTCTTGATTTAGCTCATTAAAAAACACATACTAGGGGCTGGCATTGTAGCACAATGGGTGAAGCTGCTGCCTGCAATGCTAACATCCTATAAGGGCACCAGTTCAAGTCCTGGATGCTCCACTTGTGGCCCAACTGCTTCACTTGTGATCAAGCTCCTTGCTAATGTGCCTGGGAAAGCAGAGGAGGATGTCCCAAATTCTTGGGTTCTTGCAACCACAAGGGAGACCCAAAAGCAGCTCTTGGCTCAGCCCTGGCCATTGCAGCCATTTGGTCAGTGAACTAGCAGATGCAAGTTTTCTGTCTCTTCTTCTCTGTAACTCTGCCTTTCAAATAAGGAAAACAAATCTTTAAAAAAAAAAAAAGATTGGTGTACTTCAAAAGACTTGTGGGGAAATGAAATTCAAAGTTGATATGAGTGCAAAAAATTTGTAGTCTATGCCTGCACGGTCTTCACAAAGTTCATGGAAAAGGTGTACTATGAAAAAACTAGACATAGATTTTAATTTTTTTTTTTACTTCAATTTGGTCACCAACTTTTGCAGTCCCCTCTTTAAGCTCCCATTGGTCCTAGTCTTTTCTACCCCATTAGTATCCCTCCTTCCTTTGTGGAAGGGTCATGCTGTTGCGCTCCCTGCAACACTTCCCTGGCTGCCCACCTGCGTTCTGGCCTAGCTGCTTGCTTCTGATTCACACAGATCGTGTCATCCTTTGCCTTGGCCCAGGCCGATCATGTGCAGCCTCAAAGGAGGATTACAGGCTTGACTCTTCTGTAAACTGCTCCTTAGAAACACGCCCTGCTCTCACTTGAATCCAGTGTTGGCTCAGCACCTGGTGTTTCCAAATGAAACAAACAGCCTCAAAGCCAAGTTCCCAGCACAGAACCCATTGCTAGGACTACCAACCGCCAGGAGCTAGGAAGAGGTAGGGAAGAGCTTTAAGCTGTTATTTTGACTCTGAAATGGTAAACAACTACACAGCACCCCTCTTTTAAGGTTTTCATTTAAGGCATCAATTGTTAGAAACAGAGATACAAAGGATTTACCTGTCTCTGTGCAGAGACTGTGATTGTCCCCAAACATCTACTTTTCCTCTTTCTTTTAGAAAGAGAACATCCTGTCTAGTTTAAGCAAGGTATATGGCCATTAACCTGGTCACTGCGTTCCCTTACATCTCTTGCTTGGTAAATAGGTGTGGCCTTCCAGGGTCTAATCAAAGTGATTGGTGGCCTACCCTTACGCATGATTAGGCCTTTTTTTTTTTTTTTTTTTCCCTCTGCCCATTAACTTGAGAATAGGAAAGACGTGCAGCCAGAGATGAGAACCACATTCTGACAGTGGCAGAATAGCCCCAATAGCTCTGGACCATTCCAGCCTGGATTGCGACATACCAAATAAAAAAACGCCACTAATACGCCATTTTGCATTGTTGATAGGAGAGGGAGGAGAACTTTGGTAGAGAAATTGAGCCTTCATCCTAACTATTGCAAACAAACATTTGGTGAAATCAGCTCTTCAATAGATATCCTAACAGTCTTGGGAGTTTTATCAAGGTGACAGGATTTCAAATTAAGACGTGACCATTGAGGGAATCATCATATCTCAGTATCTTGACACACAGTAGGTGCTCTATCAAACCTCTAAATAAAGAGATAAATGCTACACATAGGCATGTGGAACTGTGATCCTCACACTCCTTTCCCTTTCCCATTGCATCATCTACTTTTCCTGTCAATGCAGCGTTAATTTCTCTGGAGACAAATGAGGAACTCACTTGCCTTGTGCGAGATTAATTATTCCATGCCACCGCTAACTCCCGACCATATCAGTCTTTGACAGTGTGCAAAGATAAATGGCGAGGCAGCCATTTGAAAGGAAATCATTATGGCAGCTCTCTGCTCCATGTTATCACATTCATATCAGCATGGGAGATAACTTTGAAACTGCTTGTACTGCACAGAGAACCAATGTTTCAGCTGGAGCCTGCAAAGATGAAAATGTTTCCTCTTGCCTTCAAAGTCTTCCTGTTGTGGTTTGCCTTTCAAAGGCACCCACCACTTGTGTTAAGGGTTGCCCTGGAAGCAGTGGCTGCCATTGACCTTCTCCTCATGACAGAAAGCAAGCAAGGAGGAAAGGGAGCTATTTCCTGGTGGGAGAGGGATTTTGACAGGTGAGATCAGAGCTGGCCCTACCATCAGGACTCCCAGCTTCGTCTCAGGTTAAAAATGTTGTACTCATCGACCACCTTGCTAACCACGGGCTTTCCCCAGAGTAGAAGAGGGATTCAAAGGCTCTGCAAGCCATCAAATGACTGATCTAAATTTTAAACATAAAAAACTCTGCTTTACTTTAACATATAGCCCATTCCTTGTAATAATTTATGCTTTTAATTTCTTGAGAAACAGATTCTGCAGGTCTTCACTAGTTGTAGTGTTCTACCTTGAGGCAGAGGTTGAAATGTGTAAGGCTTCAATGGGATTTTCCCACATGCCTTCAGGGAGAAGGTACTGCCTCTCAGCTGAGGCCAGCAATTGGAGAGGTAATAGATGACTTTTCCCATACAGGGTGGGTGCTCAGATAATTTTTGTGTCTGGTTTGCACACATGTGAGATGAATTGCTTTACCCATTTAGGAGAGAAGGATCCTAGCCCCAGTTTGGGGACTGATAAACTCATAAGCTTGCATTTCCTTTATGTTCTTAAAAAATCCAGGATTTCTTTTTTTTGTAGCAGTTTCCCTCCAGGCCAAAGAGAAAAAGATAACATTGGCACAATGGGGGTTCTTTGCTTTATTTTTTTATTTTTTGGACATATAACAGCTACAAGAAAATAGGGATCTTTCACAGTAGATGAAGGAAAGCAAACAAAGAAAATGAGAAATCAGTCTATGTAACATCTTAGCTTCAAAGGTTATGTTGGCCAATGTTTTCCTTTTATCTAATCACCTGCGGGCATACATGGTACTTTGACCTGAAGCAAGTCATTTTGGCTGTGCCCCTCCATGTTTATGTGGTTCTAAGCATGAATGCAAGCTCTTCTGTAACCCTGGGGCGTAGTCACTGTCCCTTGTTCTTGGTGCAAATGTTGAAGTGATCCCAAGTGACAACTCATCACTGGATAGACCTTTAAAGGAGCATTTATCTTATAAATTAACATCTCCTGTATCAATTAGCTTGCTGAGTCAGCAAGGACTTTCTACACAGCAAATGTTCATGGTTTTTTTTTTTTGGGGGGGGGGGCAGGCAGCGCTAGACAGTGAGAGAGAGACAGAGAGAAAGGTCGTCCTTCTGTTGGTTCACCCCCCAAATGGCCACTATGGCCGGCGCACTGTGCCAATCCGAAGCCAGGAGCCAGGTGCTTCCTCCTGTTTTCCCATGCAGGTGCAGGGCCCAAGCACTTGGGTCATCCTCCACTGCCTTCCCGGGCCACAACAGAGAGCTGGACTGGAAGAGGAGCAACCAGGACAGAATCCGGCGCCCCAACCGGGACTAGAACCTGGAGTACTGGTGCCGCAGGTGGAAGATTAGCCTAGTGAGCCACAGCGCTGGCCCATGGTTCTTCTAAAACTACTCATATACCTTTCATTTAGTCCAAGTACAACTCATCAGAAGCTAGCCAATTGGGAATTTAAGTAGACTTTATTGTTGTCATTGTATTTCCATTCAGCTCTCAGCAGAAAGCATCACATGCCAAGAAAATTTTTATTCTAAGAAATGTATTTTAAATGATAAATATCATGGAATGCTGTAATATAAACAGATTTTATTTAATTTTTCAGTGCTGTTTATGTAGCTAAATAACAACACCAGTAGCAAAAATAATGTGACATTCATTGAATACCTACAATGTGCCAGACACAATACTAAGTGCTTTATGTAAATTATACTTAGTTTTCCCAGCAGTATAAATGGAGAAACAAGGGAAATTTGCCAAAATCACTTGCCTTCTCTTTCCTGTGATAACTGAAATTAGGTTTTCTGGACCTAAAGCCAGTGCCTTCTCCTTGTGGAGTTTGACATTTGTGACCTGCGTTTTCAGAAAACAATAATTTGCATTATTTTACAAGAGTGCTTTAAAAAGTTCATGGAAGTCGAAAAAAATTAGTTTAATTGCAAATGAATTTGAAATGCACACATAGTTTTTTCATGATACCCATTTTGTATCAAGTTTTTGAAGCAGCCATGTAATTAAAAAGCCTAGTGAAGTTTTCAAGGAGGAAGCAAACAAAAGGCATTTATTCCCCTTGACTTCCAGCACACTTTGTACCTTACATCTTGCTTTCTTCATCTGTCAACTGGGGAAGTAATTGTACCACCCCGGCAAAGCTCTCGGCTTCATTTGTGGCACCAGGAAGCACTCAATTCACAGAAGCAACAGTGTTACCGAACAGATAGCAGATTAAATAATCACAAAGCTCTTTACTAGAACGGAACAGTTAACTATTGTTTTTAATGTTTTGTTTATTTCAAAGACATAAAAACAAGTTGGGGGGGGTGCAGGTATATAGCACAGGCATTTTTCCCTGAAAATATAGGACTATTTCCCCAAATATCTATGGATTCTGCTTTCATAAGCTCTGGGGACTCAAATTTGTCATTGTGGGAACCATCTGACAATTTCTTTAAGTGCTCATAAGTACAGATACACATCAGATCAGCTTCCTGCCTCACAACAATTCCCCTTGGAGCTATACCCAGGTGCTAAAAGCACACCAAGATGTTAGCAAACAACCGCACTGTCATTCTTCCCCTTCTAGATTCTCTGTGAAGAAACACAGTAAAGTGACAACTTTATAAATACAATGCAAATGATATCTTGTAGCAAAAATTGGTGTTGTATATTCATAAGGTATACTGGACGGACCATTAGTGAGAACGTAAGTCTGCTGATGTTGCTTATTTCAACATTTCACTGAAGTGTCACAAAATGTGTCTGGGATACGGCACTTTTCCTGTAGTCTCTGAATGAACAGGCAAGCCCATGAGGGTATCGGTGTGCGGTTAGAGTTGAACATGTCCTACCCCAGCTCAACCCTCACATTGATGATTTTTCCCATTGTCGTTCAGCTAGCTTGTAGGGAGAAAAGAATTGTGTCCAATTCCAATCTTACAGTCCTTCTGTGACTACACACCACTCACGGCCAACAATCAGCAGGAGTTAGAACTAAAGCTGAGACAAAGGCATGTACTTGACTGGGACGGAGAGGCCAGTCACACTGATTGTGGGTTTTTCAGGAAATTCCTGTAATGCTTCTGTGTATCTAAAGCCTCCCTTCTTATCTGGAATACCAAACAAGAACTGTGTTCCAAGGCCTCTTTGTCATTTTTGCCCTGTCTTGTTTTGCAAAATGAAGACTGTCAGACATGAGTCAATCTCAAGTTCCCTCAGGAGTTGTAAACTTCTTAGCCCATATCTTATGTTTGTCTGTTTTTCCAGAAGCAAAAGTGGTTTGCTAGGAAACATCTCTGAAAGGATTTTACGATCAGGCAGCTATTTCTTTGATCTCCCAGGCAGCTCTACACCTTCCGCACCTGAAGTGTGTGAGGGGATTCCTGAAGGTTCTTCGAGGCCCACATCACGCTATCTCTGCTTGTTTGCTCACCTCAAGATTCTGGTTCAATTCGTCTCTCTCCATTAACTCTTCTTAGATTTTCCTAGTTTTCACTCTATCTTCCAATTCAGAACTGAATTTAAGTAGGCCTGACACCTCTCACTGTTGTTACATGAGCACTGATCAAGTCCTAGATTCCAAGTTTCTCTGATTGCCTTAAAAGACTCTTAAGGGCACAACCATTCCATGCTACCACAAAGCTTTGCCAAGTATCACAAACATACAGCTGACTTCTATCATATAACCAGAGTCCAAAACCAAAAGCTTGTTTTTCTCCCTATGCTTATAGGACAAAACTCACAGCTTATACTTTTTAAAGTATTTCCTATAGTAAGTAGCCAGATAGTGTTTTATTTGATTTATATATTCCGGAGTTCAGGTACTCTATACAATGCGTAGTATTATCTGTAGCATGTCTGTGCTTCTTCCTCTCCCACTCGTGAAAAACTATAAATTTTTCCATAATTGCAAAATTGTAGGTGTGGGAGCAATTACTCCTGACTGAGAACCACTGAATATGCTGCATTCACAAACATTAAAGAATCACTAGGTTCAAAGACTATGTTAAACTTTCCCTGATCTCTCTGACTTGGAGAGACAGTACCACTACAACAATAGCAGAAGCAGGGTGAAACTCATTCTGGCCAATGGGCACATCAGGCCCATCTGCTTAGTAGAAAGTATTTGACAACTCGTCTCTGAGGATGGGTTCAGGACTGGGTCACACCTGTGTATCAGCATACCCTGTGTAAACCTGAGCAGGCTTAGTAACATTTGTAATTAGATACATGAGAAACTCTTTCTTTCGGCTTTGAATAGAGCAGCAATGTATCAAACAAGATAAACAGGTTTTGCTCAGTCTATTTTTCTTTCCCTAAGCCTAGAAGATCTACTTTGAAGTAAAGTTTCATAGAAAGTTGAACACACAGCCTAAAGAAAAGAAAAATGAGATAGTTTGTGAAAAGGCCATGGAGATGGCCTGGCTTGGTGTTCGCTGAATTCAAGGGCAACAGACCAACACAGCGGTACCAATCCTCAGCCCTGTTCCCTTCACTGATTGTGTTCCTGTATATAGCAATCTCCTGAGAGAGGGAAGCAAAGTTTGGCTCTCTGTCTCAGAGGTTCACTGATGCCAGAGAGAAGATGAAAGCGAGTAAACACTTGCTGAAAAGTTAGCCATTAATTCCAAAGATGGCAATTTATCACACAACAGCAAAGGGACACGGAAGACCCTGGGGTGCACTTTTAGGTGGCGATTCATTGCTATGTCTGAAATCTCATTTGTTTCCTTTACACACATACACAAAAGAGTAAGAACGGAGGCTTGGCAAAGGAGAAAACAAAGGGGAGGGAGGAATGAAAACCTGACTCAGGTTATTAATAGAGTAGACTTGCATTTCATGAATCTTAACATTTTGCTCTTGGCATGAGCAATTGATCATCTCAGACACCACAATGCACTCAACAATTAGAGCAAACTCCAGACAAGAGGAGCTGGCCATGGCTCTTAAGGTTAAACAGTTGGGCCACAGACAGCACCAGCTTGGGGAACAGAGCAGAAAAAGGGAAAACTTTGTTTTTTGCTAATGCTTGGCCAATGCCTTTTCCACTTCCATCTTGGTCTCCTGCATCTCATTTTCATTTCTCTTCAATCAAGCTCTCAGAAGTCATCAAGCTTCCAGTTGTAAAGATAGAGATCTATGTCCATCCACAAAGGTAGGGATTTCCAAGCATCACTTTAAGGCTGCTCTATTGACATATTTCTCTCTGATCTGTATTCACCTATTTCCAAGGTCCCTTTGACACTGGCTGCTCCTGCTAGATTTCAGCATTTTCTCAGTATGATGGTGATAGTTCAGATGTAAACACACTCACACACACACAAATAACCCTGAATAAAACCTATTGGAGATTTTGATAATCAAAGACAGCCAAGAACATTCCTTAAATTCACAACTTCAAGGGAAGAAGACTAACATTAATTGATAACCTCTGGCATTCCAGGTATTTTGTTATACTCCATGCATCCTTCTATCCTTCCTTTCCTGCCTTCGTCCATTGTTCTTCAATGTTAAAAAAAAAAGTGCTGGAAGCATACTAAGTGGTAGTCACTATCTGCACAAATAAAGCCCAAAGTCTATTAGTAGAGGCAGAGGTGAAAAGACAATGATAATAGAATAGACCATGGGAAAATTATGAGCTCCATTTGTCATGCAAACACATGAGCAAGGCTTTGGGGTTTCTAGTAAGACTTCTGGCACAGGTAGAATCTGAGCTGGACTTTTTAGGAATCGTCTATGGCGGCCAGAAAACAGAGTGGGAGATGGGACACGAGCCTTGGTTCTCAGCAGAGGAACCTGCATTTTTAAGTATTTGCACACAGCATCAAGGAAGAAAGTTCTGGGGCTGGTGCTATTCAAGTTGAGCTGCCTGCAACACTGGTATTCCATGTTGGAGTACTATTTTGAGAACTGGCTGCTTGGCTTCTGATCTAACTCCCTGCTCATGCACCTAGGAAAGCAGCAGAAGATAGTCCAAATGGAGACCCAGAATTGAGTTTCAGGCTTTTGCCTGGCCAAGCCCTGGTGGTTGCAGTCATCCGGTAAGTGAATCAGTAGATGGGAGACCTCTCAACTCTGTTTCTCCATCTCTCCCTGTTGCTCTGCCTTTCAAGCAAAAAATAGATCTATAAATAAAAAAGAAACTTCACTTGAGAAAACAAGCAAATCTGCATGACTAGAGGATTACATGGTAGGAGTGGGGCAATAAGAATTGGAAGATTTGGAGTTAGAAAGGCATGATGGCATAACAGTATGCCATACAATGAGATTAGATTTTATCATGAAGGCAATGGCATGCTTAAGGATTCTGAAGCTAGCTATGGCTCAATCAGATATATGCTCAATAAATTTTATTCTGTCTGCAATATGGCAACTTTTGAACATGGGCAGAATTGAACTCTAGGAAACTATTTATGAAACTACTGAAGTAAGCAAGTAAGCTAATGGCAATGATGATGAAGGACAGTGGATATAATAGCAATTAAATAGCAAAAGGAACTATCAAGATGATTCTTACAAATATCAACAATCCTATAAAGTGCAAATTAATACCACTTTATCACTTTATGGATGAGTCTTGGCAGGGTTAAGTAACTTGCTGAAGGTCCCGCAACAGAGATGTCATAAAATCTATGATGTGAGTCTCGGAAGACCATTTTATTCTCACTGAAATGAGCATGCTTTCTCTCTCTCTGGAATTCTTATAAAGTGTTAAAATGTAGGGATTAGATGTGAGATCTGCTTCTGGCAGTAAGTCTCGTTCAGAAGTGAGGAAACTATTAGAGACTTCATGCTGCCACACCTTACCTTTTGCTTTAATCAAAGCTGTAAGTACTCAGGTCTTTTATAATCTAATAATTCTCACAATCAAGAAAAGAAATCCAGATATTGAGTTAACCACTTTTTTCCCTTGATTTCATCCCATTAATTAAGTAATGCTTGTGGTAACTTTCAAATCTAATAACAGCCCCTATAATGTCATTTCCTCTGGGTTGTCACTTAGCTAAGCTATAGATATTTAGTTCTTTTAATCCATCTTTTTAAGTCATTCTTTTCATTCTATTTATTCCTATTGCTTCTGTCTGGCCTACTTCCCATTTGTGTGTATCTTCAAAGTCACTATGGAAGCAAAAAATAGTGCTCTTAATCATAATCCTACTTATGTATCATGTATTTTCAACATTTTCAATCCTCATTTTATTACTTGGGACTTTTCATATAAGAATAACATTAGATCTTGTGAGAAGCCTGTTGTCTCTAAATGTACACTTCAACAAGAAGGCTCAGAAGTCAACTACCTTTTCCATACCAAAGCACAATGATGCCTAAGGAGCAGGAATGATAAGCATGATTAACATACTACGATGCAGTAATGATCCATTTCTTAATCAGGTGGGTATTAACATATTTTGCTGTTTAAGGCTGCAGTAAGATACAGGAAGAGTAAAGTAAACTTTATTTGCAAGATGCATTTAAATGCAATGCATTTATGATGTTCTTATAGGGCTTATTTGTAGCTTTTTAAAAATAATTGACTATTTAGAAAGATAGATCACATTGGTTTAGAATACATATACAGATAAAGATTATATTTTATAGCTTCCCCTATCATAGCCAGGGAAACAAACAGAGCAAAAACTCATTCACTGTTCTCTTAGGTTTTCTCCTTCTGTATATATTTTCCAAAATGGCACCTCATACGTGCTCCAAAACTCTGAGCCGCTATTCATTTTAATGTTAGTAAAATGCTATTTTGTTTTACCATTTATTTATTTTAATATTATTCCAATTCTCTCAAGAGAATAATTTCCCATGGCACATACATGCATACACACAAACAATATATAGGTTTAAATATTCTCATATCATTGAACATACACTCAGATAAATTTTCTTTATTTTTAGGAGACTTCTCAATGATCCATTCATATCTTCTTGAGATTTATCATTGGGAAAGAAGATTTGAACAATGGGTAGGGACCTGTGTGAAAAGTTATAGATTTGCACAAGAGTACAGATAAGTTCAACAGAGCTTTGATGTTCAACAGCAAACGCAAGCATTCATTGATTTGAAACATGGCTAAGGTCCTTATACTCCCTGTTCATCATAACAAGTACACCACTTCAGTAGTTACAGATACAAGGGCAAACAGCAGAGTTGAGCCTCCCAATGACACAAATTGACAGATAAGGTGGGTAACTCATCAAGAAGGTAATACTTGAACTGAGTCTTGAGGAATTATTGTCCAGGCAGATATAATGCATAAAAGAACAATAACAAAAATGATAATAAAAGCTAACATTTATTGAATGCTTACCATGTACCCAGCACTACTCTAAAAACATAGATACACATTCATTTTCTGGGGCAGGTTTTAACCTAGTGGTTCAGATGCAGGTTAATATCAGATCAGAGTGCAGTGGGTTCAATGTCTGGCTCTGACACATGACCCCAGCTTCCTGCTAACGCAGACACTGGAAGGCAACAGTGATAGCGCAAGTAGCTGGATCTCTGCCACTCATGTGGGAGAGCTGGATTGAGGTCCTGGCTCCCAGCTTCAGCTTGGACCAGCTTAAGCCATTGGGGACATTTAAGGGAATGAACAATGAGCTCTCTTTTGTCTTTGTCCCTATTTCTTTGTCTCTAAAATAAATTTTAAAAGTTTAAATAGTTTCTCCTTCAAAACCTCTATGGAAATGATGACATCATCTTAATTACAGAGAGAACAAGTACACTCTTGTGCATGTTATATGTGTCCAATAAGAGAATGGAACATCTAAAATTATAATAGGGCATGACTGTAACATTGGTCTATGTGAGAAAAATAATTTAATGATGAAAGAAATGAAGGCAGGCATGGAAACCTGTTACAGTCTTACTATATGATTCTTCCAGTGTGGGATCATGGATGGAATTTATTTCACTGTTATTTTCTCTATAATAAACATGTATTACTTGTTGGAAAAGTAAAATAATTGAGAACATAAAATTCAGGACTTTTGAAGGAAAGAAGCAGTGCCTTTAAGTGCAATGGCAAGCTATTGAATCCCCAGCTGTGGAATCAGAATTTGGTCTTTGTGAGGACCTGGGGAGGTAACAATCAAATGGGTATACCCTTTCTCTCTCTCTCTCTCTCTCTCTCTCTCTCTCTCTCTCTCTCATAAATTTCAAGAAAAAAAACCATGGCGGGAGACTAAGGCCAGGCTGAAGACAAAATTTTACTTGTGCAACAGGCAGAAGACATTTCTAAATTTCTAGAATGAACCTAACAGAGGAAGAAAAGAGATGAAGACAAATGAAGAGAGGTAATTTATAAACAGGAAATGTGCTGAAACAGGAAAGCAACTGGATTTAAATATAGGAATCTGAAGGCATGGTCCATGCTTGAGGTATGAGGGTTTAAAGTTGTAGAGATATGGCAGTTCAAGGCAGTGACAAGATAGAGTGAGGCCACCAAACTAAGTGGTTACAGAGTGAGGGTTTGGTTACTATCCTAGTCCAAGCCACTGTCATCTTTCACTGGAACTGAAGCAACAGTCACATAAGACTTTCTGCCTCATCTCTTGCTGTTTCACAATCATTTCTCAATATAACAACCACAGTGATCTTTCAGACACATAAATCATATTGTATCTGTCCACTATTGGGTACATTCTAATAGCTTACCATTGCCCTTAAATAAAATCCAAACAGCTTTCCATGGCCTAAGAGGTCCTATAGGATGCAGCCCTCTGTCCACCTGTCAGATCTTAAGTTATACCAGATTTCCTCTAGTTCCAGCCATATTAATTTTCCTACAGAAAGCCCCAATATATTACAGTGTAAGGGCCTCAACACTAACCATTCCTTCTATTGTAAAGTTCTGCCCAGACTTAATGAATCTGATGTTTCTGCTCATTCAGGTCTCAGTGTAAATGTTTCTTCTTTAGAGGAACTATCCCTAAAGTGGACACACCAAGAAGAAAAGACCTTGTTCAAACTTACTAAATGGTGTCTCAACCCCGTGTGAATAAACCATCTCCCCACTTTGAGAAGCATTTCCTAAGAACGTACTATCTGCTGAATGACCTAAAAATAACATGTAAATCTAACAAAAACTGAATGTTCGCCACCATTCAAGAAAGAAGGAACCATCTGGGCAAAGAACTGAAACGAGCTAGTTTGGAAGTTAAGACTGTGAAAACTACTATTCATCCAGGTTTGGGTGGGGATGCCAATTATTATATTCATAATCACAATAATAAATGAAATTAATCCTAAAGCAGGAAACATAATTGGCAGCGTAGGCATGAAAGTCTTATAATCGCCCAAACCTCAGCTGTGTTCGGGCAGCAAGAGTGGGAAGAACTATAGAACAGAATTAAAATTAAAAAGAAATTGACATCTATGAATTTAATCGGGCACATTACCTCCAGCTTCTGGTTCAAAGTTTTTCTTAAAGAACTAAATGGAAAGGCTAATTAGACCACAGAGAAACTTCCCTGAACTCCACAGTTACCACCAGGCAGGCAGAAAGGCAAAAGCAAGGCACTAGAAAATAGAGCAATCAGAAGACTTCAAATGACACTTTTGTGGTTATGGGTGAAATATGGTACCCTATAAAGTCTGAATACCTAGACACATAAACATGCTAGATGTTTTTTCTATTATGACATTCACATGACATCTTACACAATCATATGATCTATATGATGTGTGTAGTCCCTCACTAGCAAACATAATTCAATATACTATACAAAATGGTGATGAACATGATATATTAATGCATTTCCAACAATCTTTGCACAAGTGTCTGTGAGACACTGCCGTAGATGTCTGACTTTTCCTTGAGGAAACCCACACCTTTGACAAATCACTGAGGCAGTGATCCAGAAGCTTTAGATTGGGAGAGCATCAGCCTATTCTACATGGCCGTGCCACTCGATCTGGCTTTGCAAACTTTCACACAACCAGCCCCATATCCTTTTCATAATAGTGGGATAATCACTATTTGAATGAGCTTTTCCCAGCCCTACAACTGTGCAAGCTAACTAATCAGTTAATACTGCCAAACCTGGACCATTCCAAGACTTTGGAGCCAATATTCATCATATAGCCTGTTCCCTACAGCAAGGACTTCACACAGCCTCTTGTCTTTCGTTGGAATACTTTTCCTGGCCTTCTTTCTTATCTAAATTCTTATCCTCCACAGGACAGTTCCCACACTTCTTCCTCCTTAATTTCTTTACAAATCAGAGCACTAGCTAAGGTCCTTCTTTACAAGAAACCGGTCTCTCTCTGTTGCATTTGTCATGATCACGACTAAATATTTTTGAAATTGATTTGCTTTACGCCTTCTTTTGTTCATATAAGCTCCATGTAGACAGGTACCATACATTTCTCTTAATTACCACCTGCCCCCCGCCCATTACCATTTGGATCCTTGGGCTGGCAGGCACTCATATTAAGTGTTTATTGACCAAATCATCTCCCCCCTCTGATTCCTTACCACCACCTTTCGTTCACATTAGATATCAAATATAATGGTTTTGAATAGATCTTGTTTTCAAATGCCACATCTGCATTTCAAACAAATTCCAAAATAAAACTTTGTCAACATTTTTAGAGTCCTTTAATGAACAGAAGTCTTCCATCTGCTGCTTGGGTTTCTCTCTCACCAGGGAGTTTGAGTCAGGCTGGGAGATCTTTCTGAGGTCTTATTCAATTGTCAGATTCTTCCTTCTGCCTTATTGACTGGACTCTTTATGATACAACATCATTTAACAGCTCCAGACACAACAGAGCCATCTCTGGTATTTTCTAACACAATCACCTTTCATTGTATATTTTTAGGAAGTTGGTTCCTGACTTTAGAAAGGATCTTGAGGTGGGCAAAATATTTACAACAGAGGAAAGAGGAAAAACTCAGAAAAATACCTAATCAGTTGATAGGGAAACTAAAAGAATGTAGCTCACTGAAAATAGGGAGGGATAGGGAAAAACCCACCTTAGTTTCCTTTTTATTGATGACATGATTGACACTGCTTTATACTGGTTCCCTTTAATTGTTGCCATATAGCAAAAGGAAGTTGTCTAGACAGTCACCACAAATCCCACAAATTCAAAAACATCAATCTTCTTCTAGCTATTGGAGTCAAAAAGAATATTTTATAGTTGTTTTTGGTATGTCTGTGTGGCCTTGGAAATAAATTTTGCTATTTATCTTCTTCAAATATTTTGGTTTATTTCAGGATCTCCAGCAATCTTTGTTTTCTTGTTAGAATGTTGCTAGAAATGATGCCCTATAAGAAAAGCCTTGGGAACATCTTCACCATCTCTGTTCATCTTCCCCTGTTGACCTTTTATTCATGATTTGCTTACATTAATCTCTTCCCAAATCTCAACCAATATACTTCAAAAAACTTGTGGGAAGGTGAAACTAAACATTTATTTTGGTGCAAAAATTTTCAAAATGGCATTAATACTGTTTTCATAAATGATGGCCTTCAAAACATTGATGGAAAACTTCATCTAAAATAAAATGTGCATTTGCCATGGAGTTTTTGAAGGTTCCTTGGACAATGCATGGATTTGCAAACTTTTACACCAAAACATATTTATCTTTTAATCCCATTATCCATTAGTTTTTTGAAGTACTTTAGATTTATTTTTTATTTGCGAGGCAGAGTTACAGACAGAGAGAGAGAGTCCTTCCCATCTGCTGGTTCATTCCCCAGATGGCTGCAATGGCCATAGCTGGGTTGATCCAATGCCAGGAGCTTCTTCTGGGTCTCCCTCATTGGGTGCAGGGACCCAAGTACTTTGGCCATTTTTCACTGCTTTCCCAGGCCACTGTAGAGAGCTGGATCAAAAGTGGAGTACCCTGGACTCGAATTGGCTCCCTTGTGGGATGCTAGTGCCACAAGCGGAAGCTTAACCTACTATGCCACAGCACAGGCCCCTTGAAGTGCTGTTGTAGATATAATCTTTGGCTCATAGTGAAATTACTTAATTACATCCAGTTTCTATTATCTATCTATGTATCACAATATATATCCAATATTAATTCTGATCTTTTTTCATGGAATGTATTTTATCTCTTTAGGAGAAAAACACATGCAGCTATTTATTTGCTTATAGCATGATCAACTAGCACATGTGATGCACAGTTAATAAATAGACCAATAAAACCTAGAGGCAAAAGAACACACTTTATTACCAAGCACTGTGTAAGGGAACTCAGTGACAAGCAAATGCAATGCCTGATATTCTATAGCATAAAAATTCTAAAGTGACAATTCTAGTCCCTCCCTCTAAAAAATAAAAGCATCTGGTGTGAAGCAGTAGTGAGCTCATACTCATTTCTGGATGCAAAACCTCAAGGCACTGGAGAGTATTATTCAATTCACTTAGTCTCTGGGGTGACTAAGGATTGAACATTGTGGTACAACTGCAAAAAGCTATATATATATATATATATACACACACACACACACATCAAAACACATTTCAAGGTTTTCTTACTGAAACGGTGCATTGATGGTAATTTGTAGTAAATATTACACATGTACACACACAAGGGATCTTCAAAAAGTTAATTATAAATGTATTTTATGAAAAAGACTCAGATTTAGATACCATTACATAAAACTCAGGGTTCTACTGTAAGATATTATTAGACTTAAAACTCTCAGGCTTTTCTGAGTTACAAATCTTCATTATGTGTGTGTGTGTGTGTGTAATAGCTGCACAAATTATATATAGAAATCAAGATTGCAACACAGGGCAGTTAATGGGCAGACAATGACAACTACATAAGAACATGAGGTTAATAGGCTAATATGTGGTCCTAGAGACTAGAGTTGTATTAATTTAAGATCTATTGATAAACAGTAGTGATTCCAGAGAGAGAGACAGACAGACAACATAAAAACAAATATATGTCAACAACTACAACTATGGATGCTTGAAGACATTGGACAAATGCTCAATCTCACATTTATTAGGGAAGACCGATTCTAACTTTTAAGTCCCTCCCAGGCAAACTGTTCACCAGGGTGAGGACATAAAATTAGGCACTCCTCAGACAGATGATATCTCAGTGGTTTTACCTCTCACCTATTCTTTCTCTGGAGGCTACAGAATGATGTAGACCTTTGCAATGAGGGAGTCAACTAAGAGAGATGAAACTTGGAAATCAATACAAGTGAGACCTCAGGATTCACTGGTGTGAGTCGAACAGGAAGCCTGGGTGATAGGTGTGGAGCAGACAACATCCAGCACAGAATGGATGAGGAGAGAAAACTCCAGCAGGCAAATCACCAAGAAAAACATGGAAATGATAGACAAAACTACCTGTGAGTTTTTTCTAAAGGTCTTTGAAAGCTGTGTTAACTGTGACACTGATAAGTGGCTAGAAATGCAAGCTAATGAGATAATGAGGCATTAATAACGAGTTACAGAAAAAAAAAAAAAAAGAAAAGAAAAGGAATTACAATGCTAACAAAAGAACACTGTGTCAGGGCAGGCATTTCTTATTTTTTTTTTTTTTTAACTGATGTACCTTTAGTTCCTGCAGTGGTGGATGGCACATTCTATGTAGCCAATGAGTTTTTGTGAGATCAATCAGTTCAAGTATGATATGACAATGTTCTCAATAAAGGATATCTTGAAGTCACAATGTAAACTCTGAATCATGATTTAATCAAGTGGTGATAGAATTTTGTGGGAAAATTGAGGTTGAAGAATTGTGTATGGGAGGGAGGGGAAGAGGGGGAGAGGGGGAGAGGGGAAGAGGGGGAGAGGGGGAGAAGGAGGGAGAGGGAGGGAGAGGGAGGGAGAGGGAGGGAGAGGGAGGGAGAGAGGGTGCTAATTCAAGTCCTGGCTGCTCCACTTCTGATCCAGCTTTCTGTTGTGGCCTGGGAAAGCAGTAGAAGACGGTCTGGAGCTCCTGAACCCACGTGGAGGAGGTCTCTGGCTCCTTGCTTTGGATCAGCACAGTTCTAGCAGTGGCGGCCAATTGGGGAGTAAACCAGCGGATGGAAGACCTCTCCCTCTCTCTCTCTTTCTCTCTCTGCTTCTCCTTCTTTCTCTGTGTAACTCTGACTTTCAATTAAATTAATAAATCTTAAAAAAAAGAACATTACTGGACTATGTATTCACTTATGGCGAACAGTATCTTTCCTACTTCATTTACCCAAAGACTGGCACTTAAAAAGGCCCCAGTGTTTGTGAAATATGGTGTACACACCATAAAGAAAGAAATGTTTTTGTCTGTTCATTTACCGATGTTGCTGAGTGCATAGGACAGCACCTGACCCCTCTGAGGCACTCAATAAATTTTGAATACTGAATCCACAATCCAACAAAAACTGAAGTCACATGTTGGATGCCTCAGCTATAAATCTCACGTCCTCATACAATTGACTTGGGGAGTACAGCATTTCCTAAATCACATTACGCTATTCCCTGTCCAGGCTAGAGAATTTGGCATTATCCACAGATCCACGCACCGTGATGCTGCTGTTCTTACAGCCCCCACTCTTCCCAGCTGGACCCCTGTTATGCAGTCCTCTTAAATGACAGTCAGAAGTCGTTTGGCATCCTCTGAATAGGAACCAGGCATCAAATACTACGGGTTTATGCACCACATAGACAGAAATATATATGTATTTTAAAAAACAGCCCTTGCAATCAACCAGGATAGGGAGTTAATTCCATTAAAGGAGTTAACAAAGCAATGAACTTATTCTGTCCTAGCTTTTACATACATGGTCAGGGGTAACATTTGCGTGAGTTGTATTATATTGATTCTTGCAGACAGAGACCCAACAAAGAAAAAATACATGCAAAATAAATGCCTTGGAGTGGGGGGGGGGCAAAAGCACAGAAGACACAGATACAGGCAGTTACTCTATTTGACTTTAAAATGCATACATAACTCAAGCAAACAAGTCCAAAATAAAGGGCGAGGACAATAACAAAAGAAACCCCATCCAGGCCAGTTCTCATTGGGAGAAACTGCCTATTTCCCTCTTTGTCCTGGTTCCTTTTCAAGTGCCACCTCCTCTTCTCCCACTCCCCGATAGATAGATCACACATTCTCTAAGAGGATACATAGGGTAGTGAAGAACTAATAATGATAATAATAATAACAAGAAATGGCCTCAGAGACAGAGAGAGTGCATGTGTCTCCTTCCCTCCTTGTCTTTCCTCAGCAGAACAGCTTCCCAGCCAGTGGAGCATAAATCATGAGAACAGCCGCTCCAAGATAAAGGCCGAGTGAAATTTCATTGTGCATTACGGGATGAGTTGTGGGTCCAGGAATATGTGCCCCGCTCAGTATCTGGGAGTAGGCAGTGGTCAGGCAGAGCAGAAAAATCTGTCATTTTATATATTTGCACTGCTCACGATTCTCAGGACTGGTTCCCCATTGTTACTGCGGATTAAAATCATTCACGTCCTTCTGCTTTCATTGGAGGTCAGCTCTCAGAAAGGCGGAGAGAGATTCTGACAAGTTAAACTCTGGCTCCTTGGTATCCCTCTGCCATAGGACTATGCAGCACACACATAAGTACCCACTCTCTATGTATCTCCATCACCCATGCACTGAAGCACACACGCACACTGGCACATATATTCTTACAGGGAGAGAGACAGAAGAGGTTGCATTACACACACAAGTCAATCAAGTAACCACAGACATAGTATGCACTCATTTCCACAGCCATTTCTTCCCTGGATGATGAGAAAATCCAGAAGACTGCTATATTCTCCACTTCACCTGCAGAACTAACTCTCAAGAAGAACCCCAAGTCATTAATTGGAAGGTTTCTAAAGGCAAGGCTCTCAGAATAGCCTCAATGTGTTTCTCATTTTTACAATCATCCTATTATGCACCAGAAAGGTATAAAAGCATGTAGCACCCTCCCTGCCGCCTTGTCAAAGACAAAATGGAAATACCCATCTTGAAGGCTGGTTAGTGATGTTCGCTGCTTCCAGTCATTTCCTCATCATACACAAACACAAAGAAAGGGAAGTACTTTCAGAAAAAAAACAGATCCAATATCGGATCTCACTTTTAACTAGAATCTTTTTTAGTGACTCAAGAGACATTAAAGCAGGTTTTTTATGCAAAAGAAATTATGGATCCCCTTCTTAGTGTTTTCAATAAAGAGGAGAAACATCACTACATTGTCATTCAATTAAATCAAATAATTCTATCCATCTCTCTCAACTGAAGTCATTCAGTCCAGGAAATGGTCACACAATTCTTAGACCAACAATTACTGAGCATTTCAGTTTCTATCTTCTCTCTTCCCCTCTCTTCAACTTCCTGTTCTTCTTTCTCCTTATAATGCATTCATCTATCTGTTGGACTGTCCCTACGTGTACATAGTACCATGATGAATCATATATATTTATATATATCATATTTATACATAAGAAATCAAGAATTATTTTTATATTTTGATGAGGAAAGAGCACAGACTCAAGGGAGATAATTGCCATGTGAGAGGACTCATGGCTAATTCTCAAGAGAACAACAAATCAAACTTAGATGAAAAGCCAGTTTGGCCACTGAGAACTGGATTATAATGCCACTTACAATAAACATAGGGGCAGGCATTTAGCCTAGCAGTTTGAGCTGCTGGTTAAGGCACCTGCATCCCATATCTGAATGCCTGGGTCTGGTCCCTGGCTCTGGTCCCTGGCTCTGGTCCCTGACTCCAGCTTTCTGCTACTGCAGACCCTAGGAGACAGCAGTGGTCACTGATGTCATTGGTTTACTGTCACTCACGTGAGAGATACCTGCTCCCATCTTTTAGCCATTATGAGCCTTTAGGGAATGAACTAACGCTGATAGAAGCTCACTGTCTCATTCTCTGTATCTGTGTGTGTGTGTGTGTGTGTCTAATAAATACATATAAAAAAGGTATAAAGAATAGGCTTTCCCATTATTTTAAGCCCTTAACTTGTACTATTTTATCCTATCCTTGAATCTGATGTAGTAATTTTCACATTTTGGATAAAGAAACTAAACTCCAAAAAGTTATTTAATCAAAAATCTCACAGCAGGGCAATCATAGTCTGTGCAGAGCCATGGTATTAACTCATTATCTACCCATGAGCTATGCCTCCCAATGCCTGATTCAATATACTTTCCTTCATTCCAGTTGCTCCCTCATAGCTTTTTCTAACTTTAACATGAAGACTATTGGCCCTCTCTGCCTTTTCCCTTTGCAGATAAGTATTTGCTACAGTTATATTTAATGTAGTTTTGTTTGCTGCAACAAGCACTTTGGAGTAATGAACTCACCACTTGAGTGATGAACTGAAGTATCATTCCTGATCTCAAACTAATGGTTTCTAAGAGTATTCTCCATCTATGTCCTTCCAAAAGACCATGAAGAAAATAGGCAACTATGCAGACAGTTGAATCATGGAGTAATAACCATGAATGAATGGTGTTCACAAAATATGCTAAGCCATTGCAGAAAACAAGAGAATGGGCTTTGGCAAACAGGGGCTTAGAAATCAGTTTCAGCTTGTATGTATGCCAAGACCTGTAAAAGCAATCTTCATCACACAGGGAACTCCTACCAACCTAAACACACACACAGAACTAGGAAAAAGCACCTTAAGTTAATTTACCATTCATATCAATGAATAAAGGCCATGCAATGTAACATTATTATTTGACCATATTTGAAGAACATTTTAGGAATATTAAGAATTAAGTTATCTGGAAAAGGAATAAGAAAAAAGATCATAGAAGAAAAGTGGGTGATGTCACATATCCCAAAGTGTTAATTCTTCAACGGGTCATGGCTAAAATTAAGACTTGACAAATAAGTACAAGGCAAAGATAAATTAAGACCAGAAGCCAACAAGAACAACCTTGCTCAGCAGAGGCAAGGTGATGGCTTTGGGATTCTGCCTTCTTAGGACAACGAATCAAGAGCAGCAAGGCAAGTGAAAACCGTCTTCACTGGCGAGGCTCACCACGGAGTCTCTCTAGGCTGCCAGATTCAGCTAGTGAATACTCTAAATTCACTGCATGAACAGGTCCTGGTGAATTTTTGACTACCCCTATCTTTTCATCAATATTGACTCAGCGGTATTCTGTACATAGCACCTGAACAAGCACTGCAATTACTATAGTAACTAATACAGAGACCTTGGCCGTCTAGAATGACAATCAGTAAATAGGGGCAGTAAACAAGTAAGCATGTGATACAGTATCAGGTAGTGAAAACAACTGTCAGAAGCAAACAGGAGATGGGAACGGCTAGTGCTGTCTTGCAGAGGGTGGTCAAGGAGTTCTTCGGTAGGTGCTATGTGATCAGAGAGCTGGATGTCATGACAGAGGGGGCTAAATGATATCTGGGAATGTTTTGTTTCTGGTCAAGGCAACTGCAGGTGAGAATGCACAGGCATGTCATGCTTGGTGCATTTTAAGCAGGCCTGGGATTCGAGAATGTGGAACTCATTTAAGGTACACAATTCAAAGGAATGTCCCCAAACCCACTTTTAAGTTCATAATGCTTATTACAATAGTTTAAATAGTTAAACATTTTTAGATTTTAAGAATTTAGCATTAAAATTAAAATGCTGCCACGTGCAGGTAGCCAAGATCTGACCATACTTCCCTCCCTGATGTTCAGATGCCTGAAAATAATACTCACGCTTTGTCAGCAGTTCTCTGGGAAATCCCGTTCTATGACTATCGCAAGCTAATTAGAAGGACCTCTCCAGAGCTTCTCCTGCAAACTTGCAGGCTTACAGCTGGTCTGATGACATCAGGACCTCTCAGAGGACCCTTTACAAGCCAGTACATGGCTTTGGGGAGAATCCAATCTACTAAAATTGAGATATTCAAAAGGGGATAAAAGACAACTGCAATTTCTTCACTGGCCTATTTGGTATCATTGACACGTATGTCTTTTGGAGGGAAGACATCCCATTCAGGTCCCTTTTCTTTTTTGTTCCATTAGAAGAACATAATTCCACAGAGAAAATGTCACCAGAGAGTCGTAGCAGACAACGAGTAAATTAGAGTCCAATTTCCTCTCCCCAAAATTATTCTGAGAGGAGAAAAGAAAGCACCTGTGTGAGGCAAAAGAGAAGATGCAAGATATTTCTTGGCTGGCAGCTGCAGTCTAATTAGACTGACAAATCTTCATCACCTTTCCCAGTTATGAGGGTTGGCAGGAAAGGAACGAGCCCTGGAGCCACACATTATGTAAGGCTGTTAATCAATATTAGTTGAGCCCGGATCCTAAAAATAAACTTTCCCCAGAGGCTCTGTTGTCTAGTGGTAAAAGCAAGGGAGTGAAAATGTGTGGATTCCTTGTCTCACTTCCATCAGGCTGGCGACAGCAGGGAGAAGATGGAGGGGCCCAGAGGGGATAATTCCTTGGGACAGCCTAACTGCTGTTAATAGAGCATGATCTACCTCCCAGAATGGCACGGTATTGGGTTTAGGTTCTCTCTCTCTTGTAACCCCATCCAAGACAGTTATATTATCTAAAGAACCTTGGGGAAATATGGTTTTCCAGACTTGTCCTCTGAATTCCATTGGTAACAACATGCTATAAATTTGCATGCCATGTATTTCCTTGACTTGTATGAAATAGCTGTAATTTGACTCTGTCACCTACAAGACGGCCATTTCATACCCCCCAACCTAACAGAATAATCTATGGGTGAAAGCTGTCGCTCCGCAAGTCAATTCCCATTCCAGAGTATCAAAGACTCTCCCTGAGATGCCTCTTTTAATTGATGAGTTCAAGGCTCTGATTCAGTTGGGACTCTCAGAAGAGATCCTGGATCATTGTAGATTTGTGCAGGGATAGACCACAGTACTGTTCTTGTGATTATTCAACTGTATGCAAAGGCTACACTCCATGAAGAACTGTGAGTTCTGAGACATCATTGAAGGGTCAAGTAGTTACCTACTGCCAACAGTTTTAGTGACCACTTACAGGGTGCTTTCCACACATGACCTTACTTACATACTTGTAACAAGCCTGTGACAAAGGTATGATTAGGCTCCTTTTACAGATAATGAAACTCAGATAAGGAGGCTCAGAGATATACAGCTAAGTTTTCAAAGGAACCTGGATTACAACAGAATTTCTTATGTTTCAAGGCACATAAACATACTGGATCTCTACCCACAACAGAGAGCTCCTGAGTTTTTGCTTTGTTTTATTTTGCAATCATCGGTACCAAGGCCCAAGTATGCTCCTTACTGTTCCCAGCCTAAAACTCAAAGGCTGCAAGGATGACTTTCTTTCTATATAAGTGCTGTTATAAAGCCTGAAAATTGTTGCTTCCTTCCGGAATTTTTGAAAATGGTTTACATCTGACTGCCAAGTTTGTGAAGCTTGTGATAAGAATGAAATTTCTCAAACCTCTTAAGTCTTTCATCTCTACTGTTTATTAAGAGTTCCAATCTAGGTTGAGCATTGTGATTTTCTGGCAATTTTCTTGTGCCAAGAAATACGGGCCAATGTCAAGGTGACTTTGCCAAAGCCCAGCACAGAAAAAGTGGGTCATGGTAAGTATCCTGCTAATAGCTTATAAACAATTCCAAATGGTGATTTGCACAGAACATACAGAGTTCTTTCTTTGCTGATAACAACATAGGTTGGAGGCCTAAGCTAGGAGAATGCACATTGTTCTTGGAACTATTTTCCTCTTGGCCGATTCCTCTCTTGTGGGAACATTTTGGTAGTAGTGTCTGAAACTTAGTGGTAAGATTTACGTTTCTCAGTTTTTTCTTCTATCCTGAGTGAGGCAAGGAATTTGAGTGCAGGCTGAGCTGAACCGTTACATTTTAGGAGCTGAGCTACCATGTCAGTGTCATGACATTTATCCACCAATAAACACTGGAGTCAGCAGAAGAGGAAGTGCCTGTGCATCTGCTGGAGCATCCCTAGGAGGTAGATCCAGCAAGAACACACTCCCTTTCACCATTCTTGGTCTTCTCCCATTTGTGGGAGCTTTGGTCAATGATCGCAGAATCAGGATTCCTGCTCTCTCATCAATTATACATATACACTCTGTATTCTAGTTGGGCTCGACTTTTCTTGCCATGAAATTATCATCTCTGAGTTTTTACAACTTAGCTTCTGACATTCAGCCAACAGGAAACTTGTTCTTTTCACAAGCTTCCCAACTATACTCATTCTTCAAAGCCCAGTATTATATTCATCCAAAGCATGAAATACAATGAAGCTACACCTTGCCCTTAATACACACAGCCATTCTTAATTCTCTATCTCATATTGACAGTATTGTCAAACCATCTTGCACTCTTTTTAGAATTTAAGCTCTATGGGAGCAAGGAACCTGGGTTCCTTTCCTTCTAGGTAACTCCCAAAATACATATGGATAGACGAGTTTCATAGCAGCATGTTTTCCAAGGCCTATAGAACTCAAGTTGGTTTAAACATGCACGATCAAACTCAAGATGGATAATGAGGTCTCAGAGAAGTCTACTGCTGAGGTCACAGACATTTTTGATTTACCATGACAAATTTCAGCTTCTAAATTCTACCATGGCCCTGCTTCAAATCCCTGTTCCCTCAAAACTTCCTAGCCCCATCCACTCTGAACTAAAACTACTACTGTCAATGGAAGCAGCCTCATTTTCTGAGATAGACCCTTGCTTAAGACACTAAGTATTTGTGATGTGATAAAATAAGGGTTAAAATCTAGAAAATTCCCCTCTATCCAGTGTATTTGTTTTAAGTCTTTTACTTACACTTACTGTGTTATCTTTCTAACAATTATGTATGATAGGCAGCTGTCATACCCTTCACCCCCCCCCCTCCTTTTTTTTTCCAACATGGCAGACTTAAGTTACTTGCAAATACTTAAATTTCCTCCTAATGAGACACAACGTTTATGTTTCCTCCCCTGATTGGGAAAGTTCTTTGACTTCTCAGACCAATAGATTTTGGTAGAAGTGATATTGTATGTCTCCGGGCCCACAGAAAACTAGCACTCTTGCACTTTCTGTTCCTTGAAATATTCTCCGGGAGCCTGGAGCCTCAGCGAAAGCAGCCCAACTACTCTGCTGGAGAGATCACATGGAGAGGAAGAAAGGACCAAGTGAGTAAGTCATTCCAGTTAATTCACCAAGCAACAGGGTGTGTGTGTGAAGCCAGATCCTTCTGACTAAAGTAGCCACTTGACAGGCAGAGTTAGAGCGAGAGAGTGTGAGAGAGCAAGAGAGCGAGAAAGGTCTTCCTTTTTCCGTTGGTTCACCCCTCAAGTAGCCACTACGCCACTATGGCTGGCGCGTTGCGGCTGGCGCGCAGTGCCGATCCAAAGCCAGGAGTCAGGTGGTTCCTCCTGGTCTCCCATGTGGGTGCAGGACCCAAGGACCTGGGCCATCTTCCACTGCACTCCCAGGCCACAGCAGAGAGCT
Source organism: Oryctolagus cuniculus (assembly GCF_051225735.1). Lineage (NCBI taxonomy): Eukaryota > Metazoa > Chordata > Mammalia > Lagomorpha > Leporidae > Oryctolagus > Oryctolagus cuniculus. The sequence continues at coordinate 30,044,488 of NC_142886.1, read as the reverse complement.
GGCCTGGAAGAGGAGCAAACGGGACAGAATCTGGCACCCCAAGTGGGACTAGAACCTGGAGTGCCAGCGCCGCAGGTTGAGGATTAGCCTAGTGAGCCACGGCGCCAGCCCTAAAGTAGCCACTTTTTAAGCTGATACAATTTCATGGTGGCAGAGGAATTGCCTCACTAAACCTGGGCAAATGTCTGACTCACAGCATTTTAAATTCTAGTGACATAGTTGTTATCATTTATCTCCAACTTATGGGAAAGTTTATTTCATATCAGTGGTTATCAGGAACCTACATGACTTGTCCAGAGTTACTTAGGTATTACAAGTATTAACTAGACTTCAAACAAAGGAAGTATAGATCCAAGTACGTAAGTTAAATCACTCTGTTATACTCTATCACCAGAAAAAATAACCACAGCACCTGGATCATCCTGAGGGAAAGCCTTCCCCAAGCTATGCCACTTCCTGTTAAGTGACTGCAAGGTAAGTAATAAAATTTCTTATTTTTTTATTCATCCATCCAATAAATGTTTATTGAACACAAACTAAGTGCCAGACCTTTATCTGGGAATTGTCTCTCACCCACCTGTTTTCTCAGCCCACATCTTAACATTTTTTGTTGTTCAGGGGATGGGGCATCCTTCTTAATACAGGATCAAGACCTGTAGCTTGGGCACTGTGCTTCTGAGTAATTTAATATAGTGCATGTCATTCACAAGGAGTTCTACAATCCTATCTGTAGGAAACTGCAATAACAGAAAGATCAAAGCATCAATTACTTCTAGGAGACTAGGGCACTGGAGAACTACTCAAAATCTATTTGTGCACATTCACATACAGTTAAAAGCAGCCGTGAAAGCACTTCAGCTCTCCTTTGATCTGAAATCAACATCCGCCAAGGTCCATCGGAAATTAACTCCTCAAATGATGCCTTCCTAGATTATGCCTTAAGAATGAACCAGTAGATTTTTGAATGACCATCCTTCTTAGACATTTGAACCCATGTGTTTTCTTTCTCCTAGAAGAGTCTTGCTTTAGGCCAACTGTGGTTTAACAATGTTATCAAATAAATGGAAGACAGAAGAGAGTATCATTTGGAAAATGCCTTAAGTATGATATCACAGTTAAGCCTCAGCCCACAGCGTTGGCATCCCATATGGGTGCTGGTTCGAGTCCCCGATGTTCCACTTCCAATCCCGCTCCCTGCTAACGTACCTGGAAAAGCAACAGAGCATGGCCCAAGTGATTGGGGCCCTGCATTCACATGGGGAGACCCAGAGGAATCTCCTGGCTCCTGGCCTTGATGTGGCCCAGCCCTGAATGTTTTGGCCATTTGGGGAGTGAGCCAGCAGATGGAAAGTATCTCTCTCTTTCTCTATTTTTCAAACAAATAAATCCTCAAGAAAAAAAGAAAGAAATTCAATCTCTCCTATTTTTTCCTGACCTTTCTGAAGTATCTCCTTCAGATCAGAGTGTTAACAAGCCATTGCCATCCAAGAATGTCAGCTAGATTTCACAGATTGATTAATGCTTTTAAGACTGCCCCTTTTTCACATGAAGTCACCAGGTCTGGGAATTATTCTAAACCTTGGTTAGAATACAAGGAGGTGGTGGGTCACCAGACCTAACATAGGTTTAACATTGTCCTCCAATGTACTTGAAACCAGAGTAAGCTGAGAAATGAGATTTTACCAAGTTCAGGACAGAGTTCTGACAGCCAGCTGGAAAGATAAGAAACAAAAAGTCCCCAAACTGGTACTTGGAACACCTGCCTCCCATATCAGAGTGCCTGTATTTAGTCCTGGATCCACTCCCGATTCCCCCTTCCTGCTGGTGTGCACTCTGGCAGGCAGCCAGTGATGGCTCAAGCAGTTCAGTCCCTGCCATCCTTGTGGGAGACCAGGACAGAGGTCGCAGTGCCTGGGTTTGGCCTGGCCCAGCCCTGGCTCTTCTGGCATTTGGGAAGTGAATGAGAGGATGGAAGACACCTGTTTGTCTTTCTTTCTTCATTTCTCTTTCAAATAAAACAAGTTCAAAGCCATTAGAGTAAGAAATTGCTTCTAGTTAGTTTTCACACAGAATGCAGTACATTTTTTAGTCTTTCATCTTCATTTGATCAATTCTGCTAACTGGTGGCTTTCCATCAAGAGTATGTGTTTATACCCCCTTTAACAAAAGAGTGTCCACAGATTTCTATGTCATTTGTATAGCCTCAGTAGATAGAAGAGGAAATGCATAGAAGTATAACCTAATTATTAATGGACTCCAAGCAAAGGCAACACAGATCAGAGGGAGATTGTTGCAGAGGGCATTCCTGGATAGCTACCACCTCTAGAATGACTCTGACATTCAGAGTCAAATAGCTAGCAAGACTTCTGCAACTTGAAATGAACTCTTTGGAAGTTCTCTTAATTCATAGAAAGAATTTAGGAACTCACCAATTTGCTTCCATGTATGTATCTGCTGCAGTAGGCAAAGCCACAACCAGACAACTACCATGGTTTAGTCCCCAAATCCCTGTGCACCATTAAATGCTCCATCCGTTACTGAAAATTTGGCCTTCAAAGGGACTACAGAATCAGCCATTCTGATGAAAAAAGAAGCCATTTGCTCCTCTGCTTCCCACAGAGTTAGCAGAATATATTCTGACAGAAACAAAACAAGTCTGCCAAGACCTGTGCAAACAGAACTATCCTTTCACCAACAATCAACAGATCTGTTCCTGAGCTACAGAGAGTCATAATAGAAATATATATTGCCTTTTATCTTCTTTTCAGTGAGTAGAGTGAGGTGTCAGGAGTTATTGCTTGAATACCAGTAGAGAAGAGCTATTTTTTTCCCCTTTTGAACATGTGCATAGGAATGCATGGAACAGCACAAGCAATTCTAAAACTGCTATGCCAGTCAGGTTCTTAGTTTTGAAAACACATAAAATTGAGCTAATAACATCATTAGCACATATAGTTTCAAAATGTTCTATGAAGTCATATAGGGAACTGTCTGCATATTTCTGATGAAAGAAGAGAAAAAAAAAGACAACACATTTGCCTCCACCTAGCTCAAATAAACTTAATTCAGAAAGATGGGAACACATAGATGGTTTAATTGATTATTGACTTTAAGTTTGCAATGTCCATTGGAGACAATGCAACAACACAATGATGATATTAAAAGATTCAATTATGGATAATACCTTAAAACTTAGAAGCAGAAGTACAAGTACTGATCTACAGAATTTTCCACAAGCAGTAACTAGGCTAGGGGTAATTTCCCCACAAGCAATTGGAATGTCTTATTTTATGCCAGAGCATTTAAGTCTAATAACTCGATTAACCTCTTACCCCCTACTAACTAGATTTATGAAATGCCAAGGGAGTCAGCAAAGTATTAAGCCTTAGCTTGGATATAATTACTTTCAAGTGGAGAAACAGCAACCTTACCACGAAACTAAGGACTTCCTGCCTAGCTAAATTCAAACCTTCGAATTTTCTAATGTAATTAGTATCTTGGTCAAATATAAAGGAAACAAAATGGGCCAAAAAATGACAAGTGATTAATCAAGACTTAATAGTAAACACAAAGACTGCATTTTAAAAGGATTAGTCGGACCTCTAGCTTCAATTGCCCTTGAATTAATGGTATCCAGGGGCTTCAATAATGAACAAAATTCATGTTCTAGCAAAGCCATCTGCAGGATGTGAATAGAATTGAAGCAGAATATAACCTTGTTTGTATCAAATTCGCCTTTCCACCCTTTTCCCTTTCTGCTCTTTGAAAAGATACTCAAACAAGAAGAGGGAGTATTTCATGGTGAAAATGTAGCCCATTGCTCATTCTGAGTAACAGCGTTCTCATTTCAGTGATGAATACCACAGGAGTAACACCTCACGGATGTTGCAAGACTTTGCCAACTTCTTCAGCAATGACTTAATCTTTCTGTACCTCTGGGTCTTATTACTACGAGCATCCTACAAACCAATGATTCAAACTCTTGAACCACATACATCACTGGCTGCAACATCAATGTTTCAAAGACAAAGATGAAGAAGCAGCTATACTCAGCAAAGGGCTTACCTGAATGCTGGCCGTGGAGCGATTCTTGCGGGTTGTAGTAGTAGCCATTGTAGTGGTGGTTTCCATGACAGTGGTAGACATTTCTGGTGGCATGGAGGTTGTCTGTGTTGTTCCCAAGATTGATGGGACTTCTCCTACCAGCCGGACACTTCCATTGATTTTAATATTGGGGTTGTTCTCTGCCGCCATGTTCAGTACTTTCAAACCATCATAATAGAGCCCAGAGAGTTGGCCTTGGAAGAGTCGTCCTTTGTCCTTTCCACCAATGGCTATTTGCGCCTGGGTGTTGAAGATGGTTAACTGCCGGCCTAGTGGGTTGGGTGGAGGAAATAATATTATTTCCCATACATTTTCCCTCTTAGCCTTACCTGGTCTGAATGAACCAGGCTTCGTAACAGGCTCCCTTGAGCAACTGAGGAGAGAAAAACGCATAACAAAACTTCTTTCTATACAGCCATTGGCAAGTAACATTTCAAAATGGTTATCTCTTCCACTGCCTAGCTGAAAATCATAGATAAGGTGAATAAAGTCTCTTATTTCTTTATTCAGTGATTGAAGAAATCTGGTTTAATATTCAAAGATTTGCAGTCTTGTTGGGTAAATAATTATGAGTGACAAAGAAACACCCAAATAGGGTGATCAATAGAATAAGTCATACATTACTATTACATTGATTTTTTTAAGCTACAAGTTAACATAATGATGACTAAAAATAATTATATAAAGCAAACAAAAACACAGTGAGGTGACTCATAGCACTGAATTTTTAAAAAAAGGTCTAATAATTTTATTAAATTAGCTAAAATGAAATCTAGTTTATAGACTTGGATTCACTGCACAGCTATGAAAATGAACATTCTAGTGAATAGACACACCATTTCCTGTAAATCTTCATAGTACCTGACACTGTGTATATATTACTGTTTAATATCATTACAGATACAGTACTGTATTAATTTCAAAAGGGGGATGGATTATGACCACACAACTAAAATGTAACTAAATCATTCCTTAAGATAAGAAAATAAGTAGGCATTGATAATGCCTGGGAGAGAGAGGAAGATGGCATTCAGAATCAATGGATAGTAGAGAGATATATGAGTGTGCTGAAAAATGTCAGATCATCTTACTTGGAGTTCTCAATTGGAAAATATTAATACATGAAGCTATCAGAATGAAATCATGGCATAATAGAGTTCAGAACAGTGAAACTCAGTTAATTGTACTCTCAACTCTTTCCACTTATGAAGGTCTTTCTCAATCACTAAATTTTTCCAAGAAAAATCCTAAACAACTTTTAAAAACTTATTATAATTTATCAATAGCAATATACTAAGGCATTCTTTAGTGTTATTTCTCCTGGTTACTGCCTTATGCTTTTCCATAGGGAAAAAAAAGATTAATGGAATATATAGTTTCTGAATTTTTTTCTACTTCAATGATCAAACATTGTACTTATTCATCTAACCACCTGAATTATGTTAGCTATAAATAACTTGATAATTTCCTTTATTCTCATCTGCTTAATAAAAAAGTACATCTCTAACAGACTGCAGTTTTTGCTCTATAATCTCAAATACATATAGAAGTGTTTTGTGAAGTTTGGCCTTTAGGAGGTCAAACCCCTACTACTACTACTTGCTACTTGGTTGTCTTTTTGGACAGGCAGAGTGGACAGTGAGAGACAGACAGAAAGAAAGGTCTTCCTTTACCTTTGGTTCACCCTCCAATGGTCACTGCAGCCGGCATACCGCGCCGATCCGAAGCCAGGAGCCAGGTGCTTCTCCTGGTCTCCCATGCGAGTACAGGGCCCAATGACTAGGGCCATCCTCCACTGTACTCCCGGGCCACAGCAGAGAGCTGGACTGGAAGAGGGGCAACCAGGACAGAATCCGGCGCCCCGACCAGGACTAGAACCCGGGGTGCCGGTGCCACAGGTGGAAGATTAGCCTATTGAGCCGTGGTGCCGGCCTATTACTTGGTCTTCAAGGATTCACAAGGTTTATCTATCCCAGAATTCCTGTATGTAATGTGAAATGTCTTCTCAGTATGTAACGGGAGCAATGGAAGAAGCAGGGAAAGAGAAATTCATCTGCTAGAGTGGACTCCAGAAACACATCAACTCTTCTCATTGGGCAACATTTTTAGGTCTAGTTAAACAATAATGATTTGAACATCATAACCCTGTGGAGACTTCAAACACCATGTTGGTCATCGGTGAAAAAATTTTGTTATAGTGAAATGATCTGTATTTCATAAAAATCTCTTAAGTAAAAAAATGGGACCTACCGGTCTTAAGGATAACAGAATTGTCTGGATACAAATCGAATGAGCAAAAGAGATCCAGGAGATTGCCATTATTTGCCCACCAATTCCTACAATGACCTGTGCACATGAATCATTGCCTATCATTTGGTTTCTGTGCTTTTTCACAATACACAAGAAGTTCACATCTCTTTAGTGTTTATTTTTGATGACAGCATTTTCTGGAATCCTCAGCTATAAACCAGTGAAATTTTATATTCAAAGGGGAGAATATATATTCCTGGAACCTCCCATTTGCATTTTTTAGAGCTTTACATGATAAATTAGAATAAACTGCATAAAGGAATTACCTAGATGAACTCCATATCTTACACTAGATAGCCTCAATGCCAAGGTACCACTTTCATGCAAAAAGTGCTGGCTGGCAAATCTTAATATTTATCCAGTTCTTCATTTATAGATGCTCCAGCACTGGTGGTCAGTTAGGGGTTGCTTAACCTGATCAGTTAACTGTTGTATTAATCTTCATTATAGATATGTTTTATAGTCTAATATTCTTCAAGGTAATTCATGATAACCTCTATAATGTCTCTCATCCTATTTTTCTGTCAGTAGTGTTGATTCATAAAAATTAAAAAGAATTGAAATGCATAGCTAAATGAACTGGCTACAGATAATGGATCACTTTCATTCCATCTACCATAATTCACTCCATAAAATGGTCTTTGCTTGTTCAAGACTAACACAATGCATCTACAAAGGCAAGATGTGTTTCCTGGGCTATATGAGGGGTTATCAGAAAATTCATGGAAAATATGGATTACAAAAAAATAGATTAAGATTTCTTTGTACTTAAATGTTCCATTTAATTCAATTTTGTATGAACTTTCTCAAGTATCCAGTTAGATTTAAGCCATTATCCCTCTCCTAGTCATCACTGCTTTCCCAGAGATAAAATTAATCATTTATTGGAAACAAGACACTGTTGGGATGGGAATGGGAAGGGGTTTGTCTTTGTTTCAACTTTGTTTGTTTGTAGTCCCTTTCTAGCTAAATATACATTTGTTCTGTTTCACAAACCTCTCAGCTCTATCTTGGGTTAGTTGCGCATCAGCAAAGTCAGCATTTACTCTAAGTGCAGTGGAACACTCAGGCTTCTGTCATCTTGTTCTTGAGCTGACGGATCCGTCTTGCCCGGAAAGGCCTTAGTGCCCAAGTGTGACATAGACAACACTACCCAGTTCCTCTGAAAGATGTCAAGGACTGACTGGAGAAAAGGAATCCCTTTTTATCATTTGCCCACAATCTCTCAAAATCAATACATATCTCATTATTGTCACTTCTTATGGCCAATCTTATTTGACAAGTTTTCATCATACCTATATCTGTATCTATACACATACAACCTAAGAGTTGTTCTACCATCAATACAAAATGTGGTGATCACAGTAGTGTGGGATTTTTAGCAGGTTACTTTTGATTTTTGTTTTAGGTACCCACCTTCTTGGAAGTGATTAATTGCTACCTCATTTGTACATCAAGCTCACATACTGCTTAAATTAAATCTCTGCAAATCTCCAGTCAGCACTGCACAAAAACTAATTAATTAAATCTCAGGTCATCCTGAGGGAATTGGCGATTGTATTTCTTCTCTCCTCAGAAGGGAAATCTGAGATATAAAGAGGTTAACTGGATTGTTTAAGGTCAGAAATTTTCAGTCAATGGTAGATAGAACCAAAAAGACGACTTGGGAATGCTGTGACTCAGCACTCTTCCCCAGTGACAAAAATAACTACAAGGAGGCATTTTTACTTTCTAAGGCATCTAATTGTTGTCTATCTTAACTCTTTGTGCTCACTGTTTTGCAAGGTCTTTTAGTATCTAATTTCTATTTCCATTAAAGAGAAAGTTAGCTAGGCAGAGGAAGAGGTAAAGCAATAGAATAAAGTGATGTTACTCGCCCAGATTACAAAAAAAAAGTCTATGCAATGGAAATCATAGTTTACAAGTCATTATTTTCAACATTCCATTCATGTATAAACATACAGTGCGTCAAGAAACTAGAATGCCTCCCTTTCACCCACCTCAACCACCCCAACCCCTGTCCAACCCAGCAACCTGTGTATTTGAAAGCATCCTTCCACTGGAAAGGAATGACAATGAGGCTATCATAAGGAAAACTAAAACCTACTCATAACTCTATAATGGTTTATACAAATGAAAATGCCTGGCATGCTATTAAGCTTATACTTCAAAAGGCAATGGAAAAAAAATAAATATTAACATAAAATTGAAAGAAACAAACAAAAGTTCTCTCAGGCATATGAGACTCAGACATGCATCTACTTTTCTTTTCCTTTTTAAAAGTGAGGCAATCATTGTCTTTAATGTTAAAGGGACTTTATGCATTGGTGATTTACTATACAAAATTATTTGCTTTTTAGAGTTATTGTTAATTTATTTTTAATTAGACCACTTAAGTTGAAAACAGGGCATACAGTTAAGACTTGGTGATAATTTTCCATGTTTCAGGATCCGAAAGTCTTCACTCCAAATAGTAGGAGTACATTGTTTTTAAGTTATATGTAATATAGCCAACTGCTCCTATATACCTTAACCAGCTACCTACGAATGCTAAGAGCTTACTTAAGGTCTTGAGACAGAAGTAGCTCACAGTAGCTCAAGAAAGAACACATTAAGTAGTTTCTTAGACAGTGTTCTCCAATGCAAAATAGTCTATCTGCACAAATCGAAGCCACACAGAAAACTCAGTCATAACTGCTGCCCTCTTTTGTTGACAGAGTGGCTGTTTGCTCCAGCAAATCAGAAACTGCTGGTTTGCTTTTCATGAGCCTTTCTCTTTCCAGCTAATTGTCTTAACCACTCACACTTTTGTTGCATAATATATCAAACATACAACCTAAGTGTGAGTTTCTTTTGTCTTGTTTTAGCTTAGGTTGACCACCAGAAGACAACTAGTATCTTATAAGATACTTTTGCCTCCGTAGGTTTGAATTTAAAGGCAAAATTCATTTTTCTCATTCTTTTCTGTTACAAAACAAATGTTAAAAAATATACTGCTCCCTTTATAACATTTGTTTTAAGCCGTTTAAATTACAAAAGTCAATCTATGAATTTTTTTTTTTTGTTAGCCATATTCAGACAGTAAAGCCAAAACAGCCTCAAAAGATGTAAGTTTTAAAAGTAATTTTTGGAATTTCCTTAGAAAGCTTTGGACTAAGAGGTAATTTAAAACAAATTAACAATTAAAGTCATGCAGTGGTTAAATTGCCATAATACATTTCTCTTTTTAGAGGTCCCTGGAATTTCTTGTTTGAAGTTGTCACATTGAGAGCAAGCTAGATGTTAGTCCCTTTAACTGTATTTTAATGGCAATGTATTATAGCATGATTTATCAACATATGGCAAGTGGAAGCTGACACAAATTATAATGAAAATTAAAACAGTCATTTATGCAGCAGGCGATTATCATTTAAGGAACATTTATTTGCAGGCTTTAAAAATGAGGGTTTAGAATCAAATGATTTTAAAATGAAAGTTTTAATGACGGTTACCTTTTTCTTGCAGCCACTCCTCTACTGGCCGGTTATATTTGAAGGGGATTTTCTGTTTTACCATTTGGAAGCGTTCATTATCAGTGTTGCCTTTAAAGTTTAAAAAACAGCTTAAAGAACAATCTGAAAAGTCAATATGTCATTCAAAAACATCCTAGGTTTTGGTTTGTTTTATGAAGATTTTAGAGCTAGATATCAATTTATCTTTAGTAGAGGTGGAGTCGAAGGCACTCGAGTCTGAACCGAGTGGTTCCTAGACAGGTTGATCCGAGCTATGCAGTGCTCCATCATGCTTCGGCAAGGCAGGATGGAATGGGAATCAGAAAGAGGTGTGACCATTTATAGGTTTGGTGTCACTGTCCATCTTATTCCAATTACTCCTTAATTGGGCCAGTTGAGACACAAATGTTCTCCTTGACCTAAGAGTAAGTTACCTGCCAGAATAGCTTCACATGGGCTAGGAACCCCTGAGCTCCTCATTTATGCATGCTCCACTATTACTCTACTGTGTCTTCGTCAGTCTAATTGGGGCATAGCCTTCCTTATTTTCTTATCAAGTTTTGACAACTCCTACTTATGGCAGAAAGAAGTGAAAGAAAATTATTTAAGCCCTGATGTCCAAAAGATATTCTTATTCCACTAATGTGGGCTTGGCATAACATTCCTATGTTAACATAACATACCTATGTGAAACAGGTAGAGTACTACAGATAGCTCTTTTGATCTTCTTTCCCCAGTCTTGTCTTATTTAAAAAAAGAGAATTTCAATGAAAATATCTAGAAAATAAATGTAATTATAAGTACAGTGATATAGCATATATAGACTTTTGAACACCTACATTTTATTGCTACTACAAAATGCTGACTTTGAGTATTTACATAATCCCTCTCCTGTACCTTCTTGTGAGAGAACCTTCCCAAATAAGCATTCATTCATCAAGCTGGTTAGGGATACTTCTTCTAAGCATAAAATATCTATCTCATTAGCTTCAAGGCTCAAACATAATGCATTTAACTGCTAACATGCCTCCTTTTTCCTTCCATAACTGTTAAATCACCCCTGGATGGTTTCTCTAATTAGGACAAACTTGGAAAGTAATGTTGTGGAGATACACCCTTAACGAATATGCTTCATGTAACAAAATAATGAAGCCATGCTTCGGGGACTGTTCTATCTCACCAACCAACCTCACATGGCTCTACCAGAAAGTAGTGAACTGGAATTCATTACTTTTGATTCCTAGCCTTGATTCATAATGGGGAACTTCATAGCAAATAACCAATATTAAAAAAAATGAAATACAAATCCTTAAACAGGTGGTTTGGAAGCAATCTATAAAGAAGCCTGAAAGCCATAAGGGATATAAAGTTTGAATATGGTGTCAGATCATGTGAAGGGAGGCATGCCGTGGCATTTTAATCATAGGAATGTCTCTATATAGGAGTTATTATTGACTGAGAAAATTCCACATCTGACTGAAGTAGAACCTGTGTTCAATGGGTGGGAGCATTAGGATAGAAAAAAGTAATAATCAGAGATATTTGCAAGCTTTCCTGTTCACTTCTCCTGGGAACAAATTATTCTCAGAAGCTGACTCATTATCTTCACTACCCAGGGATTTGTATGTGAAACAACAAAACAATTCCCATGGAAGAGTCATCAAGCGATTCTGCTTCCGGTCTACATTATGAGACCCTCCCTATCTGGCTTGCACAAAGCATAACATGGTAACATATCAAAAGGTATCATGCAATGAATAGAAAGAACAATTAACAGTTTGGGATTGCAATGCATAATTTAAAGTTTTTCTCAAAGTATCACTTCTCAGAGAAAATAAAAGAAAGGGGCAGGCAAGGAGGGACAGTGGAAGGCAATTTAACTTCTTGGTGCCTCAATTAGACCATAGTGAAAGAATGTGGTTATTCATGTTAACATAGCTACCAATTAGCAGTCATTATAATAGTCCTCACTGGTGTATCTGGATAGTGAGAACTCTATTAATCCAAAATAAAGTTGGGTAAATTTTCAGATTCTTTCATAGTAAAAGGACTTTGTGCTTTTCTGAGAAGAACCTACATCTTTAGATCTTCCCAACAGGTGATAGTTACCATAATGTGTGCCATTCATCCTTCAGAGTTTTAGCCACAAAAGAATACTCTACTGAGAAATGGTCATTGGATTGTGACACATTCACCTCGAACTTGTTCTATTACTTCGCATTTTCTGTATCTATCATTACTGACTACAATATTAAATAGTCCTATGGTAATGACCTTCATTCTACTTACTGTGGAAGACATTAGTCAAGTCAACAGCAAATATAAAGCTATATAGGCAGGACAAAATCAGAAAAAAATGAAATTCCAAATTTCCAGAATTTTATATTAATTAAGTAGCTGTATTTGTTTACTTCCTCCAAATACATAGGGCTCAAGGACCTCTGAAGCATCCTTGTATCTATCGTCGACTCCCTTTCCAATAGTGAACACTGACAGAAGCTCACTTTCTCATTCTGTTTTTGTCTCTATGTGTCTCTCTCTGTAATAAATACAGATTAATATTTATAAAGAATAGGCTTTCCCATCAACTTAAGCCCTTATCTTATACAATGGCACAGTCTTGAAGAAAAGATCACAGTGTTGGATAACCACTAAGTGACATGGTGGGAGGACAGCATAGCCACAATTCAACCTTTGACCTTTCTGAAGGCAAAACAGAGTCATTCTTCTCCACCTCAGCTTTAAAGACATTTAGAAAAAAGTTTTACGTTTTCCACACCAGGTTGAGAACATCTGGCATTGAGGACAGTGATCTTGCATACTGCTTAAAGTTGTGAAAGATGGAAGGTGATGTGGAAAACCAAACCGGTTTAAACTGCCACATTAACATTGTGCTTAGTCTCTTTTCATGTTCCTGTTGGTTTTTATTTTAAGTTATATCAAACATTAGTCAGAGCTGTTTTAGAAACATGTGCATGAGAATGAGTTCATTCACCTCGCGCTCTATTTGCTACACCCACTGAAGAGCAAACAACCTTCTAAGTATAAGAATGAATACGCAGGACTACTCTGAAAGCTGAACAAATCTCATTAAATTCATACACACTCTTAGCAAGTCCTTAATGACATTCATTGTACATTTCATATAGCAACCAGTATGAAAATTTAAATAAAGAATGAAATCTATTCTTTAACAGAAAGTGAAGTTGTACTCAGAAATATGGCCTTATGAACAGTAATGTCATAATGTCATTAAAAGGAGGCATATGTGCATTACTAATTAGACCAAAAAAAAAACTAATGACAGCCGATCTTAACCACGCTGAGAGATCTATAAGTTGCGTGAAGTGGTCTTCAAATAAATAGTTCTTAAATTGCTTATATAGATCTAATACTCACATGAAACTAGATTTTGGAGAAAAAAGTACAATTTTATTCTAGATAAAATACATTTATATGTGTCTGTCTTTGAATGCACCAATTTTTTAAAGAGGAATTGAAATTTTTATACAACTGGCCTCCTATTGTCATTTTCATTTGAACTATTGGCTCTATTATTAAATATTTCAACTCCTGGAGACTTGTAAAACATGCACTGTTGAATGACGACATTGTGAGGAACAGAGTACTCAGAGGTGAAACTGCTAAGGCCCAACTGGTTCATATACATAGCTCCAACATTAACATAGAACTACCTCACTTTCCCCAAATTTGTGTGAATCTATTTAAGAGATAAAGAAAAGGAGGCAGAAAATAATAAGACAAAGAAATTACACTGACTCTTGAATAGGTACCCAATATATATCTATCTCTATTTAAGGTGAGAACTTGAAATTTGTTAACAGTCCAAAGGAGTGTTAATTCTTTCAAGTGAAGAACTGAAAGTAGAACTCTTGTATAACACAGAAAATAATGTTCACAACATTATACCTACATTTATCAGTCTAAATACAAGCCTTATTCATTAGAAGTTATATTACTTTCCTCATGGCCATAATCAATACAGTATAAAAATTAAGACCATGGGTTTTGGAGACCAAGATGACTTCAAACTCTAACTTCATCATTTAGGAACTATGTGACCTTGGCCAGGTCACTTAGCCTCAGTTTTCTCTTGTTCCCATTTTATCAGAGAGCCTAGTATAAAATAAGGGGAGGTACAGTTTTTATAAAGCCACCTATGAAAGACATTCTAGTAATTTAAACACTTAATATATTTCAAGTCTTTTGTAATGGTCAAAGGGAAGCAAGGTGGTCTCCCAAGTCTCCGAATCTTATCAGACCTTCATTCAGAAAAGTCATATCCCATTTGATATCACAAAGGTTTTGCTGCAAAGATCAACAAACCACAGTAAAACAACCTACATGTATCCTAAGTCTCCCAGATATTGCTTTGTATATTTCTGTATCTTTTAAAATATATTCAGCTAACGCCATTTCCAAAATAAAGTGGGTTTCTAAAGCTACTGAAAGTGAAAGAGCAATTCAGGCATTGACAAATGGGATTTCTTGGTCCAGCCATAGGTAATGATGACATACTGCGGCTCAGCTGAGAAAGAGTGGCTTAAAGGTTCTGGCAATTTGCAGTAGGCTGGCAGAAAACGCTTTCTTGCAGGTGGACCATTAATACCACCTGAGATGTTGTCAAGCACGTGAACTTGCTAATAGGAATATCGTAACAACATTCATCTGTGCAAAATTAATGCCAGAGGAATGTTTGCATTTGGTTTACAGCCCTGGAATAAAGCAAGAAAAAGTTTCCTTTATTGCTTTGGTGACACTAAAAAATGAGACCATGGGTCTAATGAGCAGTCAAAGACTGAAGACTGTGTACTGGAGCCATAGGCAAAAGAAAATCGATGTGGGTAGGCTCAAGTAGTATGGCAGTTAAGAGGTCCTTGCCATGTCTCTGCCCCCAAAGAACACTTTGTGAATTTCAAACAAATACATGATTCTAAAGAAAAGCAACCCAGGGAGACTCCAAGCTTGGCCACTTTCCTGGCACTGACCCAGACCAACTCTTAGAGCCAAAGAGGGAGGTGGTGTGCCACCCAAAGGCCTCTACAATGTTTGCCCACTTGTAAGTGATGGATGGGCCTACACAATGAACTATAAAGTGCCTTTTGACCAAGGAGCTCCAAATGCAATTTTAAGCATCATCTCATTAATCCTCACTACAAACCTTTGGGGCTGAAGTAAAGAGAACTATTTATACGCTGTGAGCCTTAATCCTTTAGTGTGGCAAGGTAAAGAAATTAATCTCTTGGAACAGAAAACTGATCGGCTGGGGGAAGTGAATTAATAGACCCAGAGCACAAGGGCATTATTAAGTAAGGGGACTTTTTCAGACTTACTTAAGTGGTTCCTTGAGCTAGGGAGAAACACCTTTCCTAAATGACAAAATACTTAGCCCTGGAAAGCAGTGTGGATGGACAAAGCAAACCTTCATGTGGCTGACAGAGCTCACATATATCTTGTAGACATACTTCAAATGCAAAAATAATATAGATATATATGTTTTCATTTCCTTTCTACATCAAAGTTACAGTAAAGATCTACCTTTGTGAGGCCACACAAGTTGAACTATTCATACAAGGGTAGTTCAAACTTGAATGAAAATAGCATTACTTGTGGAATCAGACAAGGTTTGGGTCACATCTTTAAAAAAAAAAAAAAAAAGATTTATTTAATTGAAAGGCAAAGTTACAGAGAGGCAGAGGCAGAGGCGGAGAGAGAGAGAGGAGAGAGGTCATTCCAACTCCCCAGATGGCCACAATGGCTGGAGCTGCACCGATCCGAAGCCAGTAGCCAGAAGATTCCTCCAGGTCTCCCACATAAGTGCAGGGGCCCAGGGACTTGGGCCATTTTCTACTGCTTTCCCAGGCCATAGCAGAGAGCCAGATCGGAAGTGGAACAGCCAGGACTTGAACCGGCGCCCATATGGGATGCCAATACCGCAGGCAGTGGCTTTACCCACTACGCCATCGCACCGGCCCTGGGTCACATCTTATGTTAGAAATTTCTCAGTTCTGTGAACTTGGGCAATATACTTAATCTAGATAGTCTTTTTTCTTCATATGTTAGAAAAGAAGGAAAACGGAAGAGAAAGAAAACTCTATTTTGCAAATGCAGCAAAATTGCTGGAATTAGATGACATTACTTTGAGTAAAATAAGCCAGACACAGAAAGACAAATTCCACATGATGCACTTATAAGTGGGAGCTAAAATTCAAAAAAAAAAAAAAAAACTTAGAAAAAAGAAATGATTGTGTGTATATCAGTTTTGTTGCAAATACAGTGTGTTACCTAATTTTGCTTTAAGTTTTTGCTGAACAAGTTGATAGGAATTATATGTTACTACAGCACTAATGATTTTGTGATTATTTAAAAATGCTTCTTAATGAAGTTGAGCATCTTTTTTTACTTGATCAGGGCTTAAGCCATTGCCTATTTTCCTGCTGACATTTTTATTTATTTATTTTATTTGCTGAACACTTTATTTATCAGAGCCATTAAGCCTTTGACTATCATGTAACATAAAATGTTACCTCAAAAATAAATAATTAAAATATTTAAAATATCTACATTGTAATCATTTACCAATTAAGTGTAATAATGCAGGTAAAGACTTATCTCACGTGGAATGAGAAGAGAGAAATTCAGAATCTGATTCATTTAAATTCTCAAGACCCTTCCTTACCATACTTCTAAGGCTTCTATAATGAAATTTCTTTTTTACAACAGGAAAGGAGGTTTTGTATATGGGAGTGGTGGTGCGAAAGAGGGCAAGGAAAAGATCCCAGACCAGAGGGCCCTCCAGAACTGCTCCCAGTCTTGAGATTTTCCACTGAGCTCTGGTCTCTGTCCATGTTCTCTCATTGGTGTATCTACAGACATTGAATCCTCATGTCCAAGTATGTTACACGTTAGGGGATGGAGATGGGGACCATGCTAGAGACATAACCCTTGGGTTCTATGTTCAACTATTTAAATGACCTTGACTTTTGCTGCTGGAAGAATACACATGTTTTGTGAGTACATATGTTAACAGTGAACTTTTCTTTCACATTCTAGTCATAAATTAAAGAACCATTCCTGTTGAAGTCCAATTATACTAAAAATCACTTATAATAATAAAGCATTTATTAGCAAAGCCCAATCTTTCTCTGCATGTTGAGACCATTCTTAACTTTCTCCCTGAAGCTCAGTTCTTGTGTAATTTCTCCTCACTTCTCATCCATCAAGAATATGTTCAATCTCAGAGTGATAAAACCAAGCCCAGATGACTGAAACATCTTTATACACTCCCAATTTTAAGGGAATATTTTTCAAGCAATTTCTAATGGAATTTTTTAGTCTGATAGATGTATCTACAGCAATTCCTTCTTTAAGAACCAGTCTCAAAGATGACATGCTATAAATTAATAAAACAAAAATTGGCTATAAAATTTGCTTTACTTACTCACATGCTGTCACTTTATTCCTTTGCTCATTATTCTGGTTTTGCACAGAAATTAGACTAGTTGATTTTAATGTCTGGATTTTTGTCTAGTTCCTACTGCCTATGTCTTGGTGTGTTTTTAAGTTTCTTCACATACAGAATAGGAATACTAGTAACTACAACATGTGGTGGTTGTGAGGATTATCAGAGAATGTACATAATGATTGGACCAAGTATTTGGCACCTAAGACTTCATTATATAATTTGTTACTATTGTTATTATAGCAACAAGTACTTAACTCAAAAGCATTAAATTAAAAATTTGACACACTGAACAAGAATTATTTGCCTACAAAATTTTCAGGGTCAAGTATTTTGGAATTTCCTTTTATAATTCCTTCCAGATTTTACCCCACCTGCATTCCCCAGTCCAATTCTTCTTGTAATCATTTCCTCCTTGTTGCCAAAGCCACAGCTTTGCTCTGGGACTCACTCTCCCTGCGTTCCATGCATTCTCACTTGTCCACCCTTTGTGACTTGTGATCTCCATGTTTCTCTTCAGTCTTGTTGGTTTCTATCTACCCTTTTCCTTCCACCAAGTCCCCATCCCATCCCCATCTTCTTGTACTCTTCTAAGGTTTGGCTTCCAGTTCTAAGGAGATGATATCAAACTCAATGTTTTCAAAGCTAAACTGATAATATGTTTAACTTAGAAAAATTGCTCATTCAAGCATGCATGTGTATGGTCCTCACACAATTCGAAGGATAGGTAGATAGTTTGGGAGGACAATTTCATCCTCATGAGTAAGAAAGTCTCAATGACATTAACGTTTCTGAGGTTATAATAAATCTATTCTATAGCAATTATTCTGTTTAGGTCTTATGGAATCTTTGGTGTGTATATAAATTATATATCTTTTAGACCAACCTTGAATCCCATACCTGCAATTGAATACAGATGGTCCCCGATTTATAACACTTGGACTGATAATTTTTGACTTTATAATGGTGCTAAAGCAATTTGAATTCAGTAGAAACTGCACTTTGCAATTTTAATTTGGATCTTCACAGCTAGGAATATGCGGCATGATCCGCTTTCACCATGTTGGACAGCAGCAGTAGCTGCAGCTCCCAGTCAGCCCCTCAATCACAAGTGTAAACAATTGACACTCCACGGTGTACTGTGTTGCTAAGCTATGAAACTTGGTAGGTTACCTGTATTAAATGTATTTACTTTGTATGATATTTTCACTTTACCATGAGTTTATTTGGATGTAACCCCATCATAAGTAAAAGAGCATCTGTAATTTATTCCCAAGAGCTTTGAAAGTAAAAAATATCACTATTCAATGCACACCCACCCATAGCTTGATGATGACATTGGTTTCTAGCAGATGAAAATGTGATAAGAAAATGTTGATGTCTAGTTTTTTTTTATTCCTGGTATAAGATATCTCTCTTAGCTTTGTGACATTGATAAATTTAACAAGCATATATTTTGCAGATTCATTCTAATTCCTGATAATTTTACAGACTAGGAAAATTACAGTGTGCCTTTAAAATACGCAAATTCTTGGAAACTTTCCCACTGTAAGAGAGGGAGCTTGAATCTCCAACCTTGACTATCGGACTGATGTAGCAAGTTTATTCTAAAGAACTGAACATGATGAAAGTGACCATGTGTGGGTTTAGAGACAAAATCATTAAAAACACCGAATTCCTCCCTCTATTTTTCCCTTTTAGACTACTCACTCTGAGGAAGCTGCGTCATGTCATGAGGACACTTGAGAACCGTTCTAGAGATGTGTACATGGCAGGGAACAGAGTCAGAGAGGACAACAGCCAGACAGAAACAGCATAGGAGTAGCCAGAGAAGAACTGAGGTTTCCTGTCAACACCCATGTTAATGATAAATTATGCAATTAAATCTTGCTGGCCTGGATCCGTTTTGATCTCTTGTAACCCTGGTCAATATTTTGAATGACACTCATGATACTACCTTGAGCCAGAAGCACCCAAAAGAGTGGCTTGCCAAATTCTGATCTATAAGCACTGAAATAGTAAAAGCTACTTTCATTGTTTAAATTTACACCTAAAAAAGCAGGACACAGCAATATATACAGAAGAACCAGTGAGCTTCATCTGATGGAACGTGGGAAGTTCTCAAGATTCCTTCATAGCTGTCCTATAGTGCATGCCTGTAGGGAGATGAAGATATGTAGAGGACAGCACCTAAGAGCTCACAGGGAGGCCCCAGCCTCCTGAATATTGGGCATGGCTGTAGACCTGCTTCTGCCTAAGCAGACCTTGTGAAGGCAAACCTTCCTAAATGGCACCCAGCTGCAGTATGCAGAAGGTTACTGGGTTATTGTTGGGTATTGCTTTAAGGGGAAATCCTTATCATACTTCAAGGGCATGGAAAATGAGACGAGAACAACATAAACCCTGGAGCACCATGCACTTTTACTTCCCACCATAAATAAAGACGTCACCCGATGCTTTCCTCCCTTGCTTGTGCCTGCTGGTAATTCTTTTACTCTGATTAACCAGGTGTACATTCCTGATTATTATGTTACTTTTTCAACCCTGGACTAAAAATGAAAGATGCCAGCTGGAGCTATCCGGCAGTGCTCTTCTGATGAAGGCACCCATGTCCTTGCTCGTCATTTTGAAACTCTGCAAAGATACATGTTGCACAGTACTTACAACAGTATCCCCATTGGCCAGTTTTCTAATGCCATTCACTTGAAATTTATGCTAGTTTAGTAACCCTTGCTATGGTGAGCCAATGCCAGTCCTCAGTCGAATACAAAAGAATGCATAGAAATGAAATGAATATCTTCTGATTGGATTGATGTTTTCAGCCCTTGTTTATACTCCTGTGGAACTGTGGTCTTCCTATTTTTCACTTGTTGAATGTTGGTTGATGGTATGTTAAGCCTGTGATTATACGGTGGATTGAAATTATGTTCCTACTGATAAAGGGTTAATATCCAGCATCTATAAAGAGTTCAAGAAACTCAACTACAACAAAACAAGGGGCAAAGGACTTGAACAGGCAGTTTTCCAAATAGGACATTCAAATGGTCAACCGATACATGAAAAAATGCTCAGGATCACTAGCCTTCAGGGAAATGCAAATCAAAACCACAATGAGGTTTCCCCTCACCCTAGTTAGAATGGCTCTCATACAGAGATCAAAAACCAACAAATGCTGACAAGGATATGGGGGAAAAGATACCCTAATCCACTGTTGGTGGGACTTCTGCTATGGAAGTCAGTTTGGAGATAACTCAGAAATCTGAATATAGACCTACCATATGACCCAGAAATCCCACTCCTGGGAATTTACCAAGATAAAATTAAATCAGCATATGAAAGAGCCATCTGTACCCCCATGTTCATTGCAGCTCAATTCACAATAGCTAAGATATGGAATCAATCCATATTGATCGAATATATCAATGTCCATCAACTGAAGACTGGATAAAGAAATTATAGTATAAATACACAATGGAATACTATTGATTAAAAAATGAAATCCTGTCTTTTGCAATAAAATGGATGTAGATGGAAACCATTATACTTAGTGAAATAAGCCATTCTCAAAAAGACAGATATCATGTGTTTTCCCTGATCTGTGGTAACTAATAGAGTACCTAAAATGTGATAAATTGGAGTGAAATTGGCATTTTGAGTATCCATGACTGTTTACAGCCTTTTACTGTTGGGGAAAAGTGTTTTTTAATTCATACTATGTGTTTAACTCTTTACTTAGCGTAGGGTTAATCTTATGAGTATAAAGTAAATTAAAAATAGATCTTTGTAAAAATTAAGAGTGGGAATAGGAGAGGGAAGAGGAAGAAGAATGGGAGTGTGGGCGGGAGGGGGGTGGTGTGGAAAGTTTATCATTTTGTTCTTAAATCTGTGTATAGGAAATACATGAAATTTGTATACCTTAAATAAAATTTTAAAAAATTACATTTCTTCAAAATTAAAGAATGAAAAGAAAGGAAGGAAGGAGGGGAATTAAGGGAAGAAATGAGGGAGAGAATTTATCGTGTTAGAATTATACCTATGAAATACATGAAATCTCTTCTCTGTATATTAATAAAAATTAAAACAAGAAAAATTATCAACAAAAATTTAATAAAAGAAAATAAATAAATATGGTTAAAGGATTTTTTCCTTTATTTATAACATCTTATTGAAATACAGAATATGTGAAGAAATGCTCATAAGTATTGAGACAGATGCGTGTTTGGACTCTGATCACCCTCATAACCTGTATCAAAATTAAGAACATTGCTAGTGAAGACTCTTCACTCTTCTGTCACCTTTCCATTTCTTTCTTCTTTTTTTTAAATGGGTACAGAGTGTATTTTCATTTATATAGTATGATTCAGTGAAGCAGTATTTATAACTTAAGCAAAGACTTTCTTGTTTTATAATTAAACCAAAAATAATTTCTGGAAGTTGAATTCACCGGGACTTTTAGTGTATAATTTGAGAGAAGGGGCCTACAAAGTTAACACTGCGAATGCCTTGAAGATCATCTAAGAAATAGAGTTCCCTTATTTTGATGTTTCTCAAACTTCCTCAGAGTGTCACTGGGAATAGGACTCTTAGCATAAGCAAGTATCAGACAGTGTAGATTTTAAACAACCCTCTTTTCACAAAGGTATTAATTAAAGAATTGTCTATATTTCTATTTGCTAAGTTGCATGGTATTTCCAAGGCTTTTCAAAAAATAAATCTGTTGGCTGCCACGCATCAGTTAGTATAAGATTCAAAGGTCAGGTATATAGGATTGCAATGTGGTACAAGAATCAAAATTCTCCCATGAAGAAACGACCTCAGGAAATGCAGCATTCTTGAATTCATATTCATATCTTGAATTCATACAATGCCTCGTTAACTCTACTTGGCAAATTAATTCAAACTGATTTGTTTGGGTAAACTGCAGCATGGCCTTAAATCTGGCTGCAGGATAATGATAAACAGTACTATGTTGAGCTCAGGAAAATGTCTAGAGAAAAAGAACAGATCAGCACAGGAGCTGTTTTTTATAACATAACTGTCCTTTAAAAAAAAAAGACAAGAAATGTAAAGAAAGAAGAATGGATCCTATACAAATATAACACACTTTATAAATAATTGATACATCATTCAAACAAGGACAAACAAAATATATGAAAGAATACAAAAAGAGTATATAACTAAGAATAAAATTATTTTAATATGATTTTATTTTTTTAAAGGCGATTAATTCAATGGAAGGTACATGATGAAAAATAATGAGAGAAAAGAAAAAATAACGAAGTCTTATGACAGGAAGAGCTGATATAAATTTCAAAATTCCATTTTCTAAAGTAAACAAGGGACAATTTCTCAATGAACGTCACTCATTGTTAGCTTCATTTTAAGATCTGAATTTAGAGTTGAGAAGGGAAACATGTATTATGGAAATTCTGATAATCACAGCCTTTCTTCTCTTCCAGGGTGTTACATTTAAAAATAGCTTCAACTCCATTACGAGAGCAGTACCCCTTTGTGATGGGACTACTTCATTCTTCCCATGAAAGGCTGAATCTATTTCTCCACCTCTTGACGTTGAGTAGGTTGCCAGACTTGCTTTGGCATATGGGGCATTAGCAAACTTCCGAGGAGTGGAGACTTTAACAGCTTACGTATGTTGGTGCTGGCTCTGACATTCCCATACAAAGAAGGGCAGTCTAGGCTCTTCTCACATGAGGAGAAAAGCTCAGTCCCACCATCTGAGGTCCCCGACCAGCGAAGGAGGCCATGAGGCATTTAGCCCCATCCACGCCAGCCTCAAACAGATAAAACACCCTCATGAGCCAGGAAAACAAGCTAATAGATAACAACACTTTGGAGTGGTTTGTTACGGAGCAGCGCTACATAATACAGCCCAGAAAGCAGGCAACCCCAGAGGGTTAGGACAGCGGAAAGTGGGTGAATGAAGCAACCTCCTGTATGCTCATTTCCTTCAATGTCTAGCAGGAGGAGGGAGCAGTCAAAGGAGCTTTTGTGGCAAAGGCCTTTGCAGTCCTGGATGGAGATAGGGAGACTGGGCTGCTGTGACCTATCCTCAATGCTGTTTTGCTTTCTAAGGAAGGAAGTACCAGATCCAAGAGAAAGGATGCAATTACGAAGCCCTGGAGAGGTGAAGTAAAGCAAAGGTTCAGGGAGGTAGGACAGGGCAGGGTAGCCTGCGATGGCTCAGGTAGTTGGGTTTCCGCTCCATGTGGGAAACAGATTGAATTCCTGGCTCCCAGCTTTGCCTGGCCCATCTGGCATTTGGAGAGTGAACCAGTGAATGGGAGCTCGCGCTCTCTCTCTCTCCCTCTCCCTCTCACACACACACATGTGCGTGCACACACACACACACACACATGAAACAATAACCAAACACCTAACATTCTAAGAGCAGAGCAAATCAAGCAACTTGTGTTCTTGCTGAGGATGAATGATTACTGCTCTACCTATATTTAGAATAGAAAGTATTTTCTGTTACACTCCCTACTAACACAGAACAATAAAAGCAAAGAAGAACATTGAATTAAAGACCAAAATAAGACAAAAAACATTTCTGCCTCAAGACCGTGGCTTTTAAAAAGCAGGCACTGCCTCTTCAATTCTTTTTTCTTAAAGTTTATGGATTAGCAAAATGCAGATTTTATAAACTCATTTAGAATTCATTTAGCAGGGACTTAATTTCTGGTTTTAGAATGGTATTATGTTAGCAAGTGAGTAACAGCTGAACTCTACAGAAAAGCATCAGAAATGATCAAGATCTAGGGACTAATAGGTTAAGGAATGATCAAGGACAACTAACGCTGTTAAATGTTCTGACTGACAATGCAAAAAACAGGATTGCCAATCATTAAAAATACAATGGCTAATGCAATAATTCAAATATTATTTCATATTGCAAATGTGATGGCCAGATAACATTTTCTAATGTTATAGCTTTTCATAAATGACTTTTAAGAAAGTGGCCAATGCTTATGTACAGTTTTCCACACATTTAAAAATATTTATCTGGCACTAGGGTCTGTTACATTGCATTGCAGTTTTTCAGGTATTTCTTTTCTTATAAAATTACAATCACCTTAGAAGCAGATTTTCAAAGTCTTTTCACAACACTCTACTTCCAGAATGCTCTCATCAACATCCAGTGACACCCAACATTGACACATCCTGAGTGCTCGAGAATATTCATGATATTGACAGCTATTACCACCTCAAAAGAAACAGGTGTCCCGAACCAAACAAACAATTAAAGTTATTAGGTTTGAGGATTAAAATTATCACTGAAGTTCTTATAACCTTTGAAAACCCACATATAGACAAGTAAGTACAATAGTAATGCTTCATCTTTTAGTCATTTAATACAAGACATTTAATGTATGATATGAAATCATACTAGTTGAGAAATATGTCTAAAGATTATAGGCTATTTTAAATGTAAAGATATTCATTGAGTATTTACCATGCACTAGCACAAGTGCAATACTTTTTGTATTTATTCAGTGATTTGTAAATGTGTGATGTATGTATGTGTATATATTGCACAGAAAGATTTTATAAATATCTTCAACAAAAGCAAGCTTTTGTTTGTTCTCCATGTACCTGTAAGAAATACGTATCCATGATTTAAAGAAATGACAAAGAATAATTTCAATGGATGCCCTAGTAATAACAAAGTTGAATATAATTCAACAGAAAAAGGGCCAAAGAGAAGAACTCAGACAGATCTATTCTCTTCATGGAAGAAAGACAAATTCTACCATCTGTAACATTTCAAATTAGACTCATAAAATTAGACTGGTCCATATTGTACAGAAATTTCTGAACCAATCACAGAAATGGACTAGGTGACCTACTATTTTCACCATTTTAATTGCAAGGCTCCTTTGAATTTCACTCTTTCAGAAACCTGCTTTTATCTTTGCAATAATGATCCACGAGATTAAAAGACGGCCTTTGAGTGACTTCATGTGCCTGCTCAAGTTCCTGCAGCATCTATTGATGTACCATTGCTGTCTTGTCAAAAAGCACTTAGAACACTACTAACTATGGTGGGTAATTAGGACAAGATGAGGCTGGTGAGCAGAGAGCATGCAGGTTTCAGGGTTTCAGGTTTTTATTTGTAATGACGAGGGACGGTGCTTTATTCCAGCCATGTTTGAATCCTCTCAAATGTCTAGACTTTGAACAAGGGCAGAAATTCCCCTTCTTACCACAACCCAGGCATGCTATCCAAAGATTCACTTTGTGACTCAAGAAGAACTTAGACACAGTAAGTAGCAAAAAGTATGTAGATATCCTCCTTCTTTAATAGTTGTACTGAAAAGTTGTCTGACTGAATAATGGTTAACTACTATTATCCGGTCTCTAACACAGACACGCATGGAGATGGATGATAAATAAATACTTTGAGAAGAACTGGAGCAGTCTCTATAAACAAGAGGGCTGATATTGGGATGAGCCCCAAAGTCAAACGGGATTTCATCCTGTCCTACGTTTGCAAAAGTAGTCAGAGCTGAAAGTTCACCGTGCTCAAACTCTTGGTCCCTATAGCCAACAGTTTACCTGTTTTCCATAGTTGCAGGGACCAGTGTTGGGGTGGCAGGCACTGGAAGAACAGAGGTACAAGGTGGAACAAAACAAAGAATCAAGACAGGAAGAAAGAGAAACACAGTACACTTACGTGGATTGTTCTACTTGGCCACAATTTTAAAGAAACTATAACTTGATAAAAAGACAGATATAGAGTCATAGAACCACAGAACAAGCTGGATTTACCTACTGAAAAGCTCAATAATGTTTTGTCCTATGTATTCATCAGAGACATCTATAAACACTACCTCACTTCAACCAGATCCTTAGGAATATGGGCCTGGAACAAGTGTCTTAGATGACTTGGATGTAACTACTGAGAATGGAAGCAACAGTAGAGATAACCTGCAAAAGTATGAGATCAGGGATGGACTAGCACCTCACTCGGTTCTGCTGATGATTCATGAACGGGTCTATTACGAGCCTTTCAAAATCCCCTTGAGGGGCCTGCTTGGAGCCCAAAGCTCTATATGCCCACAAAGGGCTAATGCCACAAAACTATGAGATTTTGCTTGGTTTGCCTCCTCTAGATGAGCTGAATTGCTACTTGAGACTAACATTTTTTTTCTTGACTTCAGTTTTCCCTATATATATTCTATATATATATTCCCTATATATATATATATATATATATATATATATCCCCTATATATATTCCATGTATTCATTTTGAAAGTCTGGAAGCATTTTAGTTCCACTTTACTTTTTAGTTTTAGTTCTACTTTAGTTCTTCACTTGAATAAATTCTTATTTCACTTGAAACAGCCAGCAACTCACAACAGTTTTGTATAGGTTTAAAAATGAAGTAATTGGTTTTCCCAAACCTTATCTGTCTCAGAAGACCTTAGATTTATTCCTATTTCCCATTTACAACTACATCAGATTTATATTTATTTTTCTAACTTTTGTTGATGCCTAAATCCTCTTCCTCCCTTTTATCATTTTGCCTAACTAAACTGGGAAGTCCATCTTCTCAGACCAATACCATCTCATCATTATAAAAATATATTAATAAAATAAGAGGTATTGCTTTAATGAAGAAAAATTTCCCAGTTAAATCCTCAGAATTTTCAATGGTAAATTATTTGGTATTTGCTTTTTGTCATAAACATGAACTTCTTTCCAGTCAGTGTTTATAAATAAGTTCCTCATCTTGGCGAATATCTTTTTGTATACAAGCAGACAATGAAGTCAGAAGTCTTATCATCTTGGCCTGTGCCGCAGCTCACTAGGCTAAGCCTCCGCCTGCAGCACCGGTACTCCAGGTTCTAGTCCTGGTTGGGGTGCCGGTTCTGTCCCGGTTGCTCCTCTTTCAGTCCAGCTCTCTGCTGTGGCCTGGGAAGGCAGTAGAGGATGGCCCAAGTGCTTGAGTCCTGCACCCGCATGGGAGACCAGGAGGAAGCACCTGGCTCCTGGCTTTGGATCAGCACAGCACACCGGCCGAAATGCTCTGGCGGTAGCGGCCACTTGGGGGGTGAACCAACAAAAGGAAGACCTTTCTCTTTCTCTTTCTCTCTCTCACTGTCTAACTCTGCCTGAAAAAAAAAAAAAAAAAAAAAAAAGCCTTATCATCTCAACACGATGGTGCAGTGTAACATTTAAGTGACTACAATATGTGAATCCTTAGAAAAAATGAGTAACAAGACTGTGATCGCCCTGTTGGAGTTACAGGGATCCAACTCTGTGGGGACACACTTTCTGTTCTGCTCATGAGGACTTTGATTGTTGATTGATAAGGTCGTTGTAGTCAATAGTGAGATGAGCAAAATGTGACACGACCACTGTTGTATAAAGAAAGGCTGTGGTGCCTTAGTTGGATGTTTAATTTAAAATTCTCCTACTGTATATATTCAACATGGACAATGTGATGTTTCCATTCAATTATCTTGATATACATAGAAATAGTGAAGGGATGACTACAGTCAAACAAAGTGACACACTTCCATCTCATAGTGACTGTACTTTCCTCCTATGTGGTAAGAGTATCTGAAATCTACTCCCTTGGCAAATTTCCAGCATACATTAAAATATTATTAACGATCATTCTCACATTGTATATTAGATCTCTAGACTTATTCATCCTACATAAATGAAACTGTGTACAGATAGAAAAACACTGGATGATGTCATTTATATACGAAATTTCAAAAAAATCAAATAGAGCAAGCTATCGATCTCTTTGTAATTCCTGCAAATAAATAAATAAATCTTAAAAAATATAATTTTGTCCTATGTCTATTTTCTTGATCCCTGGTAACCACTCTTTTACTCATTATTCAATTGTTTTGGAAGATTTGTTTGAAAGGCAGAGTTACAGAGAGAGAGAAGGAGATCTTTTTCTGCTGGTTCATTCCACGGATGGCTGCAATAACTGTCTGGGTCAGGCTGAAGCCATGAACCTGTAGCTCCATCTGGACCTCACATGGTGGCAAGGATCCGTGAACATGAGCCATCTTCTGCTGCTTCCCCAGGCTCACTAGCAGTGAGCTGGACTGGAGTGGAGCAGCCAGGACATGAACCCATGGCCATATAGGATGCTAGCATCACAGGCGACAGCTTTACCTGCTATGCCACAATGCTGGCTCCAAGAAAATGATTTTTAAAAATTTAAACACATGCATGCTTGTACATATAATATACCTATAAAAACTCCTATCCTGGCTTTTTACTTTTTTAGTAACATCAGACTCTAAAACATCTAAAACTCAATACAGGAAGTAGGCTGAGCCACATCTAAGGACGGTCACTGTCACGGCAGCCGATCAATGGTGGAGCTGGAACAGCAACACAAGGAGGAAGCTCTCAGCAGCAGGACAAGCAGACTGAGAAAATCAAGCGGATGCTCTCTGGGACTTGGAAGCTGGGCATATCACGGAACAGGAAGGAGAAAAGATAAATGCCAGGCATCAAGGGCCACCAGGGCAGCCGAACAGTGGTTAATAAAAACCCATGAAAAGTATTCAGCTTCACACAGGAGACACAGAAAAACTAATTTGGATCACCACAGCTTATAGTCACTAAGCAGAAGTAATAGAACTAGAGAAATAATGCTTTCTCTTTTTAAAATACATTTTTATTTTTATATTTGAAACAGAGGGAGGGAGGGAAGAAGGGGAAGAGAGGGAGAGAGAGAAGGAGGAGGGAGAGAGAGGGGGAGAGAGAGGGGGAGAGAGACGGGGAGAGACAGAGAGAGAGAGAGAGAGATTTCCCATCTGCTAGTTCACTCCCCAAAAATGACAGCAATAGTCAGCACTGAGTCAGGCCAAATTCAGGAATAAAAAACTCAATCCAGGACTCCTGTGTGGGTAGCAAAGACCCAAGTACTTGAACCATTACTTGCTGCCTCCTAGAGTGAGCAAGACAGGAAACTGGGTCAGAAGCAGAGCCGGGACACAAACCCTGACACTCAGATGTGGGACGCATACTTCCCAAGTGCTGTAATTATTTATTGCTGTGCCAAATGCTTGCCCTGAAGTAATGCATTTGTTTATCCTTATCAAATCTTGATCTAAGCAACATATGATGTAAGTGAAATGCAAACAGTGAGTCTGACCCTGATGCGTTAAGAAGATGGTATATATTTGGTTTTCTGGTTTGCTATTTTTCAGTGGAGTCAGGAGGACGGCTCACTTCTGTGTCCCTCCATGACTGCACCGAAGCAATTTCACTCTAGAGTGTACAGCACTCTGCTGGGCAGGACTATGCCCTCTGTCTTCGTGGATTTAATACATGCACTTACAGCCTGTTTTGCTCCCTTTATTCCAAAGAGAGATAAATCAATACAAATAAATGGAGCTAATAGATCCATAAAAACAAAGCTGGAGGCTTTAAAATATTCATGATCGAAATCAGGAATCCCCCCAAACAACAAAGGGACATTGGTGACTCATCATGGCTGAGTTTTGTAAATCAAGTGTTATTAGAATACAGCTGTTGCATTCATCTAGGTACAGTCTGACAGCTTGTGTGCTGAAGTATTAGAGTTTAATAATTGCAGCAAAAATCTTACACCTACTATAAACTAATATTTGTAAAATATGTAAATGTAATAAAAATGTGTTTATACAATATTTATAATATAAGTTTAAAAAGCCTGTATTTATTATTTGGGCTTTTAAGGAAAAGGTTTGCTGAAACTTGATGTAAATAAAAATATCAGTGTCTTCCTGTTTACATTCATGGCAGGTAAGAACTTGTCACCTATTCTGTGCAACACTGGGGCAGGCATCTTAAGCTCTCAGGAACTTAGTTTCCTCATGTCTAAAATGGGAAAATTATATACCCATTCCCAGGATGCTGTAAGAATCCAATAACATATGCTGAAAAAGTGTTATCTACTATTACATAATATAATGCCCCTAAAATCCTTTAGGGAAGGATGGATTATGGTAGCCTCATTCATATCACTCGGACTGGTAGCTTTCTGACAGTTGTACATGCCTGGAATGAAAATTTCACCACTGAATTCTGAGAAAAACCACATTGCTATCATGTGATGAAAATGAGAACAAATCTAGTTCAATTCAATGTCAAGGCTGGCAGTTTCGCCTCAGCAGGACCACCTTTCTAGTAAATGTTCAGTGGTGGGATTACAGAGCATTCTACATTGACTGTGATGTGGGAGACAACCAAACATTTGCATGTTAATTTACATCTATCAATCACACACATCTATGCGCTGTATATATTGCAAACTGAATATCCTGGAAGGCAGATGGAAAAGTGAGATAAGAGAAGGGGACTGGGATGTTGGCAAACAAATCTCTGAGGAGTCCCAGTGCTGGCTCTGGAACAGCAGTGAATACGTTCTGCTTCCCTCAGCCTTGGTTTATTCAGGTTCGTGAATACTTCTGTCCTGAACTACGCTAAATGAAATAATGTACATGGAAAGCCAAGACACTCTGGAAAAAAAAAAAAAAAAAAAAGACCTAAATGAAAGATCTCTGTGAGTGAGACCCCAGTGGAAAGAACAGGCCATCAAAGAAGAAGGTACCTTTCTCTGAAGGGAGGAGAGAACCTCCACTTTGACTATGACCTTGTCTAAATAAGATCGAAGTTGGCGAACTCAAAAGGCTTCCATAGCCTTGGCAACTCATGACAAGAGCCTAGGGTGATTACTGACACCATAAACAAGGTGTAAATTGTTAAGTCAACAACAGGAGTCACTGCGCACTTACTCCCCATGTAGGATCTCTGTCCTTAAGGTGTTGTACAATTTGAATTAATGCTATAACTAGTACTCAAACAGTACTTTACACTTTGTGTTTCTGTGTGGGTGCAAACTGTTGAAATCTTTACTTAATATATAGTAAATTGATCTTCTGTATATAAAGATAATTGAAAATGAATTTTGATGTGAATGGAATGGGAGAGGGAGCAGGAGATGGGAGGGTTGCAGGTGGGAGGGAAGTTATGGGGGGGGAAAGCCATTGTAATCCAAAAGCTGTACTTTGGAAATTTATATTTATTAAATAAAAGTTAAAAAATATATGACACATATCTATTATATTGGTTACATTGTAAGTGTATGTTGCCATCTATTGTTGTATGTACCTAGAGAATCAGAACTTATTTGCATTGACCCAGAGAATTCAAGTTCATTGCTCAAATTCCTTCCATGCACAGTCCTGTCTGGTTCCCAGGCTTTC
Organism: Oryctolagus cuniculus; assembly: GCF_051225735.1. Classification (NCBI taxonomy): domain Eukaryota; kingdom Metazoa; phylum Chordata; class Mammalia; order Lagomorpha; family Leporidae; genus Oryctolagus; species Oryctolagus cuniculus. Next base: position 30,012,848 of record NC_142886.1, on the reverse strand, counting down.
CCCGGCACATCTGTGTGTCTGTCTTTGAATCTGGATCTCACCCCAAGAGTGGAGTGGTATATTTCAGTGTAGCATTGATTTTCCATTTGAGATGTATAAGCTTGAGTTCTGGGTCTTCATATTTTCCTGGGAGAGTTAACTAATTTTATAATTCTCCATATTCTCATTTGTGACATGATTATAAACCATAATATTTACCCTGTAGACAATAGTGAAAACTCAATACAGGAACTCAGTGCTTCTATTGCTTTTCCACTACATTATTGGATCTCTGAAGGCAAGGATTGCATTTTATTTTTCACCAGATGCCCAACACCTAGTACAGATTCACATGTAACGTAGATGTTGAAAAACTATGAATCAAATGGCAAATGGATGAATGCATTAAAAAATGACACCACCTCATTGATGATAATAGGAAAATAGTAGCACCTGTTTTTTTTAACTTTGAACATAGTATCAGTTATAGTTATTAAAGACACTTCTCTGCACACGTTCCCATGGACTTGCCCCTAAAGGTAAAGCTAAAAACGTGCCATGCGACTTCAAATCCCATTAAGCTGGGTGATACTAATGCCATCTTACTAGTTAAAGTGGTCATTTGAAGTGTGTAACTGATCATGTAGATAGGATTAAGTGTCAAAGGGATCACATAAATAAGACCAAGTGTCTACTAATAACAACAGATAAAATTAAAAAGGAGAGAATGATCCAACATGGGAAGCAAGCCACACAGCAGACTCATAGAAAGACAAAAGCCCTAAACAGCACTCTGACCTCAGAATTAGCCCTTAAGGCATTCAGATCTGGCTAAAAAGCCCTTGAGAGCATTTCAGGCATAGAAAGCCCAAACACTGTGGTAAAATATGACCTACAAGAAGGATCTCTCTGAGTGAGATTCCAGTGGAAATAATGGGCCATCAAAGAAGGAGGTGCTTTACTCTGCAGAGAGGAGAGAACTTTGACTTTGCTTATGGCCCTGTTTAAATACTGTTGGAGTTTGTGGACTCAAATGGCTTTCATAGCCTTGGCAGCTCATGACAAGAGCCTTGGGTGATCATTGACATTGTAAATAAGAGTGTCAATTGTTAAATCAGCAACAGGAGTCACTGTGCACTTGCTCCACATGTAGGACCTCTGTCCTTAATGAGTTGTACTATGTGAATTAACAATAAAAGCTGTCGTCAAACAGTACTTTATACTGTGTGTGTCTGTATAGGTGCAAACTGTTGAAATCTTAGTATAGAGTGGGTCTTCTGTATATAAAGATAATTAAAATGAATCTTAATCAAGAATGGGATGGGACAGGGAGTAGGAGGTAGGATGGGAGTGGGGTGGAGGGTGGGTGTGGGGGGAAGAACCACTATATTCCTAAAGCTGTACCTATGAAATTTATATTTATTAAATAAAAGCTTTCTAAAAATAAAAAATGAATAAATAAAAATAAAGTTTATTTCTATTATCTTGTCCAAACAAAGAGACACTTTGTATTGTTTTTGCTGTTTGAAGATGTGGTATAACTTTTGTTTCTATTTAAATATGAACTCATTTCTATCATTTTATATACCTTTCAGCATTTTACTTCCATTAGGAATGTTCTGTGTAGTACCCCAGTTCCCAAGACTTATGCAGCCCCAGGGAACAGCCTCCATAAAGTTCTTGGAAAATTTGTCTAATGAAAAATACTTTTCACTAAAATGAACTTATGTTTTAATTCCATTTTCTTATGAAATTTTGAAGTGCCATTATGAATTAAGCATTGGCATTTGGTAAACCCATCATGCAGGCCAACACAGAGCATCAGGGACTTATGGCAAGGCTATTCACCCAGCAAAGAAATGCATCTCATAGAGTAAACTGTAAATATCAGTGGGAATTGAATTAAATCCATATTAACTCCATGAGCTGAGATTAAAAGTGCCTCTCTGTCCTTGACTCATCCCTCCTTCCCCTTGTGACCTCCTTTCCCCTCTCTTCAGCCTGCTGGGGTATTGACAGGGATTTTAGAAGAGTGGAAGGTTTTTATCTCTTTGAGATGAGCTGCAATATGATTACAATCGATTGAATGATTTACAGTATGCAGCAACTTTCATCACCCTCTCTATAGAATTATAAATGATATACTGCATGTGGATATATATATTATTATTGTTATCATTGGTTATTCATGTACCACCACTAAGAAGCTTAATGTTCTTTTTAGACTTTAAATAAGAAGAAGGACCCTGCAACCTTGTGCAAAAATTAAACTGAAGAGATGGGATTTTGGAAACTTTTCCTAAAAATAAAGCCCAGTGCTTGATCAATAGTAGGGCAGTTGGCACTCTTACAACCCTGGGGCAGAGCAAAAACACCACGAGGTAACTTCATTCTATGGTTGGGATAATCATTCTAGATTTTATAATCAATGACAAAACCTGCAGGCCAGGGTTTTTGTTTACTACCTAAATTGGGGCTTTCTTGTGACAATAAGGAAAATAGAACTTGTACTTCACCAACCTACTTGTGAAATTTTGCAATATCTGATGATTTTTCAAATTTAGGTGGATTCATTTTATTACCACTGCCTTGCAAAGACTGAGATGTTTTTAATATTTCGGTAGCACACTATTTCAAATGAGTACACTTGAATAATCACATACAATATAATTATACTGTATTTCTAATCTTGAAGGTATTATTCCAAGGATGCAGATTAATATAAATATGTGCATCATTCATAGAAATTAAGAAATCATTCTCTTTGCATCTCTAGTTTAATAGAGCCAAGTGGTGATATTCAAATTTCTCATTAGTCATTTAACTGATACCTAGCTTATAATATTTAATTTATGGATAAATATCATATGCTTTTTATTTCACGTAAGTCCATGTTCCTCTTGACTTCCCAAAATAGTCCACTAAAAAGGAGGAATAAACCAGGACCAGACTGAGGTGAACATCTTATGAAGTACCATTGAAGTTTGCAGGGCAATTATTATTTTGTTCAAAATCCCTGTAGAGCAAAACCACTGACCTATTCACAAGTGAATTCTGGATAAATAATGTCTTTAGTTAGTATAATTGCCACCATATTATCAGATGTAAATCTTCATTATTATAACAAGCTCCTTTGTGCATGCCACTTAATTTCTTTATAAATAACCTTGAGTTGTGTGTCAGCATAAAGTCCCAAGGTTGAGTGAGTATCCATGGGCCAGGTGTTCACATACTCCCTCCCTCTATTTTAAATAATCTTCTTTTCCATAGATGAGTGGTGTGTGTGAGTGTGTGGGGGTGGGGGGGTGGGTGTAGGTTTCTATCTTGTCCTTTTGCCTCCTAGTTGGTTATGTTTAAATTTAGCATTAGCCAGAAGTCCACAGTTTGCCTTGAAATGCTTATCAGTTTCTAAGAGACATTTACAGGAAGAGAAAGGCTGTAGGTTTGATAGCAGTAATTGTATTTAACTTGTAAGATACAAGGCTATTTATCTTGTACCTTGGAATTCACAGAGGAGAAAGGAAGTCTGCCTGATAAGGCAAAAATTAAAGCAAAATGAAAAAGGAAAGAAAGAAAGGAGGAAAAAAAAAACCTAAGCACCTTATTGCCACTTTCCCATCCTCTAAGCAAGACCATTAAATAGAGGAAGGCAGACTTTCATTTAACAAGATCTTCCTGTCTGCTTAGGTCTGATACTGGGAAGCAAAACAGAAAACCATGAAAGAGAAGAAGTTGCCAAAGCTCCAAAAGGTCTCGCGAAAGGTACAGAAGAAAGGAAGTGTGCATAGGTGCCCAGGCAAGTGCTGACTTCTAGCTGTTGCAGAAATTGGAGTTCTAACTGGAGAGAATTCCAGGATTTCACTTGAGAAAAAATTATAAATTGTCAAGACTTGGATTAAGGAGAGAATTTATGGGATATTTAACCGTTCCAGGGTATAAAGAATATCTAAAGGTCTACAGAGTGAGTACAAACCAGGATCTTGCAGTGGTCATTTGGCCTAGAGGTTAAAATGCTACTTTGAATGCCTGCATCCCACATAGCAATGCTTGGGTTCAAGTCCTGGTTCTGGCCCCCTATCACAGCTTCGTGCTAATGCACACAGTTGGAGGCAGAAAGTGATGACTCAAGTTGTTGGGTACATGCCATCCACATGGGAGACATGAACTTTGGTTCTGGCACCTGGCTTTGGGCATCTGGATGCTGCTGGCACTTGGGGAGAGAACCAGTGGATGACAGATCTCTGCCTATTTTCTCCCTCTCCATCTCTCTACTTCTTAAAACAAACAAAAATACACAGGATTCTCAAGTCAGGTGGTCATGGTTTGGAAACCACCTGACTGAGTTTGCTGAGAGATTTTGGGTGCTTCCATCTGCCACTTCCCAAACTTTTGGGACAAGTGTCCATTCGGTGCACATGTTCCTTCTTAGGAACTATTCCCACGACAGTGCAATTCTGCAAGAAGGATGAGAAAGCAAAATGAGACATCGTCTGTGTCCTCCATTCTCCCTTTTGCTGAGTAAGCCTCGATGTAGAAAGTCTTCTCAGGAGAAAAGACAAGCCTAAAATGTCTCTGGGTGGCAGATAGTCCTCAGAAAACAGCTGCTACTACAATCTCATTAAGCTCATGCTTTTTTCAAAGAATTGTCCAGTTTCTGAAGTGGAACAGCAATTGCAATCCATGTTTTGAAGATGCAATAACAGGTTTAATAGGTCAACTCGATGGATTTGCATTCTAGCCATGTGTCAGAGGATACAAATATAACTTAAGGAAGGGTAGACAGTGATTTCTGTTCAGGGAATTATCTGCATCCAGTCCTGTTTTTTTTTTTTTTTCTTAAGTGTTCTATATGAAATGTCAATCAGAGCATTCTCTTCTTTTTAATAGGAGAAAATACATACATCTGACCTTGGAGATTGAGGCACAGAGAAACTTCCCCACATAGTACATTGCTCAGAGTAGTAAGCAGGAGGGAGGATGGTAGTTCTGTGGTCACAGAGAGTTTGGTTCCAGAATCCTTAGTCTCAACTACTATATTACTCTACTGCCTTTCCAACAATCCCATGAATAGGTGAAGATTTTATCCCCCTGGTTACACAACCACAAAAATCCTTAGATTAGTCCCAAAGATACATGAAGGTCCATGCCAATTATTTCATCAATGATATACACGACGATGCATATGATAGCAAATACCTACAAAATAAGAGACATCATATTCTAGTTTTGTTCTGTCTGATAAAAACCACCAGCCTATAGCCTCATAATATAGGTGTGAGGACTGAGTGAGAAAATGTATTTAAAGTCATCAGTACCTTGGGCACAATAATTACACAAGAAAACAAAATATCACAGTGTTGAGTCACACCAGCCACATGGAAATACTCAGTATCTACATGCTGTTAGTGGCTGCCATATTGCACAAACACGAGTTGTCAGTGTGAAAGAAGAAAAAAACAACATGCTAGCTTTCTAAACATCATCGATTTTCAAATCCAGCTGCATAAATGCAGTGGAAACAGCTTTTTATAAAATTCTGATTTCTAGGACGGTGCCTCTCAACTTTTATTGCACACATGCATTATCTGGTGATCTTATTAAAAGGCAGATCTGACGTCACAGTTCTGGCCTGGACCATGTGACTGTGTTTTCTAACAACTGCTAAAGTATGTTGGATGATGCCGGTGTATGGGTCCCATCCCAGGTCAGTTACGTTAGATAACCTGATAGTGGGGCCTGACTCCTGGCAGTTTATGAAAGTCCAGGAGCTTCTCGTTTGCAGCCAGGTTACACAGCTTTGCTTTATAGTGAAAAATAAAAACACTATTAGAAAGGATTTTTTTTTTCACCAAAGACTAACAACAGAAAGTAGAAAGACATTGGAAAAAAGAAACTTATCTACTCATGAATCTTATTTCATTCCTGACAAATGGAAAAGGATGAGGAGGGTGCAAACATTCAGAATGCACTGCTCTGATTAATCAGTGCATTTTGTGACAGTATTTAAGGAACTTATTTACAAGAAGGCTTGGAAATGCACCCACCAATGTTCAAACACATTCATTAAGTGAGCATTTCTCTAGCTGCTGTTGCAACTCTGCAGCCTGGAAACCAAGTTCAAATATGGCTTTCCTCCTTGATTGTGTTTATACTGCTTGGTCCCTTGGCAGAGCTTTACTACCTATGTTTTCCCCCCATTGAACTGAAAGCAACACTAGGCCTGAATGGATGAATGAGCAGGTAGATGGGGCTTGTTTTAATGTGTGTTTCAAATCTGGCAAGGCCTCAAATGTTTGCAGGCAAAGATGGAAAGAAAAGCTCCTGGCTAGGAATTAAGGAAACCTAAGGCTTGAGAACACTGACTTCTTTTTAACCCTTCCAAGTCTTACCAGCCTGGGTGACAGGTGCACAGCAACTAAAGATTTCTTGTCGCTGTGAACACTCTCTGAAGTATGAAAGGCCAACAAACTTATGAAACAAAAACTGCTTGTGACTCTCTTGAAGTCAGGGGTGCTTAACCAAGGTGACTTTGCACTCCCTCCCCGGAGGATAGCTGGCATTGGTGGAAACATGCTCCTGGTATCACATGGGTGGACGTCATGGATGTTTTTAAACATTCTACAATGTTCAGGATGGCCCATCTGCCTCCCTCCTCACACACACAACAAAGAATTATCAAGCCCAGAATGACAGTAGTACCAACAGCGAGGAACTCTACAAATTTAACTAATCCAGGCATGGAGGTTTTTGAGAATATTGTTTAAGGGGGAAAAATAGTATTATTTCCAATGAAACTGCGCCTCTGAGGAATAGAAGTGGACAGGAAATTTGGGGTAGCACACTCTGAGAGTCAGGATGGGAGTTTTGGCTCTGCCTCTTAAGGCTGTGTGACACTGGGAAAGTTACTTAGCTTCTCAGAGCTGTACTAGTCTAATTGTAAAATGGGTATAGAGCAGTAATAACACCAAAGCCGGCCTGTCACAGAGTAGAAGCAGGCTCAAATGTAGTAATGCAAATGAAGACTCAGAACACCAGTAAGACCATATAAGATTCTCTCTTTCAACCACCATAAAGACAAAGTTTTGAAGAACTTCCCATGTTGAAATATAAAGTTTTCTAATATTTTTAAAGAATAGCTATTTTCACATCTTTTCCATATTCTGAGTTGGGTAGTTTCTATAGTCTGAATGTCCCTGCCAAAATTTACATAGTGCAGTTTACTGGTCATTGTTATGGTGTTAAGAGGTATAGGTTCATCCCGTGAGGCCAGCGCTCTGTGGCATGGGCGGGGTGATGACGCTCTTTGACAAGAAGCACTGGAGACAAGTTTCGGTGAACATGTCTGCTTTATTAACGACCATGCACACTCTTTAAAGGGCAGGCAGAGGGGTGTAGCTAATTCAGGGCAACACTAATTCTATAACATAGAACCGATATCGGTGCCTCTATGCTTCTCCAATCAGCTTGAAGATCACATAGCTAGGATAGCTTTCCAGGTGGTCCTAATGGGCCTGGGCCACACCCGGGAGCTGCTTACGTAATTGACAGGGGTGGGGGGAAACATGCCTGGGGCTCCTGCCCCCTGCCAACAGTCAGACTAACTGCATGGGCAAGGCAGGCAGTCTCACAGGATCACCCACAAAGAGGTGGTACCTTTAACAGGTGAGTAGGTCTCCAGGGCTCCATTTTCATAAATGGAACAATGTCACTATCATGGGAGGGGGACAAGTGTTCCAGAAGTGGCTTTGTATAAAACCTTTCTGTTTCTCCCTTTCTCTCTCTTGCCTTCCCTTTTGCCTTCTACAATATAATGATGCAATAAGAAGACCCTCACCAGACGTGGCCCTTCAACTTCCCAGCCTCCAGAACTGTGAGTAATAAACTTCTTTTCTTTGTAAATTACACAGTTTACAGTATTCAACTATAACAACAGAAAACAGACCCAGACAGTGGTCAAACAGGATTTATACATAGGTCATTAGTGGGCATCTTATTGAGTGATGAAGAATTCCCTCTAGAGGACTTCAGCTGAGCAGATATGTGACGCCAAGACGGGAAGAAGGGAGGAGGAACTACAGCAATGTCCAACCTGTTCTCCCCAGCACTTCCTGAGGTGGGGAGACCTAAGACTCTACAAATGGAAATGCTTATCGGCATTCATTTCCCAGGAAACATGGCTCTGACCTGAAAAACCCTTAGTGACCACGCTCAGGATTCTAATAGCCCTGACCACACAGCAGGCGACGGCCACTCAGTAGAGAAGGGATCTTGAACAATCCCAGTTATCTGAGACTCCCAGGGAGCCGAGAGCTGAGGCTAAAATTAATTCCTCAAGCTCAACTCACCTTTCACCTCCCCTTCCTTGTCCTCGCCACTGCATTGTGTAAAGACAGCAATCAGAGGCTTTAGAGGGAACATTTGTCAATGCCTGGATGTTAGCTCTGGGCTGATTCTTCTTTTATTTCCCTCTCCTGTTTCTTAGCCTTTCTATTTTCAGGTTCAAAGAGAGAAGCTGCTTTTGAGTTCTATCTCCCAGAATTAAGTGATATAAGATTCTGATCGCAACAGAACTATTTTCATTTGGGATCCTTCCTGATTCACAAAAAGCCAATGCTACCTGCCCTGCACTCAGCTGGGTTCTAAATTCTTCACAGTGGGACGTTTTAGTAGAGTGTCATAAAATCCTATAAATGTTCATGAGAAGATTCTGGAGTTGACCCATTAATCCGGGTACCCAGTTGGCCCTTTCTGACCTGGTGAGTAGGAATAATTTCCTGAGAACATGCTCTCAGAATGATACAAATTAAGAGAACAGCTTAGACTCATGTGTGCTAATAAGACTTTCCTGTTAAAAAATATTTATTGGGCCCAGCATTGTGGTGTGACAGATAAAGCCGCCACCTGCAATGCCAGCATCCCATACAGCCACCGGTTCGAGTCCTGGCTGCTCCATTTTCAATCTAACTCCCTGATAATGTGCCTGGGAAAGCAGCAGCAGATGTCTCAAGTCCTCAGGCCCCTGTACCCACATGGGAGACCCAGAAGAAGCTCCTGGCTCTTGGCTTCAGCCTGGTCCAGCCTTGGCTGTTGCAGCCATGTGGGGAGTAAACCAGCAAATGGAAGACCTCTCTCTCTACCTGTGCCTCTCTGTAACTCTGCCTTTCAAATAAATAAAATAAATATTTTAAAAATTATGTATGTATTTGAAAAGCAGAGAGAGAGAAGATCTTCCATCTGCTGGTTTACTCCTCAAACGGTTGCAATGGCCAGGGCTGGGCCAGGCCAAAGCCAGGAGGCTGGAACTCCATATAGGTCTCCCACATGGATGGCATGGACCAAAACACTTGGGTCATCTTCTGCTGCTTTCCCAAGCATATTAGCAGGAAACTGGATTGGAAGTGGAGCAGTCGGGACTCAAACCAGCACTCTGATATGGGATGCCAGTATTTCAGGCACAGGTTTAACTCACTGCAACACAACACTGTCCCCCAAATTTTTCTTTTTTGAGTGAGAATTTTCTATTCTGCAACTCATAGTAACCACACTGGTATTTTCATAAGGACTGACCTTTGAAATACAACACTTCCAGAAAGAAACAAATCTCAGATGGCACAAGGAGGGAGATGCTTATTTCTAGTTCAGTATTTTTCAAAACAATCCCCACCTTGAGGAGGGAGCAATAGTGGCAACTGTGCCCAATCAGAAACAGAAGAATCTAGTCCTAGATCTGTTTGTCATTTACTATGTGATTTGTGATTCGTGAGTTTCTACTTTAATTTAAAATGAAGGAAAAGAATATCTAGCCTTTCTGGATTACAGGCTATTTAACAGTCAGAATCAAGTGATCTGTGTAAGTGGATAATGCCATGATTTAAAATGCTAATCAAATGTTTATTAATCCTCCCAGCTAACATTTATTAACTATTGACATAACTGACCCAGCATTATATCATATGTATTCAACTCATTTATTCATTACATGAATCCTGGAAAATAAGTACTATCATAGCCTCTTTATCCAGATCAGAAAACAGATACAGGGAGTTTCGATAACTTGTGCAAGGTTCTCACCTCAGTCACCAAATAGGAAAAAATAAACGTCAATTTAGAGAACCAAGAAACAGAGCCAAAATGAGAATCTGGAAAGGAGAAATCTGATATGTTTGTAAAGCATCATAGTAATCCTCAGAGGAGAGAATCAGAACACTTAGGAATTCTTACACGGATTTTTATGTTTTTGTGTTGTATTTTGAATTGTATGTGGGAAAAGGTACTATGTATTTCAGTACTTGGGGCACCTCAAAGCCTTGCCTTAGACTCAGAACTGATAAAGTCAAGATCTCAATACCAGTCGGTTGACGGCAAGGTCCATACTTGTAACTGCTAACTTGTACCCTGTCCTGGAATAATAGCATATGCTATTATTATTAGATAACACCTACCAACAATAATGGTAACTTTCAGGAGGAAGCAATGCCATTAAAGGAAGGCTTATTCTATTTTGAAAATATATAGGAAGCAACCCATAATTTGGAACTAAAAGCATAATTTGGAACAAAGAGATGGGTGCACAGCAAGGTCACTGGTTTTCTTATATATTTGTGGCTGGAAGGGGACCATTTAGGAGCCTTCTCATTGCTGGCAGCAAAATCACATTTCTCTAATGAATTGGGGCAAGTGGTTGAACAATTTTTAAGATCTTGGGCTACTTTGGTTTCTCTCACAACTCCCCTCCCCACAGCCTACATGATTTAAATAAGAAGCAATTAAAAAATCAGATCTATTAATTTTTAGTGAATTGAAGGATAGTAAGAATTCATGATAGCTGCTAAAATTGGCTTTTTAAAAATCCTCCTAGAAGACATCATACAAACATTTGTGTGCTTTAGTCTAAGAAAAGCCAAGGTATTGCCAACAGCGGTTAAGCTTTCTGGCTACCTGTTTTTGTTTTGGTGCCTTTTTTTTTTTTTTTTTTTGGAAGCAAATGGTAGACAAATGATTGAGTAGTGCTTTTTGTTTTAATTCCTTGGGGGAACTTACATACTATTTATGGGTATCCCTAAAATTCTGAAATCAGATATAGGGAAACCAAGAAGCAACACAGATACTTCTGGCTGATTTGTAAAGAAAATTTATTTTAGGTTAGCCTTGAAAGCATAATCATAGCTTGCAAGCCATTTAAAAGTTTTGGGCCACAAATTGGCAAATTTACTTTGAGATTGTTTCTCTGAAAGAAATAGCTCTTTGTCTTCTGGATATGTGTATCTTTGTTACTATGCTCATCTCTATGTAAATGATGTGAAAGACAAATTGTGAGAAAATTTGGGGATGTTGGAGTGTAGGATAGAGACGTTGCAAGATATCCACACTAGTGCAAAGTGCATATCTGAGCTCTTGCATCCATCATGTAACAGTGCAATGACAGAGGAAAGGTGCTTTGTTGAAGTGTTTTTCTTTCCATTCTAGGCACTTATAAGATCAGTGTTCAGGCCTCTTCCTGAGAGAAGTGAGAGATGAGAGGGGAAAGCTAAAAGATTATTTGAATGATCTCTTGACTACTAGGACTAATCTTTGAGAATCAAGGTAGACTTGTGTAAGTGAAAGGAAAAAATAAGCAAAGTCAACCAATGAATGAAATTCCAGTGTTAGTTTTCTCATTCGTGCCCAGACTTGATGTTGATCCATTCACACTTAGTAAACCTCCTATCTGCATCTCTGTACCTTCAATGGTACATGACTAAATGGCACCACAAAGTCCAGATCTCAAACTGACTATCCTGTGATTATCCACAACAATTCACACAACAGGGATAGTGCCCCTTCCTGCATGGCTTTTCATCTGCAGTGCCCCAGAAAGCCTATGTAAAGATCTCTGGTATGAGCCAGTCAGGCAATATTAGCTAAGGTTTGACAAAAAGTATGCAGTGCATAGTTAAGAAGTCTCCAGAAGTGCCCTGCACCAATCATGTCTGAAAGAATTAACATCTTCTCACACTAAAAATATCAAGAATGTAGGTTTCACTCAGCGTGTCATGATTTGGTGAGAGTAATAAGCAAAACTGCCATTTGGAAGTAAGAATGAGACAGTGAACGAGAATACAGCCACTGAGGGCCCAGTGTGTACCTGTAGGGTAATGTTCATTCACTGGCCAGTTGTCCACCTGGAGTGTGGCATTTCCACCGTTTCTGGTGAAGCGCACCACATGGTATTTGCCATCATTGACAGGGGTTCTCTCTTCTTTGATGGAGATATCAACTGTGCCGATGTTGAAGACAACTCCGATTTTCCCCTGCTCCTGTGAAAGGGAACACAAAAGGCATAGTTACCACCAACCACAAGGTTTTTCCCCTTTAAACTTGATCCTCCAACTAGCAATAAACCTGCAGGTGCCCAGAGGGAGCTGTCGGCATGAAGTTAATAATAGTATCCTATATTTCTCCATGGGCTTTCATCCTGAACATAAAAACCACTGGTATAAAGACACCCAAATTGCTCTCACAGGCTGAACTGCACGGGTTACATCATTCAATTGCCCTCAACAGATATCAAGTCTGGAATAGTAGAACTACCTAACAGATGCAGTGACACTGCAAAGTTCATTTCTACGGGATGGATTAGGTCTGTTTTCTAAGAGAAACTAAGACATTGGAACTTAAGTCATTTCACAATTCAGATTTGGGAGTAAAGAGGAATTATGAGCCTCCCTAAACATGCTGGGGCAAGCAAGGCAAGAGGAGCAGCAAAGGATGGTCAGGCACTGGCATTGAAGACAAATGCTGATGACACTCTCTGCAGATCCAAAGCACACAGGCAAAGTATCTTGTGTAGAGGTCGTGAATCTGAACTGGAGTTTCAGATTTAGGGGGCTGCCCTCACTTCCTCATTCCCAGCCCTGCTGTACATGATAATCCAAAGAGAGAAGTGCTGTTCATTGTAGCTCATGTTACAGAACAGAAGAAACTTTGTGGCCACAAAAGACTTGTAGGAAGGAAAATTGCAATGAATTTGTGACACTACGGCAATGATGATGATGTTTATGGAGATCATAGTGGCAGGAATGATGATGTCACCCACCTCCTGAGAAACGCCCTGACATGATGAGCCATAAATGACAATGACATTGAAACTCTTACTCTTCTTTTCCAGTAATTGGCTGTGACTAACAATTGGAATTTGTATTCACAGTGAAATATAAAATGAATGTATCCTTACTTATTAGATATAATCAGCCTTTTTTAACCTCTTGGAAAAGCATCACAGCATCGCAGGGTTTCTGGAGGGACAGACAAAGGAGAGGAAGGAGACATCTTTCTCCATTCTTCTAGTTGTCTAGTTTATTGGCAATAGATTGAGTAATAATGACTAATAAATTTTAGTTTCAATTCTAAAGTTCTATTAGGCTAAGTCAAAATTTTTGTTCACTAGATTTCATTATCCTCTACTTGCTTGTCCAAGAAGTAGGACAGGGAGATGTGAAACCAGGAAAAAGAGTGGGAAATGAGGGGGAGAAAGATATAGCTAAAGAAATAAAGAATTCATACATTTGTTAGGAAATATTCCATAGAATCTCAGATTTAGTAGTTTTCTTACTTATTTATTCATTTCATTTCTTCATTCAATGTATAAGTGAAATATTTATTAAGTATCTATTATGCTTAAAGTCTAAAAATTAAGATTTCAGGTTCGATGGGCACTGGTTTCCATATAACTTGGTATGTTTCACTTCTCAAAAAAACAAAATTTTCTCAACCTGACATTTGACTGTTAGTATGTGAATATAGCTTGTAACCAATAAAAGAATGGGTAAGAACCCAACAGTCTTGATCTTAAAAGAGTCTTAATCAACAGAGGGCATGGTCAGTATTCAAGGATGTTGAGATACAGGGTGGATAAAACTGTTAACTTTGTGCTCAGGTAGCAGAGCATGCAACATGTTCCATTCTCTGGGGAAAATGATCTGATGACCAAACACATCTGTGACATATTTTCTTTAATTTTTAATTTACTTTTTATTTGACAGGCAGATACACATACACATGCATATTCACACACACACACACACACAGACACACACACACACACAGATCTCTGATCCTCTGGTTCATTCCTCAAATGTTCATAATGGCTGAGATTAGGCTAATCTAAAGCCAAGAGCCAGTAACTCAATCCAGGTCTTCCGTGTGGGTGGCAGGGACCATGTACTTGAGCCATCACCTGCTGTCTACCAAGGTGAGCATTGGCCAAAACCTAGAATCAGAAGCAGAGCTAGATTGAAATCCTGGCACTCTGATACATGTTGTAGGCATCACAACTAGTATCTTAACTGCTCCACCAAACACCTATTTCCATACTCGTGGTTTCTCATGTCTCTGCTTATTGGGACACTATGGTCTCAGCTTTGTTTTGTCCCATTTATTTATCTTCATACTAAGTAAAGTACTCACAAAACATGAACACAGGGGCTAGCATTGTGGGGTAGTGAATAAAACAGCTGCCTGTGACACCGATATCCCATGTGGGTGCTGGTTTGTGTCCCAGCTGCTCCACTTCCACTCCAGCTCCCTACTAATGGCTTAGGCAGAGAAACTGAGGACGGCCTGAGTGTCTGGGCTCCTGTCACCTATGTGGGAAGCTGAAATGAAGCTCCTTGCTCCTGACTGCAGCCTGGCCCAGCACTCGCCTTTGTGGTCATCCGGGGCGTGAACCATCAGATGGAAGATCCTTCTTTCTGTCTTCCCCTTTCTCTCTCTGACTCAACTTTCAAATAAATAAATCAATCTTTAAGAAAGATATGATGTGTGCACAGGGCAGGCATGGTGGCATAGCAGGTTGAGCTTTATCCCATGTTGGAGTTCCGTTCAAATACTGCCTGCTCCATTTCCAATCCAGCTTCCAGTTTACGCAACTGGAAGGGCAGTACATAATGGCCCAGGTACTGGGGCCCCTGCCACCCACGTGGGAGATGCAGATGGAATTCCTGGCTCCTGGCTTTGAGCTGGGCCTGGCCTGCCTATTGTGACCATTTGGGGAGCGAACCAGTGAATGGAAGGTTGATTCATCCATTCTGTATCTCTGTCTCTCTCTCTTTCTCTCTCTCTCACTCTCCCTTCTCTTCTTCCCTCTCCTCCTCCCCATCCTCCTTTCTCTCTCTAGCTCTGGCTTTCAAACAAATAAACCCCTAAAGACATTTTAAAAATAAAACAATACATGGACAAATTAACCTGATTATGTATTCTCTCAGTCATTTCATGCCCTTCATTATAATATTACCAATTTTATCCTTTTTCTTTGATTTTCACAGAATTCAGAAATCACAATATGCCTTTTCTGCTTTATCTTGCAGAATACTCACTAATTTTAAGGGTGTATGTACGTGTGCATACGTGATGACACCACAGTATCCGCAGGCCTAAATAAGCAAGGCTACAGTAACAAGTCATAACCTTTCTGGCAGAATGAAAGCAGTGGAAGAGTTAAGAAAGCACCACTGCAGGTGCCATTACTCCTCCACACACCCGTAAGAGTGGGCTGTTTATTGCACCAGCATTCTTCCATGAGCAACCACTACATAAATCCTGGATGCATAGAAGTTCTGCTGGTGATTCGAATCACCTCTGAGTCCCTAATTAATCATGGACAGAGAACAGTGTTAGGTGGAGAGAGGCGGCCTTTAAACTAGCATTCCGCAGCTGTTCAGCAAGAACAGTGGTAAAGTACATTTTAGGCTCAGTGAGTTGCCTGATGAGCAAGATATATTCTGGGGCAGATTTTCTGCAAGATCCATCATAGATTCAGGAAAAGAAAAGATTTAATCTCTGCCAGAATAAATATTTGGTCCTTATCTTGGGTGCCCCACATGTGCCATTGTAATCACTGCTTTGGAGAGATCTCCTTAATCCTGTTAGCAGACTGTCAAAGTCAGCGGAGACCCTAACTCAGATGTTTCATTTTGTTTCCCCACGGTGGTAAATGTGGCTCTGCTAGACCTCAGATGTGGTCTCTTTATTCGCAATAATAAGATTTCATTACTGCAATCTCTTTGTCATTTGTCATGGGACCGCAGTGGCATTATAATCTGTGGCTAACTGCTTTGTTTCAGTTCATTATAAGTCACAGAAACTTTGTGGCAAATACCCACATAGTTGCCCAGGCTTGAGTCCATCATAATCAGCTGCCATGAAAATAAACCCTGCTGGCTCATGTGTCTGGAGAAGAGAAGATAGGGGGAATAAAATGCTTGGCTTTGGAGCCTGCCCTGGCTGAACTTAGGAAAATCACTTAACTTTCCTGAACTAATTTTTTGAAAATACAGTATGGGGACAGTATACCAACCTCACAAACTTCAAAGTATTGTTATAGTGATGAAATCATATGGTTAATATGATGAATACAACAGCACTTTAAAAGGAATAAAACCATCATACAATTATGTGAGATGAGTGAGATCAGGAGAGGGAGTACCCCAATCATTTGGCCATATGTAAGAGTCTATATGGGTCAAATGACTAAATTGGATAAATGTAGATTTTAGTACTGCATGGTTCAAATAGTATCTCTGGCTTTGAAAGCTGAATGACCTTGGGCAGGTTATTTCCTTTCTGGTTTCCCTCCTGTAAAGGAAGGTGCAGGGGGAGAGGCAAACTGCTTGCTGTGAGGATTATAAGAGAGCACATATGCACCTGGCATGTGGTTTTGCACACCTTGGGGTGTTAATAAATGTCAGCGTTCTTTCCCTTCATTAATGTAATTGAAAGTAGTGAGATGAACTAAGGACTGGTAGCTTGAGGGACACTGTCATCAAGATATATTATAAAAATAAAGGTGAACTTTAGCAAACAGACTGTAAAAAGCAAAACAAAACAAAACACTGTGTTAATTTCTAGTCACAGTTTGCTAGTTGCTCTCTCCACACTCCTCGGTGCCTTTTATAAGCCTCTCTAATACAAGCAGAGTGTAGCTGCAAAAACAGCATGACCATAAATTTTAATAACTCCACGCCACCACCACTAAAGTTGCTACCAAGGCAATCGCTTCAATCTATGTTCTTCCTTGATATTAAAAACAAAGACAAGCAGTAAATCAGAAGACATTACCAAAGAATCCTCAAGTGCATCCAGGAAAACACACACACACACACACACACACACACACACACAACAACTGAACACTACAGAAAACAGCTGTCTTTAAACAGCAGATCAGTCATTCTTCATCAATAATGACTGCTTTTGGGCCCACCTGGTTCCTTAAATTAGTCCACCTCCAGCTTTCTGATCCTCAATCAGCCACATCACAGTTATTTCTGCTGAGGTGACCCCAAAGATGTTACCAGCACCAGGCTGAGAAGTCAGGAGCAGAAATACACAGGGGCATGACAAATTCCAAGGGTTGGAGTTCTCCCTGAAGGCTGTCTCTTCATTCATCCCAGGATGCCTCCAGGGAAAACAGAAGGCTCCACCCACCATTACAGAAAATCGCAGCTGACAGGGAAAGAACTAGGATTTTCAAATGTGTGCCAAGGAAAGGTGCAATGGAAGCACTTCTCCGTATTGCTAGACTTCCCACAGAATTTGCTACACCAGTTTTAGGCAATAAGACAAGGAGAACAACATGCATATGGTCCCTCCTCTTGTACCCAAATACTACAAGGCCTTCCATACCCATTTCAAAGTCTGGTTCATTGGCCTGAAAGTAATCAGCAGCACTGTTTTCTGGCTTTCTAGTTCTACCGTAGACTCATAGTAAGAGAGACTTCTGGGTAACCCCCTGTGGTGGTGGATATGTTGACTACTACACTGTCTGTCATTCTTGAGCCATGCATTCAACTGCTGATGTGAAACCCATGGAAGTTCCCACATTTGCTGTCGACAACTGTACCCAACAAATTCCTGGTAGTAGTCACTCTATTAGTCTGGGCTGTTCGGGATAGCAAGAAGCTAATTTGCAGTAGACTTGGAAGATGATTGAGAATCAACGTTTAGTGACTTTACACCTCGAAGTGGCTGAGGTTGTTTGTCACTTCAAAGTAATCCAGATGTACTTGGATGTTCAGTAAATAGAATTAAATGGAATTATCTAGTTTCTCACATTGTGTGAATTCATAAAATGAGAGGCTTATTTAAGAACAGAATCCAGATCTGACTGTCTAAAATTTATATTTCACCACATGAATTACATGTTACAATTGAATTACAGTCATGAGTCACTTAACAATGGGATGAGTTTGGAGAAATGCATCATTAGGTAGTTTGTCATCACACAAACATCAGAGACTGTTTAAATAAACTAAGATAGCTATAATGTAACTAAGCTACACAATCATTTTTTCATTTTTCCCAAAGAAAACTTTTATTTAAGTAATACAAATGATGCATTTTATAAATACAGCTTTAGAAATATAGAGATTCTTCCCACCATAACCACCCTGCCACCCACACTCCCACCCCTCCTCCTCTTCCCTCTCCCATTCCCAGTCCCATTCTCCACTAAGATCCATTTTCAATTAGCTTTATACACAGAAGACCAACTTTATACTAAATAAAGAGTTCAACAATGTACATGTAAAAACTACTTTTCAACAATCAAGACAAGGGCTGTTCAAAGCCATTGCATCTTGGGGCCAGTGCTGTGGCCCAGCAGATTAACACCTTGGCCTGAAGTGCCAGCAGCATCCCAAATGGGTGCCGGTTCAAGTCCCGGTTGTTCCACTTCTGATCCAGCTCTCTGCTGTGGCCTGGGAAAGCAGTAGAAGATGGCCCAAGTCCTTGGGCTCCTGTGCTCATTTGGGAAACCTGGAAGAAGCCCCTGGCTCCTGGCTTTGGATCACTGCAGCTCCAGCCATTGCAGCCAATTGTGGAGTGAACCAATGGATGAAAGATTTTCTCTCTCTCTCTCTCTCTCCCTCCCTTCCTCCCTCTGCCTCTCCTCTCTGTGTAACTCTGATTTTCAAATAAATAAATAAATTTAAAAAAAAGTGATTGTATCTTGAAGTTCATTTCACTTTTTTTTTTTAGAATCTTAATTAACTTTAAAGAAGCACCCAAGAATGATACATCTTTTGCAAATGCTTAAACATTATTATAATACAACTCTATGAGGACAGAGGTCCTGCATGGGAAGTTAGTGCACAGTGACCCCTGTTGTTAATTTAACAATTAACATTCTTAGGTATGATTTCAGTGACCACCCGAGGCTCTTGACATGAGCTGCTTAGCTATGGAAGCCTTTCGAATCCATAAACTCGGTATTTAAACAGGGCTATAAGCAAAGTAGAAAGTTCTCTCCTTCCTTCAGAGAAAAATACCTGCTTCTTTGATGACCACTTCTTTCCACTGGGGTCTCACGCACAGAGGTCCTTCATGTAGGACATTTTTTGCCACAGTGTCTTAGCTTTCCATCCTGAAAGTAAGCTATATAATCTTTTGGGATCACCTTCATATATGCAGACTGTCACTGACCAAAACATCCTTATTCAGCTCATGACTGCATTTACATGAACAATGTGTATCTATTACATGTTACACACTTTGTGTTTAACCTGTTTATCCTGTCCTCTGAACCTAATTGGGAGTATACCAAATATTAGGAATCTAAGGTGTTCAATAAATGTTTGTTAAAGCAATGGATAAGTGATGAATGAAAATGAATTAGAATATGTGCTTGTGAATGAAAAAAAAAATATGAGAGTGTTTTGACCATGAAGGACTAAATAGGATTTGAATATTGTAAGATAAAACAGTTGGTAATCTATTCAGATTTTATGCATTAAATCTTCAGCAGAATATATCATCTCATTGTGTTTTAAAAATGCAATCTGTAAAATACAAAATTATGAGGTATAATTTTCTGGAATAATCAGACTGCTTTGGCTGAGGGATTTTATTGAAGTTCTTTAAGACAAAAGACTCTGAATTTAGTAGGACACAGTTTGGGCTCATTTTGAGGCTATTAACTGTCTTTCAGTGAAGATTCTTAGCCTATTCTTTTAGCATTGTGGTTTTCTTGTTCTAATAATTTTATTTATTAATGAATTTTCTTTGAAAGGCAGAGTAATGGAGGGAAAAAAGAAAGATTTTCCATTTCCTGGTTCATTCCCCAAATGCCTGCATTTCAGATGAAGCTGGTAACCATGACCTCAAACCAGGTCTCCCACATTTGTGGCAGGGATCCACCCACTTGACTCCTCACCTCCTGCCTCTCAGAGTGTTCACTGTCAGGTAGCCTCAATTGGAAGCAGAGCTGGGACTCAAAACTAGGAACACTGCTATGGGATGCAGGTGCCCTAAGCTGCATCTTAACTGCTATACCAAATGCCTGCCCCCATGATCTATTTGATAACAAGGACAATTATTGGTTTATAAGTAGAGTCATGTGCTTCAAGGATACAGAGCTGGGCACTATGAAAGCATTCCACATAAGTAAGAGACCAAGTCTCTCCCTTAAGCAATGTAAGGCAGAGAAGAAGCCCAGGAATCACCCAGCAGACAAAGCCCCAGCTATGGAGCTTGGAGATAGCTTGGACTTTCATTATTGCTCCAAAGAAATGATACTCTCCCTTGAGAAACTTAAGTGTGGGCGTAGCAGGAAGAACAGGGAAGAAGAAAAAAATGTCTTCTCTGGGTTCTAGAAGAATTTAAGATTTAGAATCAAGAAGGGCTAGACCTGGTCAAGGCTCTGATTATTTTTGTCCATGTGATCTTCAGAAGTTGCCTCAATTATCTGAATCTCAAGTTATCTATACAAAAGTGAGAAAAATTCAAAGCCAACAACCATAGTAATCTTGCATTAAATGACGCTTACGAGAAATGAATAAAATCTTGGCAAGTTCTGAAGTGCTCTATAAAGAATCTCATAACAATGGTGTTCCTGCTGGGGTTGTAGGCGGCAATCACAATGATGTTGATGGTGAGGACAACTGAGTGAGAAACAGTATTACAGATGATGGATGAGTCAGAGGCTTACGTACACTCCCTGTAGGATATTGTTCCATTTGGAATGGCTGCCTCTTGTTCAAGATCATTGGCTCCAGAATCTATATAGATTTCCCCTAGAAAAGTTTAAAAGGCTTCAAAACTGATTCTGTTTTCTGAAATTTGCACTGGCCTTGATAATGTTTGCCCTCACCCAACAAAATTACATCCTCTCTACCTCTGGCTGCAGGTGTGCCTCACCTGGTGCTTTGCTGATGTCTGGTTGCATGAGGTCAATCAATTAAAGCGGATTAGATCCACAGTCTGCAATACTGACAGAGGGCCAAGAGAGATAAGACTGATAAATAGCTCAAGACAGCTCCATCTCTCTCTCTGAGAAAAGGATAAAAAAAGAGAAAGAGCAGGGATGACAGCTTAGGGCAACAGGAACACTGACCTGAAGAGGGAACAATCAAGGAAGGACAAGATGGCTCCTGCAAATAAATAAGGTGCAACTCAAAGCCAGGGCTCTTAAAGTCACCAGTCACAAACCAGCTTCCTGAGTCATCATGTCCTTGAAATCCACTCAGAATATCCTCTTCTCACCCACAGACCCCAGTGACACAGTAGCTCATTTGGTAGTTAAGTTTGAGTACAAGGCAAAAATGAAAGTTGATTTCCACAGGAGTCCCAGTGTTGTGCCAAGACCCGGAGTGGTCTCCTGGCAGGATTCAGTCGACAGCTGGCAGGGCAGGGCTGCCTGAACTCCAAAACAGATAAAACATCTCCCATAAATGCCTTGCTTAACCCCCCAAATCTCTACCACATCAGTAAGGACATACCTAATGGCCTTACTAAAAAGACAAACCCTACACCTACAGTAACAATGTTACAGTCCTCAAAACTGGAAAACACATTTCAAATCATCTAAAATTCTTCCAGAACATCTAACATCTTACTTCACACTAAGTGAGATTCCGGGGCCATCTGCATCAACCTTACCCTAGAGACTTGCTAGAAATGCACATTCTACATCTAACAGCAAACGCTGTGAATCAGAAATTCTATGTGGGAACTAGCAATCTCTATTTTTTTACATAAACCCTTAAAGCAATTTAAATGGGTGTGAGTTTGGAAACCACTTCCTTTCATTAATGTCTTGGTTCAACTGGGGCACTGGTTTTTAACCAGAGGTGAGTCTATCCCCAGGGACATCTGACAATGTCTGGAGACAACCAGAATGGAGTGATACTAGCATTTAGTGAGCACAAATGAGGAATGCTGTTAAATATTCAACAACACACAACAAAGAATAACCTGGCTCATAATAGCAACAATGCCACTATTGAGAAACTCATCACCAAGAAGTACAAAATTGAATGCACTCAACTGAAGTGTGTAGTACATGAATGAAACTCTTCTACATATATTTACATACATAGTCTAATGTATTCTCCACAAAAACCCTTCTGTGTGGTGTGTGCATGCTCTCGACATGAACATTCACAATGCACATGTCCATTTGAGTTTATGACCATATGCACACATGTGTGAATAGTTACATATCTAGTCTAAACTGGTGCCCTAGCCTCTAAACATAGAGTATGTAGCAATAATCTCTGAGTCCAGGTGTTGGCCAAGTGGATATTTTGCATGTATAAACTTTGAAATTCAAGCTCACACACCCAGCAAGTAGCAGGTCTAATATTATACATGCTTTGCACTATTTTCTCTGTCTGGTCTTGGTAAACTCCTTCCCCACTTTCTCTTTGTTGTTAGTCCCTAACAAAGTCTCCCAGTATATCTCCCCTGGCACAACAGTATTAGCGGATAGCTTCAACTTCACCTTAGTCCATGGACTCCTTACTATAGATTAAATGATTTTAGTCAGTTTGCACAAAGATGTACTTTCAGTTCTGAATGGGCACAGAAGAAATTCCCTCCCTTACAAATAGATCTTCTAGGCCAAATATGAGCAGCAACTGTTCTATGAAAGAGAGACCAGCAAAAAAAAACAATAAAAGCAAAAAATCCATAATCATCCAAGGTCTGTTCTGTGGCTGTAATGAAGCATCACAACGACTCTCCAAAGTGCATTACCATTTGCTTATCTTGCAGGTGACCAGCTATGTTAACATTACGGCCTCAATGTGAACAGACCTGTGTGAATAATAAACATAAACAGAGAACTTTTGGCTTGGTAAGTAAAACATTTTCAGTCAACCCCATAGATTAACTTGCCATTAAACTCTACTATTCTCTATTTGCAAAGAAAGAAAATAAATTAGTATGTGCATTCCAGCATTGAGAGACTCGGGTCTTAGAATCATCAAAAGCTACAGTGTGGATTATGTAGCTTTAAATGACATATTTGAGGAATGGATATACAGGCATTGGAGCAGAAAAGCTGGCCTGCAACAGAAAGCAACAAACTATGGGTCACACCTAATTGTTGCCTATTTTTGTAAACAAAGGTTTACTGGGACACAGCTGCACTCATTCATTCACATCTTGCTTTTGGCTGCTTTTGTGCAATAACAACAACAGAGAGTATGTCATCTTCAACCCTAAAATATTCATTTTCCTGACCTTTCCTGGAAAAGTTTGGTGATATATGGTGTGGAACCTTGGACAATTTAAGGTTAGCATTGATTTTTTTTCTCAATTTTTGACCAATAATGTATGTTCAAGTGGTCAGAATAACTCAAATAGATATGGTGGTGGTGGGTAGGTGTGGATCAAATGAAAAGGTTGTATCATACAAGCTCATGAAACTATTACAAGATGCTTCTCCAGGTGACCCTGGACTCACCCAGTTCTCCTCTCTTTCTCACTTTCAGTCCTCAGGAATAATTGTAGAATATACTGGGAATATAATATCCTGAGATAAAGAGGCCCTGGCTAGAGTCGCCAGCACTTGTTCCAGGCCCTTTCACGATGAGATGTCATTCAGTGCCTCAGTCTATTCTGTCATGTCATCCCGTCACCCCAGGATCATACAACGCAGGTTGGAGTGTGCTTTTTAGGGTCCCTCAGGTGCAGTGCCAGCAGGACAAATACTTGACAGCTTTCCTGCACCACAGCAGAATGGATCATAATGAATCCGAGACTTCTGCACCCTGGATGCCTATCTCTGTAAGTAACAAACCCACTTCATACAACTTGTTGAGTGTGGGTGTTCTAGCTCACTGGACATGGGCAAATATTGCACAGTGGTAAATAGTGCACAGTGGACCTGCTTCTCAACTAGCAAACTGAGCACACTTCTAATAAGAGAAGACACAATTAAAAAAATTCATCCAATTAAGCATGAATGAGTCTACTATGGATCCCACTGAGGGTGGCTTAGATAAAAAATCAACTCAACGTAACATTCTGTTTTTTTTTTTTTTTTTTTTTTTTTTTTGAGAGGCAGAGTTAGACAGTGAGAGAGAGAGAGACAGAGAGAAAGGTCTTCCTTCCGCTGGTTCACCCTCCAATGGCTGCTATGGCCGGCGCTGTGCCTATCCAAAGCCAGGAGACAGGTGCTTCTCCTGGTCTCCCATGCAGGTGCAGGGTCCAAGGACTTGGGCCATCCTCCACTGCCCCCCGGGCCACAGCAGAGAGCTGGCCTGGAAGAGGAGCAACTGGGACAGAATCTGGCAACCAAACCGGGACTAGAACCCAGGATGCCAGTGCCGCAGGCAGAGGATTAGCCTAGTGAGCCGCGGTGCTGGCCCTCAACATAACATTCTGAAAGTGGTCAGCTGCAGATGCAGAGAAATAAACTACAGGTCTCTGGCAAAGGGTTCTGATAACTAGCAATCTTCTAGTAAAGCGGGAGTGGACTACAGTCTTAAGTTACTAAAATTATAATGATATAATATTTCCTCCTGAAAATGTATCTAATTCTGTGGGAATGAATTATGTACATAGGAAAGACTTGCGTTTCTAAAAGACAAGTACCCATTACCCATCACCCTGATGTTGGGACTTCAGTTTGCTATATCAAATGAAATGAAAGGAGAGAATGGCATTGCAACACAATGAATATCTCAGTCTCCAGGGCTCTGATGCATCTGCAAGACTTTGGAGTCACTTGAGTGATAAATGGTGATTAGCTGACTCTTAGTTTACCCACCAGCACATTCTACTGTGTCATCATCTGGGGACGAACACGCTGAAATACGGGTCCATTTTTCCTTTCCTAGTTATTGTAAACAGAGTGGCTAACAGACCCCAATGTATCAGCAGGGCCTGTCTGCATGCAGCGATTCTGGTGTGTGTGAGAGAGTCCTGGAGGCAATGCTGCAGTTGGATATTTCATCCGGGTAATATTTCACGGTCCTCCTCTTTGCCAACCATCACCAGTGTAACATTCTCTCTGGGTTCAGATCAGCATTTCTAATTCAACAGGATTATTCTGACTTTCTTCCAACCATGATGATAGAAGCAACAGAAAGGGGGAAAGGTGGAATTTAAACAGTAATAATAGGATGGGAAGAGGCAGGTCTGCCGACCTCCAAGACAGCATCAAAGCCTCAGTAGGGAAGAATAATCTGAACACCCGAGCAGAAATATGAAAAGCAGAGTGCTGTCCCTCAGCCCTAATGGGATTAGTAAAGGTGACCCTAACTAGCAACTTACAAACATGAGACAGGGAGCTGGCTTGTACCTTGTGAAAAAGAGTCCACCATGCCAGCTTTGGGAATGATTTCAAAGATATGTGCTAATCAGAGAACACATCTCTTAATTTTAACCTTCTTGAATTCTGTATATCTACTAAGTAGTAAAATAAGTTTCAGCCACATGGAGGAAATATTCCCAGGACAGATGGAGGGCATCCTTTCCTAATACGTGAGCAGTATGAGCCCTCTGGGAGCCAGCTACCATTTTAGATGCATAAATATGCACAGAGTTTATAACGAATAATAAACAACATGAAGTTTGATATTATGGCATATAAATGGTATAACATTCTTCTTTCTCCTCTTTGTGAGTGTATTACAGTTTTATTCATTCATATAAAGATGGTAAATTATTTCATTCAAAAACCTAAAAAAAAAAACCAAAGTTCTAGAGGAACATGGTTGACACTATTTTTGTGTTCACATAAGTGTGACAATTTGCATGTGCATTTTTGTGGGTTTGAACTTAACATCCTCCAAAGCTAATTCCTCTAGCTCTCTATTCTTATTTTAAGTAGAGTTATGATGATTCAGAAAAATATAGGCCCCTCTGTGTCCAGCAAAAGGAATCTATAGTCCAGTTTTACTATAATCCTTGACAGTCCCAGGACAGTTAGTGGAATTTTACAACTTCACTGCTATAGAAGGGCTTTCAGGAATTTGAATTTATCACAGCGCCCCAACCAGAACAGATTATAAATTCCAGAGTGAACAGACCTCAGGATGATCTGGAACCAAGTGAGCTCTAGGGAGTGGAACTGATCACTGGAAGTGACTGACCCAGGAAATATTCAAAGGTGGGATAGATATCCTAGCCCTGACCCAACTCAAAGCTAAATGGGATACCACTTCTGTTACAGAGGAGGGAATTCTCTCGGCAGATAGTCCACCTTTCCTCTCCTAATATTCACACTCTTCTAGAGCCATCTTTCTTTTTTTATTTATTTTAAAGTCAGAGATACAGAGAGAGAAGGGGGGGGGAGAGAGAGAGATCCTCTATCTGCTGGTTCACTCCCCAGATGGCTGCAACAACAAGGAATGGGCCAGGCCAAATCCATCGTTTGTTTTGATTCATTTCTATGTTTTATAATGGAGCAGATCTTTCCCTAGTCATACCATGAGCATTTTGAGGGTAGAAAATGGACTTTTGCTTTCTATCTCTTTCTCCACATGGAAGTTTCAAAGCATACTCAGCTGCAATTCCGACACAGTAGTGGATTCAGCTTTACATTCCTGTGAAAGCAACACCCAAGTACAGAATGCAGCATCTCCATCCATGGTTCTTTCACTACTTTTTATTCCTGCTATTTTTATCTGAGCTAATGCTTTTGAAAATGTGAACCCTGTGCATTTCCCAGGGACCACAGCAGTCAATTTGTTTCACAGAGTCTGCTGGGTAGTTGTCAGTCTAAGCACCAGAAGGCCTGGGTGGACCTGAGGATGGCAGCCTCTGTGTTTATCACCAAGGCCTTCCACCCACGCTGCTTCTTTATTTGGACTAGATGCAAACTCAAGTCCTAGAGACACACGTGGATCCATCCCATTACCAGCTAACTGAACTATTTGGTTCTCATTAACCACATATTTAACCTTTTAAATATCCAAGATGTCAGACTCAGAGAAACTCATGTCTGTTATTCTGTCTATTATTTTACTCTCCCGCGCAGTGATTCCTGCTCAGTTGATGGACTGAGATCTGTCATTCAGGATGCAAACCCCTCATCATAATATTTTTTTTTTTTTGACAGGCAGAGTGGACAGTGAGAGATAGAGACAGAAAGAAAGGTCTTCCTTTACCGTTGGTTCACCCTCCAGCGGCCAGTGCTCTGCGCTGATCCAAAGCCGGGAGCCAGGTGCTTCTCCTGGTCTCCCACAGGGTGCAGGGCCCAAGCACTTGGGCCATCCTCCACTGCACTCCCGGGCCACAACAGAGAGCTGGCCTGGAAGAGGGACAACCGGGACAGAATCCGGCGCCCCGACCAGGACTAGAACCTGGTGTGGTGGCACCGCAAGGTGGAGGATTAGCCTATTGAGCCACAGTGCCGGCCCCCTCATCATAATCTTTTAGAACCACCATGAATGGACCATCTATTTCTATTTCATTAAACTTGCCAAGTTCACGATCTTTATGCAAAGTTGTGTGTATGTGTTGTCCCCATGAAAATACTTTGATTTCTCCAAATCAATGTAATATAAGTCAGGATCTAGTCAATGAAGTTTTGCAATCAAGTGTCTATTAATCATATACTGTGCACAGGACACCTTGGTAGGCATATCAGAAGCAAGACAAATACATCCAGCATGGTTTGGCCCTCTAAGTGTACATTTACAGTTTGGTATAGTGGAAAGTGCAATAGCATTGCAACTGAAGACTTGGATATAAGTTCTAGTTGTCCACTCAGTGTATGCTCTGGGAGAATCACGAATACTCTGGACATAGTTTCCTCAATCATAGAACAAGCATAAATCACTGAGCTTGTTGAGTGATAATGAAGATAACAAAAGAGATGTTTATGACAGCAATTTGAAAAATGTGCATCACTGAAAAATGCATCTATTACAATATAGATGAGGACAGAAGAAAATGGGAAACAAGCACACGGTTCCTTAAATTAAGATATAAATCAATTCTCATTTAATATTACCAAATAAATTCCACATCAGTCCATGACAAAGGGTCCAAGTGACTAGAAGTAGATTTGTCATTTGCCCTTTCAGGACAGAGAATACTACCTTATTTTGAAAGGGCCAGGCCGAAGGTAGAAAACCTATAGCTATGTAGGTGCTATGTATTTAATGTTTTTCTTACCCTCTCACATTGAAGCTGTAAACCCAAATGTGATGGCATTTGGAGTTGAGTGTCTCTGGGAAGAACTGGATCATGAAGGTGGATCCCTCATCAGCAGAATTACTGCTTTTCTAAGAAGAGGCCCTGGAGAATTAACTTTCTCTCCATTGCATCAGGTGGGCATCTACCAATCAGGAATTAGGCCCTCACCAGAAACCCAACCACTTAGCACCTTTACCTTGGACTTCTCAACTTCCAGCACTGCTAGACATAAATGTATGTGGTGTAAATCATCCAGTTAGGACACTGTGTCACAGCAGCCCTACTGATTAAAACAATATAAGGTATTTAGATAACCGCAGAGGAGGAGTTAAGGAAGAATGGGAGAAGTTTTAGAATAAAACTTAATTAGAAAAAACAAAATTCAATGAAAATAAAGTAGAGAAATTAGGGAATTTGGCCATAATCAGTTCTTGAACAGTCTGCTTTCAAAAGCTTCATGAATCGTGTTGAGATAAACATTTGGTTACTAGGTAGAGTCCTGGGTTCAAAATACAGAAACAAAGAATTTTTAAAGTTCATGAACACACTAACTCTTAGGGAACAGTGTCTGTTTTTCCCAAAAGTATTTCCATGCACTCATTGGCAGATGTTTCCTTAAAAATGGTACAATTGCATTTATGAGGTTTAGAAGGTCTGCACTCAAACTGTTCTTGAATATAACTAAAACTCATTATTTCTCAAATGTACCTACTGACTCCCCAGTTTTTTGCTGTCTCTTCTGGCCAGAGAATAGCTTTGGTTGTTTGGAAGGGCAGTTGTTTATGGACCTCCCCCAACCCTGGCTGGGGGCTAGGAGGTCATCTGTGAAGACATCTTCCCAGCAATGCTAGACTGTGTTGCAACAACTGACGGTTCTCTTACTGTTGCTGAGTAGTCATACCCACTGTACACCATATCTGAGTCCATTAAAGCAGTGACTAAGTTGCAAAGAAAGTGAAAACTTAGAGAGGGAAAGGAGTAGTAAGGATATGGACAAGTAAATAGATTGTGACTAAACAAACCCACTCAGCCTCATCTGAAAAAATACACAAAAGTAACTCCTCAAATTGTCTTTGTTTGCATGGTTTGCCACTCTACTTGATACTTAATTCAAGATACTTTCTGCAGGCAAATTCCTAGAGGCAAATATCTTAGAAAACCAGATGAAGGCATAAATACATTCCTTGGGTGACAGTATGAGACACTGCTGATTCAATTGCTGGAAGCAGACTGCTGATACGCCAGCTCACCGAGATACCAGGTCTAGGCAGGAAAAGCCTAGTGCTCAAGGGTATCTACAGCTGAGTGCCTGTAGCACACAGGCTTCATCTCCACTGTGAAGGTCAGAGAGAGGACTAAGAGTCACATGCCTACCACAGAGAGACACAGTACAAAGATGGTATTGAGTCTGGAGGGTACAATTCTTAGAAGAGTAGGGAACATCATTTTTGGCTTTGCTTTTGGTTGTTAATTATTTTTCCCAGATTATACTTATTAGCTGCATTATGTGATACAGACCTTACAGATTCAAAGCCTATAGCCTTGGTTAGGTCTTCAGACAAATTTCATTATATTTTTAAGGTAGTATGGGGTTGGGTACTACATAGTATTTTTTATGTCAATTCATATTTAATGTTTGAAAATCAAAAATGAGATCATCTCTTATGAATAGTTGCATTTTCTTATTCTTTTTTTGAGAAATGATGACATTCGGCAACATTGGGCTAACAATCCACCAGCACTGATTATGAGAAAAAGTGACAAGTTTTCCAATCGACCACAGTCCCCTTCCCTTCCTATTGCTTTATTAGATGGAAATGCTGAGTGTTAGTTATCTATCATCCAGTTTTCTCTGTTCTTTTGTTTGTATAATAGGGAAAAGAGAAAAAGAAAAATTCTTTTGTCACCATATGAGTAGCAGTCTCTGACCCTCAATAAAGGATAGACCAAGGAGTCCATGGGTTCAGTAAGAATGAGAGCATGCAGATTTTTTATACCTCATTCCACTGATTCCACTGTAATCACTTATGTTATCTGTACTTTATAGGCTTTTCTGGCTTTTTAACCCACAATATACTATAATAGTTACAGGCTTTTGAGTAAGTTGTGCCTGTCTTTGATGCTTAACTCTATTATTTCCCAGGCATTCTTTACCCTATTATGTAGACTCTGTGAGTTTCAATGCTCTTATCTTTTAGGCTGGGAAAAATATTACTTACCATGAAAGCTTGTTATGAGGATAAAACAATATATGAGATATCTAGCACTTAATAGAAGATGTTCAAGAAATTTCAGTTCTCTTCCCCTTCGAAGAGTTGGGATGAATTAAGCATACTCGATCATAAAATCACACACACATCTAAAGTGTCTGCCAAAATGTACTGACCCAACTGCAGCTTCAGTGAGATGGCTCAGCCCAGGTTTTAATGGCACTTTTCATGGACTAGGGCTCAACAAAACAATCTATCACCGTTAGGCATTCCCATAAGAAGGGCTGGATTTAAATAAACTTCCTTTGACTCTGAAGTAAGGTAGCTGCTTTCACCTTGACTCAGAAACATATGAGTAGGAAATGTATTCTTAGCCAATAAATAATAGGATTAATAGATGTTTGCAAAGATAATGATAATAAAATGCATTATTTGAAAGTGTCATGACGGCAGACTATGCAGCATAAAAGAATACACATAAATTATATGCAAGCATAATTTCAGCCCTCTGAGTTCATATATCTGTGTGGCTATAACCATCAAGGAAAATTTAATGCAGGCCACCGCTCTGGGACTACCATTTAATTTTGAGTAGAAAGTGATATTGAAAAAAATTATTTTTGTTACATAACATACTGTCAAATAAATTTAAAATGTTCATTGCAATTTAAGAGCCAGAAAAACAAAATTTTTAATCTACCATGGTGAGGTTTAAGTGTGCAAATAAATCACAATCCTCTCTATCCGGAATCAGTTGCTAAATAGATGCAGAGTAAAGCTCCAACATACTTTATTGGGCATAGATCTGGACGAGGGAATGCATCTGGGACAAGACTTGGACAAGGTCATGGATCCATTAGCCTATTGTTATTCCTACTTGTTCCCTCCCCCAGTGCTTTCTGCAGAGATGGCATATGCCTGGGTATGATGATCCCAGGGAGAAGAGACCCCTGGACAGGAGGAAGGAAAGAAGTAATCTCACCAGACACCTATAACCCTTTCACTTATCCTCACAAAATGGATAGGGTGTGGAGAAAAGTTACACCAAGTGCCATCCTAGTGGTTAATTTCCAAGGAACAGCAGTTGTCTCATGCATAGTAGAGAAGAGGAAACCACACCTTCTTTAATAACCCAGAAACTCAAGTAAGCCCTTTCCAGATAATACTACCATTCAGAATGACTTTTAAGAGGCCCTGAGGGAGCCAACTCTCATAGATCTAAGGAAGATTTGTTGCTTGGATGTTTGTATACTTTTAATTATCTTAAAATGTACAGTTTACAGTCATGTTAAACAAAGTGGCTGCTTTGACTAATCAATTAGTAACCACGAGTGTTTTGGATGACTGCTGCAAGTGTGAACAACATGCAGCTGAAGTCTTAACTTTTTGGACACTGAGGTATGAGAAGAGAAGCAGAGAGAGGAATGTTATGTATGACTTATAAGCAAATGAAATTGCGATCCTGGTGGCTCAGATTTCAGCAATGCCATGGATGTTTCTTCACATCGTGAACTTCTGCTTCTGTCGTGAAGGACCCAGCTAGCTGCTTTGCTGTTATATATGTCACCATACCAGCCAAGACTCTAGGGCAGCCCAACTATGCTGTCAAGCCTAAGTCTCAAGGATGCATATAATCACCATATTTACATTGATGGCCCAGGCAATAAGAATACAACGTCCGCTAATGAAACTAAAGTGCACCTGCCGTTTTGGAGATGCTACTTGTTCAGGCAGAGTTGCCTGTCAACTGTCTCTGACCAAACAGTATAACCTGCAATTTAGTTAACAAACTGAGATAAAATATAAATCAGTGCTCTTAGCAGGCTTCCTTGATTCACTTGGGTTTTACTGCCTGTCTTACGGATCACAAGTCTCCAGTAAAGTGACAGTGGTAGGAGGAAGACCTTGCAGTGTCGAAAAGAGAAGTAAAAAAAAAAATACTGAGTTTTAAGGTGGAATTTGTACTGTTTGTAAGAAATACAACAAAACTACTCCTTGGTTCCAATAAATCTATCATTGCAACCTTTGTAGATTTCAAACTCTTTAGCCAGGTATTCTATCCAGATCCCTACTATGAGGTGTTAAACAGGACTGGTGAATAATTGAGTTATTCATTCAACAAGTATATACTGAACACTACTGTGAATGAGGTATTGCTCAAGGCATTGATGGAAAATATACAAATTATTTCTAACTTTCAAATATTCATTGTACTAATGCTCATGGAATGAGCATGGTATGGAATGGAATGGTGACAAATATCAACAAGAGTGAAAACGGGGCTCAATTCCAAGGGATTATTTTAAGGGAGAACAGAGTACACTAATCCCATTTCACTTTAAAGACTTCCAAGGAAACTATATATTCAAGGACAACAAATAATATAGAGTAAGGAGAACTAGTTTTAAGTTACAGTGATACAGGAAGATTTTATTTACAGAAATGAGGCTTCAACTAACCCTAAAATATACAGAATGTGCATGGATACATTGGTTCAACTTGCATGCTATCATGTAAAAAACAAACAGAAATGCAAAGTAACTAAACTTGGAACTAGAATCCAGGGAACCTAGATCTAACCATGTATTGATTCGTGTGAGTTAAGAAGCATGGATCAAATCATTTGCTTTCTGTCAGGATTAATTTTCTTATTTTGAAAATCGCAATAGAACTACCCAATTGACTACATAAGGAAGTTACAAGAACCAACTGAGGTGCTATTCATATTCACTCACATGGCAAAAGTTGGTAAATTGGATTGCATTATATACATATCAGAAGATCATTGGTCTGGGTGGATGATCTTTCTGATGTGTTGTTGCATTCTACTGGCCAGAATTTTATTGAGGATTTTTGCATCTATGTTCATCAGGGAAACTGGTCTGTAATTCTCTTTCAATGCTGCATCTTTTTCAGGTTTATAACTAGTACTCAAATATACTTTGTGTTTCTGTGTGGGTGCAAACTGTTGAAATCTTTACTTAGTATATACTAAATTGATCTTCTGTATATAAAGATAATTGAAAATCAATCTTTTTTTAAATTTATTTGACAGATAGAGTTAGATAGTGAGAGAGAGAGACAGAAAGAAAGGTCTTTTTTCCATTGGTTCACCCCCCAAAAGGCTGCCACGGCCGGCGCTGTGCTGATCCGAAGCCAGAAGCCAGGTGCTTTTCCTGGTCTCCCATGCGGGTGCAGGAGCTCAAGCACTTGGACCATCCTCCACTGCCTTCCCCAGCCACAGCAGAGAGCTGGACTGGAAGAGGAGCAACCAGGACTAGAACCTGGCACCCATATGGGATGCCGGTGGCGCAGGCGGAAGATTAACCAAGTGAGCCACGGCGCCGGCCCCTGAAAATGAATCTTCATGAAGAATGGGATGAGAGAGGGAGTGGGAGATGGAATGGTTGTGGATGGGATGGTGGTTATGGGGGTAAAAAGCCACTATAATCCAAATGTTGTACTTTGGAAATTTATATTTATTAAATAAAAGTTAAAAAAAAAGAAGATCATTAGCACTCTACTGTAATTGTTGGCTTGATATTACATGGCTGTTTCTTCCTCTAGCTTTTACTTTGATAATTTTCAAAAGACTGTTTTAACCCTCTTTAAAATCTTCAATAGAAGCAGGAAATGCCTCATTTCATACTTATCCATTTCTTTTATCAGAGAAAATCAAAGTGCTCCTTGGAAATCAACTCATTAATTTCTTGGAGGGAGGTAAGGCAGGGGACATATATTTTGCACAGTTGTGTATGAATCTCAGTTGTACACAAATGGAAAAGTCTAAGATAAACTTTTGTAAGTCACATAGTAAATCAAAGGCAGAGGCAAAAATAGACCCAGGCTTCTTTTTATCCAGTTCTCTGCTATCCCCAAGACTTGCATCCAAAAGCCTTGTTCCCACAGGGAGGCTTCCAAGTAGATATGGCTTTCCAACTCTGCCGTGGGTAACTCTTTTTTTTTTTTTACTTTTTTACTCTCTGTTTCTTCATCTAAACAAATTAAAATGCTTGCCAAACAGGATTTTTGGAGACAAAAAAGACTAATGCATATGTAATATTTATGAAAGAAACCTAGTCCCGCATCCATAACACAACAAGAAGAAAATCAAAGCCTAGTTTATTTTGTTTTACACGAGAAGAAATGAAGGGCAATTGTCCTCAAATATAGGCAGTATGGCCTGACTTCAATAAACATTTAGAGTCTTATTACTGATTCCCAGAGTTATTCAGTCAATAAACATTTTTAGATACATCCTAGATGCAAAGGATTGTGCTATAGCCCAACAATGCAAAGATGGATAAGACTCAACAAATTTACAATTGAGCGGATAAGATAAGACATGGAGAAAATAGGTGTTAACAAAACAGAAAGGAGGCAATGTAATAACACTGACAAAAGTCACCACAGGTGGCCGACAGTCCTTAAGCCTCTGTGTGTGGTGCCAACATCCCATGTGGGCCACAGTTTGAATCCCAGGTGCTCCACTTCAATCGGGCTCTCTGCTGATGGCCCGGGAAAGCAGTGGAAGATGGCCCAAGTGCTTGGGTCCCTGCATCCACGTGGGAGAACCAGAAGAAACTCTGGGTCCCTGGTTTCGAATCAGCCCAGCTCTGGCCGTTACAGCTAATTGGGGAGGGAATCAGTGGGTGAAAGATCTCGCTCTCTTTCTATCCCTCTCTCTGTCTGTAATTCTGCCTCTCAAGTAAATAAATAAACCTTTAAAAAAAAAGTCAACTTAATTTCAGTAGAAATGGTTGACAGCTGGGAGAAAAAGAAAGGTCTCATAAAGAGGTGGCTCATAAGTGTGGCCATGAGGGGCGTCTAGGATTTCAACACATAAAGGCAATGAAAACAAGGCTGCGGAAATAGCTTTTTTGGCAGTGGGAACAACATGTGAAAAGCAGGGAGAAAAAGGAACGTGAAGTCTGATCAGTTGATGAGTTTGGTTAGGGCATAAAGTGCACATTCGAGAGGAATGAGAATCACTGAATGAAAGAGTAGATTTTGAATGTTGTATTAAGGACTATGAATTGTCTTCAGTTGTCATTGGGAAACCCTTGAGTGAAGCGACAGAGAATATATTTTACACACATTGGAGCATATTCTGAGCAGATGGGGAAGAGGCAGAGGAGGGGAAATGTACCAGATACAGGAGAGCTAAGGCAACAGATGGCATGAGATCCCAGGAGAGATAAAGGACAGGAGGCCAAGGGTCCAGGTAGACTCCACTGTAGAAAGGACACAAGAAAATCATTGTCTCTGAGACAGAAAGGAAAAGGAAATAGAAGCAGCTATGCTGTCATGTGAGGAGAGCACCATTATCTGATATATGTAAAAATAAATTACAAAATCAGTTCTCAGAAATATAAGATGTTTATTAATTGAATTAGGAGTAAACTGAGGCCTTTGTAATCTGTGACAGGTGCTTCAATATGATCTTTGTCTTGACGATGGAGACGGATATGAGTTTACAAGACTAACAAACCAGTGAACTTTCAAAACGTATTCTAAAATGGCAGGTGAAATTGTCTAACAGTTCTGCTGGCAGAGTTCTCTACTCAAAAGACACATATCTTGTTCACAGAAGGAGGCATTCCCAGCCTCTGTCCTCAACATTTATTACCTGCTTGGGTTTATGAGCATTTGACTTTGTGACCTCTGGACTTTACAAACTGAGAGGAGACGTGATGAGCTAGTACCGCTGCATGAAGAACAGTCGCCCCAAACTAACCCGGCCTTCTTGACTTTGTATTTCCCAAGTAGGAACAATAGGAGAATGAGGAGGACAGAGTGCAAAAATCACAAGCAAGCATCAGGTCTTTAGTGATAGCTGGAAGAATTCAACAAAGGAAAATGGGGGACACTTTCATCTGAGGATGATTTATACTCATAGATGGTGTACTACAAACATTGGCAGACCTTGAGGGGCTGGCCATGGAGTATGCCCTTAAAAACTACCTGCTCGATATTTGGATAAATGATTTGGATAGTCACAAGTTGACTCATGCTATATAGATGTGGTTATATTGAATGTCATATTGCAAATGCCACAGAGAGAAACAGGAAAAATAGAGAACAAAATTCAGTGAAAATTAGTTAAGATAAATATAGATTCATTTAGGTAAAGCAAACAATTACATAAGTGGATGACTGAGATAACACAGTGAAAATGGAATTCAGGAAGATGAGCTGAAGGTATTACATGACAAAGAGTTGAATAAAATAGAATCTAGAAGTAGGATAGGATCTCTATTAAAAACTCTCATGTAAACTCCTGATGGAGTGTTATAGAAATGTATTCCCACGTGATACAGGAATGGAGTCTGTGTGCTCTACGAGTATCAGGCAAAGTGTGAAGCATCGTGTTCTGTAACAAATACCCTTCTTTTATGTAATCATTAATGAGCTTTAATATGTCCATTGTAGTGTTATGAGAATGGAGAAGTATCTGGAAATATGCCCATGTTATCTGAGGAACAATTGCAGAAACTAGAAAAACAAAGACTTTAAGGTAAAAATGTGATTACTGTCATCATAAATAACTGTCCCATGAAGAAAGAATATTAACATTTACTCCTGAGTGTAGACTTCCAAGAAGTAGGAAGAATTTAGAAACATATTTTTGAATAAAATCTCTTTTTTTTTTCTCCATGAGAATATCCCCACATGGGGGCCAGTGTTGTGGCACAGCAGATTAAGCTGCCTCTTGCCATGCTGACAACCCATATTGTTGCCTGTTCGCGTCCCACCTGTTCCATTTCCAATCCAGCTCCCAGCTAGTATGTCTGGGAAAGCAGAAGACAGCCTGAATCTCTCGGCTCCTATACCCATGTGGGAGACCCAGATGGAGCTCCAGGTTCCTGGTTTCAATCTGGCCCAAACCTGGCCTGCCATTTGGGGAGTGAACCAGAGGATGGAAGATTCTCTCTCTCTCTTTTTCTCCCCCTCTCTCTCTCTCTCTGACATTCAAATAAATTCTTAAAAAATATTTAAAAACGCTGGTGCCGCGGCTCACTAGGCTAATCCTCCGCCTTGCGGCGCCGGCACACCAGGTTCTAGTCCCGGTTGGGGCACCGGATTCTGTCCCGGTTGCCCCTCTTCCAGGCCAGCTCTCTGCTGTGGCCCAGGAGTGCAGTGGAGGATGGCCCAGGTGCTTGGGCCCTGCACCCCATGGGAGACCAGGATAAGTACCTGGCTCCTGCCATCGGATCAGCGCCGGCCGCGGTGGCCATTGGAGGGTGAACCAACAGCAAAGGAAGACCTTTCTGTCTGTCTCTCTCTCTCACTGTCCACTCTGCCTATCAAAAAAAAATTGAAAGAAATATTTAAAAACAAAGAACTGTCCCCATAATGTAGCATACTTCCTGACAAAATCATGGGAGAGTAAATGAGAGCGCGCAGAGTTGCTGAAAGTGCATCTGTTGAGACTACTGTGGAAGGGATTTCTGGGTTTGGAAGGAAGTGAACAGGATGCCTTCAAAAGTCTTACCTACCTGGAAGAGGCTATACCTTACTCTCAAGAACAACCAGCCGTGGAGGGGTGAGTGTTTTGATGTGTCAGGTTAAGCCACCACTGGGGATGCCCGTGTCCCATATCAGAATGCCTCCTTTGATTCCAGACTACTCTTCTTCACATTCAGCTTCCTATAAATGCTCCTGGGAGGCAGCAGATAATGGTTTAAATACTTGAATCTGTGCCACCCACATAGGAGACTTGGATGGAGTTCCTGGATCCAGAACAGCCTAGCCCAGTTCCAGCTGTTACAGGCATCTGGGGAATGAACCAGTAGCTAGAAGTTCTATCTTTCTTTGATCCATCCCCCATCAATATGTATTTCAAATTAATTACTTAATTTTTTAAAGAACAAGCAAGAAGATAACTGGAATTGCTCAAAATAAATTGGATTATTATCTCATTTTTCCTTTCTCTGAATGTCACATAACTTTTCATTTTTTTCTCTATGGAAGAGGACAAAATTTTCCATGGTCATAATGATGAATGGTCACCCTGATTCATATGGGCCAATGAGATGGTAGTAAATGTAATATAAGCAGAGACTTTACACCCGCTTCCATTTGGTCAGCCTTTTCTGATGTAAAGATACACCAGGAAAATAATCAGGTCTTGAAAGCCATTTACTCCTTCAGCTTGAGTCCTAGAATAACCATGTCTGGAGCATTGCTTAATGTAATCCCAGCCTGGACCAATTCTAGCACGCTTTTCACCCCAAAGCAGAGCCACCACACTGAGTCCAAATGAAATAAGTCAGACCTCTGTCAACCTGCAGCCCTACAAATATGGAAGTACATATTTGCTAGGGTAAGCCATTGAATTTTAAGTTAGTTTGTTATCCAGCCTTGTTAGACAATGACTGACAAATATACTACTCAATCTTAAGAAACAAAAGACTAAACCTATTTCTGATAGGCACTACAATTC
This sequence comes from Oryctolagus cuniculus, assembly GCF_051225735.1. Taxonomy (NCBI): domain Eukaryota; kingdom Metazoa; phylum Chordata; class Mammalia; order Lagomorpha; family Leporidae; genus Oryctolagus; species Oryctolagus cuniculus. Next base: position 29,973,806 of record NC_142886.1, on the reverse strand, counting down.
TGAAACTGTGACCCAATGGCAAGGAAAATACCATGACTTTTTATTTTCCCCTGGTATATTAAAGAAGTGTCAAGCTACATAGCTCCTTTGGAATCTTACTTATGTCTTTGAACTTCAAAAATGTGGGCATTACAATCTATTCTAAATAGCTACTGACAAGATATATGGAAGTATTGCTGATTACTCAGCATCCTTTTGATGCTAGTTGAACCACTTCTCTTACCTAAAAGCCAATTAGATGTCATAGAATTGCTGAAAATGGCTATATAGAAACATCCTCATTCACTTAAAACTACATCCATGCAACACACTCTAGCAATTTGCAGAACATTTTTGTGATATCATTAAATAAAAGAATTCTATCCCACAACTGGAAGTATTGCCATTTATTTCTGATTCAAGGAAAAATCAATTCACTGCTTTATAAAATTAATTTAGACTCTTTAGATTATGTAAATTCTCTTTTCATTTCTTTTTTGTTTCATCTGCTGAATGAATTATTGCTCTTTGCTTTCTTCTCTAAAGAATTACACTACAGGGACACCAAAATGAATCTCCTAAATGATCTTCTGATACAGGTAACTGCACTACTCTGAATGTCCAATTGTAGAACACACTGAAACTATTTCTTAGGAAGTCTCTGAGGCACCTGATTCATTCATATTTCCTCGCAAGGAAGTGGAACAGAAAGGGATTATTATCTGAAATGGAAACCCAAATGTAGCAGCCTCTGTTGAAGGTCATCCCCAAACAGCACCTGAGTCCCTAGCAAAAAATCCTCTTTCCATGGCCACCTGTAAAAAAAATTCATGACCTCAGCTACCGCAGGTAACCCAAACTGCTTTCAGCAGAAAGTCACTTTGTAATCTGATGCAAGAGATCGGTCCTCAGTTCATTTCTCCTCCAATAGCAGAAATAAGTTCACACATGGTCAAGACCAACCTTCTCTACGAACCCTTTTCTTATCTGCACTTCACCCCCTCACAGAATTCATTAATCATGACAGTCCTAGTGAGAGTTAAAAATCCTCATCAAGCCACGTATTTAAACAACACCAGGAGCAAAACGAAAAGCTGCATGAACACTCACTCACAACTATTCACTATTCACAAACTTCTTTTCAGAAAAAAAGCCTTAATTGCTAATCAGTCCAATGCTTCTTTACATTTTGACTTGATGAAGTACCCATAACGCTTCAAATGTATTTCTCCTTCTATTTTCTCTTTGGGTATCTGCAACACATCTCTGGGCGTGGGTCAGGTGTATAAACAGGGGAGTGCATATTTGAAGGAGGCCTATGACACAAGCCTATGTCATAGGGAAGTGAAAGACAGACCAGGGAAGCCTGAGTTACTACCTTTCTGGTTTCTCCCCTGGCAATTCAGCTCTGTCCAAATAATTCTGGATTAATGCACAAGTGGAGACATTTCACATTTCCTCCTCAAGATCATGCTGACAGCTCACCAGCTGTTTCTGTGCTATTTTTTGCTGTGATGGCACTGGTAAGCCACAGCACCTTCTCTGTCGGTCTGCCAAAGGCAATGTGCCTGCTGCTCAGCACTCAAGAACTCCACTGTCTTGTCCCTTTCTCACTCACCTTGCGCAACAGCGATTTTTCAGTCATCAATATGTGGCCCTTGGAGGAAAACTAGATGATGGTGGTGCATGAGATGACTACTTGAAAAATATTGTTGATTATAGCTAGGTACACAGAATGTTTTATAAGATTTATTACTGAAAGTATATAAATAATATACTTTATAACTATCTGTATCTTTCTTTAATTATTCTTAATTCCTGAGAAGATGGCATAAGACAAAAGTAATATGGGTGATAGTTGGAAACATCTGTCTTTTGTTTCTATTCTCTGTCCTAGCCTCGTTTGTTCTTCCATAAAATATTTTCTTCTGACTTTATATGAAGAGATCAAGAGACTTAAATGGTATTACATAACTGTTAGGAAAAGAACACAATATTGCACCTGAATTTTATAAATTATAGTTCAAAGATTACTTAAAGACTTCCTTATGAATGCAGACAACAAAGATTATGAAGTAGTCTGGGGTTTGATTTACACAGGAGCCTAACAAACATGATTATGTGGTTTGCAGATTTACAGCATGTCAGAAGTCACTGCCTAGAAAAGAAGGGTGTAGGGCACAAGTGTGAGATGATGTGAATGGAAAATACAAGAAACAGCCCTCTTTTCTTGCTGTCTTTAGCCCTTGTTTATACTCCTGTGGAACTGTGGTCTTCCTACTTTTTACTTGTTGAATATTATGGTTAGTAATATTGTAATTATGGTTAGTAATATACATGAAGCCTGTAATTATACACTTGATTGCAGTCCTGCTTTTTTTAAGTTTGTATTTTATTTATTTGACAGGTAGAGTTACAGACAGTGAGAGAGAGAGAGAGACAGATTGAGAGACAGAGACAGAGAGAAAGGTCTTCCTTCCGTTGGTTCACTCCCCAAATGACCACAACGGCCGGAGTTGCACCAAACCAAAGCCAGGAGCCAAGTGTTTCTTCCTGGTCTCCCATGTGGATTCTTGGGCCATCTTCTACTGCTTTCCCAGGCCATAGCAGAGAGCTGGGTTGGAAGAGGAGCAACCAGGACTAGAACCAGCGCCCATATGGGATGCCGTAGGCAGAGGATTAACCTAGTGCGCCACCGTGCCGGCCCCATGAAGTCCTACTTTTGCAAAAATTAAAGAAAAAAAAAAAAACAGGAAGGAAGGAGGGCGATTGAGGGAGAGAGAAGGGAGGGAAATTGGGTTATCTTCCTAGAATTGTACCTATGAAATACATGAAATCTGTTCTCTTTACAATAATAAAAATTCTTTAAAAAGAACGGAAGAATGAAAAACTACTCTAGAAGCATGGGTGCGCATCATACAAGGGAATTTCAAAAAGTTCATAGCAACAGGATGAAAAAGCTGAGTTTATTTTGCTTAGTCGAGTTGTTTATATTTTTGGAGCTCTAGTTTCCTCACCAATGACAAGAAGAGGACAGAGCAGATCCTCACGCGCCCTCTCCAGACTCAAGATGCAGGCCCCATTGGCAGAGGAGCACAGGACCCTTGGGCATCGCTGAGCCTACTCCAAGGGCGCTTCCTTTCTCCCTCTGCAGCGATGCTCAGAGGACAGTGTGCAGACAGCACATGCCGGTGTTTACACTCAGCAATTTCTGATCAGAGATGACGCTTCTTTAGGAAATACGTGATTCCTAGATCAAGTGTCACATCGTGATGTTTCTGCTCTCTGGGTGTAGAATCAAAAAATAATCTGAAAATTTTCATTTTGTGTCCGCGGATTTGGGTGAGAGTTACAGTTTGATCTTCCCACCTTTGGATTCTGATCAAAATTGTTTTCTGATTCGGCTAGTGCTTTTCTTTGTCTTCTTTTTCAGACCATGTTTTCTTCGTCTTGTTTAATTTGAAAGAATGTTCTTGATTTTAGCTTAGAGCTGTGTATAAACATCAAGGAAAGGAAAGATCACGGCTCTTGGAGGCAAAATATATCAGGGGAGGCCTTGAGGGGATACTGCTCGCTGGAAGAAAAACCATGGATGTGTTGCTTAACTCCTATAAGCCTCTATTACTTTATCTCAAAAATGGGAAGTCAAGCCAACTGCACATTTCTGTGTTTGGAATTTTTTGTTTTGTAGAAACCGGTGTACAGTTCAGGCATGTTTCCCCAAAAGTAACATATCATAAAATAAAAAGGATCACTTTTATGAAAAAGAGAAGCCATACATTTTAAAGGTAATATTTTTGCATGGGCCTAAGACAACCTACGTGTTCATGTGAGGCCTAATCTATATGTAGCCTGTTGGAGACAATTGAGAAAGTTGTGGATTCAAATCAATCTCTCTCTATGGCTCTCCATCTATATCTCTGTCTCTCCACTCTGCCTTAGAAAACTGCTCAGCTAAATCTTGATTCCATCACTACTTCTTAGCGGTAGCTTTGGAATCCGCAAGGAGAGAAGGCCTACACTTCCAGGAATGGAGAGTCCCTACCCCACTTCCGGGGATGAAAAGTCCTTGTCAAGGTCTCTGTGGGTGCCTAAAGGTCAACCAATGAGGATCAGACCTGCCTCAACCTTTAGCCCCCACGCCCTGTATCTATAAAAGGAGTCCTCCCTACCTCTGACTCCCTGCTCCTGCTCTGTTGGGACCAGTGAACCCAGCCCAGGAGCGGAATCCCAATAAAAGCTTGTGAATTCATTGATTCATCTGACTGGGAAAATTTGCTATGCACCAGACACCTTTCACTTAGCACTGATGCAAATTGCATAAGATTATATTTGTAAAATTCTTAATCTCTTGCCTAGAACACAGATGAGAATAAATATATTATTACTTCCATTTAATAAAGCTTGAAGCAAAGATAGACACACAATTTTCTTTTCTTCCTATTATGAGATGGGACTTTATGAAAAATGGATGAGATTCTCAGTGAACCACCTTGTACTCCAGGAGCCAGATTCTATTTTCTCCCAGGTCTCTGACCATTTGCTTCTCTTCTCTCAGATTTCAGGTAAGATGTTGTCTCCTCCCAGGCTTCCCCCAACCACAGTATCCAAAGAAACTCAAGCTTTTGTCCTGAGCCTTTCCATTCTAGCTTTCATTGCTATTGTCAACTGATGATGATTTAGCAATTTGAACATCATGTGCCTCCTCTCATTACAATATGCCATCCATGGGGACAAGGACCTTGCCCTAGTTTTTCCCTTCAGAATCTTTCCTGAAACATAGCAAGCATTCATTAAGAAGCAGATGAGTGAATAGATGACTCTAACACAACATAGCAGAACTCATTTGCTAGTGCATTACACAGAGCTCATTCTCTCCTTGGCAAAAGCCAGCATGGTGTAAAAAACTGGTACCACTGCAGTCTAGATGGAGAAGACAGCTCAAGCTGTGCCCTGAGTTACTCTCTTCACATGTTAGCATCCTTAGATCTAAATATATTTACATAATGATATAGTAGGGGCTACAATAGAGAATGATACAAAGATTGAGAATGTTGAACACAATGTTTAATCAATGAATAAAATATATATAAGCAGAGAGAAGATTCATTTGCCTCTCTTCTGAATTCTTTTAAAAATATTTTTTTTGAGATTTGTTTTATTTATTTGAAAGGCAGAGTTACAGAGAGAAAGAAGAAGAGACAAAGTTAGCGAGGTCTTCCATCCTCAGGTTCACTCCCCAAATGGCTACAATGACTGGGGCTGGGCCAGCCTGACGCCAGGAGCCAGGAACTTTTTCCAGGTCTCCCACATGGGTGCAGGGGCCCAGGACTTGGGGCATCCTCTGCTGCTTTTCCAGAGTTGGAGCAGCAAGGACTCAAACCGGTACACATATGGGAAACCAGCGCTGCAAGCAACAGCTTAACCTGCTATGCCCTGATGCTGGGCCCATCTTTTTAAATTTATAGTCATTTTTAAAGAGATAGACAAAGAGAAACATACAGACCCAGAGAGAGTATTCCCATCCACTGGTTCACTGTCCAAATGCCCACAATGGCTTGGGCTGAGCTGGTCTGGGCCAAAGCCAGGAGGTAGAAACTCAATCTGTGTCTCCCAAGTGAGTGGCAGAAACCCAACTACTTAACTACCTCCTGCTGTCTCCCAGAGTGTGTGTGGTGGTGGAAACAGAACTGTAACACACCCAGGCAACCTTATCTGGGTCACAACGCCTTAATTGTCATCTAAACTGGTAGGCCAAATTCCTACCTCTGAATTCCTTGTCTATGGAAAGAATGATTTCCTGTAAAAAAGCCTGGGGCTTCCAAGACAATCTGTGGAAACAAGACAAGGGAACAGGAATGCCAGCAAAGCCACATGTAAGCTTTCCTTCATTCCTCCCTGGCTAAAATGCTTACCAATTTTTTTGAATAAAGAGATAATAAAATGTGTTATGTTGTGTGTAGTCTGGATGTAAATAAAAGTCTTTCAGACCTCAACCAATTCAAGCCCCAAACCAAAGAAACATTCGCAATTCACAATCCAGTGTGGGGAACCCTGGTCAGCAACACTGCCTTTGAGAAATGCTGTCTGAACCAGGCAGGTTGGACACTGCATGAGTCACAGGTTTCCAGCTCTTAGAGTTTCCTTTCCACTGCCAGAATAATAAGAAATTAACAAGCTCAAAGCTACCCTTATGCTGAGGTTGGGGGCAATGGTTGGGTGAATACAAGAACGTTTTCCTTCAAGATTTTGTAGTACTTGCCCTTCAAGGAGAACCAGCACGTTCACGTGGGTCAGTCACAATGGCACTATTCAAGGGAGCTAACTAATGCCCCCCGTGGACAGAAAAGTTCATCTTTCCCCAAAGAGCCCCCTTCTGTACCCTGCAAATGCCTTATTTGCATTGGAGATGCTGACTCTGTGTTAGGAAGTTTCCACAGAAGTTAGGTTCATAGGTTAACTACACCGTGTGTTAACAGAAATTTCCTTTCATCTTTTTAAAGTTATTTTCACTTCATTAACTACGCCTTGCTCTTTAATTATTCTCTGTTTAGATTATGTTGCTGCCATCATCAAATTTCTATCAGGAGAAAGGGCTGCTACCTTCAAGGCTGTGTGCACACATAACACAGACCTTCTTGAAGGCCGAGCCCTGGAGAAACCTCAGCTCGCGCGGATCTGTGTTTCCCACCTCTGTTTAGATCTTTGGAGATCATCTTCCTGCACTGCACCACCCTGTTTACCTCCTACCAGCAGCCTCCATAAAACGTCTGTCTCCCTCCTGGAATCTGAAACTTTACAGTCTCCACATAGCTCCTGCCTTTAATTAAATTCTGGTCCCCATCCACCCCTGCCAAGATTCAGAGATACCCTGAAAGGTTCAACATTAATTAACCAGGGCTCTGCAAACTCTCCAAGCTGGAATACTGGAAGAAAGAGGGTGGTAAACGTCTATGATATGGGAATTTCTAATAGTTTTGTGATCATGCGCATGTTTGAGATGCAGCAAATCTGCAATCAAAGGAAAGAGTCTGATAAGTGACCCTAACAAACCCTCCCAGTGTTACATTCATTATTTAAAATCCAAATTAGAGCTTACTCTTTTTCTCCACTTGAGAACTGAATATGGGCTCCCTTTCTCCACCTTTTTATTTACCCCAAATGAAGCAGAAGAAATGAGAATGATGTTAAAAGAAATCAAACCTTGTACACCAGTTTGATCATTTAAAAAATTATCTGGGGAAATTTCTCTGATGGCAATATACTAAATAACCATCACATTGAAATGTTCTGGACTTCTAGAACTTTTTATAAATTGCAAGGAGAAAAGGCTGTATTGATGCATCAGAGAACAAATGGACCATGAGATAAGGTAAAACTGATTTGATTTGATCAGAGTGATTTGAAGGCAGATGAGAACTTAGTAGTTATCAAAATCAAAACATACCTGATAAGGAGATTTCTTCAATTGCCCTGAAAAGTGAGCTTACTTTTATTTTTAAATTTTTTCCAATATTTCCAATGATGAAAACCCATTCTCCTATGAAGAGATGATCTAATACATGACTAATTCTTTGCCGTGCTATTACTTCTACCTTCATCAGCTTTTCAAGGCCTTATAGAAATGTTTCGTGGATTTTTCCTGGAATTGACAGATACTCTTTGTTAGTAAAATGGTGCTGTCTTATCTGTGGCACCATCTTAAGCACCAGGCGCCATCTTGGACTCTGGCCCTCATTGCCATCTTGCACAGTAAGCTTTGGTCCTAAGCCCAGCCTGGCTTGCTAGAAGTCAAGTGACCAAATGGCCTAACCACAAGCTTCAATTCAGCTCCCCCCACCCTAACAGGATTCACTGCTCCCACTTGCCTACGCCCTGCAAGTCTGTAACACATGTTTCTCTCTCTCTCTCTCTCTCTCTCTCTCTCCCTCCCTCCCCCTCTTCCTTTTCACCTCTATTGCCCTCTCCCTTCAGCCTGTCTAGTTTCCCCCACCTGACCATCAATCTTTCCTTTAATGCTGGTGTTGGTGTATTTTTGGTGGCCTTTCACTCTTTGCCAGTCTTTCATTTTCAGGTTCAAGTTAAAGACATTTTACTTAACTCTTGCCTCTGTGCCTGACCACAGGAGAGATGCTGTATCTGTTACTGCTAACATCCTCTTGGCACAAGGCTTGGCTCTGTCAAAGCACTACTGAACTTCTCACAGGGTGTGCAGTGTAACTCCCCTCCTCACATCCAGTGTCAGTCCTCACCTACACACCTTATTCTTGGCTTGTAGAGGGCTTGGGCCACGTTACAGCTCCACACTCCTCAGCCTTCTTGTGAAACTCACTCAGAAGTCTTCAAACTGCTTGAACAAGGACATCACCTAGCAATGCAGGTATGTCAAAGCCCAGCAGAATTGACATCTTGGGGAGAAAGTGGATACTTCTGAAAAGGTCACAGGAAGTACATGAGAAAAAACACAGGTCTTATCCAACACCTTGCAAAAATCCTCTGAGTCAGACCTTGAAAGATGAAAATCTCTGTCCCACAAATGCAACCTCTAGAAGACAGTAGGGAGCTAGGAACAGAGCCATGGAGACTCAGTCCAAAGTTTTGATTGATTATATAGGACTAAGATATTATTTGCATCTTCCTCCAAACTTATAACATGGATTATTTCTTAAAACCTATAAATGCTCCTCATGTGAGAAAGTTTTGAAGTAGTTTTTATTTCAAAGAAATCTTGATATTTGACTTCGTCTCTATTAATTGATCTATTAAAAACAAGGATAGTTTCGGGGCTGGCGCTGTAGTATAGCAGGTAAAGCTGCCACCTACAGTGCCCGCATCCCATATGGGCATTGGATCAAGTTCTGGCTGCTCCACTTCCCATCCAGCTCTCTACTGTGGCCTGGGAAAGCAGTGGAAGATGGCCCAAGGGCTTGGGCCCCTGCACCCACGTGGGAGACCCAGAAGAAGCTCCTGGCTCCTGGCTCCTGGCTTTGGATCGGCACAGCTCCAGCCGTTGCGGCCAATTGGGGAATGAATCAGTGGATGGAAGACTCTTCTCTCTCTCTCTGACTTTCAAATAAATAAATAGATATCTTTTTTAAAAAAAAAAAAGAAGCATAATTGTTTCCTTTTTAATCTTCTTTGATTTCCTAATACAGTTAACCATCTTCGATTTTCCAATACAGTGAAAAGGAATAGAAAATTATTGGGGCCTGCTGTGGCATAGCAGGTGAAGTTGCCGCCTGCAGTGCTGACATCCCATATGGGCACCAGATCAAGTTCCAGCTGCTCCATTTCTGATCCAGCTCCCCACTAATGCGTCTGGGAAAGCTCAAGGAGTTGGGCCACTGCATCCACGTGGTAGACCCGGAAAAAGCTTCTGGCTTCTGGCTGCAGCCTGACCCAGCCCTGGCCATTGAGGTCATCTGGGGAGTGAACCAGTGGATGGAAGATTGATCTCATTCTCTCTCTCTCTGTGTCTTTACCTCTGTCCATCTGTAACTCTGCTTCAAGTAAACAAAATAAATATTTTTTAAAAAAGAAAATTCAATTCCTCGTGTTTTACAGCCCACAGTGTAATTGTAAATGTTACTGATAACACTGTACCTGTACAGACACTATTTGCACTGAAAAATTGTCACATACTATCAAAAATGTGAACAATATTCTTTTCCATTATCATCTCCAGAGTACCTGTTACCTTCCAGCACCCATTTATAATCAGCACCTCACTGAGTCTTCCCATGACCAAGTGAGTGAGTATCACACAAGCTTTAAAGTTGAAGCAACTGAAGCTTCGTGGGGTTAATAACAATACTCAACCTCAGAGACCCAGTAAGTGGTAAAATCTGACGAGACCCAGTTCTCTCTGATATTCACTGAAGAAGTTATTGAACTGCCATAGGAAGAAAAAAATGAAGACTATGCTGGTTGTTTAATGGCAAATAATGCAAACCCAGAAATGCATCAAGTGACAATAAGGAGCATCGTTATCATTTTTCAACCTGTTCTGCCTTCAGAGATGCATGCCTTGGGGAGATCCATTCCTACCCTGCTTTCACAATGGAGCTGGAATGCAGTAGGGTACGCAGCTGAAGAGCTCTTGACACCAAAGGGAAGAAAAGATAAGCAGAGCTACACAAGGAAGCAAACTGACTGTGCCCGACAGTACAGACACCTATGACAGGGTTTTAGTCTATAACCTCCCCTTCTTGGCTCTTAGTAGTCAAATGGCGATTGGCAACTGCTGAGGCAGCATAATACGGTGCTGTAAGATGTCTTTTCAGAACTGTCATAGTCATTTTGTAACTTTTATGAAGCCGTATGTCTCTATCACCATCCAACTGATCAGAAATCCACTTCAAACAGAGGCTATGGGAAAATCACAAATTTCCATCTTGAAAACTAAAACACTTATGATTAACAAAGGAGAAGTGCTGACAACAAACTAGCATGTCATTATTTTACATTCAATATTGCCATAGGAGCCAGCAAAGTTCATCACTATTCCTAGTTCTCCCCCAAGCTCTTTGATCAAAGTCACCTATAAAATCTAGGTGGTCTGATAATTGGCTCGTCCAACTTTCTGATCTTATAAGTCCTTCTACCTCTTTGCCTCAGTTCCCTTTCCTTTTTTTAATCTGGTAAAATGTGAGATAATCCTTAAACATGATTGGTATGGAAATGTTACTCTAGCTAAATTATCTGGAAACACTGAAAGGAATATTGTCAGGACTAATGATACTAAGAAAGAGTCAAGGTAAAGATAATCCATGAAAGGAGCTAGTTCACTAAGATGTGGTAATGCAAAAAGAAATGGAACTTGATGAAAGATAACTTGTGTCACAAATAAGCAATGGATCAATAAGAGCAAGTGTCATGTTTCAAATCTGTTCAACATTGCAAATTTTTCAACTGGTATCTGCAGAATAAAACATTGTTTATGAGCTAAAAATTTGAGAAAATGAGCTTTCAGGTTAGAGGTGTGTCTTGTTTCAATTTCTTTTACTGAAAATGGGGAAAAAATTCAAAACTAACTGAGCATTAGAAAATTGAACATGTTGGCTGGCGCTGCGGCTCACTAGGCTAATTCTCCACCTTGCGGCGCCGGCACACTGGGTTCTAGTCCCAGTCGGGGCGCCGGATTCTGTCCCGGTTGCCCCTCTTCCAGGCCAGCTCTCTGCTGTGGCCAGGGAGTGCAGTGGAGGATGGCCCAAGTGCTTGGGCCCTGCACCCCATGGGAGACCGGGAGAAGCACCTGGCTCCTGCCATCGGATCAGCGTGGTGCGCGGGCTACAGCGCGCCGGCCACGGCGGCCATTGGAGGGTGAACCAACGGCAAAGGAAGTCCTTTCTCTCTGTCTCTCTCTCTTACTGTCCACTCTGCCTGTCAAAAAAAAAAAATTGAACATGGGAATTATTTCACTGGTAAAAAAAAAAAAAAAAAACAGGAAAATGACTATTGACTGGCATGAGGCAATGAATGAAGGGGTGTGTCTGTGACTAAGGGGGTACTGCCAGATGCCTACAGATGAGAAAAAAAAAAAGGTCCAGCCTTAATTGCAGAACCAGTTCTGTCTTCTGCAATATTGAGAACAGGATCATTTTAAATAATACTCTCTAAGGAAAAATTCTTTCTGAGAATTTTTCTTTGACAAATTACAGACCTGAGATGATTATTTAATCGCTCATACATTTATTCATTAACTATTAAGCTAGAAAATGGAAAGCACTGTGCTATATTATAGAGATATCAAAATGAGGTACAATCTAAATTTTGCTCTATAACAGCTTATAAAGTACTGAGGTAGAAACGTAAACCAATATGTAATGAAAATAACTATTTACTTCATACCTATGTAGGACTGTAATTACACTTGGTACTTCACACCAATTTTCTAATTACAACTCATTTAATCCTTACAAAAACCCTGTGAGACATGTATTATTATCATCCCTATTTTCTAGATAAAGAAACTAAGCATCATTTACCAGTCCAAGTGTCTGGAGCTGCAAAGGGGCAAACCCTGAGTTCTTAATCATTATACTCCGCTACAACCAACACAGCTGCTGGGTCTGTAGGACAGGATTCCTAGCATAGATGTGAGAAAAGGAGGATGATCTATCTGCAGATTCCCTTTCCTGCCTGGGTAAAGTTCTCAGGAACCAGAATAGTATTTTATTCTATGTATGTCTACCCCATTTGGGAAATGGAATATAAAGTGAAGTTCACGGAACCCCTAGGCGTGGTGGACAGAATATAAATTCGTGCAAACATGATGGACGAACAGTATAGTAGTTCTTCAAATCATTAAAAATAAAATTCCCATATATCTGTAAATCCTTCTTCTGTACTTAAAGACAATTAAAAGGCCAGCACTTTGTAGAGATAGCTACACTCCAGTGTTCAATGAAACATTTTTCATAATATCCAAGATGTGGAAACTACCTGTTTACTAATAGTTGAACAAATAAATAAACTGTGCTATATATGTGAAGTATAATATTATTCAGCCTATGGGCCGGCGCCGCGGCTCACTACGCTAATCCTCCGCCTAGTGGCGCCGGCACACCGGGTTCTAGTCCCGGTCGGGGCGCCGGATTCTGTCCCGGTTGCCCCTCTTCCAGGCCAGCTCTCTGCTGTGGCCCGGGAGTGCAGTGGAGGATGGCCCAAGTGCTTGGGCCCTGCACCCCATGGGAGACCAGGAGAAGCACCTGGCTCCTGTCATCGGATCAGCGCGGTGCGCCGGCCGCAGCACGCTGGCTGCGGCGGCCATTGGAGGGTGAACCAACGGCAAAGGAAGACCTTTCTCTCTGTCTCTCTCTCTCACTATCCACTCTGCTTGTCAAAAAAAAAAAAAAAAATATTATTCAGCCTATGAAAAGGAGTTCTTGTCATTTGCAACAATGTTGGATGAAACTGGTAGGCATGCTAAGTGAAGTAAACCAGCCTTAGAAAACAAATATACTATATGATCTCACTCATATTGGAATACAAAAAAATAAAAAGTAAAGGTGAACATATAGAAATAGAGAGTAGATGGGTGACCACCTACTAGGGCAGGAGAGGAGAAAAAGGGGAAAATCAAGGCATAAAAATTATATAATTATGTAGGATGACTAAGTCTACAGTTAATAATATTATATTACATTGAACATCAGAAATTTGCCAAGAATAGATTTTATGTACTCTTACAACACACTTATATGCAAAAATATGTAACGTGAATAATGTTAATTTTCTTGACTATAGTAATCACTTAATCACATATATTTATATCAAAACCACAAATTAATACCATAAAAACTTGATATAAACATAATTCAGAAAATAATTCTCTTGCACCATTTGGTCTTGTGGTGAATCTATGAAAAGATGGCATACAGTATGTTGGAAACAGAACTGCATTACCCTTATAAAGGGACACTGTATGCTGTGTATTTTTTTTAATTCTTAATAATTTTTACTTTATTTGAAATGGATAGAGAGTCCAAGACAGAGATAGGGAGATAGAGATCCTTCAACTGCTGGTTCACATCCCAAATGCCCATATTAGCCAAGGCTGTGTCAGACCAAGGCCAGGAATCTGGAACTCGGTTTAGTTCTTCCATGTGGATAGAAGAGACACAAGTAGTTGAGCCAACATCTGTTGCCTCCCAGAGGATGTGTTAGCAGGAAGCAGGATCAGAGGCAGATTAGCTGGGATGTGAACCAGATAGGGCAGAATGGGATGCAGGCAAGCCAAGCAGTCTTTTTTTTTTTTATTTAATTTTTTTTTAATTCTTATTTTTTGACAGGCAGAGTGGACAGTGAGAGAGAGAGACAGAGAGAAAGGTCTTCCGGCGCGCTGCAGCCGGCGCACCGTGCAGATCCGATGGCAGGAGCCAGGAGCCAGGTGCTTCTCCTGGTCTTCCATGGGGTGCAGGGCCCAAGCACCTGGGCCATCCTCCACTGCACTCCCTGGCCACAGCAGAGAGCTGGCCTGGAAGAGGGGCAACCGGGACAGAATCTGGCGCCCCAACCGGGACTAGAACCCGGTGTGCCGGCACCGCAAGGCGGAGGATTAGCCTAGTGAGCCGCGGCGCCGGCCGCCAAACAATCTTAATCATTGTGCCAAATGCTTGCCCCTGGTCACTTATTTCTAAAGCTTCCTATGATGGGGACAACAGTGTGGTTAGTTGGTAGTCTATTGAATTTTTAGTCATTATCCATTCTTCATCTTCAATATCACCCACTCTGTACCTAATGGGAATACAATCACTGGTTGTGGTTCATGGAATCAACAGAGGAAAATCTTTCTAATAAATGAGCAGCAGTCCTGACTGGAGGTTAGGTGAACACATTCATAGTTGAGAGATGGTGTGTGACAAGATAGAAAAAAGACACAACATAGTGGACAAGACCAGCAATTCAGAATGGAATATTCTTTTTTTTTTTTTTTTTTTTTTTTTTTTTTGACAGGCAGAGTGGACAGAGAGAGAGAGACAGAGAGAAAGGTCTTCCTTTGCCGTTGGTTCATCCTCCAATGGCCACCGCGGCCGGCGCACTACGGCCAGCGCATCGCGCTGATCCAAAGCCAGGAGCCAGGTGCTTCTCCTGGTCTCCCATGCAGGTGCAGGGCCCAAGGACTTGGGCCATCCTCCACTGCACTCCCGGGCCATAGCCACAAGGGGGAGGATTAGCCTAGTGAGCTGCAGCGCCGGCTCAGAATGGAATATTCTTAATGAAACCTGTAGGGACAAATTGGCATCCCTTTAGAAGGAATACTTGTATTTCTCAGGAAATTTCGCAAGACTACAGTTGGGCACATTATTTTGACTATGGTAGCTTAATGGAAGAATTTAATTCAGGAATTCAGGCCAGAATACCATCTCAGTCTGATACTCAATTATATGTAGTCACGAAATGAGAAGACCCTGTTCCAACTTGTCCCATTTTCTCTGAGTACTATAGATTAACCAAACCTCTGCAGCTGCCATGTCTTAAACTGAGTTGATGTGCAGAGTGTAATGGGATTATAAAAACAGAAAATAAACCAGATAATTGACTAAATATAAATGGAATAAAAGCATTCCCATCTAAAATGTGTTCCCAGAAAATGTAGAGTAAGACAAATTGTGGCAAAGGAGGGTAAACATGTGCTCCTAAGCTCCTGTTTTCATCTGTTCAAACCTGCTTCCGCAGCTGTAAGAGACATTTGCATGGTGTGGGGATGCTGGAATTTCCCTGGGAAGGAATGGGCACATTCACATCTTTATCTGCAGTGTAACAGGGACAAAAGGAGTGAATAATTCTGCAGAGAACAGAATAGAGACTCAGAAAATAGATCCTGAAGTGCAATTTGTACTTCTTATAATGTAGAATTTGCCAATATCACTTAACTAATTGAAGTTTCCCCAAATACTCAGGAGTCTCTTATTTTATTATCTTGCTATTCATGCATAATGGATTAGATAATAGGTATCCAATAATAATGAATTGATAAACTAAATAATAATAAATAGTATTTATTGAGCCCTCACTAGGTCCCAAATATGGTGCTGTTTAATACTCATATATTCTCAGTCATTTAACCTCCAAGCAACTGTGTATTGTGGATATAAATATTACATTCTGTGGATGTGAAAATTCAAGATTAGAGAGGTGAAAAGTGTCTAAAATCATGCCATTAAAAATGACAACAGATTTTATATAAACCATCTGTGAAGCTTGTGGTCAACGAAGCTCTTGGATCTAAGAGCTCTTTGGCTTTACTTGCTTTGGGCCTGGAAGCACTTTCCAGTGTGAAAACAATCATTTGTGCCTCTAGTATTTGTGGGGCAGGAATATTCACTTGTGCAAAACCATGTCACAAGGTCTTAGAAGAGAAAAGCAATGATAATTATAATTGTGGCCTGCCCTGCATGAACCATGAGTTAAACCATAACCCGAGATTCCTTCACCATGTCGTGATGTCACCCAACAGCACAGTGAATGTGGTCATATTCTCAACCCTTGTTCAGAATTCTAGCCCTAGCCCAGTGCCTCTCAGCATATGCAGAGTTCCCCTAAGGTACTTGCCAGTAAGCAGATTCTGATTCACTGGGTCTGGAGTGGGGCTTGCGATTCTGCATTTGAACCAAGTATTCAAATGATGCTGCTGCTGCCAGTCAGAGTTCTCTGAGTAGAAAAGTTTTTTTTTTTTTTTTTAAATCCTAGATTCAGCCAATTGTGAAATGATCTATTACTTGAACATCAAGTAGGATAAATGAGAAAGCTTTGAACAAATCTCATGTTTGTCATACTATAAATAATCTATTTTCCTAATTTGTAAATCGATCTAAGTATCACCTGGCCTTCAGGCTATTGAAAATGTGCACTGTTCAAAGCCATTCTTATATATTTGTATAACAAAAACTAAGCAAGTGTTCAGTACACAAAGAAAAGATATAAGACTAAATCTTGGCTGTTTTCTCCCCAGAATCGTCCCCCCTAGGTTTGAGTTGAGGTCATAACAATTACACAGATTTGACACTCACAGCAAATTTTACCAGTCTCAGAGTAAAATGTGATATGTACAATAAACACTAACATTTGTGTCAGGCAAAGTACTCACAAAGTGCTCTTGGTGACTTTTGTACTGTGTATGCATCTTTCTTATAAAACTTGTACCTCAAAATAGCACTTATCTGTTTACATCATTTGTCTTGACACCTATCTCTTTGAAAGTTAGAGCTTCATATTAAAATGTATAAAAAAGAAAAGTACCAATCATAGTTGGGTGTTGATTAGTAATTATAGAATTTACAAAAGCCAATGTTTGGGGGCCAGAGCTGTGGCATACTGGATAAAGCTACCACCTGCAGTGGCTTTATGGCTGATGGTTCAAGTCCCAGCTGCTCCACTTCCTATCCAACTCCCTGCTAATGTGCCTGGGAAAGCAACAGAGAGACAGAGACCTGGAAGAAGCTCCTGGCTCCTGGCTTCTGATCAGCCCAGCTCTGGGACATCTGGGGAATTAACCAGCAGATCGAAGATATCTCTCTCACTCCTCTCTCTTTCTCTTCCTCTGTAACTCCTCCTTTCAAATAAATAAATAATTTTTTGTAAAAAGCCAATGTCTTGGGTTAATTTTTTTCTTGCACCTGGACTTGTGCTAAATGTTTACTATCCATCATTTCCTTTAATCCACAAAACTATGTCATAATAATCATTTGTTACATAGGAAAGGAAAATAGTCCTGCTATTATTTGTTTTAATGTTTTCCCTATCAAACTTTGGTAATGTTGATCACTTCTCAATCTATGAAATGCTCCCTCCCCTTTATGACTCCTTTTTCTGGTCTTTTCTTGATCTACTTTCTCTGCTGTCCTCTCACTTTTTCCTCTCTGAAGGTTTACTGTTATCCTCTGACATTTGTCCCTGTCTACATCCTATTCCTTGCAGATTTCAAGATTTCAACTGTTTCTTCTATGAGAAGTCCTCCCACATCTCTCTGTCTCTACACCTTTCTTTGTCTTGAATTCCAGTGCTACATGTTCAACTGCCTCCCAGGTTTCTTTGCATGGCTATTTCTCTATCATCTTAAACACCAGAAAAATACTCATTGTCTCTTTCCCACAAAGCCAGTTTCTACTAAATGAAGTATCTGGTTTAGGACATGACATCAGGAGTTTTCCATTCATGCAGACAAAAAAATCTGTGTTTTTTCCAGTCTAATCAGCCACGCTGTCAGGTGGATTTCCTCCTTTATGATGTTGTCAGTGATTTTGCATTCCAATGCCTCCTGTATACAACGCCTCATAATCTGTGAGCAGTAGTATGCTAATTAGCTTCCACCATTCCCTCTCCATTCCCACACATCCTTGCATATATCATGAAATATTTCCTCACAGTCACTTCTCTGCTCAAAACATCTTTATTTTTTCACATTGTTGTAAAGACTGATCCTTGACATCAAAAATTTCTAACAATCCAAATCCTTTTATTGCATTCAACGTTTTAAAAATTCAAACATCTAGGGGCTGGCACTATGGCACAATGGGATAACGCCCTGGCATGAGGCACTGGCATCCCATAAGGGCACCGGTTCTAGTCTTGGCTGCTCCACTTCCCATCCAGCTCTCTGCTATGGCCTGGGAAAGCAGTAGAAGATGGCCCAAGTCCTTGGGCCCCTGCATCCGCATAGGAGATCTGGAAGAAATTTCTGGCTCCTGGCTTCGGATCGGCACAGCTCCAGCCATTGCAGCCAATTGGGGAGTGAGCCATCGGATGGAAGACCTCTCTCTCTGCCTCTCCTCTCTCTGTGTGTAACTCTGACTTTGAAATAAATAAACAAATATTTTTTTTAAAAAATTCAAACGTCTTTCAAAAATTTCAGCGCTTTCTACATTAAGGTTTATTACTAACATTATATAATCCTTCTGTGCCAGCCATAAATATCATCCACTGGACACTCCATTTGCATTCTAATTTTTCTTGAGTTAATTCATTTCTGTTCCATACATTGCCCTGCTTCCTTTAGCTTATCTAAAATCTACCCATTCTTCAAAATCCAGCTCACAACATACATTCTTTTTAGGTTTAGCCTTCCATAAATTCCTAAGATAATAATTCCTTTTCAGATATACACATCCAAGTCATTTGTAGAGCTTTTTGAAAATACAAACAAATGGGAATCATGTAAAAACTAATGATCAGTTTTTCTGTGGAAAACTTTCAAAATTTTCATAGATATTCAAATACTCATGATTTAAAAACTATTTAGAAAGACATTTATCTTTTCATATATATGGTACTTGCTTCCTCATTTGACTAGAAGCATCAGACATTTAAAAATGAATGTTATTGAATGGGTAACTCAACCCCTGTCAATTTACTCCATAGGTATGCCCTTCTCTATGGCAACAGATGTCCTCTGTATAAGGCATGCACTTTATTTTTCATCTTACTATACCCTGAGGCAGAATTTTTTTTTAAATAGAAAACAGCTTCTGGAGAGGAATCTCACTGAGACCAGTCAGCTACTTATACTCCCAGCAGCTAAGTGAGTGAGTATTGGAGTCCTAGGGTTAGGAAAGAGGAATCTAGGCCATATCCCCAGAGTCTACAGTAGGGACTCTGCCAGGCCTATTAGGTCAGGATTTGGTGTTTAAAGATTTTCTCTCAGGGTTGAAGAAATTGGTTACACTTGAGTTTCCCAGTTGAAAATGATTTGAAGTAGGAAGCATGGACTTGGTCCTGTAACAAATTAGCTAAATGATCCAAGATACATCACACCAGTCTCCCTAGACCTCAGCTACAAAATGAGAAAATTGACTACTAAAACTTCAAATTCTCTGAACTTCTGAATTCTGTTGAAGTACAAGGGATCTTTGTAAAGCTTAAGGAAAAGGTTAATTAAGAAAAGACTACAACATGAATTTCAGAATTTTTGCACCAAATTAAATTCATCTTTTCATTCCATTTTCCATGAACTTTTTGAAGTCCTGTCACATAGCTTTGAGAATGTTAATGGCTGATGTATACTGAGTTCATTAACTGCATGAACATTTCAAAGGCATTTCTGAAGCTCAACAAATTCTTTGGAATACTCCAGTTTCTTTATTCTCCTTTCTCAGGTCTGTTCTCTTTTAACATTCTCCCTCTTTTTCTCCATTAACCCTTTTCCCATACTTCTTAATTCAAGATACTGGATGAGTTTGAGGATAGGGTAAACACTCAGAAGAATAAATTAATCGCTTCTACTCCTTTACCCACTACTTCCATCTATCACTAAATTTGCCAATGTTCCCCTTTGCACTGCCATGTCCTCTATTCACTCCAGCGACTGCTACCATAGTTAAGTCTTTCAGTCATCCCTTCCTGCTAGATTATTGCAAACATCATGTTGCGAATCTCCCAGATTCTAGTTCCAGCTTCCTTCTAAATGACCCTTCCATTAACTTCCAGAATAATATTTCTAAAATGACAGTCTGACCTTGTCACTTATTTTCTGAGGCTGTTCATTGCCGAGTGATTAAGCCCAACCTCCCTAACATGACCAATTGATTCTCAGTGATCTGGATCTATTTTCTTTGCTCATCTTGATTTTTTCATACTTCTCAGTCTGAATTTCTGCTCTCTTACTGGTAGTTTAATATTCAGGTAGTTACTTAACCTCCAAGTGACTCAGTTTCTGCCTTCACAAGATGGGGATACTTCACAGGGTTGCTATGAGATTTAAATGTTTTAAACTATACAATGTACTTCTAGTCAACAGTAGAACAACAAACTGGTTATTACACTTTTTTTTCTGAAAATGTCCTTCTACACTATACTTCCATAATGAGACCCTATTCAAGCCTTGTGAGGCAACTCGAGAGTTAATCTTTCTGTACTGATTTTAGAAAATATCTTAGTTGTCTTCTCCTAACAATTACAGCAGCTTGTCATTTACCTACATGGTTTGAAGAGATTTCTATCAGCATAGAAGGGCACTTTACCAAAGTTTGTGGAAAAGTGAAATTAAAATATAAATCTATGAATAGTTTTTCCACAAGCATGTTCTCCATGACACAAATTTGCAGACACAGACACAAATTCTCTCTTTTTTCCAAAGTCTAATCAGCCATGCTGCAGCTAGATTCCTGCTTTACTATGTTGTCAGTGATTTTGCATTCCAATGCTCTTTTGTAGTGCAACTCCTCATAAACTATGAGCAGTATTATCCTAATTAGTTCTGCGATTCCTTCTCCATTCTCACACATCCTTGTATGTATCATGAACTATTTTCTCATGGTCATTTCTCTGCTTAAAACACCTTTATTGTTTCACATTGTTTGTTTGACATCAAAAATTTCCAACAACACAAATCCCTTTATTGCAACTTTCTTGATTCATCGCATTTTTAGTTATTTCAACTTATTTACTTCATGGCATGAATGGATTTCAAATTTCTTAAACAACTCTACTTATTTATTTTTTATGTTTTCAAAAAGGAGAGAGGGAAGCAGGGAGGGAGGGAGGGAAGGAGGGAGGGAGAGAGAGAGAGAGATCTCACCCATCTGCTCCCTCACTCCCCAAATGTCCACCATAGCCAAAACTGGGCCAAGCCAAATGTAGGATCCCAGAACTCTGAGTCTCACACATGGATGGCAGGAACACAAGTTCTTAAGTTATCACCTGTTGCTTCTAAGGGTATACATTAGCAAGAAGCTGTCACTGTGGGGCAGAGTTAGGACTTGAACCCAGGTACTCCAATTTGAGATGTGAACATCCCCATCAAAATAGGATAGTAGAGATACCCAAACAATACTCATGGACATTAGTCATCTGACAATATTGGCAAATCTCTTGTAATCTTTACTTACAACACTGTGATGGCCCTGGGGTCCTTTGTCACCCCACTCCTAATTATTTGGAATGGAAAGAGGCATTGTGAGACTCACTGAGTCATCTCCCAAAGATAAGATCCAGCCTAGTTTTAATGCAATCTCTTCACTCTTGTGGAGGCTTGCTCATTTTCTCTCTTTGATCCACAATTGGATGTGACATATCAATACCTTACTAGGTAGCCACAGCTTTAGAACAGAATTCATTTTATCCAAAACCAGCATGATAGAATAGTTAGGGCAAAGTCATGTGAGTAGATACTAGAGATTCTTGTAATGAAATCTCACCAGTTTATTATGGAAATCAAATATAATCCGTTTGCCGTGGATATTTAATGTAACGTTTCACTGGGTACAGGAGAAGCAATTAGACTGCTGAAAATTGTGTTCACATTCCCCATAATTCAATACTGACCACTGTTAGCAGTGCAAGATGTGACAAGACTGATAATTAATTCTGCATGCAATCAGCGTAATAAGAGGGGAGGGAAAAGCAAGGAAGAAGCACCTCAGGAAGGAGGGGCACCTAAATACAGAGGTAGATAAAATGCTACTTTCAAAGATGTCATAATGACTTCTGCAGAACCAGTCTCTGGGCTTGAAAAGAGCCCAGTCAAAATCAAATACTCAAAACAAATTTTCATGCTTCACTTAGGAAGAAAAATAAATCTCACAATATATGAAAGCCATCCATGACTATTTCCTTTTGTGTCTTTCTTCCTTGAGTTAAAAATTAATTGGGCTATGTGTACATTTGTAAGTAAATGAAAAGTAAGATTCTCTAAGGCCAGCAACAAAGCTTGGTCCTTCTATTCCCTTTGTGTTTTTCCTTGAGGGAAATGCCCATTACAAACACTTTGTGTGTGTGTGTGTGTGTGTGTGTATACACATATATATCTATATTGATGTGTAGGTATGTATCTGACTTAAGGCAGGTCTTTTTTGCCCATGTTCACTCTGTTCTCAATCTCATTTCAAGCTCGGTATTTTTGTCTTCTAGTTTTTAACAACCAAAGAAGATAATTATGCTACTGGTCAGATAATGGGCACATGTTGCTATCAGAAAAGGGAGTACCAGGTTCTTTTTTAATCTTTCTATCTACCTACCTACCTACTTACCTATCTATATGTCTATTTATCTATCATCCATCCATCCATCCATCCAAGAGAAAACCTTAATGCCAGTGTTTAGTGGCAGGGACAAGGCAGGGAAGTAATTCTAACAAAATCTAGCACTGGAAGAACTGCACCTACAGTTAGGTGGAGGCATCACCAGCCACTACCCTTCTCCAGCATTTCTGGCCCCACTTTCCTATATTTCCTGCTAGATAAAACTGAAAGGTGAACACAGAATGATTTCTAATTTACTTTTATAGACTGTGGGCCTGCCTAGATCTTTGTGGATAAAATGTGATCTATGTTGAAATAAGTGACATGTGTGAGCTTTGGTTAGTGAGTGAATTGGCTCATCTCTTCTAGGATTTCATGGGATTTGGGACTGGGTGAAATTGTAGAAAATCTTTGGGCAATGTCTTTTCAAGAGATACAACTCTTCCCAATTACTTGTAAAAAGTGAACTCAGTGTTAACATCAATGTCAGTTAAATCTTCTCTACTTGGGGAAGCAGTTTGGCCAAACAACATTAAAGGACGATGCGCAGCAGACAACATACTTTCTAATGCTTGGGACATTCACACGCATGAAAGGCGGCTTAGAATTCAGCTGAGCATTGGAGGGAGAACAGCTGAGATGTAAGAATATCATGCGTATGCAGGAACTCCAAAAATCTGTAGAAATATGGAATTCAAAAATAAGTTTAACTTTCTACATCAAAGCAAACTTATCTTTGAGTTTCACATTTCCATGAATTTTTGGAGTACCCTCATATAAACACATACACATATATGTATATACATATATGTATGTACACACATACACAGACATACACAATATACTCAGTAGAAATTAGGCTCAGCATGAATAACAATGGCACAAAAATACTGGCATAATCTCAAACATAAAATCCATTCAGTATGAGGTAGTTTAAGGCTGACAGAATTCTCTACAGTAATGTTAGGCACGAATGCTTTTATCTTTTTATTTGCATTCTACCATTCTTAGTCATAACTTCCATCATTATGTTTACCTTATGATCAACTATGGCTGCTAAATTCCCAGCTGTTCTATCCACAGTCCAGGAAGTAATAAGGGCAAATGGTGTTCTTTGCATCAGTGTCAGATCCCTTTAAGTAGTGTTGCTATAGGTATCAGTGAATGCTTTTATGTTCACGCTACTTGTCATATTTTAAGTTACATACTCAGTTTCTAGAAAGGGTTAGAATCATTTTTTATAAAACTGAGGGCATTATTATTGAAAATAAAATAGGAGAACTGTTAATAATGAAAGGAGACAATGGATTTTTGTGGGACTCAGCAGTTTCTTTCCCATGGTTATAAAAAGTCTGTTCTCCTTTCCTTCACTTTGCCAACCTTTGGCTAGCTCTCCTTTCCCCAGGATTTTGTAGCTGTCAAAATAGATCCCCACATTGAGGAGAAAGAATATATCCCTGGAATAGCCTCTTTCTCCCTCTGGAGCATCCTGGACACACACAACAGGCAGGACCCTCAGAGTCCAACAACTCTCATGCAATGTTAGCTACCCTGGTTCCACTGCTGGAGCAGTGGATTTCCCACGAGCAGCCCTGAACCACTAAAAAGCAATGTGTATGCAGGTGATAATGGTAAGAGTGTGATATATAAACAAAGAATACAAAATGGAAAAACAAGGACCCAGTGTCCTTAGAGGTCTCAGTCTCTATAATTTCTGAGACATCAGAAGCAGCACTGATTCAGGTGAGTCCCTGGCCGCCTCTGTGGATTATTTATATAATCCCAAATGGTAGTGTCAGCGTTCAGTACCTGTGTATTTATATCACAGTATGTATTTTTTCACAGCCTCCCTCAGTGCAAATAAGTCAACAAGGTTGAAAATACTGTGATTACTTCAATAGCTGATGTCAAAGAAATGATAACCATTACTATGTGTTCACTACTTAGTGCATTCCATGTATTATGCTATGCATGAACCACATTTTAATTGATCCTCAGATATCTCCCATTTTACAGATGAAGGAAATGCAGCATTCCCAATGTCACATGGGATTCCTTGCAGGCGCTGTGACTGCACATCTAAAATTTAAACCACCAAGCAACAATGATCACCGAAATTATAAGGCATTTTCTCAGTACTGTCTGGTGCTATCTTGCCTGGTCCTCCTCAACTTTTAGTACTCTTGCATCATTATTTATAATTTGACATGTTTAAATAGTATGGCTTTATTTTGTTCAGTTTTTACATAGTTGCAGATCCTAACAATTTATGTTACTCTTTTCACTTAACATGTACTGGATGCTACTTCTATACTATTTTTGCTTCCATCTCTTTAGCAATTGAGAACAAAAGAGCAGGATGTTGGGTTGTTCTTGCTCCTCATTCACTTTTTAAGAGAAAGATACAATGTTACTACATAGTTGCTCTTTTCACATAGTTGCTCTATTGTGCATATTTAAGGCCACTGTAAAACTGATGTGTGACTGTTGATGTACTTAGTTATTAATTCAAAAAGAGAACTTAATTGAAGTTTATTTTTTAGCCTATTGTCTTCAGACTATTTGAATCCAAATTTCTTAATCACTGCAATGTATCTGGAAATGTACTTTCTGAAGTTTGGGACATCCATAGACCAGAGAGGCAGTTTGGAATTGAGCTCTTTCCTTCTATAGGAAGAATAATTGATTGAGATCTGTTAATGTCTTATAAAATATATGAAGGCACTTTTAAATATTTATGGAAATATGGAATTCAGAGTTTATTTTGGTGCAAAAAAGATTCTGGAATCCAAACATAGACGGTATCTTCAAAAAGTCCACCAAAGAAATATACTCTGAAAAACTACACGAGTTACAAAACTTTTTGAACCAAAATAAAAAGTTTAATTTTATTTTCTACGAGGTTTCAGAAGTCCCCTTGAGAGTGTGTGTGTTGGAGTATATAGTGCTATTGCCAATTGAAAATACTTCCATTTCAATTGCTAACTGGAACCATCATTTCATAGTGAAGTACCTGTCCTTTCCCCAGGTAGCAATACAAGACACTAACAGCTGACTGTGCTCTCTGTAGAAAATCCCATCCTCTGGAGAGAACTATATCGTCTACCACGGACAAACTGCCCTCTGCAACAAGGAAGTTAAAACATCTTCACATACTGGCAGTTGTGAGTCCAAAACTCATAGCCTAAAGCAGAAGCGCCCATTGTCCTTATCTTTAGCTCCACCAAGTCTTTCAGAAATGAGCGCGTACCAACTTGAAGGATTTTATTTTAAAAACCATCACTTTTGACCCTGACCTTTCAGAAGGGTGGCATGGGAAGAATTCTCATCATACTGGGGAAGCACATGGTTCTTTTGGGAAAGACCATATTTAGTCTACCTGGAAGTAGTTTAAGTTACTAAGCCAATAGACACAAATATTTATGAAGCACCCACAAATGTAAAATACTGTATTATACAGTGTGGAGGAGACAGAGAGCATCAGTCATGCTTCTTGTCCTCAAATTTCAATGCTAGACCATAGGTCTGGTGGTGAGTGCTGTCACTGGTGCATAGCAGGGAATCAACAAATACTAGGTCCTCTCCCAAACTCTTTTCCTTTAATCATTTGACAACTCAATTGCACAAAGACTATACATATGCAAGCTGTTAAATCTCAACATAAATTTACATAGCCATATAAGCAATTTCACATGTTAATGACCTCACACAACCAGCTGAAGTTTATTAAGTGCATTATGGTACTTTTTAACATGTAATGAACCAAAATAATGTTTAAGAAGAGGATATTAAAGGATGCTACATGCCTTTATTTTTGCTTTGATCTTTGCTTTAACTCAGTATCACAGTATTTCCACATCATCAGAATACTATATGTAACACTTGTTTGCACATCCTAAGTTTGATTCCAAACTCTCTTTACACAGTAAGCTCCAAGAAGTTAGCAAATACCATGTCTGAACCATTCACGTTGGCATTGCTAATGCCAGAAAAGTAACTGGCATGTAGTATTTTCCAATCACATTTTATTACTTAATAAATTAATGAAAATCAACTGAACCCTCATTGTGTTGGGGGATACACCATTATTCTGCTTAAATTATATGATCAGAAAGGTCTGCCTAGTAAATACCAGTCTCCATTTCCTCCTCACTGAAGATACTGAGATATCCCTCACTGGGCTTGCCAGACCCGGTGTGCTTTGTTTTCTTAGATACATATGGTATACTTCCTTTATTTGCTTCAAAACTTTATTATAAATATTAGCCCCTATGCCCAAAATAAAAGTATTGTTTCTGAGTAGATTCTATCAATTTATTTCTTCCCCAAATGTGTATCCCACAGGCTCAGGAAGATTCTAGCTTCTCATTCTAAGGTTCTCATCCCATGCCTTGCAACTGGGTTTTCTCTGAATACATAAATACTCTGGTCCTGTGATTGGCAATGAGCTGTTTTTTTTTTAAAGATTTATTTATTTATTTGAAAGGCAGAGTTACAGAGAAGCAGAGGCAGAGGCAGAGACAGAGAGAGAAGTCTTCCATCCACTGGTTCACTCCCTAGTTGGCCGCAACGGCCGGTGCTGTGCCGATCTGAAGCCAGGAGCCAGGAGCTTCCTCTAGATCTCCCACAAGGTTGCAGGGGCCCAAGGATTCAGGCCATTCTCCACTACACTTCCAGGCCACAGCAGAGAGTTGGATCAGAAGTGGAGCAGCTGGGTCTCCAACAGGCAACCATATGGGATGCTGGCACTGCAGGGGGCAATGAGTCTTGAACTTCCTTTCATGGAAAAAGTGAGTTTCATTTTGGAGTGTGGGCAGATAATGGTTATTTCCATTTGTACATCCTGGGATAGCATTCAGTTCTCGTTACTCTTTTGGGTTCAGGGTCATATGGTTGATACATTCCCACACAAATTCACCATACGGATTCATAGTGGAAGAGACATGAGAGTTGAATTATGTCTTTAAATACACAGTGAGAAAGATTAGGAGCAAGAACTTAAGGCTTCTGATTTGCAGTTCAATTTTATTTTCACCGTGATGCATTGCCTCTCTTTAAGGGACCAAGTCAATAAATACTAGGGGTCCAGAGTAGAGAAAGATCATTGTGAGCTAAATGATATGGGAGAGCATTTAGAAGCATGTGAGTCTTGCATCTGGGACTTGAAATATGAGACCTGAATTAGGAATATCTGATCAATAAGCACCTTTTATCAATGCACTATGTGACATTTTACATAAAATTATTTTTATTCATATGTAAGGATAAAAAAATCAGTAAAAAGAAAGGCATTTTTCAGTCTTCATGTGTTTTGAATTGTCTCTCACTTCTGTTTGGTACTTTTATTCGCTACCATATTAACCCATGGCATAGGACAATAGAGGCCGCCCAGATGCAAGGGCACCCGCCATTGCTGGGCAGAGAGCAGCTGAGCTAACACCAACAGAGACTCAGTGATATCAGCTTCCAATCTTTATCCAGAGAAAGCCCCTGCTCAGCACACTACAAAAATGGGAGTAAAATATAACTGAAGAGCAGGAGAAATTTGCGTGTACTTCAGCTTCTTTGTTTTAAGTGAATAAGGAAAAGATGACCTGGAGTCAATGCCTTGCAATGCCAGAGAAGTTGATTCGCCATCTCCAATACACATTCTGTAATTTCTCCTGGCTTCCTCCTTCCAGCAACTCCACTGCTCATTCGTCAGCAATGCAAACCTAACCCTAATATTCGATGGCATTCGGTAAATGCGAGGAAAGAAGAAACAGGTCATAAGTTCACTCAATGTTCACCCATCTCAAGCTTCCCCTGTTACCATTATTTCCTCTGGGATAATTATATCCATCAGACAAGCCTGAACTGTGCTGTGTCTGGAATTCTTTGTTATAACAAGCAGTAATTTTACAGAAAATCTCGAGACAACAGATGGCACTGACTTGATACATAAGGAAGACTCAAAGGGCTGGTGTTGTGGAACAGTGGGTTATGTCACAGCCTGAGACACTGACATTCCATATATGTGCCCGTTTGAGTCCTAGATGGTCCATTTTCAATCTTGCTTCCTGCTAATGTGCCTGAGAAAGCAACCAAAGAAGACCCAAGGCTTGGGTCCCTGCCACCCACATGGAAGACCAGAATGTAATTCCATGTTCCTGGCTTCAGACTTGGCTATAGCAGCCATCCTGGGAGTAAACCAGCAGATGGAAAATCTCTCCATGTCTCTCACTCTCTCTGTAACTTCATCTTTCAAATAAACAAATAAATCATAAAAAAGAAAACTCCAAAAATTAAAGGAGATTTGTTAATAAAATCGTTGACAACCTTAAAATATAATCAGAGTAACCCGGCCCAAGGGGAAGAACATTTCGTAGGATCACAGAATCTGTGTACCAGGACAAAGATATCATGGATTAACATCTAAGTACCTGGTCCCAACTAACATTTTCCCTACAGGCTTGAAAAAAGCACATTCCCTCTGCTTGAATTATCTAAATTCTTTTTCTCACCAGAAAAGATTTGCTCCTGGAGGGGAAAAAAAAAAAAAAAAAAAAAAAAGCCACTGAGCTGAGCTACAAGCAAATGCTGGATTTCTGTCTCTTTTCCTGTGGGAATTGCTGGCTTCTTAAGTTACACTTCACCAAATAGCTAGAATATCGCTTCTAATTCTATACAGTCTGTTTCTATGGTTCTAGGATTGCTGAATATTTCCACAGTTTCTTCTAAGTATCAGTAGAGTGAATTGAGTCCAATACGTTTCTCTTTGTCGCAACGCCAGTATTTTCAGCTGAAAATACTATTCATATTTGACAGTTAAAATCACCTTTTAAATATTTTTATTAATATAAAGAGAATAGATTTCATGCATCCCATAGGTAAAGTCCCAAGAAGACAACCACACTTTTTAAAGGCGTGTGTGTGTGTGTGTGTGTGTGCACTGACTGGCCTTTCCCTGGCTTTTCTTTTGGAAGCCACCAGACTTCTTTATTGTCAAGTTTTGGAATGTTGTTTACTACTAATTCCACAAGACATATATCTTGTTACAACAAAGGAGAAACACACACATCCACAAGTACACAAAAATGCAAAGGATCAAGTGCACATAAACACACACACATAAACACAGCCATTTATAACTTAAACAAAAGTGTCAGGAACAATGTTTATACTTTTGTCGAACTAAATTTACCAAACTGGATTACTGAAACAGGCCATGCTACCATATGTGCTGGGAACACAGTGCCTCTTCTCATTGTGTTCGATGGGAAAACCCCCAAGATGAAGTATTCAAGGTGGTATAATTTCTTGTTTACCACCACACGCCTGGAACAGTCTCACACAGATTCATAAGAGATTGTAATTGTGTGGTCATGCCTTTATTTTCTCTACTTCATTGAGATCCTTGAATACTATACATCTTCATATCTACAGTAATCAGAATATTATATGGCACACAGTAAATGTTTAATAAATACTTGCTGACAATTCATTCATTAGAAATGCCAATACAAACAAAAATCAGCAAGATCAATGAAAAGTTAAAACTCAAAACAGAATCACATCATTGATAAAATTTAATTCATACAAGGACTTATTAGTGAAAAGCATAACACTGATCCAGTGAGACTGCATATCCTAACTGAAAAAAGTCAGATTTTTGCCACTGTTTCTACATTCTCATGCTTGCACATGCCAGAAGTTGCCAGTGATCATGTTACATATATAACTGATGTTAAATAATCAGAACTGTTTGCATGAACACAGCATATTTAGAATATCACCTGAAGACTTTAAAATTCACAATCACTTTTACCTAGTTTACTTAGCCATTACACTCTTCTTTAATACTAATTTTTTAACTAGGCATCATGATTTTTTGTCTCTGTGTGTTTGTGGGTTTATTTTTTTGGCCTCCACAGTAATTGAGTACCCACTGGGAAGAAGAAGGGAAAAGACTGAAGAGGTGGAACAGCTATACATTCTATCACGAAGATTTATCCGGAGGCAACAAAAAAGACATTTGTTAATTTCCCTCCTGAGTGGGTTCTGGAGGCTTTCCAATACTCAAACAAAGAGAGCCTCATTATCTAATTCCAGTGCAAACAACTGCTGCAAAGCTACAGCCCTTCTACTGTAGAAATCATAGAGCCCCTCTCTCAGCCTGGCAGCACGCATCCCCCCACATACCTCTTGATCCATCACTTTGAGTACCAAATGGCCATTTGTCTCCGACTCCTTATTACAGACAACAACTAATGGCAGCTCGGATACACAAACAGCATAGCCCCAGTGGTGCTGCCCATCAATGCTCTGCAAGGACCACAGGAACAGCTACAGCCAAGTAACGTGAGGGCAGGATCCTAACCGGTTACAGGACTCATTCTCTCAGACCTCCTTCTCATATGCAGAAAGTGTCCTGAGAAAGGGTCAGCTTAACAAGGTTCCTAACCCAAGTGCTGGGTGAAATACAAGAGCTCAGCTGACTTAGGCTCACATGCTGTCCTGAAGGAAGAGCCCTGGGATGATGATCAAGGCTGGAGGCAAGATGACTGCAAAGACAGCAATGGCCTGAAGCCTTCCCAACATGCACCTGTGCCACCCACGCTGACTCACCTGCCTCAGTATTTCAGACTCAAGAGAGAATAGGCTGGCATTGCACCATTAGGAAAAAAAAAAAAAAAAAAAAAAAACAAGTTTGCGGTTTTACATTGACTTTATTTTTTTTTTTATCTTTTATTTAATGAATATAAATTTCCAAAGTACGACTCATGTGTTACAATGGCTTCCCCCCCATACCGTCCCTCCCACCCACAACCCTCCCCTTTCCCACTCCCTCTCCCCTTCCATTCACATCAAGATTCATTTTCGATTATCTTAATATACAGAAGATCAGCTTAGTATACCTTAAGTAAGTATTTCAACAGTTTGCTCCCACACAGAAACATAAAGTGAAAAATAATAGATGATTTTTTTTAAATGATGATGAAATCAGATCAGACCTATTGTCATGTTTAATCCCAGTGAGAGTCAAGTTGGGAATTGATAATTTCTTTCTTTTTTTTTTTTTTTACAGAAGATCAGTTTAGTGTACATTAAGTAAAGATTTCAGTCGTTTGCACCTCCATAGAAACACAAAGTGAAATATATTGTTTGAGTACTCGTTATAGCATTAAGCCTCCGTGTACAGCACGTTAAGGACAGAGATCCTACATGAGGAGTAAGTGCACAGTGACTCCTGTTGCTGACTTTACCAATTGACACTCCTGTCTATGGCATCAGTAATCTCCCTATGCTCCAGTTATGAGTTTCCAAGGCTATGGAAGCCCCTTGAGTTCTCCGACTCTTATCTTGTTTAGACACGGTCATAGTCAAAGTGGAGGTTCTCTCCTCCCTTCAGAGAAAGGCACCTCCCTCTTTGAAGACCTGTTCTTTCCACTGGGATCTCACTCACAGAGATCTTTTTGCCAGAGTGTCTTGGCTTTCCATGCCTGAAATACTCTCATGGGCTTTTCAGCCAGATCCGAGTGCCTTTAGGGCTGATTCTGAGGCCAGAGTGCTATTTAGGACATCCGCCATTCTATGAGTCTGCTGAGTATCTCACTTCCCATGTTGGATCACTCTCCCCTTTATTTATTCTATCGGTTGGTGTTAGCAGATACTAGACTTGTTTATGTGGTCCCTTTGACTCTTAGTCCTTTCATTATGATCAATTGTGAACTGAAATTGATCACTTGGAGTAGTGAGATGGCATTGGCACATGCCACCTTGATGGGATTGAATTGGAATCCCCTGGTATGTTTCCAACTCTACCAATTGGGGCAAGTCAGCCCGAGCATGCCCCAAATTATACATCTCTTCCCTCTCTTATTCCCACTCTTATGTTTAACAGGGATCACATTTCAGTTAATTTTCAACACTTAAGAATAACTGTGTGATAATTACAGAATTAAACCAGTCATATTAAGTAGAACAGACAAAAAAAAATACTATGAGGGATAATGTATTAAGTTGTCCATTAGCAGTCAGGGCTATGCTGATCAAGTCACCATTTCTCATAGTGTCCATTTCACTTCAGGAGGTTTCCTTTTTGGTGTTCAGTCAGTTGTCACCGATCAGGGAGAACATATGGTATTTGTCCCTTTGGGACTGGCTTACTTCACTCAGCATGATGTGTTCCAGATTCCTCCATTTTGTTGCAAATGACTGGATTTCGTTGTTTCTTACTGCGGTATAGTACTCTAAAGAATACATATCCCATAATTTCTTTATCCAGTCTACCGTTGATGGGCATTTAGGTTGGTTCCAGGTCTTGGCTATTGTGAATTGTGCTGCAATAAACATTAGGGTGCAGACCGACCGCTTTTTTGTTTGCCAATTTAAATTCCTTTGGGTAAATTCCAAGGAGTGGGATGGCTGGGTCAAATGGTAGGGTTATATTCAGGTTTCTGAGGAATCTCCAGACTGATTTCCATAGTGGCTTGACCAGTTTGCATTCCCACCAACAGTGGGTTAGTGTCCCTTTTTCCCCACATCCTCGCCAGCATCTGTTGTTGGTAGATTTCTGTATGTGAGCCATTCTAACCGGGGTGAGGTGAAACATTGTGGTTTTGATTTGCATTTCCCTGATTGCTAGTGACCTTGAACATTTTTTCATGTGCCTGTTGGCCATTTGGATTTCCTCTTTTGAAAAATGTCTATTGAAGTCCTTGGCCCATCTCTTAAGTGGGTTGTTGGTTTTGTTTTTGTGGAGTTTCTTGATCTCTTTGTAGATTCTGGTTATTAACCCTTTATCTGTTGCATAGTTTGCAAATATTTTTTCCCATTCTGTCGGTTGTCTCTTCACTCTCCTGACTGTTTCTTTTGCAGTACAGAAACTTCTCAATTTGATGCAATCCCAATAGTTGATTTTGGCTTTGACTGCCTGTGCCTCCCGGGTCTTTTCCAGAAATTCTTTGCCTGTGCCAATATCTTGAAGGGTTTCTCCAATGTTCTCTAATAACTTAATGGTGTCAGGACGTAGATTTAGGTCTTTAATCCACGTTGAGTGGATTTTTGTGTAAGGTGTAAGGTAGGGGTCTTGCTTCATGCTTCTGCACGTGGAAATCCAGTTTTCCCAGCACCATTTATTGAATAGACTGTCCTTGCTCCAGGAATTAGTTTTAGATCCTTGATCAAATATAAGTTGGCTGTAGATGTTTGGGTTGATTTCTGGTGTTTCAATTCTGTTCCATTGGTCTATCCATCTGTTTCTGTACCAGTACCATGCTGTTTTGATTACAACTGCCCTGTAGTATGTCCTGAAATCTGGTATTGTGATGCCTCCGGCTTTGTTTTTGTTGTACAAGATTGCTTTAGCTATTCGAGGTCTCTTGTGCCTCCATATGAATTTCAGCATCATTTTTTCTAGATCTGCGAAGAATGTCTTTGGTATCTTGATTGGGATTGCATTGAATCTATAAATTGCTTTTGGGAGAATGGACATTTTGATGATGTTGATTCTTCCAATCCATGAGCATGGAAGATTTTTCCATTTTTTGGTATCCTCTTCTATTTCTTTCTTTAAGGTTTTGTAATTTTCATCGTAGAGATCTTTAACGTCCTTGGTTAAGTTTATTCCAAGGTATTTGATTGTTTTTGTAGCTATTGTGAATGGGATTGATCTTAGCAGTTCTTTCTCAGTCATGGCATTGCTTGTGTATACAAAGGCTGTTGATTTTTGTGCATTGATTTTATATCCTGCCACTTTGCCAAACTCCTCTATGAGTTCCAATAGTCTCTTAGTAGAGTTCTTTGGATCCTCTAAGTACAGAATCATATCGTCTGCAAAGAGGGATAGTTTGACTTCTTCCTTCTTGATTTGTATTCCTTTGATTTCTTTTTCTTGTCTGATGGCTCTGGCTAAAACTTCCAGAACTATGTTAAATAGCAGTGGTGAGAGTGGGCATCCCTGCCTGGTGCCAGATTTCAGTGGAAATGCTTCCAACTTTTCCCCATTCAATAGGATGCTGGCTGTGGGTTTTTTATAAATTGCTTTGATTATATTGAGGAATGTTCCTTCTATACCCAATTTGCTTAGAGTTTTCATCATGAAAGGGTGTTGAATTTTATCAAATGCTTTCTCTGCATCAATTGAGATAATCATATGGTTTTTATTCTGCAGTCTGTTAATGTGGTGAATCACATTGATTGATTTGTGAATGTTGAACCATCCCTGCATACCAGGGATGAATCCCACTTGGTCTGGGTGGATGATTTTCCTGATGTGTTGTTGTATTCTATTGGCCAGAATTTTATTGAGGATTTTTGCATCTATGTTCATCAGGGATATTGGTCTTTTACATTGACTTTAAATCAAATGATGATGAAGAAAGAACACATGATAAAAGCATCAGACAATCCAAGGCAAGCCAGGTAGAAAGACCGGCATGGAAATAAGCAACAGAGGCACACAAGGCCAGAAGTTAGGGGGCATAATAAGACAAGTGTGGTTCCAGTTTGGGGCTCAGAGCTGAAGTAGGAGTCACAGCCCAAAAGTCATCCCAGTGTGGAATACCACACTACGATACTGAGTGTATAGGGCTTGCTTTCTCTCTTTCCTCTTGGCTAATGAGAGTGTTCTGATGGTGTTTAAATGAAGCAGAGTTATCATTCTGTTTCAAAGAAAGTAACTCTAGGGAACTGGTGAGCAACAACTGAGAACAAGGCATTCTGATGGCCAGTTACTGTAAAAGCCCTTTCAAGAAATGGAAAGGCTAAAGGAGGAGTGGATCCCAGCTATATCCCAGCTGTTGGTTAAGTAGGGCTTGGCTAGTGGTTGGTTCAGAAGTCAGGGATGAGTCATGATTGATTTTTTTTTTTTTTTTTTGACAGGCAGAGTGGACAGTGAGAGAGAGAAACAGAGAGAAAGGTCTTCCTTTGCCGTTGGTTCACCCTCCAATGGCCGCCGCAGCCAGCACGCTGCGGCTGGCGCACTGCGCCTATCCAAAGGCAGGAGCCAGGTGCTTCTCCTGGTCTCCCATGGGGTGCAGGGCCCAAGCACTTGGGCCATCCTCCACTGCACTCCCGGGCCACAGCAGAGAGCTGGCCTGGAAGAGGGGCAACCAGGACAGAATCCGGCGCCCCAACCGGGACTAGAACCCGGTGTGCCGGCGCCACAAGGCGGAGGATTAGCCTACTGAGCTGCGGTGCCGGCATGATTGATCTTCTGAAAGTCCTCACCTCCACACAGGGTAGGTTAAGAAGTAAATGGAATAAGGGATGGGGGCGGGGGAGCAGATAGAGAGAGAGAGAGATACTTGAACCACAAGGCAATGTCAATAGGAATTTCCAGCAGAGGTAACTGGCAAGTAGCAGACAATACAGAATTCAAGAATAATCCAAGAATTGTAAGTATGAATTGATGTCAAATGGATAATCCATGGAGAATTATTTTTAAAGAAAGTTATAGAAAATGGACTCATCTGATTTTAAGGCATCTTCTAGCTCTTAGAGGCACTGGTTAACTCTTAAATTCTTAACAAAACAGTTTTTGTCTTTTATTATCTTTCAGCTTATTACATTTGCATCTCTCAGAGAGACTAGACACTTAGCTATGAAACTCCACCAAGAATCATCCATACACCTCCAACACAGTCCTTCCACTATTGGGAACGCTAGCGAGGGAGGTTGCAACAAGTGAAAATAACCAAAGAGATAGGAAAGATCATTTTAAGAAAAACAGATGAAACAAAACCATACACTACTATAAAACTAAAAAAATGAGAATGAGAAATTGGGTAAGGATTTTTTTAAGTTAAACATAAGTGGGACAGAAAGAAACAATAACCACTGTCACCAAAATCAGGAGCAATTCTCTCTTGGAGCTATAAAACAGTTTTACAACCTGCACCATCTTGCTATGGGAGGCTCACGAAGGCATAATTTCACATAGACAACACATCATAACCACATGGTTACTATGAAATTGTTAGCCTATAACCAGGCTAGCAATCCTGGTCACATGACACTAGGACTGCAATCTGCATGTACTCTGCTTCTCTTTCTCCTTTGCTTACAAAAGCAGACCTCTTGCAGTGGGTGGCTAATATCCTGCTCACAGACACATTTTATTCAAGCCTGATCGGGTTTAAATGAAAGAGAATTTAAATACAGGTAATGAATTCAGATATAACATAAACATCTTGATTTCTGATCTGTTTGTAAGTACAGAAGAGCTTTCTAAGCCTGGTTCCACTTTTTAGAGTGGCAGTGACTGGCAGCAGCTGAATTGTAGCCTCCTCCTTTAGACTGGATTCTCCAGTATGTCATAATCCCCACCAATGTCTGTTCTCTCCCTGACACAAAGACCAAGAATTAATGCAAGTCTTGCCTGAGCAATTATTTTCCTGCCCTTGGCCTGACTCATTTGTGATGATACTTCAAAAGGTGCATAGAGGCCAGCGCTGTGCTAACTTGGCTAATCTTCCGCCTGCGGCGTCAGCAACCCGGGTTCTAGTCCCAGTTGGGTGCCGGGTACTAGTCCTGGTTGCTTTTCTTCCAGTCCAGCTCTCTGCTGTGGCCTAGGATGGCAGCAGAGGATGGCCCAAGTACTTGGGTCCCTGCACCCGCATGGGAGACTGGGAGGAAGTACCCGGCTCCTGGCTTCAGATCGGCACAGCACCAGCAGCAGTGTCCATTAGGGGAGTGAACCAACGGAAGGAAGACCTTTCTCTCTGTCTCTCTCTCACTGTCTAACTCTGCCTGTCAAAAAAAAAAAAAAAAAAAAAAGTGCATGGAAAATGGAATTACCAAGACAAGGAATTTATTTTCATACAAAAAATTGAAATACTTGCATAGTCTTCTCCCTAATATGTACCCTCCCATGAACGTTTTGAGGATATTCATATTTTATATGAACCCTGTAGGCTTCTGATTTTGTATCCACAACTTGAATCTAATGACACGACTGCCAAGATTACTTTAGAATGAAGACCATCATGATATGGTGTCCAGAGAATGTTCTTGGAAGGGGTGCTGGCTACTTAGTATACTGGAGCAAACAGAGAGCACTCTGGAGAACAAGGATCAGCGTGAAGCTTATGAAAGGAGGGCTTGAACAGGCACAAAGACGGAAGGAGTGTTGTAGCTTAGACATGGAGAGCACTGAAGCTCAAAAGAAAGTGTGGTAAACTGAGACTATATGCCCAAAATGACAAGGAGCGTGAAGGATGTATTTGTCCAGTGAGATCAGAGTACAAACTATAAAGAATAGTCATGTTCTTATCAAATATATACGTTGGGGATTTTTGGCTTTTATAGGAAGAAAGCAATAAAGAAGAGAAGCGGAATCTAATCCCTCCTGACAAGGACTGTAATACAGAGATGGAAATGGACCCTAATCCCATTTGTGTCCCCTTTCTTTCTTCTTTCATTCCTTGCTCCCTTCATTCCATTCCACACCTTCTTACTTTCTGTCACTATCAGATGCTCTACGAATATTTTCTTTATCCTTTGCCTATCTTAGGGTCACCATTTCTCCAAGGAATACTGGCCCCTTTCATTAAAGAATGGAATTAGAAACCAAGTCAAAATTGCTAGTATCCTGGTTTTTAAAGTTGCCAGACATGGAAAGCCATGACACAGTGGCAAAAAACAATCTAAATGAAAGATCCTGTTGAACAAGACCCCAGCAGAAGGAATAGGCCATCAAGGAGAGAGGCGCCTTTCTCTGAAGGGAGGAAGGAACCTCCACTGTGATACAACCTTGACTAAACAAGTTCAGAGTCGGTGAACTCAAGGAGCTTCCATAGCCTAGACAGCTCATAGCAAGAGTCTCGGGTGATTGCTGACGTCATAAATAAGAGTGCCAATTGTTAAATCAACAATGGGAGTCACTGGGTACGTGCTCCCCACGTAGGATCTCTGTCCTTAATGTGTTCTACTATGAAACTTAAAAACAACACTACTAGTCGAACAATACCCTATACCTTGTGCGGTTGTGTGAGTACAGCCTGTTGAAATCCTTGCTTAGTATATACTAAGTTGATCTTCAGTATATGAAGGTAATTGAAAATGAAACTCGATGAAGGGTGGGATGGGAGAGGGAGTGGGAGAGGGGAGGACCACGGGAGGGAGGGAGGTTGTGGGGGGAAGCCACAACAATACAAAAGTTGCACTTTGTAAATTCACATTTATTAAATAAAAAAATAAATAACTACATAAAAAATAAAGTTGCCAGAGTACCTGGGGACCTGTAGCCCACCCTCTTCCTGTTTTTGGTATTCTCTTTCTTAACTAAATTTGCAGAATCTGTCTTCTAGCTTCATTGATTTAACTGCTGGCCTCACACATCTCCCCTGCTGAATCACCTTATGTTACTTATTTCCCCTTCCTGCTTAACCAGTACAGTGTCTCCGTAGATTTTATCATTTGACCTTAACATATGCTGGGATTTCATCCTACTCGATATTTTAACATTACCTTGTATGCTGTTATACTTTCTCCTTCAGGCTCTGACCTTGAACTTCGGGCATCTAATCACTTACAAGTGATTCTTGTACTGTGCTTGCCTGCCAACTATGCCCCGTCTCATGCACCTCTTAGCTCTTGCCCAGGGAAGGAGGATTCGACTGTCTGGGCAAATCTGAAGCCCTTTGCTGCTACATGGAGTCCCTGTATCTTTAAAAGCACAGATTTGACATAGTGTCAGTTTTCCTCTGCTTTCTCCAAACTCATACCTCACTGGCAACTTTCAGTCCAGTTGGTGATGAGAAACAGGTTCTGAGGAAGTAGGGGAGACTCTGCTTAGGCTTCAAGTCTAAATATAGAGCGCTTCAGGAGCTCTGCTTTGAACATCAGTCTTCACGCCCTCAGGTCGGTCAGCACGGTTCGATCTCTGTGAGAGCTTCCACAGCTATGAGTGGCACAGCCCTTTGACTCTCCTGGCCATGTGATGACCCTCAGGAGCCCTGTCAACCAAGTGCGATGATGGCATCCCAACTTCCTACAGGGCGTACTGCAGAATAGAGCCAAAACGTCACCCCAGCTTCTCCTAGCAGGCCTGTTCAGTGGGTCACAGGATAGATGATCTTCTGCCAAGAATGTCCAAGAGAAAATCCCTGCCTTGGACAGGAATTGGGACTGAAGTACTCTTTACGATTCCACAACAAGCCATCTGATGATCATGATCTGCCTTTTAGAAGACAGTGTTGCACAGAAATTCCCTGATCCCATCTCTGCCTCAACTGAGCTACCCTCCTTAACCTTTTGTGCCAACGATGCTGCACTATGAGCAAGATGTGAATTTATCTATTCTTGAAAAATGCCTGTCTTTTTCTATTCAAAGAACATCTTTCTAAAACTTCTCATCACACTTCATTTCTCCCTCCTTCCAATCACTACACACTGGCATACTATATATATGTATTTATATCTTTTACACTGTTTTCCTGTTTGAGTGTTCAATTTAAAATAATTATTTGTTTATACTGGGGTTGTGGTAGCTAGGGAATTTTGGGTAAAGAATTTTCCTGTGGGTATTTTTCAATGCTTAACTTTTGACATTTCAGTTCATCTTCACATTAGTCTTTATGCATTCATATTTACCAGCCTGGTGCAATCTCTTCCTCTGCCTCTCTATTTTTTTAAAATATTTATTTTATTTATTTGGAAGGCAGAGTTTACAGAGAGAGACAGAGAGAGGGAATCAGAGAGAGAGAGAGAGAGAGAGAGAGAATATATTCTCTCTGCCGGTTCATTCCCCAAATGGTCACA
Source organism: Oryctolagus cuniculus (assembly GCF_051225735.1). Lineage (NCBI taxonomy): Eukaryota > Metazoa > Chordata > Mammalia > Lagomorpha > Leporidae > Oryctolagus > Oryctolagus cuniculus. The sequence continues at coordinate 29,933,625 of NC_142886.1, read as the reverse complement.
CTGTCTGGAACTGGCCCAGTCCAAAGAAGCCAGGAGCCAGGAGCTTCTTCCAGGTCTCTCACATGGGTGCAAGGGCCCAAGTACTTGGGCCATCTTCTACTGCTTTCCCAGGTGTGTTATCAAGGAGTTAGATTGGAAGTGGAGCAGCAGGGACTTCAACTGATGCCCATATGGGATGTCAGTGTCATGGGTGGCAGGTTTACCTGCTCCACCACAGTGACAGCCCCTGAATTTATGCTTTATATTCAAAGAACTTGACTCCCAGTGCCATCTGTGAAACACTTTTCACAGTGCAAGAGATTGGCCCAAGCTGCGGCTCAGTTATCTAAGTTCACTGGAAAGGGCTTTGTCATGTAAGACAGAGCCATGTCTGCACTTTCAGTACATTTTCTCTAAACACGATGGGGCACTAAGAGATAGGAAGATAGAGAGGTACTGGGTCTGGTTGTGAGCTGTCACCCAAAATGGGCAATGGATGCAATAAATGATAAGAATAGGAGAGCTTTGTTACAGAGAACCGAAGTTCAACTAACTAATTACGTGGCATTAAATATTTCCTCTGAATCTCACATACAAAGACGTGACTACCTGACCTCCTTTGACTATTTTGCATTAGAAAGAATAAAGAGAGGAATATGTCCCTGAGTGGCATTTTCTTATGCAAATGAATGTAAACCACACATCTCACTGTTGAAAGCTTGTCTGACAAGCGTTTCCAAAGCACAAAACAAATCTCCTAACAGGTTAGCTTGTGCTCCCCTGATGTTGGCAAAGGACTTTAAGTACTTTACTGAAGGCTGAAAATAATTTTCCTTCTAGGAAAGAAAAAAAGTACCCAAATATCATGATGTATTAAGAGATCAGCGCTAGCTTAAAGTATTCTTGCCTGTCCTCACAGCCAGGAACAATCTTTCAATCTAATCTAAGTGGTAATTTAATTTTAATAAAAGTGGAAGAATCGAAAGGTCACAGAGTGTCGAAAGAGGGACCAAGACAGCACAGAGACAGGGACTTCCTTTGTGCTAGCTAGAGGATTAATCAGGTCAGCTGCTGGTGTCATCCTCTCGGGTTTCATTCTCTCTGACATGTATGACGTCACAGTTCTGACTCCATAGGATCACGAAGCAAAGCCAGAGAATCAAAACTGAGGGATGTCTTGCTTCAGAACACACCTTAGGACCTGCTATACACTAGGTGTTTTCTCATATCTTATTTTTTAAAAACATCATTGATTCTGGTACTCAGAACCTCCCTAGGAGGGATCTTTTGCAGATGAACCAAGCGAAAATTTGGAAAGGCTGAGTTCTTTCCCCTAGGTCATGTAGCAGATAACCGAAAGAATCGAGATTCCACCTCACAACTTTTCAGCCAGATTGTGCGGCATCGCTGATGGGATTTCTCAATTCTCAGCTCCCCTCTCCTGATGCGGATTTCACGGATGCACAAACAGGAGGTGTGACTAGACCTTCAACCCGCAGCCAGAAAGGGTTACAAAGCACAGGAGAAAACATCAAAGGATGGCATGAGGGGTTAAAGACGGAGTCGGAAGCCCAAGTGTTGTCCTCTCACAGGCTCAGGAAGAGGACTTTTTCACTCAGGGGACCAACTACCAAGAACACAACTGTCTTCAGATTTCTGTAAACAAATCCTCATCCCGTTGTGAACATTTCCTTTAGGAAACCCTAGAGAAATAATTGTTACATATTTCAAAATGCTCCAGATTATCACTCTTCAATAGAAACATAATGTGAACCACATATATAATGATAAACATGAAATATGAAAACACCCTAATTTATAAACAGGTAAGTCAGTCATGTATTTTGCATCACAAAAGACAACTTCAAAGGATTTCTCTAGGCAATGGTTTGCCCTAAAACATTGAAATAAGTACTCAAGTTTTTTTTTTTTTAAATAACAATCTATACACAGCACCTTAGGATTGTATTTATTATAAATTTAAGTACGCATTCACCAGTAAAATATCTATTCAAACTGTGTTTATGGCCTTTTATTAATCAGCTGGAGGTGCTGTCCATTCACCTGTGATGCTGAAGAAACTACGAAAGCTGTAGTATACTGGATGTTAATATTTTATTTTCTATAAATTGTAATGACCCCTTATTAAATAAGAATCCATCAAATTGGAATTGCTAGCTGTGCTACCATAAATAAATTTGATTTTGTTATCAAGTGGTACTGGATCAATCAACAACTATACATCTTGCAATGACCTTTTTAAATTTGTTTGCTTTTCCCAATGTTCATTTTAAAATACTGCTGTTTAACACACACATTTGCATACATACAAACACTTTCTAAAAAATCATTTCGTAATCATATTTTTAAAATTTCTGAGTTATATATTCTTAACAAGATGAATACATTCAGAATTTCATCTTATTTACTAAATTGATAGTGGAAACACTAACGGGAGTGATTATAAAAATGGTCAGGAAGTGCTGAATGATTCCTATGGAAAGGGACTAAGATATGGACCATCAGCCTAATGAATCACTGTCTAAACATAAGATGTGGGCTGGCTTTGTGGTGCAGCAGGTGCAGCCACTGCCTGCGATGCTGCATCCCATACTGGAAGGCCAGTTTGTGTTCCAGCTGCTCTGCTTCACATTCCGTTTTCTGATAATATGCTTGGGGAGGCAGCAGAAAACTGAACAAGTCCTTGGGAACCTGCCACCCATGCAGGAGATCAGAATGGAGTTCCTGGCTCCTGGCTCAGCCTGGCCTCTTGCGGAATGAACCAACAGATGGAATCAATCTCTCTCTCTCTCTCTCTCTCTCTCTCTCTCTAGCTCTCACTGTTGTTCTCACTGTCTCTTTCTGAGTGTGCATCTCCATCACTCTACATTGCTCTGACTCTCAAATAAATAAAGACACAAGTTGAACGCCAAGCATTATGGTGCAGCCAGGTAAGCCGAGGTGTGAGACACTGGCATCCCACAGTGGAGCTCCTGTTTCAATCCTAACTGCTCTATTTCCTATCCAGCTGCCTGCCAATATACCTGAGAAAGTAACAAAAAATGGCCCAAGTGTGTAGGCCCCTGCCAACCATGTGGGAGACCGAGATGGAGTCCTGACCTCCTGGCTTTGGTCTGGATCAGCCCTGGCCATTGTGAGCATTGAGGAAGTCAATCAGTGCATGGAAGATCGCTCTTCTCTCTCTATCGCTCTCTGCATTTCAAAAAAATCAATCAATCAATCAAAAAAAATCCTAAATCCTTAACAAAAAGAAAACATAACTTGATACTAAGACATCATCCAGTAAACAATATGAAAACAAATAATCTGTATAATTTTCATTAAAAAAAAAAGAAGTAAAAAAAAGACTTAGTTCTCAAATAAATTTCTAAATGATATCAGATGTATTATTATTTTTCATCAGACCAACATCTTGGGCTTCTGGGCTTCATTTGCTAGTTGGCTAGGCATTCTTCAACTTCTTGCCTCATTTTCCTTTTTCCATTTAGAGAAAAAAATTAATTTTTTTCATAGATGATAAAATCTCTTCTTGATTTATACTTACTATTGAACTGTTTTTCTTACAAAAGTGAATGTCTTAGAAAATCATATCTAAATTATTTACAAAGAATATACAAGAAAGATGAAAATGGGTAACTAATTTATTACTTAATCTTAACTGTTAGCAAGAGTTGACATTATCCATCAATATCCAGGAAGCTGAGCATGAACATATTATATTATAAAGAAAAAATGTTTTTATTTTACTGAATGATTGACTTAGCCTCTGTGCTGAGGACACAATTATGCTAAATAAATATACTAATTTATATTTAAAAAAGTTACATTGTAAAGCAACAGTTACAGATTGCAAAAAAGAGAGAAGACAAAGTATAATATTACAATGGTCAAAAACCAACTCAGGACTATAAAGCCACTAACATCCATCATTTCATGTCCATCATTCAGTAATCATAATGTCCAATTTCAAAAGAAATTCTGACTTGGTCAAGTCTCTGAGGCGCCATTGTCTGTGTACTATTACCAAGGAATCCACTGAATCTCATCAAAAGCAGTACTGCGTGAAGTCAGACAAAAGAAGGACACATATTTCATGTTTTTGAAATTCTGGCATTAAAAACAAGAGAACTACAGTGCTGGAAGTAAGACTGGGATCTGCTTGAAGAGAGAGAATGGGCATGAGGGGACCATCGGAGGGCTGGGGAAAGATCCAGGTCACGTTAGTGGTGTGAGGCCAGAACTACATGAATTTGTCAGAGCTCACTGCAAACTTCGCTTGATATCTGAGCACTATACTAAGTAAAAGAAGCCAGGAGCAGAGGGGAAAAATGCCACATGATCACTCATATGTGGAATCCAAAGAAAGAACTCTTACAGAAGCAGATAGATAATTAAGTACTGGTTACCAGAGGCATGCGGTAACAGGGGATATGGAGGGGCTGGTCCATGGGTACAAAGTTGTAGTTTGATAGGAGTCATAAGTTTTAGAACTCTACTGCACAGCAAGCTGACTATAGACAAGAATGTGGTACCCACATCACAATAGCTACAAAATTTTGCCTGCTTCACCATAAAGAAACAATAAACAATTGAGATGATACATATACTACTTGCCCAGATTTCATCATTAGATAATGCATACATGTCTCCTTACATGTACACCATGCATTTTACAATTAATAGGTGTCAACTAATAATAAGGAGAAACATGTGAGCATTTCAATATACACAAATTAAACCTCAATAAATAAATCAAATTTATGTCCAAAGCAAACTGCAGCTCTATCCAACCATCAAAGTGGAATCCAAATGAGCAAACTGAATCATGAAAATGATTATGAACCACAAAAAGTTTATCTATATGGGAGGAAGATTAACCTAAAGGACATCATCACTTAGAAATAATAACCTTATAATTACTGAATCCTTAAAATACTGAGATAGAGGGTGGTGTTGTGGCGTAGCTGGTAAATCTACCACCTGTGATGCCTGTATCCTATATGGTCACTGGTTTGTGCCCCGGCTGCTGCACTTCCAATCTAGCTCCCTGCTAATGACTTGGGAAAAGCTGTGGCAGATGGTGCAAGTACTTAGGCCCCTGCACACATGTGGGAGACCCAGAAGAAGCTCTTGGTGTTTGGCTTTGGCCTGGCCCAACCCTGATATTGCAGCCCTCTGGGGAGTGGACCAGTGGGTGAAAGATATCTCTCTCTCTCGCTCTCTGTGTAATTCTGAAATTCAAATAAATGATCTTTAACAAAGATACTGAAATAGAATTTCAGCATTTAGGAAGCCATCTCAAGAAGAAACAAATTCTAAAAAACTTTCACATTAAATACATAAATTATATTGAACTAAAAGAAACATAAAAATTATACTTTATTTAAATACATAGAGATTATCAGAGGTTAGTTTTAATGCCCAAATTTGGATTCATAAATCATTCATCTTAAAAAAATTATGAAATTTTACTTTTTATTCTGTTATGCACTTTTTTAAAATTAAACTTTATTTGATGTTTTTCTGGCAAATGTGATTCTGTGACAATAATGATTGAGGTATAGACAGACTACAATAGGACAAAACACCTTTTAGTTATATTTTAACCAATTTAGAAAATCCCAACATAGGGTTGCTTATCAACAATGATAAAATATATTACCCTATCTCAATTCAGAGTGAATTAATCATAACCATGACTCCTAAATGGTGACTTCACTGAACTTATAGGGATCAAAGGATCATTCTTCTTAGGAAAAAATTAAACAAAGCAAAAACAAAACAAAAAAAAAGAGATTCCGTTGAGCTTCATGTTTCATTATGTGAACAGCATATTTGATACCCAGAAACATAAATGCTATATAGTTTCATAAAAGCTTTTGGACCTACATGTCACCCAAACCCACAGAAATTGTGAATGAATTAATAACAAGACTCTTCTTTGTTAACTGTGCCAAGACCCAGGGTTGTTAGTAAAAATATTAGTTCAGTGCCCTCATCCATCTTCAGCTTCCACGGTGCTTGCTTTCTCCATTGATAATTGCAGGTTTTGTTTGACAATGGAAGAAGAAGGAGTTTTTTGTTTGGTCTGGTTTTGCTTTTAGCTAAGGCTCTGAGACCTTAGGAACAAATTAGAAAAAGAAATTGCCAGAACAATTAAAATTCAAGAAAAACCTAAAATTCGAGGCACAGCAGAAGTTCTTCATCCTGTGTTAATCTCCAGCAGTGGGTTGGGAAAGAGAGCCCTCCGCCTGGTCCTACACCAGGGCACAGGCAGCTCTCGTGGCGGATGGCTGTCACTGCACGGTCGCAACCCAGCAGAACCGAGGCTCGTGCTTCATTAAAACTGGGTGACAGAGAAGAAGAAAAACATGAATTTGGATGCCACGTGATGCCGGAAAATGCCTGACCAATGTGTGGGTCTATGTGACATACTTTTCAAGGGAGTCCCTAAAATAAATGGGCAACAGTTTCTTCAGATTGATTTATCGATTGATCGATCGATTGATTTGATTTGAAAGGCAGAGAGAGATATCTTCCATCTGCTAGTTCATTCACTCTCCAAATACCCTCAATGGCTGGAAATGAGCAAGTCAAATCTTGGAGGTGGAAACTCAGGTCTTCCACTTGGGTGGCAGAGGTTCAAGTACTAAGCCATTATTACTGCTCTCAGGGTGTCTATTAGCAGGAAGCTGGAATTAAGCAGAGTTGGGATGCCAACCTAGTCATACAAATATGCGATGAGGGCATCCTAGGCATTGTCATAACTACTGTGGCAAATGCCTGTCCCCAATAACATTTTAAATGGCTAATTTATGACAGTCAACACTGTATTAACTAGTTCCATCATAACCCTGACAAAACTTGTAGTCTGGTGGAACCTAGAGCAGTTGAGTTTCATGTTGGTACTCTTTTTAAAAAGATTCTAGATTCTACTTATAATTTCATGTTTTGTAGACCCACTACAGCAAAAACAAAAGCAGGCTTACTGTGTTTTTATTGATAAAAGCTATTACTCACCTTTCCATAAGCCACATGTCTGTGATACATTTTGCAGTTCATGTTACAAGTCTGTTATCCACTCTGAAGTCATTCAGCAGCATTTACTTAATTTTTACACATCCTTATGTAATAGTACTGTTATTTTACAGTAAAGTTTAAGTCAGATCTATTTTAGCATCACAGACTCATTAAGAGTGAGCAATTTGGTGCTTAATGAGTTGTTAACTCTGAGTAAATATATTAAAATAATAGAGTCATAAATTTAAATTGAATTGCATTGAACTTGTTTTTTGTTCAATAATGTCTTCTGTAGCAAGAGAAAGTGCCACTTAAAAAGCCATTTTTAGTAAAATATATTCTGAATCGCTTATAGTTACTTCTCACTAACTATCCATCTTTTTCTTGTTGGATTCTTTTTCTTAGTTATCTTGTTCCCTATTCTCTCTTAAATCTTCATTAATTTGAAAAGTTCAAATTTTATGTCTAAAAGAAACAATATCTTAGTATTATCTATAATACTGTAATAAAATTGAATAAATCTGAGATTAAAAAAATTTCTTAAGATAAGGCAACCATGTTGAAAGATATTATTGAGTAAGCAAAGAAATTAAAATCCAAAGCATATTTGCTAATAACGAGTTCGTGAATAGGCCAAGGAGGGGGTAGAGACTCCCATATCAGCTCACTTGTTACTCATTTAGCTCTGGTCAATATGAGCTTCTTAATCAACATCCTAGCTCCCTGTGGTCTTCTGATACCAGGCTGTCAATTTAACTGACGCAAATAAAGTTCTATTACTCTCGGTCCCACAGAGCCTAAGGAACAACTGAAGAGCAAGTCAGAATTTAATCCATCTCATGGATCATCAACCAAAACTGTCAGGTTTGTTCAAATAGTAGGTATTTTTTTTCCTGATAAGAAACCAACAGGAGACAGCTGGGCTTTAAATTTTGCAGGCCTAGTTTGAGGTACTACTGACACGAAAATCTGTCTTTTGGTTCAAAAAGGAAGCACATTTGAGTTGGAACCAATGGAGTAAGACAAAAGCTATTGTGAAACACCCATATTGTGTTCAATTACATGGCCATAATAATACTTTGATTTATGAAGCTCCACTAGTCATGTAGATCCCAAGTTCTGGTACTTGCAAGGAAAATGTTCAGAATTAACACCTTGACAGATGACATTTTTGTGAGCTAAATCTGTGATAGTCTTTAACCGTATCTGAGAATGACGATAAGTCACTCAGATAAATGTGTCATCTAGGAACTCAACTACTCAAAAGTAAACAGAGATTAATTCAAGGGAAAACTAATGATAGGTATGAAAAGACAAACACCAATACAATTTGGCAATTCAAACTCAGGTCAACTCTTAAAGTCAATGTCACCATACTGATAAATCAAAGTAGATGAACATTTAAAATTAGAAAATGTTTCCCATTCAAGTTCTAGATCCTGACATCAAAAGTATAATGCAGCTCACTAACATTTGCTGGTGTTTAGAAAGGCAGTTTGAATGCATATTTGTGAGGAAGAACTGTATATATATGTAACTGATATATTTTGGCCCAGAAAGTGGGTACTCACACACAACATTTCTACCTTGACTCCCAGATTTATACATGAGATTTCTCCCCTACTCACTTGCTCCCTCTATTTTTCTAAATAAATCTAGATATATATGCATTGTTGAATGTGTATTTAGAACTATGAAAATGTGCATTTGTCTTCAATAAAGTTGCCATGTAACTTTAACACACTGATAGCCTGATGTTTACATCGTGAAATTAAAGAGGTGTTGACAGCACTTGAAGAAGTGTCCAGCAAGAACACATCAGCAGAAATCCAATGGCTCTCTAGACAGAAGCACATGCAGAGAATGACAGAGTTGAAATCAAAGCTTTCCAGGAAGAAATCAAGGGAAAATATAGTGGCAAAATTATCTTATGGGACAACTTATCCTACTTTAGTTTTTAGAAAGAGTAGTAAGTTAAGTTTGCATGGCACACTCCACTCAGAAGAAATTAAAAGATTCCACATTACAGTTTAACTGTTTTTTTTTTTTTACCAGTGAAACTAAACTACGAAGAAACTGAACTATAAGAATGTGCATGTATAGCTAGCTAGTATCAGTGGAAAAAGTAGGAATAAATAAAATTGTCACATAAATTTCAGATCAATAAATATTTCAATATTTTATCTCAAAGAACCCCCAAAAGGCTGTCAGGTTTGGTCTCAAGTGTCTTTTTGGAATCATGTTTCAAGACCCACGAATGTAGAATTCATTGACGTGGTCCCTGAACGAACAATCAAGATGCTCTGGATGCATCTCTCCACCGTGTCCACACACTGATAGGCCACAGAAGGAACACATGAGAAGGAAGGGGAGCATTCTGGAAGGAACTTTCTGATTCTAGAAGAGAACTCCATGGTTGTAAACGACCCTCCTTGCTCCATGCCACCCTTCCTTCCCCATCACAATTCTGCACTGTTGAGTAGGTCAGCTTGGCTTTTTGTGATGGTTTTATTTGTTCTTTTTTTTTAAATTTTTTGATTTTTTAATTTTTTGACAGGCAGAGTGGACAGTGAGAGAGAGAGACAGAGAGATCTGCACTGATCCGATAGCAGGAGCCAGGTACTTATCCTGGTCTCCCATGCGGGTGCAGGGCCCAAGCACCTGGGCCATCCTCCACTGCACTCCCTGGCCACAGCAGAGAGCTGGACGGGAAGAGGGGCAACCGGGACAGAATCCGGCGCCCCGACCGGGACTAGAACCCGGTGTGCCGGTGCCGCTAGGCGGAGGATTAGCCTAGTGAGCCGCGGCGTCAGCCCTCTTCATTTTTAGCTAAGTGAGTTAAGTTCTATCACCAACTACTAAATTGGTGATAATTATTAAATTATAACTACTAAATTCTCTGATCAGTTATTTAACTTCATGGAGATCACCCAACTAAGCCCTCTTTTTTAAAAAATAAATTATTTTTATTAATATAAAGAGAACAAATTTCATGCGGTTCATAGATATAATTCTAAATTATAATGATATTCCCCATTCTCCCTCCCTTCTGCATATCTCTCTCTCACTCTTTCTTTCAATTTTTGCTATAACTTGTCATTAAAGATTTATTTGAAAGGCAAAGTTACAGAGAGACAGAGAGAGAGAGAGACAGAAAGAGACAAAGACAGAGAAAGAGATATCTTCTATCTGCTGGTTACTCCCCAAATGGCTACACTTGAGCCAGGACAAAGCCAGGAGCCAGGAGCTTCATCAGGGTCTCCCACATGGGTGCAGGAGCCCAAGGACTTGGGCCATCTTCTGCTGCTTTCTCAGGTGATTGGCAGGGGGCTGGATCAGAAGTAGAGTAGCTGGGACTGCTGCCAACACTGCAGGCAGCAGTTTTATCCATTATACCACAGTGTTGGCACACAGCAACATGTTTAAGATTTATTTATTTGAAAGACAGAGTTAACAGAGAGAGGTAGAGCCATAGAAAGAGAGGTCTTCCTTCCACTGGTTCACTCCTCAAATGGCTCTAACAGCCAGAGCTGAGCTGATCTGAATCCAGGAGCCAGGAGATTCTTCCGGGTCTCCCACATGGGTGCAAGGACCGAAAGACTTGGGCCATCTTGCACTGCTTCCCCAGGCCATAGCAGAGAGCTGGATTGGAAGTAGAGCAGCCAGGACTCGATCCAGCACACAAATGGGATGCCGGAGCTGCAGGTGCAGGCTTAACCTGCTGCACCACAGTGCCAGACCCATAACAACATATTATTAACTTACTTTATAGTCACAAGCTTATTGTTTCACTAAATGAATAGTTCAACAGTAAAAAGTAGAAAGACAGGGCCAGCACTGTGGCCCCATTGTGGCCATCTGGGCAGTGAATCAGTGGATGGAAGATCTCTCTCTTTCACGTCCAGAAGCATGAAGCAAGACCCCTACCTTACACCTTACACAAAAATCCACTCAACGTGGATTAAAGACCTAAATCTACGACCTGACACCATCAAGTTACTAGAGAACATTGGAGAAACCCTTCAAGATATTGGCACAGGCAAAGAGTTTCTGGAAAAGACCCGGGAGGCACAGGCAGTCAAAGCCAAAATCAACTATTGGGATTGCATCAAATTGAGAAGTTTCTGTACTGCAAAAGAAACAGTCAGGAGAGTGAAGAGACAACCGACAGAATGGGAAAAAATATTTGCAAACTATGCAACAGATAAAGGGTTAATAACCAGAATCTACAAAGAGATCAAGAAACTCCACAAAAACAAAACCAACAACCCACTTAAGAGATGGGCCAAGGACCTCAATAGACATTTTTCAAAAGAGGAAATCCAAATGGCCAACAGACACATGAAAAAATGTTCAAGGTCATTAGTAATCAGGGAAATGCAAATCAAAACCACAATGTTTCACCTCACCCCGGTTAGAATGGCTCACATTCAGAAATATACCAACAACAGATGCTGGCGAGGATGTGGGGAAAAAGGGACACTAACCCACTGTTGGTGGGAATGCAAACTGGTCAAGCCACTATGGAAGTCAGTCTGGAGATTCCTCAGAAACCTGAAGATAACCCTACCATTCGACCCAGCCATCCCACTCCTTGGAATTTACCCAAAGGAATTTAAATTGGCAAACAAAAAAGCGGTCGGTCTGCAGCCTAATGTTTATTGCAGCTCAATTCACAATAGCTAAGACCTGGAACCGACCTAAATGCCCATCAACGGTAGACTGGATAAAGAAATTATGGGATATGTACTCTTTAGAATACTATACCGCAGTAAGAAACAACGAAATCCAGTCATTTGCAACAAAATGGAGGAATCTGGAACACATCATGCTGAGTGAAATAAGCCAGTCCCAAAGGGACAAATACCATATGTTCTCCCTGATCTGTGACAACTGAATGAACACCAAAAAGGAAACCTCCTGAAGTGAAACGGACACTATGGGAAATGGTGACTTGATCAGCATAGCCCTGACTGTTAATGAACAACTTAATACATTATCCCTCTTAGTAGTTTTTTTGTCTGTTCTACTTAATATGACTGGTTTAATTCTGTAATTAATACACAGTTATTCTTAAGTGTTAAAAAATAACTGAAATGTGATCCCTGTTAAACATAAGAGTGGGAATAAGAGAGGGAAGAGATGTATAATTTGGGACATGCTCAAGCTGACTTGCCCCAAATGGTAGAGTTAAAAACATACCAGGGGATTCCAATTCAATCCCATCAAGGTGGCATGTACCAATGCCATCTCACTATTCCAAGTGATCAATTTCAGTTCACAATTGATCATAATGAAAGGACTAAGAGTCAAAGGGAGCACATAAACAAGTCTAGTACCTGCTAACACTAACCGATGGAATAAATAAAGGGGAGAGTGATCCAACATGGGAAGTGAGATACTCAGCAGACTCATAGAATGGCAGATGTCCTAAATAGCACTCTGGCCTCAGAATCAGCCCTAAAGGCATTCGGATCTGGCTGAAAAGCCCATGAGAGTATTTCAGGCATGGAAAGCCAAGACACTCTGGCAAAAGATCTCTGCGAGTGAGATCCCAGTGGAAAGAACAGGTCTTCAAAGAAGGAGGTACCTTTCTCTGAAGGGAGGAGAGAACCTCCACTTTGACTATGACCTTGTCTAAACAAGATAAGAATCGGAGAACTCAGAGGGCTTCCATAGCCTTGGAAACTCATGACTGGAGCATAGGGAGATTACTGATGCCATAAACAGGAGTGTCAATTGGTAAAGTCAGCAACAGGAGTCACTGTGCACTTACTCCTCATGTAGGATCTCTGTCCTTAATGTGCTGTGTATTGAGATTTAATGCTATAACGAGTACTCAAACAATATATTTCACTTTGTGTTTCTATGGGGGTGCAAACTGTTGAAATCTTTACTTAATGTATACTAAACTGATCCTCTGTAAAAAAAAAAAAAAAAAGAAATTATCAACTCCCAACTTGACTCTCACTGGGATTAAACATGACAATAGGTCTGATCTGATTTCATCATCATTTAAAAAAAATCATCTATATTTTTCACTTTATGTTTCTGTGTGAGAGCAAACTGTTGAAATCCTTACTTAATGTATACTAAACTGATCTTCTGTATATTAAGATAATCGAAAATGAATCTTGATGTGAATGGAGGGGAGAGGGAGTGGGAAAGGGGAGGGTAGTGGGTGGGAGGGACGGTATGTGGGGGAAGCCATTGTAATCCATAAATCGTACTTTGGAAATTTATATTCATTAAATAAAAGTTAAAAAAAAAGAAAATATCTTAATCTTAACTCATAAAAAAAATGTAGAAAGACTACTATTCAGCAGGAATATGGGCAGCTATAAACAATAATCAAACCCCAAGCCCCAAGAGGCAATTTTATTCATGTACGTAATTTTTTTTTTTACTCTCTATATTAGCTACCACAAATCACAGAGAACGTGATATTTCTCATGTTGAGTCTGGCTTATCTCACTAAGCATAATTGTCTCCAGTTGCATCCAGTTTGTTGCAAATGTCAGGATTTCATTCTTTGTTATGGCTGAGTATTATTCCATTGTATATATACCACATGTTCTTTATCCTGTCCTCAGTTGGTGGACAGTTGGGTTGATTCCATATGTTAGCTGTTGTGAATTGAGCTGCTATAAACATGCGGTACAGGTAACTCTTTCATATGCTTATTTCATTTCCCATGAGTGGGATCTATGCCTTCTATTTATAAAGGAGGAAATTGAATTCCAGGGAATGATTCCAGCACAAGCTCTACTACTGAGTGGATAACAGCTCCTATTCGTTAAGGAAGGTGAGAGTGATAAGAGTGCCATCTACCAAAGGAAAGCATGGTTCACCATTCAAGAACAGTTTTTTTCCTCTTTGAAGTTTATCCACAGATTTTTAATGAATTCAAGCAGAAAATATCTTTGTGTTCACCTGTGAAACATTACCACTAAAAACAGGCCAAGCCAGACACTAAGGACAAAGTCCACAGAGTGATGGACCGTAAGATACTTTCAGTAATGGATTTCCAATAAACCTTCCACTCAACATCTGACCAAACCCAATCCACACCCAACATTCTGCAGTGAAATTCAAAACAAGATGAAACTATCACCAAAGAAATATTCTTCTTAATAATAAAGCTTCATATAAATCTTTATATCTTGCATCCTTTGCTTTCTCATTTTAACCAACATGATGATAAACTCCCTAGGTTTATTACACATGAAGAATGTGACCTTTATTCATTTCTGATATTCTGTTGTTTTGTGGTTTCAAAATTATATTACATTATCAAACAAGTAATATAGCATACTACGTGCCCTAGCTGGCAGTGTACTTTTAATTTGGAATCTTAATGTGATTGGCTCTGTTATGAAAAGTCAGTTTCTCTGTTGGTAGGTTTAGACAAGCTCCTTCTCTGAAGGAGCACCATATGCTAAGCCACAAACTTGGCCTTCATTTGCTGTAAACCAATGTGCACACACAGCTAAGACACAGAGAAATCACAGTGTGTGTGAACTGGTAAGTCAGTAGTAGCAGGTTGCTAACCGCTCTTAAGTTCTCTTTAAAAGCCTATTACAGGGGTGGGCATTGTGGTTAAGCCACAGCCTGCAGCACCCTCACCCCATAAGGGTGCTGTTCGTGTTCCAGCCGCTCCACTTCTGATCCAGCTCCCTGCTAATGCTCCTGGGCAAACATCAGAGGATCGCCCAAGTCCCTGGGTCCCCACACTCACATGGGAGACTTGGAAGAAGGTCCAGCTTCAGCCTGACGCAGCCTCAGCCAGTGTTGTAGTTTGAGGAGTGAACCCGTAGACAGAAAATTGATCTCTCTCCTTCTAACTCTGCCTTTCATGTAAATACAATTAAAATATTTTCAAAAGACTTTACACTTAAAAAAAATATTACCAGGGCTACCATGTTGCACAGTGGGCTAATCCTCTGCCTGTAATGCCAGTATCCTATATGAGCACTGGTTTGAGTCCTGGCTGTTCTGCTTCCAGTCTAACTCTCTGCTAATGTACCTGGGAAAGCAGGGGACGATGGCCAAGTACTGGTGTCCCAACCACGCATGTGCAAGATCTGGATGGAGTTCCAGGCTCCTGGCTTCAGCGTGGCTCAGCCCTGGCTGTTGCAGACATTTGAGGAGTAAACTGGCAGATGGAAAATCTCTGTCTCTCCTTCTCTGTTATTCCCTCTCTCTGTAACTCTTTAAAGTAAATAAATAAATCCTTAAAAATTTAAAAATAATGGAATACTACAAAAAAGGAAATGTCAAGATTGAATGTTCTATCCAGACTGGGTTATCGACATCTTCTTAAAACCACAAAGAACATGATACCGCCATTCAGTCCCTATCTACTTGATGAGTTATTCAGCCTTCAGCGAGGTTCTCACACAGGTTTTTGCCTGATGTTTCTAGTTGTGTCACCATCTTTCCAGAAAGCGGCATGTTCTTTCAGTTCACATATTGGACACGACTCCCTGAGAGGGCTGGTAGAGCAGGTAGGATGACAGTCTTTCTGTTTAGGGTTCTACCAAACTCCATTCCTTTGATCACACTCATCGTGGTGTTGTGGGTATGAAATCACCTGACTAAAATGAACTCAACATCTTTGGGCAGTTTCTGCTATAACAGAGGTCACAACAGAGGTCATTTTTCATGCTGCACTCCTGTGACCCATGCAAAATATTTATTAAGATCCGAACACCCATTCCCTAGAGGGTTACCTATCTGCCCTCTGGTCTTCAGCACTTAAAAGTTACTCTTAATTGGAACAGAAGGGACTCTGGGTGTTTTGTTTGTTTATTCCCAAATGTAAGTAGAGTATCTCAGACAACTTCAGCTGTTACCCAAAATCTTGGTCTGGGAGGCTGGGGAAAGTGACTTGTCCTGTTCATTCACACACGGAGATTTCATGTTCTCCGTCTCACATGCAGTCAGTCACCCTTTGCTGAATTCCTTTGCTCACACGGGAAGTCTAATGCTTCCTTTGCTCACACGGGAAGTCTAATGCTCCCTCTGTTGTGCAAACTCTAGGAAAAGTTTTGTGTTCTCCGTGCCTTTCCTATTGTCACTCCAAACCAGGCAGGCGGCCTCAGTGGTTAGTTGAGCCCCTAAGGCACCCAAACGGTACCCGGTCAGTAGTGGCAATGACTGTCCATATTTGTTCTCAACTCTCTCCCTACCTCTAATCAATCAATCTCTTGATTCTAGAGTGAAGTAATGACCACCCATATGTTTATGTACCCATTTAAACAAACCCCATACTGAAAAGCAGCATGTTTTGTGTGTTTTAGCAGATTCACAAGTCCAATCCCTTAGAATGTAGATACTCTTGTAAAGTTTCATCTCAATTTTGGATTCACATAATATCCCAGTTGTCAGATTCACTTTTTCCCAGGTTCCTCACCATGATTTTTTTCATTACATATTTTTATTTGGCTGAACCACTGAAGGATGATTGGGGTGGAACAGGTTATAGCTGGAAAATTGACCTTGATTAGGCTCTCTATACAGTTATCACCCTGTCCAGTTTATGTAGTTAAAATGTCCAGGAGAATAAAAAGAACCTAGCAATTGCCAGAAAACTGTACTACCTCAATACCTATTTTTCTAAGTAATTGTTGGCAAATCTATGATGACTTCTTGGAGTTAGAGCACACAATGCTTGTAGTACACAGTTACCCAAGAATGTAATCAGCTTAAGCATCTCATCCAACAGTTATTACCATTGCAAGAAGGGCTGCCTCTCTACAAGCCTAAGTGCCTACACGATGATTTTATTAGAAATGTCTATAGTGACTGCATGGCCGTTTTCTGGAGTGTAACCTCAGGTTCAAAGAAAGGGAGGAAGGGAAGGAAAGAGTAGCTACAGGGGTGATCTCTTCAGCAAACAAGACTGCCTTCTTTCTTCATCAGCCAAGTCCACTTCTTTTGATCTTAATAAAACAATCAGACCAAATAGAAAATTATTTTGAAAAAGAGACCAATGTTCAGAACAAATGTCAAAGAAAGTACTGTAAAAAAGTTAGGTGAAATCACTAAAGAAGTTTGTTTCTAAAAAAAATGGCAAAATGTCTTTCTTCTGCTAGCAATGTTAAGATAATATTGGCCGGCGCTGCGGCTCACTAGGCTAATCCTCCACCTTGCGGCGCCAGCACACCGGGTTCTAGTCCCGGTCGGGGCGCTGGATTCTTTCCCGGTTGCTCCTCTTCCAGGCCAGCTCTCTGCTGTGGCCAGGGAGTGCAGTGGAGGATGGCCCAGGTGCTTGGGCCCTGCACCCCATGGGAGACCAGGAGTAGCACCTGGCTCCTGTCATCAGATCAGCATGGTGCGCCGGCCGCAGCGCACCGGTTGCGGCGGCCATTGGAGGGTGAACCAATGGCAAAGGAAGACCTTTCTCTCTCTCTCTCTCTCTCTCACTGTCCACTCTGCCTGTCAAAAAAAAATAAATAAATAAACTTAAGGAAAAAAAAAAACTTTAAAAAAAAAAGATAATATTAACTACTTAGCACCTCTATTTCCAAGCACTGCTCGAAGGTCTTGGCTTAGATCCAATCTGCACTACCTTGGAAGGTGGTTCTACTCTTTGTCTTAGGGTGAGAAATATGAGGCTCAAAGAAGAATCTGCAACTCCTTTCTGACATTTATCAGTGTAGACCTCTTTGGAGCCACCTGGGAATCTAGAGAAAAGCCTCCTGCTCCAGGTACACTGCCTTGTAAGCAGTATCACTCTATAAATTAGACTCTTGTGTCTCTCTTGATTTTTGCACAATGACTTAAAGGGCAGTGATGAAGCAAAACAACCTACACATACTACAAACCAGACAATATTTACTACTGAAGCTAAAGAAATATACCTGAGACTATCTTGCCTTGATTTATTATTATTATTATTATTATTTCTTTTTGAGGAAGATGGGGGCTGCTAACAAAGTGGTTTCACTTCTCAGGTCCCTGGCAATTGCCTTTAAAAATGCCATAGCAAAGTCTCCTCAATGTAAAATACAATGCTGTTGCCACAATTCTTTACTCCTTCAGTTAGCGAATCTTATTATTAATTTTTAAAGATCAACACAATACAAGACATTGTAGTAGACCAAAAAATTTAGCAAAGCAACCATGAGATAGTAGCAGAAGATAGGAGAGAGTCAGAACTTCAGCATTTCCAATCTGGACCACCCTAGTGATTTGGGAGAAATGACTTAGCCTCTCGAGTTTCCATCACTTGACATGTATAACAGTGTTATTACACCTCCCCACAGGGAGGCTTTAGGGATTACATGAAATATTGAGAAGAACAACTCATGTGCTCCAAAATACAATACAGCCACAGGACAGTGATATTGCTATGATATGACAATTCTAGAAGAGTTTAAAGTGAGTTGACTTGATGAGAAAAAAAAATATATATATATAAAAATCAAGATAACAAGCCAGTTAGTGCTAAATGAGCAGCCCAGTCATTAAGGTTTTAAGAGTTTACAGCAAGGGAAAAACACTTTCCAGCTAGAAGATAAATGATTTGACTTGGACTTTGAAATACAACTAAGGTAAGAGGGAGAACAGGATAATGTATGGAAGAAACAAACATGATATAAACAAGAACAATGAAACATGCTGTGAATTTTGGCAAAGCCCCTGAATGCCTTCGACTAGAACTCTTGAGCCAAGGAGAACCAGAAGGATGTAGCACTGATACGGCGGTCATAAGAGGATCATGGGATGTCTTCAAGGCTGATTGAGAAACAGGAAATTTTCAACAGGTCACAAAGAAATGCTGAAGGCTGTGGAAGAAAGAGGTTCAAAGCTGCTTGTGAGTAGAAGCGTGTGGCATCCTGAGAAGGAGAGGCAGAGATGAGGAGAGACAGGTGCCAGAGAAGCCGTGGGCAAGATCATTAGAGGGCACCGAATCTAAAGATACTTCTTCTTTTTGTCTGAACAACAGACAGATGGACTGTGACACAGACAGAGCTCCTCCATCTACTCACTGGGCTGAGGACCTTTACTCTGCCAGGGGCCGATTAGA
Organism: Oryctolagus cuniculus; assembly: GCF_051225735.1. Classification (NCBI taxonomy): domain Eukaryota; kingdom Metazoa; phylum Chordata; class Mammalia; order Lagomorpha; family Leporidae; genus Oryctolagus; species Oryctolagus cuniculus. The sequence goes on along the minus strand of NC_142886.1, from coordinate 29,914,571 downwards.
TATTTATTACAACATTTGCAAACCATACACAATTATCGACTTAAAAATTAGCCTGGAGTAGGTTTATTGAATTTTGAGTCCTGCCTGTGGTTACTTTGGCAGGGCCAGAATAAATGATTTTGCAGACTTTATACAGCCTACAACCTGGATAGTCCCCATGCCTGAGGTCCCCAATGCCAGAGCTGGACCATTTGCAAGCCAGGGAACTAACTCTGGAGTTTCCAAACGCACGGCCGGGACCCAAGCACTTGGGCCATCACCGGCTGCCTTCCAGGATGTGTGTCGTCTGCAAGGTTGAATCAGAACTGGAGCTGGGGCTGGAACCCAGGTAATACACCATAGCATGCAGGCAACCCATGCGGGGCGGCCTAACCACTTTGCCAAACACCAACACCTGAGGTGTGGCTGCACAGCCACCTCAGACAGACAGACAGGGAAGTGTTTGTGGTAGTAAAACACCTGAAGAAATTTGTTAACTTGGTAAATGAATAATTGTTAAAGACTAGATGATTTGGCTAAGGGCAAGTTTGGGTCTGGTCACGTTACCCTCCTTTGTCCCAGATTTGCACAGCTTTCTGCACTCCCCACTCTCGGGAAGAGAATTCAGTAGATTCCTGTTCCCTGGGGAAGGTGCCCTAACAGGGAGGGCAGGGAGAGAGAAGGCTCCTGACCCCGGTCTTCTCCGAACAGGCGCAGTAGAGTGAGGGGAACTACTTTTTTTTTTTTTTCACAGACTTGAAACTAAGATTTATTTATAGGTGTTTCCAGAAAGAAATATAAAAAGTTCTGAGAAAGGCTTAGGCGCACATTCGTTTTCCTTTCCTCTTGTCCCTATTCTATGGCGACTGAGTGGGCTTCCTCTCCCCACAACACACACACTTTGATCAGTATCAGGGAATTCTTTTAAAAGCCAAAGCAGAACACATCCTGAGTTAAATGAACTCCAAGGGAGGAACTCTGCGATGCTCTTCCTACACACCAAAAAAAGAAATAGAAAAAAAAAAAAAGATAAAATGGACCAAGCTATTTATAGCTGCCTTCTCATTTCCAATAATCCTCCACTTAATTAGGACTGTAAATAGCACCAGCGAATGTTGTACAGCAACCGCAGCTCCTTCTCAACATATCTCACCCCAGGCAAGGAAAGAATATCAGGCTAAATTCCACAGCTCAAAAAGACACTAAGTTATGGAAAAAGGGCGTAATCTTTTGTGCTAAAGAGAAGAAAGGACTGATTTTTAAAAGACAGAAAATTTAATTCTGCTCTCCCTCCACAAAACGAAACAGTATCAGTGATAAAATACTCCGTACACCATGAAAAACATCTGGTATTGATCAAAGTTATAATCAATTGCTGCAGACATTTTTAAAAACATTATTTGAAAGGCAGAGTTATACAGAGAGAAGGTTCACTCCCCAGTGTTGGGCAAGAGAGAAGCCAGGTGCTTCTTCTGGGTCTCCCATGTGGGTGGCAGGGATCCAAAGATTTGGGCCATTTCTAAGCCATTATCAGGGAGCTGGATGGGAAAGGCAGCAACTGGGACACGAGTTAGCACCCACACAGGATGCTGGCTGTGCAGGTGGTGGCTTTACCTGCTATGCCACAACACTGGCAACCACTGTAGGTATTCTAGATTTAAGATTATATTCCTATTTGTTTTTGTTTTGTTTTGTTTTGTTTTTCTTTTTTTTGTTTGTTTGTTTGTTTTGACAGGCAGAGTGGACAGAGAGAGAGAGACAGAGAGAAAGGTCTTCCTTTGCCGTTGGTTCACCCTCCAATGGCTGCCACGGCCAGCACGCTGCGGCCAGCGCACTGCGCTGATCTGATGGCAGGAGCCAGGTACTTCTCCTGGTCTCCCATGGGGTGCAGGGCCCAAGCACCTGGGCCATCCTCCACTGCACTCCCGGGCCACAGCAGAGAGCTGGCCTGGAAGAGGGGCAACCGGGACAGAATCCGGCGCCCCAACCGGGACTAGAACCCAGTGTGCCAGCGCCGCAAGGCGGAGGATTAGTCTAGTGAGCCACGGCGCTGGCCAAGATTATATTCCTATTTGTAAAGAAATTAGCAAATTTTATTACTGAGTATATAGTAAGCATTGTATTATAAATGGAAGATGATTTAGAGGACTCCCCATTTTATAATCAATCCCCAAACCATGGATCAGCTGCATGTACTCATTTGGAGAGTAAACTTGTACCTTCCTTGCTTGGGAGAGGTGTCACGTCTCCAACACTGCAAGACTATATGAGGGTATTCCAGGAAGTTACAGCACATTGGAATTAAAAGGTGAGTTTATTTTGGTTTAGAAAACTTTTGAAATCCATGCATTGTATTTTCATAATATGCAATTCTATGATATTTTTGAGGACAATTCATACACATGGATTTTAAAATATTTTTTGGTGCTAAAGTATTCTCTTTCATTTGGATTATCCACAAACTTTTTGAAGTGCCATTATATATCTGTCTGTTGAAATGGTATTCAAAATGCTCATGAAAAATGCATGTTATGAAGAAGCTACATATACATTTTAAAATGTTTGACATGAAAATAAACTTATGTTTTAATTCCATTTTCCACGAACTTTTTGAAATCACTTCCATCTTCTATCTTCCATTTGAAATAAAAAGCAAGAGCACAGTGCTTGTCAAAACAAACAAAAGATAATCTGAGCTATTTAATTCAACCATTCTTTGAGATCACTAACAATTTTTAACTACTTTTCATTTGTATTCATTCACTCAATGAAAAAGAAAATGTGTAATAATTTTCTTTGGTAAATTCATATTTTAGGTCCTATATGAGATGCTTCTACTGAATTTAAATATCTTTATAATTGAAATGCATTCCTTTATTTTATAAATCACTTTAAAAGTTAAGAAGAAGAAAAATATGGATATTATTATTAAATTATTGTTACTTAAAATATTTTTTTAATTTTTTTGATTTGACAGGTAGAGTTACAGACAGTGAGAGAGAGAGACAGAGAGAGAGAAGGGTCTTCCTTCCTTTGGTTCACTCCCTGTCACTCCCCCTCTTCATGGAGGAACGACACCAAACCCTGCCTAGGCTTCATATCCGAGTCACGGCACCATTATGTCGCTCCCCCTCTTCGTGGAGGAACGACACAGGACCCTGCGCTGTTCTTTTGTCTGCTCGGCCCTCCCCGGGTTTGCTGCTGGTTCTTCCCGGGTTGGCTACCGTCCCTTCAACCTCCGTGGAAGGGCGGTTCCCCCTGCCACTTTCCCCACTTCCACGGGGGAGCGGCACACCGCCGGCCGGCTCTCTCGGGGGCTGCACAGGTGTTCCCTCAGATGTTCCTGGTGCATGTTGTCTCTCTTCTCCTTTATAGTCCTCCTCCGCCAATCCTAACTCGGCTGCCCACACGCCGAGTACGCTGCTCTCCTCCAATCAGGAGCAGGATCAGCTCCTGGAGCTCAGTCAATCAAATTGGCGAGAGGCAGCTGCGTAGAAGATGTTTTCTTCTCTCCCAGAGCCATATTGTGGGAGAGCAGATGCATAGAATAAGTCTTAATTCCAGTAACTTAGTCCAGTCCGGGTTGCTCCCCACACTCCCCAAATGGCCACTATGGCCAGAGCTGCACTGATCTGAAGCCAGGAGCCAGGAGCTTCTTCCGGGTTTCCCACATGTGTAAGTTCTTAGGATGGCATGGGTGGTAGCAACAACGTCTTTAGGGGTAGAGCAAGCACACCATGCAGCCTAACACTATGATTTGTGGGAGAGGTGGTGAATCACACGAGCAATGCGACTTAGGTGTGAAGGATTTGTGTTACATGGTATCAGCTCTATCTCCTGAGTTCATAAAGACAGATCAGATGTGTGAGCAGTCAATCATGCTTCTGTGACAGATGCCCCTCCCCCAGGAAAGCCCCAATATGCAGCAATTTCTGCACATATTGTCATATATTATGGAGAAGTGAAGGTTGTTCATGACTCCCCTGGGAGAAGACAGTTGCACGTTTCACATTTGGAATCCAACTAAATTTGGCACTAGGATGATTTTCTTGGGTGTCCTGTCCTTACAGCAAGGTATAATAAATGAGTACAATAGTTTTTGACAAATCCTTATCAAAAATTTTTGAATATGAGGATGACATTTTGGAAATTCCTGAACTTTGAATTGGTATCAGAAGTGAGGGAAATATTATGATGTGAGCCCTCAAATCTTGTATTAAGGACCAATCACTCTTTGCACAGACTTGGAATGGTAAGAGTGCAGTTTGTGAATGCATGAAAGTAAAAAGACACCAAGTAAGGAATCATACTTCCAGGCAAGATGGTAACCCTTACATTGGACATTATTTAGTGTGAAACATCATCCAGGCAATGTGTACAGGGAAGTATCACACTGGTCAGCACTAGTCATGACCTCTAAGTGTGCACCATGAATTTATCTGCCACCTGAATTACATCTACTCCATCACTTAGTTGCTCACACACTGCATACATAAGGAACATCTACTGAGTGCCAGGTCTTGTGTCTGAAGATATACAGGTAACACAGGGTCTCTGCACTTGTCTGATGAACCAGAAGACTTTGCATACACACACATGCACTCTGTAAAAGTAGAAAGGGAGGGTGTTGACCAAATTCAAGTTCTGTATTTCGAAAAATGTGAGTCACTGACTTCACAGAAAAGAGGTGTGATCAGGTCTTGATGAATACTTCAAAGTACAGAAAAAGGTAAATGCACCAACAAGGTAGCAAAATTGGTAGCAGTGCAAATTTAGCATTGAGAATATATTTGAAGGATTGTAAAATAGGAGCTAGGAAAACAAACAAATGTAATTCTTTTGGAGAAGGATAACAGCTCAAGATAAGCAGTCACTACATTGCTACTGAGAATATGGCAAAAATAGCTTTTATTATAATAGAATGAAGTTAGATGAGCTATTTGGAAGAAGAGTCCTACTTCCATATTTTAGAAACACTGAAAACTTAAAAATATTGGTAAGTGTTACATCTCCCAAAAAAGTTCAGTATAATGTAAGAGATGCCACTGAGCTTCCTCTGGATTCTGGGAGTCTAAAGAAAGAGAAAAGAAAAGATAAAGGTCTGGGATAAAAGTTGGATCTGGAAAGGGAGTCTTTGATATGAGTCAGCATCTGGACCATAGGAGGCCAGCAAACCAAAGCACTAACAGATAGGAAGTGACAGCAGGGCCAGGAGGCAACCTTCTGTCCAATGTCAAAATGAGAACAGACTCATCTTCCAATGTGTCTGTCTCTTGGGCTGGAAAACCTCTCCCCACCCAATCATTTTGTAACATGACTTTTCAGATAAGCAAAACACTTAAAATTAAAATTTTTCTTCTTTCGCCTTTTTTTTTCTTTAGGAACTTCGATGTTGACATTTGTAGTCTAAATATAAGAATCTCCTCAAATCATCACACTGAAAAAAATGTTGTGGTGTCTGCTACTTAATTTCTGTGTGATTCTTGTATTGGCCTTTCTCTGTGTACATAAGACAAGTAAATGAAAGGAGAAGAAAATCCAGGAGAGCTTTTGACCTTAGTTGCTTTCACCTAAATATATATTTACACACTGCTGGCAGAGAACGGTGGGAAGGAGCATATATAAATAACGTCCTCTGAGCCTTTGGGAAAATGCATTTTTAATTTATTTCTGCTTCTATCCTTCCCTAGATCAAATAAGAGGATAATGCCAGAGAGACGGGCACCATCCCAACAGCCTGAGAGAGAAGCAATTACACATTCTTTTGCTCTCCCCTTGAAATCAGCAGAGATGAGAAGAATACCATTTTGGCAGCACCTGCTACTGCTGGTTTCTGGATTTTTTTTTTTATTTCTTCTTCCCAGAAAGAAATAAAAGTTAAGAAAAAATAGCCTAACTTGGCCAGCTGATCAATGCTCCAGACACTTGCAGCAGAGATGCTGTTGTGTCTGAATCATATCTTTCAAGTTGGATTATAAATGCATGTTTGATTGAAACTACTCACAAATGCACATGAAGAGAGGAGCACCCTCCCCTGCTTTCACCATGAAAATAATAGACACAAACCTCAGATAAATACACTCATACACTTAGGCAATCATTGCTCTGAGGGGTAGCTCTGGAAATCAGAGACTAAAAGCATCACTGACTTGGAATGGGGACTAAAATGATGAGAAATTCTGCTTTAGACAGAAAAAAATTAGGCATAAACACAGCAAAAGTTGAGTCCCAAGAATATGCAGGCACTTTTCTGGGATGGTGGTAAGGGGTATGATTAAGTATAACATCAAATCTTTCTCTTATTTACTTTAAAATTACATCCAGGTCATTTAAATTCAGCAACTTTACCTTTTGTCCTTTCATGAGCATCTCCCTTTAGTCTGGCGCTGTCTCAGGATCTCATTTCATTTTATTTTTCTTTCCTCTGAATGTACCCTCTCCCTTTCTATGCAACCGTCTTTCAGAATTTGCTTATGCCTGGGCTTCTTGTTCTCCTCAACCATTCTCCCATTTTCTACTGATTTCTTGGATTCCAAGCCCCAAGAGGGTAGGCAGTAAGCCTGCAAAGTTTTCTGTTTCAGTAGCAAACTCAGCGCCATGCACAATTAGGTTCTTAATTGCTTTGTGATGACTATGATTGATGATGTTTTCTGCATATACTAATTCCAATGAGAAATATACTTCCCCTATTAGATGGATCGCATACAAATGACTACTTCAAAAATATGACTTCCACAATATAATTCCAGAAAATAATAGTCTTCAGGTTTTCACAAGAAGGCACATTTCACACATACACACAAATAATGTAAAACACAGGACTTACAGTGACACTACTTTTTTTTTTATCTTTTATTTAATGAATATAAATTTCCAAAGTACGACTCATGGGTTACAATGGCTTCCCCCCCCATACCGTCCCTCCCACCCGCAACCCTCCCCTTTCCCACTCCCTCTCCCCTTCCATTCACATCAAGATTCATTTTCGATTATCTTAATATACAGAAGATCAGTTTAGTATACATTAAGTAAGGATTTCAACAGTTTGCTCACACACAGAAACATAAAATGAAAAATAATAGATGATTTTTTTTAAATGATGATGAAATCAGATCAGACCTATTGTCATGTTTAATCCCAGTGAGAGTCAAGTTGGGAATTGATAATTTCTTTTTTTTTTTTTTTACAGAAGATCAGTTTAGTGTACATTAAGTAAAGATTTCAATCGTTTGCACCCCCATAGAAACACAAAGTGAAATATACTGTTTGAGTACTCGTTATAGCATTAAGCCTCAGTGTACAGCACATTAAGGACAGAGATCCTACATGAGGAGTAAGTGCACAGTGACTCCTGTTGTTGACTTTACAAATTGACACTCCTGTTTATGGCATCAGTAATCTCCCTATGCACCAGTCATGAGTTTCCAAGGCTATGGAAGCCCCTTGAGTTCTCCGACTCTTATCTTGTTTAGACACGGTCATAGTCAAAGTGGAGGTTCTCTCCTCCCTTCAGAGAAAGGCACCTCCCTCTTTGAAGACCTGTTCTTTCCACTGGGATCTCACTCACAGAGATCTTTTTGCCAGAGTGTCTTGGCTTTCCATGCCTGAAATACTCTCATGAGCTTTTCAGCCAGATCCGAGTGCCTTTAGGGCTGATTCTGAGGCCAGAGTGCTATTTAGGACATCCGCCATTCTATGAGTCTGCTGAGTATCTCACTTCCCATGTTGGATCACTCTCCCCTTTATTTATTCTATCGGTTAGTGTTAGCAGATACTAGACTTGTTTATGTGCTCCCTTTGACTCTTAGTCCTTTCATTATGATCAATTGTGAACTGAAATTGATCACTTGGAATAGTGAGATGGCATTGGCACATGCCACCTTGATGGGATTGAATTGGAATCCCTTGGTATGTTTCCAACTCTACCAATTGGGGCAAGTCAGCCCGAGCATGCCCCAAATTATACATCTCTTCCCTCTCTTATTTCCACTCTTATGTTTAACAGGGATCACATTTCAGTTAATTTTCAACACTTAAGAATAACTGTGTGATAATTACAGAATTAAACCAGCCATATTAAGTAGAACAGACAAAAAAAAATACTATGAGGGATAATGTATTAAGTTGTCCATTAGCAGTCAGGGCTATGCTGATCAAGTCACCATTTCTCATAGTGTCCATTTCACTTCAGGAGGTTTCCTTTTTGGTGTTCAGTCAGTTGTCACCAATCAGGGAGAACATATGGTATTTGTCCCTTTGGGACTGGCTTACTTCACTCAGCATGATGCAGTGACACTACTTTTGAGAACTACTTTTTGAAAGCAAAAATGTCACAGACTGGGGACTTGGGGAGAAACTCTAGTGAACAAGTCATGAAAATTAATGTGTTTCATTGGACATGCTGTCTAACTTCTCTACGTGTCAATTATTTCATCAGTAAAGTGGAGAAAATAACCTTTTGCCTTGCAGTGGTTTTGAAAAAAAAGTCTGCAAGGGCAGGCTTTTGGCATAGTGGCTAATTCACCCGTCAAGATTCCCACACTTCATGGCAGGATGCCTTGGGTCCCTTCCAGCTCCTGACTCCAAGTTCCTGCTAACGCAGACCCTGGGAGGTAGCAGTGATTGCTCACATACTTGGGTCTCTTGGAAACCTGGACTAAGTTCTCAGCTCCTGGCTTTGGTCCAGGCCTGCCTTGGGAGGAATCAACCTCCAGATAGGAAATCTCTCTCTCTCTCTCTCTCTCTCTCTCTCTCTCTCTCTCTCTCTCTCTCTGCATGTGTGTGTCTTCCGGCCTCTTAAATACACTTTTATCTTTTTTATTTATATAAAGAGAAAAGATTTCAAATAGTTTACAGAAACAATTCTAATATAATAATTCTTTCCTTCCTCTTTCCTCCTCCATTTTTCTTTCATAACTTTTGTGATAGAATATTTTTAATTTGCTTTATGATTACTGACTTAATATTCAACTAAATAAAGAGTGAAATGTGATCCCTGTTGAACATGGGAGTGGGAATGGGAGAGGGAAGAGATGTATAATTTGGGACATGCTCAGGCTGACTTGCCCCAAGTGGTGGAGTTGGAAGCATACCAGGGGATTCCAATTCAATCCCATCGAGGTGGCATGTACCAATGCCATCTCACTGTTCCAGGTGATCAGTTTCAGTTCACAGTTGGTCATGGTGGAGGGACTGGGAGTCAAAGGGAGCACATAGACAAGTCTAGTACCTGCTAACGCTAACCAATGGAGTAAATAAAGGGGAGAGTGATCCAACATGGGAAGTGAGATACTCAGCAGACTCATAGAATGGCAGATGTCCTAAATAGCACTCTGGCCTCAGAATCAGCCCTAAAGGCATTCGGAGCTGGCTGAAAAGCTCATGAGAGTATTTCAGGCATGGAAAGCCAAGACACTCTGGCAAAAGATCTCTGCGAGTGAGATCCCAGTGGAAAGAACAGGTCATCAAAGAAGGAGGTACCTTTCTCTGAAGGGAGGAGAGAACCTCCACTTTGACTATGACCGTGTCTAAACAAGATAAGAGTCGGAGAACTCAAGGGGCTTCCATAGCCTTGGAAACTCATGACTGGAGCATAGGGAGATTACTGATGCCATAGACAGGAGTGTCAATTTGTAAAGTCAACAACAGGAGTCACTGTGCACTTACTCCTCGTGTAGGATCTCTATCCTTAATGTGCTGTACACTGAGATTTAATGCTATAACGAGTACTCAAACAATATATTTCACTTTGTGTTTCTATGGGGGTGCAAACTGTTGAAATCCTTACTTAATGCATACTAAACTGATCCTCTGTAAAAAAAAAAAAAAAAAAAAAAAAAAAAAAAAAAAAAAAAAAGAAATTATCAATTCCCAACTTGACTCTCACTGGGATTAAACATGACAATAGGTCTGCTCTGATTTCATCATCATTTAAAAAAATCATCTATTATTTTTCACTTTATGTTTCTGTGTGGGAGCAAACTGTTGAAATCCATACTTAATGTACACTAAGCTGATCTTCTGTATATTAAGATAATCGAAAATGAATCTTGATGTGAATGGAAGGGGAGAGGGAGTGGGAAAGGGGAGGGTTGTGGGTGGGAAGGACGGTATGGGGGGGAAGCCATTGTAATCCATAAGTCGTACTTTGGAAATTTATATTCATTAAATAAAAGTTTAAAAAAATAAAAAATAAAATTAAAAAAAAGTAGAAAGACCATAATCCCACAGAAATATAGACAAAGGCTACAAACATCAGTCAGATCCCAAGATGTCAATTTCACTCACCCCAGTTAGAACGGCTATCACGCAAAAATCAAAAATAACAAATGCTAGTAAGGATTTGTAGAAAAGCTACCCTAAATACACTCTCTGTGGGAATGTAAATTGGTACAGCCGTAAGGAATAGAATATCGATATTCCTAAGAAATCTAAAAATAGATCAAACACATTTTCAATAAAAAAGTCTGAAAATCCTTTAACATCGTTTTCCATTCCTCTATATTGTGTGCCAGACCATATGAGTCACTTCCAATGAATAGATATGCAAAAATGAATGCTCACATGGACTATCTCATTTAACCACATCCAGTAGTGAAGGTAAGAACTTTTACTACACTCTATTTACAGACAAGAAAACTATAGTTAGAGAGGCCAGATACATTTTGAAAGACTTCAGATAGTAAGTGTGGGACTCAAGTGATATGATCACAGGCAGCACGCTTTATCTTTATGTTAGGCCATTCTCTTGAAGAAAATCACATTGTGGCAAACAAACAGTAAATAATTTTGTTTGTGCATATATTTATACATATGTATATGTATACATACTTTCAAGGGGAAATGTAAGAGATTTTTAAGCAGAAGCTGCATTGTTGATGGCTAACCAGTAGCCTGGTTTGACCATCCATTTCAGGGTAAACTTAGAATATGCCACACTATTATAGTCTGTAATTCATATTGATAATACATCCTTTTATGATGATGAAGTTTATAACAAAGCTTAGGCTTGACTTGAAATCACTTAGTATTCTGCACCATGCCCTCAGCCTGGCCTTCCGACTAGAGGGAACTGATAAAAGTTTACAAAATTGGATAAGCAGCTACATCATGGGCATGGCATCCCTCCAAGACAACTTCATTATTGTCTACAGGCTTCATGAATGGCCAAGTAGCCACAAAAGCAACAGAGCACAGAAGCTTCCTTATGGTCCTCTTAAGTAAATAATGCACAAAAACCACAAAGGACCGACATCCTTCCTAGAGCTCTTGTCAATAAACTAGCAGTAAGTCTGGATATGGTCTGCCCAGTGCTGTCCCATGAACAATGTATTCAAGTTTTGAATTGGCTTCTAACTTTTATAATTTAGAGTTCCACATGAAATTTCATATACCCATTTTTTTTCAACTGGAAACTAACAAAACTGCTTCCACATGACAACTAACCAAAGCCAAATTGGCTGCATTTTGGCTTCAATGTCATATGCAACCAGTTCTGTTAGTTTTAGTCACATTTAGAAAAGCTTCATTCTCCAGCTCTACTCCCCAACTCCTCTACTCCCTACTGTCTTACAAGAGCTCTTTTACTTCCTCACTGCCTTCCACAAACTGTCTGACACCTGCCTTCTTGTACTTCACACATTGCATACCTCTAGACATTTTGATTCATAGTTTCCAAAAAAGTACTGAAAACTCTACAGTGACAAAGACTCTATCTGTTCCAGCACAAGATATAGCAGATGTAGGTTTTTAATAATGCTTCATGACAGAATCTATATTCCTCCCTTTCCTTACATATTCTGCTTCTATATTTTTGAGCTAAAAGCACATTGGCTATAAATGTATCAAAGTAATAGAATTTTAGAAAGCATTTAAATGGATCACGCAAATCTGGGGTAACTTCTTGCTGGGGAGAAGATAGTTGAAAAAGACTTAACTGGAAAAACACGACATAGCAAGGCTTCAATTACAACGCAACTACCTCTATAGAGACTTTCTCATATATTACTGTCAAAACTGAGGTCTCCTTATACTTTATGTTCTAGCCATCTTGAATTAGCCAACACATGATATTGGTTCATACCTCAGTACTTGTAGCATTCTATGCTACACCTTTTAAGATTTATTGATTTATTTGAAAGTCAGAGTTACAGAGAGAGAGGGAGACACAAAGAGAGAAAGAGAAGACCTCCATCGCTAGTTCACTCTCCAGATGGCCTCAAAAGCCAAGTTGGTCTAGGCTGAAGTGAGGAGCCATGAGCTTCTTCCAAGTCTCCCGTGCGGGTGGCAGGGGCCCAAGGACCTGGGACATTCTTCACTGCTTTCCCAGGTGCATCTGCAGGGAATTGGATTGGAAGTGAAGCACTTGGGACATGAGCTAGAGCTCACTGGGATGCCAGAATTGCAGGTGACAGTTTAACTTAACCTGCTGTGCCACAACAGCAGGCCCCTTCTATGCTACATTTTATCTTTGGAAATATTTAAATTATGACATCTGCACAAATCTTCCTTCTAGAATATTACTTTATTAAAGAGATTCTTATTTATTATTGTATTTAGTTTCTAGCATATAGCCTGCCACAAAACAAATACACAGTGAACTTAATCACTACTCTTCTCTGAAGACTTAGAAGATGAGTCAAAAAGTCAGGGAGTGGGGCAAGAATTGTGGCGCAGTGGGCAAAACCACCATCTGCAATGCCGACATCCCATATGTGCACCAGTGTGAGACCCAGATGCTCCACTTCTGATCCAGCTCCCTGCCAATGCACCTGGGAAAGTAGTGGAAGACAGCCCAAGTCATTGGGCTCCTGCACTCATGTGGGAGACCCAGCCCCAGCCTTTGTGGTCATTTGTGAAGTGAACCAGTGGAGGCAAGCTTGCTTTCTCTCTCACTCTCGCTCTCATTCTCTTTCTTTCTGTATAACTCTGACTTTCAAATAAATATTAAATGCCATGGGATGACTTCTCATGGGTACCAAAAAGAAGTATGATATTCTCACTTCTGCCATGGACTCAAGTGTACTAATGGGAAGATTTGCAAAGTACCCAGATGAAGCCTGACTCCTATGGGATATGAAACTCATGAGAATTAAAGGTAAATCTAAGAGGTTGATGCTACAATTTCTTATTTTGCAGAGCATTCAAAAATAAAACAATAAAGCTTAATATTTCAAATGTACTCTATATATTCTTTGAGTGAGGAAACTACCATGATATCATGCTGTCAGTGTTAAATAGGATACTTTCAAACAATTTACATGAAGTACAGAAACTGTGTATATGGGTGTTATGTGCATATCATATGAGTAAGGAAGAAAAAAATAATCCATGGTACACTAGTAAAAAATATGTAATAACCTACGGTTCTTATTTGATAGTTTTATGTGAATAAAAGCAGTAAGAGTTATAATGATGTATAATAATCCTCAGAACTCAACATTTGAGAGCTTCTCACTTGCTAAGTGCCTTAGTAGTCACAAATTCATGAGGATTCTTCATTCATTCTGTACAGAAAAATATATTGAGAAACATTCCACTATATTACTCCTAGTAGTGATCCACTGAAGAATAGCCTGAAAATTTGAACAATTAAACTGAGGGACCACCATGTTGTTTTTAAAATCTTGGTTAAGGGTAACTATCTACTCCCAGTATCTTTTGTGTTTTGCACTCAGCCAGGAATTTTCCAGTGAAGAACTGAATGCATTCATCCATCTATAACGCTACCCCACCACACATGTATATACTGTATACAATTATGTTCTATAACTAAAATAAACTAACTTCAGTATTTTAAAAAAAGATATATGACAGGAAGAGTTAGAGAGAGAGAGAGAGAGTTAGAGAGAGAGAGAGAGAGATCTTTCATCCACTGGTTCACTTCCCAAATGGCCTCAACAGTTGGAGCTTGGCTGGGCCAAAGGAAACTAGGAGCAGGAGCTTCTTCTGAGTCTCCCACATGGGTGCAGGGGTCCAAGCACTTGGGCATCTTTTGTTGCTTTTGCAGGTACATTAGTAGGGAGCTGGATCAGAAGTAGAGTAGCTGGGAATCAAACGGGTACCCATATGGGATGCCAGCACAGCAGGAAGCAGTGTAGCTCACTACACCTCAACACCAGCCCCCAACTTCAATATTAACAAGGTGAAAAATAATCCCAATTGCTTTTCTAGAAGCCTGGCTCACTGGAAACAATCCTATGCACCACTAGATCAAAAGATCAGAAACAAAGCCACAGGCCCAGAGTGAGGCTTGCAGAAAACCATGTATGTAGGGTATAGGATGTTCCCTGAAAGCCAGTGTATAGCTGGTTGGCCTCATTTTTATATTCACCTCTAGACACCATTTCCCCTTTCTACCATGTGTTAGCAAGTTTACTGTTGCCTTTAACTTGTCCTACTATATTCTTTTTAAAAAAAATTAAAATATTTTTATTAATATAAAAAGAACAGATTTCATTTGTTCAAAGATTAAGTTCTAAGAATATAATAATCTCTCTTCTTCCTTTCCTTCATTTTTCTTTTGATTTTTGTGATAATATACTTTATTTTAAAAATTTATGCATTTATTTGAAAGGCAGAGTCACAGAAAGGGAGAAACACACAGAGAGAAATCTTCCACCCACTGGTTTAGTCCCCAAGTGGCCGCAATGGCCAGAGCTGGGCCAAGCCAAAGCCAGGAGCTTGGAGCTTCCTTTGGGACTTATATATGAGTGGCAGTGGTCCAAGAACTTGGGCCACCCTCCACTGCTTTCTCAGGCACATCAGCAGGGAGCTAGACCAGAAGTGGAGCAGCCAGGAATCATACCAGCGCCATAAGTGACACTAGCTTTGCAGGCAGTGGCTTAACATGTTAAACCATAACACTGGCCCCAATAACATATTTTAAGTTTATAATCACAGGCATAAAGAATCACTGAATAAAGAGTTCAACAATAAAAAGTAGAAAGAACACTGTTCAAGTGGAATACAGACAAGGGCTATATACCACAATCAAATCCCAAGACATCAATTTCACTCATATACATAAAAAGGGTTTTTCTTTTTTTGTACTCTATACATTATCACAAATCAGAGAAAACATGATATTTGTGTTTTTGAGTCTGGCTTATTCCACTAAGCTTAATGGACTCCAGTAGTATTCATTTTGTTGAGAAAGATAGGATTTTGTTCTTTTTTATGGTTGAGTAGTATTCTACTGTGTATATATAAATATGTGTGTATGTATATATATATATATATATAATATAATTTCTTTATCCAGTCATTAGTTGTCCGACATCTGGGTTTATTCCAAATCATAGCTATTGTGAATTATACTGCTAAAAATATGGGGTACAGGTAACTCTTTCATATGCTAATGTTCTTTGTGCTCAAATGGAGTATCTTAAATAATCCTACCTCTAAGTAAGAGTACATCTTGTAAAATTAATGTATTTTTATAGATTTATTTATTTATTTAAAAGGCAGAGTTAAGACAGAGAGAAGGAGAGGCAGAGAGAGGTCTTCTATCCACTGGTTCACTCCCTAAATGGCCATAACTGTCGGGGCTGGACCGAGCCAAAGACAGGAGCCAGAAGCTTCCTTCAGGTCTCCCAAGGTTTTGGGCCATCCTCCACTGTTTTCCCAGGTGCATTAGCAGGGAGCTGGATCAGAAATGCAGTGGGAACTCAAACCAGTGCCTATATGGGATGCCAGCTCTGTAGGCCAGGGCTCACCAATGCACCACAGTGCCTGCCCCAATATCAATGTATTTTTACAATAAATAATTAAAAATGGAATTTTGCTAGTTTTACTGGATTGTAACATCTGAGAAAACTTCAATAAGCTCATGAAAATCTGTATTATGAAAAAAGTTTGAATGGATTTTAAAATATTTGCACCAAAATTTATTTTCTCTTTCTATTTTCCATGACTATTTTTTATTTATTTATTTATTTATTTATTTATTTATTTATTTTAGAGGCAGAAAGAGAAAGACACAAAGAGAGAGGGAGGAGAGGAGAGGAGAGGAGAGGAGAGGAGAGGAGAGGGAGAGGGAGAGAGAATTGATCTTCCATTCACTGGATCACTCCTGAAATGCCTGCAACAACCCAGGTTGGGCCAAGTTGAAGCCAGGAGACAAGAATTCAATCCAGGTCTCTCCCATGTGTTGCAGGGACCCACATACTTGACTCATCACTTGCTGCTGCTCAGGGTACACATTAGCAAGGAGCTGGAATCAGGAATGAAGCTTAGATCTGAACCCAGGCACTCCTGACATATGGAATCTTAGCATTCCAACCAGTTTCTCGATTGTTATGACAAACTTCTACACCTCCATGAACCTTTGCAAACACCGCATTGTCCATTTCATCAATACTAGGTAGTCTAAACGAATATATCAGTTACTAAGCCATGTCTAACATTTGACATGGTATACTCATCCATTGGATGGTCACCTCTCACACTAATACAAGATGAATAGAATTTTATCAGCATTTCCTGAGGAGCTGAACTGAGGATAGTCATGAAATTTTTGAGCAGTTGTATCCTTAAGAAGTCCTTTGTAGAAGCCTGAATTCCTCTGTGGCTCTATTTTGAGAAAGGCCCCCTTAAGAAAGTGAGGTTGAATGGGGCCATAATGGTGAGGCCCAGAACTGATATGCTTAGTGTCCTGAGAAGAGGAGATCCCTGAGCTTGCTGCCTCCCTCTCTACATATGCAGCTAGGGAAGGTCGTATAAAACAGAGCAAGAAAATGGATGTCTGCAAGCCAGGGAGAGAGCCCTTAACAGAAACCAAATTAGCCAGTACCTTGACCTTAACCTCCAGAACTGTAAGAAAATAGATGTCTACTATTTAAGCCAACAATCCGTGGAATTTTGTTATGGCAGCCTGAGCCTAAGGATTCAGGGTCTGACTAGGACTCAGCACCTAAAGATCTGCTCTCCATAGCTTGTTTGTCTTGAGGGGCAAGGGAAGCTATAAGGAGAAGATTCTGGGAGAGAATCCTGGTATAGGGGACACAGTGAAGAGGCGAGGAACAAGGACCTATCCCTAGCCTAAAGAGTGCACAGGTTAGCGTCCTACAAAATAGGACCTTGTCTCCATTTCTATGGGGAACCATGCTTGCTCATAGAAATTTACTTTTTTGTTTTGGTCCCTGAGAGGGACCATAGAACCATAGAAGACAACATTCTCAACAAAAGGGCATCTTCACATCAGGGATGACTTCGGTGACAATGAAAAATCCAAGTGGACTGGCAGTGGGCAGACAGGACCAACGTGGCTAAGAAGAAAATGCACAGGAGAGGATCAATTGTGATCCAGCCTGGAAAATTCTGGGGCCACCTAGAAACAACTTGATAGCAATTGAGAGAAGGCTGGAAAGAAAGCCTGCATTAAGGACCAATAACTAAAGAGGTTGGGAATAAGGCAAACAAATGATAAGAATTAATGTTTTATACTGATAGTCAGGAGGACCTGGGACACTGGGGATATGTCCACTCTGGTTATGCTTATAGAAGATTGTTCTCTTTTTATATTTTTGCTCATTAAAATACATTCTCATTAGAATAATACTCATTTCTCTCTCTCACACACACACACACCTACCACTCATGTGTGCACACACACATACACACACAATTTTGGCCTAACCGCCCACAATTTCTTCTGTGTCAATATTCTTACATGTTTGAAAGCAGAAGGCTTGTGGGGGGACATGTACATTTTTGAGTCAAAAGCCTTCCAGAGCATGCATAGTAGTTCTTAATGTGAGCTCAGTACCATCTACCCTGATTAGAATGAATATAGGGATGCAATACTTATTCATTGTTCCACTTGTAGAAAAAGACGACTTTCTCTGATAGTTTTCTCTATCAGTGCAATTATGCAAGCAATGAATAGATAGGTATTATTTTCTCCATAAGCCATGATGTTACTCAGCCTTCTGCATAAGGAAGGCAAGACTGTACTTCTAGTACAGCCACAATAGATTGTTTGGCAGGAAAGGTATTTGCGATCTTCAAGCTACAGACATTTTTTGAAAATGTAGTTAGACAAATTGTCACATGGTAATAAACTTTAGATATTAATGTCAGGTTCTTTTTTAGTCATTCTGACATCTCAAAATCAGAACATCCTAAAAAATATGCATTTACTATCTTAGAGCCACAATCACATGCTTAAAAACACATCCTATCAACATAACAATTTCAGGTTCAGGGAATGCTCAGGAGATGGACTAATCTCAAATGTTATTATTTTACCCACCCACCTGGCCAAAGGAGCATTCTGTGTGCAATTATTAGCCAATGTTCTTCTGTTACTATCACTCCTCACTGCCATTTCGAAAGGTGCTTGAGACTAAATGGAATTTGAGCACACAATAGAAGCAATTTACGCCCTCTGATGGATTTGAAATATGAAGAATAGCAGTGGAAGACAGCACAACTGACAAACTGGGTTTCTTCGTTCACTATCTGAGTCATGGTTGGGGTATTTGAGTCATACTTTGCAATCCTCACAGAAAACAATACTTGGTTCACTAATAAAAGCTTCAGGAAGAGTCTTCCAGCCTGGCTAAGATGCGGTCATGTGGAAAGCACGTGGAATATTACATTTGGGTCTTTTACAGTGGGTAGCCATGGGAAGTTGGTTTTGAAAGAACATCGTTTTGAGGCAGTGGTTAAGTAGACATCTGTAGAGTGGGTAAAATTGAGGTAAAATCTACATAATTGACACGTCTGGAAAATATAGACCATAATCTCAGGGAGATTCTTTCATTTTTAAATTTTATACAATTTGTTCACTGTGAAGTCTCACAACATCCTGACCGGCAGGTACCACATTTCATTTGACACTGCAAGGGAATGATTGGAGGTCCCATTAAGTGACTTCATTAAGTAATTTGTAGAGACACTGAGAGAAGGCAAAAACAGGATCGGCTGAATGTCCTTCTGCCTGAACTCTAAGCAATTCATCCCACTCAGATCTGAAGAGATTCAAGAGTAATCTTATTTCCTTTAGAGGGATGGAAGCCATGAGTAATACTGAGTATTGTATGACTCTATTTGTGGTGGATAAAATCCTTGGACTCATCATTTTCTTGGTGTGTTCTTCAGCTTCATTTAATTCATTTAATTAAACTATATCTCCCAAATTGAGATATGCTTATATTGGAAGGCTCCAATCCACTCGTAGATCTTTAAATGTATTTAATGTGGACTTTCATCTATCTCTGCCCCAATGCTCCTTTCCCCAGAATTAAGAACAATGAACATCTGGAATCCATCTATGATTGGTCACAAATTTATAGCAAATGATGTCATGGGCTACTGGCACCCCCACTGTCTCCAAATTCTCATAGATCCACAA
Source organism: Oryctolagus cuniculus (assembly GCF_051225735.1). Classification (NCBI taxonomy): domain Eukaryota; kingdom Metazoa; phylum Chordata; class Mammalia; order Lagomorpha; family Leporidae; genus Oryctolagus; species Oryctolagus cuniculus. Next base: position 29,895,235 of record NC_142886.1, on the reverse strand, counting down.
TGTCCATACATTAGATTGGCAAAGCATATTATAGCCTAAATAGTTAAAAGCATCTTAAAATAGTTAAAAGAATCTTAAAAGACTTGTGATTCCTTTCTTGTCTATAGAAACAGAATAATATAGGAAAATAATTTTAGTTATTAAACACAATCAGGTAAAAAGTAAATCATGCTGAACACAGTAGACATCAGCAGATGTTCTAACAGCCACACACCAAGAGCAAATAATAGTTAAATATTGCTAAGTGAAGAAAAAACATTCTGAGGTCAGAGTCAGGGGAATTAGGTAGACAGATTGTAATCAGCAGTTACCTAAACTGGATCGTGTCCAGGACATAAGGGCTCACATCACCTCTACCATTCTAAGAGGTGTCCTGGGATTCTTAATAAACTAAAGTAATTAGGAACCCCTTCCCCATTTTGTTTCCCATTAACATATGAAAGTACAGTCCTGTCTTGGACCCAGAGGTCAGTTCTGATCAGCAGAGAATTTTTTGCATAAATACAAAATATGCTGTTTTTCATTTAGGCCATGCATTGGTTCCAAAATCACTAATTTAAAAATTCATGTCAATGTGGACATAAGCTACACTTAACTGTTTTTAATGAAATTATTTCACTCAAGGGGTCAGAAAAGTCACTGTCAAATTAATAGTTTATGCAGAGTACCAGTGAACAACTTACTATAATATTCTGCTATGGATTTAAATTATTAGAAAATAATAACTCTTCATTTCTTTAAAGATAAAATAAAATTATTACCAATGCAAACATGCATTTCCCTTCAGTTAGTTTAAACTACTATAGCTTTACTTCCCATGTCCATCATGCTACCATGATGATGTAATGCCATCTAACTCATGTGACATTCCCAGAGAACAGACTGAAATGTTCCAACAAAGCAATTTTTTACAGGTAACTGAGAGTTCTCTTCATAACATTTTTCTTTATATTGAAAGGGATAAGATAAATAAATTATAATGTCATGAAATTATTGAACATTTACCACATGAAGGGCACTAGGTTTGAGGTTGTGTACAAAGTGGATTACATCACATGGAACTGAAAATGATTTAAACCTGGCAATCTATAGCTGAGCGTTTATGACTGTATTATTCTGGAATGCAATTAAGCCCCAGGGCCTCCTAAATTATAAAGACTTATTTGTTCCTGGTAATACATGTCTCTCCATGGGGGTAAAAATCATAGCAAGATTTGGCTCCAACTGTTGATGTCAATGAGACTTGGAAAAGAATTCAGTATTAACTGTGGAGTACAGTGGGTCAAGAGAGGTGTAAGCAGGAAGTAGGCAGCTAGGTTCAACAAAGGGAAACCAAAAGCAAAGAAAGTCTTTTTTATTCCTTGGGTACCCTCTGTGTTAACTGTTAGCCAGAATAAAAGTGCACAAAGAGCAACTTTCTGCTGACACCTTAGTAAAATAAGGATATCTGTCCCACTGAATTAATTGCTGGAGTTCAGGTGGCACCTGAATACCTATGTTCTCGTAACTATGGAATCCTGCTTGAGATTTCCTCCTTGGGTCTTATTAGAATAGAGGCATATAAGGCTCAGAAGCCACACAGCTGGAAAACAGAAATTCCCCCCAAACCATTACCCATTCACAGTGGTTCCGAATAAATCTGAAACCCAAGTAGGGAAGAATAAATCATGCCAATCTTTGGTTAAAGTGATTAAATTGAACACTTGCACTTTGGTGCCTGTATTCCTTTCATTCTTGCTCCAAATTGAATTACATTTCTTAACAAATATTAAAGATTGTAATTTGTGTTTAGCAAATAATTCATGCTGATATTTTCATCAGACTCTAATTATGGTGGAAGCATAACTGGCTAGCTCCTGCACTACCCTCATTTTCCCCATTAACCTCTCTAAGAACAGTCTACGTGCTTAGTTTTGTATTCTCCAGAGACACATCTCTCTGTCTCAAAGAGCCTACTAGATTGACTTTGAGACAATCTTCAAAGAATCTACTAGATTGTCTTTGAGATTCAACATATGATTTTACCAAATGCAGCCTAATGGAGGCCAACAAAGCTTCCCTTTTTAAATCTGCAAAAAAACTGTAACCTAATAGGGACTTAACATGGCAAGGGAAAAACACCCCACATAGTTTTTGTTTTGTTTTGTTTTGTTTTGTTTTTGACAGGCAGAGTGGACAGTGAGAGAGAGAGAGAGAGAGAGAAAGGTTTTCCTTTGCAGTTGGTTCACCATCCAATGGCCGCCACAGCCGGCGCACTGCACTAATCTGAAGGCAGGAGCCAGGTGCTTCTCCTGGTCTCCCATGGGGTGCAGGGCCCAAGCACTTGGGCCATCCTCCACTGCACTCCCTGGCCACAGCAGAGAGCTGGACTGGAAGAGGGGCAACTGGGACAGAATCCGGTGCCCCGACCGGGACTAGAACCCTGTGTGCCGGCGCCGCAAGGTGGAAGATTAGCCTAGTGAGCTGTGGCGCTGGCCCCCACATAGGTTAACACCTAATTCTGAGTTAGTAATTGCTAGGCATCTCCTCCACCAGGGACCAGTTTTTCAATAGAAATTATTCTTTAAAGAAAAAGCCATTCTTAGTGACCTTGGGCAATCAAATTACTTTTATGCTGGCATTACACAAATATATACAAATATAAAACTAGCTATGATCCACTTATACTGATAGCCTTTATGAACCAACACTGACTTACAGATTGAATACAAGTAAATCTAGAAGCTATAAAATTTCAATTAGCAATATTAATTTAACAAGGCAATAATGCCATTGAGCTGAAATGCAATCACCAGTCCTGTAGTAAACATGAATACTCCCTGACCTTTCTGGTCTTGGCTTTTCCGGACTCATGATGCTCATGCTAAGTAAAGCTTGCTGTAATTCTATTCACCCCCAGCCCCAAATTTCTCCATTAAAAATTGTGTGAAACTTTTGATTTTGAAAGCATACTCTAACCTCAGTTTATCTTTTGCCTGGCACAATCACACTTCTTATGTTCTCAACCTACATCTGCTCATTTCCCATTAGCCCTTGGCAACTAAAGTAGGACAGGTTTTGTTGTCTTGCGGTCATGAACACAACTCAACACAGGCACTAAAATACTTAAATACCTGGTTATTAGGTGCTCAGTGAGGCCATTCAGAATATGCTTGCGTGGTAATGTTTTCTGATTGTAACTGAGATGAAATTCACATACACACAAGGCCATTCACAGAGAACTCTCAGACCTCTGTGCATGCATCCTTGCAAACTCCTTCCCCATACGCACAATTTGTGAGCTGTAACCCAATAAACTTAACCATCCAGAAATTTAAAAGCCAGATAAATTATGGATGACAACGGAGATTGGATAGAGGGGCAAGATTACTTTATACCGTACTTGTATTTAGCATTTGACTAACAGTATCATTTTGGTTTGATCATAAATGGGCATTAGATTAAAGCAGGTGGTACTGAAGATACATGGTGTATTGAGATAATGCCGATTACCATTAAGGCCTTCATTGTCAGCTATTTGAGGGTGGTCTGAGACACAACCACTTTATCTTTTTCTCATTGTCTTCCTTTCTTCCCAACTGTCTTAAAAATTAGCACACCCATGAAACTGATACCAGTTACAACCTTTGAATAGTATTTTTAAAAATTCTTGACATGTGTTAAATTATAAGACAAATACTTGTAGCTTTGAATTTTATTAAAAACTATAGCTCTCTGGTCACACTATGCAAACATTTGTCCCTGACTCATCTCACCATACTCTTATTCTTTCTTCTAAAATGGACCCTGTTAATAACCTATTCTGTAAGGATAGAGACCCATGAAGTTGGGTCTCTCTTGGCTGCTGCTTAGACTCCTCTGGATAGCAATTTGGGCTCCCTACCCAGAGAAGTCAATAAGGCCCAGCTATTTGCGAGAGGGATGGCTGCTGTGTCCCAGTCAGAAGCATTTGAAGCCATTTCCTTTCACTGATAGAGGAGAGAGATCCACTTACAGGAGAAATGCAGTCAGCTTGCAGAACTGAATTCAATTACCCAGCCCTGCAACTGGCCATAGCATGCCCTGCAGTTGGAAGAAGGGAGAGGGGATAAAAGCTTCTTCTTGCTTTTCTCTTTCCTTTTTGTAAGAAAACGTGCCATTAATTGAGTTGGTTAGCTCTCGTATTATTTGTGAGAAATTCCTCTCTTGTAGGATAGGGATTTATTTAATGAGACCCAATTTTCACCCAGTATACTGCAATGGGAATATATCCTACAGTTAACTAGTTGCATATTGAGGTTAATCCCTGTCAATTATATGGTTACATCCTCAAAGTTTAGAGTGGGATTTTTCAGACAGTTAGATGCTTACCTACTTGCATAGCATAATAATTACTCCCACAAGCCCTTTGAAACTGATTCCTACAAAAAGTCTTCTTCATGACAATGGGTGCACCTGTCCCCACCCATGAAATAAAGGACTGGGCATCAGGGCACAAGTGAAAGGTGAAAATCCACCGCAATGGGACTGTGTTAACTATTAGTTTTGATACATTGTGCTGCGGTAACATTTGTATTACCATAAATTATCTAGTTTTCAGTTTCTTACTCTTGAAATGGGAATAACAAATTAGATCCTCACTATAACATTCTCTATAGACAAGAAATTAGTAATAAAATCTGTCACCTACTTTCAAAGAAATTATATTATTTTTAAAAACTAAACTTGGATTAAGATGGAGGAGAAGAGAAAGAACTTGCTGCTCTAGTCTAGAAGAAGATAGTTGTTTTTTTGTTTTTTGTTTTTTTTGTTGTTGTTGTTGTTTTTGACAGGCAGAGTGGATAGTGAGAGAGAGAGACAGAGAGAAAGGTCTTCCTTTTGCCGTTGGTTCACCCTCCAATGGCCGCTGAGGCCGGCACACTGTGGCCGGCGCACCGCGCTGATCCGATGGCAAGAGCCAGGTGCTTCTCCTGGTCTCCCATGGGGTGCAGGGCCCAAGCACTTGGGCCATCCTCCACTGCACTCCCTGGCCACAGCAGAGAGCTGGCCTGGAAGAGGGGCAACCGGGACAGAATCCGGTGCCCCGCCGGGACTAGAACCCGGTGTGCCAGTGCTGCAAGGCGGAGGATTAGCCTATTGAGCCACGGCGCCGGCCGAAGAAGATAGTTTTTAAAATATGGATAGAGGGCAGTCTCAGGGAAGAGTTAGGGAGAAAACCCTATTCAAATTGGAGGGACACAGTGGACCTATGTGGAGGGCATGGATGTGCACAACTCAGGACCACAACAGTCGAGAGCTTCCACACCAGCACTGGAGAATGACATGAGACCAGACTGCAACAGCCCAAGCCACTGGTGAAAAAGCTTCAGGAAGAGTCTAGATGGAATGTGGCTTGGAGCCCCATGGGGGATAGTGTACCTGCCAAACTAGAGGAGAAAAAACAGGGCGGGGGGCATGTTTTTCTCTTCTTGATTCCCCTGCAATAGCATCCTATAACAAGCTGATAGAGAGCAGGTGCCATTTTGGACATACGTAACAGCTGTACCAGTCTATGTCCATGCCCAGCAACCAGCCAAGTGAAGACTCCTGAGTTTGGAGGGAGAGAACAGACAGGGGGCTTGGTGCTCACGACTATGAGAAGCTTATGTGCCAGGACTGGGAAAACATTGAGGCTGCATGGGAGCACTCAGGGTGTGGCAGGGACTTTGGGCAGTCACTGTGGGAGGCTCCACATGCTGAGGGCTGCATGGTTATGTGGTGAGGGACATTGTTGGGGAATCTGAGCTTACAACGAGGACTGCACAGATCCTTTGTGTGGTCCTTGTGGCAGAGCAGATGAATAATATACTCACTGGGGCTAGCACTCAGGCATTGGTCTCCCTTCAGGAGAGGAACTCAGCTGAGTCTGTGCCAACAGAAAAGAACAAACCTGGGTACGTCATCTTAGACACGCCATTATTTTGGAGAAATGAATAGGGCTCCCTGGCCACACCCACCACATGCCTCTAGGTATTCACTGAAAGCAGAACTACACTAATGTACAGAGGAATAGTATAAAGATAAAAGCCACCACAACAGAAAAAAAAAAAAAAGAAGAAACCAACAAGTATCTCCATAAATGCCAAATAACAAACACACCAATTTAAGAAATAAGAATAAGGAAGACAACATGACGCCCCTAAAAGAACACAACACTTCAATACTAGATTGTGAGGATGATGAGATTGAAGAAATGCCAGTAATGGAATTTAAATGATTAATCATATAGTACTTAGAAGTAATCAGAAGCAAATGCACGAACTAATGAAATCCATACATGACATGAAATAAAATTTCTCCCATGAAATTGAGATCATAAAGAGAAATCAAAATTAAATCTTGGAAATGAAGAATTCAATAGAATAAATGAAAAATGCAGTGGAAAGCCTTAGCAACAGAATCAGTGAAGCAGAAGAAAGAATATCTGAATGAGGAGACAAAGCAAGGAAATCACAGGGTCAGAACACAAGAAGAAGAAAACAGAAAACTAGAAAACACTGTTGAGAGTCTATAGGATACTATCAAACAACCCAACATATGGATTCTACAAGCTCCTGTAGGTGTGAAAAGAGAGAAAGGATTATAAGGCCTTATAATTAATATAATTAATTAATTATTACATATAATAATATATTATTATATGTAATATATTATATTTATATATAATATATGTTATATATTATATATATTTATATTATATGTTATATATTATATATATTTATATTATATAAAATAATTAATTATAATTATATATAATAAGTATAATTAAATAGTGAAATTAAATAGTGAAATAATAACAGAAAATTTCTCCAATTTGGAGAAAGAAAGGGATATCCAAGTATGGGAAGCACACAGAACTCCTAATAGACATGACCAGAAAAAAAATCTTTTTTAAAAAATTTTTTATTTGAGAGGTAGAGTTATAGACAGTGAGAGGGGAGACAGAGAGAAAGGTCTTCCTTAGATTGGTTCACTCGCCAAATGGCTGCAATGGCCAGAGCTGCGCTGATCAGAAGCCAGGAGCCAGATGCTTCTTCCCAGTCTCCCATGTGGGTGCAGGGGTCCAAGGATCTGGACCATCTTCTACTGCTTTCCTAGGCCATAGCAGAGAGCTAGATTGGCAGAAGGGCACCCAGGACTAGAACTGGTACCCATATGGGATTCCAGTGCCACAGGTGGAAGATTAACCTACTGTGCCACGGCACTGGCCCCAGAGAAAAGATCTTAACCATGACACATTGTAATCAAACTCTCCACAGTAAAACATACAAAAAAGATTCTAAAATGTGCATGAAAGAAATGCCAGACTACTTTCAGAGAAACTTCAATTACACTCACAGTGGACTTCTCATCAGAAATTCTACAGGCTATGAGAGAATGGCCAGATATATTCCAAGTCTTAAGAGAAAAGAACTGTCAATCCAGAACACTATACCCTGCAAAGCTCTTATTTATGAATGAAGGTGAAATAAAGATCATCCATGACAAGCAGAAATTGTAAAAATTTGTCACCTCCCATCTAACCCTGCAAAAGATGCTGAAGGATGTGCTGCACACAGAAAAACAGTAACATGGTTCTCACTATGAAAGAAGGTAAAGGAAGAAAATCTCCCAGTAAAGGTACAAAGGAAATCCGAAGTAAAAAATAGGAATATTGATGGGAAAATGGCAGGGCAAAATTGTTGCTTATCAATAGTGACCTAGAATGTAAATGGCCTCAGTTATCCAGTTAAAAGATACAGACTGGCTGAATTGATTAAAAAAACAAAACCCATTCACTTACTGCCTATAAGAAACACATCTCACCAAAAAGATGCATGCAGACTGAAAGTGAAAGGATGGAAAAAGATATTCTGTGCTAACAGAAACCCAAAAAAGAGCTGGTGTAGCCATCTAAATAACAGACAAAATAGACTTTAACACAAAAACCGTTAAAAGAGACAAAGAAGGGCACTATGTAATAATTAAGGGATTAATTTACCAGGAAGATGTAACTATTATAAACATATATGCACCTAATTACAATGCATCTGGCAATTTAAAAGAAATGTAAAGGGATCTAAAAGGAGACATAAAATGCAATATTAATGGGGGATTTCGATATCCCACTTTCAGCAATGGACAGATCAACCAGACAGAAAATAAGCAAGGAAACAGCAGAGTTAAATGATTCTATAAACCAAATGGACCTAACAGATATCTACAGAACTTTTGATTCTACAGTTGCAGAATACACATTCTTCTAACCAGTACATAGAACTTTCTCTAGGATTGACCACATGCTAGGCCATAAAGCAAGTCTCAGAAAATTCAAAAAAATCAAAATCATACCATGCATCTTCTTGGACCACAATGAAATGAAGCTGGAAATCAGCAACTCAGGAATTTCTAGAACATATGAAAACATATGGAGACTGAACAACATGCTCCTGAATGAACAGTGAGTCATAGAAGAAATCAAAAGAGAAATCAAAAAATTTCTGGAAATAAATGAAGATGACAACACAACATATCAAAACTTACAGGATACAGCAAAAGCAGTGTTAAGAGGAAAGTTGATAGCAATCAGTACCTACATCAAGAAATTGGAAAGGCACCAAATAAATGATCTACCAATACATTTGAAGGATCCAGAAAACAACAGCAAACCAAACTCAAAACTAGTAGAAGACAAGTAATTAAAACTAGAGAAGAAATCAACAAAATTGAACCAAAAATAAATAAATAAATAAATAAAACACCACAAAAGATCAGCAAAACAAAGAGTTGTTTTTTTGAGAAAATAAAATTGACTCACCATTGGCCCAACTAGCCAAAAAAAAAAAAAAAAAAAAAAAGTAAGAAGAACCAAATCAATAAAATTAGAGATGAAAAAGGAAATGTAACAGAAGATATCACAAATAAAAAGAATCATCAGAAATTACTACAAAGAGCTGTATGCCAACAAACTGGGAAACCTAGAAGAAATGGATAGATTCCTGGACACATACAACCTACCTAAATTGAGCCATGAAGACATAGAAAACCTAAACAGACCCATAACCAAGACAGAAACTGAATCAGTAATAAAGGTCCTCCCAACAAAGAAAAGCCCAGAACTAGATGGATTGCCAGCTGAATTCTACCAGAATTTTAAAGAACAAACTACAATACTTCTCAAGTTACTCAAAACAATTCAAATGGAAGTAATCTTCCCAAATTCTTTCTATGAAGCCAACATGACCTTAATTCGTAAACCTGAAAAAGATGCAACAGAAAAAGAGAATTACAGACCAATTTCCCTGATGAACAGAGATGCAAAAATCCTCAACAAAATTCTGGCCTATTGAATCCAAACAAACATCACAAAGATCATTCACCCAGACCAAGTGGGATTTATCCTTGGTGTACAGGGATGGTTCAACATCTGCAAATCAATCAATGTGATATATCACATTAACAAATTACTGAACCAAAACCATATGATTATCTCAATAGATGCAGAGAAATCATTTGATAAAATACAACACCCTTTCATGATGAAAGATCTAAGCAAATTGGGTAGAGTAGGAACATTCCTCAACACAATCAAGGCAATTTATGAAAAACCCACAGCCAGCATCCTATTCAGTGGGGAAAACTTGGAAACATTCCCACTGAGATCTGGAACCAAGTATGTCAAAGATCTCTACGAGGTGAATTATAAAACATTAAAGAAAAAATAGAAGAAGATCTAAAAGAGGAAAAATCTTTCATGTTCATGGATTGAAAGAATCAATATCATCAAAATGTCCATCCTTCCAAAAGCAATTTACAGATTCAATACCAATCAAAATATGAAAGACATTCTTCTCAGATATAGCAAAAATGATGAAATGATGCTGAAATTCATATGGAAACACAGGAGACCTTGAACAGCTAAAGCAATTTTATAAAACAAAAACAAAGCTGGAGGCATCACAACACCAGATTTCAAGACATACTGCAGGGCAGTTATGATCAAAACAGCCTGGTACTGGTACAAAAACAGATAGACAGACAAATGGAAAATAGAAACACCAGAAATCAATTTATGCATCTACAACCAACTTACCTTTGACCAAGGAACTAAAACCAATCCCTGGAGCAAGGAAAGTTTCTTCAACAAATGATGCTGGGGAAACTGGATTTCCACATTCAGAAATATGAAACAGGACCCCTACCTTACACCTGACACAAAAATCCACTCAAAATGAATTAAAGACCTAAATCTATGACCTGATACCATCAAATTATGAGATGACATTGGAGGAAATCTGCAAGATGTTGGCACAGGCAAAGAGTTCTTGGAAAACACCCTGGAGGCACAGGCAATCAAAGCCAAAATTAACAATTGGGATTACATCAAATTGAGAAGTCACTGTACTGCAAACGAAACACTCAGGAAAGCAAAGAGGCAACCAATGGATTGGGAGAAATTATTTGTAAACCATGCAACTGATAAAGGTTTAATAACCAGAATATACAGAGAGATCAAGAAACTCTACAACAACAAAACAAACAACCCAGTTATGAAATGGGCAAAGGGCTTAAAAAGAAATTTCTCAAAACTGAAATCAGATGGCCAAGAGACACATGAAAAAATGTTCAAGATGACTAGCCATCAGGGAAGTATAAATCAAAACCACAATGAGTTTTCACCTTACCCCATTTAGAATGGCTTTCATACAGAAATCAACAAACAACAAATGCTGGTGGGGATGTGGGGAAAAAAGGTACCCTAATCCACTGTTGGTGGGAATGTAAACTGGTAAAACCACTATGGAAGGCAGTATGGTGATACCTCAAATATCTGAATATAGACCTACCATATGATCCAGCCATCCCACTCCTTGGAACTTACCCAAGGGAAATGAAATCAGCAAATAAAGGAGTTATCTGCACACCCATTTGGGTTTTTTTGCTGTTTTGTTTTGTTTTGTTTTGTTTTGTTTTGTTTTGCAACTCAATTCACAATAACTAAGATATGGAATCAACCTAAATGCCTGTCAACTGAAGATTGAATAAAGACATTATGGGATATGTACTCTATGGAATACTACAGAGTGGTAAATAAAAAAATGAAATCCAGTCATTTGCAACAAAATTGATGACTCTGGCAAACATCATACTTAGTGAAGTAGGCCAATATCAAAGGTACAAATACCATATGTTCTCCCTGATCTTTGAAAACTAATAGAGCAACTAAAAGAAAATATGTAGAAGTGAAATTGACACTTTGAGAAGCAATGACTTGAACAGCCCTTGTCTTGACTGTCAGGGAATGCTTATTTTTCTTCTTCTTCTTCTTCATACTATTTGTTGAACTCCTTACTTAACAAGGAGTTAATCATATGTATATAAAGACAATTGAAAATATATCTCAACAAATAATGAGAGTGGGAATAAGACAGGGAGGAAGAAGTTTGTAGCTATAAAGCTGTATAATTCTGCATACATTCCTACAGACTTAATTCTAAGGGTATAGTTTAAAAACTTGCCAAGGGACTCTAAATCCCATTAAGTTTGGTGGTAAAAATGCCAACTTAAGTGTTAAAGTGATCATATAAATAGGATTAAGAGTTAAAGGGATCATATAAATAAGGTCAAGTGTCTGGTAATAATAATAGACAGAATTCAAAAGGAGCGAATGCTCCAACATGGGAAGCAGTCCACACAGCATACTCATAGAAAGACAATCGCTCTAAATAGCACTCTGACCTCAGAATCAGTCCTTAAGGCATTCTGGTCTGGCTGGAAGGCTCTTGAGAACACTTCAGGCATGGAAAGCCAAGACACTGTGGCAAAAAAATGTTCTTTCCAGTGGAAAGAAGTGGCCATCAAAGAAGGGTATACTTTTCTCTGAAGGGAGGAGAGAACCTTTACTTTGTTTATGGCTTTGTTTAAATACTGACAGAGACTGTGGATTCAAAAGGCTTCCATAGCCTTGGCAACTCACATCAAGAGCCTCAGGTGACCACTGACATCATACATAAGACGTTAATTGTTAAATTAACAAGAGTCACTGTGCACTTACTTACAATGCAGGACTTCTGTCCTCAAAAAGTTGTATTATGAGAATTAACTGTAAAATTTGTCCTCAGTTTTTTATTTGTGTGTGTGTGTGTGTGTGTACAAACTATTGAAACCTTTACTTATTATAGAGTTGGTCTTCTGTGTATAAAGTTAATTGAAAATGAATCTTAAGGGAGAATGGGCCTGTGAATGGGAGAGGGAAAAGGAGGTGGGGTAGGAATGGGGGAGGGAGGGCAGGTACAGTATATAAGGAATACACTATATTCCTTAAGTTATATTTATGAAATTTGTACTTCTTAAATAAAAGGTTTCTTTGGGAAAAAAAAAAAACCTAAATGGATTTTCAATGAGCTGGCCCTTCCAGATTACTCTGCTGAACTGCCTAAATTATTCTTCAAGAGTTTACAGTAAATAGAGCTTATTTGAGGTTAAATATTTTCTTAATATTGTGTTCAAGACCTCACATACTGAGAATGACTATGAATGTGATCTTCTCTCAAAACTTTTTTCCATACTCTAAAAAGAGTTGACATAGAAGGAGACAAGATGAACTTAGAGCAGATTCTGATTGTTGATCAAAATGATCAGAAGAAAAAATAAGCTCATTTATAAATGCTTTTTATTCATATGTTATTTAGAATTATACTGTACTAGAAATATAGAATGGGACTCCAACTGAAAACAAAATTTTCTAAAAGATTTTTATTAATATAAAGATAACAGATTACATGTAGTTCATAGATATAATTCTAAGAATATAAAGATACTTACCTCTCTCTTTCTTCCTTTCTTAATTTTTGTGATTTTTTTAACTTACAAATGCTTCTTGCTCCACTAAGTAAAGATTTCAAAAAGTAAAAAGTAGAAATACTACTGCTCAGCAAGTGTATAGACAAGTTCTATCAAAAGTAATAACTGACTTAAACTGATGAAAAGAAGGGACTCCTAAACTCTAATTTCAAAGCTGAAAAGATTGGCTGCTAAAAACAAATCCAACATTATAGCATGTATGTGGAAATCTTCATAACTTCAAAGTACCTTTATCGCTGGTTATTAGGCAGGAACTAACAGGGGTGTAGGTGTGGAGTTGGCAGAAAGAGAACAATTTGGCAATGTTATCTGACACTAGCATTTTTGTTGATACACTGGCTTGTTTGTGTACCAGGCAGTATCTTTCTATATGACACAACAGACTGGTGATTCTTATGGTGCCAACTGCCATTGAGAGCAATGGTCCAAATACCCTCTTCATTTCAATAATAAAGGCAATGCTGCTTGACATGACAGCCTGGAAGCAGCACAGCAACCACAAGGGAAGACATTATTCATGCATTTAAGAGAAAAATGACATTCATATGCATCCTAGTCTGAAAGTATGGCGTATCATTTGCAGTATTATAGCAATGAATCTGGTTATTAGAGTGCCATAATGGGAATAAGGACACCTGGGTTTTATGCCCAGCTCAGATATGGTATATGACTTCAGGCAACTCGTTCAAATTGGCATTCCGAAATGGGTGTACTGCCACCTGCTTAGCAGAGAAGAATCCTGTGAAAGAGCTGACATTTATGTGATACTTAAATTATGTTTCAGACCTATTTAACTTGAAAGTCCAATTTATAATGACTGACTTGGACTATTTTTGGAAAATAGGTAAACAACATGAACTGTCATCAAATCCTTTCTGAAAGGTTGATGATAAGAAAGAAATCAATTCATGCAGATGAATGTTATAGAGGATAGCATATGGAACAAAACTGTTAATTGAAGCACTGTCTGGGATTGTGAACAATTAGTATCAGGAAAAGTTACACGAGTACTGTTTTGTCTTCCAATGCCCCTTCAGCCAGAGAGCCCCCCAGCATTTTTACTTGAATACAAATATTAATTGAACTGGAATGCTCTTCACTACATCTAATTTTATGAGGTTCTCACTCACAAGCGAAAGGCTTGGCCAATTACCATCTTTCTATGAAACCAAGGGGAAATACATCTGGATAAATCACTAACAGATGCCAAAGATTCATAAAATTCGTCCAGTTGTGGGGAGAAAGCCATCTACCAGCTAAACAAAAATAATAAGCAAAACTAAAGAGGAATCATGGGGTCGGCGCTGTGGCGCAGTGGGTTAAAGCTCTGGCCTGAAGCACCAGCATCCCATATAGGCACCGGTTCAAGTCCCGGCTACTCCTCTTCCAATCCAGCTCTCTGCTATGGCCTGGGAAAGCAATAAAAGATGGCCCAAGTCCTTGGGCCCCTGCACCCATGTGGAAGACCTGGAAGAAGCTCCTGGCTCCTGGCTTCGGATCGGCACAGCTCTGGCCGTTGTGGTAATTTGGGAGTGAATCTTCAGATGGAAGACTTCTCTCTGTTTCTACCTCTCTCTGTAACTCTTTCAAATAAATAAAAGAAATCTTTTTTTTTAAAAAAAGAGGAATCACGTCATATTTGTTTTCATTCAGTATGATATGCTCTGTAACACAAAGTAAAATCCACCAAATACCTTTCTCCTTAGCTGCAACAATAAGAAAGCATAAGCAAATCTACAAAAATGGCAGATTTATACATGTGCCCACTGATATTTGCAAGTACTTTTGTCCCTGACTTTCTTGCTACAACATGTCTGCAGTACTCATATAGTCAACATCACAGTATGCCTTTGCAATATATTCCAAGAAAAGTATATCTTTATGCTGTCTCCTGATTTCTCTCCCTCTTTCTCTAACTCTCTCCCTCCCTCTCTAACTCTCTCTTTCTCTCTCACCCTCATTTTCTTTCTCTTCTTGTTTTTGTTGAATGGCATTACTACTTTTATTAAACAGCTAGAGAAAGACAACTTGATGACACTCATCTATTATAGAGCCCGGGCCAAACTACATCTTCTCTCCCCTCTCCCCAATGAGTAGCAGTAATAAAAGCTCAAAAGCTCTAAAAGCAATCGATTCAGAAATGGTGTGGTGTAATTACCAGACTTGATGGCAGCAAAGACTTCCAGTAAAACAAAGGGACGACAAATACAGTGTGCAGTGGAACCACCTCTGTAGCACAAGCAGTTCTCTGATTCCTGAAGAGGCAGCTTGTGGTGTCTAATGCGACAGAGGGCTGAGCAGCTGGACAGCAAAGGCCAGAGAGGAGACAGGTTCATGAAGAACTTGGTAGATTATAGACAGAGAGGTCATTTCAAAGTAATGGCCCTCAATTTATTCTGTAGGGGACCTGTGATCTCTTCACAGATTTTTATGTTGTTTTCCATAGTTTCTGGCTGCACAATACCTTTCTCATTACTTTCCAAAATGAGCACACACCCTCATGAGAGGATGCAATTGGAACTGAATATTAGACATTCCATTCACTCAGGCTTTCAAAGCCCTCACAGGGGCCTTGACAATGGATTCATTGGCCCATAATTTTTTGGTTAAACTGGAAAAATAAGGGGTGGCCATTTGGATTAGTAGCTAACACTTCAGCTGGGATGGGTTTATACCATACTGGAGTACCTGGTATTGAGTCACATTTTGCTCATAATTTTAGTTTACTGATAATGTACACCTTGCTAGGCAACAGATGATGGCCAAGCTGGTTGGGTCCCTAACACCCATCTGGGAGACCTGGACTGAGTGCCCAACTCCTGGCTTCCGCACTGATACAGCCCCATCTATTTCAATCGATCACAGTCAAGTGGAAACTATAACAAGCAGAGCTGAATGTGGGATATAATTATTTTAAAACTAATATGATGTGATTATTACTGCTTACAGAGGGGTAAGGGAGAGTCGACCCAAGCCACAAAGAAGAGGTGACATTTGCGTTGGGCCTTAAAGACCAAACAGGGCTGGTCAGCTTAGTCTAAGGAAGTGGGAATAAGAGGGATCTCAAGGAGAGTAAACAAGATGGCGAGAAGCATGGAATTAGAAGTGCTTTATTTATATTTAAATCTATATGCTATGACTTAAATACGGAAGATGCTCATACTGTTGGTTGAACTGAGATCAGTTCATTTCCCCATTCACTCAGTAAGAATTTGCTTTACTCAGTTTTTCCTTTAATAAAATGGGATTATACTTGGCTATGCTTGTCTCACAGAGACTAAAACATATAAAATGCCATTCAGAAAATGAATGTGTTGAAGGAATGGAAGATTCTAGTCATGCTCAGAGATACTGCCTTTAACAATAGATGCTGCACAATGGCCCGCCCTCCTGATGATGTTTTGTAAAGGCCAAGCATTTTTCTCTCCCATTTGCCACTGTGGATTAAAATGGTGTGTGGGAGAAAATGTGATAATGTTCACAGTCCACCCACACTCTTCTGTAACACAGAGGGGGCTGTGTTCTCTTTCTGGAGCAATTTGTGTTTCTCTTTCTAGTCTCCATTGAAGCTGTCTGAAAGATAAGGACAGGAGTAAAGGTAACAGCCACTGACAGTGACAGAAGACAGAGGTGACACTCTTCCAGGGTTATTTTAATAGGGTGATTGGGCTGGGAAACACTAGGAAGATAAACTGAGAATTTGTGGTGTGCAAACAAAGCAAGTTGGCAAGGTGAAAACATGTAACATATAATCCAAACCTACATTATTCCTCGAGGGGCGAGAAAGCACTCACTGAAACAAAGGGAAACATAATGTAGGACCTTACCAGGCCTATGAACAAGCAGTTTCTTCTGCTTGGAGTGTCTCCTCCATCACCACAGTCTTCTCAGTCTAGGAAACTCCTATACATCCTTCACCAACCAGCTCTATCTTCACAAAACCACTCCTGAATTTAGTAGGGAGAGCAAATGGTTTTGTTCTCTCTGTCCCCAGACAAAGTGCTCATGACAGTGATTTTACAAGTTCCTAGAAAATTTGAATTAAAACATAAGGTAACTTTGGTAGAAAACATTTTGAAATTCTAGCATAGGTTTTTCATAATGTAAATTCTGCAGGAACTTTAGGAAAAGCCCTCATAAATAACTATTACACTGAATAAAATTGATTCTGCTGCCTTATCCAACTCAGACTCTGAAATCGCAAGCACATATACCAAACTGTTAGGAGTCAAACAGGTTAACAGGCAGGCAGGTTGGCCATGGTAGAAACTGAGGGTGCAAAATGCTTGCTTTCCCCAAAAGTTACCTATAGCAAGGTCAAAAGTGTCTGCCTGCCTGCCTGCCCACTGCTTGGGTGCTTCCAGTCTTATGAGAATAGCAAAGGAGGGGTGACTGCACCCTTCTGAGCTCCCAGTTTACTGTAAAATAAGTCAGGCATCCAACACTTCTGATGGCTCTTTTGACTTATCACGAGCAGGCCAAACAGGGTAAATAAGATTATAAATGATGAGTGTGTCCCTGCCTTGTATTGAATAACAGTTTTCTTTCTTTTCCCCCAGAAATTGTGCTTAAAAACCCCACTACCACCAGCCCCTTTGGATTTTGCCTCTCTTGGAGCGCCCCTCCTGGCCCCTCTACCAGGAGGTCTCTGACTTAAATAAATCTTGCTTTTAAATACATCTTGCGGCCGGTGCCATGGCTCACTAGGCTAATCCTCCGCCTGTGGCGCCGGCACCAGAGTTCTAGTCCCGGTCAGGGTGCCAGATTCTGTCCCGGTTGCTCCTCTTCCAGTCCAGCTCTCTGCTGTGGCCCAGGAAGGCAGTAGAGGATGGCCCAAGTGCTTGGGCCCTGCACCCGCATGGGAGACCAGGAGAAGCACCTGGCTCCTGGCTTCGGATCAGCGCAGTGCACCGGCCACAGTGTGCCAACTGAACGGCCACTGGGGAGTGAACCAACGGAAAAGGAAGACTTTTCTCTCTGTGTCTCTCTCTCACTGTCCACTCTGCCTGTCAAAAATAAATAAATAAATAAATACATCTTGCTTTTTTTCTTTGTCTTGTCTGCTTACAAATCCTTCTCCTATGAGAGATAAACAACTGAGGTCCTCTTGTATCCACCACTGTTTCAACAATAACAAGACCTCACCCTTCTCTGTATCCTCAGCATCTCATACGTTGCCTGCTAACCATGTAAACCCTCAGTAAAGAGCACCTGTAATTATTATTGCTCTGTAGGATAATACATAAAGCACATAAAAGAGCCAACAGAGAACCTGATATTTTGCCAGTTCAATAAACCCAACCATAGTCAGGCATGGTGTTAGTTTTACTTTCTACCCAAATGTCAACTCAACAAGTAATTTGATTTTCCTACTGTTTTCTGAACTTATCATAATTTCCTCTGGAATTCTCTCAAACCTCAGCAGTGCACAGTGGTCCATGTCAGATCTCACCTCTTCCATGAAGACGTTCCTATCTACTCCAGAGTTTTTTGTGGGTTTTATCCACTGGACTCCCTAAAACACTGAAATGAGACTCACCTAATAAAATGGCAATAGGACCTGGATTTTTCACTCCTGACACTCAACGTGTAGCACATGTTTTACACTTAATAGGAGGGCATTTTAGTTATTTTTCTACAGGAGTCCAGCAGACCACCCAAACTATGTTGAATGAGTTTCCTGGAGAAGGATAAACTGCTGATCACATCATTATATCACTCATAACTATTAACCACTAAAAGTGTCTATGAGAAAGGACATTTATCCTAACAGTTTTAGCACTTGCAGCCTACATCAGAGTACCTGGGTTCAACTCCCAGCTCTGGCATTGTCTCAAGTTTCCTACAAATTCAGACCCTAAATGACAGCAATGATGGTGCAAGTACTTGAGTTCCTGCAGTACAAGAGGGGGACCTGGATTGTATTCCCGGCTCCTCACTTCAGCCTCACCCCAGCTCCTTGGCCACAGCAGGCATTTGGTGAGTGAATCAGCGGATAAGAGCTCGCACTCTGTCTGTGTCTGGCTATCCTCTCTCTCAAATAAAAATCAATGAATGAATATTTCTGGTGAAAATGTAATCAAGAATTTTTAGAAAGCACCTCTGCCTGCAAGGCTAGGAACATATTCTACTTTCCCTGGTACCAGCAAAGTCTAGACAGGAATGCCATAAACCTTTTCTCACATTATCTCCAACCCAGTTTAACCTCTAGCATTCTCCTTAGAGGCGATCTAATGCTGGTGGCTGGCCGCCAAGAGACCCTTGGTGCTTTCCACTGAAGAGACGCCTGCTTCTAACTTCCTCTATTTCTCCTTAGGATGGCTATAGTTTGACAGTTCCCAGTCCCACCCCCCCCCACCCCCCCACCTGCAAGGCACTAAATAAGCATTTATAGCTGGCTATTTCCTCTGATGATTTTTAACCCATCTCTCTGGTACAGACTCAAGTTAAGAAGTAAATGTGGAAATCATACTCATTTTCAGTCTCACCTTGGATTGCTGGAGGAAATGTTGAGCTGTTCCAACAAGAAGGAAAGAGGTATAAATATTTGGATTATACTGAGTTCAATAAAGAAGTAAAAGCACCATCAATTGTTTGCCAGAGAATTAACAGAGTAGATAATGAGTTTCAGCAACCCTGGTACCCATTTCAGGAGGCTTCTGTGTTAATTCCAGCAGCTTCTCCCCACCCTGTTCTTGCCTTTCCTGTCCAAGCTTGTGCCCGCCACTTGCCACTCCTGAATTGCACTCAAGTGTCAGCTGCCTCACTGCAGAGCCCTCCCTGTTGTTTGTTTGGAGTTCCCTTGTGAAATTATCTTCCCAATTTCCAATCTTATGGATCAATCTTTTTCTCTGACTGCCCTGTTTCCAATCAAACTGGCAATTTACACAAAAATAGAGGTAATTTACATTGAAACTGACCTTTCCTGGGTTTCATTTCCTCAAAACCCTACTTTCAGACAGGACAGAGATGGTTCCATCACAAGAGATTAACCCACCCCAGATCCCTCAAACCCACGTGTTTACTTCTCGTTGGAAAGGTTCCTGCCCAAGTATCTTCCATGTTGTTCTAAGTGTTAACAAAAACAACTGTAAGCAGAATACAATGAGACAGTTCTGCCTAGGAAAGCTAGATGGGGACTCAGTAAGGAGACATTAAATTGTGCCTTTAAAGGTGGAACCAGTGAGCTAGAAGCAGACTCACTAAGAGGACCCTGAATTGAGCCTTCAAAGCTGAACACACGTTACACCACTGAGCCATGCCTTTAGTGAGTGGTTATAGTCTAAACTCCAGCATAAGGTCCAGTATTGTCAGCATCATGTTCCTGCTTCCACGAAGACAACACCAGTGCTAGCTTAATGTGCATGCTCTTAGTGTTCTTCAGTGCACCAGGTAACTATTTTAGTAAAGAGTCATTGTAGTCTTTGAAATCAGACAGACCTGGGTATGAGTTCAGCCTGAACTTTGGGCAAATTCAATTATTCAATCTCACTGAGTCTCATTATTTTTCATAAGAAGAGCTCTCAATACTGACCAGTTCATGTAGGTCAAGTGAAGATGTGAACCCTTCATGTTATAACTATATTCAATCTTCATAAAAACCTTTTTGTGAAGAGTTAGATGAACTAATAGGCAGTTAGGTGGGTCACCGTCAGAATTAGGAATGGGGAAACCTCTTGCTTCTCCCCAAAAGTTACCTTTAGAAAGATAAAAGTGCCAATCCCAGCTTTATCACAACAGCAAGGAAGTAGTGACTCTAACCTTCTGAGTTTTGGTTTATCATGAGAATAGAAAGGAGAAGTTACCAACCACACCTTTCTGATGGCATTTTGTTTTATCCTGAGCAAGCTAGACAGGCTAGACAGGATTACAAATCCAGCCTTCTGATGGGTTTTGATCCCACCCTCTTATCCTTAGCTGCTGTTCTGTGTTTTCCTGGTTTTCTTTTTCTGCAAAATTGTGCTTGGAAGACTCTACTTCCACTGGTGTCTCTGCTTTGCTTTGCCTCTCTTAGAGCTCCCCTCCTGGCTGCTGAGGCAGGAGTTTTCTGACGTAAATCTTGCTTTGCTCATTGCTTTGTCTGCATGGAAATTCTTCTTTCATGTGAGACAAAGAACTGAGGTCACCTTTGTTCACCACCATCTTACCCATAACACTACATGACTCATTAACAGAGCAAAATGAGGCCCAGAGAGTTCATGTTGCTACCCAAATTCATGTAGCTGCTAAGTGGGGAGCACCATACTCTTTCCAAAATACCAGGCTGCTTCCCACTATAGCATGCAATAATCATACCTGAACACCTTATGAGCTGGCAGTGAAAAGGCCTTTAAGCATTATTTGCGAATCACCTTTATAAATGCCTAGAACACAGCAGGCACCCCCTAGATGTTATTTTCTCCCCCTTCTTTTCACCCTGTACAGTGTTTTTGCTATTTCAATTCACTGGAGAAACAAAACAATAACAACAACATGTATTTGGAAATAAGTGCAGAGAAGCACTCTTCTCCACAGAATCGGCAAGAATCTGGGCTTTGCCATCTCTAGTGCACCACTGGACAGAAGACACATAGCACAGTGTAATCACAGGTGAAACAGGTGCATCACATGGGTGTCGCAGGCAAGGCACCAGTCACCCTTGTCTCTGTTCTGTAGCGTCTTCTGTGATCACATCCCAGTAATGGCCTGGTGCATTTTTTATGAGCTGCTCACTCAACCATGCCCAGAAACACTAGAAGTCTCCCCTGGGAAAAATTAGCAAAACAATTTAAACCTCCCCCTCCATGTCTCCCAGGTGTCTTTCTTTTCCTATCCCTCCAAGCACTTTAGTTTCACTGAGAACATCTGTTCCAAAGCCTGTCTCCAAGGCCGGAGCTGACGCCAGTGCCACAGTGTCCATGCCTGCTGGACTGAAGACACACAGCTCTTCAGCTCAACCCACACCCTGAGTTTCTCTAGCACTCTCAGAGAACCAGGTAAGAACCAGGGATGTTGAGAAATAGCTATCCAGATTTTCTTAAGAGAGAAGGAAAATGCAACAAAGCATTCACAGAGATGGAGATAGAGTCACCACAACCCATGCATTAAAGCTGCGCTTACCACCAAGCCCATTAACATAAAATACTGCTCCTTCTCCTGGTCCTAGTGGGGGTCTAAATCATCCATAGTAGGACCATTTGGATTTGTTTTTCTTACTATTTCCACACTTTCTTTTTTTGGTTAAAAAAGAAAAAGGAAAATCCTAATTCCTTTTATAAGCAATACCCAGATGCTCACTGACTGCCCTTCCTTCCAAGGTGTTTCCAATTTTGAGCAGACGATTAGAGGCAAGGGAGTGCATATGTATGTAAAGGAGAAGATTGATGATTTAATATTTATTTACAAATTAAGAAATGCATTGTTATGAAGGTTTTAAAGGAAATGTTTCAACAATCCTGGGAGGTAGCTATGATTGAGCCTATGTTATGGTTATGAAAAAACAAGACTCAGAATTGAAGCATCTTCTTCCAAGCCACTAAGAAATAAATACGTCAGCTGGGACTCTACCGCATGTCTGACACCTCTGCCGCTCAGGTGAGGAGCCTCGTTCGGAAAGGCAATCCCTCTGACTTCTCTTCCACCTTGATGCCTTGTGTTTACGCCTCACCCGCTCACACACTTATCTTTTACTCATTTCCTAACAGGTACTGATGTATGTGCTTTACAAATATCAACTCACTCAAGCCTTAGAACAGCACTTTGAGATGGGCATGATCACTTCTTACTTGAGAATTGAGGGAGCTACTGCAAAGGAGTTAAGGAACTTAACTGCAGTCACATAGCCTCTACCTAGCTGCCCCTGTCCAGGCGGATCCTTCTCATGAGCTCTTTTTTTTTTTTTTTTTTTTTTTCACTTTTAACAATTTTATTGATATAATTGGTAAACAATAAATTTTCTAGGTTTAAAGGATACAATTGATTTTTTTTTAATCTTTTATTTAATGAATATAAATTTCCAAAGTACGACTCATGTGTTACAATGGCTTCCCCCCCATACCGTCCCTCCCACCCACAACCCTCCCCTTTCCCACTCCCTCTCCCCTTCCATTCACATCAAGATTCATTTTCGATTATCTTAATATACAGAAGATCAGCTTAGTATACCTTAAGTAAGTATTTCAACAGTTTGCTCATGAGCTCTTTTTCTAAGATTCATTTATTTATTTACGTATTGGAAAGGTAGAGCAAGGGTGAGAGAGAAAATAGAGAGAGAAAATGTGAGAAATAAGCTTCCATTCATTGGTTCAGTTCTCAAATGGTCGCAGCATGCAACAGCCAGGTCTGGGCCAGGCCACAGGCAAGGGCCAAGAGTTCTGTCCAGGTCTCCCACGTGGGATAGGGGTGGGCTGTCTTCCACTGCCTTCCCAGCAGCAGCATTGGAAAAGTTGAATCAGGAGTAGCAAGGACTTGGACCAGCACTCCAATACGAAATGCTGGTATCACAAGTGGCAGCTCTACGCATTGCTCCAGAATGCTGGCCCCATGCTCTTGCACATTCTGATACTTGCTAACATTTTTCTTACTTGTCTGGCCTTCCCAAATAAGACTTCTGCCTTCCCTGATCTTTGGCCTCATTCCCAGGCCCAGATGCCTCTGGACTACCCTGCATTGCCAAGTGGTTTCAATCTGATTCTGACATATCTGAAAAGTGTGACTTTTGCAGTAGGTGTCAAAGACCTCTCAGAAAACATGTGTGGAGTTTATAGTTTAGGGGAAGACACAGACAATTAGGTAGGCAGCAAGAGAATACTGTGGTATGCGCTATAGAGATTGAAAGAATAAGAACCGAAGCAAAGAATGGACCTTCCCAGAGGGAGGAAATATAATTTCTGGAAGAACAGTACTCTTCAGGGGAAGTATCTTTCAACACAACTTTAAAATACACCACTTGAAAAATAGTCTATAAAAAGTCAGGATCCAACAGAGCAACTTCATGGGGCTTTGAACTGCCCCAAAACAACCAGCCCCAGGCCTGTGCTGTGTTGCAAGTAGGTCTGTCACAGAAAGTAGAAGACAGAGCTCCTCAGTAGACAGAGTGCCAAACAGGAACTTGGGGATCTTCTAGGGCACAGATTCAGAGCAACAGACATAGCACTTTTTCTCTGTTATAAATGGTTCCGCATTTAAAAAAAAAAAAAACAACAGTAGATGCTGGCCCATCTGTCCTGGTGACTAATACCAAGCCCAGCAGGGGGTATGGCTCTAGATGGGGCATGCATCAATATCACATGTACCCACCTCATGTTCTGATGCCCACAGAGCAGAGGACACCAGCACAGGGATTCTGACTATAAGACTCTACATTGCGGCATGCATAGAATGGGAGAGTTGAAAGATGGAGTGTGTAAGTTTTGGTGGAAGGAAGGCAGAGGCTCAGGGGTAAGAGTTATTGAACATTTCTCATATACTTATATGTACACTATCTTATTATATACATACCGGTCTTAGGAGATAGGTGCCATCAATGCTATCTCAATAGACAAATTAGAAATTGCAAAATTTGGGGAAGCTGTTTGGTATGGTGGCTAGGACACTATTTGTGATGCCCACCTCCCTATCAGAATTCCTGCAAGTGAGTCTCAGCTCTGCTCCCGATTCTAGCTTCCCACTGGTGTTCACTCTGGGAGGGAGCAGGTATGGCTCAAATGGCTGGGTACCTGCCAACCATGTGGGAGACCCAGGCCTGGCTGTTGCAGGGATTTAGGGAGTGAACCAACAAACGGGAGACTCCTTCTCTCTGTCTGTCTCCATTTCAAACAAATAAAATAAATTTAAAAGGAAAAAAAGAATTTCTAAAGGTCACATGCTTGGGAAATACTACTGCATTAGAATGTAAATCACTGGTTTTCTATGGATATCAAACCTTCCTTTTTTTAATCTCCTAGAGGAAAACTTAGTTTTAAGTACAGAGGTTCCTCCTCTGTTTCTAAGACGCATTTAGCCCTGGTTTTTGAACAAGCGGAGTGGAAAGAATGTGCTAGTTTACAGCTGGATGACCTATGATTATGGAAAGTTACACATGGAAACCACTGAATCCTGGGAGAATCCCCAGCATTCCCATGACAAGTCACTTTATCTGTCAGTTATTCAGTGCCATGGTCACAGTGGAGTCCAATCTCAGGATAGGATTAGATGATAAATGGCATGTAGAGTCATTGGCTTAAAATCATTTTTGATAATTTCCTAACTGGTCCATTAAATTCAGTGCAGCGTCATCGTTCAGTAAGCATGATATTGGCATTTCCTATGGTAGACACTTCTGTTTCTTTACGTGAGCACCAGAGTAAATAATTTGCTTATTATTAGGGACTATGCTGCATGAAAAATATGTACGTGTCTTTAAGGACTAGACTTACACATCACTCAAGGAGAAGAGACGCTCATGCTTTGAGAGGCCTTTAGGAATGTAGAAATCTAAAAGCATAAAATCACTGACATACCAAGTGCTTAGAAGTGCCATACTATGTCAACTATTCCTGGGTGGTCTCTCAGGGACACTCTGCCCAGCCTCCTCTTGTTGCCCCTCCTCCTCTACATCACTGAGGTTGCATAAAGCAAAAGCTTACCTCTCACCATTCCACTGTGCCCACATGATGAGTGGTTCCCTGGCTATGCACATCCAAAACAATTAGGTCGTTAAAGACTTCACAGTGATCACTGGAAAACATGTGTTCAGTACATGTCTCACTTCAAAAACAGGTGCTTTTTTTTTTTTTTTTAAGGCAGAGTGGATAGTGAGAGAGACAGAGAGAAAGGTCTTCCTTTGCCATTGGTTCACCCTCCAATGGCCGCCGCGGCCGGCGCGCTGCAACCAGCGCACCGCGCTGATCCGATGGCAGGAGCCAGGTGCTTCTCCTGGTCTCCCATGGGGTGCAGGGCCCAAGCACCTGGGCCATCCTCCACTGCACTCCCTGGCCACAGCAGAGAGCTGGCCTGGAAGAGGGGCAACCGGGACAGAATCTGACGCCCTGACCGGGACTAGAACCCAGTGTGCCGGCGCCGCAAGGCAGAGGATTAGCCTAGTGAGCCGCGGCGCCGGCCAACAGGTGCTTTTAATGTTTATAAAATGTGTAGGTTGGGGCCAGCACTGTAGTATAGCAGGTTAAGCATCTGCCTGCAGTGCTCGTATCCCATAGGGGTGCTGGTTCAGGTCCTGGCTGCTCCTCTTCTGATCTAGCTCCCTGCTGATAGCCTGGGAAAGCAGCAGAAGACGGCAGAAGTTCTTGGGCCCCTGAACCACGTAGGAGACCCAGAAGAAACTCCTGACTCCTGGTTTAAGATTGGCCCAGCTCTGGCCATTGCAGCCATTTGGGGAGAAAACCAGTGAATGCAAGACCTCTATCCGTGTCTCTCCCTTTCTCTGTCTTTAACTCTGCCTCTCAAGTAAATAAACCAATCTTTTTTAACAATGAACCCATGCAGGCCCCCAACTTTTTTACTGGTTCCTTCCTCCTTGTCTATAACTCTATGACCCCTAGCATTCCTGAACCACAGACTACAAATCTGGCCCCCCACTGTGTTGACTGGTTTGTAAATTCCATGGGGACAAGGGACCTCAAATGGGAAAATAATAACTTAAGGTCTTCTCTTTTGGCTTAAGAAACATCTCTTTTAATTAACAAATGAATGAATAATGTTAATATAATTTGAAGTAAGATCAAGCCTGCTAATTAACTGAATTTAGACTCTAATATATATTCAGTTTTTAGTGTACCTGATGTGTGGGGGGATTAGCAACATCATTATTATTTCAAGGTAAGTTTCTGGAGGTTATGCACAATGCATTCTTTTCATTTCATATAGCCTTAAAAGAAGTGAGTAATATTGAGTAATACCAACCTGCTCATAGTGATACCTTCAGAAAAAGGTTAATGCAGAATTTTCCACAGAATTTCCAGAACTACACAATGTAATTGTAATCACTGGTATTTTACTAGAACATCCAATCTTTGGAAACAAAAGGTTATGTAACTTCTCACTGCTCCAGATTTGATGCATGTGAGTGCGCCTGGATCAAGTAGGCATTAGCACTATGTTTTCTATAGCCTTGCGCAGGCCATGGTCTCTAGGAGGGGGAACTCAACAAACGTTTGTTGAGTGAATAAATGGAAACCAGGTCATTAACAGAAGTTGGTAAATTAGGAAATTACTTGATCAATATTTGATTTCCAGCCATAACCAGAGCATATTCTGGTTGTTTTACATCTCTGTATTATCCAGGCTTGACATCAATGAATGGCCATTTCGAAGAGTATTCTCATTGTTCTGAGTCTGTTCCACTCTCCATCGCAGCTGCAAATGAGCTTCAGTCTTTTAAGGGTGAATAATAAACACACAGCCTGTAGGGTTTCAGCTAGGTTATCGATGGCAAATGGCTTGATGAATAGTCCTCGCTTGAGTGATAAACTTGTATATCAGGAAGTAAATCTAGTGGAAAAGAAAATCTATTCACTGCTTGAACTAGCAGTTGGGAGACTTATTTCACCACTGAGGACTCATTTTCTTACTTCTAAGGAACTCGGAGTCTTCCTTCTTTGCACCCATCTTCTTTTTCCTGTTCTCCCCGAAGGGCAGGGTCACCTATTTACTAATGACAGTAGTGTAGCTTGCACTTATAAGTGACTTTTCCATCTTTGAAATTCCAACATATAAATGCCTAAAACAAATACCCTAGGGAAATGCTATTTATTTGCCATTGACAGCACCAGAGCACAGAGGATGGTTTGTTTAATTGAGTTTACCCAGATATACTGAAATAGAACTTAAGATTCAGGAAATACTAGCATTTAGTATATTTCTACTATGTATTTGGTACATGGTTAGTATTTTATTTTAGCATAATGGCCTTATGAAGGAAGTATAATTTCTCTTTCAGAATAAAGGAATCTATGACTGAAAATTTGGTAACTTGCCATAAGCAAGAACTATAGTAGAAACTTGAACTTATGTAGATCTGTTTAGAAAGCTCATGTTATCACCATTGAACATTAGATTGTTTGCAGGCCATATAAAGACAGCGTAGATGAAGAGATCCCATATTACATTTGAATATGTTTTGATAATTCACCAGATTTCATTTCTTGATGGAAAAAAATATATATATGCAGGGGCTAGGGCTGTGGTGTAGCCAGTGAAGCCACCACCTGCAGTGGCTGCATTCCGTGTGAGTGCCAGTTCAAATCCCGACTGCTCCTCTTCTGATCTAGCTCTCTGCTATGGCCTGGGAAAGCAGTGGAAGATATCCCAGGTCCTTGAGTCCTTGCACTGGTGTGGGGGACCTGGAGGTGGCTCCTGGCTCCTGGATTCAGTTTGGCACAGCTCAGGCCCTTGTGGCCATCTGGGGAGTGAACCAGCAGATGGAAGACCTCCCTCCCTCTGTCTCTGTCTCTCTCTCTACCTCTCTGTGATTCTGCCTTTCAAATAAATAAATCCTTAAATATACATATATATTTATTTAAATATACATATATATATATACACACACACACATGCACACACACACACAATGTCTCCAAGCACTCTCTTGTAGTAGGTGGAAAACTGCTCCTACCACCAAAGCAGCCTAGGTCTAATCCCTAAAGCTAGAGAATATGCTACTACCTTTAATGGTGCAGGAGAATTAAAGCTCCTGGTCAACTAATCTTTTTTTTTTTTTTTTCGACAGGAAGAGTTAGACAGTGAGAGAGAAAGACAGAGAGAAAGGTCTTCCTTTTTCCATTGGTTCACCCCCAAAATGGCCGCCACAGCCAGTGTGCTGCGGCTGGCACTCTGCACCTATCTGAAGTCAGGAGCCAGGTGCCTCCTCCCGGTCTCCCATGCAGGTGCAGGGCCCAAGCACTTGTGCCATCCTCCACTGCCTTCCCGGGCCACAGCAGAGAGCTGGACAGGAAGAGGAGCGACTGGAACAGAATCCAGTGTCCCAACCAGGACTAGAACCTGGGATGCAAGCACTGCAGGTGGAGGATTAGCCAAGTGAGCTGTAGTGCCAGCAAGTCAACTAATCTTAAAACAGGGACCAGAGCCTGCTGGACATCAAGATGGATCCTGTGTAATAAGAGGGTCCTTAAATATAGAAGGGAGAGGAAGAAGAATGAGAACTAGAGAGATGGTGGCACAATTAAGGCTCACACTGAAGTCAGTGACTTTGAGAAGCAGCACCTTCGTTCCTGGGAAGGAGCTCACGAAACTATGAAAAGAAGTGGTTTTCAGTGGCTGGAAAAGGCAGGGAAATAGATGATTCCTTAGAGTCTCCAGAGTGTGACTTAACCTTCCAACACCTTGATTTTATCCAGAGGACCCACCTTCTTACTACAGAACTGTAAAATAACAAAGTTACATCATTGTAAGGCATGAAACTTACTATAATTCATTACAGCAGCAATAGGAAATGAAAGCAGGAATCAATAAGGATTAAAACAAAACCAAATAGATAACACGTACACAAACAAGGGAAAAAGCAGACCAAAAACAAAAAATCAAACAAACAGTAATTGCATCCAATGGTTGTCCCCTTGGTGACCTTGGCTGTAGCTTGCGCACAAGACTCTCTTGGATAAGGGAGATTGTGATTCTTCTAAGACCTGAAATGTGGCTTCTCTGAGCTCTTGCTCAGGGGCAATAAGTGTAATTCCTAAGTGTTAGTCACCACACATCAGATCCTTAGAGAGCTAAAACTTACCCCAGAGTTTCTGATGCAGCACGTGGTGATGGAGTCCAAGAATGTGCATTTGTTACAAGTTCACAAATGATAATGATGGCCAATGATTGCATTTTGAGGCCAGTGGTTCTTAGGAGAATGATCTAGACTATTCATTCATTAATAATATTCATTTTCATTCAAAGAATTATCAAAGTCCACTGCTATCCTTAAAACCAATGATTTAAGAGAAACATTTTCCCAAAAATGTCATAGCCTTTAGGATTCCAGGGCCTGGAAAGGCACAACTTCTCAGTGTCTTTGCCTGTTGATGATTCAATAGGAAATGCCATTCATCTCTGAAATGACAAGTCACATGACTGCCACACTAATATTTAC
Organism: Oryctolagus cuniculus; assembly: GCF_051225735.1. Lineage (NCBI taxonomy): Eukaryota > Metazoa > Chordata > Mammalia > Lagomorpha > Leporidae > Oryctolagus > Oryctolagus cuniculus. The sequence continues at coordinate 29,865,300 of NC_142886.1, read as the reverse complement.
TCTCTCCAACTTTGACCATTATTAACAAGAGATGCTTTAAAGAATGAAACTGAATTATTATATGATCAGAAGATTCCACTCTTCATTCCTTATATGCTATCCTGGCATTTATTTTCCTAATTACTCCAGTGCTTTGGAACAGGACAGTATCAGTGACCATTATTAACAAGAGATGCTTTAAAGAATGAAACTGAATTATTATATGATCAGAAGATTCCACTCTTCATTCCTTATATGCTATCCTGGCATTTATTTTCCTAATTACTCCAGTGCTTTGGAACAGGACAGTATCAGTGAATTCACATTTCTTTTCAGGGCGGGGAGCAAGCTCTCAGCCTATTCCAAGTACCTAGGATAGTGTTAGTTAACTGAGCCACCCTGTCACCACGTGGGCAATGTAACACTCAAGAATTATTTCCGGCCAGCACCACGGCTCACTAGGCTAATCCTCCACCTTGCAGAGCCGGCACACGGGTTCTACTCCCGGTTGGGGTGCCGGATTCTGTCCCAGTTGCCCCTCTTCCAGGCCAGCTCTCTGCTGTGGCCCGGGAGTGCAGTGGAGGATGGCCCAAGTGCTTGGGCCCTGCACCCCATGGGAGACCAGGATAAGTACCTGGCTCCTGCCATCGGATCAGCGTGGTGTGCTGGTTGCAGCACACTGGCCGCGGCGGCCATTGGAGGGTGAACTAATGGCAAAGGAAGACCTTTCTCTCTGCCTCTCTCTCTCACTCTCCACTCTGCCTGTCAAAAAAATAAAAATAAAATAAAATAAAATAAAAAAAGAATTATTTCCATTTTCCATGCCTATCTTTTTCACTTATTTTCACTTAGGGGGATGCTCTTTGTGATGACCTAAAACTTGATTCCACAAAGCTTTCCTGTAGATATTAGGAAGCAAACAATTACACTGCAGTGACTTAACTCAGGTTACAAGATGACAGACTACAAAAACAACTTACTTGGTTTTGTCTGATACGGGGCTTAATTAGGAGCTAATATTTTAAACTCGGGATGTAACAACACAAAACTCTTGCCTTCTCTTGAAAAGTTGACAGTTTGAGCCCATATTTCCGCATGATTATGGCCAGCAGGAGCTGAGTAGATACTGTCCCCTTTAGTTGAGGATTGTACTATACAATTTGCCATCTGGCCTGCTTTATTCAGGTACATACCCTATCTGGCTCTGTAGAAATTAGGTTTGCTACTTTTGTTTCCAATGTGTTTATTTACCTCTGTATCATCTCCAAATTTTTCAAGGTCTAAGCTGCCCTGTGCCAGCTATTTTATGTCAAACACAGTTGACCATCTAGCTCATGCTGTCACTAAGGGCCAACCCAAGCCCAACCACCCTAATAACCAAGGAACACACAGGGTTCACTGGTATTTCCCCCACAGGAAATGCCGCAGGCCCCAGAAGATACCGTATCCAGCTCCCTGTGAGAGGACTTCCAGCATAAATAAGCTGAGTTGGAAGTTGTGGAGTAGTCACAAACCTCACTGATCAGCCCTTCCCTTGACTTTAATTCTTCCAATAAAATATCATTAGGAAAACAGCTGGCGCCACGGCTCAATAGGCTAATCCTCCGCCTAGCGGCGCCGGCACCCCGGGTTCTAGTCCTGGTCGGGGCACCGGATCCTGTCCCGGTTGCCCCTCTTCCAGGCCAGCCCTCTGCTGTGGCCAGGGAGTGCAGTGGAGAATGGCCCAAGTACTTGGGCCCTGCACCCCATGGGAGACCAGGAAAAGCACCTGGCTCCTGGCTCCTGCCATCGGATCAGCGCGGTGCGCCGGCCGCGGCAGCCATTGGAGGGTGAACCAACGGCAAAAGGAAGACCTTTCTCTCTGTCTCTCTCTCTCACTGTCCACTCTGCCTGTCAAAAAAAAATATATATATATATATATATCATTAGGAAAACAAGCTTTGACTCTTAATCATGGAATACAGTGTGTGCAATTGGACTTGTGATCAGATGGACAGAATGCTGGACTATGTCATTGGTGGTGCCAAATCTCTAAGTTGCAATGGACAACTCATGTTACAGATGAAAGCTGAGGAATGATTTCTGCTTGATCTGGGTAGGCAATAATAGGTTGATGCCTCGGAAAATGTGTTAAGGAGGGATATCCCAGTGTTGAGAGGTATGACTGATACCTGCCAAACTCCTACTGCCGAGCAATTCACTTTGATAGAAGACCATGGAAACCAGTACTAAAAACTAATTATATGTCAGAGGAGAAAATATTTCCTCTCAAATGAACATCTCTTTCTTTAATTTCAGAGAGCCCTTTTCTCCTTGAGAATATGGGAGTAGGGGGCTCTCTTGTCATTCGTCATTCCCAGAAGACCAGCTATATCATATTTTACCTTTTTTCTTACCAGCCTAAGAAAAGGCATTCGACTTTTTCATCTCCTCTCATGGAGAAGCCTGCTGCATTCTTTTGTTGGCTGCTCCTGCCCTTCTGTGGGCCTTTCCCATTTCTGTCGTCTTTCAAAAAATAAATCTGTAACACGGGAGGAGGCTGTCTGTTCTGCAGGGACTTTTACCAAAGGAGCACTGGGGGTTCTTTCACTTGTTTATTTTTTTATTAAAGAGAACTACATTTGACTGACTTCTAATATTTAAATAGCTGGAATACCCCAGGGAAAGGACCAGAGGGGCTTGAAAGGGGGGCTGCAGAGTTTGTTTGCACAGGGATTCTTGTTGGGTTAAGCTCTGCAGCTAGATGGAAGGAAATGCTATTACAACTGTTAGATAAAACAGCACTCCAGACAAGAAATCTTTCAGTTGGCTTTTCTTGCCTTTAGAATAGATATTTCCCAGTGTGTGGCACAGAACCAAATTAAGTTTGAAGAAGGATGCTCCCATCAGCTAAGGAAGAACAGTCTCACAAGAAGACTTGTGACTTTTATTACGGATCTTACAGAAGACTGTGAAACATTCTGGTTGTTGTACTTCATTACAATTGTGGAGTGTTAGACTTGATCACGTTGATAGTTTGGTACTGAGAAGGAAAAACAGAACAAGAGCAGTCCTTGATATCTGGGACTTAAGCTGGCTTTCCTGACTAGATTGGGTTATTTTATCGGAAATGAACAATGTCGCAGAGTACCAAGCTCAGACAGTGTCACTCTGAGACTGCAGTAAAGCGAGACGAAACAAGGCCACTCCTTAATTGTGTTTATTCACAGGAAAAAAACGAGGTCCCTACTTCACTAATACAATACCAGACATTCCTTCTCTCTTGGCTACTGGCTGCTGCTTATCTGCCATTAACAACTTAATCTTCATTCTAGTTTGTTCTCCTTTTAACTAATGTTTGTTATGATACCAAGCTTTAAAATTGCTTCTCTTTCTGATAGTCTTCACTCTACAGCAAAGCAAACATCCCTGGATTCTTTCCCAAACCACCCAACTAAAGCCAAAATCCTATGTTTCCATCCAACACCTTCTAAGACACTGTGATTCCTCATAATGCTCTCCTTCCCTGCACCAAGTAAGAAATTCAATCCAATCAACCACAGGCACATTTCTGATGGACTTTGACTGCATTCAAGTATATAATCAGGGGGCCAGCACTGTGGCATAGCGGGTAATGCTGCTGCCTGCAGTGCTAGCATCCCATATGGGCTCCAGTTCAAGTCCTGGCTGCTCCACTTCTGAATCCAGCTCTCTGCTGTGGCCTGGGAAAGCAGTGGAAGATGGCCCAAGTCCTTGGGCCCCTGCACCTGCGTGGGAGACTGGGAAGAAGCTCCTGGCTTCAAATTGGTATAACTCCAGCCATTGTGGCCAAACGGGGTATGAACCAGCAAATAAAAGACCTTTGTCTCTCTGCTTCTCCCTCTCTGTAACTCTGCCTTTCAAATAAAATAAACAAATCTTTTAAAAAAAGAATATAATCAAATATTTTCTAGATACTCTTATATGCCTGTTCCACAGTAAAAATTTGAACAGTTTTCTGTGTCTTTCAAGACAAAGTCTATAACCCTTGGTAGGTACACATTCTGGGGAATGTGATTCTGCTTCCTTCTCAGGTCAATAACATCCTTGCTCCTGGACACGAGTTGAATGGTGGCTCCTCAAAAGACAACATGCCTATCTGGAACAAGTGAATATGACTCTAGGTGGAAGAGATGTACATGTAGATGTAATTTAGGATTTCAAAATGAGATCATCCTCGGCTTTTAAGGAGGGCTCTATATCCAATGACAAGTCTCTAGAAGACAATAAGATACGGGCAGAAGAGGAGATGCTCAGAGGAGAATCCAGTATGAAGACAGGGGCAGAGGTTGGAGTGATGTCTTCAGGAGCTGCAGGCATTAACAGGGAGGCATTCTCTCTCAGAGCACAACAACCATGCTAACATCTTTTTTTTAATTAATATTTTTTTGCTTAGTTGAGAGGAACAGAGAGAGTGTGCAAATGAGCTCCTGACCTCTGATTCATGTCCCAGAAATGCCCACACTAGCCAGTAATGCACCAGGCTGGATGGGCCAGGATCTGGGATCTCAATTCAGGTCTTTCATGTGGGTGTCAGGCATCAACCACTTGAGCTGTTACCACAGACTGCCACTGTGTACATGAGTAGGGGACTGGAGCCAGGGGCATGAGGTGGGCATCAAACCCACGCACTTGGTAATGAAAATTGAGCACCTGACCTGGTGCCTAACCACTAGGTCAAAAGCCCTATCCTTTTTGTCTTTCCAGTTCTGTGGAAAGGTCATCTTTTCTGAGAGATCTTCCTGCACCTCCCTTACTGTGTTTCCGTATCATCCTGTACCTTCCTCTGTCAGGGTCATCTTCCTACTGGATGGTAATCCCGATTTACCTGGGATGGGACATCCTTAGGATAAAGGCCATATCATTTGTCCTTGTAAGATTTATTTATTTATTTATTTATTTATTTATTTACATAGTTACCTTTTTATTTTATTATTTTTTAAAGCTTTTTTATTTAATGAATGCAAATTTCATAGGTACAACTTTAGGAATATAGAGGTTCTTTCCCCCATACCCACCCTCCCACCCCCATTCTTCATCCTACTTCCTACTCCCTCTCCCATCCATTCTTCATTAAGGTTCATTTTTAATTATCTTTATATATAGAAAACCAACTCTATACTAAGTAAAGATTTTAACAGTTTGCACCCACACACAGATACAACATATAAAGTACTGTTTGAGAACAAGTTTTGCAGTTAATTCTCATAGTACAACTCATTAAGGACAGAGATCTACATGTGGAATAAGTGTACAGTGACTTCTGTTGTTAATTTAATAATTAACACTATTATTTATGACGTCAGTGATCATCCAAAGCTCTTGCCATGAGCTGCCAAGGCTATGGAAGACTTTAGTGACCACAAACTCTGTCAGTATTTGGACAAGCCCATAAGCAAAGTGGAAGTTCTCTCCTCGCTTCAGAGAAAAGTACATCCTTTTTTGATGGCCCCTTCTTTCCACTGGGGTCTCGGTCCCTGGTAAGATTTATAATGTCACATAATAAATATGAGCTGAATGAGCAAATGAACATTTTCTCTTATTCAGGGAATTGTTTCATGTTTCTTCATCCTTGAAAGTAATCATTTTTATGCATTTTTTATCCATGTAAGGGGATACAGACTAAAAAATACAATATTGCCAGAAACCTGGACAGAATGCCATAGTCTTGAAAGCAATGATTGTCTAATATAAGCCCTTTTCTTCCCTCTCTTTCTCACTGCCTCCTACTCATTTCCATTGCCCAGGTTGGGGTCTTAGGAAAAGAAAAGATAGACTCCAAGAAAACACCAGGGCACTGAGTGAATACCTGGATCTGGGAGAGGAACAAGGATTTAAGCAGGAGGAAGGCCAGAATAGTGTGTGTCCATGCACAGCTGGAGAGAAAGGAAACCTACTAAATACACCTTGTCTTCTTTAGGTCGCTACTTTTCTTATCAGAAGGCGCACAATTACAATGGGGAATTTGAGGTGGCCCACAAATTCAGCATTATCTCAACCATCTCTTCTCTAATTCGTATGTGAAGCAATGAAGATGAGAGTGAGAGGTGAGCAGTGACAAAATGCTTCTAAGTGAAACCCAAGGCTACAACAGCGTGAACGAGACATGAAACTCGGAGAAAAATAAATAGTGCACCGGCTACTTTGTAAATAACTTCTGTTTATATAAACACTGCTCTGTCCTACAAGGATTTAAGTATCTCACAAAATAAGCACAGGATGTCTCTTCAATGGCTTCTTGCTGTGACCAAGTGATGTCCCAAAATTTGCTGGAGAGGTAGAATAGCAAAGTGATTAAAACCACGGATCTGGAGCAAGACCACTGGGTTTGAAATCTGTCTTTAACACTTTCTGAATGATATTGAGTGTATTATTTAATCTCTTGATGCATTAGCTTCACCAACTATAAAATGGGGCTAAATTTATAGGATCACTTCATGGACAAACTGAATTCATAGATATGGAGCACTAAGGAAATGCCTGACACAGAAAAAAAGGATGGGGAACCGAATAGCATTGACAGAGATCTCAGACACTGGAAGGAATGCAGTTTTTTTTTTTTTCTTTGTGTTGCCTTTTAGGCATTCCCCCCATTTCACAGATGCAAAGACTAACAGTCAGAGGCCAAGTGACTTACTCAGGTCAGAGATGTAAAAAGTGTTCATGATGAGATGTGAATCGAAGCTCCACTTACACCAAAACCAAATTATTTGTTCCCCTGCTACTATAGTCTATGCCGAGACCTTCATTCATGCTCTGCCACAGCTGCAGTCATGAAGTCGGTGCTGTGACATGGTCATTAATCATACAAGCGTCTGGTTTTATATGCTCTCTCTACTTCCCTATCTCTATTTTATCCCTCCGTCTTTTCCATATGGGGTCTAAGATGTGGCACAACGCTAGGACAGGTCACATATGGACCCTTTATTTCCTTTCCTTTGGTCTTTTAAATTTCAACTCTTTAGGCAAAACCTCCTGGGGAAAGATGTCACAAAATCAAAGACACAGTCTTCTCATGAAATGCTTTCCAGCATAAGATGTTGAGTTTCGGCTCATTTGAAGAGCATAAATTCTACCATGTTCAGCAGATGGCTGGGTTGCACGTGCCCTGGTGTGTCTACAATCCCACTGGGATCTTGACACATTCCCAAATACAATTGACTATGGAATATCCGTACTGGACACACACAGCACGCCTTTCATAATCTCATTATTGAGGCACCCATAACTTGGCAAAACAGGCCTATCTTAGAAAGTCTCCATGGTGTACTGGGAAGACCAGAATCTTCTAAATCAGAAAGATCTAATCTTACATTTTTGATTTTTGGGGACAGCACTGAAGCACTGGCATCCCATTTGGGCAACAGTTCGTGTCTCAGTTGCTCCACTTCAGATCCAGCTCCCTGCTAATGTACCTGGGAAAGCAGTGGAAGATAGATCAAGTGCTTGAGCCTCTGGACCCATGTGGAAGACCCAGGTGAAACTCCTGGCTTCTGGTTTTGGAATGGCCCAGCACTGGCCATGGCAGCCATTCAGGGAGCGAATCAGTGGATGAAAGATTCTCTCTCTCTCTCTCGCTCTCTTCTTTCTCTCCCTCTCTCTGTGGCTCACACTTTCAAACTCATAAATAAATCTTTAAAAACAAACAAATAAAACAAATACAAATTCTCTGATTTCACTGCATAGCACATATACAGTTTTAACATCTTCAGTTTTCTGCTGCCTTTCATCCCATGATCATTCTGAGGACTGGAGATGATAAAATACATAGAGTACCTGGTATACAGAATGTGCTCCATGTATGACAATTATTAGTTACAAAAAGGTATAATACTACTGGATATTAGAGAAAAAAAAATTCCCAATTGGTATTGGGACCAAGCTGGGGAGAGGTAGGGGTGGGAGAACACCATGAAAAATAGAGAACAGCTGCTTCCCATCCTCAAAGCATAGAACACCAATCTTTTACTCTGGAGGTTTCAATAATGAATTTCTATTTTAATTAATGCTGCAACCTATCCATGCTTTGCACTCACAACACACTCATTCTCTTGGTGATGTTGTGCAGGATGAGGTTTTACATCAGTCAGGGAGCATAATGAACTCCAATTTTCTTCGACAAGGCCAAGATTACAAACATGCTTTTCACTTCCAGCAATTAATTAATTTGTTTACACCATTTCTTTGCTTTGGCTTATTTCAAAATTTTTTTCTTCTCCACTTACCTAATCGCAAGAGATTTTTATTAACTTTTCCAGGTGTTCCTCTAGGGTATAGTGGAGTGTAATTTAAGGGGCATTCTGGCTTTAATGAATTTCAGACCAGGGGATGAAGGAATAAGACCTCAAAAACAGCCCTTGAAGACAGTTTTGACAGTTTTCATAGGTATATATTATGCTTTTCCCTGAAATGTAAGATTGCCTGTCACGGAACTCCGCTAATGACAGGGTCTAGAAAGGGATCCACGATTCTTCCAGAGTGTCTGGCTACAAGCAAGATTCATGGAGTGGTACATGTTCAGTACCCTGAACACGCCCTGTAGGATCCCACAGTTTTTATCTCTCTGGTGCTCTGGGACATTTCTTGATTCATTCTCATGCAAATTGTGTTTTTGCCCAAGCGTTCACTGCCACATTTCTATTATACACTCATATCTCTGGGTTATCAACCGCTAACAAGCAACTCTCTTGGCGGGCACAGTCTTTTCATGGGTTTTTCTTTTCTTGTTGACTTCTTTTTTTTTCATATCTTTTTTTTAACATTGCCATGTTTTTTATTCATCTGGGGCCCTCCCATAAATCTATGTTTTTAACGCTGAATAGAATTCACACAATCTCCCCTCGGAGAATTTAATTTTAAAGAGCTAACACAAAAAGCCATGCAAAGTTCTGATCTCTGTGTCACTCAAAGGGTTCAAACAGAGTTTACAGAGGCTAGGTTTGAATATTCATTTATGTGCTCTACAGACACGGTGCCTCCTCTGTGCCAGATACAGTACTGGGCGCTTGAGACACAAAATCTCCTTCAACTTACGAATCTGACATGGTTATCCAGTGTTAGCGCTCTCAAGCTCCAAGGGCCCTATAACACAGCACTGAAAGCTAGTTCTTTACAAAAAAGCAAAATGTCCTAGCATTGGCCACAAATGGGGCAGCTGACCCTAATATACCAATGGACATTCATACAAATGGCCAGAGAAGTGAACTGATTAAATCAGTTAGAGTCTTCTCTAAGCTTCGAAATTTTCATCTGTAGCATGGTGCAATGATACTGGAAGGATCTCCCAGCTCTCTTCCTGCCCCGATAGGGCATATTTTATCATGCTTTACAGTTTTTCTCAGAAGAAGATGGAGAAGAATGCAAAGTGTCTCCAATTTTAGACTTTTCCTTTAGAATAAAAAAATTCAAAGTAATAAGTATATTTCCAAATTAAGTACAAGCATCAGATCTTAATCGCTATAAGCTGTTATCAATTACCATTAATAATTATGAAACATTAAGTATGCTGAAGATTTTTATTTGTTTTCCCAATTCTGGCTAATGAGACTGAAAATTGATCATCTGTCCAATCTTTTGCCTCTTTTTACACATGTGGCCTTTATTGGTTTTTCATAGAATGGGCACATAGTTTACTGTTATTAAATATAATTATTATTGGCATGTAGCAACCTGCTCATGGGGCAAGGAGGCTTTTCTGTTTTCTAATCTGCCCAAAATAACCTATATGAAAATTTTTTTTCATAGAACACTGGATTTGCTAGGAGGATTTCCATTGCTTTTCAGATGCCAAAATATTCTTACATGAATGTGGAATCACCTGTCAAATGAAAGAGGTGGTGACACAGTAGATAATGTGTTTTAGGAGATTACAGCGTAACTTTCGCTAACAAGTAGGGAACTGAGCTGAACCAAGGCAAGCTCTTAAAACTCAAAGTCACACTTCTTCTGAATAATTGTCGGTTGTCAGCAAACTATTTTCTTTGAAGTAACTTTTGGCGCTAGTGTAGAGGATTACACTTTGCACTGAATGAAACAAAAATATCTGTTAGGAAATTCATCATCAGCCTGCGGAAAGGAGGCAGCATAGTATGCTGTATAATTGCCCAATATCGAACTGTTTGGTTTAATAAGAGCTCTACCACAATCTAGCTATACAATAATGAACAAGTTCCTTGAGTTGTCTCTCTCTCCATTTTTTATTTTTTCATCTATAAAGGGAGGGACAATAAAAATACCCACTTCAAAAGGAATATTTGAAATAAATACGGGCAAATAAGCAAATGCATGTAAAAATAATTATTAACTGTTTTCTATATTCCATATGCTACAAGGAATTGATATAATCTAGTTTCTTGGGGGGAAAAAGGCAAATATTGAGCTTGCTTAATTGAGATACTTCATACTTTAGTAGAATTAAATGGCAAATTTTCAGGGTTTTCTCTTTTTATGTTAACAATTCAGAAATAAAAGTTAGGCTTCTAATTGGAAAGATTTTGAGGGCTGCTAAGAAACTCTCCATGTATGGCCAAAGATACAGTCTCCCAAAAGAAGACATATTGAAAGATAAACAGAGGTGTCTCAAATGCACATTTATTAGCTCAACAAATATTTTCTTTGCTAACAGTATTAATTATTTCAACAGCAAATTTAAGTTTTATGGGAAAACAACACACTTGAGAGAAGACTTCAGTGAAAGTGGAGAAGTGATCACATTTAAACGTTAGTAGAAGCCTCCTTAACTTGTTGCAAAAGTCAGGATAGGCTATGTGGTGCTATGGTAACAAATTAAACATCTGTAGCATACACCCCACTATTCACATGTTTATATCTTGCTCATGGAAATGCAAATGTGGACTGGCACCCTAGAACATGGGACTTCCAAAACTCCGAGAGATGATGAGAAAGTACAGATCGGGTGACTCCAAGCTGCCTTAGCCCTAAGATGACACATTTCATTCTTGATCATATGCCACTGATCTGAAATGGCTCCAGATCTAACAGCAACAGTAGCTGGGGAATGTAGAACACTTGGATAATGGCTGAGCACATTTTCTGCCCTACCTGATCAAAATACTCTCATTTTAGATTATATGTTACTGTCTGTTACCTTAGTAATTTCTGTTGCTTTTCCCTTAGCAAATTATATCTCAAGCCACCAGAGACTTAGCAGGCACTCACTAAGGGATAAATATTATAGGGTAAATACATTCAGTTACTGATATTCAAACAAGATAGTAGACTAGATATGATGCTATAAACCCAGCTCATGGTAGAGTGAGTATCTTTGATGGCTTTATCAATCATACTAAAGTTCATGCTTTAAACATGTGCAGTCCTATCATTATCTTAATCCTGCATTCTCATTGCTTTTTCTCTGACTTTATTGGCATTTGTCAAACCTCATATAACATTTTCTGGGAAATGTCATCAATGTCATTTTTCCCAATAGTATGCTTGTTAAAATGAGCAAACTCTAAAAATCCCCAAACACCATCCCTATTCATCCCTTCTCTATCAGCACACTGGGACATAGAATATTGTTCTGTTTCTAATGGGAATAGCTAATGTCCTTCCTTCATTAAGCTGATCAATCCATTTTGTAAGGTGAACTTGGTGAAAAATGATGGAATGCTTTAACTGAAACTCAAATCAAGGCAGCAAACAACAGGTCTTCCATTGAACAAGATGTTCTCTCTCTCTCTCTCTCTCTCTCTCTCTGTGTGTGTGTGTGTGTGTGTTTCTAACTTTCAAATAAAAGAAAAATGAATAAAGATGTATTTTTAAAAAGGATTCTTGTTTCAAGCATCTAGACTCCCTAGCAATCACAAGGGGCAGTCACACCCTTGGTTTCTACAAAGCTCAAAAATTAGGGTACGATCATAAATCAGTTCAATTAACACAAAGGGACTTAGACACTTCAAAGAGGACTGTGCATGAGGATGGGTATGGCTAATTAAGCTGTGTATTTAATACAATTGCAATAAATAGGGCCAGAGGGTGGTATTCTTATCTTTCTACGTTCTCAATGCAAATGTTAGGAGGGCATAAGAGTTCCACCAGGAGATAAGAGGGAATGAGGCCTAGAGATAGAAAATATTAATGAAGATATTTCCTCCTGGTTATGTGAGATGAACATACTAAATCTGTGGGTGACTCACCCGTTTTGGCCTGCATTCGTTCTATATTTTCCATCAATTCCAAGGAAAAAAAGGGGTGCAGTGAGTGGTTCGAATGTACTATACCTACACGTAGCATTTTCCCTTCGGAAGAGTCCCAGCACAGACACTCACACTCACACACACACACACACACACACACACACACCTGCTGACTCTATAAGACAAACCGGTAACCCCATTTTCCTTTCCCTTGGTTTCAACACTAGTTCTGCTTGCTCTATTTCTTTGCTTCAATCACAGCTAAATTTTTGACAGTTCATTCAGAAAGAAAAGAAAAAAAAGACACTGCTTTTCTTCAAATCCAAATACAAAAGCAGGGAAAACAAATAGACAAAAATAGCTGCTTTGCCCATTTGGAAATGGTATAGAAAGAACTTCCTTCTCAGTCTTCGTCCAGGATCCCTCTGAAGTATTCCTTCCTGGGTCCTCCCTCTCACCTTCCCTCTCTTCCTGCTGTTGGCCTTCTTTTTTTCCTTCTTCCCTCCCTCCCTCCCTCCCTCCCTTCCCTATTTCCAGAGGTAATAGAGAGAGAGAGAAAGAGGCAGATACAGAGTAAGAGCTCCCAGTCCAGCGGTTCTCTCTCTAGATGCCTGCAACAGCTGGTACGAGGCTGAGGCCCAAGCCAGAAGCTAGGAACACTATTGAGGTCTCCCATGTGGGTGCCCAGAATCCAATCACTTGAGCCACCGGTGCTGTCTCCTATGGTCTGCATTGCCAGAAAGCTGGAATCAGGAGTCAGAGCTGAGAATCCAACCCAGGCACTCCAATGTGGGACATGCCCATCAGAACTGGCTTCTTCACTGTTACACTAAACATGCACTTGCAGTGTGTTCATTCATGCCTGGGCACACACTGGCCTTTCCTCCCCCCACCAACCAGGACATAAAATTAAATTTCAATTGCAATTTAAATATAAATAATCCCAAACCGTTTTTCACATAAGTTTCGCTTTGTGTTGTTTTGTTGTTTCTGATGTCACACTTCAGTTTCATCTGATGACAACATGCTGTTGCCTCTCCAAAACTAACCTCGTCAAGACTAAAGCTCTCTGGGCTCAGGACTCCGGGCAAAAGTTTGGGTTTGAGTAGGTGTAACTCTTTGTGTTTACACTTAGTGATGTTATAGAAACTGACTGAGGGATCTTCTAATCAGCTACTTTTTAATGTATACTCAAGGTATTCTAAGGAATTATTTCCTTACTCCCACTCTGGAAAAATATAATTCCAGATGCTGATGCCTTGGTGTAGTGGGTAAACCAGCTGGCTGCAGCGCTGGTATCCCACATGGGCTCTGGTTCAAGTCTTGGCTGCCCCACTTCTGATCCAGCTCTCTGCTGTGGCCTGGGAAAGCAGTGGAGGATGGCTCAAGTACTCAGGCCCCTGCACCTGTGTGGGAGACCTTGAAGAAGCTCCTGGCTCCTGGCTTCAGATCAGTGCAGCTCCAGCCATTGCGGCCATCTGGAGAGTGAAGCAGCGGTTGGAAGACCTCTCTTTCTCTCCCTCTCTGCCTCTCTGTAACTCTGCCTTTCAAATAAATAAATAAATCTTAAAAAACAAATACAATTCCAGAGCAGAATGGAGTGCCATGGAATGAAATAAGTAATCAGAAACCAAACAATTAATAACTGGAAGTTCTATCTGTTCAAACCATGAGCGAACGTAGGTTGACTGCTTTCAATTTTGCTGGGTGTGATTCTGCAAACTAATATTTTAGCTTCATTAAAGATTTGGGGAAATGAAACCACACAGACACACACACACAATTCTCTCTTAGATTCTCTTTACATTCTGTACCCTTTCCCACAATCATGTAGCAACAAAATTTTAGAGAAACAATTTTATTTTTTCCAGTAAAGCCTAATTGAATTTCTATTTTTTTGGAGTTTTTCTGAAGCTCTGAAGTTTGTTTTCTCTGCACCATCACTGTTGGAAAATTGCTATTTTCAGTAGGATGTTTATTTTAACACTAAGTAAATGAAGCACTTAACCATACATTCTCTTGTTTTACATCCATGGGGGATGGCCCCAAGTTGAAAGCACTGTGCTAGCTGCTCTGCTCAGCACAGGTGCCTGCACTCTCAGCTCTCCAAAGACAGGACTGAAGATCACACACAAGGAAACTCTTGCTCAGTATGTAACCATTAATGTCGGTGCAACTGGAGTTTAACCAGTTCTGCGTGACATCATGCCACACTTTCCTCCCACATCATCACATTGATAGGGGAGCTTATTCTGTTACACAGTAAGTTGAAAAAGATGAAAGAAAAATTCACCCATTTTACCACCACAGTTTTGGAAACTATAATATCTTTTAATCTACTTGCTTTGCTGAATCATTTTCCAGTTCTCCCAAATTTTAAGCACTACACTTCACCATCCAAATTTTAGAAAATATTATTAAATTAAGAGAAAAAAAATCACCTGAATCCCACTACTCACTCTTGATATTTGAATATATATTTATCACTCCATTATTCATTCAGTGTGGATATGCTCATACAGAGATGTTAACAAATAACATAATTAACTATTAGTTTAAAATATTACTAAATATTCTTCTAAAAGATTAAAGTATATGGTGTGTATTTACCATGCCAGGAAGTTTAATCTTCCCCTAACTCTCACATGAGAATATTGTATTAATAATAACTTACCACAACCAGCCATGACAGAAATCGGTGCTAGCCACTGGAATGAACTTCAGTCAATCTGACATCATTTTACATAGATCTTCTTTTAAAATAAGAGTTTTCATGAGAACCCATAATGAACATCTCTGAAGTAAATCTTTCCCTGGTCCAGTGCTGTGGCGTAGTGGGTAAAACCACTACCTGCTGTGCCAACATCCCAAATGGGTGCAGGTTCTAGGCCCGGCTGCTCCACTTCTGATCTAGCTCTCTGCTATGGCCTGGGAAAGCAGTGGCAGATGACCCAAGTCCTTGGGCTCTTGCACCTGCATGGGAGACCTAGAGGAGGCTCCTGGCTCCTGACTTTGGATCAGCCCAACTCCGGCCATTGCGGCCTTCTGGGGAGTGAACCAGAAGATGGAAGACCTCTCTCTCTCTCTCTCTCTGGCTCTACCTTTCTCTAACTCTGCCTTTCAAATAAATAATTTAAAAAATCTTTCCCTACCTTAAATTCTACTGCATATACCCCAAGATGAAAATGCTTGATTAAGTATACAAATCATTTAACAAGCTCTCAAGAGGAAGGCATTTGTTCCAGCAGTTAAGAGGACACCCCATAGCAGAGTATCTGGATTCAAGTCCCAGCTCATTTCCATATTCCAGCTTCCCTCCAAAGTGCATGCAAAGAGGCAAAGGTGACAGCTTTACCAGCCAAGTAGAAGTCTGGAATGAGGCCCTGAGCTTCTCACTTTGGCCTGGCCCAGCTTGGCTGCATGGACGCTTGGAGAGTGGGTAGCACAAGGGAAATCTCTCTCTTTTTCTCTTTGTGTCTTTCAAATACATAATAAATAAATAAATGAAAAAAAATCTTTTAATTTGGTTTTCCAGACTTTTCTTTGGAGAAACGATGGAAATCTTTAACCTCATCCTGAACAAATGGAAATAATGGTTTCTCTTGACTGTGTTAAATCAGTAAGTTTTACTATTACTACTACTATTTACTAGTATTTTTAATTGTTTTTAATATGGAAAAAATAAAAAGAAGAGAAAGAAAAGAGAAAGAGAAAGAGAAAGAAAAAGAGAAAGAGAAAGAGAGAGAAAGAGAGAGAAAGAGAGAGAAAGAGAGAGAAAGAGAGAGAAAGAGAGAGAGAGAGAGAGAGGAAGGTAGGAAGGGAGGGAGGGAGAGAGGGAGGGAGGGATCTCCTTTAGACAGAACCTCACAGCACTTCCATTCACTCTCCCTACACAGCTCCCAACAGCTACGGCTGTATGTTCTTGAGCTTCCCCACACCTGCCATTTTCCTTCCTGCTATCCCTGTGCTTGAAAGACCACCCTCCAGCTCCAATCCCGTGATCTTGTTGAAATCTTCTAAAGGACTTCTTTAACCACCATCCCAAACAGTAATACTTCCCCTACTTACATCCCAAAGGTTATTCTCATTACCGCCTCCTAGACAATGAACTAAGTGCTGCCATGGTTCGAATGCTTACCCTCTCTGAAGCGCATAATAAAATTTAATTGCCATTCTGATAATGTTACAGGGGTTTAAGTCCTGAGGATGTTGTTATTGGAGGAGTGGGTTCAACCTTCTTGCTCTCTCTCGTCTGCTCTTTGCCCTTCCATCACAAGGTGACTTCGGCTGTGTTACAATGCAGCAAGAAGACCCTCACAGATTTCAGCACCTTGGCATTGTTTCTCCCAGGCTCTAGAACTCTGAGGTAGTGACTGTCTGTTCACGTTAATTATCCTGTCTGTGGTATTGTTACATTACACAAAATGGATTAAGGCAACTACTTTGTGGCAACCCTAGCCTTGGCTTCATTTTGTGATTTTAAAACATTGCTTAATCTTGAATTGTTTGACTTCCCCAGTGTAGGCTTTCTTCTGTGCTTTAGACTGCGCATGCCTAATGGGTCTGTGCAGTGCCCACGTGTTTGTGTTCCGTTCCTAATACTCTTAGCTATACCTAGGTATGTGCACTTATTTCCTTGTTTATTTCCCTCTCTCTCATTCAATTCTAAAACAAGACAGCAGGTCTATGTCTGTGCCAAATCACATGCCTAGATCTGAATCTGGCACATGGTAGGTACCTCATAAATATTTGATGCTGGTTGAATTTATCATGGAAAAATATTACCTCCTCAATTCTAATGAATACATGATCAGGTGCAAACTATGCCAGCTTTAATGACATCAGTGCTAACATCGCAGAAGATAAAAATGGAGTCAGTTCAACCCAATTTTGTTCTTCATGAACTGGGTTAACAGACCCCAGAGATCAAAAGATGTAGTAGTCACTTTTTAGTAAGGATCCTTTGTCTTGTATCAGTGGAGCAGAAATAGCTTGCAACTTCAGGGTGTGGCCTGGCCCTAGGCCACAGCAACTTCTGTGAGCTATTTCATTTCTCACAGTATCTAGCCACTTTATTTATTTCATATATTATTATATATTTAATTTCTTTCCCAATTTTGCATTATCCAGATTTTCCTCTTGATCCACCTGTTTAATTAAAAGGTAGAGAGCCCCTAATAAGCCTGCCCTATTCCCTGATCCAAATGAGAACCATAAACCATGTTTAGTTTATCAAGCTCCCATCTTTTTCTAGCATTATATTGACTTAGATCCATAAACATGAATAGGAGAGAGACTGGGGACGATAAAAGTTAATGTTAATGATGGGAACCTAGCAGTGCACACTACTTCTTTTCCCCACTTCACAAATCAAGTGCAATGCTAAAAGGAAAAGGAGCATCAGGCACTGTAACCAGAACACTTAAAAGCTGACCTGAAAGAGCCCTTTAGTGATATGCAAAGGGCATATTTTAGTCTGAGCTGACTGGTTCATTTGTGGGAGCGCTTGTGGCTGCATTTATTTTATGGCTGCCAACATTAATAGGTTTGCCGCTAAGGGGAAAGAGAAGTTTCTTGAGTGTTCAGTTTCAGGAAGAATGAAATGGGACTCATTATACAACATACTAATTGCAGGAAATTCTGACCATGGGTTGGAGATACGTTTCCTTCATGCAGGGAGGGAATAAGAAGTGGTAATTTTTTATGATTTTCACTACAACCAGCACCCATAGCTGACTGAACAGACACAGATAGAGAATATTTGAGATGGTCTTTCAAAAACTTCCCTGGAAGCCTTAATAGTGATATCTAGGCTGCCTATTTGCATCGGAATCTATTTTAACAATATTAGAATTATTTTTGTTCGTTATAATCATAAATGTGTGTGGGGAGCAACTCGGACTAGACTGTTACTGGAATTAAGACTTATTCTATGCATCTGCTCTCCCACAATATGGCGCTGAGAAGGGAGTAACAACTTCTACGCAGCTGCCTCTCGCCAACTTGAGTGATGACCTGCAGGAGCTGATCCTGCTCCTGATTGGAGGAGAGCAGCGTACTCGGAGTGTGAGTAGCAGAGTTGGGATTGGTGGAAGAGGACTATAAAGGAGGAGAGAGACAACATGCACCAGGAACATCTATCTGAAGGAACACCTGAGCAGCCCCCAAGAGAGCCGGCCGGCAGTGTGCCGCTCCCCCGCGGAAGTGGGGAAAGTGGCAGGGGGAACCGCCCTTCCACGGAGGTGGAAGGGTCGGTAGCCAACCCGGGAAGAACCAGCAGCAAACCCGGGAAGGGCCGAGCAGACAAAAGAACAGCGCAGGGTCCTGTGTCGTTCCTCCGCGAAGAGGGGGAGCGACATAATGGTGCCGTGACTCGGATATGAAGCCTAGGCAGGGTTTAGTGTCGTTCCTCCATGAAGAGGGGGAGCGACAAATGTGATCTTTGATTCTTTATCCAAAATTGCTTTAGGTGAGTACTGGGGAAATACATGAAGAAAACGTAAGATGGAACTTTTATGCTTCAAGGGATTTGTTTCCTACTTGGAGAAATGAGTCCTCCTAAGGCGGTTCTGTGCTCTCATTATCAGTAAGAGAGGAGCTCGCTGGAAGAATGGACTTGGTAGTACTGAAGGTATGGCTTAAGCTTCATGGTTTTCAGAAATTCAGTGGGAAAGGTAATCAAATCAAGTTGTCTCCTCTCCAGTATCTTCTATTGCAAAGACAAAGGGGACCCACCGCCAAGTCCACTGGAAGCATCCTACCCTGTTTCCCTTCTAAATCCTCTGCCTTTGTTAGCTGAGGACTGTAGGCAATGCAGGCTAAACCTCAACTCAGCTGCAGCATAGCTTTGTCAAACACATTTTCATTATGCACGGCTACATAAGGCAGGCTTCCTATCCATTCCAGGATCAGAAATACTAGAGGAGATAGAAGAAACTGCCACAGCCACTGGCCCCTTGAAATGAGAAGACAGGTGTGCATGTAGCACTTGGGTTCAAAGACCACCACCATATGGAAGAAAGGTCCTCCACTATACAGGAAGGTGAAGGAAAGGAAAGTGAGAATACTTGGTCTAGGAAATGCCATTGTATTATGGCTGTTAACATGTACCAGATCTAAAAAGGATTGCTGGGAAATTAAAGAGCTATTCAGCCCATCTTGGCACCCAAATCCCAAATCTACCTCTTGCCTTCATGACCTAACTCAGGTTTAAATAATGCAGCAAATGCTAGGGCTTTGAATTTAATGGTCCTATAGTATTTCTCTTTTCTCTTCCTCTTTCTTTTCATTTTGGCAACAATAAAAAATTCTTGCAATGCCAACTGACAGCAGGGCTATGCATGTGCAACATCAGCTGTCAATCTCGGCAATGCTGAGCAGTGAGCACCATTTTTCTTTTAATGGAGGTGGAAAGGAGGCATTTTACTTATACAGTAATTGGAACAGATTTTTTTTTTCCCATCACTACATTTTCAGAGAATTGGCTCGTTAGACAGCATGGTGGACAGAATCAATTAACATCTTCCAAAACAAAGCTTTCCTTATCTGTTTTGTATGCAAACATGGCAAGAGTCAAGCTGAGACCCTATTAAAGCTTTGCTCCTTTAGGTAACAGCTCACAACATGAGAATGGAGAAATTCTTGACTATTAGTCTGCAACATATTTTTATTTTGTTCTTACTGAGAATAGCTGCATTTGGGATATTAACAACCATGTGGCTATCTGAAAATTGCATTAAGGAGATGGCAAAAGATCCACAAAAACAAAATATCCCTTTATCTCAGAATTTAACCAGTGTTGGTCCAGCAACTTATCACAGAGACAGAGTGAACATGAATATCCTCTCTATTTACAACCTGTAACAGATATTACACACTCCAGTTTCTTTTAATAGTGGTGTATAATGCTTTCAGCTTCAAAAGAAGAAAAAACAACAGAGTAAGAAAATAAGGAAGAAAAATGGAGAAGGGGTTACTTTTGTGATTGTCACTATTTCTGTGATAGACTGTAAATCTGCCTGTAAGGACATGTTTTGCACACAGTTGATCAAAGATAAAAAAGCAGGAAGTAGAATTTGATATGGTACTTTCATTTTTATAATGTTTGATAAAGAATTATGTTCACCATTGGAGAAAGGGCAGTATTTACTTTTATTTCTTTTCTCATTTTTATAAATACAAAGAAAACAGACTTCACGTATTTCATAGAGATAATCCTAGGAATATAACCATATAGTCTTTTCAACAAATGGAGCTTGGAAAACTGGATATCCACATGCAGCAAAAGAAAACTAGATTCTTATCTATTATCATGTGCAAAAAACAACTCAAAATACGTAGAAATGGAAAACCTGAAATTATGAAAATATTAGAAGAAAACAAGGGAAATGCTTCATGACACTGGGGTAGGCAAAGACTTTTTAAAAAATAAGACCTCAAAAACAGAGGCAACAAAAGCAAAATTAGGCAAACGGGATTATATCAAACTAAAATGCTTCTCTATGGCAAAGAACACGATCAGTAAAGTGGAGAGACAAGTTAAAGAGCAGGAAAGTGTGTTTGTAAACTATGCATCTGACAAGGCGCTAATACCCAGAGTATATAAGGAACTCTAACAACTTGATGGACAAAATAATTCATTTAGAAATGTACAAAATAATAAAATTTCATAAAATACATACATATGATCAATATATTAAAAATGTGCAGCATCACTAATAACAGAGAAACGCACATCAGAAAAAATGAGATACTGCATCACAACAATGGTTATAAAAAATAAAAAAAACAGCAAATTTTGTTAGTTCAAAAGTAGATTAGTATATCTATCATGGAAAACAGTATAGATATTCTTCAAAAAATTAAAAATAGAACTCCCACATGTTCCAGCTATCCCACTACAAGGAATATTCCCAATAGAAGTGCAATTAGTTCATTAAATAGATATTTGAATTCACATATTTATTGCAGGACTATTCTCAACAGCCAAGATACCGAATCAAGTTAAGTATCTATCAGCAGTAGAACAGATAAAGAACAGATAAAGAAAATGTGGTATGCATACACAATACAGTCTTATTAAGCCACATAAAGGGATAGAATTCTGTCACTGACAACAATGCGGATGAACCTAGAGAACCTCATATTAAGAGAAATAATACTGCATGATCTTACTGAAATGTGGAATCTGAAAAAGTTGGTCTCATAGAGTAGCACAGTGGTTACCAGAGACTGAGGAGGGGCATGGTATATGAGAGTGGGGAGAGGTTGGTCAGTGGGTACAAAGTTACAGTAAAATAAAAAGAGTAAGTTCAGGTTCTCAATTGTATAGCAGAGTAACTACAGCTATCTATAGTGTATGACGTACTTCAAGAGAATCAGGAGAGGATTTTCCATGTTGTTACCACAAAGAAATAATGCATGTTGGAGGTTACATGCCAATTACACTGTTCTGAATGTTATACACTGTATACATTATCAATGCATCACACTGTACCCAATAAATACATATATTTTAATTATAATTACAATAAAAACTTACAAAAATGGTGGGGAAAAAAACATTGGTGCTCTCACTGAAACTAGATAACTCTGGCAGCTATAGCCTGAGTGAAGTATGGTGGGTCTCAAAAAAGTAGTTTGAAACTAGTGAGATAATAGAAAGCTCCCCCATGGAGTGGCTGAGAAGAAAGTTTCAGAACTATGGTGAATATCAACTAGATTTGAGGAAGTTTCTATGGGATCCTTGGAAGAAAGACAGCTCACAGTTCTTATACCCAATAACTAGAATGCCTTTTCTTTTAGAATGATAAATGAAATACTCTTAATTTTTTTTTTGACAGGCAGAGTGGACAGTGAGAGAGAGAGAGACAGAAAGAAAGGTCTTCCTTTGCCGTTGGTTCACCCTCCAATGGCCGCCGTGGCTGGCACGCTGCAACTGGCACACCGCGCTGATCCGATGGCAGGAGCCAGGTGCTTATCCTGGTCTCCCATGGGGTGCAGGGCCCAAGCACTTGGGCCATCCTCCACTGCACTCCCTGGCCACAGCAGAGAGCTGGCCTGGAAGAGGGGCAACCGGGACAGAATCCGGTGCCCCGACCAGGACTAGAACCTGGTGTGCCGGCGCCGCAAGGCGGAGGATTAGCCTATTGAGCCGTGGCACCGGAAAATACTCTTAATTCTTGCTGCTTTCTGCTAAGCAAGGAAAGATAGAACTATCATAAAAATAATTCTGTTATTATTTTATTAATTTATTTACTTTCTTATTCAAAAGCCACGAGGCTACAAGAGATGTTAATAGGGTCTATGAGGAAGCCACCAGCAGGGCTGATTTGTGAAAAATGGAATATCTGGGTCTGCACTACAAGAGCGCATGTCAGGAATCACAGGTTGCATACAAGGAAAAGCTCATAGATTTCTCTTTACCCTCCTCTAAATTGAGCAATTAAAATCAAATATACTTTCTTCCTGCTTCAAACCATTCAGTAGTTTTATATTTTCTTCCTGAAAGAAATACAAAGTACTTCATGAAGGATTCCCTTCTACTTCTGGGTAAACTTGAATGTATTTGCATCTTTCCTTCTCCACTATAGTTATTCTAAACAACCACTTATTCCACAGAAGCTTGATGATTTTTTTTTTACCTCCATATCTTCTGCCTGAAACTATTTCTCCTTTCTATATGCTCCTCAGAACCGTCTTTTAAAGACACATAGGCACTGACCAACATCTATTCAAAGAAAACTTCTCTGATGAAACAGGAGAATATGTGTTGATTTTCAGAAAGATCCTCAAAATATGAAGGAAACTATGACCCAGCATTTTATACCCAGCAAAACTATACTCAAAATGTAAGGTCTACAAATAGCTTTTGCTATTCAAGTATAATGAAGATAGGACACTAACATAAAATGACTCTGTCACCCAAGAAACTATGACGAAAAACAGTTATTAGTAGAGAATTGGAGTAGTAGAATACTCATGACAAGTCAGACTTAAAATGGAAAGGTATGACCTGACAACACAAAAATGACAATAGAAAATAGTTTGGAGCTAAAGAAGGTAAGAAGTACAGTAATTTTGGATTTCCAAGAGTCAAAGAACTAACACACAAAAATGGCACTGCCATGAATGAAAATATGTGAATATTTTTCTGTATTAAATACTAAGAAAGCTAATGCATATTCATGAAACCAACATTTTCCACTATTTTCAAATGATGATTCAACAATAAATAAATAAATAAAATTTCTCCAAAGAACGAATAAAAGACAAATTTAAAAAAATAAAAGAATTTAATGTTTGAAAATGTAAAACTGATCAAAATCAATACATCTAAAACTTGTGTTTTGAAAAACATTAAAAAGGATAGAACATTGGATTATTTCATTAAGAAAATAAGAATAAAATTGAACATACGTAAAATTTTAAAACAGTAAATAGGAAATACACACCGAAAATGAGAAAATTAGCTTTAACTAACTCCTTGTAAATACATGTGACACTTTGGGAGAATGGCAAACATTTCAGTAAAATATAGTAGGCTAAAAATCATTCTAGAAGAGATCCAAAATCAAAACATACATTTCTGCAGGTGAAATCCAGGGCAATGTGACAATGTGTTGAAATTACCAATTCATAGACCTCCTAACCTAGATACTTTACTTTGGAAAGTATATCCTGCATATTTCCTTGGCCGTGCATTAAAAGGGTTGTGGGTGGGAGGGAAGTTATAGGGGGGGGGGGAAGCCATTGTAATCCATAAGCTGTACTTTGGAAATTTATATTCATTAAATAAAAGTTAAAAAAAGTGAATCATGTATGACATTAGAATTATTATGTGTAATTGCAAACAGCAGAATGGTTAAATAAATATGATATGTTTGTACAATGAATTACAATGTATTTGTAAAACAAAAATGAGAAAACTCTATGTTCTGATATAGAAAAGCAGTCATGATATATTAGAAGATAAAAGGCAACCTGTAGACTTATATATACAGTATACAGTTATTTGTTCAAAAGGAGGCACAATGAGAATATGAATATATAATCATATTTGCTTGTGTATGAGAGAGACGTTTTTGAAAAGTACACAAAAAGACCAATATCTTGTTGCTTTCTTGACTTATGAAGTACTGAAATGGAAGGAACACTAACTGCTCATTGTTTTTTGCAACCATGCTATTAACTATTCAAAAATTTAAAGCTAAAGTAAATTTACAACCCAAAAATCTTCTATCATAAGGGGAGAGAGTTGTAAGAATGAGGCACATCCCAACATAAAATCACATCTTGTCCATGCTCACACCCTGTAGCTCCCTGAGTGGTACTGTGGGTTGAACAAGAAGCAGCAATTGGATTCTTAAAATCATATTTACAAACTCTGTCATAGCTGCAGTCCTGTGTCTGACTTCAGTGTACCCGGGGCAGTGACTGAGGTCCCCTGGAAAACAGGCAGCATAAACTTGGCTATAAGCTGGAGGTCTTCTAACCCTAGTGGTCCATTGCCATTTGCTCTAACTCTAGCACCCATTCCTGTTTTGGGCAGGTCAGCTGGCTTGGCCTCCTCATGGAAATCAACCTTCATTAGATGGAGCACTAATGACTTAATTGATCTGCAAAGACCTAAACTTTGTAGTGCCCTGGAGGAAAAGAATCAGACGCTTGGCTCAGTGGAGTTTGGAGATGCCTGTTAAGCCAAATAAGTGTCTTTCTCCAGGGGCAATTTAGCTAGAAAGGTCACAGTCTACAAAGCACTGTCCCTGTTGGTCCTCCTTTCTCTCTGAGCCAAGCTTTCTTTACCAGAACGGGTCTTTTGAGTTTGTAACACACAAATTCCCCAGAAGGGAGAGAAGCCTCTTTAGACAGCACATGCATTTCATGCCAGGCTAAACACTGCTCCCACTTGCAGCCAGTTTTTCCAGTGAATCAATGCAGAGCTGCCCACTTATCTGTCACAGTGTCATTACACATTAACAGGAAAGGAACTTTTTTTTTTTAATTGGCACTTCAAGTAAAACAAATCCCAGAAAAAGGAAAGTGAGGAGGAGAGGGGAAGAAGAGGAGGCAGAAAAAAGAAAACAGATGTGCGTGCTAAAGAATATGCACAAAGAAGACAGTGGCCTTCATTACTGGGAACTTCATTACTGGGAACTGCCAGTAACTGTTGATCTGCCTCCTGAAAATGCTGCTGGCAGGTGCCTTTAGCTGTGGACCTGTTCAGGGTATGACTCAGCTGTGGGGACCCTTCTTGACCAAGCTTCCACTCTCTTCAACACCTCCACCTCCTCTAACAGCCGGTATCCAGTGTATCTAATCATCACTGGAGCACAGAAACCTGGTCCTATCAGCCCAAATCAGGACAATTCCAAAGCGTTGCTCTAACTCCTTGCTGAGTTGGTTGAGGATCAACCCACAACAGTTCCCCCTCTCTCTCCCTTTGCCCATCTCACTTCCTTCTTCTCCTTCCTACGAGTATTGATTTCAGAGGTGTTCCTTAATTGTATTCTGTATGCTAAGCACAGCCTCAGAGCCTCATTTCCCTGGTGGCCTCACCATGTACCAGGCACGAGTATGCACCAGGCGTTTGGTGACTGCTTAGATCCTCAGAGGCCTGTTGTAGGAGGAGGAAATAAAGGCTGAGAAAGTGAAATAATTCTCTCTGGAGTCTGTAGTAAGTCCACTGTGGAACTCAGACCTAACCCTTCAAGTATGGGACTGAAAAGCACCTACTTTTTCACTCCAGCATTTTGCCAGCCACAAAAGATCAGTGGGGTAATGGGCACCACTCTAGGTCTCTGAAGAGGAACAGTCACTTGACTTCTACCTACCAAAGAGTGACTTTGCTTCTGTCCCCTGACAGGGAGCAGTAGAACCCACATTACAGGAAACTTCTATTGTCCTGAGTCTTCTCATAGTCCCCTTGCCAGGAGGACCACAGTTCTAGCACCCAAGGTGAAAGCAACAAATGTGAATGTCATAAGGTGGGTAGGATTCATGATTCTTTACCAACAGAATGGACATTCCAGCAGAATGCTCAGTGAGCTCTCAGCACAATGCACCTGTCCCTACATGAGGAATGGTTAGGCTTACAGGTTGTCATTGTTAAATAATTTGATGGAGATAGTCTAGGTGTTTCTTTTCTGGATGGGGCATCTGCTGTAGCTCAGGATCTGACAATAATTGGAGGAGGAAAACAGGAAGCAAGAAGAGTACTTCTGCGGTCTTGAACTGACAACATGCTAAGCAGAAGCCGCTTGATTTCCAGCCAGGAACTCCTAGAACAGAAGCTCTGGAATCTCTGACAGGGGCCTTGTGGCTAATCCTGAGCTTTAAAATGCTGCTGGGGTGGGTCCCCATCTCCCCAAGAATGGAAATGGATGAAATTATTGCAGAAAGAGAATGTCAGAGGAAGGAATATTATGAGGGAATAAACAGGAAGAAAACCGTGTACTTGGCTACACACACACATACACATTTAGAGTTGGTCCCCTTTATCTTCGTGTTCCTCCACCACAGAGTGAACAAAGCTCACACCAAAAATATTTTTAAAAATTTGCATCCGTAGTGAATATATACAGAAAAATTTTTATCATTATTCCTCACACAATAAACAATGATTTACATAGCATTTACATTTTATCAGGAATTATATGTAATCTAGAGGTAATTTAAAATATATAGGACTGTGTGTATGTGTGAATCACATACAAATACTATATCCTATTATATAAGATGCTTCAGAATCCAGAGATTTGTATCCTTGGGGGGCTGAGAACAAGTCCCCTGCAGATACCAATGGATATGCTCTCTTCCCCATTCTACCCAGTTCCTCATTTAATCCTTCCTGCTTCAGTCCTGGGACAAACAGTTGTTTACAAACAGGTTTCATGATGTAATATATTAATTTCCTGTATTTTTGGTACATTTTACTTGTTAATTCCCTCCATTTATTATTTTATAATTGTATATAGTTCCTCAGAATATAAATATTAATTTATTGGCACAATGATATTTTAGATTTTTGAACAGCACTGAATTTAGAAATGACCCCAGGTGTTGCCAGCAGGAAAGGTTCCTTGTAACCAAATGACTAAATGGAAGGTCAAATTATTTTGTAGAATTTGCACCCACAGTCCTATGATTTGGGGGCCATAATGTTATCAGCAGGGCCATTAGTGCCATAGTAACCTCTGTCTTTGCACATTTGCAAATTACAGATTCACATCCTTGCTCTGATTAGCTCCTGAAGTGTTCAACAAGAACTTGTAATTATGCACTGCAGTCCACTCTCTTGACAGACTGACATTACAATTTGTATCCAAGCCCATATAGCCAGAGAATGTGAAAGTACTACTGAATGAAATCAGTTCATTTGGACCCACTTGTATTAATGGAATATGTCATTTATATTGCAGAGCTGGTTTTGTCTCTTATTCACTACTGTGTTCAGCCTCCGGTGCCACGGACAGATTCTTCCCTCGGTGTCCCAGAATAAACAATGCTTCCCCTTGGAGCTAATGGGAAATGGTGGTTGATAGTGGGTGGTAAAATCTCTTTGGTCAAATAATCTGAATTCCTGTCCTAAATGTACCACCAACTTCATAATATGAGCAAGACTTCTCATACCTAGATACATCAAACAACAAAACAGCCAAACCCTCCATTCCATCAACCATTACTGCAAGAGTCAGGAAACACAGAATAGGGGGTGGCATTGTGATGGAGCTAGTAAAGCTACTGCTTGCAATGCCAGTGTCTCAAACAGACCCCAGTTAATGACCTGACTGCTCTACTTCTGATCCAGCTCCCTGCCAATGCACCTGGGAAAAAGCAGCAGAAGATGACCCAAGTGTGTGGGCCCCTGCCACCCACATGGGAGACTCAGACAAAGCTGCTCGGTTCTGGCTTCAACCTGGCTCACCACTGGCTGTTGTAGCTATCTGGGGAGTGAACAGGTGAATGCAAGATCTCTCCCCTCTCCCCTCTCCCCTCTCCCCTCTCTCCTCTCCCCTCTCTTCCCTCCCTTCTCCCCCTCCCCTCTCCTCTCTCCCTCTTTCCTTCTCTGTAACTCTGACTTTAAAATAAAATAACACAAATAAATTTCTTTTAATAGCTCACTATATTCTGAGGAAAGTATTAGACTGCAGAAGAAAATTTTTGAAGAAAGTTCATTTATGAATTACTAAGGATGCACTGACTTTTCTTCCGTGTACATCATTCTTATAGGGCTCTATTTCAGGTTATTCAGCAAATTCGGGCCCATTTAACTGACTTTACATTTTCTGCTGTGCTATTCTGATTTTCATTCCATGTTAATAACGTGTCTACGAATTCTTACATAGCAACATTCTTTTTCCTATTGCTAAAAATTTTATGTTGTTCCATGACATTTCAATAGGTTTTCGCAGACTTAGACAAGTCAAAAAATATTGCCTCCATCTTTTGGGAAAAGTATATGGCTGTTAAGCCATTCAGAATAATTTATGTAGATGTGATTTCTGATCACTGGGAGCTTCCATTCTAGAAGAGGCAGATTGTGGAGCAAATGGAATTATAATGGTGATGAAGAATGCAAGAATTTGGAGATCAGCACTAACTAGCCTTGTTAGAAAAGGTTATTCATCTTTAAATCGATAAACTTCACCAAGAACGGCATTATTTATATTTGAAATAAGTGCCCATTCTAAGAAACGTAAAAAGCCATTTTGTTATTTTTTGAACTGAAGATTCATTATTTATTAGTCACTTAAATTATTACATTCTAGCTCCATACTTGTCTAACAATAATTATAGATAATATTTTATAGAGCGCTCATTCCACACCAGGCACAGGGCTGTGTTTTTTATGTATCATCTCCTTTTTTTTGCTTTGTAAAAAAAAGATTTATTTATTTATTTGAAAAGCAGAATTACAGAGATTAAAGGAGTAACAGAGAGACAGAGAGAAAGAGATCTTCCATCTACTGGTTCACTCACCAAATGGCTGCAATGGCCAGGGGTGGTCCATGATGAAGCTGGGAACCAGGAGCTTCATCTGTGCCTCCCATGTGGATTCGGGGGCCCAAGGATTTGGGCCATCTTTTGCTGCTTTTCCCATGTGCATTAGCAAGAAGTGAGATCAGAAGTTGAGCAGCCAGGACTCTAACTGGCACCCATATGGGAGGCTGGCATTGTAGGAGGTGGATTAACCCACTACACCACAACACCGGCCCCAGTATCATCTCCTTCTTAACAGTCAACTGTGTAGGTCCTAATGAGACAGAGTGGTGTTTGGGGCAGCTGAGCCACCTGGTGGTGGTTCCATTATCTCAAGGCTTATAAGGAATGCATTCAGTTTTTCTTGTACAAAGACAAACAATTCTCTGCCTGGACCAAGTTCATACCAGTTTAGGGGTCCAAGGCTGATCTAGATTGACCAAGAGCTTATTATACATTAATTGTATAATAAATGCTAA
This sequence comes from Oryctolagus cuniculus, assembly GCF_051225735.1. Classification (NCBI taxonomy): domain Eukaryota; kingdom Metazoa; phylum Chordata; class Mammalia; order Lagomorpha; family Leporidae; genus Oryctolagus; species Oryctolagus cuniculus. The sequence goes on along the minus strand of NC_142886.1, from coordinate 29,835,686 downwards.
ATGACATACCTATCAGCCACAATGACAGAAAACCTTGGTTCATATAAGGAGCAAAATAGGGCAGTGGCTAGATCCCAGGAAATCATCTATTTTCCAGAAAAAGCATGAACATTTTTTCTCTTTATTAGAATGTTCCTCCTCTTTCATTAAACAACCCATACAAAGTTAAACACAGTTCAGAGACAGTGGCACTCCCTTCCAAGAGAGCCTGCACTCTGACAATAGAGTGTGTATTTTTGCTTTCTTAACAGAAAACTTGCTGCTTAATATTTACTATTGTCCAACTTGCTCTTGAATTTGTTCTTGGGATGAAGTCAAGAACCGGGGTACATGGTGCCACTACAATTATATTCATTGTATGGATCAAGAAAAAGAGATTGCATATATTTGGGAAACTCCCCCATGGTGAGACATCATTTCTTAAATAGTCAGACTGAGGAGTCCACACTCTGACCATCTCTTGGTTTTGGTGTTGGTGAGTAATGTTACAAATAAAACCATTTATTACAGGTCTCTACATGGAGTGTGATTTTTCAAAGCTTATGTAAAGTTGAAAGCTAAAAAACCAAACCAAACAAGCAAGCAAACCAACCAACCAAGCAAAAACACCCACTATCCTTGGGCCAGCGTTGTGGCACTACAGGTTAAGCCGTCACATGTGACATCATATCCTTTACTGTAGCACCAGTTTGAGTCCTGGTTGCTCCACTTCCACTGGAGCTCCTGAGTAATGTGCCTGGGAAAGCAGCAGATGATGCAAGTGCTTGGACCCCTGCACCCATGGGGTGTCCTGGGTGGAGTTTCTAGCTCCAGGCTTCGAGCTGACCCAGCCCCGACCATCACAGCCATTTGAGGAGTGAACCAATGGATGGGAGATCTCGTTTTGTCTGTCTCTGTCTCTCTCTTTCATTCTGGCTTTCAAATAAATATTTCTTTTTAAATTAAAAAATTTAGTCTGAGTTTAGAAAGTTCATCCACTTCTAATGAGGAGTCTGAAATCAGAGGAAGTAATAAGATTTAGAGCAGGGTACAAACCATGGTCCTCAAATATAGGTGAGTTCGTTACTGATTTGATGAAGTCTCCTAAACACTTAAATGGCAAAGATGTTGTAAAAACAAACGAAATAGCTCAATGGTAGGACATGTAAGAGGTTCTTTTTGGAACTATAGTTACCCCTGGGTGATTAGTTTTAGGGTGCTAGTATATACCCAGATCCCTGCTGCTCAAGTCCTTTTTATGAAGTATCGTAGTACCAGCATATAACAAACATAAATCCCTTGGTATACTTTAGATAATCTCCAGGTTACTTGTATTAATTGATACAATACAGATGTTATGTAAGTAACTTATATTGTATTGCTTACGGAATAATGACAGAAAAGTGAAGTCTATATGTGCAGTGCAAATGCAATTTTTAAAAATACACATTTAATGGCCGGCGCCGCGGCTCACTAGGCTAATCCTCCGCCTTGCGGCGCCGGCACACCGGGTTCTAGTCCCGGTCGGGGCACCGGATTCTGTCCCGGTTGCCCCTCTTCCAGGCCAGCCCTCTGCTGTGGCCAGGGAGTGCAGTGGAGGATGGCCCAGGTGCTTGGGCCCTGCACCCCATGGGAGACCAGGAAAAGCACCTGGCTCCTGGCTCCTGCCATCGGATCAGCGCGGTGCGCTGGCCGCAGCGCGCCGGCCGCGGCGGCCATTGGAGGGTGAACCAACGGCAAAAGGAAGACCTTTCTCTCTGTCTCTCTCTCTCACTGTCCACTCTGCCTGCCAAAAAAAAAAAAAAAAAAAAAAAACAAAAACAAAACAAACAAAAAAAAATACACATTTAATGTCACATTTTATGTCCAAAGTTAGTTGAATCTTCCGATGCAGAACTCACAGATATGTAAAACAATTGCCTAATAAAAAGGAAAACTTGGCTGAACAGCTTCAAACCAGCTTTCAGTCTTCCTCTGGCGCAGGAGATGGCCAGCAGCAAGGAAGTCTCTGAGAAAATCACTGCTTGTGCACAATTAAAGCGCATGATCTGGGGCAGGACGAAGTCTGGAGCTAGAGCTCCATACCAGTCTCCTATGTGGGTGGCAGGGACCCAACCACTTGAGCCAACGCTGCTGCCTCCCCGTGCACATGAGCAGGAAACTGGAGTCAGGAACTGAGTTGGAGAATAAGCCCAGGTACTGGGATGTGGGACACAAGCATTTTAACTTGGAGCCCAAACGTCCACCCCTACTTCATCCTCCATAACAGAATCACTGTGACTCCTCCAGAAACCTGGAAACAAAAGCCCCTGAAGTTGTTAACATTCTTTTGTGATCAGCTCAAGACTGAGCACATCACACATCACACATAAGAATTTCTTATTCCACAGCTACAGTCTCCCAGGAGTTCTGGGGAAGGGCATGCAGATGGGGCAGGAACCATCCTCTCCCATCTGGAGCCGAGAGTTCTTTTTAATTACTCTCAGTCTCCTCCCTGCCATGCCCTGTCTCCTCGAGACTCAGCTAAGTTAGAACAGCTTTTATTTCCCAAAAGGCCTGATGGATATATTGGCAGGAAACTGGCGACATCCCTCAGAGATTAATAGTAGCATGCTTTAAGCAGAGTCAATCTGAGAGAGAAAATATCACATATTTCAAAAATGGAACTGTAATTCAAAGTCACCCTCCTAGTTAGTTCTAGATAATTATCACTCAAAAGCATTGTTCTGTTGATTTCACAGCCCTAATGTAGATTGCTTCTGGACAGATCTGTCTTCCTGACTGACCTTGAGTTTCTCAGCTTGTGTGAGGAGCACGCATGTCCTAACTAACATGCGGGAGTCTGGCAAGGTATCCTGAGCAGCTGGGCAAGGTGTTTTCTTTGGACTCCCTTCACCCTCTACTGCTCCCACCCCTGGCCAGTAAATCTTCCCCTGTGGTGCTTCATTTCTTTCCATGAGCCCATCAACACTGCAGCTGGCAGCCACACCTGATTCTTAGATGTGCCTATCTTTCTGATCTCTGACATCAGTTCTTGTTTCAAAAGCAAACTTGGTTTTTCAACCATCACCTTTAATCCGATTCATCCCAACTACCCCTAACTAGATTCCTTTGCAGAAGAGAACATTTTGACCTGCTACCATCAACTTAGATTCCCTTAGGCTGAAATCTCTGAAGTCTTGTTTGGCAAATGGAAAAGAAGCTCATGGTTTATGAAGACACATTTTCTACTGGCAAGTGTTTTGGTGTGGTTGATACAACTGGATCCACAGTTCTCTGAGAGCTGGGCTGTGGGTAGGTGTCCACTCCCACTCTGAGCACTGGTCACTTGATGCTATGTACAGACAGGAAAACACCTATTGTAAAACCTTCAGATGATAGCATGCAGGTGAAATCGGAGAAGACCCCCTAAAATTTGCACAGGGACCTTGACATGGATGTCTTCATCTTTTCCCTTTTGGAGGATATTATTTCTCTGTTTTTATTCGAAAACCTTCACTTCACTCAGTAGCAAAGAAACAACCATTGCTAAATTTGGTGTTTCACAAAATCTGAATAATAATATAATTTATACATCTTTAAATTTTTAAAAATTTATAAATAATTGAATTTATCTATGGGGTACAATGTGAAGCTTTGATATTTATTTACACTGTAGAATAATTAAGTCAAGTTAATTAAATATATCACCTCACATAATTTTTTTATGGTGCAAACATTTAAAGCCTATTTTTAAAGCAATTTTGACGTACACAATGCATTATTTCTTTTTTATTATAGTCACCATCCTTTACTTGATTTAGGCCCATTTCATCAGAGAAGGAATTCAGCCCCCTACAAATATGAACAAAAAATAATGATTCCAGAGGTTTAGTAGTCAGAAAACTGAGCAGGGAATAAATCAGAATGGCTTTTTTCAACTCTTTTGACTAAAATGACAAATAGTACTGAACATGTTTCCTGAAAATGATTTATTATTTCTTAATGAAACTTATATGATGTAATTTAAAAAAAGATATAGGCAAATAGCCATAAAGCTGTGGCTGGTGGAAGTCACAAGATACTGTGGAGTGTGAAGGAAACAGTGTGATGACAGCTGTCATGAAGGGAAGTGCACCAGGTGTCCAGAGCTGAAAACCTCACAGCCATTGTTTCATGAACTGCCGCTGGCAGCAAGATCATTTAGTATTTTTAGTCCCATTTTATAGATTAAGAAACTGAACTGTAGAGAGCTTCAGCAATTTGCTCAAGGTCATGGAGTTCATAAATGGCACAGCCCCAAATAGAGCCCAGGGAGAGGTGTCTTAAAACCTGGGGCTCTTAATTGCTTGCTGCCTAAGAAGTGCTGATGACAAAGTGTTAGCTCACCCCAGGAATGTGATTAAAAAACAAAAAGATAAAGAAGTCTCTGAATTGCAGTCAAGGTGAAAGTCCAGGCACCACCCCCCCCACAGGATGTCACAAAAACTCTAAGATGGGTGATTAGTTTTCTATTCTACATTCCTCTAGCTGCATGGCTGCTGTCCTGTTCTTTAGGGAATGGAGATAAGATTGTAATAGTCAAGTTGAGTAATTCAGTGACCCCAAACAAAGGCTTCATCTGTGAATCCAATGATGTAGAGTACCCCTGAGGCTGGGTTCTGGCTCTGACTGCAGCATGGCAAGGGAAGACAATTGGAAGCTGACAGGCCCTGTGTACCTAGATGCCATGTGTTAATGGCCTGCTCACTGGAGACGGACAGCAATTGGAAATCTACATCTGTTTCTTCCCCTTTCTACTCCTAGTCTTTTTTCAGATATTTTATTAAGCAGAGAATAAGCATTTGTATTCAGAGAAATACTTACTAAATCTTTGCAAGGGGTGCTAGTTTCCAGGTCATTAATTTGTTGTATTTGTGTATTTAACTTTTGATTTAAAATAACTTTAGACACATATGAGTAGAAGTGGCAAGATGGTGCACAGAGTTCCTGCGACGTGTCATCAACTCATTAGCTTTGAGTTATGACACAATACTAAGAATCTTGTGAAACCGAAAGGTAGATTGGCCAATACAGAAATGAATGCTTCCACAAGAACACAGATCAAATGCCCTGAAGTCTGTTCATGCTTCTCTCCCTTTCGCTCAGTGTCATTTTTCCTTCCAAGTTAGCTTCAGTCTTAAAAGTTGAGGGATATAGAAATGATTATCCCTGTATTTTTAGCTGTTCACAGAGCCAGAAAGTATCTTCGGAATCTGATTTCCTCTTTAAAAATGTGACTCTATTAGAACCATTACATCTTTCAGTTTGATGCCCTGAAACTTTGTATCTGGAGGACTGTGGCATAGGTGCTCTGGAAGAATTAACTACAGTAACTCACTACTGGGGTTTCAGAAACAGGGATCAAAGTACGGAGGAAAGCAGCTCTGGCCATTGATGATGCTTAAATAAGCAACCCAGATTCCCAAACACTTGGTCCTTTGTGGAGATCTCGCTGGTGGAAGATGTTCGGAAATGATGGGCTGACACCCCTCTACAGCAAACCAAACACGCAGCCTGCAGGGCTGGGGAAACTGTTTTCTGCCGAGGACCATTTGGGTATTGATCACTTCATTCACAGGCCATGCAAAATCATTAACTTACTTAGCCGGCTCCGCGGCTCACTAGGCTAATCCTCCTCTTTGTGGCGCCGGCACACCGGGTTCTAGTCCCGGTCGGGGCGCCAGATTCTGTCCCGGTTACCCCTCTTCCAGGCCAGCTCTCTGCTGTGGCCAGGGAGTGCAGTGGAGGATGGCCCAAGTGCTTGGGCCCTGCACCCACATAGCAGACCAGGAGAAGTACCTGGCTCCTGCCTTCAGATCAGCACGATGCGCCAGCCGCGGCGGCCATTGGAGGGTGAACCAACGGCAAAGGAAGACCCTTCTCTCTGTCTCTCTCTCACTGTCCACTCTGCCTGTCAAAGATAAAAAAAAAAAAAAATCATTAACTTACAAACTGGCCTGCTATAGATTCACTGAGTTGCGATTCCTGCCTCTGGCTGCCTTGGCGGGGCCAGACCAAGTGATTTAGAGGATCTTCTACAGCTCACTGGCCGGATGTTCCCCACCCCTGTGAACTTTACCTTGGATTTCTCTGTAAAAGAAATGCTATGGAGCTTTTTTAAAGGACAACTGGGATGAGAAAGGAAAATGTCAAAGACTCAGAGGAGAGAAAAAATTCAGAACTACCGAAATTAGAGAAGCAGAGAAAGGGAGCCAGAGAAGACAAAAATTCAAAATGACACTAAGGTTTCAAAAATGCCAAATATTGAAGGCATTAAAGTCTTATGGGAATGAAGCTTGTCTATTATAATCCCTATAGATTCAAGATGGTCTTATCTTACTACTCCGGGTCCTGTTTTTAAAAATCATTGTGTGAATTAAAGGTGATTTTCATAAAGCTTACTTTCTGAGCACCTGTTTGAGCGTTGTTGGCCAGAAAGTGCACTTTTCTCTTGAGATCTTTAATAGCTCTCTGTATTTTGGTGTAAAGAGATATGTTCAAATGGAGCAGTGTTTCACTGGGGGAAAAAAATCTTATTTTTTCAGTCATTTACTATGGTAGACAGGCTCCAATGACCCACATTTCTGATATTAATTCCTTGGTATAATTCCTTCCCCTTGAATGTGGATGGAACTGCAACTCACTCATATCCAACAACAAAAAGGTGTTCCAATGTTACCTCTGTGATTATCTTACATAAGATACTATTTTGCTAAGAGACTTGACCTACAGTCTCTATTACTGGCTTGGAAAAAGCAAACCACTGTGAATTCATGGTTCTTCAAAGAACCAAGCTGCCACAATGAAATAAAATTTGTCAACAATCAGAGGGAGCTTAGAAGCAGATCCTCCCCTAGCTAAGTCCCCAGTTGAGAAGAGAGTTGACCAATTATAGCCTTTAGAGGTCAGACTTCTGACGTATAAAAACTGTGAAAGAACAGACATGCATTGCTTTATGACGCTAACTTTGTGGTCATGCATTACACATCAATAAAAAAAACAAATACACAAACCAAGTTTATCCAGACTGCTACATTATATACTGTGGGGCAGAAGAAAGTAATATGAACATTGTCCAGATGTTATTTGCAACCTTTAAGGAAAGACAATATACAAACCAGAAGTAACTTTGAAAGCTACAGGAGCTGCTACGCAAAAGACAGCTAGCTCTTGATTATAACCAAGTCCTCTTATTTCTGGGCTTACCCTAGACTATGTTTCCTGGCCTCTAATAAAGTTCCCGGTGTCCATGTAGCTAGTGGGATGCTAACTGAATTAGCAAGAATTATGTTCAGGTTTAATCATAAAGTCCTTCCACATGAACTCATTCGTGTTCTTTCCTTTTCCAGCTTTTGGATTTTAATACCAGAAAGTCCTTGGAATTCATGCTGAAGATGATAACATCTTTACTGGCCAAATTCCAGAGCACCATAATAGGGCCCCCCACCCCAGTCTTTTGCCAACTGGAATCATACTGAACTGAATGAATGAAATAAACTTTCTTGTTTCAGCAATTAACAATTTGGGGCAGCAGCTTAAAGCAAAAATAGCCTTTCTTATTTGTCACACCTTCCTTTCAATATGATTTAACATGATATTTCAAAGCAAACAGAATATTATCAACACAAACAGATTAAACTGATGATAATTTTATCTCACGGTTTCAAATCTTGAAGATAGAGATATACCCTACAGGGAAGGTGGGAGGGAAAGTGGGCTGCATACTCTCTTAAGGATTCATGATTTATCAATCAAATAAACATTGTTTTGTTTGAAACATTTTGTCTCATCTGAAACATCTTCTATGTGCAATAGTCTCTTCTAAATAAGTCTATTATATTAATACAAGGCATGTAAGTAATCTGTGAAGACCACAAAAAGTTCAAGGTCAAAAATGAAAAACATTGATGTCCCAAATCCTACCTATAGGAACATGGAGCCTTAAAATGATAATTCAGGGGTTGGTTTTACCTGGTGGTATTCTTGGCATATATAAGTTAACAACCTGGTATGCAATAGATGCAATTATGTGGGATAATGTAAGTAAACTGAGGACTGCTTTTGGAGTATAAAGGAATGGTCTTTTAGAGAATAACAAACAACCTGGCTTGGATGGATTCAATGGATAATATTAAGGAGTAAGGGGAATTGATCAACGAGGACAGTTTTTTTCTATATATATTTAGAGAAGAGGTCATGTTTTCATCTAATATGGAAGCCAGTTCAGAATCTCTACAGAGAGGTAGTGTAGAATTATTTTTAAGATTTTATTTATTTATTTGAGAGGTAGAGTTACAGTCAGAGAGAGGGAGAAGCATAGAGAAAGGTCTTCCACCCACCTGATCACTCCCCAAATGGCTGCAAGGGCCAGAGCTGAGATGATCTGAAGCCAGGAGCCAGGAGCTAGGAGCTTTTCCCAAGTCTCCAACCTGGTTGCAGGGCCCCAAGCACTTACTTTCCCAAGCCATAGCAGAGAGTTGGATCAGAAGAGGAGCACTCAGGACTAGAATTGGCCCCCATATGGGATGTTGGTGCCACAGGCAGAGGCTTAGCTGACTAAGCCACAGCACGGGCCCTGGGGGATGTGTGTTTTGTTTTTTTTTTTTTTTTTTTTTTTTTTTTTTTTTTGACAGGCAGAGTGGACAGTGAGAGAGAGAGACAGAGAGAAAGGTCTTCCTTTGCCGTTGGTTCACCCTCCAATGGCCGCCACGGCCAGCGTGCTGTGGCCGGCGCACCATGCTGATCCGATGGCAGGAGCCAGGTACTTATCCTGGTCTCCCATGGGGTGCAGGGCCCAAGTACTTGGGCCATCCTCCACTGCACTCCCGGGCCACAGCAGAGAGCTGGCCTGGAAGAGGGGCAACCGGGACAGAATCCGGTGCCCCGACCAGGACTAGAACCCGGGGTGCTGGCGCCAGCCAGGGAGTGTGGTTTTAAACAACTGACTAGGTACTTGTAGGAGGGTCCAGTGTAGTAGGAATATACAAAAGATGGAACAGTGAAGAACCCTGTTGCAGAACTGCAAACCTGAGATAAGAAGAGTCCAGATTAGACTAAGAGATACAGACACAGTAATTCCATATTTCTAAAATACAACGAGAATACAGAAAAAGCCTGACAGTAGAGAAGACTGCAAAGAAACAAATCATTTTTTTAATGCATGACAAGTAGATTAAAAGGGGAGCAAAGGCAAGCGCAGGCACCTTGACAAGTTCCAGGTGCTGGAGAATAGGATGAGGAATTAACTCATCACTTCATTTAGCCACAGTGACTGACTGTATGCTAGGTTTCAGATAGTCTGCAACCCACTGGGAATCGAAAGAGGAACTAAACATGGTTCACCCCTTGACTATTCCCCTCCCAAGTAGACTAGAGTGGCAGGAGGCTGTCAGAGGACATCAGTGGAACTCGATGGGAGAACAGAAGGCAGAGCATCTGACTTGGCTCATGGGCGTCTGGGAAAGCGTAGGAGAGCAGATGACATTTCTATTACGTCTTATAGGACTAGTCCAGATTTGCCCCATGTAGGGGAAAGGGAAGACATCCCTGGCCAAAGAACAGCATGTGCAGAGGTGGACATCTAAAGGAGTTAGTTGACTCATCTGATAATGAGGTCAACTGTATGTGGAAGATACTATGGATCTTGGAGAGTGGAGAGAAAAGGTTTCAGAAAATTGGATTTGCTTCAGGAATCCTAGTAAATTCTGTCAATTTTATGTGACAATGAGGCTACAGGATTTGTATGCAATTCTTTGTAAATTTTATGTGCCAATAGAATTACAGGATTTGTTTCCAAAACTATTATCAATTAATTTTTAGGCAACTGAGTTCTCTTACCTTTGGAAACTCATCTCCCTCCCATGTATATCCAGAAACAATATACATAAAACAAACTCCAATGAAGAGAAAACATACAATGGAAATAACAAACTACAGAGGAAAAGAATTATAGAGATAAGTAACAATAAAATTCTATAGAAGAAATCCATGCATTGTCAGTTGATAACCAAATCATTTAAACTCTCATGAGCTATGGCTACCAATAAGCAAATGCAAGTCCATAATCCAGCTACCCAAAGCCTCAAATGTTAAGGTAGTTGGCTATGGGGCCTCTCTTCTCAGTGCTGATGGGAAAGGAAGGAAATAGTTCCTTTCAGGTTACTTAGCTGCTCTTGGCTGACACATCCTTTTATGCTGTAAGCCATTCAATATATATACTCTGTGACAAATGAGGAAAGAGCACGTGAGAGCCGGCAGCAATAGGAGCTGAAGACAGGTGAGGAGGATGGCACCAGTGGGCAGAGAAGATGTGAGAATCACAACTATATTGATGGTGTAAGGAAGCATTATGGATAAAATGGTAGAAGCCAACATCAAGAAAAAGGAAGCAGACACAGATTCAGCTCTCATACAATTGAGTCCTGACCAAAATAGAAAAGAATTCAGGTCGATTGCATGGAACACAGAGAAAGCTTAGTTTTATGTTACATCCTGATGGCTGAGACAGAGAGAAAGGGAAAAGAGAGGGGTGGGTGGAGAGAGAGAGAGACAGAGTTTTAATTCTAGTTTCTCTTGTGTTTTCTTACTTAAGGATAACTGGGAAAGAAGAAAGTCAAATTACCCGTTTATAGATGACAGGATCTTATACATAGTGTATCCAAAAAACTCCACTAAGAGAATACTGGATTCGTAAGAGAATTTGGCAAAATTGTAGTATATAAAATTAACACACTGGGGCCGACATTGTGACGTAGCAGGAAAAGCTGCAGCCGATGATTCTGGCATCTCATATGGGCCCCAGTTTGTGTCCTAGTTGCTCAACCTCTAATTCAGCTCCCTGCTAATGACTTGGGAATGTGGTCTAAGAACTTGGGCCCCTGCCATCCATATTGGAGACCTGAAGGAAGCTCCTAGCTTCTGGCTTCGGTCTGGCCTACTACTGGACATCACAGGTATATGGTGAGTGAACCACCACAGAGAAGGGCTCTCTCTTTGTGACTCGGACTTTCAAATAAGTATATAAATCTTTTTTTTTTTTTTGTAAATCTTTTTTTTTTTTTTTTTTTTTTTTGGACAGGCAGAGTGGATAGAGAGAGAGAGAGACAGAGAGAAAGGTCTTGCTTTGCTGTTGGTTCACCCCTCAATGGCCGCCACGGCCAGTGCACTGCTGCCGGCGCACCATGCTGATCCGAAGCCAGGAGCCAGGTGCTTCTCCTGGTCTCCCATGCGGGTGCAGGGCCCAAGCACTTGGGCCATCCTCCACTGCCCTCCCGGGCCACAGCAAAAAGCTGGATTAGAAGAGGAGCAACCGAGACAGAATCCGGTGCCCCAACTGGGACTAGAACCCCGTGTGCCGTAGCCGCAGGTGGAGGATTAGCCTATTGAGCCATAGTGCCGGCCAAGTATATAAGTCTTTTAAAAAATGAACAATCAAAATTCAATAGCATATATATGCCACAGGTGAGAAGCAGCTTTTGAAATCAATCCTATTCATAATACCTACAAAAAATTTAAGTACCTTGGGATAAATTTAACCAAGAACATGAAAGATATCTACAATAAAAATTATAAAGCATTAAAAAAATAGAAGACACAAAAATAGGAAAAATCTTCCATGTTCTTGGATTGGAAGAATTAATGTCATTAAAATGTTCATAATATCCAAAACAATTTACAGATTTGATGTGATCTCAATCAAAATACCAAAGACATTATTCTCAGATCTAGGGGAAAAAAATGCCTCAAAATTCATATGGAAGCACAAGAGATCCCAAATAGCTAAAGCAATCTTAATAAAAACAAAGCTGGAGTCATCCCAGTACCATATTTCAAGACAAGCGGAAGAGTAGTTATAATCAAAATAGCCTGGTACTGGCACACAAATAGATGTGTAGACCAATGGAGCAGATTAGAGAACAAAGATATTAATCCACACATCTACATCCAACTAAGCTTTGACAAATGAGGTTAAACTACTCCCAGGAGAAAGGACGTTCCCTTCAACAAAAGGTGTTGGGAAAATTGGATTTCTGCACATAGAATTATGAAACAAAACCCCTACCTTATACCTTACACAAAAATCAACTCACAATGGATCAAGGATCTACACCTAAGACCTGATAACATCAGATTACTTGAGGAAAACACTACAAGACATTGGCATTGGCAAGAACTTCTTGGGTAAGACTCCAGAAACATAGGCAATAAAAACAAAAATAGACAAATAAATTATATTAACCTAAGAAACTTTTGTACAGCAAAGGAAATGTTCAAAAAAGTGAAAAGGCATCCAACAGAATGAGAGAAAACATTTGCAAACCATATATCTGATAAAGGATTAATATCCAGAATATATAAGAAGCTCAAGAAACTCAACAACAAAACAAAAAATCCAGTTAAGAAATGAGCTAAGGATATGAAAAGGTATCTTCCAAAGAATGAAATACAAATGGCCAAAAGACACATGAAAAGACGCTCAGGATCACTAGCCATCAGGGAAATGCAAATAGTCACAGTAAGGTTTCACCTCACCCCAGTTAAAATCATCCAAAAACCAAAAAATAGCAAATGCTGGTGAGGATGTAGAGAAAAATCATTTCTCAGAATCTCTAAATATTAGAATCAGATATGTATTTCAAGATCACCATCTAGGCCTCTACTTTTACAGCCTTTTTCCTAAAAAAGTAACATAATTGATTTTTCCAAGCAGATTCTTAATGCAACTTCAAAATACCAGTCAGATAAAAATAAAACCAAGGGAAGTCTGAGCCTCACCTTCTTGAACTGTCCTCTCACTCCAACCTCCATCCCCACCCCGGACAGTGACGTTTCCAGTATTTCAACTGAAGGCAACGTCTCAGAGAACACAGTTTCAGAGTCATTGACCTGGTCTAATATGCTTTTTTTTTTTTTTTTCTGAAAGAGCAAACTGAGGTGCAAGAAGGCAGAATGGATGTAGAAAGGAGGGAATGATGTCGTGAGAGAGTATTAGACTTGCAATCAGGAGATCCAGTCCAAATTCTCTCTCTCATGGACCATCTGACTCTGTGAAATTCTTCAAGTGCCTCTGTTCCTTTATTTTTATAGTTATTGGGCTATAATGGATGACCTCCAGTAGGTCTTCTATCTCTAATATTTAAAAATTTTGTTACTTTTTCTCACCCTCACCCTCTATTAAAATGGGCTTTGCCAAGTGAAACAACTTAATGAATGCCTTAGCAATAAGGTCGACTGAGTTTAGGTTGGGAGGCAACTTCACTTCCAAGTGTCATGAGGTCACCACACATTGTTAGATCATTGACAAAAGGGAGGATGTGCTGCTGGCCTCACTCAGATTAATAATAAAGACAGAAGGAGACCTTCCCTGTGGGATCTGCATCTCTCATAGTACAGGCAGTAAGCATTAGGAAGATTCAACGTGGGAGGGACTCTGAGCATTTTAATCAAAGTTCAAAGAAAGAAAGAGACTCAGACCTTCCTCTAAACCAGAAAGCATCAGAGGGACTTATACACAACTCAAGAAGTATTATTAGTATCAAATTCCCCAGACTTTGTCTAATGATTAGGTCACCTTGAGGGCTTGGTAAAATCGATAGATTCCTAGCCTTGTGGAAACCTTTCATTTGGTAGGTCTGGAACACATTTTTTCCAAGTCCCACAGTTGAGACTGATTTTCAGTCAAGTATGGTAAACACTATATTAGTAAAAACCTTCTCTATCTGTTATTACTTATGAGAAACACCAATGTGACTCATCTATCAGTTACACTGCCAGTCAATGTTACAGTGATTACCAACAGATACAGAAAGACTGCCAATGGGTTTATTGAAGATTATATTAAGAGAAGTTTCCTTTTGTAACTGAAGTTCACAGATGGTGTGTATTTAGTTTTAGTACATATGTATTTGTAATATCTTCTCTGCCATTTAACTGTATCTGATTGACCTCATCACAACCCACAGAAGATGCATATTTAGAAGCAAGCCAGTGTGACAAGCAAATGGCCCAATTATGCTGAGCCTTGATGTTCTCTTAGCAAAGCAGAGACATGCAGTGTGCTAAGACACAAAGGGAAGTGGAAGGCACTGAAGAGTGTTGCTAGAGAGGAAACATGAAAGGACAGCAATTATTCTACTCATCAATGGAAAGGGTGCAGTAATGCTTCAGATAATTGCTGCATGATGCATGAAGTCAATAATTTTGACTAGCCTTTCAAACAATTATTTTGGAATGGAAACAAATTCTGGTTTTCATCCCTTGGGTGAGTGACAAGTGCTAATCCCACCACCACTAAACAGCAGCTAGCCCAGTCTTCTTCAGCATCCTTCCCTCAGGATGAGTGACAGGAACTTGGGTTCCCAGGGATCCACTTCCCATCCCTAGCAGTACTTGTTGCTTTAGGGTGAATGGTCACTGCCTTTGCACTGATTGCTGTGGGATTTTCTTCCTTCCTTTTCCTCAGATCTGATATCTGTGAAAACTAAGATGTAGGCAAACTAATCATAAGATAATCCCATCTATAATAACAATAAATAACATAAAAGCAACTTTCCATTAAAGCACACATAGGAGCACTTTCTCTGTATTTTCAAAATGCAATTTACATACATCTAAATATATAACCTTTACTTAAAAACACTTTTTGCATCACACTACTTATTTGCATGATTCTCCAAGTGTGCAAAACACAAACACACACAATATGGTTAAGACAACTGATAAAAACAAATTACATGGGGCCTGACATAATTCAGATCTTTAGTAAATATGTGGTAAGTGAACAATGATAAGTGAATGAATGAATGAGTAACATGGCGTTATCTTATCCCAAGAAGCAAAATTTTATTATGATATTTGCCCCCTTGATTATGAAGCCTAATGCGATGGGAGACAGAAGAATTGCATTACACTGTTAATCATCCTTAATCTCCTCACACTTCACAAAGACATTCTTTCAATCTGTTCATTATTCCTTCATTCCTTGACTATTAAGAATCAACTATAATCTAGGTACTCTCTTTCTGAGTGCTGAGATTAGAGCAGTGACTTAGCAAGGTTCTGTGTCCCCCTGGTACTTTTGTGTAAGGGCTGGGCAGATATTAAACAGGTAAGCATGTGCACTAGATAATCATAGACGTGAACAAAGGGGAGTGAACAGAGTGATTGGTTGGGAGACAGCGGAGAGCTTTATATGTGAGGATGATCGATAAGATCAGTGGGAGGAAAGGACATCTGACACCTTGCAATGCATAAAGCAAGCACCAGAAAGCCTTGGTGCTGAGTGGAGCAGACTCAATCAAGGGGGAAGCCCAAGGCTGGACCAACAGTCCAGAGCAGGGTCGTTGTGGAGACAGCTAGAGAGGATGACACCTTAGGGGGTCTATGGACACAGGTCAGGTATGGGCTTCAATGCTGTGCTGATGAACACACTTAATTTGTGTGTAGTGCAATCTGATGCCATGTGAAGCTTTAATGGACTGGAAGGGAATAAAACAGGTTGCTTGCATTTTTTAAAGTATCACACTGTTTTGTGAATTAAAAAAATGGCAGAGTGAGCGTCAGACAAAGGTGAAAAGGAAGGTAGCAGTTTGGAAGTGTGCGCTAGGATCCAGGCGGGAGATGGCTCAGGTAGCGTCCAGGACGCAGCTGGGGAGAGAAGCTGCTGCTGTGAAAGGCAGCGAGAAGTGCTCTGCTTTGGGATGCAGTAGGGATCGATTCAACAGGCATTCAGACAGAAAAGATGCGAAAGAGGAGAAGTCCTGTGAATCCGAAGTTTTGGGGTTCTACAATGAGATGGATGCTGGGTTTAACAAGATCAGCGTTAGTGAGTCATGAGCAAGTTAAGGAGCAAGAGTTCCATTTGGACCTGATGTTTTTCAAACGCCTCCTAGCTATCCAGTGGAAACTGCTCCTGTGGGCAGTACCGCCTGTGGGTCTCCCACTCAGACAAGGCGTCAGGGAACCGAAACCTAAGCAGAAAATAAATTATCAATCTAGCGACAAATGTTTTTTCCAAGGGAACCTCAATAATAAAATATCACTATGTATAAAGACCAAAGATAAAACTTTAGCACAGATTAAGTTATTAATTATTCACTGTGAGTAGGTTTCTGAGATGAATTGGTAATTATTGTGTTCATTTGTTCTTAACCCATTTATAGCCTTTTTCTGATAGAAAAAATGTGTAAATCATTCTAAGAAGCTAGGTAAATGCAAATAATTTTAAAAATCATAATTCTAACACTCAGATAAAATAATTATAACATTTTTTTCTATTTTTGTTCTTTTTGTTTTATTTTTTATTTGATAGGTAGAGTTATAGACAGCGAGAGAGAAAGAGAGACAGAGAGAAAGGTCTTCCTTCTGCTGGTTCACCCCTCAAACGTCCACTACAGCCGGTGCTGCGCTGATTCGAAGCCAGGAGCTTCCTCCTGGTCTCCCATGCGGGTGCAGGGGCCCAAGCACTTGGGCCATCCTCCACTGCCCTCCCGGGCCACAGCAGAGAGCTGGACTGGAAGAGGAGCAACCGGGACTAGAACCTGGTGCCCATATGGGATGCTGGTGCCGCAAGTGGAGGATTAACCAAGTGAGCCATGGTGCCAGCCCCCATTATAACATTTTGACATATTTCCTTCCTGTCTTTTAATTCATTAAATCGAACAATACATATATATTTGGGAACTACTCTAGAAACTGGCAATACAGTAGCAAATAATTTAAAGTCATTGATATCTTGGAATCTACATTCTAGCACGGAACAGCAGAAACAAGCCACCTAAAAATAAATATTTACAGATGATGTTAGAATCTGCGGAGACAGTTCACTAGGATAATCCTCCACCTGCGGTGTCGGCACTCTGGGTTCTGGTCCTGGTTGGGGCACCAGATTCTGTCCCGATTGCTCCTCTTCCAGGCCAGCTCTCTGCTGTGGCCTGGGAAGGCAGTGGAGAATGGCCCAAGTGCTTGGGCCCTGCACCCGCATGGGAGACCAGGAGAAAGCACCTGGATCCTGGTTTTGGATCACCAGTCGTAGCAGCCATTTGTGGGGTGAACCAACGGAAACGGAAGGAAGACCTTTCTCTCTGTCTCTCTCTCTTACTATCTAACTCTGCCTGTCAAAAAAAAAAAAAAAAAAAAAAAAAAAAAAGAATCTGCAGAGAAAAGGAAAGAAGGGTAAGGGAGGCTGGATAGGGAGTGAAAGCTGCTGACAATGGATAAGTTAGGGAACTCTTCAATGGTACGGTCACATTTGGAGAGAGATGGAAAAAGACTGAATGAAACAGCCATCAACTTACATTCAGGAGGTAATGGCCAGGTCAACTTAACAAGAACAAAGACACTGAGGTTGGAACAAACTCTGTTGGTTTGAAGGATGGCAAAGAAGTCAGAATGCTTAGAGTAACTACGCTCAGGCCTCCTCACCCCCACAAGCACAGGCAAACCTGGTTAATTGTACTTCTTCCTGGTCTCAGGACACCACATGTTGAATTCACCGTATTTGTACTGAAATCTCTGGAATACTAAAGTAGGAATAAAGTGGCCATGTTCTAGACTCTGACTACCTGCATTTATGCCCTACTGTTCCACCTGTATAGCCTTGGATAAATTAGTTTACCCATCTAAGCCTATTTTTTTCTCCCTTCATATGCTCCCTGCTTTTTGGAGTTATGGTGGTAAGCATGTAAACTGACCAGTACTCATACATGCAAAGCCTTAGAACAGTGTCTAACACCTAGGAAGGGCTTGATATCATCTGCTATGCCATTACCATTAAAACTCCCTCCCCCAACTGGGCTGTGGCACCTTGAGGGGAGCTGCCATCCATTGTTGGATCTTCAGGACTTAGTGCAGGGCCTGACAAATGCTGCTGCCTAAGAAATTCCAGTGAAACTAATCTGAATTCCACATGTGGCCACATAGTCAATTCAGAAAACAAATTTACTAATACAGTTTTGCCCCTAATTTTAACTCACTCCAAAATCAACACTTAGATGTAGGAACACTGCTCATTAGGCCCATCAATCTAAACACAGTGCAATTATGGTGAAGGTTGTTCACACAGGGTTCTGTAATTGGGGCTTCCAATTCACAAGCACTTTCCCAAATTCTCACAATGATCACTGAGGTTCGTAATGACAGCCCTGAGGCAGGGCAAAAAGCCTTCTGAATGACCAAGGATGTTTACATAATGTTCCATCTAGCTGAGAGCATCCCACTGCCCTGGACATTATCTGTGGGGAATCTCTTCTCTCTCAAGATCAGATTTTTTGTGTCTACTAGCCTTTGATCAAATCGGAAAATTGCACTGATTGTACCTGAAACCCTACAAGCAAAGATCCACAGCTCACCAATGCTTAGGTCTCCAAAGGAAATATCCATTCGATTTTTCACTTTCCTTCTTTTTTTTTCCAGTAGAAAACTATGTAAATTACTCTCCCAACAAAAAGCACTCCTTTTCCCAGACAACTGAACTATGGATGGACACTATCTGTTTTATCTCTTAAGCCCAAAATTAGTGCCAAGTAATAAAACCAGAGCAGTGTGAGTTGTTTTCCCTCAAGCATCCAAATTTCAGTTATATTTAATTTTTTTTCAGTTTATATTTGACTGATTGAAGGAGATAACACCCTTTAATGATAAATAAAGTACTATTAACACTGACCACTGTGTTTACAGCTCTTTTCCCTTATAGTAATTTAATTTGGGATAGGAATGGAATAACACGATCTTTGTAAAGGTCCTCATAAATTATATTAATTATCAAAAATACCATTATCTGAATAGGAAACTTTTGGAAGAGTACTCTGAATTAGTAGCTGTACAATTCTGGGCAACATTCTTACTATGGAGTTTCCATTTCTAATCTATAAAATGCTAATAATAATAATCCTACTTCACAGGGTTTTAAGGATTAAATGTGAAATGTTTAGAATACCTGACATACAAGAGTATTTCAAAAAGTTCATTGAAAATTTGACATAAGATAGGCTTATTTCAGTGCAAAAAATTAAAATATATAGTTTTTTCATTTTTAAAAGTATGTTCATATAATAAGCACTAAAAATGTTAGCCATTATTCATATAATTTGCTTGTCCATTTATATGCTTTGATGTGATATGTTTCTGAGGGCCTTCTATATTATTAAAAAATTCTGCATTGCCAAAAAATAGACTTTTCTAAAACAAAAAAAGGGGGAGGATGGGGAGAGATTGCCCAACTGCGGCTGATCCGTCTGTGTGTTCCTGCATTGAGAAACTCGACTCAGAACTCTCAGCATCCCGTTCATGTTAGGAAGAAACTCAGGAAGTAAGGGTGCATTCCTGTTCAACACGTTTCTCCCTGAAGCAGAGGTGGTCACTCCTTTCCTTTGGCTTGTGTGATCTCAGCTGCTTGGTAACAAAGCAGAAAATCAGTGCAGGCCCAGCCTTGGCATATGAGGCACCTGCTGTGCCCGGGCCCTCCATCCTGAGCAATGGCCTTTGGCTACTATGTCAGCTTGTATATTCTCAAAATAAGTCCAAAGGAAAGACAACATTTAGAGAGAGAACAAACCACAGCTTCCTTTCAAAGTTCTTTGGGTAGAACCCAAAATCAACAATGCCAACGTGAAAACGAGGAGTTCAGATGAAGCTAACTCCCCAAGTCCTTATACCCATTCTACACCCTTATCCATTAGCCCAGTCAAGTGTCAAGAGAAGAACCTGGGCATTTTCCAGCAAGTCTGTGAGTGGGTGACACCTGCTTTATTCCTTTTCTGGTAGTTTTGTCTCCCATATTTACATGAGTTGGCTTACTGGAGGGACACACATACACGAGCAGCCCAAAGATCTTGATCAACAAAAAGAATTCCCATATATCTACAAGTTTTCTGTTATCAGGATGAGGTAGCTTGGCTGAGATCATCCCTCCCTCCCTATTCTATCCTGATCCTACACCACACCATCATGATTACTCAGGGCTGTGTTCCACATTTATCTCCTTTGATCTCTAAAACCACTATTAGAAAAATGTAAATTAAGTGTTTTTTTTTTTTTATATTACAGAATAGAAAGGACCTTCCATCTAGCAAGTATGGAACCAACATGCTGAAGCATTCCAGTAATTGTTTTATTTTCTTTTTTTTGATAGGCAGAGTGGACAGTGAGAGAGAGAGACAGAGAGAAAGGTCTTCCTTTTGCCGTTGGTTCACCTTCCAATGGCTGCCACGGCCGGCGCGCTGCGGCCTGCGCACCGTGCTGATCCGAAGGCAGGAGCCAGGTGCTTCTCCTGGTCTCCCATGGGGTGCAGGGCCCAAGCACTTGGGCCATCCTCCACTGCACTCCCTGGCCACAGCAGAGAGCTGGCCTGAAAGAGGGGCAACCGGGACAGAATCCGGCGCCCCGACTGGGACTAGAACCCAGTGTGCCGGAGCCGCAGGCGGAGGATTAGCCTATTGAGCCACGGCGCCGGCCTCCAGTAATTGTTTTAAAACTCTACGTAGAGTTCACAGGAAATGGTATAGGGGAAGATAGTGATTTTTTTGTTTTGGTGTCAAAACACAAATCTCTTAGCATTTAGAAAACAGGATTTTTTTTTTTTGTTTTAGTTATCCATATTTTCAGGTAAAGCATTTAAGGTTCAAATACAGTCAAATCTCAAAAATACTGGTCAAAGAATTAGTACCAGTCATCAAGTATATATTTGACATATACTTTTACTACCTTTTCAATTACACCTTTATGTATTGAGACCAGAATTAATTAATTAATTAATTAATTTTGACAGGCAGAGTTAGACAGTGAGAGAGAGAGAGACAGAGAGAAAGGTCTTCTTTTTGCTGTTGGTTCAAGTGGCCGCTACTGCCAGTGCTCTGCACCAATCCGAAGCCAGGAGCCAGGTGCTTCCTCTTGGTCTCCCATGCAGGTGCAGGGTCCAAGCACTTGGGCCATCCTCCACTGCCTTCCCCAGGCCACAGCAGAGAGCTGGACTGGAAGAGGAGCAACCAGGACTAGAACCTGGCGTTCCAGCCGGGACTAGAACCCGGGGTGCCGGCGCTGTAGGCAGATGATTAGCTAAGTGAGCTGTGGCGCCGGCCCAGAAATATTTATTGAGCACCAACTATGTGAGCAAGGATAGACAAAACAAGAACCTTGGGAGTTGTGAAGTGCCACAGCAGATTAAGCCAACTCCTGTTAATACGGCATCCCATATGAGTGCTAAATCTGCTCCCAGCCGCTCCACTTCTGGTCAGCTACCTGGCTTCAATCTGGCCTACTGCTGGACATTGCAGGTATATGGTGAGTGAACCACCAGGGTAGAAGACAGCCAAAGTGCTTGGGCCCTTGCTACCCCCATGGGAGGCCCAGATGGAGTTCCAGACTCCTGGTTTTGGACTAGCCTATCCACAGTCATTGAGGCCACTGGAGGGGTGGACCAGCAGATGGAATCTCTCTCTTTCTGTCCCTCTCTCTCTGTACCACTGTCTTTCAAATATATATATATAATATATTATATATAATATATATTCATATGTGTGTATATGGTGTGTATATAACTGGAACCTAGTATTGAAGAAAGTCATATTCCAAAAGAGATCTCGATGAATGGGTGGATTATGACACTAAGACATTGTCCCTAATATAACTAACCTAATATAGAGCAAAAACAGGTAATGTATAAGAGTGAAATTGACATCTTGAGATTTGATTATTACTTATAACGCTTGTCTATATTCCTGTAGAATAGTGATCCTTCTACGTTCTACTGGTTGAATTCTTTATTGAGTAGAGGATTAGGCCTGTGACTATAAAGTAAATTGAAAGTATGTTATCATAAAAAAAAGGAAGGTGAGGAGAGGGTAGGAAGGTGGAAAGTACATTACAGGCTTAAAGTAGTATATATGAAATCTTTTCTTTGTATAAATAAAAAATATTTTAAGACAAGATTTTTTAAAAAATTTAAATCTCATGAAAACTTTTGTTTACGTACAACACCAACTCTCATCTTATAATTTTTAAATTTATTTATTTATTTATTTGAGAGGCAGAGAGAGGGACAAAAACTAAGAGGTACAGCTCCTATTCACTGGTTCACTTCCACAATGCCTATAGATGCCAGAGCTGGGCCAGTAATGAATCTAGAAGCTGAAGAACTCAACCCAGGTCTCCCTTGTGGTTGGCAAGAATACAATTACCTGACAATTACCACAGCCTCGGAGGGACTGCATTACCAAGAAGCTGGAGGTAGGAGCCAGAGTGCAGCATCAAAACAGCCATTCCAACATGGGATGACAGCACTCAGCTGGCATCTAACCACTAGGCCAAACATCTGCCCTATCATTTTATCATTTCAAGCATGCCAGTGATATACTCTGTCCAACCAAGTTTAATTGTAAATTTTTAAGGAATAAAGAGACTTTAAGTTTATTCCTAAATTGTCTGCTAAGATATTATTGATGAATGGAATTACATTCCAAGAAAACATGCTATATCATAGTTCAGTGAAATTCACTCACATATCCCACAACAGTGTTTTTTAGACTTTATTTGTAAACTAGCCTTAAGATGACTTCATGCACTATGTGTTTTCTAAAAACTTGACTCTCCTATCTGCAGAGTTATGCTGGAAGGCACATCTCATCCACTCAAATGTTTTAGATGCTTGCCCAATAGAAAATTGCAGCACATACCTCTCAAGGAGACACTGTCACTACTATAGCTCTGTCCACTTCTGTAGGCAATGTTTAGGGCAAAGTCCTCTGCAAATCTCTAAATCCATTTTGAATGTATGACTTTCAAGCTTTCAGATTCTATTCTCTTGGCTTGAATTGCCTGCTGTACTGATTAATTACTTTTTTGTGGAGATGAAAAAAAGAAAAAAGAAATATCTCTCAATTTCCCTAAAGCCTCAGCCCTTTCTTAGGATTCACCAAGAAAAGCAATTATCTTTTTGTGCATTATTGATCTGTCTGGACACTGCTTCCCAGTGGATCATCCATTTAGTCCTGGAATTTAAAAATCCTCACAATGCCAACCTCTGTGTCACCACCTGAATTAATGCCCATTCCTCCCTCATCTTCTGGCAGCCCACCATTGGCCACATTCTCTATCACATCAAGCCTCCTCACACTGGCATTTTGCTCATGAAAAAAATACTTGGTGTTTATATTGGTCATATTTTTGACATTTGTTCATTTCACATTATTTAACCCTCGGCATTTACTAGCCAATGAATCTCTGAAACAGACAGCATGTTCTTTAGGACATGGTAAAATTGACTGTGTCACAATATTTCCAGGTATGAATGATCAAAGTGACTCAGGAATATCCAGTCATAGAAACCAAGAAATCATCTCCTGAGACTTCACATAATTCACCATACCAATAAGATTCTTGGAAAGTTGTACTGGTAAGAATATTCTAGAAAATGATACATTAGCCTTGGGCATAATTATCTTGCAAAATCACTTAGAAGAGACAGAAGACAACATGGGAGAACAGGGTTGTACTGGTAATTCAAGTTAGATTTCCTAGACTTACTGATTCATGGAATTATTTTTAGGGTAATTTCTCTTATTGGTGACCTATTTTTGTCAGTATTAATATTCAAAGGCTTGTTTTTAATCAATTCTTCTGGAGTTTGAGTACATAGTGAATAAAGAGGTGAGAATTTTGTATATCCTTTTCTGAGTTGGCCAGGCCAGTTTAAAAACAGCAAAAAATACTGATGTCTTCTGATGTAAGCTTTCTAGATCAGTACATAAACTAACAATTTGCAGGAATTCATCAATGAGGAGAGAACACAGGCTCACTTGTTACTGGTCTGGGCCAGAGCTGTAATGACATAAAATTGCCAGCTGGCTTTGTGTATCAGGAAACTGATCTATCCTGGAAAACAGGCATCTACAGGCTAAAAAGGTAAACAACAACAACAAAAAAAAAATGGTAAAGAACAACTGTGGTAGAACCAATATTTAAACTTGGAAAGATTATTCCTAGTGGTAAAATATATTCACTAATGAATTTCCTATATTCTTGGACAAAACAGATTATCCTGCCCTAATTATATATTCTGGGCAAAATCTTTTCCCTTGTATGAAATGATAATTGGTATTTGGAGACATTCACATCACCTCCTTTTCTATAAGAAGAGAAAAGTCACATCTTTACATTAATACCTTTTGGGAAATGTTTGAGGTTATGCTAACAGCACGTAAGTCTCAAGATTTTACCAAGTAAGCACCAGCGTTCGCCCCAAAGACTGCAGATGTCTTCTGCCCTTGATAGAAAAGAGGAACCACTCAGGCACATGAAAGGTGCAGGTGATCACCTGGAGGGAACAGGTGATAGCACAGCCTCTTTGTTTCAGCTTGTCATCTCCTTTAGTAGGCAGTATGATGTGAGTATGCCATAGCATAGCAGAGTGTGGAAACTCAGTAATTCAAAGAGCAGGCGATAATACCCAGGCAAGAGAAAGGACCTGGGCCTTGTTTCTAGGCACACTGAGAGTTTAAATCTTGTCTCAACTTTTGGCAAGTGGAATGAACCTTGGCAAGTCACTCACCCTTTCTGATATTTGGATCCTGATTTGGGAAATGAGTGTCATAGTTTTCCAGCTTTGAGATCATTGCGATGATTACAAGGAAAGAACAGAACAAAAACAGACACACACATACTAATATACATACATACCCCTGGCACTCCATTAATACTTCATAAATCACACACACTTTTACTAAGGAAATAACCACTTCATTTGAAGGATGTCTTTGTTTTTTATGAAATATTTTAATTGGATGTGTCTGTCATCTAGAGCTTTCTCATAAAAGAGAAATGTCAATGCCAGCGCCGTGGCATGGTGAGTAAAGCCACTGTCTGTGGTGCAGCATCCCATGTTGGTGCCAGTTAGAATCCCCACCGCTTCACTTTTGATCCAGCTCCCTGCTAATATGCCTGGAAAGCATTGAAAGATGCCCAAGTGCTTGGGCCCCTGCACCCATGTCGGAGGCCTGAAAGAAGCTCCTGGCTCCGGGCTTTGGATCAGCCCAACTCCAGCCATTATGGCCATTTGGGGAGTCGACCAGCAGATGGAAGATCTTGATTTCTCTCTTTCTAACTCTTTCAAATAAATAAATAAATCTTTAAAAATGAGAGACTTCTAGAATTTGAAAGGTGTTTAATTGTTTCTTATGAAAGGTCTTCTTCCCTCCATGGTTAAAGTCCACTTCTACTTCACTTCTTGCTGTGAATGTTCATATTTGCAATCACCTACATAAGTAATATGAAATGGAATAATGAAGAACTCCCCAAAGGACTTCAGAAAAATTAGGCTTTAAAAGGAAGATTTTGTGGATTTGGGGGTTATCCTTTGAGCAAAATGAGTAGTTGGTTCAATACCAATGTGGATGCTAAATTATCTGGTTTATTCAAGCAAACTACACACGAGTATGGTATCCTAGTCTTCCACGAGGGAGGCATGGCTTGCAGTTTTTCTCTTGTGCCACTGACACCAGTTCCAGAGCATAGGAAAGAACCTGGTATTCAAAGAATCACTTTTTGTCTGTAATGTAAGATCACAAGCAGGAAAGAAAGCTTGAGAGGAGAAATGTGAGTCACCAAGAACCCTGGAATTGAAGATAGGTCTCTGGGAGCATGTGTACAACTATGACGAGTGTTCCTCATTCCTGGGACAAGGAGCCAAGGCAACCTGACCCAGCTTCTAAGTTGGACATGCTTATTCAGCAACCCGAGGTATTATAATGCCTTGTCTCCCGTTATGCCCACTTTTGGGAAATAACAAAGTGTTATGTGCCAAGCACAGAGTTATGCCCATTACATAGACAGTCACACATACTTTTAGTAACAGACCTACAATATATGGATTATGAACCTAAAATACAAATGGTGAAAATTATGGCATTGGCTTAAGCTACCCTAGGTGGAAAAGATAGATCATGGGACTACAAACACAAGCTAAACCCAAGTTCCAATTCTCAGATCAAGGTTTAACTGAAAAAAAAAAAATGCTCCATTGACTTCCTTCCGAATATCCCAATGAGGTAATTATAAAGGTTTCAATGTTCCTGAAGTCCCTAAATCTACCCCTTATTCTGTTGATTGAGGTAGACAACTTTAAAATCTGTTTTACTAGGGAGTTTAAGAATATTAGATATGAATTTTCTTGATTTTTTCCCTTGGAGTCTCTACAATCACATGGTGCATCGTCTGTTCCTTTCTCCACAGCAAGGGTGACCAATATTAAGCCTCCTCCTTTGTTTTTTTCTCTCCCACTTTCTTGCGTTTTCCAGCCAAGTCAGTCTCTCCTTCATGTATTGCCAATATCTGCCTATGTACTCGCTCCTTCTTTTCTACCTAAAAACATGCTGACATCTCCTTTATCCTAAAAACAAATATACACTTGTGTTGCCACCCTACTGCCTTGAACCAGGTAATGATCGAGTTGTGATCTCTTGAGATAAGTAGGAAATATGAGGTTCTTATTTTTATTATACCAAAAAAAATCTATCACAAGTTAAGATATTCTTAATCAAGAATTCTATAATTCTACAGTGGCACTAGGAATACAACTCAAACCTTCAGCTCCTTAGAGCCAAGCTTGTTCTCTCTCTCTATTCAATACCAATTGCTAATCAGTGCCCACCAATGACAATTTTTGCAAAGGCCTCTTTCAGGTAAGGACATCACAATGAATTCACTCTCTTTTTGTTTCTGGAGCATGGAGCTTGCTTTATGCATGTAACAGAAATGCCAGCCCTGGGTGCTGGGGCCCTACTTATGATAAGTGACATATCTCTAATTATCGCATTGAGCAGACATAGTAGTCTGTCCTCCCAGGTATGAAGGCCCATTAATAACTCTCTGGGGAAGGGAAGCAGCGTCCCAGATGCTGTCCTGTCACATGATCTGCTCCCTGATACGGGAACCCATAATCAGGGCTAACATGCCCTCTAAACGTGTCACAATATTCATTGTTCTGAGCCTCTTGCAATACACTACCAGCAAGCAAGCCCCTTATCATTTAATAACATTCCCTGATACTGAGAGCTGGAGGAAATGGAAACACTCCAAGGCGGTGGGAGGAGAGGGTATTGAGGTTGTAACACAGCCTCCCACACAGCTGAGTTCAGGCAACTGCGCAGACAACCTTTAACCCTGCTGCTGCCATAGCTCTCAGGTGGGTAGAGTTCTAGCAGGGGAGAGCCCCCCCTAGTGCAGATAGCAGCAGCCTAGGAGGAATGAGAATTAAAAACAACAAACAAACAAACAAACAAAAAAACACACCTCGGGAGCCCTGCATAGCTAAATGAAATTTATGAATGATTATTTTCCTCTGGAAAGGAAATGCAGTTTGATGGGAGACATTGTCTTCGCAGTCCGTTCTGGGATTCAGGAGTCATTCTAGCCCAAAGACTTGGGCCTCCATTTATGCATTTTTAAAGTGGATAGGAAAATGCCTTTCTCTATAGTCCAGGGGTATGCTACACATGTTGAATGCTACTGCTACATTTTATCTCACAATGACTGGAAGAATATTAACAATAATAATAATAACAGGTTCCTGATCTTATAGAAAAATCCTCATCTTATTGCATAGCCATATTTGAAAACTGGATTTCTAAAGACAATTTTATTCTAACTGACAGGTTCAAGTATGTAATGGAAGCAAAATTTCTCCCTCAGAAAAATTACCATCTCTCCTTACGCTTCCAGGGTTATTCTAACAGTCTCCTTAAATATATGGAAGCATGCTGGCGGTGCCCTGTTTTCTTTCTTTACCATTTTGTCTATTTTTTTCAAGTCACAAAATAGATTAAGTGCAGTTCTGAGGTAATCCCGTCCCTTGATTCTTCTTTTTCTAAAATCTGATACTCACAGCAATAGCTGGGATATGATGTGCTATTCTGACCTCTCTGGTTTAGGAGGATATTGAAATATCAGAGGAGCTACAAAGATAGGCACGAAAAAAGGAGTGTGACAAAGGCAAGAAGATAAAACAGGGGAAGAGAGGTGGTGAGGGCTAAATTTATAAAGTCTGGCAAAGCAATGGCTCCAGGGGACTTGATCACAGCCTATAAATACCTTCAAGGTAACGATATAATTGAAGGAACAGAATTATTCATAGTCCCAGAAGATGATATGACTGGAAGCAACAGCCTGAAGCAATGAAGAAAAATTTCAGGTAAAATTGCTGGGAGGGGGTAGGGAAGAAATTTTTTTTTTTTTCTTATGTGCAGAACAGAACAGGCAAAGCAGTCCCCAGGGGGAGGTGTCTGAAGCATTTTGATAGAGACAGCTCAAAGCCCTTGAGTAAGAAACGGGGATTAACAACTGCATTCTTCAATTCTCTTAGAATTCGGAGCTCTCAACTGCACACCGAGAGGGCCCCCTTCCCAGAAGTGCTCAGCAGAGACTGGTGCGAAGGCTCCTAATTAAGGGAACAGTCAAGAAGATGCTGATGCATCAATACCGTACAAGTAGGAATAAAAATACAGGAAATGCGTTCTTTCATGCATGCTGCACTTAATGTCATATTTTAGAATACCCACCTCTTCTCTGAAAAATTAGTAAAATGTTTAATGAGAAGTACAATTCTGGTTCAATATGAAGTTCTCACAACAGTACCAGAACATGAGAACACTGAGTCACAGCCACCTCACAGACCTCAGTGAGTCAGGCAGGGTTTGCTTCCAGAAGGCGGTATGGGAAAAGCGGGAGACTCGGTTTCCGTATTCTAGCAACTCTCTCTGTCAGTTTACGAGATGGCTCCTGGTACTTGGCAGCAGAGCTGGAGTTCCTAGAACAGCGTTCTGTTTAGACATTTTACACTCCACACACACAGGCACACACAACACTGAACACATTTTCCCTACTGTGTGAAATGAAC
Organism: Oryctolagus cuniculus; assembly: GCF_051225735.1. Classification (NCBI taxonomy): domain Eukaryota; kingdom Metazoa; phylum Chordata; class Mammalia; order Lagomorpha; family Leporidae; genus Oryctolagus; species Oryctolagus cuniculus. The sequence goes on along the minus strand of NC_142886.1, from coordinate 29,806,804 downwards.
TATTCTGTGTGAATTCTGTGATCTTGGCCTCTGCACATGGAGATAGCACAATGCCCACAAAGCCTTCTGACCAGTTCACATCACATGCAAGCAGCCACCTGCTCAGCTTTTGGAGTCGGGCCTTAGCTATTGGGCAACATCAGTTATCTCATGGAGAGAGCTCAAACGGCATGTTTCAAAGGAAGCTTAGTCTTCCTACTGGAGCTGAGTTTATACCACAAGAGAACGCATTGTTAATATACTATTTGTATCAAATACTCTTAGCAAAGAAGCCCTTACAATGTCTTCTACGTTTCCCCACATCCATTATGAACAGCATTTGTTTTCATTCTGTTTATCAGAAACTGATAGCCATGGCCATGAAGAGCTTTATGATGTTTTTAGTTGCAGAATAGAGTCTGTTAGCATATGTTGAATATTGAAATTTGGATGAGACACATGTCCTTGATCTTTGCAGAATTATTTTAACATATCATTTCTTGAGTCTCTGTAAGGACGCAGCTTAATAAAAGATGGAATTTTAGAGAAACGAAAGAAAAAGACCTCTGTGGTTTTCCCCCAGAGCTGATTGACTGTGTCTGTGTTTCAGTCCAATGTTTGCATGTGTTTAATGCATACACACAGCTTGAAGGAGGAAGCACATACTCTGTTTTGCAGTGTTTGGGTGTGACTCAAAGGGAAACATGTGGTTCCATTCTGTTTCTTGTAACATTCCTTTAAGTAAAAGGGAAAACCCAACTTGTGCTAATACAGTCAACCACAGGAGGTGATCTTGTAAATGACAGAGGGTGAAGAGAGAAAGTTATGAGGTCAAGATGTAGATGGAAGGTTTAGATAGGCCTAGAAGGTCTGCCCCTGGGGAGCGTTTGGTTGCTTTAAGGTTTCTTCTTTCCCTAAGTTCGGGTTCCTTGTGGATGCCATTAGCAATTTTCTACCTGTGAAATACAGATGGACATTCAGAAAGAATTCTGTCTGCATAAAGATAAAGTGAAGCCCCATGAATGACCCTGGTCACTTCTAAGAAAAAGGACCAGGGATTGAGGATGAACATGTTATTCTTTTTTGTTTCATTTTGAAAACAAACTAGACTGTTCCTTAGGGTGCAATAGAACCAGCTGGCGAGAAGGTCTTTTGCTATTTTTTAAATTACACTAACAACGTTCAGGTGGCAATCTGGAAAAGAGAGAGAAATATAAAGATGGAAATAAAAATTTGGTGGGCTGTCAATGTATTACTTATTTAGCAAATATAATGATACAATACCACAGTGTCACAAAGTTCGGCAAACTTGTGTTCTGATTGCTGGTACCCATTAAAGATTGTCTAGTAGAATATATGTTCCAAGAAGACAGTTCATCTACCTTGTTCACGCTTACATTTCAAGTGTTCATAACCGCATTTGACACATAGTGGGAACTATTCATAAATGAATACTTTTTTCCAAGTTATTGATCTCTGCAGGTCTGGCTAAGTTTAACTTGGGAGTTGTATTTCTCCCACCTGTCACCTAAGGCTAGGTTTGTCATGTCACACTCTCTGCTATAGGCTCCTCTACTGATTTTCAAGTAAATCCAGGGAGAGATTTATCCTCTTCTGGAACGTAGCTGTGTCACCTGCATCCCTTATCAGAGTACTTAGTTCAAATCTCAGCTACTCCATACTTCCAGCTTCTGCTAATAGGTTTGGAAAGCAGCAGATAATGGCTTAAGTACTTGGTCACATGCCACCTATTTGGGAGACCCAGATGGAGTTTCTGGCTCCTGGTTTCAGCCTGGCCCAGCCTTGACCGTTGTGTGCATTTGGGGAGTGAATCAGTGAATGGAAGATCTCTCTATCTCACTCTCAAACGCACACACACACACACACACACACACAACCTTTACAAAGGAAAAGATAGCTGTAACTTTGTGGCTCGTTTACTGTATATTCCCAGTATTCTGTATTCCAGTATTCCCATCATTCGCATGGCACACCAAAACTCAATTTCCTCTTTCACACTTTAATATTGAATTTGAGCTCTGCTGTTTAGCCATGCAACAAAACCAGCTCCAGTCGTGCTGATCTAAGTAGCAAACATGAAAGCCTGTTAACCTTAGGAATTAGGCATCAAACCAGGGACAAATTGAATGAAATTTTCCCCCACTTCAATAAATGTGATTTCCAGTGTAAAGGTCTACCTTTTAAGTCCTTTCTACACAGTCTCATGAGATGTTTAAAGCTAAAAGACCAGGGGATGGCAAGCCAGGGCTGCTGAGGAGACGCTCATATCTGGTTTTGAATTACAAATACTGAAATTAAATACTGACTACACACGGAATAAAATGTTTCCATATTATCTGAGATCATTAGGGTTTCCAAGCTAGCATGTTTAAAGACTTCTTGTAAGAAATTTATCAGACACTGAAATATGAGGAAGCATTTATCTCTGTTCTGACACTCTAAATTGGAAAAGATTTTTGTTGAAATTTGGGAACTAAAGTTATCTCTGAAGCCCTTGATTTATGGTGCTGATTCAAACCATCAAATTAATTTATAAGCCAAGCTTTTTATTTAGCATTAAGGTATTTAAGAGAGCAGTTTGGAAGTAACTGGTTGCCTTAATGCCATTGACCAAACAAACAAAAAACTGGTAAGTAAAAAAAAAAAAGTAATAGAAAATGAAGGATTTGTTTGAATCAAACAAGAAAGTAACTTAGTTCTAGTTATGAATTCTGTTCTGACCAAAACACTGTGTGCCATCCCTCTACTCCTGTTTATCATTTTTAAATTTTATTTTAATTTTTTCTTTAATTTTAATTCATTTCTAACAGATTCAATGTGATTTATAGATACAGTTCTAAGAACATAATGATATTCCCTAAGAATGGACTTGAAGAACTAGCATAAGGGTGGGCAATTGGCCTGGTGGTAAGATACCGGTTGGGACACCCAAAGTGCCTATATATTGGTACCAGCTTCACTCCTGATCAGCCTCCTGCTCACGTGTACTCTGGAAAGCAGGACTGAGTTGCTGGCTCCCAGCTTTGCGTGACCCAGTCCCAGGTGTTACATTTATATTTAAGGAGTTAATCAACAGATGGGAGCTCTGTCTATATCTCTGCCTCTCAAATTAAATAAATAAATAAATAAAATTAGGAAAAATAAAAAATACCACGGATTCTACTAAATTTACCACCTCCGAGCTGTATTACCTACATACCAAATGGGCAATTATTGAAAACATTTTATATCTGTATTTATCACATCAAAATCATACTTACTGTTATTTTAAGTCCTCTTCCCTTCCCTTATCATCCTTAACAAATGGTTACTAAAACCACTGAATCTCATTTTCTTAATTTCTGAACCACAGGTAATTCTACTAGCGTAGTGGGTAAGATTAAATGAACTGATATATACAAGTGGCTACCATATTAGTTGGTTAGGAAACAACGAACAGCAAATGCAGAAGTGATTACAAAAATATGCGTGTCATCAGATAAAAATACTAACTTTAAGTCATGAAAAGTCAACCAGGGTCATTATTTCCAAAAGGGTTTAGAAGCCTAAGTACTACAGTTAACATTTAATGAAGGCTGAATACTTTCATGACCAGTATTTGTAGCTATCCAAGCTAAGATAATGATGAGGGTAATCAGATTCCGTGCTTGAGTGTGCATAGTCTCTGGGATCAGGGGAGTTGTTCTATAGGGAACCAAAGCATGACCTTAAATCCAAAATGCCCCCTACTGCAACTACCAATAGCCTAGAGTGAAGCTTCAAGGACTGATGTGTGAGATCAGAGATGTAGCAGATAAAACATTTGTGGGAGGACCACAGAAGCTGCTGGGCCCAGCGGTTGCATCATCCTTATTATGGCTCTGTTGGGCCAGTTGCCTGCTTGCCAATCTTGCAATTGAAAAGTACAACCACTTCAGCGATTCCTTAGTCCTTACTTCCAGATCTCCAATCACAGCGCCTCCAGCACAAAGGGCTTTCATGGTAGTAGTTACAAAGCTGTTATGAAAAACAATTTTATCTGTAGGCTTTTCACTGGTGACTGGACACATTCATTCACAGGGATCCTCTCATTTGATCTACCTCAAAGCAGTGTGAGGCTGCAGAAAAACATCGGATTATCCATGTCTCCACTGTGTATGTAGGATAACTGCTAACAGTGGCTGTGTTAGGACTAAGCTTTGGATCCTTTAGCTCTGGGTTAGTAACATCCAAGACAACCAACAAGCAAAGAAATGCAAACTGCTTGAATGACAATGACTATAGTCTCAATAAATAAGGACAAAGAAGAGTCTTCCCAAACTGTTTGCAAATGAAAGAGGTTTGACTAACAGGTGCAGAAAAATACTGAAACTATTTGTGTTGGTAATTATTAATCCTTATTTCTGTGAAACCACACTATCTAGGTTAGCCCCTAGCCCCCAGCCTTTTCATTTTATCTCCCTTCCTTTTTCTATCTTCATCTTGTAAATCTAGGCAGTTATTTCCCAAGTTCCTACTTAAATATCTCCCCAGAGATCTCAGCAATCCTCAAAGCTTTGACTGTTACCGCCAGGCTGTGAATTTTCCAGTCCCCACCTCCAGCCCTGGTCTCTCATCTGAGTTCATCACACATTTCCAATTGCAAATATCAAAAGCCTTGCTCCTGGATGCCTCATGCTTTGTAACACGATAGTCAAACTCTTGGGTTATTGTAAAATCTGCTGCTTTTTAAAAAAATATGCCCCTTGTCTTTTTGTTGCTGTTGTTGATCAAAGAACAACCTTCCCAGTATAGATATTCCTCACTTGTTTCCTTTTCCACCCAACCAGCTGGCACCATCTGTTGACTCTGCCTCTGAAATGTCGCTTTTGGTATCTATTACCTTCCTGTGATCATTATAACAGAATATTTCCTTAAAATTACTTCTCTTGGGCCACTTAAACAATAGCTTTCTGTTTTCTTTTAACCCACTAAAACCCACTAAAGAGAACCCAAAAGGTCTTCCTACAAATTAAGTTTTGGGCATTTCAATATTGACTCAAAGGCTTTCAATCAATATCTTTCCTTTGCTTCCAGAAGGACTGTATCATCATTATTGTCTGCAAATCTTCCACATTAATTCCTTAAAATATCTGTAAAGAAAAATTAAATCATAAATAAAAACATAGCTATCATTAATTGGGTAACTACTTTGAACCATATACTCCTTCAGTGTTTTCACATGTTATTATAAATCTTCACTCAAAAATGCAAAGTGACATTATTATTACCAACTGTATTTTATAGCTGAGTCAAGCAGTTTAATCAAAGCTAGAGAGCTAGTTGGAGACAGAAGTGGATCTTGAATTACACACTACTTGCTTCTCAAACATATGGACTCTATAATTCTGCATTGTATATTTTCTTTTATGTCACTTATTCCAGTCACACTGAATCCACTAATTTGAGAATCCCTCCTGTATTTCATTCCTTTGATGTTATATTCATGTTAGTATCTTCATCTGGCACATTTCTCTTTAAAGCTGCCACAGTAAAAATTTGCCCACTTCATCTATGTACATTGAATAAAGCTTTAAAACCAGTAATATTCCAACGTCCTTTGGTAGATACAAAGAATCATATGTGTGATTTTATTTCCCCCTACATATAAAGCTTCTTTATGCCTTCAATAGTTCCAGGTAAATCGCTGTTCCATAAATATGTGTTGATTTAAAGTGATAATCACTATGCTTTCTATTCTGCAGTTTTCATTAGGAGTGCAGTAGAAATTAAGAAACAGAACTGGATCTGAAAGCCATTCAAGCATTTACCAGCAGCACTATCTTGGGAAAATTCTTTAGCTTCATTAAACATTAGTTGCCTCATTTATGAAATGAAGATATTAATAGTGACTCTGTCACTGAGTGGTTGTGAGCCCATATTAACATAACAGAAAGATAGCTCTTGCACAGTGACTGGTACCTGGTATTTTATCAATCAATATTAGTGATAAGTGATAGTAGTGGCATTAATGTCAAGTCTTTAAAACATGGGGTCTTAGGCAAAGGTAAAAATTAGTAAACTCTCCATCATTTTATAGAAAACTAAGTATAGGAAAAGTAAACTGAATTACCTAAGTAGTCAAAAATAGAATATGAGACATAATTGCCGATCATATCTTGTCATCCTGAGTATGAACTGACTTCAGGACGAAGGTTAGTTTGGTTGCATCAACAGGGCTTATCTAAATGTCTTTAAGTGATTCCCGGCTCCCAGGGTGTCATCTCAGGCCGGCAAGTGACAGGTCTGGCTGTCAGTACTATTTTTGAGGCTAATCCAGTTATACATTCCCTCTGCCATCTATCAGCGAAACACTAACAAGTTGCAACAGCAGCGGTGACAGCACCAGTATCTAAGCATAAGATTCTGCAGAGTGGGTGGCTAATGAATTCCCCCTTCAATATGCTCAGATTCCATGCCTTCTGCATGCATCCAGGGATGTAAAATCCATCATCTATAGCTCCAGGGAGTCAATGAGTTATTTCTTGCCCTGTTGCATTGAACAATACCCCAGGAGTAATGACTAGTAACAGTGTAAGCAGTGGGACAATGAAATAATCACCCAACCCATGATGCTAAGGGGAGCTTGTGATTAACCCACACATGCCCCAGCATTCATTTGATGGCACCTGGGGTTTTTCTCACATGTGGCAATTCAGGTTCTTGTGTCTAAAAAATCCTCTGCTCTTCAGAACAAGTTTGGATGCTTGATGACGTCACTGATCCAGGACAGTGCCTGCCTTTAAATCAGCAACATTCCCAGTCTGTCTTGGAATGTTACATGACTCAAGTTAAAGTCTCAGAGATTTATTAAAGGTTGCTCATGTTTAGGAAAACAAAATATAGCATTTCTTTGAATTAAAAAAAAAAAAATAGGTTGGGGTCAGCACTGTGGTGCAACGGGTTAACTCCCTGGCCTGAAGCGCGGGCATTCCATACGGGTGCCAGTTCTAGTCCTGGCTGCTCCACTTCAGATCCAACTCTCTGCTAAGGCCTGGGAAAACAGTAGAAGATGGCCCAAGCCCTTGAGCCCCTGCATGCACGTGGGAGACCCGGAAGAAGCTCCTGGCTTTGGATCGGCACAGCTTCAGCCATTACGGTCATCTGGGGAGTGAACCAGCAGATGGAAGACCTCTCTCTCTGTCTCTACCTCTCTCTGTAACTCTGTCTTTCAAGTAAATAAAAACACATCTTTCAAAGAAAAAAGGAAATTGAAGAAAAATGTTAAGGTATCAATTTAAAATCCAAAAATATCTATCCAAGATTAAAAATTGGCTCTATGCCAGGAGCTGTGTAAGAGTTTTCTGTACTTCACAGTGTAATCAGCAGAAAACCCAATTTCCTGCCTGTGATTCTATGGTCTTTCAGGCTTATGCGCTCTATGGAAGCCTAGATGGATCACAGTGTCCCCAGAACAGATCACTTTGCCTGGCAAAGGTTAGGTACTTGATTTATAGACAATGGAGGATGCTCATGAGCTAATTTCTCTTAATATTAATTTTCCAAATTTGATATTGTGGATTCAACGAGAATAGTGGAAAAGTACTATCTAGGGAGCACCGGTGTGAATGATAAATGAGAAAAATGTGGACATTTGGCTTTTGCTGCTAATAATTCATTACCAGCCATTAAATGTTTTCTGCACATCTTATCAGCTCCATTTCTGCTATTATATTATTACACATTTCACCTGCACATTACATTTACAGATAAATTTTCCTTCATAACTTGAGGAAGGAGTGTCTATGAAATCCTTTCATCTGTCTTTGTGCTCATAGCTGGCGATGGCAGCTCCTCCTCACCACATAGTCTGGCTGACCCATGCTGGGACCTCGCTTCCAGCCATGGTCTTGCGTGGCTCTGCTAATTGTCAGTGCAGAGCCCAGCCTTTGTGTCTCCACCTGGCCCCCATGGCAGGTGGCAGACCCTGCTCACATCGGTCTTCTCTGGAAGGGATTTCCTTTCCTGCTGCTCCTGCTTGGGGGTGGTGGCTGTGATTGCCATTTTCTTCTTTTCTTTTCCTTTATTTTTACACTTGATCTTAGCAAAAAGGCCAAGAAGCAATGATTCCTTTATTTTTTAGAAAATTCATTTATTTATTTTTAAAGCCAGAGTTACAGAGAGAGAGCCAGAGAGAGAGAGGGGGGAGAGGGAGAAGGAAAGGGAGAGGGAGGGGGAGAGGAAGAAGAAGGGGAGGGGGGGAGAGAGAATCATCTATTTGCTGGTTCATTCCCCAGAAGGCCATCATGGTCAGCGCTGGGCCAGACAGAGGCCAGGAGCCAGGAGCGTCATCCGGATCTCCCAACAGGGGCCCAAATCCTCGGGCCATCTTCTGCTACTTTTCCAGTTAGCTGAATTGGAAGTGGACAAGCCAGCACATGAACTGGTACCCTCATGGGATGCTGACACCATAGGAAGCACCTGCACCCACTATGCCCCAAGGCCAGCCCTCTCTTTTCCTTTTTCTTGCTTCTCCTTTCTTCTACCTCCTATTATCTCTCCTCTTCTTCCTCTTCCTTCTTCTTCCAATGTATCTGGGAAGCCTCAGGAGTTAACTTATCCTATAGGCTTTGCTCTGGTTTCTCTCAGAGGTAATTAGGTTCTTCAGTTGATGCTAAAGGGATGCTCCGTAAGTCTCACTTATGGATCTAGTTAATTCCTAAAGTCTGCTTTTGATCACATAAAATGGTTGGTTTTTTTTTTTTATTGGTATTTCTTTGTTTGCTTGCAGAAACAGTCCCAGGACACTAACAGAAGTACTTAAAATGAAACTTGACTTTCAGTAGTAAAGCATTCTTTATTTCCTTTCACTAATGTGTGTGTGTGTATGTGTGTGTGTGTGTTCTTGTACTGGTTTTATCACCCACCTGATATTAGATCAACCAAGCTACCATTCTACATCCATGGAGTTGCTTACTGACAACAAAGAGCTTCCAAGTACTTTATTTCATTTGATCCTTAGAAAAACCCTGCAACAACTCTATGCCCATTTCAAAGAGGAGGAAGCTGAAGCTCCAAGTGGCGGAGTGATTGGCTCAAAGCAGAATAGCTCAGTTAGTGCTCAGAGAAATGGGACCTGAATTCAACTCACTGGGTTCCAAATTAAGAGCATCTCTTTGTTACAGCATGCTGCCTCTCCCAAGCATGTGAGGAATCAAAGTCAACCAATGCGGACAGAATTATCAGGAGAATAACACAGCTCTGAGAAAACACAGCAATTCCCACGCACATAGCTGCCTCGGGTCCGGCTTACATAAGCAGACACCTCATCCAATCAGCGCTTCCTCTCTCCTTTGCCAGCTGCTCTTCCAGCTCTGCTGCGATGGCATGGCTAAGCTGGAGGCTGCACAGAGGATGCCCAGCGGGCTCTCTCCACACAAGTGGTTAATGATCTGGAAAAGCCCCTAAGTCCAGGAGGACATTTTCACTGAGAACACATAGCAACGAGAGGAAGTACCAAGCCAACCCGCAGAGCACAGCACTCTGCGGGAAACAAGATTGCATCTGCTGGAGGCCTTTGTTGTTTTCCTGTTCTTCCCCTCTTGACTTGGGTTACTAGTCTCAAAAGCACCAACACTGCTTTGCGCACAATTGGAGATTCCCCTAAACACAGTTCCCAAATCAAATCCGCTTCTGTCTCTGGCCAAATCCAGGGATGAATCTAAGTGAACTGCCACTTAGCTTCACTAAGGACTAGAAAATGTTGATGGCTTCTCGTAAACATCCCACCTAGAGACAGCCACAGTGAGGCATCCAGGTTGGCAATTTATAGATGCAGTAGGTATGAGGAGCAGACCATTAATCATAATTCAGCTTTGCTCCCATTTATCCTCCAGGAGTCTCTTTGAATGCTATAAATTATGGAAAAGCAAGACAGTGCAAACCAAACTGAGTATCTAATTTTTGCATATATGACACTGCAAGAATATCCCGAGGCTCTTTTCAGAGAGCCTCAGTTTTGGAAGAACCCTTTGCCACTGGGAAGACAAGGTGTGCCTGGACAGGTCTGTCTGTCTTCCTTCCCTTTTTTATGTGAGCATCCACATTATAAGTCAAGAGGGAAATAGTTGAGGAAGGTTATAGATTCTTGTCAAACAAAACAGATGCACTGACACATAAATTTTTGCTTTTCATGAAAAGCTCATAATTAAAAAATAAATCCAAGAGGATTTACTGTAAATTACACAGAGGGAAAAGAAAATTAATAGGATGTGCTTTCCACATCCTGCATTAACTACACAGAGAGGCTAATGATTGCCCAGTTCGCCTCGATCTTTTATTTTGTAGGTGGCGAAAGGAGGGTGTCAAGAGTTTCATGACGGTGACAGCAAGCACCTCCTGGTAATCCTTTCTCAAGTTCTATTCCATTTTTTTTCTATTGTATAAATGAAGGGGAGTATAACATGACACAGCTCCACAAAGCCTGAATGTGAGGTCAATAGGCAGATGTCACTCACAAGCAATAGCACTTCTCTCCAAATATTGAGCAAATTGACTCTCCAACAACAGATTTCAAAGGAAGTAAACTTACATTAGAAATAATAATGTTTAAAAATCTCTGACATAAAAAAAACTCCCTCCACAGAATCTCATTTCATGCATATGTACTTCAACAGAGTCCTACTGTCTTTGTCAAATATATTTTGTCCGTGATTTCAATAATATCAGACTTAGCAAATGACACAGAAAATACTGGCTTACAGAAGTGTTAACCCAAAACAAAGAAATTCTAGCTAATTTGAAGCAAATGATTCTGAAAATATTTTAATTGCATGGACTGCTCTGATTTTTTTTTTAAACGAACTAATTCTTGTCTTGGTCAGTACTTATTATCAAACTCTATTTAAGCCCCACAAGGCCCAGACAAATGGAAAGACTTTAGCTTTAAAAGAAAATATCAAGAGAAGGAAAAATCTTTCCTTCTTTGGCCAGAACAACAATCTAAGAAAATTGTGAAATAGGAAAAAGAAAAAAAAGCCTACAGCACTTACCCAGCAGTTCCTTGGTGCCCTGTATTTCTTTGCTCAGTTTTCACTGTAGGACATAGATGCCTTCAATTTAACCAAGCTTACTCCACCCATTCCTGCCATTTGTCTTACCTCACACAACATAGTATGCTCCCAAATGAGTCCTGTCCATTTATTCTCCTTTATTTCAATTTTCTAATCAAAACTCAGAATCTAGGATAGGCATTTGGTGTGGTGGGTGACATATCGGTTGGGATGCCTGTATCCTGTAATGAAAGGGCCTGGGTTGCAATCCCAGCTCTCCCAGTTTCAGCTTCCTGCGGAAGCACCTCCTCAGCGGTGGGGCTCAAGCAGCTGGCACACAGCAGTGCAGCTCAAATATGCTCCTGGCTTTAGCCTGGCCCAAACCTGGCTGTTCACCATGGAGGATGAGTCTAAGAAGCACTTATTTTCCCAAACAGGTTTTACTGCATGGGGACTTCAGGAGGACAAAGGAAGACAGACAGGAAGGGTCCAGCCCGTGAGGAGGGCCAGAGTGTGGCTTACAGCAGGTGTGATAAGTGAGCAGCACCAATCCACCAAGCCCCACTTCTGCACATGTGGCAGCCGAGGCTCATGGGAGCCAGGTCTCCTGCCTTCCAGGTTTGCCTGCTGCCCTCACAAACCTTCCCATAGCAGTTTATAGTGAGAGGGTGAGAGGCACTTAGAGCTGATAGGCAAGAGAAAGCTATACGGCATTCTTGCTCAAGGGATGATTAGAGAGTGGGCCTCACCTCAGGGTCAGGCTCTGCTGTGTTCTGGGAAGAGCATTTTTTTGCTTTCTTCCAATGAGCTAACTGGGGGTAAGAGGGATTATTCAAATGACAGTGCTGATATTGCCTGAAATATTTCAGAAATAGAAAATCCTAGGAATTATCTTCAGTACCAGTTTATAAAACGTGCTCTCTCTCTCTCGCTCTCTCTCTCTCTTTCTCTCTCTCTCTCTCTCACACACACACAGACTTTTAGAGGTTATAACTTGTTTTTGATCAACTGTAGCCAGCCTAATCACCACCGAATTAAAGCACTAAGGTAGGTTTGGTTCTTTTCACAATCAATACTCATATTCGAAGAATGAAGCTTTGTCACCAGAAAACGCCTTGCTGTGCTCTTCCTCCGTTTTTGGAATTTGCCATGTAGCGGGGTCAGCAATTGTGGCAAAGCTGGTTAAGCCTCTGCCTGCGATGCCAACATCCCACATGGGAGTGTCAAGCCCTGGCTCCTCCACTTCCAAACCAGCTTGCTCCTAATGTGCCTGGGAAAGCAGCAGAAGATGGCACAAATACTTGAGTCCCTGCCAAGCACATGAGAGACCCAGCCTAGCTCAGACCGAGCTATTGTAGCCATCCGGGAAGTGAACCAGCAGATGGAACAGATCTCATTGTGAGTCTCTCCCTCTTTCTCTCTGTCACTGTGCCTTTCAAACAAATAAATATATCTCAAAAAATCTGCATGTTGCAAATATAATCCACAATGGAACAATGGTGGGAAGTGTGGTCTTTGGGGAGGTATTTAGGCCTTGAGGGCTTCACCCTTAAGCACATGAGGGCTCTACCCTTAATGTCATTACCAAAAGAGCTTGCAGGAATGGGTTTGATGTCTTCTGCTCTTTAGAAAATGACATCCGTCACTCCAGAGCACACAGCATCCAAGGCACCAAAAGGAAGCAGGGAGAGCAGGTGCTCACCTGCCACTGTCTTGATCTTGGACTTCCCACCCTCAGAATGGTACTACATTTCTTTTATCAATCACCCAATTTCAGGTGTGCTGTTAGAGCAACACAAATGAACTAGACAGCTGCTTCTATCTCCTCTTCACATCTTCTATTGCTCCCATTGGTTTCCCAGTGGGTTTCTCTTCCAGGCAAACTGAAAGGTGGGATGAAATGTGTTGCATCCTGCCCTATCCCTTCCACTTCACTAATGGTCCCTCAGCTCTGTTGTTTTTGAGAAATTTGCTTTAGCACAAGGAAACCAAGTACCCAACAAACACAATCTCCTTTTACAGATTACAAAAATATCTTAGTAGGTATTTATGCTTTGATTTCCCTGGTACATCCACTTAAATGCCCAAAACAAGAGACTAGTTTTGTAATCAAGCCTTGTAGTCTTGTACTTAGATTCCTTTATTACCAAGAGTGGTAAAGAGTCTGCCCTCCTTCTTCAATGAAAACAAAGAGATAGTGACTAGGGAGTAAAAAAATGGTTCAAAATGTCAGATCCTTGAAGGGGCCCTGTGCTTCAGAGGGTCATGGACATATCAAGTTCACCCCAGACTGTTTGGATCCTCCAAGTCACGGGGTTCCTTTTATTTTTCCCTAATCCAAGTGTTGAAGGAACATCTTCCAGGATTTCCCAACTGTTTAGGCAATGTAACCTCACTGGACTAAGAACCAAAATATCCCAAAAGGGCTCTGCTCATTTTGATGTAAAACATCCAGTGTCTTTGTTCTGATAAAGAAAGTAATATTTTACCCTGTGGAGCCTATGTGTATGCTCATAGAAACATTCACAAGAATGACAATAAGCACACGCCTATCCTTTGAACCTTGGAGCATGTTCAGGGGCAATCACTTCTCAAAGACACCAAAAAAATTTATGATGGCGTAACACCAAATACTGGAACGTTTTGGTTTGGTTCCAAGTTTCCAATACCCACCTACCAGCTTTAAAACAGTAGAGTGAATTTCAAGAAAACTATCAGATCGTAAGTAAACCTTTCTCTTAAAAGAGTAGGTACCCTACCAAACACAAATGGAGAAAAATAGAAAAGACAGTATCCAAGCTGAGAAGATGCTCAGGGCTATGCCAAATCATATTTTTCTTACTGTTACACTGAACTAAAAAAAGAAGATAAATCATCATGAAAATGCAAGTGAGCTGGTAATAATAGCCTAGTTATAGCTGCCATGAAATACTCATTAAATTATATGCAGCATAAATCTCACAGAGTTGGGTAAATTATGGTGGTTCTTGGAGGCCAAATAAAGATAAACTGTCCAGACTAGAGCTGCCTTGCTCTTTGCTCCTTGGAGTGGCTTTTTATAATGTTTGCGTTTAGGCTCAGGACACCATATGGTTCCAGAAGCATCTCAGAGATAATAAAAAGTTCACCACTCTTACTCGAGACCCCCTCTTCTACATTTTCAAGGCAATCATTTCTAATGAGGCCTTCCCTGGGCTCCTAAGCAGAATCCTGTCCTACTCTGGCTCTTTCTGGGACCTGACATGCGTCCAGCTCCGGTTGTGCACAGTAAGCTCATCCTGGTTCCCAGAGATCCTGGAAGAGCAGGTGCTAGAGATGGGCATTGCTTCAGGGGCTGAGCTTGCTGCTTGTAGCTCCTGCCAACCAGCTCGAAGTCCAGAGGCCAGCAGTGCAATCTTACCCTCTGCTTCCCTCCCTTGACCCACATGTTAGTAAAACTCAGATTCAAAGATTCCCAGTCAACGTTGCCTTTCCTCCTTTTTGGAGGTTTGTAGTAATCCCCAGATGATCTTTTTTCTTAACTGCTTTTTTCACTCCTGCTATTTAAACAGAATTCTTATTGCTCCAAATTAAATCCATTCTTTCTAGCCTTGTCATTGCTAAGTAATGAGAACAATTCCTCTCTTTGCTCTTGGTAGCTGCACTACGGGTACTTATGGATGAGAATCATATCTTTCTTTAGCCTACTTTCTTAACTGCAGACTGCACAGGTGATAAAATGGGTTAATTGTTGCTATAAAAATATTTTCTATCCTCATAACGGAGTAATTTTTTCCTCCAAATCATTTTAATTTCTTAGACTTAATGTTGTGCCCTTACGATCTGCAGGGACTGAGGGTATTATGCTATTGGGCTCACATATACAAAAGGTAGAGCACAATGCTGGGTGGGCAACATGCACAAACAACGCAGATCTTGGTCACTGTGCTTTTTTGTTCCCTGCCCCACTCATGCTGGCATTCTGGCCTCAGTGTTTATCACACACTCATCACATCTCCGAAGGAAATTTGCAGCCTCTGACTGAGCTCACCAAAGCACAACCTGTAGACTCTCTGTGGATAAAACTTCATGGTTGTATAGTCACACACATTTTTAAGTAAATCTGTGGTGGGTGGCAGAACTGAATAGCTCTGACAGAGACTAGATGGTGTGCAAAAGTCCAAAATATTTACTGTCTGGTCCTTTACTGAAAGTTAATTCCTAGCCTAAGACAGCATTTACGTTCCAACTGGCTTTGCTACTTGCACCAGGAAATTCTCTTGCTTTCACCCAAGCAGTCTGCTAACTTTCACCTCAGGCCAAGTCACACAACTGGGAAAAGAGTCTGGAACGGAAGAATTTCTTTTCCTTTCTGTCCACACAAGAGCTTTTATTTTATCTATGAGCATGATGACTCACACATCTGAAGGGTATTTTTGTAAGCATGGGCGTGTTTACCAGGTCTACCCAGATCATTGTGCTGCATTTATCTAACTCACCAACTCAGACCATCAGCAAGACAAGAGAATCCGGGCCAAGGCCAGGTACTCACTATATGAAGCTGCAGGAAGTCGCCGAGTCCTGGGGCGCTGTCGATGCGTACCAGGATGCCATCCTTCACCGTGGTGCTGAAGCCCACGGCAAGGCGGTCGGAGCGTGTACTGGGCCTGTCATTGGCTGGCCAGGTGTAGAGGATGAGACCACCGCTTTTCCCAAAGATGTAGGTAGCGCCAGCTGCAAGAGCAAGGAGACAAAGGGACATCAGGGCACAATCCCGCAAACTGCCATCTGCAGGTACACTGTTGAGACTGCACAGAACAGCTGCTAGGAAGAAATGTGCCCCGCGGGACAGTATTTGGTTACTGAGAGGGCTGGCATCCGAAGCCCCAGAAGGTGGCTGTCATCTCAAATTAAAGATGCCAACAAAAGGAATGAATAGCAAAACACGTGCCAGGGAGACTGGTTCTTAACATCTTCAGCTTCTGCTGTATGGTGTTAGAGGGCAAACAACACACTGTGTCTGCCAGCTTTGGGACCTTGTAAAAGAAAACCTTCTCCATCTTCCTGAACAGCAGAATCAATTTTCCAACTTGGCTAGGACAGGCAAGGTACAGAAAACGCGTCTGGCATTTCTCAGCAATTAGAATATTCTGGTCGGGGCCAGGAATGGTGTCAGGGATTCCTCACAGAACTGAAGGTCTCGGGAAAATCCAAAGCACCATTCCTTGCGCACTTGTGTCTTCTCCCGTGCTCACAGAAAGAAAAGCTGTGTCTGGGAAAACCAAGTTACAAAGGCTGAGTATCCCTCATCCAAAATGTTTGTAATCAGAAGTGCTTCCGAGTTGGGGTTTTATCAGATCTTGGAATATTTTTATTGATAGGACTCACATCAAGACACAAAATTCATTTTTGCTTTTATATATACTTCATACGTATAACCTGAAGCAAAAGTTTATGCAATATCTGTAGTGTATCTGAGGGTTTAAGTTTTATTTGTTTTTGTTTACTTACAAAGCAGAGCAAGAGAGAGAGGGAGAGACAGAGACAGAGAGAGACAGAGACAGAGAGAGAGAATCTTGCATTTGTTAGTTCCTCCACCAAATGCCTTCAGTAGCTGACACTAAGCCAGGCTGAAGTCAGGAGCCAGGAAGGCAATCAGAGTCTCCAGTGTAGATGGCTGGAACCCAACTACTTGAGCCATCCCCAGCTGTTTCCCAGCATGTACGTTCCAGGAAGCTGGAATCTGGAGTGGAGCCAGGACTTGATACTAGGTGCTCCAATAAGGGATGCAGCATTCCAAGTGGTAGCTTAACCTCTGTGCCACAGTGCTTGCCCTGAGCTTCCAATTTGACTGCAATCTTTTACAATGAGGTCAAGGGCAGAATTTCCCACTTGCAGTTCCATGATGGCATTTAGCAAGTTTCCGATTTTGGAGCAGGTTTGATTTCAAATTTTCAGTTAGAGTTGCTCATCATGGTTGACTAAAAGTATTTCTCTATTTCACCCTTAAATTGCTATAAACACAGTGACAAAAATTATTTCCAGGGACTTTTAAAATTGAATTTATTTCTGTTAGTGGTGATATTAATCTATAAGCACATTAACAGTTTCCATCCCCTCTTCCAAATTAAATTTCAAAAAGAAGACACAAGAGACACGAAAATCTCAGGATAATCAATTGTGAACAGAGCAAGTAGTATCAATTATGATTAGTGGATTTATCAGTATTTTTACTATTTACTTGTGTGTTTACAATTTTCAGTGTGGACCCAGATGGTATCAGTAAGGCATTAATTTAAAAGTACTCACAAAGCAAACAGGAAGAAAAATAAAAGAGATATTTGCAGGTTAGAAATTTTAGAAGTCGATTTTAACCTACAAGTTCTTAAGTTGGAATTACGGAAAAACATTTAGAATTGGAAATTAGAATAGACCAGACCATTATCTCCTCCACTGTTGTATGCATCTATCCCTGGTGAATACCTCCATATGCTTCTCGTCTCAAAGTTCAAAGAACATTTGGCACCAGATTTTCTTGTGTCTTTCCCAGAGAACATGTTACAGCCCTGACATTCCTTTAAAATCACATTAGACAGTCATTCTCATGTCCTTAGCATTTACTAAAAATCTCAAGCACTGGTCTGCATTGACTAAGGAAGCCTGCAGACACTACTGGGTGAAATCATCGGTGGTGGAAGAAAAGGTGAGGTACGCCGCTTCCTGAGGATGTGAACTCCTGTGCTGCTGGGCCCTGGGAGTAGATGCTATATGTCATCCTTTCTCAAGCACTAAGCCACACCGAGTTCTGCAGTGCATAGAATCACATTTCTCCTCTTTGAAAGGTCACCGTCCCCAGTTCTCCAGTTTGCTCAGATTGTATAGTATATGTAGCATATTGTATTTCCTTTTAGACTTTCTCAGTCCTTAGAGGATGGTCTCTAGAAAACCCTCGACAATCATTCAGAGAATCTGGGACTGTAGATGGAAAGTTTATGATTAATTCAATATGCAAAACAATATTTGCTCCTTACTATCCACAAACACCCTCAAAGCTTCTTAAAATTAGAAATGTGGGTAGAATGATTTACCCTCAATATCCCTGAATCTGTGAGGAGTTTAAGTAATTCCCTTTCTGTAGATGATTACAAATGTCATCACCACTGTTTTTATTTTTTATTTGGAAAACTGAAGGTTACTCAGTGATTAATGTATAGAATCATCAAATGCAAATCAGTCTGTGACATTTTACAGTAATTTATAAAATTTTATGCTATTCTATCCCAAATATATTGTGGATCTGGCTACAGAATTATATACACACTCTATCAGGAAATGATTTTTAAAACTTGCTTTGTTTTTATTATTTTTCAATTTTTATTTTCATTTTATTTGAAGGGCAGAGAGGGGGAGAGAGAGAGAGAGAGATTGAACTTCCATCCACAGGGCCACATGCCAAATGCCTGCCACAGCCAGGGCTGAGTCAGGCCAATGCCAGGTGCTCGGAACTCAGTCCAGGTTTCCCCTGTGGGTGGCAGGGACCAGAACACCCTGGAGGCAGCAGAGTGATGGATAAAGTTAAGGAAACTTAGACTGAGGCTCCTGATTTTGACCTGGACCAGCCTTGGCTGTTGCAGGTATTTGTGGAGTAAACCAGCAGATGGAAAGGTTCTTAGTCTCTGACTTTCAAAAATCTGAAAATAGAATTAATTAGTTTAAAAATAAAGAAAAACAGTATGAAAAACAGTCACAGGCCCCCAAGCCTGACATGTTTTCCAAGTCTGTCTCACCTTCTCGCCTCACAAATACAAATGACTGGTGTATGTTCGAGTCTCGTGTTTCCATCCTCAGTACTTCAACACAAAGTGGAAGAGCGTTTTCTAAGATAACTACAAGTATGTAGTGGTAAGGAGGTCGTGGTGGTTTAACTTTAAAATCAAGAACCAAACCTCACTGTCACAATATCAAAGTGGTGAAAACATATATAAAATTCAATTTCAAAAATTTTAGTTTCTGATATTCTGAGTTCATGATACCATTATGATAAACCTAATGTTATAGGTGACAGGGGCATTAAAGTACATAGCACCCAGCTTCTTCATGTCATGTAGAAATAAATACTAAAACACCTGTTGTTGCCACTGGACTTGTTGGTAAGCATGAACAAAGACCCAGAACGTCCCCATAGTCTGAGGCTGGCTTTAAAGGAAGATAAAGTAATAGCCACAGTTTAGTATTCTGATAACGTTACTTGTTTTCTCTTTACCTTTTCATGTTTTGCTGTCTTACATGCTGAATATTAATTAATTATTATATAAATATATTTTCTGTTAATTTTTGCATAAAATGTTCCAGAGTCTTATGCACTTATTTTTCTTTACATTTCCAAGTAAGAAATATTTTTAATATTTAAATATACATTACATATCAACTTTCAGGCAATGTTTTACAAACTATATAAAACCCCTCCTTAATCCATTACAGATTCTCATTTTTGAGCCATGAAATCCTAAATCACAAGTTTTCGTAACACTAGCTTTTCTTTTTTAAATTATTTTTTTGAAAGGTAGACAGAGAGACAGACAGACAGACAGATGGAACCATCCCATCTGTTGACTCACTCTCCAAATGCCCTCAAAAGGAGGAGGAGGAGGAGAGCCAAGCTGAAGCCCAGAGCCAGAAACCAGGAACCCAGCCCATGGGTCGTCTTCATAGCTGTGGACCTCATCATGGTGAATTATCACCTGTTACCTCCCAGAGTGCAACTTAGCAAGAAGCTGGGATGGAGACTGGAGAGAAATCGCAGCCCAAGTACTCCAACATGGAATGCTGGGGTCTCAAGAAATGTCTTAATGCTTCATAAAACATTCACCCCTGAACTTAACATTCCTGACTGCTCATCTTCTATTCACTGTGCTGGTTCCGAAATTACACTTAACTTATTTATAATTATCACCATGCAAATTTCTTTCTTGTTAGCAAAAACTGATCAATTCAACTGGAAAGATAGCCATTGTGCCATTTAGGCTGTTTAACCCTGACTGATTTGCAAATTTCTAAGCAAGGGAGATCGGCTTGCTGAGTTTCAACCAACACAGTATTTCAGGAATAAAATCTTTACATAGTCACCACTAAGATTAAGTGGACGCACCCTACATTCAAATAGTCAACAAATGTGACAAGTTATTTAACATAAAACCTCAAAATAGTGGGTTTGAATTATTTGTAATTGGCTCACTCTATTGTGATGTAGCTAAAGATGACAGTGGCCGAGTTGAGCTTAAGGATGTGAATATAAGTGTTTTGCTATAATTGTATATAGTGGATTCTCCTATAAGTATAGAAGGGTATTCAAAAAGTTCATCAAAATGTGTATTATGAAAAAGATTTGCATAGACTTCAATTTTTGGTGTCAAAATAAAGTTTTAATTTCATTTTGTCATGAACCTTTTGAAGTGTCCTCACCAGTGTTACAGTGTTTCATAGTAACAGGACTTACATTTTCATTTGAATAGTTTTCAAATTGTTTTCTTCAGGTGTATCAAATTAGATACTTCTTCCTGCCATATTTACTGTAGTGTTAAAGGTAAATAGCTTTCTTACCAATTCAATAAAAAAGAAATGGAGGCTGTATCAGACTGAGGGACTCGATCTGTGGCTAAGTGGTGGCACTGAGAAAAAGTGGTCCTCTTTTCCTAAAATCGTTCCCTTTTTGCCCACGTCATGCTACATTCCTGATGTGTGGGTTGAAGACACCTTCAAGGAATGCCTAGAAGCTGAGCACTCCACAAGGAGCAGAGGAGGGTGAATAAAATAGTAAGAATTCCAACAAGACCTCTGCATTGTGGAGAGCAGCCACCAGGGAGCACAAGGTATGTAACACAAATTTCACCAACAGCCCTGAAACGTACTTACTGAATGGATGGCTTATTATGTTCTATTCTGCCCTCTGTAAATTTTTTGAAGTAAACGACAGAACTCATGATAAAGTAGACATAAATAAAGCAAAAGTGAAGGGA
The DNA here is from genome assembly GCF_051225735.1 of Oryctolagus cuniculus. Taxonomy (NCBI): domain Eukaryota; kingdom Metazoa; phylum Chordata; class Mammalia; order Lagomorpha; family Leporidae; genus Oryctolagus; species Oryctolagus cuniculus. The sequence continues at coordinate 29,785,800 of NC_142886.1, read as the reverse complement.
CTGAACATTAAGAGAGAACGTTAACCTACTTTTAAGAATATTCTTTTTCTTTGGCAAAGAAATGAACAGATTCACTCTCAGTAAACTGAGAAAATGACATTACCTAAGAGTCAAGTGTGTCACCAGGGAAAAGCAAGCTGCATTCTTAAACAATGCTCAGGCAAAATAAGGGGTCCCTCCCAAGGGCAATCTCCTCTTCTCTGTTAAATAAACAATGACTAAAATCAAGCTAGCAATACACTCACACGCATTACACACCAGCTCCACAGAGACAACCGTTCAGAGCATGTCCTAGTATTTCACAAACACGGTTGCAACTCAAACTCCCCAGCAGAACAAATCCTGGTTGACTGTATTAAGCATGTACTAATTATGCTATGTAATATGGGAACTCCCAATCATATCTATAGGGAAAGATTTATATATTATAACCGATGCCAAAGACTCCAGAGGGGCTGGTGGGAGAGAAATGTAAAACCAATAAAATTCTATGCATTAACTAAATTGTTTTCTATGAATAAAAAGAGTTTCCCCTATTTGATTCTGGTGGCAAATACTGTCAAAGAGAACCATTCTTCATGGATATAGTAGGTTCTGTGCAAATTCTGTTCGTGCAGATATTCCAGACTGGAACTGATGTTGGCATTGTTACCAAGATTTTTCCAAGAAATAGTGAAGAAGAAACAAACCACTGTGCTATTTCCCAATCTGTTAGCAACTTTTGAGCTGTCCGGCTGCTGTGCTATCTTGCACAAACCTTTACCCTAACAAATCTGAGTAAAATAAAATCACTCATGGTTTCTGGGCATATCTGTGAGTAATGACAAATACCCCCTGTTCCTTTTTGAGTCTTAGGGTAATCGTGTTTTGTAAAAACACATGCCTTTTGAAACATAAGAGAAAAATACAAAGGAAAGTTATTTTTACTCATTGAATTCCAGGATATTTCTATTAAGGAAAGAGATGATTTGGCCACAGAGAACATGATGCTTTAGACATTGAAACTGTCCCTTCTTATTCCCAACAGCTTTAAGGGACGCATGAAACTTTCCTCTGGCTTAAGGAAATTTTCGTAAGCTCATTGTTTTTCCTTTGGGGCAAATGTTTCTTTCATATACTATGTGGCACAGCTTAGCAGCACTAATTCCAATACTAATGTTAACACTATCATTACTCACATCTGCTATTCGAGTGTATACAAATGATATAGTCTACATTATAACATACGATGGAATATTTCACATAAACCTTTCACTTGAGATATTGCTGCTGGATTGGTTTGCAAGGATTGTATAACAAGGGTTGTAGAACAGTGTGGCTCAAACGTCACAGATTTACTTCATGATGATTCTGAAGGCCACAACTACAAACTCAAGGTGTCAGGGGCATCGGTTTCCTCAGAGGTATTTGCTCTGGGGAAGGCCAAGCCCATCTTCTCCCTGGCTCTTCCATGGTCTCTTTTCTCTGCCTGTCTATATCTTCAGCTCCTCTTCTTCTAAAAAGAAGAGGTTCACTGGACGAGGGCCCACCCTAATGATTTCTGGTTAGCTTAATTATCTCTTTGCAGGCCATCTCTACAAATACCGTCACATTCTGAGGTACAGAGGTTATGAATTCAGTAGATGAATTTTTAGAGGACATAGCAGAGCCTGTAACAGTTACTCAGTTTTAAAGATGAAGAAAGCTACAGAATAAAAGAATTTGACAAGACCTTTTACTAAGCACCCAGTGGAGTCAGAAATTCAGTCCAGATTGAACACAACTAATGTATTCTTTTCATTATTTTATCTTTACCTGTCTATCTGGGTAGAGATGTAGCTGATGCCAGAAAGGACAGGGCTCTCTCTAGCATGGAAATGACATTCTAGGGGTGCCCATTTTATCTTGCTTATATGACAGTGGTTTTAGATGGCATTGCTTTCTTGTGGAGCATGCAAGGCAGGCCAGACAATAGACTGCTCCTGATTAATTACACCACACCCAGAAAACTCTGAATTCTGAGGGCTGAACTCTATAATGAGGTCAACGTGGAGATTACCTCACAGCCAACTTAATTTAACTTGCATAATGACACTGGTTTCTTATACAGCAAAACAAAATAAGTCCTCGGAAATTGCACAGTATTCAGGTTTAAGAAAATAAATATTAAGTTTTATTGTCAAACAAAATGAAAATCCAGAACCTTTCTGTACTATGAGCTACTAGAGGACACGACTGTTTAATTTATCCCTCAATCAACACTTTGAAAGCTCAGAAAATAAATATTGTTGATTTAATCAAGGAAACTTGTCTTACCTATACTTTCATATCCTCTCACTGCCATTCAAGCATGGAGCAGAACGGGAATGAAGGAATGAGAAACTACTGTTCCCATTTATCCACGTCAGCTTGCTGTCATTTTATCTCAGTGTTGAAATATTTTATAAATATTCATCAATTAGGGTTCACAACATCTCTTATGATGAAGTTGAACAGTTTTCAATTGATATGGGAAACCTAACCACAAAGACATTTTTGAATGATTTTTCTTCGTGAATTTTTGTCAGACTCAGATAAGAAAATCACACCCACTTGGAGTCAGATTGTTTTATTTTACCCTTCAGTTGCTAAATCACATTGCAAATTATTTTTGCAAAAATAATAATAATAAATGAATGGCTATATCTCAGATTTAACAGAGATATTGTATAGCAAAGCAACGTGACATATTTAAGAATAATAATGTTATTCTATTTTATAGAGCATTCATGGAAAGTAAATATCATGTATACATTTGTCCTTAGGCAAAATATAAGCAAATGAAAAGAAAAATGATTATTTATAATTACTCATCAGCCTTTTCTGTAGCATTTTTTTTCCTGAATGGATTTCCTCTGATGACATCTCCTGAGACATGGTTAGAAGAAAAGGGAGTTTAAAATGTATTCTTCTGATTCACTTTCTTCCTATTATTCTACTTTTTTAAAAGATTTCTATTTATTTTCTATTTATTGAGAGTTAGAGTTACAGACAGTAAGAGAGAGAGACAGAGAGAAAGGTCTTTCATCCATTGGTTCATTTCCCAAATGGCCACTATGGCCAGAGCTGCGCCGATCTGAAGCCAGGAGCCAGGAGCTTCTTCCGGGTCTCCCATGCGGGTGCGGGGGCCCAAGCTCTTGGGCCATCCTCTACTGCTTTCCCAGGCCACAGCAGAGAACTGGATTGGAAAAGGGGTAGCCGGGACTAGAACCACCACCCATATGGTATGCGGGCACGGCAGGTGGAGGATTAACCTACTGCGCCGTGGCGCCAGCCCCTATTGCACGTTTTTTAAATACCCTCTCCAATAAGGGCAACGGAGGGGTTTCTAAGTACTGAACATTCTCTGGAAGACAATTACAGATGAAAAGTAGTTGCTTATTTCCAGTGCTTTGATTTAAATAATTTACAGAAACTTCCTACTTTGAAAGGGCCAGGGGTTATGAATAGCTGACGTCAGTGTATTTGTGGCTCTAATTCATAAAACCCGATTTTCCTGGAAAAGTTGGCTAATATAATTGAAGGGTGATGACTCCTGTTTTTATAAAACAAATATTTCTTTTTTAAAAAAGATTTTATTTATTTGAAAAGCAGAGTTACAGAGAGAGACAGAGATCTTCCATCTGCTGGTTCACTTCCCAAATGGCTGTAATGGCTGGAGCTGGGCCACAGAGAAGGCAGGAGTGAGGAGCTTCCTCCGAGTCTCCCACATGGGCGCAGGGGCCCAAGCACCTGACTTCCTGTCCTAACTCCAGCCTTCTGCTAATGCAGATTCTGGAGCCAGCAAGTGATGGCCCAGATAATTGTGTTCCTGTCATCCAGATGAGAAACCTGCACTCAGGACCCCACTCGCACTTCAACAGAACACTGCTTTGGTTATTAGGGTCATTTTGCGAGTCAAATATTAGCTTGGTGTCTCTCTCTCCCTCTCTCGTGTGTGTGTGTGTGTGTGTGTGTGTGTGTGTGTTTCTCTCTGTCTCTCAGATAAGTACAATTAAAAAAAATTTTTAAAACCCAGGCAGCATGGCTGGGGTTTTGTGTCATAGCAGGTTCAGTCACCATTTTAATGTAGGCATCCCTGATAGGAGTGCTGGTTGGAGACCTGGTTACTCTGCCCCCTATTCAGCTTCTGCTAATTAGCCTGAGAAGGCAGCAGAAGATGGCCCAAGTCTTGGGTTTCTGCCACCCACATAGGAGACCAGGATGGAGTTCCTGACTTCTGGGCATTAGCCTGGCTTCGTCCTAGGTGTTATGGGATTTAGAGTGAAAGAATGTATAGAAAATCTCTCTCTGTGACTCTGCATCTTCAGATAAAAAAAGAAATCTTTTACCATATGTTCTCCCTGATCGGTGACAACTGACTGAACACCAAAAAGGAAACCTCCTGAAGTGAAATGGACACTATGAGAAATGGTGACTTGATCAGCATAGCCCTGACTGCTAATGGACAACTTAATACATTATCCCTCATAGTATTTTTTTTTTTGTCTGTTCTACTTAATATGACTGGTTTAATTCTGTAATTATCACACAGTTATTCTTAAGTGTTGAAAATTAACTGAAATGTGATCCCTGTTAAACATAAGAGTGGAAATAAGAGAGGGAAGAGATGTATAATCTGGGGCATGCTCGGGCTGACTTGCCCCAATTGGTAGAGTTGGAAACATACCAGGGGATTCCAATTCAATCCCATCAAGGTGGCATGTGCCAATGCCATCTCACTACTCCAAGTGATCAATTTCAGTTCACAATTGATCATAATGAAAGGACTAAGAGTCAAAGGGAGCACATAAACAAGTCTAGTATCTGCTAACACCAACCGATAGAATAAATAAAGGGGAGAGTGATCCAACATGGGAAGTGAGATACTCAGCAGACTCATAGAATGGCGGATGTCCTAAATAGCACTCTGGCCTCAGAATCAGCCCTAAAGGCACTCGGATCTGGCTGAAAAGCCCATGAGAGTATTTCAGGCATGGAAAGCCAAGACACTCTGGCAAAAAGATCTCTGTGAGTGAGATCCCAGTGGAAAGAACAGGTCTTCAAAGAGGGAGGTGCCTTTCTCTGAAGGGAGGAGAGAACCTCCACTTTGACTATGACCGTGTCTAAACAAGATAAGAGTCGGAGAACTCAAGGGGCTTCCATAGCCTTGGAAACTCATAACTGGTGCATAGGGAGATTACTGATGCCATAAACAGGAGTGTCAATTTGTAAAGTCAACAACAGGAGTCACTGTGCACTTACTCCTCATGTAGGATCTCTGTCCTTAACGTGCTGTACACTGAGGCTTAATGCTATAACGAGTACTCAAACAGTATATTTCACTTTGTGTTTCTATGGGGGTGCAAACGACTGAAATCTTTACTTAATGTACACTAAACTGATCTTCTGTAAAAAAAAAAAAAAAAAAGAAAGAAATTATCAATTCCCAACTTGACTCTCACTGGGATTAAACATGACAATAGGTCTGCTCTGATTTCATCATCATTTAAAAAAAATCATCTATTATTTTTCACTTTATGTTTCTGTGTGGGAGCAAACTGTTGAAATCCATACTTGATGTATACTAAGCTGATCTTCTGTATATTAAGATAATCGAAAATGAATCCTGATGTGAATGGAAGGGGAGAGGGAGTGGGAAAGGGGAGGGTTGTGGTTGGGAGGGACGGTATGGGGGGGGAAGCCATTGTAACACATGAGTCGTACTTTGGAAATTTATATTCATTAAATAAAAGATTAAAAAAAAAATTAAAAAAGAACTAGACACAGAGAAGAAATCTTACCAGTTTTCATGAATTTTGTTTTTATAAAGCTGTGAAGTTGTATCTCTTTCTTAGATAAAAATTTTCTGTAGCAGACATGTTTAGTCTAAGCTAGTTCAAATTTGGTTTCTTTCACATATAGAAGAGTCTTGGATAATTAAAATTAAAAAAAAAAACTGGTAACTACCACAATAAGTGCTTGTTAAAGGACTTAGCATAGAACAGCCATAGTGATTAAGTAACAATAAATAACCTAAGAATTTCACCTAAAAAAAGGAGAATATTCACTATATTCTTCCACACTTCAAACTGCAAGATTTGTTAATGTTCTGATTGACAAAGAAATTCTTTATGATTTCTATACTTGAGTTAAACAATACTCTTATGTATAATATATATCTAAATTCAGCAGTAAAAATAGGACTAAAGCCAAATGATTAGAATATTAATGAGAAGTGATTGCCTTATATAAATCCTATAAATTACAGATAAAGCCATATTTAGAAGAAAATGCTTTTGGTAACAACAAAGAGAATGACCATAAATGAATTTAAATTTAATGCACCATTATAAAACTAAACAGTATAAATATGCTTATACATGAAGATGAGTAAAATAAAGGCTGAAGTTTAACCAATAGAATATTTGAGGGGCTGGTGCTATGGCATAGCAATGACAGCATCCCATATGGGTGCCCATTCGAGTCCCAGCTGCTCCATTTCTGATCCAGCTCTATGCTATGGCCTGGGAAAGCAGTAGAAGATGGCCCAAGTCTTTGGGCCCCTGCATCTGCATGGGAGATCCAGGAGAAGTTCCTGGCTTCAAATTGGTGCAGCTCCAGCTACTGTGGCAACCTGGGGAGTGAATCAGCAGATGGAATACCTCTCTCTCTCTGCCTCTGTCTCTGCCTCTGTAACTCTGCCTTTCAAATAAATAAATAAATCTTAAAAAAAAGAGTATTTGAAATAATTCAAAAGTTATAAGACTCAAAACTTGTACTCTAAAAAGCCAAAGAAAATATATCATTCCAAGAAAAATTAAAAATAAAAAACTAAAGCAGAAAAAATATACACTAGAAATTATACAGGTATATAGCTATAGATATGTATACCATAGAGTCATACTTATAAAAAGTAAGGAAATAAAATTTAATTTTCTGTAACTTTGTGGCAATATATTTGAATATCAGAAGAAATGGATCTTTCTTGGAGAAAATATAATTTTCCAAAACTTCTAAGAAAAAAATAGAACAATATACTAATGGCTATAGAAACCACTGAAAAGGTGACTCAAAGTCCACTATTTAAAAGATACAAGGAGAAATGATTTTATACACACTTGATCTTAGCCAAAAGGCTGAGAAGCGATGAGAGATGATTTTATAAGTTAAGTTTTATCTAACTCTCAAAGAAAAAAAAATTCCTAACTTGTTCCAATTATATCATACCCCAAGCAAGATCAGAAATCACCCCACAATGCACTGCATGCTTATGTTCCCCCAGAATACGTGATTGGGGTTACTAAGTTCTTAAAAGAGACCTCAGAGAGCCAGTTAGCTCTTCTACCATGTGAGGTTACAGGAGGAAACAGCAACTATGAGAAAGCAGGCCCTCACCAGACAACAAGAGAATCTGACTTGATCTTGGATTTCTCAGTCTTCAGCACCAAGAGACAGAAATTTCTGTAGTTTACAAAACTATCCAATTTATGGTATTGTGTGATAATGGCAGAAACAGACTATAATTCCAGTTCACTTTAAATCCAACAGAATTTTAAAACCAACACATGATAAAACCATACCATAACAATTAAAGAATGGTTAGCACAGCGGCATAGTAGGTAAAGCTGCTGCCTGCAGAGCCAACATCACACACGGGCTCTGGCTCAGTCCCCGTTATTCTGTTTCCCATCCAGCTCCCTGTTGATGTGTCTGGGAAAGCCCAGCAGAGAATGACCCAGGTGCTTAGACCCCTGTACCCATGTAAGAAGACCCAGATGAGGCTCCAGGCTCCTGGTTTCAGCCTGGGGCAGCCCTAGCTAGTGAGCCCATTTGGGAAGTGAGCCAGTGAATAGAAAAATCTCTCTCTGCCTCTGCCTCTGCCTCTGTCTCTGTAGCTCTGCCTTTCAAATACACAGGTGAATAAACCTTCTAAAAATAAAATATAAAAAACCTTATACTTACTTCATTTATGAATATTGATAGAAATTTTATGAACAAACACCTAAAGGATACAGTAAAGGAAAAATATACCATTCTGGGAATGTGAGAGGTAATGTGTTTCAACATAAAGGTATCCCTTAACAAAATTCACTCCACTAACTAGTTAATAGAATTAGAGTGTAATATTCTGGATTTTTTAAAGCAACTGAAGTAATTTCAACAATCATTTCTTCAAAATCATTCAGTAAAAAGGAACTGAACAAAATATCTTAACTATAGTAACTATGCACATCAAACACCATACTAAATAGTAAAATTGTACAGACTTTGCCATTAAAATCAAGAAGATAGATATGTTCCTTATCACAGATTTATTCAACATTATTTTAGAAGTTCTTACTAAAAATGAAGTAATCAAATAAAATAAACTATAAAATATTGGAAAAGAATATGATCATTTTAAAACATGATGGAATACCTATATATCCAAATAACTCAGCTAAAATTAATGAGAATACTTGGCTAGTTGATCAATACAAGACAAACTACATACAAATTAATCACTTGCCACCATTTAATAGATGACCAAATGATTTTGCCAAAGGTGTCAAAACCATTCAGTGGGAAAAGGACAGTCTTTTCAACAAATGGTGCAGGGAAAACTAAATATCCACAGGCAGTAGAGCGAAATTGCAATGTACAAAGTTTAGCTCAAAATATATCAAAACTTAAATAGAAGCACTAAAAGCCCAAAACTCTTAAAAGAAAACATTGATGGAAAAGTTTTGTAATGTTAAATATGGTGATAATGTCTTTGACATGGAAATCACAGGCAATGACAAAAATTGGGTTTCAAAATTAAAAACTCTTTTGCATCAAAGGGCACTATAAACAGAGGGAGAAGATAATTCAAGAATGGGAGGGAATATTTACAATTCATGTATTTGATATGTTCTTAATGCCCAGCATACATACAAAAGATGTCCTATAACCGAATAGCCAACAAACAAATAATCCTCCTTGAAAAACTAATAGGGAGGGGCCAGTGTTGTAGCGTAGTGGGTGAGGCCGCTGCCTGCAGTGTGGGCATCCCATGTAGAAGCCGGTTCAGGTCCTGGCTGCTCTGCTTGTGATCCAGCTCTCTGCCGTGGCCTGGTAAAGCAGTAAAGATGGCTCAAGTCCTTGGATCCCTACACTTGCCTGGGAGACCTGGAGGAGGCTCCTGGCTCCTGGCTTTGGATTGGTGCAGCTCTGGCCAGGAGGCCATTTGGGGAGTGGGCCAATGGATCTCTCTCTCTCTCTGTTTCTCTGCCTCTCTGTAATTCTGCCTTTCATACGATAAAATAAATCTTTAAAAAAAACTAATAGGTTTTGAATATATATGTCTTCAAAGAAGGTACACAGATGGCCAATAAGCACATAGAAAGATAATCAGTGTCACTAATCAGTATGGGATGCAAATTAAAACCATATTGAGATATCACTTTCTACCCTTTAGGATGGTTATTATCAATCAACAGAAAATAGCAAATATTGGCAACCGTGTGGAGAATTTGGAAAATGTTTCCACTGATGGTAGAATGTAAAATGTTGTATCCACAGTGGAAACCATTATGGAAGTTTTTCAAGAAATTAAATGCAGTTATCATATGGTCTAGTAATTCCATGTCTAGCTATATAATCAAAAGCATTAAAACCCAGAACTCAAACAGATACTTGTATACCAGTGGTCATAGCAGTATTATATTGATAGTATCAAAAGAAGCTAAAAAGCACCACATGCCCATCAGTGGCTGAATGAATAAAGAAATTGCATAAATATAAACAAAATATTATCCAGCTTTAAAAAGTAGTGAAATTCTGATATATGCTCTAGCACAGATGATCCCTGAAGACATCAGGCTAAGCAAATGAAGCCAGACCAAATGAATGATATTGTTTGATTCTACTTGCATGTGGTACCTAGAACAGTCAAATTCCTGAGACTGAAAGTAGGAGAATAGTTACTAAGAACTGGGGGAAGAGGAAATGGGTACAGTCTCAGTTTGGCTTTGTGAAAAAAGTGTGGGGACAGTGGTGATGGTAGCACAATATGAATGTATTGAATGCCACTGAACTGTACACATAGAAATAAAGTGGTAACATTTTGTTTAATATATGTTAACACAACAAAATATCAAAAGCTTGTGTTAGGACTAGTAATCATCAGGTGCAAAGATGAGAGGAAACCAGAAACACAAATCTATAAAGTATCTTGATGGAGATTCAACAGTAAAGCTATACAAAAAGAAACTTTAGAAAGAAAATTATAATTTATGAAGCACATAAAACATATCTATATATGTGTAAATATGTATTTTACTGGATAGGGAATTATAGAAATATATTGTTATGTTAATTTTTAAGTCATCTCTAAACAGAAACCCAATTGATTCTGAAGTATGCAAAAACATATGTATAAGGTTGGCCCAGGAAGCTTTAAAAGGAAGGATAAGTAAGTGATTCAGCAGATACTTCTGTTTGCTAAAAAAAAGTGCTTATAATCAAAATAATCTATTTAGGAGAAAAACAGTATTCATCCATGAAAATTAAGTGAGGTAGTATGTGTATGTATACATGAATGTATGTATGCATGCATGCATACATATAAATATGAAAACATTTATGGGATAACTTCTAACATACTGAGAAGTATATTGAATGAACAAAACAAATGTGCTAAGTGTTTACAATGACAACTCAAACTGAGGTGGGAATCCACACACTGTTGGGTGTCAAACTGTTCAAAACATACTAAGTCGCACAGGTGAAGGAGTTAACTTGATTTTAAAGCAGGGAAGGAGGCTCTCCTGAGAGGCAATGAGCAAAGATATGATGGAGTGCCATGTGTTGGGAGAACACAGCATAATGTCCTGTGGGCAGTGTGAAGGCTGAAGGGCTGAGACTCAGGACAGTTCTGGAAAAATGATAATGTTAGCCTTGCTCTCAAGTAAGTCATCTGTCCTCAGACACGCTATTCCCCTTAGAAAACAAGCCAGTGATTATCTAACAATAGTTTTGTTTTTATTTTAATAACAAAAAGTCTTTAAGGCATCACCCCACAATTTTCATAATTATTTCAAGTGGGAAAGTCACAATTTCAGGCAGTAAAAAAAGCATTATCTTACCTATGCTTAAGAAAAATAACTCTGCCTGCAGTGTGGAAGACAGGAGGAAAATGTGTCCATGTGGGTCCCAAAGTGGGCCACTGCACTGGCTCAGGGCATGAGAGAGTGCGAGCACCAGGCCAGCAAACATGAGAACAAAAGAACTTAGCAATCCTTTTGTTGAGGAAGAAAAAGGGAGGCACAGATACTAAGAAAGGGGTGGATAAAACTGTGTACAGAAAAGCAAGTGGCCAGCACCGCGGCTCACTAGGCTAATCCTCCACCTTGTGGCGCTGGCACACCGGGTTCTAGTCCTGGTCGGGGCGCCAGATTCTGTCCCGGTTGCCCCTCTTCCAGGCCAGCTCTCTGCTGTGGCCAGGGAGTACAATGGAGGATGGCCCAAGTGCTTGGGCCCTGCACCCCATGGGAGACCAGGAGAAGTACCTGGCTCCTGCCTTTGGATCAGTGCGGTGCGCCAGCCGCAGCGGTCATTGGAGGGTGAACCAACGGCAAAGGAAGACCTTTCCCTCTGTCTCTCTCTCTCACTGTCTGCTCTGCCTGTCAAAAAAAAAAAAAAAAAAAAAGAAAAAAAGAAAAGGAAGTGCACAGGCAGGTGTTGGGGACAGCAGTTAAGTCACTGCGTGTGATGATTGTTAGCCATACTGGGGTGCCCAGTTCAAGTCTTAGATCTCCCACTCATGATCCAATTTCCTGCTAGTGCACACCCTGGGAGGCAGCAGGAGATTGCTTGAGTATTCAGGTCTTTGCTACCTACTTGGAAGACTCAGACTGAGTTCCAATCCTTAGCTACTGTGAGCATTTGGGAAGTAAACCAGCAGATGGAAAATCTTTCTCATTCTCTCCCCCTCACCATTCCCTGTCAAGCTCTTAAAATAGAAATAAATAAATAAAAGTTTTTAAAAATAAAGGAAGGACAGTTTAAGGTGTGGAGTTCCTAAGTTTAATTTGAGGTTTACTGAGTTTTGTGTTCCCATAGAGAAGTAGTGGTTCAAGGGTTTGTCTATAAAGCATGACTATGAAGCCCCAAGTGAGACTGAGCTCCTGTGACATCACAGGATGCACTGAGGAACCTCCCAAATACTCATTATTAGATATTTGGAAGACACGAAGGATTATGTAACTGATTTGCCCACCACTGAATATGTAGTCAGTTGCCTTTCATTCTGGCCTCCATCCATAGAAAAACATAGCTTTCACATGGTCATAATCACAGTGTTTCCAGAATCTTCAGACCCTTTGCTATTAGAGTATTGAAGCTCTTTATGTCATCACATCACCTTGTCATTTTGAACTGCTGCATGTTATTCCATGAGACACTGAGCTCTAACTTAGCCCTCCTCTCCCGTTCAGAACTTCGGTTGTTTGTTTCGTCCTCAGATGTTCTTTGTATAAGAGGGTAGGCTATTTGATATTATCATTAACTCTGCTTAATATATATGACATTTTCCATCTTTTGCAAAAAGTAAATTTCTAGGAATATTAGGTCAAATAGTTTCACTATTCTTAAAGCAAAGCCTAAAACCAAAGTTTGCAAGAGCAATCAAAATGGATGAAAGGGGAGCCGGCGCCGTGGCTCAATAGGCTAATCCTCCACCTTGCAGCGCCGGCACACCGGGTTCTAGTCCCGGTTCTGTCCCGGTTGCCCCTCTTCCAGGCCAGCTCTCTGCTATGGCCAGGGAGTGCAGTGGAGGATGGCCCAGGTGCTTGGGCCCTGCACCCCATGGGAGACCAGGAAAAGCACCTGGCTCCTGGCTCCTGCCATCGGATCAGCGCGGTGCGCCGGCTGCAGCGGCGGCCATTGGAGGGTGAACCAACGGCAAAGGAAGACCTTTCTCTCTCTGTCTCTCTCTCTCACTGTCCACTCTGCCTATCAAAAAAAAAAAAAAAATGGATGAAAGGGGATGGTGCTGTGGCATAGCAGGTAAAGCCACTGCCTGTAATGCCAGCATCCCATACAGGCACCGGTTTGAGTCCCAGTGGCTCCTCTTCCAATCCAGCTCTCTGCTATGGCCTGGGAAATAAGTGGGTCCTTGAACCCACGTAGGAGATCCAGAAGAAGCTCCTGGATCCTGGCTTTGGATCAGTGCAGCTCCGGCCATTGGGCTCATTTGGGGAGTGAACCAGTGGACAGAAGACCTCTCTCTATCTCTGCTGCTGCTGCTGCTGCTGCTGCCGCCTCTAATTCTGCCCTTCAAATAAGTAAATAAATCTTTTTAAAAAATGGATGGAAATCAACGCTTTGTTGTCAATGCCATCTTTTCATTATTCATCCAGCAAACATTTACCACTCCCTTCAAATCCATGAGCTAGCCCATCATTGCATTATTACGCCATATGTTTTTTAAAGATTTATTTATTTATTTGAAAGGCAGAGTTACAATGGGTGGGGGTGAGGAAGAGAGAGTGACTGGTATCTTCCATCCACTGGTTCACTCCCCAAATGGCTGCAATGGCCAGAGCTGGGACAGGCTAAAACCAGAGCCTGGAATTCAATGTGGGTTTCCCATATAGTTCCCAGGGGGCCCAATCACTTTGCTATCTTCTGCTACTTTCCCAGGCACATTATTAGTGTGGCGCTGAATTGGAACTTGGGCCTGGGATATTAGCATCACAGGCAGCAGCTTAACCCCTACTATGCCACATTTTGCTAATGAATTTATAGTTGACTTTTAAAAAAAAAATAATTACTTATCTGAAAGGCAAAGTATGGAGGGAGAGAGGGAGGGAGGGAGAGAGAGTGACAGACAGACAGACACTTATCGTCCATTCAGTGGTTTACTCCCCCAAATAGCTGCAACAGCAACAGCTAGATCTAGAACCAGAGCCCAGAACTGGATGGGAGGAGTCCAAGCACTGGGCCATCTTCTGCTGCTTTCCCAGGCCTAGAAAAAAAAATCTAGATTGGAAACAGAAGAGCCAGTACCTAAATCAGCACTCCAACATGAGATGTATGTGTCACAAGCAGTACTTTCGCTCACTACACCAAAATGTTGGTCCCACATGTTCCTTTAAGCTATTAATTCTTTGCCTCTGAATATATAAGTTCCTAATTTTCTCAGTATTTTACCCTCTTCAAAGCCTCAGGTTATTGCTTCTATTTTACTTCCTGTTACTTGTGGCAAGACGATTGCCCTTTGCCAATGTGTGCTGCTTCCCATCTTTCCTGCCTAATTAAGTATTTTTCAAACACATCCTTCCTATCAGCCTCTCTTTCTTCTCTCAGCACCTTTCCCTCCCTCAAAAATCTGCCTGTTCCCCAAGCCCTGGTGCCAATGCAATTTTCTTATTTATTCTTCACCCTGGACTTGAAGGAGGTGACTGCATTATCTCTACCTTTTAACATTGCCCTCCAGCCTATTAATCCTTAGAATGACGCATTTTCTACCCCTGGCCCCAGTCTTATTCTTTTCTTCATGAGGCGGTGCTTCAAGTCTATAAAAACTCATTTCCCAGGCCCTCGTCTTAGTTCTAATATGATAACTTTAGCATTGATTCAATAGTACAGATATGACATGTTGCAAATAAACAGCAGTCACTTCCATCAAAGCTTGAAGATTCGTTATGATGGATATATTCAGACACACCGGTCTCTTTTAGAAAATGCAATTTTATGGAAAAATACAAGATAATTGGTCTTTAGCTCTTGCAATAAACTTAGATAGCACCTGCCATGTTTAAATTAATACAGTGCTTCTCCCTGTTAGATCAGTCCTCATGATTAAGTCAATCATGTGAAAAGATTCCGACATTGCCCTTGTGCGCTTAGATTGGAAACTGGTTTTTTTTTTTTTTTTTGATGTAGGTATTTTTAATGATGTGATACTTGCCCATCTACTAAGAAAAGGAAATTGAAAGTCCTTTATTCAGCCATATATCCTGTCTGTTCTTATCTCTCAGCCTCAGCTTTTGCTTCACATTGTGCCTCATAGGTGGCAGGTTTTATTGGGCCCTAGAAGATTCTCCAAAGCAGTGACCGAGTATTTGAAGCCTCTGTGTGAGCGCTGGGTCTGCGTCCCAGAGATCACATACACATCACTCTCGAGGATTTATTCCCTTCCCATTGTCCCCATTTCCTCTGACTCTGGCTGCCACAGTGCAGATCAAGGAAACTTAGAGAACAGCTTTGCTCCTTTTAATCTCTCTTAAACCAGCAGCTAGAAGGAATCAGACTCACATGGCTGGAACAGCAGAATGTAAAGTGCTAAGGCTGGCATTTCAATCAGCCCTCCCACTTCCACAGAAAGCCTGGCTAATGAGTGAAGAGGTTCCTTCCAGGGGACAAATTAAAGTTCAGGGCATCTACCTGCATGGAAGCCTTTGCTGACCCAGACTCACACCTTACCAAAGACCTCTTCACTAAAAGAAGAAGGGGTTCCTGCTACCGGTCACAACCAGGGATGATCCAATTTCCATAACCTACCCATTTATTAGCTGGTCTTCTAACGTGTCTCCAAAGTTGTACTATCATGAGAATATTCTTCAGAGAGTCAAAAACGTTTGAGAGAAACCTAGAAACAACAGGGCTCAAAGACCCACTGTGTTACCATGAGGAAATCGCATCCACAGATGGCAGCCTCGTCGTCAAGCATGCCTGCGTGATGCTGGCGACGGCTGCCCAGCAGAGCTGCGGGATGGCACAGATGTGATCAGCTCATGAGTCACTTTTGGGGGATGGCGGTGGCATGTGGATCCCTGTGATGTCTGACCCCATGCTGATATAAAAAGCCACATGTCAGAAGAGAGGAGAGAGAATCTTGGAGCCACGTTTGCATCCCTATTTACAAGTACTGAGACCCTATGTGGTTACAGAATTTGTCCAAGGTCATAGTTGATACGTTGAAGAACTAAATTAAACTCCTATTTCCTGTCTACAGTTAGTAACCTCCTTTCCATATTCTTTTTGCTGCCTCTCAAGTAGGGGCCTAAGAAAAAAATTGCTTATTGACCAAGTTTGTCCTATTTCAATTTTTGAAATTTATTTTTTCTTTTGAATTGGTAAATTACAATTGCACATAATTATGGGAGATGAATGTGATGTTCTAACATATGCATAAAATGTAGAATGATTGAATACGACTGATTTAACATATCTATCACTTTTCATATTTAATATCTTTATGGTGAAAACTTCTGAAGCATACTTTTCACAATTTTGAAATGCACAATATGCTCTGGTTAATGATAGGCACCATCTTGTAGGACAGATCTCAAAAAATGCATTCTTCCTATCAAACTAAAGCTTTATACCCTTTGACCATCACCTCTCCCTTCTGCCCTTCACAACTCTAAGTCTCTGGTCAGTACTCATTTATTCTCCTCAGAGGTGGGAAACTTTTTCTCTTCCAAGACCCATGAGTATATTTATAACATCATTCATGGGCCATATAAAATTACCAACTAAGAAACTAGCCTGCTAAAAGTTTATTGAATTTTCAGTCTCACTTTGGCTGCCTGGGCAGAGTCAGACCAAGTGATTCCGTGAGCCTCATATGGTCCATGGGCTGGATGTTCCCCACCACTGCTTCAATGAATTCAGCTATTTTTGAGTGCATATATTTGTGAGTTCATCAATCCACTTACACGCCATCATTTAAGGATGCTATTTTAGTAGTAAGATTCACCATGGGGCAATTTTAAGGTATATGTGTGTGAGAGAGATAAACAGAGACAGAGAGACAGAGGGAAACAGAGACAGAGAGTGAGGGAAAGGGAGAGGGAGGAGATTGTGGAGATGTGACAAGACATGGGTTCTGAGTAGCGGGCAGAAGTCTGATCACCTATTTAAGCTCTGTTGAATCAGTATTTGTTCTCCATGTATATGCTTTATTGGATACAAAATGATTTGAAGCTCTGTATTTGGGTACATAAAATAACAAACCATATAGAAAAGAGTTCTGTTACGATTCATTAATCTTTGTCCACCAGGAAGAGAAGAAGGCAAAGAGAAGTGAAAATAAAGCTACAGCTCAATCACTACAGAATTTAAGCTAAAACAGGGAGCTCCATACTCTCTGGAAAGGATGGACCAAAGCTCTGTGCCATTTTCCCCCAGACGCTAAAGTCTCCATGATAGGAGAAGCAAGCTGAAGGCTGTTTTACCACATTTGCTCAGTCTCAACAACATAAAGCTGAAAATACACAACACTCCTTGCTCTGATGCCTGAAAGCTTGGGAGGCAAGAAACAAGGCCGGCCTGGAAGGGGTATGCTACACCCTGAATGGGATCCCATGAAAAGCACTACACAGCAGAAAAGACAGAAATAATGGCTATTTAATCATCTCCACTCTGAAGCGCCAGTTCTTTAGACTCTTGTGACATTCATGAATGATGCAGGAGGAGCCCATGATGAATGCAGCGCAATCCCCTGCGACAGATACTTCCAGGGAATTTACGCCCCCTCCCCCCAGGACCAAAGGGCTCCCGGGCTCAGTTACCATTTGTTCTGGGAGAGAATTTACAGTCTCACCAGCAACTCCTTTTAGCCTACTCAATAAAGTGCTTATTTTGATATACTGACTGTGATTGTTCAAGAACAACTGTATCCTTGGAAGTTCATGTGCTGTGAGCGGTTTAGCTGGCTCACTTTTCTGCACTTCATGAGCTTCTGTCATTTCCACATTATACAACTGAGAGGGCCTGTGTGCAAGCTTCCAAATCACGTCTACCTCTTTAGCGTGAGATATACTCATATATTACATAGACATATACGTGTGTGTGTGTGTGTGTATATATATATATATATATGTGTGTGTGTGTATAGGGATCAAGGCCCTTAAAAAAGTTTGTGAAAAAAACAGAATTCGAAAAATGATTGACTTTGGTACCAAAAAATCCATGTACCCTTTTTTCATTTCTTATGCATTTTCAATAGCATTGTAAAGATCCCTTGTAGGCAAGGATTTCAAAATTTTTTTTGCACCAAATAAATCAGTTTTTAAAGTCCCCACCAATATGTGTACATGAATATACATACAAGGAGTCTTTATTAAGTACATGGAAGGTGCAAAATATCTTTTAATTTCACTGTCCATGACCTTTTGAAGTTCTGTTGATGCGAGTAACTGTGTGTACATGTACACACATTCACACACACACATGCTCTCTATAATGGCTAAAGCTCAAATGTTGTTTGGGATCTCTGTGAGCCGGAGAATCCTTCAGTGTATAGTTATGCACACTGTTAAGTATATAATAATACATTGTATTCTGTATTCTTTGCTCAGGGACAATCTCCTTATTAACAGTAACTTTGGTGGTACAGTCACAAATATTTATTAACTTTTTATAATATGCTGGGAACTCTTCTGGGTGCAGGAGACACAAGAAACACAACAAAATCATTTTCTTAACAGAGATAGCACTCCAGTTATGACCAACAACATGCAAATAGACACCTTTTTAAATATATTTCCAGGGATTTATAAATGCTTATAAAACATGATCTGCAGATAGAGGTGTTGCAGAAGGATTGTTTCAAATAGTACCGGCAGGGTAGGGTGTTCTGAAGTGGTGCTGATATACTCTCCTGAGTGGAGAGAGAGAGAGAGAGAGAGAGAGAGAGAGCATCATTTCCCTTCTAAGGGAAGCGGGTCCAGGGCAGAGACAACCAGGACAGAAGGCTGACATCAGAAGTGTGCCTGGAGGTGCAGGCATTTAGCAAGAGCTTAAGATGTCTTTATCCCATATCACAGTTCCTGGATTCAAGTGCTGGTTCTGAGTTCAATTCCAGCCTCCTGCTAACAACATCCTGGGAGGTTGTAGTGATGGTGCAAATACTTGGGTTCCTACAGTCACGTGGGAAATATGGACAGGGTTCCTGGCTCCTGCCTTCAGAGTGGCCCAGCCCTAGCTTTTGCCATCAGCTGGAGAGAGGAGCAGAGGAAATGAGCACTCCCTATATGTATCTTCTTCTCCCTCCCTATCTCTTTATCTCTTTCTCAATCTCTCTGTGTATCACTCTTTCCCCATTCCCCACTCCAAATTAAGAAACAATCAACCAATAAAAAGGTTACCAAATAGAAATGTGTTGGCTTGGCTGAGGGGCAGAAAGGAAGCCAGTATGTCTGAAGTGGAGAATGCAAGGGAGAGTGTGGGGAAACCAGTGATTGCAGAAGTCGAGAGAGGCCAAATTAGAAGTAGCTCCTAAGAGTCCAGTCAGTCCCTGTCTGATTGCACCTTGACATGATTGCACAGCTTTCTAAGTAGCTCTGCTCTTGACACTTGAAGCAGAACCTTGAGAGGAATGAATCCAGCATGGAGAGAAGCCTGGGTGTGATCGTGTAAGGAACAAATGAATGAGCTCAGAATATTTCAACAGAGGTTCTAGGGCGCCCACAGTTGCCATCTTCAAACACACTGAGGGTAGCACATAGGAGAAGGCAGTACTTGGACCAAAGGAGAAGCCCGGGGCTCAAGAGCAGAGGTCGAATGTGTGAAACCATTTTCAAGAGTCAGTTTATGAGAGAATGGAGCCTCCGCAAAGCAGAGTCCGAGTGTCTTCACCAGAGGCAAGCTCACCGCTCAGCGATGATGGCAGATCCCTTCTAGACGGCTTGAAAGGGAAGGAACGATATGTGACAGTAGAACCACTGCACCCTGCTGCAGCAGACATGTCTGTCTCCATTCATCATCATGCTTGCCTTCGTTTAAAAGAAGTCATTTTCCCTTTATAGCAAGTTTATGCTACATTTTTGTTGAAAAAATAAGTAGCCATTTTGGCAAACAGGAACATTCGACAAAACCCTATTTTTCCTACAAACACTTTCGCACACTTGGCTGAGACATCCCTATGGGTTTATCCTCAAGGATGTATTTTGATAGACAGTTTGCCATCTAGGAACACCCCAACAATCAAATCATCCATTTAAAAATATTACTTCAGTCACTGAGAGCACAGTCATCTATACCTCATTCTTATTATGAACACACCAGGAAAACTGATGGAGAGACAGCAGGCTAAAAACCCTTCCAAGTCTTGGGGAACTGGCAAAATCATTTCCTCACTACTGATGTTCATGATGTCTGGGATTTTCTTTCTTAATGGAACTTAATTCCAAAGCAACAACAGCATCAAAGGTTAGAACCCACAGGTAAAAGGATGACTTAAAAAATTGTACTTTAAAAGGATCTTATTTTTTCTGCTTACTTATTATTTATATACAAGGTATTGGGGGGGCTTCCATCTGTTGTTGCTATCCAATAGGTATTAAATTCTAATTATAGGGGCCGGCATTGTGGCAAAGCAGGTAAAGCCACCGCCTGAAGTCCTAACATCCCATATGGGCACCGGTTCGAGTCCAGGCTGCTCCAATTCTGATCCAGCTCTCTGCTACTCCCTGGGAAAGCAGTAGAAGATGGTCCAAGTCCTTTGGCCCCTGAACCTGTGTGGGAGACCTGGAAGAAGCTCCTGGCTCCTGGCTTCAGATTGGCTCAGCTAAGGCTGTTGTGGTTGTGGTCATTTGGGGAGTGAAGCAGCAGATGGAAGACCTCTCTCTCTCTCTCTCTGCCTCTGCTTCTGCCTCTCTGTAACTCTGCCTTTCAAATAAATAAATAAATAAATATTTTTTTAAAAGTTCCAATGATACAAGATGGATCAGTTCTAGAGATTTTCTGTGTAGTAAAGTGCTTATACTTCAGCACAGTATAATGGACACTTAAAAATTGGCTCCGGGTGTAGATTTCACATGAAATACTTACTATAATAAGAACTTATTTTCAGGAAAAGAAATGCTCACTTATACACAGGAATTCATTATAATGAAGCTTCTTTAAAGTACCTAAAGGAAAGTATTTACTTAGTAGTTTTGGGAACAGGAAAAAGGAAAAAAGTGTAAAAAGGGAAAGAAGGGAGGGAGGGAGGAGTTTATAGGTGACTTAGAAGAATCAGAAAATAATTCATCTGTTGTATTCTGCCTAAAATATAGCTTAGTTTATAATGTTTTGCAGGATACATTTCTATACACTTACAAGGCTAAAGAGAAGCAACAAAGATAGGAAAGGAATGAAACAAATAGAACAAATATGAAAAAGTTTCAGAAATCTCACTTTCTAGGAAAGCAAGCCAGAAAGTAAATTATTGTTGGAAAAGATGAAATGTTTTTGTTGAAAGAAGACTTTCATAAAAAAGATGGTACAACACATGGAGACAAAAGAGTGAAAACCAACAGACAGACTGGAAGCACACAAGTAAGTATTTCTTGATCATCAGGTGTTTAAAAAAAAAAAAAAAACAACAGTAACAGAATCAAAATCGTAATTAGTTACAGAGGGAACCTCATAGATCCCCAAACAAGCCAAACGCCTAACATTTCACCCAGTCATTCTCCATCACATAAACTTGGTATTTTCTTCCTGGTTATTGGTTTTTATCTGTCTCTCCTCAGTATACTGAAAGCTCAGTAATGACAGAAAGCCATGTCACTCATTGCTGGTACTCTAGGACGTTGCCCGGCACATAGTAAACTTTGGTTTGATATTGCTGAATCAATAGATCGATCTTTAAGGAGGGCTGTTCCTAAAAAAGAAGGGTAGATAAGATTATCTCTCGCCACATACTGGCCATTAATTTGCACCATTCCCCTGCTTACAATTTTCTTCCGTGGCCTCAGAAGGAAACCAAACTCCCTTAAATGGCCCCAAAGGCCTCACATGATCTGGTTCTACCAACTTCTCCAACTTCAGCTGGAGCTACTGCCCTCTGTTCACTGCACTCCCGACACTGGTACTTCTCTTCTCCTAACAGATAAACACCATTGTGGCTTTGGAATGGTTGCACTTGCTCTCCCCTCTGGCTCCAGATCTTTGCATGGCTGGTTCCTTTTTCTCAGCCAGGCAAAGGATAACCTTCCAAGAAGGCATCTTTGACCACACATCCAAAGACAACAACTTCCCCCCATCCCTGGGAGTCATTCTCTATCCCAAAGGTGGTACCATTTTCTCTCAATCAATTACCACATCTTTTCCTTCTCCTTCTGCTAGAACGCCAGCTCCTGAGAACAGGTGTCTGATATGCTCACGAGCAGACCAATACCTGACCCAGTGCACATATGCAACAATAATTTGGGAAAAGCTAAATGCATCTCTAAGAAAAATGCTGTTGAAAAATAAAAGTCAGTGATTTCCCAAAGTCCCTCCATCATTTCTAGCTATCACTGCTAAATATTAATTAGCAGTACTTTGCTTCCTGTTAAATGCTTTCTACATTCTCCCTCATATTTGTGTCTTTATTTGATGCATTTTAAAATGGGGAAGATACTGGAGGTTCCCCCTGCTTTACACCCCTCCAGACACTCTGATTTTGTCCTCCTCTCTTCCCTTCCCTCCCTTCCTCTTTCTTCTCCTCCTCGTTCCTCTCTTCTCCTTGCCCTGGTTTGTCTGTTATTAGAAAAATTAATTCATGAACACAAAATCATATTGAAATTATTCAAGGGGACAAGCACCACAATCCCAAAGCAGCAATGTGGCTATTTTTAACCTAATGAGTCATTCAAGGGAAATTTCTATCAATGTTTTCTCCACCTAATGGAATGCCAAAAAGGGATCCTTCAAAAGACAAGGGAGAGATGTTACAATTTAGATAAGACTGTTTGGAAACAGCACTCTCTCCAAAGTTGTAGCAAGAAAAGAGTAAACTTTAATGCAAAAAACACTCAGACCAACAATTCACACAGGTATTTTTGAGAGGAGATGGATAAATAAACTTTGAAAATCCTTTTCTTTCTTTTTCTCTGCTGTAAATGCAATATATTGATTCAGGCCCCACTATTTCAAGGCATTCACATGCTTCAGTAATACAGAGGATTTATTTTCATCCCTCATCTCAAGAAGCTGAACCTGCTCTTAACCTCCAGGGCCGACAACTGCTTCCCTTCTCCTCCTCTTCTTCCTCCCTAACCTCCTCCTCCTCCCTCTTCCTCCTCCTCCTCTATAATACCCAATACCCTGACCATTGGATACTGGGGTTACAAGACAACGATTACATAAATCACTCCATTCTATTAATGTTAACCCTTTCTACTTTTCCAAGGCCAATGGGGGAAGATTCTAAGGAAGAAATCTGCTGGCAGTAGATAAGATGAACAAGCGTAAGTGGGGATTAATTAGTCTGGTCATTCACTTTATGACGTGAAGTAGAAGATGCTGAGCACTGAAAAGCATGAGAAGTTCTTAAGGCTAATACAAAGGTCAGGAGTTTTCTTGCCCTGACATCATGAGGGAAATCTCTACTTTATAATTTTTTTTTTTTTTTTTGACAGGCAGAGTGGAGAGTGAGAGAGAGAGACAGAGAGAAAGGTCTTCCTTTTGCCGTTGGTTCACCCTCCAATGGCCGCCGTGGCTGGCGCGCTGCGGCCGGCGCACCGCGCTGATCTGATGGCAGGAGCCAGGTACTTATCCTGGTCTCCCATGGGGTGCAGGGCCCAAGTACTTGAGCCATCCTCCACTGCACTCCCTAGCCACAGCAGAGAGCTGGCCTGGAAGAGGGGCAACCGGGACAGAGTCTGGCGCCCCGACTGGGACTAGAACCCAGGGTGCCGGCGCTGCAAGGCGGAGGATTAGCCTAGTGAGCCGTGGCACCGGCCTCTACTTTATAATTTTAAATATGTTAGATTGTGAGACTGTTGGTTTTAGACTCTACCAGTATTTCAGTTTCATCCTTACTGTTGGCTGGATTATAACAAAAGCTAATTTCCCTCATCTCTAATTGGTGCCACTCATTTCCCAACTTCTATTCATCCTACAAGATATAGTACTGGTTTCAACTTCTCATTGAACAATCTCAATCCATTCAATCAGTCATTTGGCCAACATTTATTAGACATCCAATATCCCTTATTTAGACCTACTGTGGACTACATCTAATATAGGTGTTGGAGAATAGGGAAATAAAAGAAAAACAAAAACAAAAATTTACTTTACCCTTTCCAATCCACCCAACTCATCGCATTCTAGTCTTTTGTCCTTACGCATGGAGTAGGAGTTCTATAAATATTATAGAAGAAAGGAACTTAACAGACACATTTCATTCTTTCCTCATCTGTACAGCGAGGAAGTCAAGTATATGAACTCCGAGGATCTCGACTGCTCTACCACCATAGGCTGTAAATGATTTTCTGTCATCTACTGTATTTGTACTAAAGATAACTTTGACTAGTTGACAAGCCGAGGCTGGAATGCATTAACTATTGTGAAGCTGTCTGTAAGCTCTTTGAAGTGGAAATTCTACACACAAGGCCAGAGGATGCTAGCAAGCCACAGATGCTGCTTTTGGCCTCACCTGCTCATTTCTCTCAGCACCGGGAGGATTGCCATTAACACGAAACTTCACTGAGAAGTGCAGATCAGGTACTTGCCTCCCTCCTCCTCCCAGGGCAGACACTGCTCACATGGAACAGTCGAAAAGCTAGAGAATTCCTGCTCACTTACAATGGTCAACCAGAGGATGAAATGAAGAAGGAAAAAAAGCAAGTCTGTATTTACAGGATTCCACAATAACAGGACAAAAAAAAAAAAAAAGGAAAATCAGCAAACCAGACTTTGTTATATAGACCAAACCACCATGTCTTTGCTTTCCACTGAAGTTTGGTACAAGATGGAAAATGTCTGCTTCTTGTGAAAAAACAAATAACAAACAAACAAAACAAAAACAAAAACAAAAAAAACCACCAGGGTTTAGCTCTCCTTTCGTGACATGTATCACTGGCTGAACATCTTCCCCCAGTTGCCAACCAGGTCCTGTCCCTGATGTGCAGCAGCAACTGCATTTTCTCTAAATAATCAAGGTTCCAGAAAAACTCAATTCTGCCCCCTTGGTCCAGTAGCAAGAGGAGCCCAAAATAGCCAGGTGATGAATTTAGCATCCAGCTCAGGGCAACCATTATTATTATTATGAGTCCTGGTGGAAGCAATTCTTTTTGATAAATCATACTCACACATTCCTCATGAACAATACATAAAGAATTTTAGCTTGGTTTCTTGTCTCCAAATTAAAACAAACTTGACTCCATTTTTCTAAGACTCTGCTTGTAGTCTCCAACAGACAGGGCTTGTGAAAAACACTAGACAGGGTTACCTAAGTATGTAACAACAATGAAAAGTGCTTAGGTCATCATAAGTGCTCTGTGAGTATCGTCTATTTTTATTAGGATAAATATCATCGTCTCACTGTCTTGTCCCTTTTGTTAGTCATTATACAGGGAATTTTTAAATCAACAGAAATAAACTATTGGAGTAGCTACCATTTCCTTCTTTACACTTACCTAGAAAGAGGAGAAGTGAGGAGTAAGTTATGTGAGAGAAAATGAGATACAGTAATAGATTAAGAGTGCATGGGCTGAAAAAAACCAGGTATCCTAGATTTGGAGAAGCAGGAGAATAATTTTCCATAAACATTCCATTCATGTCAACTACTATTCAAGAGGACATTTTGAGTTTTGCTTTGGCTGAAGGTTTCTGTGTGCTCTTTATCATATGCACAGTCTCCTGCCATATGATTTGCTTTGATGTTCTCCGTAAGACTTCCTATTAGTCCAGGGATATCCTTTCAGCGTTTACTGCTGTTTATTTTCTTTGGAATTTTTGTACTGGAAGTAGAAGATCAGGAGAAACAAATTCCAGAGAGATCCATTCTTTCTGCTAACTTCTCAAGTGTAGGGTTTCTATAAAAGAGCTCGGCTGTTGATTCGAAACCCATGAGGTTAGCATTTGCTAACAAGGAAAATTTTGAAACCTATAAGCCATAACCACATTAATTCAGTACTGATCGTAGTGACTGATTACTTTTGGAATACAATTGTCCTTGCCACGTTGGTCAGTTATGAGAGTTGTTGGGTTAACCGAAGCATTTCTTCCAGGTCAGATCATTTCCTTATGCTACTTGATCCCATATCAAGGTCACCATATACTAAATTTGTCTCCAAATAGCATATGGATTCAGCAACCTATTACCCTGGAGTCTCATGTATCTATTAATAAAGAATTAGAGCCATCGAAGCTAGCACACCATATGGTGCCTAATTTACCCAGTAAATAAATTACTGTAAATATTCATAAAGAGTACTTCTGCCAATGATGTTCCTTTCCAGAATTTTTTAAAGAAATATTTAAAAGCAGTCATATTTAAAATCAGGATCTTTGTTTCAGAGCAAGTTTTAACTATGTTACAATTAAAATAAAGACATATTTACTAAGAACATTTTATGCATTGGCCATTAGTTTAAGTTCTGGAGTTACAAATATTTATGAAATCTGGACACCATAGCTCTATAACACGGGTGGGGGCTCTGCAACTCATCAGTAAGGATATCATAACCATAAAAACACCATGACAACACTATCCAGTGGATATCAGCAGCTTTATTTTAGAGATGAGGTCACTGAGGCAGAGATGGTGAGTGGCTTTTAGAAAGTCACACAGCTAAAGTGAGGCCCAACTAGAATTCAAATCAATCTCTGCTTCAGTCTAGTTCACAAATTCCTCATGGTTACAAACTACTTGTTGTCCAGACTGTAAGCTTCAAAAAGTGCAAAGGTTAAAACCAACTACTTCTTGCCCAATAACCCTTACTCCTCTGCTAGGCTGATGCTCAAATGATATTTTTTGAAAGGTTTGTTTTCAGCAACCAACGCACAGATCATTTCTCTAAGGAACAGTGAACTTTGCTGGGCTCAATACTTGCTTTGTACAATTTCTACTGCTCTATTTTCTAACCTTATACAAACAGCATACATCATTCCTGAACCAGCATGAGAGTTTTCAAACTAAAGCTAATCTCACAGCATTGATGAACTGTAAGGGATTACTATTACTGATGATCTATTGATTACTGAGTGATACCTATTTGCACAGATATAGTTAAGTGGCTTATAACATTAAAATCCATCTTACAAGAATACAGGTAAACTAGGAAGAAAATGTAGAAATAACTACAATTTGTCTTTAGCGTTTTCACATGAGTGGCCAGAATAAGAAAATGATTCCCTGAGATATAATATTGAGTTAAAAAGAGACTTAAATCCTTGACTAAATATTTACTTAGTTATCTTTCTTTAAATAAAATGGTCAGGGGTTGTCGTGGCATAGCCACCACCTGTGACACTGGCATCCCATATGTGTGCCTGTTTTCCCCTCTGCTGCTCCAGTTCCAATCCAGCTCCCTGCTGGTGTGCCTGGAAAGGCAGTGGAGGTGGCTCAAGTCCCTGGGCCCCTGTAACCACATAGGAGACTCAGAGGAGGCTCCTGGCTCCTGGCTTTGATCTGTCCCAGCCCTGGCCATTGCAATCATTTGGGGAGTGAACCAGTAGATAGAAGATGTCTCTGTCTCTCCTCTCTCTGTAGCTCTGCTTTTCAGTAAATAAAATGAATCTTAATAAACAAATAAAATATACAAATTATGCTTGGCTAGTAGCATCTCAAGAGACTGAAATAAGAAGCAAAACATAGTTTTTGGTTTTGATTTTCTTCAAGAAATACTTGGCTCAATGCAAACAAATTTCATCAATGGTCCTGAAGCAATGACACTGTAATATGAGACATTGTATAGGCAAGGCATGACAGTGCAGTGGTCACTTGGAAATCAATGGCTCTGCTTGCCATTTTTAATTCCTAGGACTCATAATTTTTGTATGTATATATAAAATTTTAATAAATTATTAATAAAGTATAAATGTTTAATTTCTACTAAGACACCATAACTCAAAGATCTGTGAATAGAGTAATCACACAGTTGGTGGTATGTGCAGTTTATATGGCAACCACAACATCAGTTGGACCATCCTTTCACACACATGTCCACATGTGTTTTCTATACACAACACCCTGTATAAAAACTCTCCTTTGTAGGGGGCATACAGTGCTGCATGTCTCAGTAGTTTGTAGAATGAAATCTGAGGATTCACAAAAGTAGCCACAATGCATCTTGCAGAGAAAATAACAGCATGAAAGCAAGTGGGAAATGCCATTCTATTTATTTCAAAACCTTGCTTAAATGTATTGTACACCACTCCTGCCAAACATTAGGGTAGAAACTGTATGGAAAAGGCTTAATCCACAATAGAGAACAAATTGCAACACACACTGCACTTCTGGGGTGACCAGTTGGGCACAAGTGAAGTAAAGCACCAGGCTCTTATTCTGAGGCTCCATGGTGTCCATCTTTATTATCTTAGTCACTTTGATTCTCTCTAGGTGGATGCAGGCAGCATAAGAAAGGTTTTTTCAAACGCTCTTTTATATTCTCTGTTCAAATTCCAGCTTTCATTTCACATTCCATTACAATTTAAAGAAAAATAATTTTTTTAAAAAAAATAACTTTTAAGGTAAAAACACTGGTAGAAAACTCAAAGCTCTCATTATATTTTTCCATCCAGTTAATTGGTTAGGAAACTCCCAGAAATAGTAACAGATGTTATAAAATGCTTACTTGAGAAAGCTAGACTGAACTCCTCATAGGGAGACCAACATCCATGACAGAAAATCCATACATTAATAAAGAGGGCTTTTTAGTAGTTATTTCTTTAACGGGAATCATTTCTAAAGTCATCTTTATGAAGCATTTACCAAGCATCATTCAGTAGATAAAGTATATTCTTTGTCTGGGAGAAGGTATTCAAGTGGTTCATGAAGTCTATGCATAAATTTTTCATGATATATACTTCTTCGTTTATAAAAATATTTAATTTTTAAAATGTATTTGAAAAGAGGGGAGGGGTAATCTTCCATCTGTTGCTTCACTCCTCAAATGCTGGCAACAGCCAAGGCCAGGACAGGCTGAAGCCTAGAGGCAGAAACTCAATTCATAATCTTCCATGTGCATAGCAGGAGCCCAGCTACCTGAGCCATCCTCTACTAGCTCCCAAGTGCACATTAGCAGGAAGGTGGAATGGAAAGCAAAGGCAGGACTCAAATTCAGGGATTCTGATTTGAGATGCAAATATATCAACTGGTGTTTCTATTACTTGGCCAAACATCCACCCCCAACATAGGCATTTTTAATGAACTTTTTGAAGCCACCTTGTACTTATACCAATCGGAGTAACTTTTTCAAATCCTAATCACACTTTTATTTAAAAAGCTATAAAGGATAGACAGATAATAGGTTAGGTGAAGTCCAAAGTGTAAGGGCTAAGATAAGAATACAAAAGCAAATGCTTTGAAATTGGCAAGCTTTTACACAATAAACACACAAGAAATTGCAAGGGAAGGCTGTTGAGGCTGAGGGATACACACACACACACACACACACTGATGGCCCGAAAGGAAACAGAGACTGAGGCAGAGGATCAATATTATTTGGTACAGATACAAAGATACTTAATCCAAAATTGGAAAAGATGGATCTTTAAGAAAACTTAAATCTAAAATCCTATGTCACAAGGTGGGAGTTTGGTGAAGTGGTTAAAGTATTAGTTGGGATGCCCACACCACATATTGCAGTGCTGGGATTTGATTCCTAACTCTGCTCCTGATTCCAGTTTCCTGCTAATATGTATCCAGGGAGGCAACAGATGACGGCTCAAGTTATTGGATTCCTGCCACCTAGGTGGTATACCAATATAGTGCTCCCAGCTATTGGTTCAGCCTAGTCCTGGATGGGGCAGGTATCCTGGAAGTGGACCAGCAGAGGGGAGTTCTCTGTTTTCTCTGCCTCTCTGTCCATCTCTGTGCATTTCCATAAACTTGGTAATTAAATGTTAAAAAATATTGTTATAAAGACAGTTAAATTTAAGTAAATAAAATCTTATTTATGTGAGGCCAGCATGATTCAAAGGGGCCCAGTTAATTCTCCTGAATATCTTAGATAGTATGGAGACTCGGTTTTCCTGCTTCCAATATAACCAACTTCCCATTTCTCTCAGTTGCCAGCACAACTGGCAAATGCTCAAATCACTGCAAGACTGCACGAGGATAGGCTACCTCGGGTTATGTGTGTGGTGCAACAGCCACTCCATGTTCAGGAGCACAGATCTGCTCTCTGCAGAGTGGTTTCTGTCAGAGCCCCTTCAGTGGTTGGCCCTTGTCTAATGCCCTAGAGATTGCTGTGATCATAACAACACGGTGTTATATCAACCTGACATGACCACATTCGTTACCCGAGAAGACACTGCAGCAAGGACAATGCAAATCCAGTTTTTGAGAATGTCTGGGTATTTCAGCGGAAGGTTTAATCGGTTCTTAGATGAAACTTTGTTGCAGAAAGCACATTTCAGGAGGAACATGAGGATCCTCAGCACTTGTGAAATAGCCTGGGGGAAAACTACGAGCTATTCATGCTATTCACCAGAATGAAAATTGAGTCTCTGAAGCAGGGACAAAGATATTTCTTCGAGTGTCACAATTCATGCAGACGACTGGTCTAGACAGCAGCACTGAGGTCTAACACTCCGCAAACGGCAAGGGCGTACAAGCCACACTCAGGGAGCGGAAGGGCAAGGGGGCAGGAGCAGAGATGGAAGAGGAGGCAGGTGAGAGAGACACGGGATGAGACCTCCCTGGGTAGTGCAGAGGCAGATTCTGAAGGGTTTTCTGTATTTGTTAAACTACATGAATTATTATCCAAGAGAGATGAGAAGCACTGAGAGTTTTACACAGGGGGAGATGCAATCAAGGCTGCAACCTAGCAAGTCTAAATTGGCAACTTTAAGTACCAACAGAGAAGATCCTGGGAAGAGACAATGGGTAGTTAAAGGGGGAAGCAGTAAAGCCTGGGAACTAGATAATTGACCAGGCTGAGGCAGTTTCTGAAGGGAAAGCAAGGAATCTGAGGAAATAATATTTCGTTGGCAGAGCAGGGAGGCTTTGACCCAATTAGAATTTAATAGCAACAATTGCAGTAGTAACTACGGACCTCACTGTTGTGTAAAGGATCCGCTCTAAGCAATCTAGACTGCCTTGCAATTCTCCTTTCTCAAGAAAGCTGTCTATAAAATTGAACAGCTTATGTGCTTTTTCCAAGGAAATCAAGATAATTCACAGATACTTTGTACATGAAAACATCCTAGCCATTCAGAATGGGGTGTTTGGAAAAGAAAAAGAAGAATTCATTCCTAGGGCTGGCAACCCATATGGGCGCTGTTTCGAGTCCCAGCTGTTCCAGTTCCAACCCAGCTGTCTGATATGGCCTGGGAAAGCAGCAGAAGATTGACCAAGTCTTTGGACCCTTGCACCTGCGTGGGAGACCAGGAAGAAGCTCCTGGCTCTTGGCTTTGGATTAGCCCAGCTCTGGCCATTGCAGCCATCTGGAGAGTGAACCAGTGGATGAAAGACCTCTCAATCTCTCTCTGCCTCTGCCTCTCTTTAACTCTGCCTTTCAAATAAAATAAAATAAAATCTTTTAGAAAAAAAAGAGTTTGTTCCTGAAATAGAAGCAAGCCAGTGGCATGCAGCTTGGGGAATAGTCTGAAATAGTTAAAAACAGCACAGGAATGATTACAATTGGAAAACATATCTATGAGCCTCTACATGGCAATGCTCCTTCTTTATTACAACTTTCAGAATATCCCTGTGGGTCACTGAAGATAGAGCCCAACGCATTTAAAGATTAGAAAGGAAACGTGTTTTAGAAATCAAGAGAAAGGAAGAGAGGATGGAAGGGGGAGGGGAAAGAAGGAGAAAAGAAAAGGATGATGAAGACGAGGACGGGTACCTTCTTCCACCAATTTCTTTCTGTTTTTTTTTGTTTGTTTGTTTGTTTGTTTTTTGACAGGCAGAGTGGACAGTGAGAGACAGAAACAGAGAAAAAGGTCTTCCTTTTTCCGTTGGTTCACCCCCCTATGGCCGCTACAGCCGGTGCGCTGTGAGCAGCGCACCACACCGCACCGATCCAAAGCCAGGAGCCAGGTGCTTCTCATGGTCTCCCATGCAGGTGCAGGACCCAAGCACTTGGGCCATCCTCCACTGCACTCCCTGGCCACAGCAGAGAGCTGGACTGGAAGAGGGGCAACCGGGACAGAATCCAGCACCCCAACCGGGACTAGAACCTGGTGTGCTGGCGCCGCAGGTGGAGGATTAGCCTAGTGAGCTGTGGCGCTGGCCTCTTCCACTAATTTCAAGGGAGACATGAAAGGTATATCGGTTACCAATCAGTCACCAAAGTGGCCTCTTATTATAAAGGGCCTCTCTCTCCAAAAAAGCATGTTATCTCAATATTTTAATGTGTCTCCAAGCATCTTTTCAAGTAGCAGCCCCCAGTGGAAAAATAGCAGTGCCATGGAGATGTCATACGTTGCCTTGGACACACAGAGGAAGTGGTCAGAGGGCATTCTGAGCAGAGCGCACTGTATACATGGAGGGAAAAAAAGTTCATGACCTATTGCTTCTACTGACCTTTCTCCGTTTTTAATAGAACAACTCAATATGAGGGACCCTCAAAAAGTTCATGTAAATGCATAGTATTAAATTACAAACAAATACCAAAATATTTTTCACCAAAATAAACTTATCATTTAATTCTATTTCTCCACGATCTTTTGGAAGTACTTTCATATGTTTATGTGTGAGTGTTATACACTCTTGCCAATTAATAGTAAAGGAAAAGAAAAAAAATCTATTGCTAGTGCCAATAAAAGGACATGGGACTCATAATTTGAAAGTTAATAGTCATTTGAAACTGGTCTTGAATCTTAATTTGACTTTTCAAGTGATATAATATTCTACAATAACTCTCATATCTCAATCTCATTGGCAACAAAAAGAAAAAAAATTACTTTTTTCTTTTTAGCAATATGTGGACCCTGCAGACTTTCTCTGCTATCACAAGTCTCAATTAAACCAATGGCTTTTTTTTTTTTTTTTTTTTGGAGCAAATTTCCTCCTCCCTTCCTTCTGCTCCGACTTTGATTCACCTGTCGATTGACATTCTTGCTTCATTACTTGCTGACAGCTCAAAATGCAACCCTAGTCCCTCAGCAAATTAGTTCTAATC
Source organism: Oryctolagus cuniculus (assembly GCF_051225735.1). Lineage (NCBI taxonomy): Eukaryota > Metazoa > Chordata > Mammalia > Lagomorpha > Leporidae > Oryctolagus > Oryctolagus cuniculus. The sequence goes on along the minus strand of NC_142886.1, from coordinate 29,752,774 downwards.
ATTTCCTTCCTTAACATTATCACTTCAGTGGACTGTCAGGGGCATCCAGCCACCTGTGGAAGATCAGAAGCCTGGGGTGGCTCTGAGCGCCGTCATTTCTGGCCTGGAATCAGATATTCACTTGTAGTGGATGTGCTACTGAATTCATCCTCCACGTCTGGGCTGCTCCCTCTCCCACTTGTTGCTGATGATTCACAGAACTTGTGTCAGCCAAAGGGGTTTGCAGCGACTTGATGTGAATAGGCCCTGGGGGCACAGAGATGCAGAAAACTTAACTAAACGTGGGTCATCTCTGAAAGCGCAGTCTCTCTCTAGAGTGCACTGTGACTCTGCCCAGGCTTTTCTCTCTACCTACGTCTCAGTCCAAGTTATCTTTGTCCTATGCTTGCTTCCCTCAGCTGCCTTCCGAAACGATTTCACAGAGCATCTCCCCGATACACTCCTGCGTAGAACCTCCATCGAAGGGTTGGTTTCTAAGGAACTTGACCCAAGGCACCCATGGAAAGTTCTGCTTCTTGTTTTGTGACTCATTTGCATATTGTTTCTCGTGAAGAAACTACACTATTATACCTGCATCAGTGACGTGCATTTTTATTTGTTAGATGGATTGCTCATTGTAAAATACCTAGCAGCGTCCCCCTCCATGGACCTTTTTGGCTTGCCTGACCCACTCTCAGAGGCCTGGTCATTATTCTCCAGATGACAGGTGTTCATTAAAAGATGGAAAACATGGGGCCAGTTGTAAGAGGATTTACATTTTTATTAAACTTCTTTGACTTTAGCTTGATTTTTCTGTAGAATTGGTCTCATTTTTCCAAATTGTGCACCTGTGCTCATGGCGGCCACTGGGCTGAATCCCATTCTTTATTTTCTAATCTAGAGTTAATGGGGTGCATGTGGATATTGGATAACAAGTGCCAGAGCTTTCACAGTATCATATGCTACTTGTTTTGTTTCAGAAAATGCTTTTGCTTCTGGTTACTACTCTCTGCAATTGTGGTCAAGAGTTTGGTCTTATCCAATTAGTGCTATCTGCTAGGTGCACTTGCCATGGCACTTACCCTCCAGGAAACATATATGTTAACTAGAGAGGTTGTACAACTCAGATTCCTGGGCGTTATTCCTCAGTGATCATATTCAGTAGGTCTGGGAGGAGGACATGGCATCTGAAACCCCGTCAAGCACTACAGGTGCAACCCAGCATTCTGAAAACTCAACTGTATGCTCTCTGCTTTTTCTACTAAAGAGCCACCTCACTGCAGCCAGTTAATCTGAAGGCCTCCGAATAGGCAGGGGCAACTCTGAATAAAGTTTCAACCAGACCTATGTAGATGAGATATTATGATTAAAAAAAACCCGCAAAGTATGCAAAAGGACCCACGCTGTCTTGCATGGAATGCTGACATTAAGTAAACTGAAAACAGATCTTTGTAAAAATTATGAGTGGGAATGGGAGAGGGAGGAGGAAGAAGAGATGAAGCATGGGTGGGAGAGAAGGTAGGGGAACAATCACTGTGTTCCTAAATCTGTATTACGAAATACGTGAAACTTGAATAACTTCAATAAAATCTTTGAAAATCTTATTTCACTTCATCTTCCATATTCCTACCTCAATACATGAAATAATAATTTAGCATACACAAGTGTCTTTTCAAAAAAGTTCATGGAAAATGGAATTAAAAGTTAGGTTTACTTTGGTGCAAAAAGCTTTTGAAATCTAGGCAGGTTTTTCACAATACACATTTTTGTGACCCATTTCATTTTTTTGTATAAAATAAACTCATTTTTAGAATGTATTTATTTATTTATTTGAAAGGCAGGGCAGCAGAGAAAGAAGGAAAGACAGAAAAAGATCTTAAATTTGCTGGTTTGCTTTCTGAATGGCTGCAACAGCTGGGTCTGGGCCAGATCAAAAACGCAGGGAGCATGGAACTCCATCCAGGTCCATCCAGGAGCAAGGGATTCCATCCAGGAGCAAGGAACTCCATCCAGGTCATCCATATGGGTGGAAGGGGTCCAGTAGAGGCCATTCTCTCTGCTTTCCCAGGTGGATTAGCAGGAAGCTGCATAGGAGGCAGAGTAGCTAGGACTTGAAATGGCACTCTGATATAGGATGCTGGTGTCACAAGCAGTGGCTGACCCACTGCACCACAATGTCGGTCCCCAATATACTCCCTTTTTAATTCCATTTTCTAAGAGCTTTTTGAAAATACCCTCATATTAGATATTGTGAAACTCAGAATCAAGCACTTTAAAGTGAGGAGGTTATGTTCATTTGTTCATCAGGATGAGAAGTAAAAGAGAATATGGGTTTCATTGTTGTTTACCTAAACATGTTTTTCAAGACCATTCTGATTCTGGAGACATAACAACAGCTCTGCACATACTAAGAGAGAGAATGATAAAAGAGAAGGAAGAGGGACAAAGGCCCATGCCACTGATTCTCTGAACCCCTGCTATGCTTCTGACTGTTAGAAATGTGATCTGAGAACTGGAGCCGTCCTTGTGATTGCTGACCAACCCCAGACAACCAGGCTGTCCCAACAGTCCCTATTTCTCCTTTTAGAATCCCTCCAGTCAGTAACAATCAACTCCTCCACACATAGAACCAAAACCTGAATTCTTCTTAGGAAGAAAACTGGAAATCCCTCCAAATGTTTCCATCACTGAGCATCTGGCACTCTAAAGAAAACCAACATTTCATCCACGTAGACTTCCTTCCCTCTGAATTATCAGGGACAATAGATAGAGGAAGCCACTTTTCATGGCTGCAC